>NC_138358.1:6775176-7975176 GCF_046562875.1 Panthera onca | reverse complement strand
TTCAGTCTCCCAGTATTTGTTACCTTTCCAAATTGTTTCTTGTAGTTGATTTCGAGTCTCTTAGTGTTGTGGTCTGAAAATATGCACGGTGTGACCTCGATCTCTTTGAACTTCCTTAGGGATGACTGTTTTCCCCAGCATATGATCTATAGAGGAGAATATTCCATGAGCACCGGAGAAGAATGTATATTCTGCTGCTTTATTATGAAATGTTCTGAACATATCTGTGAAGCCCATCTTGTCCAGTGTGTCATTCAAAGCCCCCGTTTGCTTGTTGATTTTTCGTTTACAAGATCTGTCTATTGCAGTGAGTGAGTGCATAGAAGTCTCCTCCTATGATGGCATTACTAAGAATGAGGTTCCTTATGTTTGCGTTTAATTGGTTTGTATATTTGGTTGCTCTCAAATACGCCACATAAATGTATCCATTTGCTAGGTCTTCTTGGTGGATAGACCCCTGAATTATGACATCATGCCCTTGTGTATCACTTGACACAGTCTTAAATTAAAGTCTAGATTGTCTGATAGAAGTATGGCTACTTTGGCTTTGTTTTGTTGACGGGTAGCATGACAGATGATTCTCCATCCCCTTCTTTTCACTCTGAAGTTGTTTTCACATCTAAAGTGGGTCTCTGGTAAACAGCATATCGATGGAACTTGTTTTCTCATCCATTCTGTTCCCCTATGTTTTTTGATTGGAGCATTCAGTCCACTGACGTTTAAAGTAGTACTGAAAGACACGATTTTATGGCCATTATCTTGTTTGAAGAGTTGGAGGAAAACATATCTATATATCTTTATATCTATATCTACGTCTCCATCTCCATCTGTATGTGTATGTGTATGTGTATGTGTATGTGTATGTGTATGTGTATGTGTATGTATATGTATATGTATGCGTATGTATTGTATTAACTGTATCTATATATCAATATCTATATCGATATGTATATGTCTATATACATCTATATATATAATTCTATATCTATTTGTATATATAAATATAATTATAAAGATAGATAGATAGATAGATAGATAGATAGATATCAATTTCCCTCTGAGTGTCCCCCCTTAAAATTGCGTGCAGGTGTGATTTAGCGGTCACAAACTCCTTTAAATTTTGTGTATCTGGGAACCTTTTTCCTCTGTTTCTATTTTGAATGACAGCCTTGCTGGATAAAGAATTCTTCACTGTGGATGTTTCTAATTCAGCACTTTGAACGTATCCTACCACTCCTTTCAGGCCTGCCAAGTTTCTCTGGATAGGTCTGCTGCAAACCTGATCTGTCTTCTCTTGTAGTTTAGGGACTTGTTTCCCTTGCTGCCTTCATGATTCTCTTTGCCTGAGTACTTTGTGAGTTTGAATATGATATGCCTTGCTGAGGGTCAGTTTTTGTTGAATCTGATGGGGTCCTCGGTGCTTCCCGGATTTTGATGGTGTGTCTTTCCCCAGGTTAGCAAAATTTCCCACTATGATTTGCTCACATAACCTTTCTACCCCTTTTTCTCTCTCTTCCTCTTCGGGACCCCTATGATTCTGATGTTGTTTTTCGTTCTGCATGAGTCACTGATTTCTCCAATTCTTCAATCGTGCTCTTTTCCTTAATCTCCCTCGATTTTGCTGCTTCCATAGTCTCCATAAGTTGGTCCTCTGAATCGCTGATTCTCTGTTCTGTCTCATCCATCCTTGACACCGCTGCATCCATCCGTCATTGCAGCTCAGTTATATCATTTTTAATTTCATTCTGGCCAGTTTTTACTGCATTTTGTCTCTGCACAAAGGGACTCTAATCTACATTGGACTGCAGCTAGTATTCTCATAATCGTGCTTCTAAATGCTGCTTCAGACATCTTGCTTGTGTCTGTGTTGGTTGAATCCCTGGCTCTCGTTTCTTCAGGCTCTTTCTTTCTGGGTGAATTCCTTCCCTTTGTCATTTTGAATGGAGAAAAGGAACTCATGAGGTAGAAAATTCAATGAAATATTCAAATTATAAAATGTTAAAAGTAAAAACTTAAAAACACACATGTGAATAATGGAATGAATGATGCTAGATTCTAGGCATGTTTCACGTGGGTGTTGAAAGTGGTTTTGACACAGGAGAGAAAAAAACGTGGGAGTGGAGAAAAATTTAGAAAATACTAATAAAAAATATTAAAAAGGGAAATGTTGTGAGAATTTGAAAAATCAATACACTGAAGTAGACTAAAAGGAGAAGATGGGAGTAAAATAGAATCTGTGAATATAGACACAAAAGGAAAGAATAATGTAGAAGAGTATTAAAGAAAGTTAGTAAAATTTCCACCTGCCCAGTCTCCTTCGCCTCTCCGCGCACAAAAGCACCTCCCTTCCCATGCCTCCTCGCTCTCCAAGTTCACTTCTGCATGCCACGTACCTGCTGAATTCGGTGGTTCAGGATATGCAGATTGCTGTGCTAATCCTCCAGTCAGTTTCCTGGGTGGGTAGGATGGTTTAGTGTTGGTCGGGCTGTATCTCATGCACGCGAGACACTTAAGAAGCTTCCATGCTGTCTGCCATCCGGGCTCCTCCCCAAAGAGGTGAGATCTGTAGCACCAGTTCTCCGATATGAGACATCCCACAGGAAAGTTGCGGTCGGTGACAAAGCGGAAAAGGGCATGTACCAAACAGGGAGGTCACCCTGGAGGGGGAGGCAGAGAACCTGCTCCAGACCTGGGAGGGGAGGCAGGGGCTCAAATGCTGGAGCCACGCCCACTGCCCTCCAGCTGATTGTTCCTGAACAGCAGCCAACTGTCTGGGTCTGGCCTGGAGCGCCTTCACCCCAAGGACCCATGGTCAAAAAGTTCACTGCCTCTGCCTCTGCCTCTCCCCCACCTCCACCGCAGCCACAGCCACAGCCACAGCCACAGCCACTTCAGTGTCCGAAGGGCCACGGGGCCGTGGGCGTGCTTCCCAAATGCTGGTGGGCTCCAGAAGGAGGCGGCAGGCATTTAAAAACCTTGGGCCTTGACAGTCCACCTGCTGGGCCTAGTCTGGAGCCTCATGCCTCAAGTTCCCACTCCTTCTGCTCTATGGCCCTAGCCTGAGGATGGGCTAGGGCCCCAAAGCAAGGGAGTCCTGTTCCGGAAAACGCTGAGATTCCTGACAATACCGGGCCTCCATTCTGCTGGAAGAGGGCGTTCGAGAGTCCAGGAATCGTGGCAACACCCCTGTCTCAGTCCCAGACAATTTCACTCATTCATACGCACTCACACGCACACGCACGGGCACGGGCACACACACACACTCCCCCTCTGTGGCTGTCTCTAGTGGTGACTTACTCTCCTTCTTCGGCCTCCTTCCATGTCCCTCTGGCCTCTGTCTGTCTCTGAGTCCCTGTGATCATTTTCTTGAGGGAACGCTTCCTCCCTCCCGCACCTCCATCTCTCTTTCTCTGTCTCTGTGCTGTCCTTGCACAGTATCAGTGCATCTGGGTTTCCGTGAGCTGTGCGTGTCCATAGGGACGTAGTAGGCTGCTGATGGCACAGGGCTGCAGGGGAACACACAAAGGAACGCACAAGTACCAGGGGTCAGAGCACATCCAGACCTCCTAAGCCGTGACTGCCTCCAGGCAGCCCACACAAGCTGGGTATACATGTGAACTGAGAAAGGTCAGTCCCTTGGCCCTTGCCCTGTAGGTTGCAGCCAGCTGGGAGGTACTGAAACCCAAGGGACTGCCCAGTGTTGAGAGGGTCTGAAGAAAGGGCAGGAGCCGAGGAGGCAGGGAACCTAGTCGTAGCTGGTGTTTCTCCACATGCCATGTTCCGGTGCCATTGGTACTGGAAGGTTGGTATCAGTTGTGGCTCTCTTTCCTTGGCATCTCAATGCAAGCTTCCGTGACCCAATGGAGGTCCTGAATCTGCCCTAGTTTTCAGCCAGGTTGGGCCCCAGGACAAATGCACGTGCTGTGTGAGGGGGGAAAGCAAGTGTGAGTCGTGAGGAGGAGCTAGCCTCGTGAGTGGGATGTGGCAGAGGGCATGAGTGAGTGCACAGGTCCACTAGAGTGTGTCTGTGAATGTATTGTGGCTGGCGCCTGTGAGTACTTTTGCCTGAGACCTAGCGTTTGTGCTGGCAGCGTGCACGTGTCTGTGTCCACGTGCCGCGTGGCCGTGCATCTTTGTGCCCGAGTGAGTGTGTGTAGGCCGTTGGCAAGCGAAGGAAAGAGACTGGGGGCTTTCCTGACTTGGTGAGTAAGGGGGGGCTCCAGTGCCCAAGTGCAGCGAGTGCAATCCCTTCGCGCCTGGGATCGACACGGAGCTAGCTGATCACCTTTCATGACGGGAGGAAAGCCCGGACTTTGCCTGGGTCCGCTCGTCCTGTGTTGCCTTGGCCAGGGGCAAGTTGGGGTTGGGCCACCCATGGCGCAGTGGAGGAGGACCAAAGTTCCCTGCAAGGAAGTGGGCGTTAGTGGAGGGAGGCAGCAGAGAGCATGAGTAAGTCTGGCCCTGCTCCTGGAGCGGCCTAGGGGATCATCGCAAGGCCTTGTGGTCCCAGCCAGGGTATGTGTCTGGGTGAACATCCTCCTGGATGACCCTGCAGAGACAGGCCTGGCTGGTCTAGAGTCCCTTGCGAAGTTGGGGCCCGGCCCCTGGACCCCAATACTGTGGTAGGTGTTGTTCAACCTGAAAGGCAATGCCTGCTTGTCCCAGACAGTCCCTGCACCTGGGACCCAGATTTGTTCCCACGTTCCTGCCACGGGGTCTCCCGGCGATGCGTGGGAGTTTGACAGGCCCCATTTCTCTGGAGGGAGTGAGTTGCATAGGTCAGGTGCACCAGGGTCTGGGCCTGCTTTCCTGTCTTGCCCACCCGCTACGTCCTCTGCTGAGGGCAGCTTGAGGGCTCACCACTGGACCTGTTCCTCTCCCTTTCTGGGTAAGAGTTTGCCTCTCTGTCGGTCACACTGGCCACCCCCTCTCAGCCCCCTGCCACCTGTTCAGCCTCCCCCCATCCACCTGCGTTTCTATGCATTGCTGTCACCTGAAGCGGTGGTGTGCTGCCTCATATATCACAGCCACCCTGGAGCATTGCTGTACCCCGTTCGTATCCTGACATAGCCCAGCGAGTCTGGAGGAACCTCTTCTGTGTCACGGAAGCAACATGTTGGCCAGAGGGCCCGGCACACGAATTTGGAAATCCTAGAATCCCCCGCCTGCCTGGCAGCCTCCTGGTCCCATAAAGAGGTAGGGGAACACTGCATTCCACCAAAGGGAAAAGGCAATGCATGAGTGTGGTGCCTGGCCAGGCAATGCATCTCGAGCCTCCAATCCTGCAGTGGCTCTGTGTGGTGTGTGTGTGTGTAGCTTATGCTGTCTGACATAGACCGGCAGGGAGTCCACATCACCACTGCCCTGACAGGGAGGGAGACCACATCATCGCCCTCACTGCACACCGTCTGCAGCTTATTGCTTCCCCAAAGTGGTCATGTGGCTTCATGTAGACCCTGGGGCGTGTCCCTCACTTGGGTCCCAACACTGCATCCCCCAACCCCCCGATACCTCTCGGAGACCCTTGAAATCATGCTGCCTGTGGCACAGGGGGACAGTGTTTTGAGCCAGCGCCCACGCTCATGGCAGCCTGCCGCCTAAGTGAGTGGTAAAGGAAATGGGACCAGGATGAACAGACATACGGCCAACGAAGGCCTGGGGAGGGTCCCTGTGAGAAGATGGCCAAGCATTGTGGGAGGAAGGGGACCGCTGTCTGTGGGACAGACACAAGCTCCAGGAATCCCAGGGCCCACGGTCACGGGTCTTTCCTGTGCACTGCCACACACGGGAGCAATGGGCAGCCCGTCATGAGAGGGGGGTGTGTGCTTGCCAGTGTGTCACTTTCCAGGCAACGGGGACAAACGGCAAGAGCGGCGCGCATGATACGCAGCCTCCCCTAGTGTGGCGTCCTCTCCACGTCACACACCTCTGGTCACCGACCTTCCCTAGCCGGTGCACTGCTAGACTGCTGTCATGACATACATGTCTTCTGGGAGCAAGGATGGACGTAGAGAGTATGCAAAGGAGGCTGAGCAGATGGAAAACCGGGGTGCACAGACAGCAGGCGCACAGCTGACATGCGTCTCCCGGACAGCCAAGGTGATCCGCTGAGTGGATTTGTCGGACTAGGGGCACAATGAACAAAGGTGGCGGTGTAAATGGGCAAAGCGGGGAGGTCCCCCTTTACCCGTGTGTGTAGATAGCCGCGTGCCCAGCGCAGCGTGGAATGCAAAGGTCGCTTTCGCATGGCCAGAAGCCAAACAGGGCACCCAGAGCGCACAGAGGGCCGGCTGCAAGCCCCCCGGAGGAGTTGCACTGCACGGGGCCCAGAGCCTTCCTGCCTATGCAACAGACGCGCCCCAGTTTCCGGGTGACCTAGGGGCGGGACCGCCGAAGCCACGCACGCCACCGTCCCTATGATTGGTCCTGAAGGCAGTGAAGCGGCCTGGGCGTGGCTTGGAGCTCCCTCAGCCTCAAAGCCGCAGGCGCACACCTCTCCCCACAAAGGCCTCCGAGGCAGCATCGGCATAGCGATAGCCACCGCCGAGGCATCCTGGGTACAGCACCATGCGCATGCGCATGCGCATGCGCCCCCTCGACCTTTGGGCTCTGGGAGGAAGGGGGAGCGAGTTGCCAGCCATTGCCCTCAGGGCTCCGCTCACTGGGTCTGGGGAGGGGGGCCGTGCTTTCACCTCCCGCTTCGTCGTCGGTAGGAGCCACAGTTGGTGTCTCGGGCCGGGGCCGCATGTTGCGCGACTCGTGTTTCCGAAACACTGGGGATGCCCGGAGGCCCCATGCCGCCTTCGACCGGGAACGGGGCGGTCGAGAGACGAGGGCCCGTGGGGACACTGGGTCTCCGGCAGGGCCGGAGGTGCCGCAGGCCGAAGGCTTGCAGGCCACAAGCGAACAGCCTGTGCAGGAAGGCCAGGCCCGACCCGAGAGGCAGGTGGGCGGCCCCAGCGAGATATCGGTGCCGCTGGTGCATGACATAGTGGCGGTGGAGGCGCTGTGGGGCCTGGCGGAGGAGGAGGTTGAGGTGGCGGCCGCGGAAGAGGACGCGCCTGGGGAAGAGGGGCATGAGCAGAGGAAGAAGGGGGAGGAGGACGAGGAGCAGGAGCCGGGGAAGGAGAAGGTCCAAGTTCACGAGGAGGAGGACCTGAAGGGCGAGGGGGAGCAGCAGGACCAGAAGAGCAGAAGGAGGAGGAGGAGGAGGAAGAGGGGGAGAGGCAGCAGGAGTAAAAGATTAGAAGGAGGAGGAGCAGCAGAAGCCCAAGCAGAAGGAGGAAGAGCGGAAGGAGGAGGAGTTGGCGGAAATGAAAGGGGAGGAGCAGGAGCAGCAGGGTATACAAGCGGGCGCGGCGGCGGCGGCGGCGGCGGCGGCGGCGGCGGCGGCGGCGGCGGCGGCGGCGGCGGCCACGGCGCCGGCCGCGGCGGTGGCGGTGGAGGCATTGGCGGCGGCAGTGGCAGGGGAAGGGGACCAGGAGGAGGAGCAGGAGGAGGAAGGGAAGGCGTGCGAGCCATTAAAGGGAGAGCAGAATTGCAAACGGAGGAGGAAGAGGAGCAGGAGAAGGAAGCGCTGGAGGAGCAGCAGCAGGGCGAGGAGGAGGTGGAGGGCAAGGAGGACAAGGAGGAGCGGGAGGAGGAGGAACAGAAGCCGAGTGAGCAGGAAGGCCGATGGGTGGAAGAAGCCCAGGAGCTGCAGGTGAAGCAGGATAAGAAGGAGCAGGTAGAGTCAGGCCTCCGTCCTTGCCCTTCCCCACTGGAGGCTCTGGAGGCTCTGGAGGCCCTTCAGATAGAGCTACAGCCGGTGAATAAACAAGCCAGCCGGGAGCACGCTCGACTCAAACTCAGGATGTGGCAGAGGCGGCAGCGACATCTGCAGCAGAGAGGTGCCCTTATCCAGGGCATCCGTGGTTTCTGGGCCAAGGCTGTATCCTTCCTGCTGCTGGTGGAGGGTCCAGAGGGGGCTGGGCTTGCGCAAGAGGAAGGAAAGGGAGGTGACATTTAGAGGAACCCAGGACAGGGACTGGAGCTACGCCACGCTCCAGTGGCCGGGAACGTGCAAACGTGATCCCATCCGGTGGTCCTGGCTCTGCAATGAGTGTGGGAGGAGGGCAGTGCCGGGGTGGGGGAGGCATGTGTGCTTTACGTCGCACCTGGCACGGAAACAGCGCTGGGAGAGTGGGGAGTGGCGGTGGAGGTCCAGGCCAGGTCGGGGAAATGACCGAGGGCTTCTTCCCACACAAAGCCGCGTGGGGGCACGTTTCTGGGTCCCGCTAAGCATCTTGCTGCGGGGAAGGCGATGTGAATGCCCACTGGTCGGCGCGAGACCGGATGTGTGCTGTCTGGCTGTGTGGAAGTAAGCGTCCTCAGTGTCCTCACGAGCACACAAAGCTAGGCGTGGTTGCGGGCGTCTGGGCATGCACAGCCTCCTGTGCGTGTCTAGCAGAGCCCTGCGCGATCCTGAGACCCCGTGGGCCTGGACGCAGCCTGCGGGGAGGGCTTGAGACCCTGGGGGAGGACGCCAGTCCCGGGGGGAGGACGCCTGGATGCTGTCCACACTGGTTCTCTGGTTCGAGCTCTCTCACGCCCAGCACCTGAAGGCTCTTTGACCTGCGGCAGTTTGTGAACCACCCTCAGATGTCAGCCCTGATTAGTAAGCCCGATGAAAGCATGCTTCGCCACATGACCAATTTGAAGGTCGGCCTGGGAGTGGGAGGTGGTGTGGGTGGCTGGCTGTGTGGGGAGGGGAGGTGGTGGGGAGAAGTGATGTGTTCCTTCCTCAGGGGAGGGCGGGTCTCCTGGAACAAGATTTCACATTTCTGCCCCACTGTACCACGGCAGGTGGAGGAACACAAGTTTCCCAGGGAATGCCGGAAGATCCTGCTGTTTTTTGGCAAGAACTCCTACTTCCAGAATGAAGTCGTTACGAAGGAGTATGTCCTAGGCCTTGATGGTAAGTGTCCACTGACTGCATGGGCGGCAGTGGGTGGAGGGTTGAATGTGATAAGTTCTCTGGCGCCTTCTCACATACGCGTCTTCCTGCAGGGTATAGGGCGTCTCATTCCAGTCCCATCCAGTGGTACCCAAGGTACAGACAGGAGGCCTACAGACGCAGGCATGACAACAGCAGCCTCAACTTCTTCAACTGGTTCTCTGACCACAGCTTTGCCGGCTCTAGCAGGATTGCTGAGGTGGGGCCCTGTAACAAGGAAGGGAGGTGATTTTCATGGGTTCCCCCACTGCGTGGGATAGCTACCTGAGGCCTGGCCTGTCTCCCCTACCAGATAATCATAGAGGATCTTTGGCCCAACCCCCTGCCGTATTTCAAGATGAAGGAGGCCCCAGGAGAGAGAACTGAGAGGGAAAGAGGTGAGCAGCCAAGGGTGTGGGCACGGAAATGTGTGTCGTGGGGTCCAGGGCACAATTCTCTTCTGCATGGAGGCACCGAGACTCACAGCGGCACAGGAGGTGACCCCAGGTCAAAAGGGCATCAGCCTGAGACAGGGAGTCTTAAGAAGTAACGTGTCCCAGAGGCTTTGCCCCTTTGGGGAGCCTGAAGGTGGGAAGGGGGCTAGACAAAAAGAATGAGCAAAGCGGGACAACCAAAGCTGGCTCATCACATAGCACGGTGACAACTGTCATTCCCGGACCATGAACCCCACCCTCAGGCCTCCTACCACCATCCCACATGTTGTCTGGCTTCTGGATCCCCTTGTCAGCTTTGGCACAGCTTATCACACCCTCCCATCCTACTTTCCGTTTGGAAACATTCAAGCAACCTTACTCAGGGCCAAGATAAGACTCTCACCTGTCCTGTGTGTGTGTGTGTGTGTGTGTGTGTGTGTGTGTGTGTTTGTGTCTGTGTGTACCCATATATCCCAGGGATATGCACGATCTTGAGAAGAGTATGAAGGAGCGTCGCACTACATCGACCCCAGTGGAAACCCTTCCGATGCTCACCGATGGTCCACAAGATTCTCCTGGCCATGAAATAAGGACAAGGGTGGTGGTGACACGTGGCGCAGGGCGGGGGTCCAATACATTGGAAGAAATATAGAATGGGAGATAAACAGCATGAAGTGTTTGTGTGTGTCTTCCTCTCAGGTTCGCCCTGGGGCGTGTCCATGTATACATGCGGCTGTCCAGAGGTGTAAGTGTTCTGTGCCTGCACATTGGAGTTCCAAGGAAGGGCGGGACGTAGGACATTGTCCGTAGGGATGGGTCACACATTGGGATTGCATGTGAGGTCAGTAAGATTGAAGCAATGGGGACTTGGGTGAGGGAGGCCAGGGCACAAACCTGAGAGAAAGGCCAGTGCCCAGGTTCATAGCTTTCCTGTGAAAATGAGGAAATTCAAGGAAACGGAGAGGCCAGCACAGGCCAGGGATGTCCAATATTCAGGGTTTGGGCATGTCCATGATGGTGCCCCCAGAATCCCGCATGGGGACACCCTCAGTCATGTTGACTGAACCGCCACACAGGGAGGAATTCCCAGGGTTGATTACCCTCTGGTTTTCAGACGTCTACCAATGCAGACTGTCTTGTGGACAAGGTCAGGATCTCAGGACCAGCCACACACATTTGAGGGATTGTGAGCAGGTTGTAAGATTGGTGTCCAGGGGAAGGAACCGAGGGACCAGAGGCAGAGTGGGTGGGTAAGACCGATGAAGTTCTGCTTCAGGCAGAGTTGACAGGGACAACATACACACTGCAGAGAAAACAGCCCACTACAGTCTCACGCAACTCCAAAATCACAGCCAACTTTTCTGGTTCCACTTCCTGAAGCTGAGCCTCCCAAACACCGCTTCACTTATTCTCAAACACACACACACACACACACACACACACACACACAAGACTCCTGAAGGAGTCCTAGTGCTGATGCCCTTGTGTGAACTTTGCTGTTTCTGAAAAGACCTCTGGTTACGAATGGGTGGTCCAGATTGCAAGCCAACAGAGGGGAGGGTCGCGGGGAGGTGGGGCTCTTCAAGGGCACGAACACGCCAGCCTCTCCCGTGTGCCCTCTGCCCTCTCATCATCAGCCGTGATGAGTCGGGTGATGCTCTTCCTCTGTGTCCACAGGCTTAAGCCGTGTGTCCAACACGCCATGTGAGACTTGTGAGAAGACTCCCAAGTGCAAACACCAGCAGGCGCTCAGGGAGGTCGCCTCGTCCCAGGCAGCCTGTGTTCCTTTGCCTGAGTGCCAGGACAAAGGCTGCCTCAGCCACATAGGGAACGATGGACTTGTGAGGCCTTAGCATTCTGTGCAGAGGTCCCCGGCAGGCCTGGGGCTTAGAAAGGACTGGGACGAGCCTCACCTGCGAAGACGTGAGTGCTGGGATACTCCTTACACAGCAGATGGCTGCTTGCCAGAGATGTCTGTGCTAGGGATGGGGCAAAAGCTCCACCGTGCGAGCAGTGCAGTAGACAGAGTTCAGCCTTGTCCATCGCAGGCTCTTCTGTATCCCCATGTAACACGGCCCCCAGCACAGCGTGCCTGAGACTGACCTCCCGACACTAATATTCCTGTCTCCCAAGCTGCCCAAGCTCCCCAGGATCCCCACTGCACAGCTCTGCAGTACAAGAGCCTTCTCTGCAGTGGGTCTATTCCAGAGAAGGCGTGGGCAGTCCCAATGCATGGAGGCCTCTTGCCCCTATCATATGCAGACAACATGGTCAGCGGGGTGTGAGCACGCTGTGGAGTTGAGGATCTGTGCGACCAAGCCTTACCTCTTCCAGGGCAGAGGCTGTCGCACTCTCTAGAAGGGAAGGCAGGCCTTTCTCTCGCTGCTGTCTGCACGCTGGCTGGAGAGGCACGTCTTCTCAGCTGCTTGATGGGTAAATGTCAGGGTACCCTGGAAAAGCTCCCAGTGCTGACCCGAGTCTTTGGGTGTGAACATCCAAAGAAAGTATGGCCAGTGATTGTGCAGTGGGAATACGGCCTCAGTGGTCATGAGGCTGGGCCCTTTGGGGCATCTTTCTGCACAAGCAGGCCGTTACTTGATAGGTCTTGCCGAGCAGGAACACTTTACGGGACAGGTGAACACAGGGTCCCCCACATGTTAATATCTCCAGCCAATACCTCCTTAGGGGCCAGGGTGACGTTTGCGCCCGGCCTGTCCCAAAGACAAGGTACGGACAAAGTGTGGGTGTGGAATACACTCACGGCACCCAGAGCCAAACCCTCAAGTGTGGACACTTGAGGTCCGTGGGCAGAGGCCTCGGTGCTCTGTGTCCGAGGGATTACAGCCCTCATGCTGCACACCCGGCATCCCCGGGTGTCCTCCCGTATCCGCAGCTCTCCCCGGGGAGCCCTAGGGTCCAGGAGCTGCTAAACCCCCTGCACAACTGTATCTGCTGCCCAGCGGCCTCTTCCACCCCAACATCAGCGTGTGTGGGCTCCAGAGTGCTGTCTCTGTCTCGAGTGGGCTCGAGAGAGGACACCCTCAGCAATTCAGGAGCCTTCTGACTTCCATGTCTCTGAACCACGCGTGTCTCATTGGCCTGTCGGGATCGTCCCGTTGTTCTCTGTTCACAGGAAATGTCTCGCATTGCCTGTGCTCCTCTGTCTCCCTGAGTGAGCCCTGGCGTGTTTGTGTCTTTTCCTGGCTTTGCCTGTGCCGACACCTCTCTGGTGATGCCTCCTTGCCTGGCCTAAGTGGGCACAGCTGTACCCGTGTAACCGCCTTCGTCTCTGCACACCTGTGTGTTGGGTCAGCTGTGGCTCTGGTGGCCTGTCTTGTCTTTGGTGTATGCTTCTGCGCTTGAGTGTGCTTCCCTCTGCATTCAAACCCTTTCTTCCACTGACAGATCCAATTGCTGTCCTGCTGTCAGGTGGAGGGGCTTCTGCGTGTTCTGTTCTATGTTCCAGGAGCCAGAAATCCTTCCGTGCCTGTAGGACCTTCGTCAGAGGATTGGCCATGCACTCACTGCCAGCCAGTTAATGTCCCCAAATGCAGCTGGCTTGCTGTGAGCATTCCGTCACACCTCTATTTTCTGTCCTTCTGTTTTCAAACCCTTTGCGCCCGAGGGGCTCAAACGTCACTGGCCTGCACGTTGCAGATGCAGGCGTAAATTGTGAAAAGCGGACCGGCAACGTTTTCCCACTTACTCTTTTGCCACGTGGCATGTTCCTGGCTGGGAGAGACTTCCCCCTGCCAGTGTGTGTCTCGTTTCCGTGTGCCTCCTGTGTGTTCTGGTCCCTAATTTGTCCATTACGTCCTACCTGGGAGTCTGATTCATGTCTGCAGGAACGAGGCTGACACCTTTGACTGCTGGGTTCTGAGCTCAGCTTAGTCCACCAGGACTAGTGCGTGCCTGAGGGACACAACGGGCAGTGACGGATGTGCCCGTATCCTTCACGTGCAAGCGCTCCGTCCAGCCACCTTCGCCGGGACATTTCTCAGCGACCCCTCTTTGTTTGTGGTGAGAGCACTTGCCTCTGAGAAATCTGACGAGGCGGTGAAGCATTGCTTACGGCTGCCCTGTGCAAGTTAGATCTCCAGAACTCATGCACATGGCATGACTGCATCTTCACACCCGAGCCCCGACACCTCCTCATCGCACCCTCCCCTGATTAGCACCACTCTCCTCTCTGGTGGACTGCATGCCTTTAACTCCTTTAGTCTCCTCAGGAATCCATCAGGCAGGGCTCACCACCACTGTGCTTCTGTCAGGGGCTGGCTTCTTTCAGTGAGCCCAGTGCTTTCTGCACTGATGCTCAATGCACCCGCAGAAGGGTGAGCCACACTAAGCCCGGCGGCAAACCCTTTGGCCCTACATTTCCCACATGTGTGCCTGGTGGCAGAGGTGCACAAGGAGCCCGCCTGCATGCGTCTCCCAGGTCCTCCACAGGGTACAAAGTACCGCCTCAGGAGGCTGATCCGCATCACATGGGCATAGCTCTGCTTGCACGTGTTAGCCTTTCGTATCATACAGGCAGCCCAGACTTAGAAATCCTGCTACCTGCTTACAACGATCCAGCCCTCGTGCTTCTGCAGACGCTCTGTGTCTGTACAGACATTTGAGTCACGGTCTCGTGACCTTCCAATACAGCTTGATGGTCTGTCCTTAGCTTACAGCCTGGGATGCGGTTCTCACTCATTGTCCTCCCCTCGGGTGCGAGTTTCCTCCATCACTGTGGTGGAAGGTAACCTTTATCACCATACGTTGGCTTGAAATTACTGGGCGGATCACCTGTCTGCGTCCGGGGATCCGAAGGAGACCTTGGCTCTTTTGCTCACGGTCCACCCTTTCTCTGTGATGAGTCGCTTTGGATGAGAAGCTTGCCAGAGGCGAGGGGGCCTCAGAGTTGAGCACATTTCCTGGGCATCTGTGAGAACTTCGTTGGTTCCACTCGGAAAGCATTGACATTCATGGATGTGCAGCCTCTGCTTTTGCTTGAATTTGCCGAGCTTTGGGACGTGATTTCTTCCCGCATGTGCTGTGCCTAAATCTCTGCTGTGTCTTTCCGGCAGTCCCGTTTCCTGTCTCCTGCTGGTAAGTGCAGGGCTTCCAGCAGCCCTGTGGGGAACGGGTCCTTGTTTTCTTCCCTGCGGTGCCCTCTTCCTCACCCCGAATGACCTCATTGCAGCTTCCTTCTCGTTCAGCGATCGTTTCAGACTGCCCTTAAGGTCCAGGTGGGAGCGGTGCCTTTTGTGCTGAGGGCTGACCACTGTAGAGCATTCGTCTCTGTGCAAATTGCACAGGTGAATTTCACCAGGTGAAAGTGCACACTGCAGTTGCCCTGTCTTCAGAGTCAGCCCACCTGTCTCCGCCTCGGCTGCCCCTGCTCTCCTTCCTCCTACCCTCTCCTTACCTCCCCCTCCCTTGTCTTCTTCCTGTCCCTCCCTCCCACTTTCCTTCCAGCTCTCTTTGTCTTCGTCTCCCTCCTCTCCATCACTAATGCCTCCCCCTGTCTCCGCCTGTCTTCCTTGTAATAGGTGCCCCTCTGTCTCTTCTTGTCTTGCTCCTCCTCCCCGTCTCTCCCACCAATCTCCCCGGACTCTCCCTCTCCAGGCCGGTCTTCCCCTCCACTCGTCCTTCCTTCATCTGCTCTGCTTGCACGTGTCTCTCTCTCTCCCTCTATAGCTCTGTCTCTCTGTGTGTCTCTTTTTCGCTGTCTCTCTCAGTGGACCTTCTGTGTCTGGGTGCATGCTTCTTCAGAATTCTTGTTGGTGCCTGGGAAATGGGAAGGGAACTCGTCTGCTTTCGCGTGTACTAGTGAAAGCAGGCACAGGGCTTTCTCAGAGACAGACACAGACAAGTCTGCAATTCTCGGTGAAGGGCCCCTACGTGCCCTGCGTGGTTGGAGTCGTCCTCCTTTTAGTGGAAGGTTAGATTTCAGGACCGGAGCAAGCTGCTAAATCCTACTACTACCCCATCTCCCTGGCGCTCTGTACGGAGATCAGTAGGGCACCAGTGGCAGATGGTGCTCTGGGGGTTGTTCTTTGCTCTGAATTGCAGTGCAGTGAGGTCTACTGAGCTGTTTTCTTGCAAGGACATGGCGGTGGGGTGGGTCTAGGGTGGGTGTCACTGGTTCTGGGTGGGCACCCACCTTACCGCCGCCCTCAGCCTGACGGCCAAGGAGGAGATACCGTGCGGACGGCCATGTGGCCCCGGTAGGCGTGACACTAAGGACTTCTCCAGGCTTTGCCCCAGCTTCATGAAGAAGGGGCAAGGGACGGAGCAGGGAGTGGCTCACGGCGTGGACGATCCTGTGCTGAACGCTCTGGTGCCCGTAGTGAGGCCTCTGGGGAAAGGGTGTACAAGCGACCACACACTGCGCGATACCGGGGACCTCGCAAGTGAAGCCTGGAAGGTGACAGCGCTGAAGAGGACATGCGGCAAACGGGGGCCACGCTGGCACCTTGGCACTCGCTCCAGAGCCTGGACCGGTCATTGGCGCGCGCTTGCTGGCGGCCAGCACCCTGTCTTGCTGTCTTGCAACTGATTGCTCCCCGAACCTGGCCAGCTGGCCTGACCTGCCCTGGAACCACTTCGCCCCCAGGCCGCATGCGCACACTCTTCACTGCCTCTGTCTCGGCCCCTCCTCCACAGCAGCCACAGCCAATGCGGAGTCCTCAAATCCCAGAGCCTGTGCGCCTGCGCTCAACTTTGGCGGGCTGCGGCGGGAGGCTTCAGGGAGCTCATGGTCTTGCGGCCAAGGCTCCCCCCACCTGCTGCCGTTTCCTGTCCTTGTCCTGAGGCTGCCCTAGCTACACTGGGGCCGGGGCCGAGCGTCATGGCCAGCGTGTCGCGGTCCGGACAAAGCGGAGATTCCCGCCGACCCTGGGCCCTGATCGTCCCGGATGCGAAAGGTGGAGAGTCCCGGCCCCGCGGGAATGCAGGGGCGCTGGAGGGCGTGGGCTGGCCGCAGTCCCCAGGTTCAGGGGCGGCAAGCGCCCATCCTGTGCAGGAAGCCCAGGCCGGGTGTGAGATACAGGTGGCAAGCCCAGCGGAGGAATTGGTGCTGATATTGGATGACGGAATGGTGGCGGCTGAGGTGGTGATCGGGGAGGAGGAAGAGGACGGCGAGGCGACCAAGGATGAGGTGGCTGGAGAGGAGAATTCTGAGGAAGCCAAGCCAGAAGCAGAGGACATGCACGAGGAGGAGGAGGTGGAAGTTGAGAGACAGCAGCAGGAGGAGTTTCAGGAGCAAGAGGAGAAGCGCGAGGCAGATGCAGAGGCGGAGGAGGGGCCCCAGCTCTCCCAGCCGCTGCAGCAGCAAGAGCCAGCGCTGCGTCCTGCCTCAGCCCAGGACCCGCTGGCAGCACTGGAGCGTCTTCAGCTGGAGATCAGCGCTGGGAATGCCCAGGATTCCAGGGCCTTATGGCGGCTGAAGCGCAGGATTCTTCGGAGGCAGATTTCTTACCTGGATCACAGAAGGGCCATCATCAAGCACATCCCTGGCTTCTGGGCCCAGGCGGTATCCTTCCTTGTGCTGGTGGGTGATGGCGGGGGCTGTTGTGCAGGAGGGCTGGGCACTGAGAGCAGGGTGCCTCAGGGCGATGGCCCCCAGAGAGGAGAGCCGGGGAATGGTCCCTGGCCCTGGGTTGGTGTGGTCTGGGATCCAGTGTAAGGCCTTGGACAGGGGCGGTTGTTGGGGATGGGGGGACTTGGTGACTGGGTCTGTTTCCTCTAGGTCTCCGCCAACGTTGGCCTGCAGGCTGGTCTCAAATATTACTTGCAGACACGAGCCATGTGTCCCCATGCTACCAGAGCTAGGGTAGCACAAAGCAGCCTTCACTCAGAGCAGATAAGGCAAGGAAATATTTCGCTGCAAAATGGGAGAGTTACGCAGGCCGCACACCCACCTTCACATTCACAGGCTGTGCACGTTTCCTAGCAGTTCCTTCAAAAGAGAGCATTTCAGACACACACTCGTGACCTTTAGTGGAACCACGCCACGCCCCTTTGCCAGACAGTAGGACGACTGAGACCCACTCCGAATGGGGTACAAGCTGCCTCCTCAGACCCTGACACACACACACACACACACACACACACACACACACACACACAGAGGATTCTCTCCTGGTATCTCCACCCCTGCTTCCCTCTCTGTCCTCAGGCTCCGGCTCGGTCCCACCCATGTCTTTCTCTCCGGACTGGCCGTGTCACTGTGTCTAATCCTTTTCCCTCCTCGGCCCTCCTCGTCCGTGCTTCTCGATCTCTTTCTCCCTCCCACACCCTCTGCTTGCAGCGTAAGTGTGCAGTCGGGTTCCTGTAAGCCATGTTATTCCATCTGGACTCAGGAGGCTGGTGACAACATAGGTCTTCACGGGAATATGCCAAGAAACCCAGCCGTGAGGAGGGGTCAGAGCACATGCCGACATCACAAGCTATGATGGGCTGCTGGCAGCCCACACAGGTCAGATATAGGAAGGAACTGTGAGGCGTGCAGGCAGTGGAGTCTCTCCCTGCTGTGTGCAGACAGCGTGGGAGGTACAGGAAGCCAACGGACTGCCCAGTGTCGATGGGGTCTGATGCATCTGCAGAGGCTGAGGAGTGTGGGGACTAGTGTTTCCTGGTCTTTCTGCACATGCCGTGATCTAGTCCCTTGCTCTTAGCCTGGGAGGGTTGGAGGGGGGCTGTGTCTGTTTCCACAGCATCTGAAGGCACAGCTCCTTGACACAGCACAGATTCTGAATCACCCCCAGTTGTCGGCCATGATCGGTGCCCAGGACAAAGACGTGCTCAGCTACGTGGTCGACTTGGAGGTGAGACCGGGGAGGCTGTGGCTGGGGGCCGTCCCGTCGGGGGTGGGATTTGGGCAGGAGAGGGTGAGGCAAAGGTGCTCACCCTCACAGCCAGGCAAGTAGCTCAGGACCCCGAGGGAGGACACTTGCCCCCTCCTGTCCCATTGCTCACGGCAGGTGGAAGAAGTGGGCCATCCCAAGTACCGCTGCAGAGTGATGTTTTTCTTTGGGGCCAACCCGTACTTCCGGAACCCAGTGATCATTAAGGAGTATCAGCTGAGCTTTGCTGGTAGGGTGTGGGTCCCATGATGGTGCGGGGCAGGGGGATGAGGAGCATGAATCAGGGGCAGGAGGGAGGGGGAGGGGGAGGGGCAGGTGGGTGGGGAGGAGGCCATCAGCTTGCTCCTCAAATCCTCTCTTCCTGCAGGCTACAGGACATCGCGTTCCACTCCAGTCCAGTGGTTCTGGGATGATGAACGTGGAGCTCCCAGTCGCAGGCATGACCCCACCAGCCTTAACTTGTTCAACTGGCTGTGTGAGCACAGCTGCCCAGGGGCGAACAGGATTGCCGAGGTGGGGCCCCTGAGGCCTTCGTCAGCAGTGGGGATGTGGGTGGCCCCCGGCCAGAGAGGAGAGTGGGCTATGCCCAATGTGGCGCCGGCCTGTGTCCTCTTCCAGATCATCATCGAGGACCTGTGGCCCAATCCCCTGCAGTACTACCTGAGGGAGGAAGGGACCAGAAGACAGTGATCTGACGTGCTCACGTGTCGGTGAGAACCCCAGTATGCGGTGTGTTGACCTGCGTGTTGTATGGGCAAGGGAACGTGGGCCACACATTGGCTTGGAAATGGAAGGTCCGCCGACACAGGGACACAGGTAGCATGGGGAGAGGGTGGGAGGATGACAGGGGACCTGCAGAGACTCAGCTGCAAACACACAGAGGGTCGAAGCCTGCAAACCAGATGCAGTCGTGCTGTGGGCTGGGGCTTTGGAGAGCAACTCGGGAGGAGCAGTGCTTCACCACAAATGCTCCCCGTGGATGTCCGCCCTGTCCCGGGCTTCCCCCTGCTCCTTCAGTCTGGATTTGCCTGCCAGTCTTTGGGTCAGGAGCTGCCGTGTCCCCAGGCGCCACTGTGGTGAGAATCTCGCACTTCCTTCCATGTGCCCCACCACGCCATGTCCTCCCGCAACCCGACAGCCATTCTTAGAACTGGTCCAAGGCCATTGGGGGCTGGAAATGAATCCCTGGGTGAGAAAGCAAGGGGGATCGCAAAAGGGCGAGGCACAAGAGTGACACCATCTGGGATGTATTTGCAAATATCCCGTATCATTCTTGGTGTCTGTTGCGTGGGGGCGCGTGTGTGCGCGTGTACGCAAATGTGTCTGCGTGTGCCCACATGCGTCAGGTGCTCTGCATCTGTGTGGGCGTGAATCGTGCAGAGCTTCTATCTTTGCCCATGCAGAAACAATGGAGGACGCCACCAGTGCTGGAAGAGATGGGTGGATGAGTCTCCTGTCTTCTACGTGCCCCGGAGAGAATTGAGGAAGAGATAACGTGTGGCAGCCTTGAAGAGTTTCCACGATGTTTATGTGGACACATACAGGAAGCTAAAAACCCTTCTGTTTTTGGTGTGTGTGTGTGTGTGTGTGTGTGTGTGTATGGGGACCTGAGGAGGGACGATGAGGAAGGGACCTGAGTGTGACTGTCCTGCCGCTGCCCGGGTGATTCTGTGTGTGCGGGAGAGGTGCAGTACTGGGGTGGGGCCGGTGTTGCCATGTGCACAGAGGCCTGCCTTCTTGGGCAGGAAGAGCCTGGAAGGAGGAGGAGGAAGAGACAGACCTGTTATTTGGAGATTTATTGTATAGGCCAGAGCCGAAAGGCAGGGAAGGGGATTGCACAGTGGGACCAAATTGGTCCATTGGGTCCTGGTACAGTGTGGCCAGGACTCGGGGGGTTTCAGCCAGGACCCTTGATCCCAGAGGGGTGCTGTGTCCTTGGTGAGATAGAATCCAGTCAGCAAAGCCTCCAGTCAGGATCAGAGCGAAGACCACATGTCCCCGGACAACTCAGGAGCAGGCAGGCTTCTCATAGTCGATGCCAGTATACCTTGCTGCTGCCTCCCACACCCGGGGCTCCTTTGACCCCGAGCCCTGTCCTCAGACAGTGGCTCAGGATGGGAGATGTGTCAGGGGGAGGGGCAGGTGTGGGTTGTGGGCAGCAGCGAGGCTTATGAGTGGGAATTCATGGAGAGAGTACGCACGAGGGCAGAGATCCAGCGTGAGTTCGTGCGAGTGTGTGTGGGCGTCTGTGGCAAACTGGGCCTGAGATCCGTGGTGGTGCCGGCAGTGTGAGCGTGCATATGTTTGTGCGATTGCGTAGCGGTGTGTCTCTGTCTGTGCAGGAGTGGGTGGTTAGGCCACTGGAGAGACAAGGAGAGACACAGCGGTCTGTGTGAATGAGGTGCTTATGTGGGACGGTCAGGTGCCATAATACAAGAGTGCAGTCCCTTCCCTCCTGAGTCCTGATGGTAATCGCTGGGATGGGTGCAATCGTTGCTGTGCCAGGGGGCTCAAGTCAGGATGCAAAAGGGAGATTGGTGCAAGGTCAAGAGGGGGGCCGAGGGGAGGAAAGCCTGTGTCCAGTGGCCAGTGGACCACTTGTGAGTGAGTGTGCTTGCGTGTGTGTTAGTGTGTGTCTATGTGGGAGTGAGTGTGTGTGTGTGTGTGTGTGTGTGTGTGTGTGTGTGTGTGTGAGTGGCTCTGGTGGGCCGACAGTAGCAAATACGTAGGGGCTACATGGTGTGCCCAGGCTTTGTGCACAGGGTAGCTAGGGAACCCAACCTGTCAGGCTACGTGGTGTGCAGAGGGCGTAGGTATTTCCCTGGAGGGAGCCGTCTAGCAAAAATCTCTGCTCTTGGCAGACGAGCCATGTTTTGTCACCAGTCAGCTCTTCCTTGGGGCTCTCCTCTCTGCTTCCTGTGCACCAGGCCCAGGGAAAGGGAGGAGCTGGGACCCTAGACCTCAGGTGACTTGAGTCCCCCAGGGGTGCCATAGCAGGGTGGTGTTGGTGATCCATGTGTGGATGGGCAGGTGAGCAGCCTGCCAGCTGCTCTCTGAGGGGACAGTTCCTTGCCAGCAACACCTCTCCCCGCAGCACAAGATCACCACTGTCGCTGCAGCTGGGCTGGGGACATGTCAAGGTGTGTCCCAGAACTGTGTTCCCCTTGCATGTAAGTGGTGCCAGAATGCGCCTCTCAGTCCCTGTGCGGGTGACCCTGATTAGCCTCAGGCTTAGTCGACTCCTGGCCTCATGTAAATGGGGAACTGGGTTCCTTTCTCAGTGTCTCAGCGGTTGCATGTCGACAGAGGATGCTGTGGACATTGTGGTCAGGATTCTGACCGGGCTCCCCCCGCCCTGCCCCAAACCACAGTGGGCAGCACATGGCCCACTGTGTGTGTGCTTTGGGGAGTCTAAAGCCGTACAGCCCCTCCAGTATTCTTCTCAGGTGGTGGAGGGTCAAAGGGGCCTAGGGAGGAACACTGGTCCCAGTCTGCTGCCGGCTGTGCCCACAGGTGTGTGTGCCCAGCTCCTTGACGCTGAAGCTGCAAGGCTTCTGCCCTGCCCCCAAAGCCCCATCCCTAGAATTTGCGTGTGGGCCAGATGGAAGTGAAGTCCCAGTGACCCTGCGGGATCACAGCGGGTGGTCTCGTCTGTGCCTGGCCACCCACCTACCTGCCTTCCCCGCAGCCCGTTGCCCCCATACAGGGCTTTCGGTAAACACGCGGCCACCGTCCAGCATGAGAGGAAAGGCTTGACGGTGTCCCAGTACCGCTGGTCATGTGTTGGCTGCTGCCAGCTGACAGCATGGAGACCCCATGGCCCAGTGGAGGATGTCCGACCTGTCCTACAAGGAACTGGGGACGACTGTACGGATGCATCAGGTCCCATGCAGTAACCTAGGCCTGACTTTATCCGCCTAGGGGGTGATCGAAGAGCCTTGGGGTCCCAGGCCTGGCATATGTGTCGGTGTGCTCCCTCCTGGATGGCGCTGCCGACACAAGGCTGGCTGGTCAGGGGTCGCGTGTGAGGCCCGTTGGGTCCCGGCCTCTAGGTCCGATACTGCCGTAGGTGTTGTTGAAAAGACAGAGCACGATATGACCATCCCTTGGGTGTCGCTGCACCGGGCATCCCGTCGCTGCTCCCAGGTTCCCACTACCGAGTCTCCCCGGGAGGCCTGGGAGGTTGCCAGGCTCCTTTTGCAGGGACACAAAGGCTTGTGAGAGCCCATCCGCAGGGTCCGGTGCTCATTGCGGATGACTTGGGGGCAGTGCGAGATCTATTGCTCCCGTCCTTAGAGGAGATTGTGGTAGTCTTAAGGGACAAAGATGTGCCTGGAGAATAGAAGGATGTCCAGAGGAAGCATTGGAGGAGGAAGAGGACGAGGAGGAGTAGGAGGATGAGGAGGAGTTGGAGGAAGAGGATTGGGAGGAGTTAGAGCTGGAAGAGAAGGGTGAATGATTGGGTGCAGGAGAGGGAACAAGTGGAGGAGGAGGATGTCCAGGATGAGGAGGAGCACGAGCCAAAGGAGCAGGAGCAGCTGGGGGAGGATGTTGAGGAGGACGAGAGCAGAGGGAAGAGGGTGGGGAGAAAAGATAGAGCCAGGGCTCCAGAGCATGAGTAGAAGTGTAGGAGCAGAAGGAGGAAGAGCCCGAGGAGGAAGAGGTGGAGGGAGAGGAGGAGCAGGAGGAGTTGGAGGAAGAGGATTGGGTGGGGTTAGAAGAAGAGGAGGAGGAGAAGGAGCAGTGAATGACTGGGTGCAGGAGAAGGACAAATGGAAGAGGATGATGTCCAGCACCAGGAAGAGGCGGATTACGGGCCAGAGGAGCAGGAGCAGCTGGAGGACGGAGTCGACTAGGACGAGAGCAGAGGGAAGAAGAGGTGAAAGGTCAGAGGTAGGGCAGGAAGGGCGGTAGCAGGAGAGGACCTGGAGAAGGAGGAAGAGTCCTAGGAGGAAGAGTTGGAGGAGGAGGAAGAGGTGAAGGACGAGGAGGATCAGATGGAGGAAGAGGACTGGGAGGAGTAGGAGGAGGAGGAAGACGAGTGAATGATCGGGTGCAGGCGAGGGAAGAAGTGGAGGAGGAGGAAGTCCAGGACGAGCAAGAGGAGGAGCACGAGTCGAAGAGCAGTAGTAGCTGGGGAGGAAATTGAGGAGGACGTGAGCAGAGGGAAGAAGAGGAGGAGGAGGAAAGGTAGAGCCAGGGCTGGAAGAGCAGTAGCTGCAGAGGGGGAGCAGAAGGATGAAGAGGCCCGAGGCTAAGACTTCCAGTACTGTGTTGAATAACAGTGGAGGCGGTGGACATTCCTGTCTCGTTCGTGACTTGAGCTGAGAGCTTTTGCTCCTTGAGATGATATTCACGTTGGGTCGTTCATACATGGCTTTATGATCTCGATGTGTGCTCCTTCTATCCCTACTTTCTTGAGGGGTTTTACCAGGAAAGGATGCTGTATTTTGTCCATCACTCTGTCTGCATCGATTGAGAGGATCCTGTGGTTCTCGTCCTTTCTTTTATTGATGTGAGGAATCCCGTTGATTGTTTTGCAGATGTTGAACCAGCCCTGCGTCCCAGGTACAAATCCCACTGGGTCGTGGTGAATAACATTTTCATGTATTGTTGGATCCGAGGGTCTAATATCTTGTTGAGGAGTTTTGCATCCATGTGCATCAGGGAAATTGGCCTATAGTTCTCCTTTTCAGTGGGGTCTCTTTCCGGTTTTGGAATCAAGGTAACGCTGGCTTCATAGAAAGAGCTTGGAAGTTTTCCTTCCATTTCTATTGTGAGAACAGCTTCAAGAGAATAAGTGTTAACTCTTCCTTAAATGTTTGCTGGCACTCCCCTGGAAAGCCATCTGGCCCTGCAGTCTTCTTCCTTCGGCAGGTTTTGGATTACTAATTTGATTTCTTTACTGGTGATGGGTCTGTTCAAATTTTCCTTTTCTTCCTCTTTCAGCTTTGGTAGTGTATATGTTTCTAGGAATTTGTCCATTTCTTCCAGATTGCCCATTGTATTGGCAAATAATTGCTCCTCATATTCTCTTCTTATTGTTTGCCTTTCTGCTGTGTTGGTTGTGATGTCTCCTCTTTCATTCTTGCGTTTCTTTATTTGGGCCCTTTCCTTTTTCTTTTTCATCAAACTGATGACTGGCTTATCAATTTTGTTAATTCCTTCAAAGAAGCAGCTTCTGGGCTCATTGATCTGTTCTCCTATTTTGGTTTGTTTCTTTGTTTGTTTGTTTGTTTGAGGTTGTTTTTGTTTTTGTTTTGTTTGATTTTTGGTTTCAATAGCATTAATTTCCGTTAATCATTGTTATTTTCTGTCTCCTGAATGTTTTGGGTTTCGTATGGTGTTCTTTTTACAGCCTCTTAAGGCGTAAGGTGAGGTTGTGTCTCTGAGATCTTTCTTTCTTCTTTAGGAAGACCTGACTTGCTAGATAGGTCCTCTTATAACCGACCCTGGTGCGTCCCAGAGGTTTTGGGTTGTGGTGTTATCACTGACTTCCATATACATTTTCATTGACTTCCGTATACTTTTTATATTCTCTTTCAACCCTTGCTTAGTCCATTCAATCTTTAGTAGGATGTTCTTCAGTCTCCC
This sequence comes from Panthera onca, assembly GCF_046562875.1. NCBI lineage: Eukaryota > Metazoa > Chordata > Mammalia > Carnivora > Felidae > Panthera > Panthera onca. The sequence continues at coordinate 7,950,319 of NC_138358.1, read as the reverse complement.
AGTATTTGTTACCTTTCCAAATTGTTTCTTGTAGTTGATTTCGAGTCTCTTAGTGTTGTGGTCTGAAAATATGCACGGTGTGACCTCGATCTCTTTGAACTTCCTTAGGGATGACTGTTTTCCCCAGCATATGATCTATAGAGGAGAATATTCCATGAGCACCGGAGAAGAATGTATATTCTGCTGCTTTATTATGAAATGTTCTGAACATATCTGTGAAGCCCATCTTGTCCAGTGTGTCATTCAAAGCCCCCGTTTGCTTGTTGATTTTTCGTTTACATGATCTGTCTGTTGCAGTGAGTGAGTGCATAGAAGTCTCCTCCTATGATGGCATTACTAAGAATGAGGTTCCTTATGTTTGCGTTTAATTGGTTTGTATATTTGGTTGCTCTCAAATACGCCACATAAATGTATCCATTTGCTAGGTCTTCTTGGTGGATAGACCCCTGAATTATGACATCATGCCCTTGTGTATCACTTGACACAGTCTTAAATTAAAGTCTAGATTGTCTGATAGAAGTATGGCTACTTTGGCTTTGTTTTGTTGACGGGTAGCATGACAGATGATTCTCCATCCCCTTCTTTTCACTCTGAAGTTGTTTTCACATCTAAAGTGGGTCTCTGGTAAACAGCATATCGATGGAACTTGTTTTCTCATCCATTCTGTTCCCCTATGTTTTTTGATTGGAGCATTCAGTCCACTGACGTTTAAAGTAGTACTGAAAGACACGATTTTATGGCCATTATCTTGTTTGAAGAGTTGGAGGAAAACATATCTATATATCTTTATATCTATATCTACGTCTCCATCTCCATCTGTATGTGTATGTGTATGTGTATGTGTATGTGTATGTGTATGTGTATGTATATGTATATGTATGCGTATGTATTGTATTAACTGTATCTATATATCAATATCTATATCGATATGTATATGTCTATATACATCTATATATATAATTCTATATCTATTTGTATATATAAATATAATTATAAAGATAGATAGATAGATAGATAGATAGATAGATAGATAGATAGATATCAATTTCCCTCTGAGTGTCCCCCCTTAAAATTGCGTGCAGGTGTGATTTAGCGGTCACAAACTCCTTTAAATTTTGTGTATCTGGGAACCTTTTTCCTCTGTTTCTATTTTGAATGACAGCCTTGCTGGATAAAGAATTCTTCACTGTGGATGTTTCTAATTCAGCACTTTGAACGTATCCTACCACTCCTTTCAGGCCTGCCAAGTTTCTCTGGATAGGTCTGCTGCAAACCTGATCTGTCTTCTCTTGTAGTTTAGGGACTTGTTTCCCTTGCTGCCTTCATGATTCTCTTTGCCTGAGTACTTTGTGAGTTTGAATATGATAGGCCTTGCTGAGGGTCAGTTTTTGTTGAATCTGATGGGGTCCTCGGTGCTTCCCGGATTTTGATGGTGTGTCTTTCCCCAGGTTAGCAACATTTCCCACTATGATTTGCTCACATAACCTTTCTACCCCTTTTTCTCTCTCTTCCTCTTCGGGACCCCTATGATTCTGATGTTGTTTTTCGTTCTGCATGAGTCACTGATTTCTCCAATTCTTCAATCGTGCTCTTTTCCTTAATCTCCCTCGATTTTGCTGCTTCCATAGTCTCCTTAAGTTGGTCCTCTGAATCGCTGATTCTCTGTTCTGTCTCATCCATCCTTGACACCGCTGCATCCATCCGTCATTGCAGCTCAGTTATATCATTTTTAATTTCATTCTGGCCAGTTTTTACTGCATTTTGTCTCTGCACAAAGGGACTCTAATCTACATTGGACTGCAGCTAGTATTCTCATAATCGTGCTTCTAAATGCTGCTTCAGACATCTTGCTTGTGTCTGTGTTGGTTGAATCCCTGGCTCTCGTTTCTTCAGGCTCTTTCTTTCTGGGTGAATTCCTTCCCTTTGTCATTTTGAATGGAGAAAAGGAACTCATGAGGTAGAAAATTCAATGAAATATTCAAATTATAAAATGTTAAAAGTAAAAACTTAAAAACACACATGTGAATAATGGAATGAATGATGCTAGATTCTAGGCATGTTTCACGTGGGTGTTGAAAGTGGTTTTGACACAGGAGAGAAAAAAACGTGGGAGTGGAGAAAAATTTAGAAAATACTAATAAAAAATATTAAAAAGGGAAATGTTGTGAGAATTTGAAAAATCAATACACTGAAGTAGACTAAAAGGAGAAGATGGGAGTAAAATAGAATCTGTGAATATAGACACAAAAGGAAAGAATAATGTAGAAGAGTATTAAAGAAAGTTAGTAAAATTTCCACCTGCCCAGTCTCCTTCGCCTCTCCGCGCACAAAAGCACCTCCCTTCCCATGCCTCCTCGCTCTCCAAGTTCACTTCTGCATGCCACGTACCTGCTGAATTCGGTGGTTCAGGATATGCAGATTGCTGTGCTAATCCTCCAGTCAGTTTCCTGGGTGGGTAGGATGGTTTAGTGTTGGTCGGGCTGTATCTCATGCACGCGAGACACTTAAGAAGCTTCCATGCTGTCTGCCATCCGGGCTCCTCCCCAAAGAGGTGAGATCTGTAGCACCAGTTCTCCGATATGAGACATCCCACAGGAAAGTTGCGGTCGGTGACAAAGCGGAAAAGGGCATGTACCAAACAGGGAGGTCACCCTGGAGGGGGAGGCAGAGAACCTGCTCCAGACCTGGGAGGGGAGGCAGGGGCTCAAATGCTGGAGCCACGCCCACTGCCCTCCAGCTGATTGTTCCTGAACAGCAGCCAACTGTCTGGGTCTGGCCTGGAGCGCCTTCACCCCAAGGACCCATGGTCAAAAAGTTCACTGCCTCTGCCTCTGCCTCTCCCCCACCTCCACCGCAGCCACAGCCACAGCCACAGCCACAGCCACAGCCACTTCAGTGTCCGAAGGGCCACGGGGCCGTGGGCGTGCTTCCCAAATGCTGGTGGGCTCCAGAAGGAGGCGGCAGGCATTTAAAAACCTTGGGCCTTGACACTCCACCTGCTGGGCCTAGTCTGGAGCCTCATGCCTCAAGTTCCCACTCCTTCTGCCCTATGGCCCTAGCCTGAGGATGGGCTAGGGCCCCAAAGCAAGGGAGTCCTGTTCCGGAAAACGCTGAGATTCCTGACAATACCGGGCCTCCATTCTGCTGGAAGAGGGCGTTCGAGAGTCCAGGAATCGTGGCAACACCCCTGTCTCAGTCCCAGACAATTTCACTCGTTCATACGCACTCACACGCACACGCACGGGCACGGGCACACACACACACTCCCCCTCTGTGGCTGTCTCTAGTGGTGACTTACTCTCCTTCTTCGGCCTCCTTCCATGTCCCTCTGGCCTCTGTCTGTCTCTGAGTCCCTGTGATCATTTTCTTGAGGGAACGCTTCCTCCCTCCCGCACCTCCATCTCTCTTTCTCTGTCTCTGTGCTGTCCTTGCACAGTATCAGTGCATCTGGGTTTCCGTGAGCTGTGCGTGTCCATAGGGACGTAGTAGGCTGCTGATGGCACAGGGCTGCAGGGGAACACACAAAGGAACGCACAAGTACCAGGGGTCAGAGCACATCCAGACCTCCTAAGCCGTGACTGCCTCCAGGCAGCCCACACAAGCTGGGTATACATGTGAACTGAGAAAGGTCAGTCCCTTGGCCCTTGCCCTGTAGGTTGCAGCCAGCTGGGAGGTACTGAAACCCAAGGGACTGCCCAGTGTTGAGAGGGTCTGAAGAAAGGGCAGGAGCCGAGGAGGCAGGGAACCTAGTCGTAGCTGGTGTTTCTCCACATGCCATGTTCCGGTGCCATTGGTACTGGAAGGTTGGTATCAGTTGTGGCTCTCTTTCCTTGGCATCTCAATGCAAGCTTCCGTGACCCAATGGAGGTCCTGAATCTGCCCTAGTTTTCAGCCAGGTTGGGCCCCAGGACAAATGCACGTGCTGTGTGAGGGGGGAAAGCAAGTGTGAGTCGTGAGGAGGAGCTAGCCTCGTGAGTGGGATGTGGCAGAGGGCATGAGTGAGTGCACAGGTCCACTAGAGTGTGTCTGTGAATGTATTGTGGCTGGCGCCTGTGAGTACTTTTGCCTGAGACCTAGCGTTTGTGCTGGCAGCGTGCACGTGTCTGTGTCCACGTGCCGCGTGGCCGTGCATCTTTGTGCCCGAGTGAGTGTGTGTAGGCCGTTGGCAAGCGAAGGAAAGAGACTGGGGGCTTTCCTGACTTGGTGAGTAAGGGGGGGCTCCAGTGCCCAAGTGCAGCGAGTGCAATCCCTTCGCGCCTGGGATCGACACGGAGCTAGCTGATCACCTTTCATGACGGGAGGAAAGCCCGGACTTTGCCTGGGTCCGCTCGTCCTGTGTTGCCTTGGCCAGGGGCAAGTTGGGGTTGGGCCACCCATGGCGCAGTGGAGGAGGACCAAAGTTCCCTGCAAGGAAGTGGGCGTTAGTGGAGGGAGGCAGCAGAGAGCATGAGTAAGTCTGGCCCTGCTCCTGGAGCGGCCTAGGGGATCATCGCAAGGCCTTGTGGTCCCAGCCAGGGTATGTGTCTGGGTGAACATCCTCCTGGATGACCCTGCAGAGACAGGCCTGGCTGGTCTAGAGTCCCTTGCGAAGTTGGGGCCCGGCCCCTGGACCCCAATACTGTGGTAGGTGTTGTTCAAACTGAAAGGCATTGCCTGCTTGTCCCAGACAGTCCCTGCACCTGGGACCCAGATTTGTTCCCACGTTCCTGCCACGGGGTCTCCCGGCGATGCGTGGGAGTTTGACAGGCCCCATTTCTCTGGAGGGAGTGAGTTGCATAGGTCAGGTGCACCAGGGTCTGGGCCTGCTTTCCTGTCTTGCCCACCCGCTACGTCCTCTGCTGAGGGCAGCTTGAGGGCTCACCACTGGACCTGTTCCTCTCCCTTTCTGGGTAAGAGTTTGCCTCTCTGTCGGTCACACTGGCCACCCCCTCTCAGCCCCCTGCCACCTGTTCAGCCTCCCCCCATCCACCTGCGTTTCTATGCATTGCTGTCACCTGAAGCGGTGGTGTGCTGCCTCATATATCACAGCCACCCTGGAGCATTGCTGTACCCCGTTCGTATCCTGACATAGCCCAGCGAGTCTGGAGGAACCTCTTCTGTGTCACGGAAGCAACATGTTGGCCAGAGGGCCCGGCACACGAATTTGGAAATCCTAGAATCCCCCGCCTGCCTGGCAGCCTCCTGGTCCCATAAAGAGGTAGGGGAACACTGCATTCCACCAAAGGGAAAAGGCAATGCATGAGTGTGGTGCCTGGCCAGGCAATGCATCTCGAGCCTCCAATCCTGCAGTGGCTCTGTGTGGTGTGTGTGTGTGTAGCTTATGCTGTCTGACATAGACCGGCAGGGAGTCCACATCACCACTGCCCTGACAGGGAGGGAGACCACATCATCGCCCTCACTGCACACCGTCTGCAGCTTATTGCTTCCCCAAAGTGGTCATGTGGCTTCATGTAGACCCTGGGGCGTGTCCCTCACTTGGGTCCCAACACTGCATCCCCCAACCCCCCGATACCTCTCGGAGACCCTTGAAATCATGCTGCCTGTGGCACAGGGGGACAGTGTTTTGAGCCAGCGCCCACGCTCATGGCAGCCTGCCGCCTAAGTGAGTGGTAAAGGAAATGGGACCAGGATGAACAGACATACGGCCAACGAAGGCCTGGGGAGGGTCCCTGTGAGAAGATGGCCAAGCATTGTGGGAGGAAGGGGACCGCTGTCTGTGGGACAGACACAAGCTCCAGGAATCCCAGGGCCCACGGTCACGGGTCTTTCCTGTGCACTGCCACACACGGGAGCAATGGGCAGCCCGTCATGAGAGGGGGGGTGTGTGCTTGCCAGTGTGTCACTTTCCAGGCAACGGGGACAAACGGCAAGAGCGGCGCGCATGATACGCAGCCTCCCCTAGTGTGGCGTCCTCTCCACGTCACACACCTCTGGTCACCGACCTTCCCTAGCCGGTGCACTGCTAGACTGCTGTCATGACATACATGTCTTCTGGGAGCAAGGATGGACGTAGAGAGTATGCAAAGGAGGCTGAGCAGATGGAAAACCGGGGTGCACAGACAGCAGGCGCACAGCTGACATGCGTCTCCCGGACAGCCAAGGTGATCCGCTGAGTGGATTTGTCGGACTAGGGGCACAATGAACAAAGGTGGCGGTGTAAATGGGCAAAGCGGGGAGGTCCCCCTTTACCCGTGTGTGTAGATAGCCGCGTGCCCAGCGCAGCGTGGAATGCAAAGGTCGCTTTCGCATGGCCAGAAGCCAAACAGGGCACCCAGAGCGCACAGAGGGCCGGCTGCAAGCCCCCCGGAGGAGTTGCACTGCACGGGGCCCAGAGCCTTCCTGCCTATGCAACAGACGCGCCCCAGTTTCCGGGTGACCTAGGGGCGGGACCGCCGAAGCCACGCACGCCACCGTCCCTATGATTGGTCCTGAAGGCAGTGAAGCGGCCTGGGCGTGGCTTGGAGCTCCCTCAGCCTCAAAGCCGCAGGCGCACACCTCTCCCCACAAAGGCCTCCGAGGCAGCATCGGCATAGCGATAGCCACCGCCGAGGCATCCTGGGTACAGCACCATGCGCATGCGCATGCGCATGCGCATGCGCCCCCTCGACCTTTGGGCTCTGGGAGGAAGGGGGAGCGAGTTGCCAGCCATTGCCCTCAGGGCTCCGCTCACTGGGTCTGGGGAGGGGGGCCGTGCTTTCACCTCCCGCTTCGTCGTCGGTAGGAGCCACAGTTGGTGTCTCGGGCCGGGGCCGCATGTTGCGCGACTCGTGTTTCCGAAACACTGGGGATGCCCGGAGGCCCCATGCCGCCTTCGACCGGGAACGGGGCGGTCGAGAGACGAGGGCCCGTGGGGACACTGGGTCTCCGGCAGGGCCGGAGGTGCCGCAGGCCGAAGGCTTGCAGGCCACAAGCGAACAGCCTGTGCAGGAAGGCCAGGCCCGACCCGAGAGGCAGGTGGGCGGCCCCAGCGAGATATCGGTGCCGCTGGTGCATGACATAGTGGCGGTGGAGGCGCTGTGGGGCCTGGCGGAGGAGGAGGTTGAGGTGGCGGCCGCGGAAGAGGACGCGCCTGGGGAAGAGGGGCATGAGCAGAGGAAGAAGGGGGAGGAGGACGAGGAGCAGGAGCCGGGGAAGGAGAAGGTCCAAGTTCACGAGGAGGAGGACCTGAAGGGCGAGGGGGAGCAGCAGGACCAGAAGAGCAGAAGGAGGAGGAGGAGGAGGAAGAGGGGGAGAGGCAGCAGGAGTAAAAGATTAGAAGGAGGAGGAGCAGCAGAAGCCCAAGCAGAAGGAGGAAGAGCGGAAGGAGGAGGAGTTGGCGGAAATGAAAGGGGAGGAGCAGGAGCAGCAGGGTATACAAGCGGGCGCGGCGGCGGCGGCGGCGGCGGCGGCGGCCACGGCGCCGGCCGCGGCGGTGGCGGTGGAGGCATTGGCGGCGGCAGTGGCAGGGGAAGGGGACCAGGAGGAGGAGCAGGAGGAGGAAGGGAAGGCGTGCGAGCCATTAAAGGGAGAGCAGAATTGCAAACGGAGGAGGAAGAGGAGCAGGAGAAGGAAGCGCTGGAGGAGCAGCAGCAGGGCGAGGAGGAGGTGGAGGGCAAGGAGGACAAGGAGGAGCGGGAGGAGGAGGAACAGAAGCCGAGTGAGCAGGAAGGCCGATGGGTGGAAGAAGCCCAGGAGCTGCAGGTGAAGCAGGATAAGAAGGAGCAGGTAGAGTCAGGCCTCCGTCCTTGCCCTTCCCCACTGGAGGCTCTGGAGGCTCTGGAGGCCCTTCAGATAGAGCTACAGCCGGTGAATAAACAAGCCAGCCGGGAGCACGCTCGACTCAAACTCAGGATGTGGCAGAGGCGGCAGCGACATCTGCAGCAGAGAGGTGCCCTTATCCAGGGCATCCGAGGTTTCTGGGCCAAGGCTGTATCCTTCCTGCTGCTGGTGGAGGGTCCAGAGGGGGCTGGGCTTGCGCAAGAGGAAGGAAAGGGAGGTGACATTTAGAGGAACCCAGGACAGGGACTGGAGCTACGCCACGCTCCAGTGGCCGGGAACGTGCAAACGTGATCCCATCCGGTGGTCCTGGCTCTGCAATGAGTGTGGGAGGAGGGCAGTGCCGGGGTGGGGGAGGCATGTGTGCTTTACGTCGCACCTGGCACGGAAACAGCGCTGGGAGAGTGGGGAGTGGCGGTGGAGGTCCAGGCCAGGTCGGGGAAATGACCGAGGGCTTCTTCCCACACAAAGCCGCGTGGGGGCACGTTTCTGGGTCCCGCTAAGCATCTTGCTGCGGGGAAGGCGATGTGAATGCCCACTGGTCGGCGCGAGACCGGATGTGTGCTGTCTGGCTGTGTGGAAGTAAGCGTCCTCAGTGTCCTCACGAGCACACAAAGCTAGGCGTGGTTGCGGGCGTCTGGGCATGCACAGCCTCCTGTGCGTGTCTAGCAGAGCCCTGCACGATCCTGAGACCCCGTGGGCCTGGACGCAGCCTGCGGGGAGGGCTTGAGACCCTGGGGGAGGACGCCAGTCCCGGGGGGAGGACGCCTGGATGCTGTCCACACTGGTTCTCTGGTTCGAGCTCTCTCACGCCCAGCACCTGAAGGCTCTTTGACCTGCGGCAGTTTGTGAACCACCCTCAGATGTCAGCCCTGATTAGTAAGCCCGATGAAAGCATGCTTCGCCACATGACCAATTTGAAGGTCGGCCTGGGAGTGGGAGGTGGTGTGGGTGGCTGGCTGTGTGGGGAGGGGAGGTGGTGGGGAGAAGTGATGTGTTCCTTCCTCAGGGGAGGGCGGGTCTCCTGGAACAAGATTTCACATTTCTGCCCCACTGTACCACGGCAGGTGGAGGAACACAAGTTTCCCAGGGAATGCCGGAAGATCCTGCTGTTTTTTGGCAAGAACTCCTACTTCCAGAATGAAGTCGTTACGAAGGAGTATGTCCTAGGCCTTGATGGTAAGTGTCCACTGACTGCATGGGCGGCAGTGGGTGGAGGGTTGAATGTGATAAGTTCTCTGGCGCCTTCTCACATACGCGTCTTCCTGCAGGGTATAGGGCGTCTCATTCCAGTCCCATCCAGTGGTACCCAAGGTACAGACAGGAGGCCTACAGACGCAGGCATGACAACAGCAGCCTCAACTTCTTCAACTGGTTCTCTGACCACAGCTTTGCCGGCTCTAGCAGGATTGCTGAGGTGGGGCCCTGTAACAAGGAAGGGAGGTGATTTTCATGGGTTCCCCCACTGCGTGGGATAGCTACCTGAGGCCTGGCCTGTCTCCCCTACCAGATAATCATAGAGGATCTTTGGCCCAACCCCCTGCCGTATTTCAAGATGAAGGAGGCCCCAGGAGAGAGAACTGAGAGGGAAAGAGGTGAGCAGCCAAGGGTGTGGGCACGGAAATGTGTGTCGTGGGGTCCAGGGCACAATTCTCTTCTGCATGGAGGCACCGAGACTCACAGCGGCACAGGAGGTGACCCCAGGTCAAAAGGGCATCAGCCTGAGACAGGGAGTCTTAAGAAGTAACGTGTCCCAGAGGCTTTGCCCCTTTGGGGAGCCTGAAGGTGGGAAGGGGGCTAGACAAAAAGAATGAGCAAAGCGGGACAACCAAAGCTGGCTCATCACATAGCACGGTGACAACTGTCATTCCCGGACCATGAACCCCACCCTCAGGCCTCCTACCACCATCCCACATGTTGTCTGGCTTCTGGATCCCCTTGTCAGCTTTGGCACAGCTTATCACACCCTCCCATCCTACTTTCCGTTTGGAAACATTCAAGCAACCTTACTCAGGGCCAAGATAAGACTCTCACCGTTCGTGTGTGTGTGTGTGTGTGTGTGTGTGTGTGTGTGTGTGTGTGTACACCCATATATCCCAGGGATATGCACGATCTTGAGAAGAGTATGAAGGAGCGTCGCACTTCATCGACCCCAGTGGAAACCCTTCCGATGCTCACCGATGGTCCACAAGATTCTCCTGGCCATGAAATAAGGACAAGGGTGGTGGTGACACGTGGCGCAGGGCGGGGGTCCAATACATTGGAAGAAATATAGAATGGGAGATAAACAGCATGAAGTGTTTGTGTGTGTCTTCCTCTCAGGTTCGCTCTGGGGCGTGTCCATGTATACATGCGGCTGTCCAGAGGTGTAAGTGTTCTGTGCCTGCACATTGGAGTTCCAAGGAAGGGCGGGACGTAGGACATTGTCCGTAGGGATGGGTCACACATTGGGATTGCATGTGAGGTCAGTAAGATTGAAGCAATGGGGACTTGGGTGAGGGAGGCCAGGGCACAAACCTGAGAGAAAGGCCAGTGCCCAGGTTCATAGCTTTCCTGTGAAAATGAGGAAATTCAAGGAAACGGAGAGGCCAGCACAGGCCAGGGATGTCCAATATTCAGGGTTTGGGCATGTCCATGATGGTGCCCCCAGAATCCCGCATGGGGACACCCTCAGTCATGTTGACTGAACCGCCACACAGGGAGGAATTCCCAGGGTTGATTACCCTCTGGTTTTCAGACGTCTACCAATGCAGACTGTCTTGTGGACAAGGTCAGGATCTCAGGACCAGCCACACATATTTGAGGGATTGTGAGCAGGTTGTAAGATTGGTGTCCAGGGGAAGGAACCGAGGGACCAGAGGCAGAGTGGGTGGGTAAGACCGAAGAAGTTCTGCTTCAGGCAGAGTTGACAGGGACAACATACACACTGCAGAGAAAACAGCCCACTACAGTCTCACGCAACTCCAAAATCACAGCCAACTTTGCTGGTTCCACTTCCTGAAGCTGAGCCTCCCAAACACCGCTTCACTTGTGTGAACTTTGCTGTTTCTGAAAAGACCTCTGGTTACGAATGGGTGGCCCAGATTGCAAGCCAACAGAGGGGAGGGTCGCGGGGAGGTGGGGCTCTTCAAGGGCACGAACACGCCAGCCTCTCCCGTGTGCCCTCTGCCCTCTCATCATCAGCCGTGATGAGTCGGGTGATGCTCTTCCTCTGTGTCCACAGGCTTAAGCCGTGTGTCCAACACGCCATGTGAGACTTGTGAGAAGACTCCCAAGTGCAAACACCAGCAGGCGCTCAGGGAGGTCGCCTCGTCCCAGGCAGCCTGTGTTCCTTTGCCTGAGTGCCAGGACAAAGGCTGCCTCGGCCACATAGGGAACGATGGACTTGTGAGGCCTTAGCATTCTGTGCAGAGGTCCCCGGCAGGCCTGGGGCTTAGAAAGGACTGGGACGAGCCTCACCTGCGAAGACGTGAGTGCTGGGATACTCCTTACACAGCAGATGGCTGCTTGCCAGAGATGTCTGTGCTAGGGATGGGGCAAAAGCTCCACCGTGCGAGCAGTGCAGTAGACAGAGTTCAGCCTTGTCCATCGCAGGCTCTTCTGTATCCCCATGTACCACGGCCCCCAGCACAGCGTGCCTGAGACTGACCTCCCGACACTAATATTCCTGTCTCCCAAGCTGCCCAAGCTCCCCAGGATCCCCACTGCACAGCTCTGCAGTACAAGAGCCTTCTCTGCAGTGGGTCTATTCCAGAGAAGGCGTGGGCAGTCCCAATGCATGGAGGCCTCTTGCCCCTATCATATGCAGACAACATGGTCAGCGGGGTGTGAGCACGCTGTGGAGTTGAGGATCTGTGCGACCAAGCCTTACCTCTTCCAGGGCAGAGGCTGTCGCACTCTCTAGAAGGGAAGGCAGGCCTTTCTCTCGCTGCTGTCTGCACGCTGGCTGGAGAGGCACGTCTTCTCAGCTGCTTGATGGGTAAATGTCAGGGTACCCTGGAAAAGCTCCCAGTGCTGACCCGAGTCTTTGGGTGTGAACATCCAAAGAAAGTATGGCCAGTGATTGTGCAGTGGGAATACGGCCTCAGTGGTCATGAGGCTGGGCCCTTTGGGGCATCTTTCTGCACAAGCAGGCCGTTACTTGATAGGTCTTGCCGAGCAGGAACACTTTACGGGACAGGTGAACACAGGGTCCCCCACATGTTAATATCTCCAGCCAATACCTCCTTAGGGGCCAGGGTGACGTTTGCGCCCGGCCTGTCCCAAAGACAAGGTACGGACAAAGTGTGGGTGTGGAATACACTCACGGCACCCAGAGCCAAACCCTCAAGTGTGGACACTTGAGGTCCGTGGGCAGAGGCCTCGGTGCTCTGTGTCCGAGGGATTACAGCCCTCATGCTGCACACCCGGCATCCCCGGGTGTCCTCCCGTATCCGCAGCTCTCCCCGGGGAGCCCTAGGGTCCAGGAGCTGCTAAACCCCCTGCACAACTGTATCTGCTGCCCAGCGGCCTCTTCCACCCCAACATCAGCGTGTGTGGGCTCCAGAGTGCTGTCCCTCGAGAGAGGACACCCTCAGCAATTCAGGAGCCTTCTGACTTCCATGTCTCTGAACCACGCGTGTCTCATTGGCCTGTCGGGATCGTCCCGTTGTTCTCTGTTCACAGGAAATGTCTCGCATTGCCTGTGCTCCTCTGTCTCCCTGAGTGAGCCCTGGCGTGTTTGTGTCTTTTCCTGGCTTTGCCTGTGCCGACACCTCTCTGGTGATGCCTCCTTGCCTGGCCTAAGTGGGCACAGCTGTACCCGTGTAACCGCCTTCGTCTCTGCACACCTGTGTGTTGGGTCAGCTGTGGCTCTGGTGGCCTGTCTTGTCTTTGGTGTATGCTTCTGCGCTTGAGTGTGCTTCCCTCTGCATTCAAACCCTTTCTTCCACTGACAGATCCAATTGCTGTCCTGCTGTCAGGTGGAGGGGCTTCTGCGTGTTCTGTTCTATGTTCCAGGAGCCAGAAATCCTTCCGTGCCTGTAGGACCTTCGTCAGAGGATTGGCCATGCACTCACTGCCAGCCAGTTAATGTCCCCAAATGCAGCTGGCTTGCTGTGAGCATTCCGTCACACCTCTATTTTCTGTCCTTCTGTTTTCAAACCCTTTGCGCCCGAGGGGCTCAAACGTCACTGGCCTGCACGTTGCAGATGCAGGCGTAAATTGTGAAAAGCGGACCGGCAACGTTTTCCCACTTACTCTTTTGCCACGTGGCATGTTCCTGGCTGGGAGAGACTTCCCCCTGCCAGTGTGTGTCTCGTTTCCGTGTGCCTCCTGTGTGTTCTGGTCCCTAATTTGTCCATTACGTCCTACCTGGGAGTCTGATTCATGTCTGCAGGAACGAGGCTGACACCTTTGACTGCTGGGTTCTGAGCTCAGCTTAGTCCACCAGGACTAGTGCGTGCCTGAGGGACACAACGGGCAGTGACGGATGTGCCCGTATCCTTCACGTGCAAGCGCTCCGTCCAGCCACCTTCGCCGGGACATTTCTCAGCGACCCCTCTTTGTTTGTGGTGAGAGCACTTGCCTCTGAGAAATCTGACGAGGCGGTGAAGCATTGCTTACGGCTGCCCTGTGCAAGTTAGATCTCCAGAACTCATGCACATGGCATGACTGCATCTTCACACCCGAGCCCCGACACCTCCTCATCGCACCCTCCCCTGATTAGCACCACTCTACTCTCTGGTGGACTGCATGCCTTTAACTCCTTTAGTCTCCTCAGGAATCCATCAGGCAGGGCTCACCACCACTGTGCTTCTGTCAGGGGCTGGCTTCTTTCAGTGAGCCCAGTGCTTTCTGCACTGATGCTCAATGCACCCGCAGAAGGGTGAGCCACACTAAGCCCGGCGGCAAACCCTTTGGCCCTACATTTCCCACATGGTGTGCCTGGTGGCAGAGGTGCACAAGGAGCCCGCCTGCATGCGTCTCCCAGGTCCTCCACAGGGTACAAAGTACCGCCTCAGGAGGCTGATCCGCATCACATGGGCATAGCTCTGCTTGCACGTGTTAGCCTTTCGTATCATACAGGCAGCCCAGACTTAGAAATCCTGCTACCTGCTTACAACGATCCAGCCCTCGTGCTTCTGCAGACGCTCTGTGTCTGTACAGACATTTGAGTCACGGTCTCGTGACCTTCCAATACAGCTTGATGGTCTGTCCTTAGCTTACAGCCTGGGATGCGGTTCTCACTCATTGTCCTCCCCTCGGGTGCGAGTTTCCTCCATCACTGTGGTGGAAGGTAACCTTTATCACCATACGTTGGCTTGAAATTACTGGGCGGATCACCTGTCTGCGTCCGGGGATCCGAAGGAGACCTTGGCTCTTTTGCTCACGGTCCACCCTTTCTCTGTGATGAGTCGCTTTGGATGAGAAGCTTGCCAGAGGCGAGGGGGCCTCAGAGTTGAGCACATTTCCTGGGCATCTGTGAGAACTTCGTTGGTTCCACTCGGAAAGCATTGACATTCATGGATGTGCAGCCTCTGCTTTTGCTTGAATTTGCCGAGCTTTGGGACGTGATTTCTTCCCGCATGTGCTGTGCCTAAATCTCTGCTGTGTCTTTCCGGCAGTCCCGTTTCCTGTCTCCTGCTGGTAAGTGCAGGGCTTCCAGCAGCCCTGTGGGGAACGGGTCCTTGTTTTCTTCCCTGCGGTGCCCTCTTCCTCACCCCGAATGACCTCATTGCAGCTTCCTTCTCGTTCAGCGATCGTTTCAGACTGCCCTTAAGGTCCAGGTGGGAGCGGTGCCTTTTGTGCTGAGGGCTGACCACTGTAGAGCATTCGTCTCTGTGCAAATTGCACAGGTGAATTTCACCAGGTGAAAGTGCACACTGCAGTTGCCCTGTCTTCAGAGTCAGCCCACCTGTCTCCGCCTCGGCTGCCCCTGCTCTCCTTCCTCCTACCCTCTCCTTACCTCCCCCTCCCTTGTCTTCTTCCTGTCCCTCCCTCCCACTTTCCTTCCAGCTCTCTTTGTCTTCGTCTCCCTCCTCTCCATCACTAATGCCTCCCCCTGTCTCCGCCTGTCTTCCTTGTAATAGGTGCCCCTCTGTCTCTTCTTGTCTTGCTCCTCCTCCCCGTCTCTCCCACCAATCTCCCCGGACTCTCCCTCTCCAGGCCGGTCTTCCCCTCCACTCATCCTTCCTTCATCTGCTCTGCTTGCACGTGTCTCTCTCTCTCCCTCTATAGCTCTGTCTCTCTGTGTGTCTCTTTTTCGCTGTCTCTCTCAGTGGACCTTCTGTGTCTGGGTGCATGCTTCTTCAGAATTCTTGTTGGTGCCTGGGAAATGGGAAGGGAACTCGTCTGCTTTCGCGTGTACTAGTGAAAGCAGGCACAGGGCTTTCTCAGAGACAGACACAGACAAGTCTGCAATTCTCGGTGAAGGGCCCCTACGTGCCCTGCGTGGTTGGAGTCGTCCTCCTTTTAGTGGAAGGTTAGATTTCAGGACCGGAGCAAGCTGCTAAATCCTACTACTACCCCATCTCCCTGGCGCTCTGTACGGAGATCAGTAGGGCACCAGTGGCAGATGGTGCTCTGGGGGTTGTTCTTTGCTCTGAATTGCAGTGCAGTGAGGTCTACTGAGCTGTTTTCTTGCAAGGACATGGCGGTGGGGTGGGTCTAGGGTGGGTGTCACTGGTTCTGGGTGGGCACCCACCTTACCGCCGCCCTCAGCCTGACGGCCAAGGAGGAGATACCGTGCGGACGGCCATGTGGCCCCGGTAGGCGTGACACTAAGGACTTCTCCAGGCTTTGCCCCAGCTTCATGAAGAAGGGGCAAGGGACGGAGCAGTGAGTGGCTCACGGCGTGGACGATCCTGTGCTGAACGCTCTGGTGCCCGTAGTGAGGCCTCTGGGGAAAGGGTGTACAAGCGACCACACACTGCGCGATACCGGGGACCTCGCAAGTGAAGCCTGGAAGGTGACAGCGCTGAAGAGGACATGCGGCAAACGGGGGCCACGCTGGCACCTTGGCACTCGCTCCAGAGCCTGGACCGGCCATTGGCGCGCGCTTGCTGGCGGCCAGCACCCTGTCTTGCTGTCTTGCAACTGATTGCTCCCCGAACCTGGCCAGCTGGCCTGACCTGCCCTGGAACCACTTCGCCCCCAGGCCGCATGCGCACACTCTTCACTGCCTCTGTCTCGGCCCCTCCTCCACAGCAGCCACAGCCAATGCGGAGTCCTCAAATCCCAGAGCCTGTGCGCCTGCGCTCAACTTTGGCGGGCTGCGGCGGGAGGCTTCAGGGAGCTCATGGTCTTGCGGCCAAGGCTCCCCCCACCTGCTGCCGTTTCCTGTCCTTGTCCTGAGGCTGCCCTAGCTACACTGGGGCCGGGGCCGAGCGTCATGGCCAGCGTGTCGCGGTCCGGACAAAGCGGAGATTCCCGCCGACCCTGGGCCCTGATCGTCCCGGATGCGAAAGGTGGAGAGTCCCGGCCCCGCGGGAATGCAGGGGCGCTGGAGGGCGTGGGCTGGCCGCAGTCCCCAGGTTCAGGGGCGGCAAGCGCCCATCCTGTGCAGGAAGCCCAGGCCGGGTGTGAGATACAGGTGGCAAGCCCAGCGGAGGAATTGGTGCTGATATTGGATGACGGAATGGTGGCGGCTGAGGTGGTGATCGGGGAGGAGGAAGAGGACGGCGAGGCGACCAAGGATGAGGTGGCTGGAGAGGAGAATTCTGAGGAAGCCAAGCCAGAAGCAGAGGACATGCACGAGGAGGAGGAGGTGGAAGTTGAGAGACAGCAGCAGGAGGAGTTTCAGGAGCAAGAGGAGAAGCGCGAGGCAGATGCAGAGGCGGAGGAGGGGCCCCAGCTCTCCCAGCCGCTGCAGGAGCAAGAGCCAGCGCTGCGTCCTGCCTCAGCCCAGGACCCGCTGGCAGCACTGGAGCGTCTTCAGCTGGAGATCAGCGCTGGGAATGCCCAGGATTCCAGGGCCTTATGGCGGCTGAAGCGCAGGATTCTTCGGAGGCAGATTTCTTACCTGGATCACAGAAGGGCCATCATCAAGCACATCCCTGGCTTCTGGGCCCAGGCGGTATCCTTCCTTGTGCTGGTGGGTGATGGCGGGGGCTGTTGTGCAGGAGGGCTGGGCACTGAGAGCAGGGTGCCTCAGGGCGATGGCCCCCAGAGAGGAGAGCTGGGGAATGGTCCCTGGCCCTGGGTTGGTGTGGTCTGGGATCCAGTGTAAGGCCTTGGACAGGGGCGGTTGTTGGGGATGGGGGGACTTGGTGACTGGGTCTGTTTCCTCTAGGTCTCCGCCAACGTTGGCCTGCAGGCTGGTCTCAAATATTACTTGCAGACACGAGCCATGTGTCCCCATGCTACCAGAGCTAGGGTAGCACAAAGCAGCCTTCACTCAGAGCAGATAAGGCAAGGAAATATTTCGCTGCAAAATGGGAGAGTTACGCAGGCCGCACACCCACCTTCACATTCACAGGCTGTGCACGTTTCCTAGCAGTTCCTTCAAAAGAGAGCATTTCAGACACACACTCGTGACCTTTAGTGGAACCACGCCACGCCCCTTTGCCAGACAGTAGGACGACTGAGACCCACTCCGAATGGGGTACAAGCTGCCTCCTCAGACCCTGACACACACACACACACACACACACACACACACACACACACACACACACAGAGGATTCTCTCCTGGTATCTCCACCCCTGCTTCCCTCTCTGTCCTCAGGCTCCGGCTCGGTCCCACCCATGTCTTTCTCTCCGGACTGGCCGTGTCACTGTGTCTAATCCTTTTCCCTCCTCGGCCCTCCTCGTCCGTGCTTCTCGATCTCTTTCTCCCTCCCACACCCTCTGCTTGCAGCGTAAGTGTGCAGTCGGGTTCCTGTAAGCCATGTTATTCCATCTGGACTCAGGAGGCTGGTGACAACATAGGTCTTCACGGGAATATGCCAAGAAACCCAGCCGTGAGGAGGGGTCAGAGCACATGCCGACATCACAAGCTATGATGGGCTGCTGGCAGCCCACACAGGTCAGATATAGGAAGGAACTGTGAGGCGTGCAGGCAGTGGAGTCTCTCCCTGCTGTGTGCAGACAGCGTGGGAGGTACAGGAAGCCAACGGACTGCCCAGTGTCGATGGGGTCTGATGCATCTGCAGAGGCTGAGGAGTGTGGGGACTAGTGTTTCCTGGTCTTTCTGCACATGCCGTGATCTAGTCCCTTGCTCTTAGCCTGGGAGGGTTGGAGGGGGGCTGTGTCTGTTTCCACAGCATCTGAAGGCACAGCTCCTTGACACAGCACAGATTCTGAATCACCCCCAGTTGTCGGCCATGATCGGTGCCCAGGACAAAGACGTGCTCAGCTACGTGGTCGACTTGGAGGTGAGACCGGGGAGGCTGTGGCTGGGGGCCGTCCCGTCGGGGGTGGGATTTGGGCAGGAGAGGGTGAGGCAAAGGTGCTCACCCTCACAGCCAGGCAAGTAGCTCAGGACCCCGAGGGAGGACACTTGCCCCCTCCTGTCCCATTGCTCACGGCAGGTGGAAGAAGTGGGCCATCCCAAGTACCGCTGCAGAGTGATGTTTTTCTTTGGGGCCAACCCGTACTTCCGGAACCCAGTGATCATTAAGGAGTATCAGCTGAGCTTTGCTGGTAGGGTGTGGGTCCCATGATGGTGCGGGGCAGGGGGATGAGGAGCATGAATCAGGGGCAGGAGGGAGGGGGAGGGGGAGGGGCAGGTGGGTGGGGAGGAGGCCATCAGCTTGCTCCTCAAATCCTCTCTTCCTGCAGGCTACAGGACATCGCGTTCCACTCCAGTCCAGTGGTTCTGGGATGATGAACGTGGAGCTCCCAGTCGCAGGCATGACCCCACCAGCCTTAACTTGTTCAACTGGCTGTGTGAGCACAGCTGCCCAGGGGCGAACAGGATTGCCGAGGTGGGGCCCCTGAGGCCTTCGTCAGCAGTGGGGATGTGGGTGGCCCCCGGCCAGAGAGGAGAGTGGGCTATGCCCAATGTGGCGCCGGCCTGTGTCCTCTTCCAGATCATCATCGAGGACCTGTGGCCCAATCCCCTGCAGTACTACCTGAGGGAGGAAGGGACCAGAAGACAGTGATCTGACGTGCTCACGTGTCGGTGAGAACCCCAGTATGCGGTGTGTTGACCTGCGTGTTGTATGGGCAAGGGAACGTGGGCCACACATTGGCTTGGAAATGGAAGGTCCGCCGACACAGGGACACAGGTAGCATGGGGAGAGGGTGGGAGGATGACAGGGGACCTGCAGAGACTCAGCTGCAAACACACAGAGGGTCGAAGCCTGCAAACCAAATGCAGTCGTGCTGTGGGCTGGGGCTTTGGAGAGCAACTCGGGAGGAGCAGTGCTTCACCACAAATGCTCCCCGTGGATGTCCGCCCTGTCCCGGGCTTCCCCCTGCTCCTTCAGTCTGGATTTGCCTGCCAGTCTTTGGGTCAGGAGCTGCCGTGTCCCCAGGCGCCACTGTGGTGAGAATCTCGCACTTCCTTCCATGTGCCCCACCACGCCATGTCCTCCCGCACCCCGACAGCCATTCTTAGAACTGGTCCAAGGCCATTGGGGGCTGGAAATGAATCCCTGGGTGAGAAAGCAAGGGGGATCGCAAAAGGGCGAGGCACAAGAGTGACACCATCTGGGATGTATTTGCAAATATCCCGTATCATTCTTGGTGTCTGTTGCGTGGGGGCGCGTGTGTGCGCGTGTACGCAAATGTGTCTGCGTGTGCCCACATGCGTCAGGTGCTCTGCATCTGTGTGGGCGTGAATCGTGCAGAGCTTCTATCTTTGCCCATGCAGAAACAATGGAGGACGCCACCAGTGCTGGAAGAGATGGGTGGATGAGTCTCCTGTCTTCTACGTGCCCCGGAGAGAATTGAGGAAGAGATAACGTGTGGCAGCCTTGAAGAGTTTCCACGATGTTTATGTGGACACATACAGGAAGCTAAAAACCCTTCTGTTTTTGGTGTGTGTGTGTGTGTGTGTGTGTGTGTGTGTGTGTATGGGGACCTGAGGAGGGACGATGAGGAAGGGACCTGAGTGTGACTGTCCTGCCGCTGCCCGGGTGATTCTGTGTGTGCGGGAGAGGTGCAGTACTGGGGTGGGGCCGGTGTTGCCATGTGCACAGAGGCCTGCCTTCTTGGGCAGGAAGAGCCTGGAAGGAGGAGGAGGAAGAGACAGACCTGTTATTTGGAGATTTATTGTATAGGCCAGAGCCGAAAGGCAGGGAAGGGGATTGCACAGTGGGACCAAATTGGTCCATTGGGTCCTGGTACAGTGTGGCCAGGACTCGGGGGGTTTCAGCCAGGACCCTTGATCCCAGAGGGGTGCTGTGTCCTTGGTGAGATAGAATCCAGTCAGCAAAGCCTCCAGTCAGGATCAGAGCGAAGACCACATGTCCCCGGACAACTCAGGAGCAGGCAGGCTTCTCATAGTCGATGCCAGTATACCTTGCTGCTGCCTCCCACACCCGGGGCTCCTTTGACCCCGAGCCCTGTCCTCAGACAGTGGCTCAGGATGGGAGATGTGTCAGGGGGAGGGGCAGGTGTGGGTTGTGGGCAGCAGCGAGGCTTATGAGTGGGAATTCATGGAGAGAGTACGCACGAGGGCAGAGATCCAGCGTGAGTTCGTGCGAGTGTGTGTGGGCGTCTGTGGCAAACTGGGCCTGAGATCCGTGGTGGTGCCGGCAGTGTGAGCGTGCATATGTTTGTGCGATTGCGTAGCGGTGTGTCTCTGTCTGTGCAGGAGTGGGTGGTTAGGCCACTGGAGAGACAAGGAGAGACACAGCGGTCTGTGTGAATGAGGTGCTTATGTGGGACGGTCAGGTGCCAGAATACAAGAGTGCAGTCCCTTCCCTCCTGAGTCCTGATGGTAATCGCTGGGATGGGTGCAATCGTTGCTGTGCCAGGGGGCTCAAGTCAGGATGCAAAAGGGAGATTGGTGCAAGGTCAAGAGGGGGGCCGAGGGGAGGAAAGCCTGTGTCCAGTGGCCAGTGGACCACTTGTGAGTGAGTGTGCTTGCGTGTGTGTTAGTGTGTGTCTATGTGGGAGTGAGTGTGTGTGTGTGTGTGTGTGTGTGTGTGTGTGTGTGTGTGTGTGTGAGTGGCTCTGGTGGGCCGACAGTAGCAAATACGTAGGGGCTACATGGTGTGCCCAGGCTTTGTGCACAGGGTAGCTAGGGAACCCAACCTGTCAGGCTACGTGGTGTGCAGAGGGCGTAGGTATTTCCCTGGAGGGAGCCGTCTAGCAAAAATCTCTGCTCTTGGCAGACGAGCCATGTTTTGTCACCAGTCAGCTCTTCCTTGGGGCTCTCCTCTCTGCTTCCTGTGCACCAGGCCCAGGGAAAGGGAGGAGCTGGGACCCTAGACCTCAGGTGACTTGAGTCCCCCAGGGGTGCCATAGCAGGGTGGTGTTGGTGATCCATGTGTGGATGGGCAGGTGAGCAGCCTGCCAGCTGCTCTCTGAGGGGACAGTTCCTTGCCAGCAACACCTCTCCCCGCAGCACAAGATCACCACTGTCGCTGCAGCTGGGCTGGGGACATGTCAAGGTGTGTCCCAGAACTGTGTTCCCCTTGCATGTAAGTGGTGCCAGAATGCGCCTCTCAGTCCCTGTGCGGGTGACCCTGATTAGCCTCAGGCTTAGTCGACTCCTGGCCTCATGTAAATGGGGAACTGGGTTCCTTTCTCAGTGTCTCAGCGGTTGCATGTCGACAGAGGATGCTGTGGACATTGTGGTCAGGATTCTGACCGGGCTCCCCCCGCCCTGCCCCAAACCACAGTGGGCAGCACATGGCCCACTGTGTGTGCGCTTTGGGGAGTCTAAAGCCGTACAGCCCCTCCAGTATTCTTCTCAGGTGGTGGAGGGTCAAAGGGGCCTAGGGAGGAACACTGGTCCCAGTCTGCTGCCGGCTGTGCCCACAGGTGTGTGTGCCCAGCTCCTTGACGCTGAAGCTGCAAGGCTTCTGCCCTGCCCCCAAAGCCCCATCCCTAGAATTTGCGTGTGGGCCAGATGGAAGTGAAGTCCCAGTGACCCTGCGGGATCACAGCGGGTGGTCTCGTCTGTGCCTGGCCACCCACCTACCTGCCTTCCCCGCAGCCCGTTGCCCCCATACAGGGCTTTCGGTAAACACGCGGCCACCGTCCAGCATGAGAGGAAAGGCTTGACGGTGTCCCAGTACCGCTGGTCATGTGTTGGCTGCTGCCAGCTGACAGCATGGAGACCCCATGGCCCAGTGGAGGATGTCCGACCTGTCCTACAAGGAACTGGGGACGACTGTACGGATGCATCAGGTCCCATGCAGTAACCTAGGCCTGACTTTATCCGCCTAGGGGGTGATCGAAGAGCCTTGGGGTCCCAGGCCTGGCATATGTGTCGGTGTGCTCCCTCCTGGATGGCGCTGCCGACACAAGGCTGGCTGGTCAGGGGTCGCGTGTGAGGCCCGTTGGGTCCCGGCCTCTAGGTCCGATACTGCCGTAGGTGTTGTTGAAAAGACAGAGCACGATATGACCATCCCTTGGGTGTCGCTGCACCGGGCATCCCGTCGCTGCTCCCAGGTTCCCACTACCGAGTCTCCCCGGGAGGCCTGGGAGGTTGCCAGGCTCCTTTTGCAGGGACACAAAGGCTTGTGAGAGCCCATCCCCAGGGTCCGGTGCTCATTGCGGATGACTTGGGGGCAGTGCGAGATCTATTGCTCCCGTCCTTAGAGGAGATTGTGGTAGTCTTAAGGGACAAAGATGTGCCTGGAGAATAGAAGGATGTCCAGAGGAAGCATTGGAGGAGGAAGAGGACGAGGAGGAGTAGGAGGATGAGGAGGAGTTGGAGGAAGAGGATTGGGAGGAGTTAGAGCTGGAAGAGAAGGGTGAATGATTGGGTGCAGGAGAGGGAACAAGTGGAGGAGGAGGATGTCCAGGATGAGGAGGAGCACGAGCCAAAGGAGCAGGAGCAGCTGGGGGAGGATGTTGAGGAGGACGAGAGCAGAGGGAAGAGGGTGGGGAGAAAAGATAGAGCCAGGGCTCCAGAGCATGAGTAGAAGTGTAGGAGCAGAAGGAGGAAGAGCCCGAGGAGGAAGAGGTGGAGGGAGAGGAGGAGCAGGAGGAGTTGGAGGAAGAGGATTGGGTGGGGTTAGAAGAAGAGGAGGAGGAGAAGGAGCAGTGAATGACTGGGTGCAGGAGAAGGACAAATGGAAGAGGATGATGTCCAGCACCAGGAAGAGGCGGATTACGGGCCAGAGGAGCAGGAGCAGCTGGAGGACGGAGTCGACTAGGACGAGAGCAGAGGGAAGAAGAGGTGAAAGGTCAGAGGTAGGGCAGGAAGGGCGGTAGCAGGAGAGGACCTGGAGAAGGAGGAAGAGTCCTAGGAGGAAGAGTTGGAGGAGGAGGAAGAGGTGAAGGACGAGGAGGATCAGATGGAGGAAGAGGACTGGGAGGAGTAGGAGGAGGAGGAAGACGAGTGAATGATCGGGTGCAGGCGAGGGAAGAAGTGGAGGAGGAGGAAGTCCAGGACGAGCAAGAGGAGGAGCACGAGTCGAAGAGCAGTAGTAGCTGGGGAGGAAATTGAGGAGGACGTGAGCAGAGGGAAGAAGAGGAGGAGGAGGAAAGGTAGAGCCAGGGCTGGAAGAGCAGTAGCTGCAGAGGGGGAGCAGAAGGATGAAGAGGCCCGAGGCTAAGACTTCCAGTACTGTGTTGAATAACAGTGGAGGCGGTGGACATTCCTGTCTCGTTCGTGACTTGAGCTGAGAGCTTTTGCTCCTTGAGATGATATTCACGTTGGGTCGTTCATACATGGCTTTATGATCTCGATGTGTGCTCCTTCTATCCCTACTTTCTTGAGGGGTTTTACCAGGAAAGGATGCTGTATTTTGTCCATCACTCTGTCTGCATCGATTGAGAGGATCCTGTGGTTCTCGTCCTTTCTTTTATTGATGTGAGGAATCCCGTTGATTGTTTTGCAGATGTTGAACCAGCCCTGCGTCCCAGGTACAAATCCCACTGGGTCGTGGTGAATAACATTTTCATGTATTGTTGGATCCGAGGGTCTAATATCTTGTTGAGGAGTTTTGCATCCATGTGCATCAGGGAAATTGGCCTATAGTTCTCCTTTTCAGTGGGGTCTCTTTCCGGTTTTGGAATCAAGGTAACGCTGGCTTCATAGAAAGAGCTTGGAAGTTTTCCTTCCATTTCTATTGTGAGAACAGCTTCAAGAGAATAAGTGTTAACTCTTCCTTAAATGTTTGCTGGCACTCCCCTGGAAAGCCATCTGGCCCTGCAGTCTTCTTCCTTCGGCAGGTTTTGGATTACTAATTTGATTTCTTTACTGGTGATGGGTCTGTTCAAATTTTCCTTTTCTTCCTCTTTCAGCTTTGGTAGTGTATATGTTTCTAGGAATTTGTCCATTTCTTCCAGATTGCCCATTGTATTGGCAAATAATTGCTCCTCATATTCTCTTCTTATTGTTTGCCTTTCTGCTGTGTTGGTTGTGATGTCTCCTCTTTCATTCTTGCGTTTCTTTATTTGGGCCCTTTCCTTTTTCTTTTTCATCAAACTGATGACTGGCTTATCAATTTTGTTAATTCCTTCAAAGAAGCAGCTTCTGGGCTCATTGATCTGTTCTCCTATTTTGGTTTGTTTCTTTGTTTGTTTGTGTGTTTGAGGTTGTTTTTGTTTTTGTTTTGTTTGATTTTTGGTTTCAATAGCATTAATTTCCGTTAATCATTGTTATTTTCTGTCTCCTGAATGTTTTGGGTTTCGTATGGTGTTCTTTTTACAGCCTCTTAAGGCGTAAGGTGAGGTTGTGTCTCTGAGATCTTTCTTTCTTCTTTAGGAAGACCTGACTTGCTAGATAGGTCCTCTTATAACCGACCCTGGTGCGTCCCAGAGGTTTTGGGTTGTGGTGTTATCACTGACTTCCATATACATTTTCATTGACTTCCGTATACTTTTTATATTCTCTTTCAACCCTTGCTTAGCCCATTCAATCTTTAGTAGGATGTTCTTCAGTCTCCCAGTATTTGTTACCTTTCCAAATTGTTTCTTGTAGTTGATTTCGAGTCTCTTAGTGTTGTGGTCTGAAAATATGCACGGTGTGACCTCGATCTCTTTGAACTTCCTTAGGGATGACTGTTTTCCCCAGCATATGATCTATAGAGGAGAATATTCCATGAGCACCGGAGAAGAATGTATATTCTGCTGCTTTACTATGAAATGTTCTGAACATATCTGTGAAGCCCATCTTGTCCAGTGTGTCATTCAAAGCCCCCGTTTGCTTGTTGATTTTTCGTTTACATGATCTGTCTGTTGCAGTGAGTGAGTGCATAGAAGTCTCCTCCTATGATGGCATTACTAAGAATGAGGTTCCTTATGTTTGCGTTTAATTGGTTTGTATATTTGGTTGCTCTCAAATACGCCACATAAATGTATCCATTTGCTAGGTCTTCTTGGTGGATAGACCCCTGAATTATGACATCATGCCCTTGTGTATCACTTGACACAGTCTTAAATTAAAGTCTAGATTGTCTGATAGAAGTATGGCTACTTTGGCTTTGTTTTGTTGACGGGTAGCATGACAGATGATTCTCCATCCCCTTCTTTTCACTCTGAAGTTGTTTTCACATCTAAAGTGGGTCTCTGGTAAACAGCATATCGATGGAACTTGTTTTCTCATCCATTCTGTTCCCCTATGTTTTTTGATTGGAGCATTCAGTCCACTGACGTTTAAAGTAGTACTGAAAGACACGATTTTATGGCCATTATCTTGTTTGAAGAGTTGGAGGAAAACATATCTATATATCTTTATATCTATATCTACGTCTCCATCTCCATCTGTATGTGTATGTGTATGTGTATGTGTATGTGTATGTGTATGTATATGTATATGTATGCGTATGTATTGTATTAACTGTATCTATATATCAATATCTATATCGATATGTATATGTCTATATACATCTATATATATAATTCTATATCTATTTGTATATATAAATATAATTATAAAGATAGATAGATAGATAGATAGATAGATAGATAGATAGATATATAGATATCAATTTCCCTCTGAGTGTCCCCCCTTAAAATTGCGTGCAGGTGTGATTTAGCGGTCACAAACTCCTTTAAATTTTGTGTATCTGGGAACCTTTTTCCTCTGTTTCTATTTTGAATGACAGCCTTGCTGGATAAAGAATTCTTCACTGTGGATGTTTCTAATTCAGCACTTTGAACGTATCCTACCACTCCTTTCAGGCCTGCCAAGTTTCTCTGGATAGGTCTGCTGCAAACCTGATCTGTCTTCTCTTGTAGTTTAGGGACTTGTTTCCCTTGCTGCCTTCATGATTCTCTTTGCCTGAGTACTTTGTGAGTTTGAATATGATATGCCTTGCTGAGGGTCAGTTTTTGTTGAATCTGATGGGGTCCTCGGTGCTTCCCGGATTTTGATGGTGTGTCTTTCCCCAGGTTAGCAACATTTCCCACTATGATTTGCTCACATAACCTTTCTACCCCTTTTTCTCTCTCTTCCTCTTCGGGACCCCTATGATTCTGATGTTGTTTTTCGTTCTGCATGAGTCACTGATTTCTCCAATTCTTCAATCGTGCTCTTTTCCTTAATCTCCCTCGATTTTGCTGCTTCCATAGTCTCCTTAAGTTGGTCCTCTGAATCGCTGATTCTCTGTTCTGTCTCATCCATCCTTGACACCGCTGCATCCATCCGTCATTGCAGCTCAGTTATATCATTTTTAATTTCATTCTGGCCAGTTTTTACTGCATTTTGTCTCTGCACAAAGGGACTCTAATCTACATTGGACTGCAGCTAGTATTCTCATAATCGTGCTTCTAAATGCTGCTTCAGACATCTTGCTTGTGTCTGTGTTGGTTGAATCCCTGGCTCTCGTTTCTTCAGGCTCTTTCTTTCTGGGTGAATTCCTTCCCTTTGTCATTTTGAATGGAGAAAAGGAACTCATGAGGTAGAAAATTCAATGAAATATTCAAATTATAAAATGTTAAAAGTAAAAACTTAAAAACACACATGTGAATAATGGAATGAATGATGCTAGATTCTAGGCATGTTTCACGTGGGTGTTGAAAGTGGTTTTGACACAGGAGAGAAAAAAACGTGGGAGTGGAGAAAAATTTAGAAAATACTAATAAAAAATATTAAAAAGGGAAATGTTGTGAGAATTTGAAAAATCAATACACTGAAGTAGACTAAAAGGAGAAGATGGGAGTAAAATAGAATCTGTGAATATAGACACAAAAGGAAAGAATAATGTAGAAGAGTATTAAAGAAAGTTAGTAAAATTTCCACCTGCCCAGTCTCCTTCGCCTCTCCGCGCACAAAAGCACCTCCCTTCCCATGCCTCCTCGCTCTCCAAGTTCACTTCTGCATGCCACGTACCTGCTGAATTCGGTGGTTCAGGATATGCAGATTGCTGTGCTAATCCTCCAGTCAGTTTCCTGGGTGGGTAGGATGGTTTAGTGTTG
Organism: Panthera onca; assembly: GCF_046562875.1. Taxonomy (NCBI): domain Eukaryota; kingdom Metazoa; phylum Chordata; class Mammalia; order Carnivora; family Felidae; genus Panthera; species Panthera onca. The sequence goes on along the minus strand of NC_138358.1, from coordinate 7,923,094 downwards.
GTCGGGCTGTATCTCATGCACGCGAGACACTTAAGAAGCTTCCATGCTGTCTGCCATCCGGGCTCCTCCCCCAAGAGGTGAGATCTGTAGCACCAGTTCTCCGATATGAGACATCCCACAGGAAAGTTGCGGTCGGTGACAAAGCGGAAAAGGGCATGTACCAAACAGGGAGGTCACCCTGGAGGGGGAGGCAGAGAACCTGCTCCAGACCTGGGAGGGGAGGCAGGGGCTCAAATGCTGGAGCCACGCCCACTGCCCTCCAGCTGATTGTTCCTGAACAGCAGCCAACTGTCTGGGTCTGGCCTGGAGCGCCTTCACCCCAAGGACCCATGGTCAAAAAGTTCACTGCCTCTGCCTCTGCCTCTCCCCCACCTCCACCGCAGCCACAGCCACAGCCACAGCCACAGCCACTTCAGTGTCCGAAGGGCCACGGGGCCGTGGGCGTGCTTCCCAAATGCTGGTGGGCTCCAGAAGGAGGCGGCAGGCATTTAAAAACCTTGGGCCTTGACACTCCACCTGCTGGGCCTAGTCTGGAGCCTCATGCCTCAAGTTCCCACTCCTTCTGCCCTATGGCCCTAGCCTGAGGATGGGCTAGGGCCCCAAAGAAGGGAGTCCTGTTCCGGAAAACGCTGAGATTCCTGACAATACCGGGCCTCCATTCTGCTGGAAGAGGGCGTTCGAGAGTCCAGGAATCGTGGCAACACCCCTGTCTCAGTCCCAGACAATTTCACTCGTTCATACGCACGCACACGCACACGCACGGGCACGGGCACACACACACACTCCCCCTCTGTGGCTGTCTCTAGTGGTGACTTACTCTCCTTCTTCGGCCTCCTTCCATGTCCCTCTGGCCTCTGTCTGTCTCTGAGTCCCTGTGATCATTTTCTTGAGGGAACGCTTCCTCCCTCCCGCACCTCCATCTCTCTTTCTCTGTCTCTGTGCTGTCCTTGCACAGTATCAGTGCATCTGGGTTTCCGTGAGCTGTGCGTGTCCATAGGGACGTAGTAGGCTGCTGATGGCACAGGGCTGCAGGGGAACACACAAAGGAACGCACAAGTACCAGGGGTCAGAGCACATCCAGACCTCCTAAGCCGTGACTGCCTCCAGGCAGCCCACACAAGCTGGGTATACATGTGAACTGAGAAAGGTCAGTCCCTTGGCCCTTGCCCTGTAGGTTGCAGCCAGCTGGGAGGTACTGAAACCCAAGGGACTGCCCAGTGTTGAGAGGGTCTGAAGAAAGGGCAGGAGCCGAGGAGGCAGGGAACCTAGTCGTAGCTGGTGTTTCTCCACATGCCATGTTCCGGTGCCATTGGTACTGGAAGGTTGGTATCAGTTGTGGCTCTCTTTCCTTGGCATCTCAATGCAAGCTTCCGTGACCCAATGGAGGTCCTGAATCTGCCCTAGTTTTCAGCCAGGTTGGGCCCCAGGACAAATGCACGTGCTGTGTGAGGGGGGAAAGCAAGTGTGAGTCGTGAGGAGGAGCTAGCCTCGTGAGTGGGATGTGGCAGAGGGCATGAGTGAGTGCACAGGTCCACTAGAGTGTGTCTGTGAATGTATTGTGGCTGGCGCCTGTGAGTACTTTTGCCTGAGACCTAGCGTTTGTGCTGGCAGCGTGCACGTGTCTGTGTCCACGTGCCGCGTGGCCGTGCATCTTTGTGCCCGAGTGAGTGTGTGTAGGCCGTTGGCAAGCGAAGGAAAGAGACTGGGGGCTTTCCTGACTTGGTGAGTAAGGGGGGGCTCCAGTGCCCAAGTGCAGCGAGTGCAATCCCTTCGCGCCTGGGATCGACACGGAGCTAGCTGATCACCTTTCATGACGGGAGGAAAGCCCGGACTTTGCCTGGGTCCGCTCGTCCTGTGTTGCCTTGGCCAGGGGCAAGTTGGGGTTGGGCCACCCATGGCGCAGTGGAGGAGGACCAAAGTTCCCTGCAAGGAAGTGGGCGTTAGTGGAGGGAGGCAGCAGAGAGCATGAGTAAGTCTGGCCCTGCTCCTGGAGCGGCCTAGGGGATCATCGCAAGGCCTTGTGGTCCCAGCCAGGGCATGTGTCTCGGTGAACATCCTCCTGGATGACCCTGCAGAGACAGGCCTGGCTGGTCTAGAGTCCCTTGCGAAGTTGGGGCCCGGCCCCTGGACCCCAATACTGTGGTAGGTGTTGTTCAAACTGAAAGGCATTGCCTGCTTGTCCCAGACAGTCCCTGCACCTGGGACCCAGATTTGTTCCCACGTTCCTGCCACGGGGTCTCCCGGCGATGCGTGGGAGTTTGACAGGCCCCATTTCTCTGGAGGGAGTGAGTTGCATAGGTCAGGTGCACCAGGGTCTGGGCCTGCTTTCCTGTCTTGCCCACCCGCTACGTCCTCTGCTGAGGGCAGCTTGAGGGCTCACCACTGGACCTGTTCCTCTCCCTTTCTGGGTAAGAGTTTGCCTCTCTGTCGGTCACACTGGCCACCCCCTCTCAGCCCCCTGCCACCTGTTCAGCCTCCCCCCATCCACCTGCGTTTCTATGCATTGCTGTCACCTGAAGCGGTGGTGTGCTGCCTCATATATCACAGCCACCCTGGAGCATTGCTGTACCCCGTTCGTATCCTGACATAGCCCAGCGAGTCTGGAGGAACCTCTTCTGTGTCACGGAAGCAACATGTTGGCCAGAGGGCCCGGCACACGAATTTGGAAATCCTAGAATCCCCCGCCTGCCTGGCAGCCTCCTGGTCCCATAAAGAGGTAGGGGAACACTGCATTCCACCAAAGGGAAAAGGCAATGCATGAGTGTGGTGCCTGGCCAGGCAATGCATCTCGAGCCTCCAATCCTGCAGTGGCTCTGTGTGGTGTGTGTGTGTGTAGCTTATGCTGTCTGACATAGACCGGCAGGGAGTCCACATCACCACTGCCCTGACAGGGAGGGAGACCACATCATCGCCCTCACTGCACACCGTCTGCAGCTTATTGCTTCCCCAAAGTGGTCATGTGGCTTCATGTAGACCCTGGGGCGTGTCCCTCACTTGGGTCCCAACACTGCATCCCCCAACCCCCCGATACCTCTCGGAGACCCTTGAAATCATGCTGCCTGTGGCACAGGGGGACAGTGTTTTGAGCCAGCGCCCACGCTCATGGCAGCCTGCCGCCTAAGTGAGTGGTAAAGGAAATGGGACCAGGATGAACAGACATACGGCCAACGAAGGCCTGGGGAGGGTCCCTGTGAGAAGATGGCCAAGCATTGTGGGAGGAAGGGGACCGCTGTCTGTGGGACAGACACAAGCTCCAGGAATCCCAGGGCCCACGGTCACGGGTCTTTCCTGTGCACTGCCACACACGGGAGCAATGGGCAGCCCGTCATGAGAGGGGGGGTGTGTGCTTGCCAGTGTGTCACTTTCCAGGCAACGGGGACAAACGGCAAGAGCGGCGCGCATGATACGCAGCCTCCCCTAGTGTGGCGTCCTCTCCACGTCACACACCTCTGGTCACCGACCTTCCCTAGCCGGTGCACTGCTAGACTGCTGTCATGACATACATGTCTTCTGGGAGCAAGGATGGACGTAGAGAGTATGCAAAGGAGGCTGAGCAGATGGAAAACCGGGGTGCACAGACAGCAGGCGCACAGCTGACATGCGTCTCCCGGACAGCCAAGGTGATCCGCTGAGTGGATTTGTCGGACTAGGGGCACAATGAACAAAGGTGGCGGTGTAAATGGGCAAAGCGGGGAGGTCCCCCTTTACCCGTGTGTGTAGATAGCCGCGTGCCCAGCGCAGCGTGGAATGCAAAGGTCGCTTTCGCATGGCCAGAAGCCAAACAGGGCACCCAGAGCGCACAGAGGGCCGGCTGCAAGCCCCCCGGAGGAGTTGCACTGCACGGGGCCCAGAGCCTTCCTGCCTATGCAACAGACGCGCCCCAGTTTCCGGGTGACCTAGGGGCGGGACCGCCGAAGCCACGCACGCCACCGTCCCTATGATTGGTCCTGAAGGCAGTGAAGCGGCCTGGGCGTGGCTTGGAGCTCCCTCAGCCTCAAAGCCGCAGGCGCACACCTCTCCCCACAAAGGCCTCCGAGGCAGCATCGGCATAGCGATAGCCACCGCCGAGGCATCCTGGGTACAGCACCATGCGCATGCGCATGCGCATGCGCATGCGCCCCCTCGACCTTTGGGCTCTGGGAGGAAGGGGGAGCGAGTTGCCAGCCATTGCCCTCAGGGCTCCGCTCACTGGGTCTGGGGAGGGGGGCCGTGCTTTCACCTCCCGCTTCGTCGTCGGTAGGAGCCACAGTTGGTGTCTCGGGCCGGGGCCGCATGTTGCGCGACTCGTGTTTCCGAAACACTGGGGATGCCCGGAGGCCCCATGCCGCCTTCGACCGGGAACGGGGCGGTCGAGAGACGAGGGCCCGTGGGGACACTGGGTCTCCGGCAGGGCCGGAGGTGCCGCAGGCCGAAGGCTTGCAGGCCACAAGCGAACAGCCTGTGCAGGAAGGCCAGGCCCGACCCGAGAGGCAGGTGGGCGGCCCCAGCGAGATATCGGTGCCGCTGGTGCATGACATAGTGGCGGTGGAGGCGCTGTGGGGCCTGGCGGAGGAGGAGGTTGAGGTGGCGGCCGCGGAAGAGGACGCGCCTGGGGAAGAGGGGCATGAGCAGAGGAAGAAGGGGGAGGAGGACGAGGAGCAGGAGCCGGGGAAGGAGAAGGTCCATGTTCACGAGGAGGAGGACCTGAAGGGCGAGGGGGAGCAGCAGGACCAGAAGAGCAGAAGGAGGAGGAGGAGGAGGAAGAGGGGGAGAGGCAGCAGGAGTAAAAGATTAGAAGGAGGAGGAGCAGCAGAAGCCCAAGCAGAAGGAGGAAGAGCGGAAGGAGGAGGAGTTGGCGGAAATGAAAGGGGAGGAGCAGGAGCAGCAGGGTATACAAGCGGGCGCGGCGGCGGCGGCGGCGGCGGCGGCGGCGGCGGCGGCGGCGGCGGCGGCGGCGGCCACGGCGCCGGCCGCGGCGGTGGCGGTGGAGGCATTGGCGGCGGCAGTGGCAGGGGAAGGGGACCAGGAGGAGGAAGGGAAGGCGTGCGAGCCATTAAAGGGAGAGCAGAATTGCAAACGGAGGAGGAAGAGGAGCAGGAGAAGGAAGCGCTGGAGGAGCAGCAGCAGGGCGAGGAGGAGGTGGAGGGCAAGGAGGACAAGGAGGAGCGGGAGGAGGAGGAACAGAAGCCGAGTGAGCAGGAAGGCCGATGGGTGGAAGAAGCCCAGGAGCTGCAGGTGAAGCAGGATAAGAAGGAGCAGGTAGAGTCAGGCCTCCGTCCTTGCCCTTCCCCACTGGAGGCTCTGGAGGCTCTGGAGGCCCTTCAGATAGAGCTACAGCCGGTGAATAAACAAGCCAGCCGGGAGCACGCTCGACTCAAACTCAGGATGTGGCAGAGGCGGCAGCGAGATCTGCAGCAGAGAGGTGCCCTTATCCAGGGCATCCGAGGTTTCTGGGCCAAGGCTGTATCCTTCCTGCTGCTGGTGGAGGGTCCAGAGGGGGCTGGGCTTGCGCAAGAGGAAGGAAAGGGAGGTGACATTTAGAGGAACCCAGGACAGGGACTGGAGCTACGCCACGCTCCAGTGGCCGGGAACGTGCAAACGTGATCCCATCCGGTGGTCCTGGCTCTGCAATGAGTGTGGGAGGAGGGCAGTGCCGGGGTGGGGGAGGCATGTGTGCTTTACGTCGCACCTGGCACGGAAACAGCGCTGGGAGAGTGGGGAGTGGCGGTGGAGGTCCAGGCCAGGTCGGGGAAATGACCGAGGGCTTCTTCCCACACAAAGCCGCGTGGGGGCACGTTTCTGGGTCCCGCTAAGCATCTTGCTGCGGGGAAGGCGATGTGAATGCCCACTGGTCGGCGCGAGACCGGATGTGTGCTGTCTGGCTGTGTGGAAGTAAGCGTCCTCAGTGTCCTCACGAGCACACAAAGCTAGGCGTGGTTGCGGGCGTCTGGGCATGCACAGCCTCCTGTGCGTGTCTAGCAGAGCCCTGCGCGATCCTGAGACCCCGTGGGCCTGGACGCAGCCTGCGGGGAGGGCTTGAGACCCTGGGGGAGGACGCCAGTCCCGGGGGGAGGACGCCTGGATGCTGTCCACACTGGTTCTCTGGTTCGAGCTCTCTCACGCCCAGCACCTGAAGGCTCTTTGACCTGCGGCAGTTTGTGAACCACCCTCAGATGTCAGCCCTGATTAGTAAGCCCGATGAAAGCATGCTTCGCCACATGACCAATTTGAAGGTCGGCCTGGGAGTGGGAGGTGGTGTGGGTGGCTGGCTGTGTGGGGAGGGGAGGTGGTGGGGAGAAGTGATGTGTTCCTTCCTCAGGGGAGGGCGGGTCTCCTGGAACAAGATTTCACATTTCTGCCCCACTGTACCACGGCAGGTGGAGGAACACAAGTTTCCCAGGGAATGCCGGAAGATCCTGCTGTTTTTTGGCAAGAACTCCTACTTCCAGAATGAAGTCGTTACGAAGGAGTATGTCCTAGGCCTTGATGGTAAGTGTCCACTGACTGCATGGGCGGCAGTGGGTGGAGGGTTGAATGTGATAAGTTCTCTGGCGCCTTCTCACATACGCGTCTTCCTGCAGGGTATAGGGCGTCTCATTCCAGTCCCATCCAGTGGTACCCAAGGTACAGACAGGAGGCCTACAGACGCAGGCATGACAACAGCAGCCTCAACTTCTTCAACTGGTTCTCTGACCACAGCTTTGCCGGCTCTAGCAGGATTGCTGAGGTGGGGCCCTGTAACAAGGAAGGGAGGTGATTTTCATGGGTTCCCCCACTGCGTGGGATAGCTACCTGAGGCCTGGCCTGTCTCCCCTACCAGATAATCATAGAGGATCTTTGGCCCAACCCCCTGCCGTATTTCAAGATGAAGGAGGCCCCAGGAGAGAGAACTGAGAGGGAAAGAGGTGAGCAGCCAAGGGTGTGGGCACGGAAATGTGTGTCGTGGGGTCCAGGGCACAATTCTCTTCTGCATGGAGGCACCGAGACTCACAGCGGCACAGGAGGTGACCCCAGGTCAAAAGGGCATCAGCCTGAGACAGGGAGTCTTAAGAAGTAACGTGTCCCAGAGGCTTTGCCCCTTTGGGGAGCCTGAAGGTGGGAAGGGGGCTAGACAAAAAGAATGAGCAAAGCGGGACAACCAAAGCTGGCTCATCACATAGCACGGTGACAACTGTCATTCCCGGACCATGAACCCCACCCTCAGGCCTCCTACCACCATCCCACATGTTGTCTGGCTTCTGGATCCCCTTGTCAGCTTTGGCACAGCTTATCACACCCTCCCATCCTACTTTCCGTTTGGAAACATTCAAGCAACCTTACTCAGGGCCAAGATAAGACTCTCACCTGTCCTGTGTGTGTGTGTGTGTGTGTGTGTGTGTGTGTGTGTGTGTGTGTGTGTGTCTGTCTGTCTGTGTGTACCCATATATCCCAGGGATATGCACGATCTTGAGAAGAGTATGAAGGAGCGTCGCACTTCATCGACCCCAGTGGAAACCCTTCCGATGCTCACCGATGGTCCACAAGATTCTCCTGGCCATGAAATAAGGACAAGGGTGGTGGTGACACGTGGCGCAGGGCGGGGGTCCAATACATTGGAAGAAATATAGAATGGGAGATAAACAGCATGAAGTGTTTGTGTGTGTCTTCCTCTCAGGTTCGCTCTGGGGCGTGTCCATGTATACATGCGGCTGTCCAGAGGTGTAAGTGTTCTGTGCCTGCACATTGGAGTTCCAAGGAAGGGCGGGACGTAGGACATTGTCCGTAGGGATGGGTCACACATTGGGATTGCATGTGAGGTCAGTAAGATTGAAGCAATGGGGACTTGGGTGAGGGAGGCCAGGGCACAAACCTGAGAGAAAGGCCAGTGCCCAGGTTCATAGCTTTCCTGTGAAAATGAGGAAATTCAAGGAAACGGAGAGGCCAGCACAGGCCAGGGATGTCCAATATTCAGGGTTTGGGCATGTCCATGATGGTGCCCCCAGAATCCCGCATGGGGACACCCTCAGTCATGTTGACTGAACCGCCACACAGGGAGGAATTCCCAGGGTTGATTACCCTCTGGTTTTCAGACGTCTACCAATGCAGACTGTCTTGTGGACAAGGTCAGGATCTCAGGACCAGCCACACATATTTGAGGGATTGTGAGCAGGTTGTAAGATTGGTGTCCAGGGGAAGGAACCGAGGGACCAGAGGCAGAGTGGGTGGGTAAGACCGAAGAAGTTCTGCTTCAGGCAGAGTTGACAGGGACAACATACACACTGCAGAGAAAACAGCCCACTACAGTCTCACGCAACTCCAAAATCACAGCCAACTTTGCTGGTTCCACTTCCTGAAGCTGAGCCTCCCAAACACCGCTTCACTTGTGTGAACTTTGCTGTTTCTGAAAAGACCTCTGGTTACGAATGGGTGGCCCAGATTGCAAGCCAACAGAGGGGAGGGTCGCGGGGAGGTGGGGCTCTTCAAGGGCACGAACACGCCAGCCTCTCCCGTGTGCCCTCTGCCCTCTCATCATCAGCCGTGATGAGTCGGGTGATGCTCTTCCTCTGTGTCCACAGGCTTAAGCCGTGTGTCCAACACGCCATGTGAGACTTGTGAGAAGACTCCCAAGTGCAAACACCAGCAGGCGCTCAGGGAGGTCGCCTCGTCCCAGGCAGCCTGTGTTCCTTTGCCTGAGTGCCAGGACAAAGGCTGCCTCGGCCACATAGGGAACGATGGACTTGTGAGGCCTTAGCATTCTGTGCAGAGGTCCCCGGCAGGCCTGGGGCTTAGAAAGGACTGGGACGAGCCTCACCTGCGAAGACGTGAGTGCTGGGATACTCCTTACACAGCAGATGGCTGCTTGCCAGAGATGTCTGTGCTAGGGATGGGGCAAAAGCTCCACCGTGCGAGCAGTGCAGTAGACAGAGTTCAGCCTTGTCCATCGCAGGCTCTTCTGTATCCCCATGTACCACGGCCCCCAGCACAGCGTGCCTGAGACTGACCTCCCGACACTAATATTCCTGTCTCCCAAGCTGCCCAAGCTCCCCAGGATCCCCACTGCACAGCTCTGCAGTACAAGAGCCTTCTCTGCAGTGGGTCTATTCCAGAGAAGGCGTGGGCAGTCCCAATGCATGGAGGCCTCTTGCCCCTATCATATGCAGACAACATGGTCAGCGGGGTGTGAGCACGCTGTGGAGTTGAGGATCTGTGCGACCAAGCCTTACCTCTTCCAGGGCAGAGGCTGTCGCACTCTCTAGAAGGGAAGGCAGGCCTTTCTCTCGCTGCTGTCTGCACGCTGGCTGGAGAGGCACGTCTTCTCAGCTGCTTGATGGGTAAATGTCAGGGTACCCTGGAAAAGCTCCCAGTGCTGACCCGAGTCTTTGGGTGTGAACATCCAAAGAAAGTATGGCCAGTGATTGTGCAGTGGGAATACGGCCTCAGTGGTCATGAGGCTGGGCCCTTTGGGGCATCTTTCTGCACAAGCAGGCCGTTACTTGATAGGTCTTGCCGAGCAGGAACACTTTACGGGACAGGTGAACACAGGGTCCCCCACATGTTAATATCTCCAGCCAATACCTCCTTAGGGGCCAGGGTGACGTTTGCGCCCGGCCTGTCCCAAAGACAAGGTACGGACAAAGTGTGGGTGTGGAATACACTCACGGCACCCAGAGCCAAACCCTCAAGTGTGGACACTTGAGGTCCGTGGGCAGAGGCCTCGGTGCTCTGTGTCCGAGGGATTACAGCCCTCATGCTGCACACCCGGCATCCCCGGGTGTCCTCCCGTATCCGCAGCTCTCCCCGGGGAGCCCTAGGGTCCAGGAGCTGCTAAACCCCCTGCACAACTGTATCTGCTGCCCAGCGGCCTCTTCCACCCCAACATCAGCGTGTGTGGGCTCCAGAGTGCTGTCCCTCGAGAGAGGACACCCTCAGCAATTCAGGAGCCTTCTGACTTCCATGTCTCTGAACCACACGTGTCTCATTGGCCTGTCGGGATCGTCCCGTTGTTCTCTGTTCACAGGAAATGTCTCGCATTGCCTGTGCTCCTCTGTCTCCCTGAGTGAGCCCTGGCGTGTTTGTGTCTTTTCCTGGCTTTGCCTGTGCCGACACCTCTCTGGTGATGCCTCCTTGCCTGGCCTAAGTGGGCACAGCTGTACCCGTGTAACCGCCTTCGTCTCTGCACACCTGTGTGTTGGGTCAGCTGTGGCTCTGGTGGCCTGTCTTGTCTTTGGTGTATGCTTCTGCGCTTGAGTGTGCTTCCCTCTGCATTCAAACCCTTTCTTCCACTGACAGATCCAATTGCTGTCCTGCTGTCAGGTGGAGGGGCTTCTGCGTGTTCTGTTCTATGTTCCAGGAGCCAGAAATCCTTCCGTGCCTGTAGGACCTTCGTCAGAGGATTGGCCATGCACTCACTGCCAGCCAGTTAATGTCCCCAAATGCAGCTGGCTTGCTGTGAGCATTCCGTCACACCTCTATTTTCTGTCCTTCTGTTTTCAAACCCTTTGCGCCCGAGGGGCTCAAACGTCACTGGCCTGCACGTTGCAGATGCAGGCGTAAATTGTGAAAAGCGGACCGGCAACGTTTTCCCACTTACTCTTTTGCCACGTGGCATGTTCCTGGCTGGGAGAGACTTCCCCCTGCCAGTGTGTGTCTCGTTTCCGTGTGCCTCCTGTGTGTTCTGGTCCCTAATTTGTCCATTACGTCCTACCTGGGAGTCTGATTCATGTCTGCAGGAACGAGGCTGACACCTTTGACTGCTGGGTTCTGAGCTCAGCTTAGTCCACCAGGACTAGTGCGTGCCTGAGGGACACAACGGGCAGTGACGGATGTGCCCGTATCCTTCACGTGCAAGCGCTCCGTCCAGCCACCTTCGCCGGGACATTTCTCAGCGACCCCTCTTTGTTTGTGGTGAGAGCACTTGCCTCTGAGAAATCTGACGAGGCGGTGAAGCATTGCTTACGGCTGCCCTGTGCAAGTTAGATCTCCAGAACTCATGCACATGGCATGACTGCATCTTCACACCCGAGCCCCGACACCTCCTCATCGCACCCTCCCCTGATTAGCACCACTCTACTCTCTGGTGGACTGCATGCCTTTAACTCCTTTAGTCTCCTCAGGAATCCATCAGGCAGGGCTCACCACCACTGTGCTTCTGTCAGGGGCTGGCTTCTTTCAGTGAGCCCAGTGCTTTCTGCACTGATGCTCAATGCACCCGCAGAAGGGTGAGCCACACTAAGCCCGGCGGCAAACCCTTTGGCCCTACATTTCCCACATGTGTGCCTGGTGGCAGAGGTGCACAAGGAGCCCGCCTGCATGCGTCTCCCAGGTCCTCCACAGGGTACAAAGTACCGCCTCAGGAGGCTGATCCGCATCACATGGGCATAGCTCTGCTTGCACGTGTTAGCCTTTCGTATCATACAGGCAGCCCAGACTTAGAAATCCTGCTACCTGCTTACAACTATCCAGCCCTCGTGCTTCTGCAGACGCTCTGTGTCTGTACAGACATTTGAGTCACGGTCTCGTGACCTTCCAATACAGCTTGATGGTCTGTCCTTAGCTTACAGCCTGGGATGCGGTTCTCACTCATTGTCCTCCCCTCGGGTGCGAGTTTCCTCCATCACTGTGGTGGAAGGTAACCTTTATCACCATACGTTGGCTTGAAATTACTGGGCGGATCACCTGTCTGCGTCCGGGGATCCGAAGGAGACCTTGGCTCTTTTGCTCACGGTCCACCCTTTCTCTGTGATGAGTCGCTTTGGATGAGAAGCTTGCCAGAGGCGAGGGGGCCTCAGAGTTGAGCACATTTCCTGGGCATCTGTGAGAACTTCGTTGGTTCCACTCGGAAAGCATTGACATTCATGGATGTGCAGCCTCTGCTTTTGCTTGAATTTGCCGAGCTTTGGGACGTGATTTCTTCCCGCATGTGCTGTGCCTAAATCTCTGCTGTGTCTTTCCGGCAGTCCCGTTTCCTGTCTCCTGCTGGTAAGTGCAGGGCTTCCAGCAGCCCTGTGGGGAACGGGTCCTTGTTTTCTTCCCTGCGGTGCCCTCTTCCTCACCCCGAATGACCTCATTGCAGCTTCCTTCTCGTTCAGCGATCGTTTCAGACTGCCCTTAAGGTCCAGGTGGGAGCGGTGCCTTTTGTGCTGAGGGCTGACCACTGTAGAGCATTCGTCTCTGTGCAAATTGCACAGGTGAATTTCACCAGGTGAAAGTGCACACTGCAGTTGCCCTGTCTTCAGAGTCAGCCCACCTGTCTCCGCCTCGGCTGCCCCTGCTCTCCTTCCTCCTACCCTCTCCTTACCTCCCCCTCCCTTGTCTTCTTCCTGTCCCTCCCTCCCACTTTCCTTCCAGCTCTCTTTGTCTTCGTCTCCCTCCTCTCCATCACTAATGCCTCCCCCTGTCTCCGCCTGTCTTCCTTGTAATAGGTGCCCCTCTGTCTCTTCTTGTCTTGCTCCTCCTCCCCGTCTCTCCCACCAATCTCCCCGGACTCTCCCTCTCCAGGCCGGTCTTCCCCTCCACTCGTCCTTCCTTCATCTGCTCTGCTTGCACGTGTCTCTCTCTCTCCCTCTATAGCTCTGTCTCTCTGTGTGTCTCTTTTTCGCTGTCTCTCTCAGTGGACCTTCTGTGTCTGGGTGCATGCTTCTTCAGAATTCTTGTTGGTGCCTGGGAAATGGGAAGGGAACTCGTCTGCTTTCGCGTGTACTAGTGAAAGCAGGCACAGGGCTTTCTCAGAGACAGACACAGACAAGTCTGCAATTCTCGGTGAAGGGCCCCTACGTGCCCTGCGTGGTTGGAGTCGTCCTCCTTTTAGTGGAAGGTTAGATTTCAGGACCGGAGCAAGCTGCTAAATCCTACTACTACCCCATCTCCCTGGCGCTCTGTACGGAGATCAGTAGGGCACCAGTGGCAGATGGTGCTCTGGGGGTTGTTCTTTGCTCTGAATTGCAGTGCAGTGAGGTCTACTGAGCTGTTTTCTTGCAAGGACATGGCGGTGGGGTGGGTCTAGGGTGGGTGTCACTGGTTCTAGGTGGGCACCCACCTTACCGCCGCCCTCAGCCTGACGGCCAAGGAGGAGATACCGTGCGGACGGCCATGTGGCCCCGGTAGGCGTGACACTAAGGACTTCTCCAGGCTTTGCCCCAGCTTCATGAAGAAGGGGCAAGGGACGGAGCAGGGAGTGGCTCACGGCGTGGACGATCCTGTGCTGAACGCTCTGGTGCCCGTAGTGAGGCCTCTGGGGAAAGGGTGTACAAGCGACCACACACTGCGCGATACCGGGGACCTCGCAAGTGAAGCCTGGAAGGTGACAGCGCTGAAGAGGACATGCGGCAAACGGGGGCCACGCTGGCACCTTGGCACTCGCTCCAGAGCCTGGACCGGCCATTGGCGCGCGCTTGCTGGCGGCCAGCACCCTGTCTTGCTGTCTTGCAACTGATTGCTCCCCGAACCTGGCCAGCTGGCCTGACCTGCCCTGGAACCACTTCGCCCCCAGGCCGCATGCGCACACTCTTCACTGCCTCTGTCTCGGCCCCTCCTCCACAGCAGCCACAGCCAATGCGGAGTCCTCAAATCCCAGAGCCTGTGCGCCTGCGCTCAACTTTGGCGGGCTGCGGCGGGAGGCTTCAGGGAGCTCATGGTCTTGCGGCCAAGGCTCCCCCCACCTGCTGCCGTTTCCTGTCCTTGTCCTGAGGCTGCCCTAGCTACACTGGGGCCGGGGCCGAGCGTCATGGCCAGCGTGTCGCGGTCCGGACAAAGCGGAGATTCCCGCCGACCCTGGGCCCTGATCGTCCCGGATGCGAAAGGTGGAGAGTCCCGGCCCCGCGGGAATGCAGGGGCGCTGGAGGGCGTGGGCTGGCCGCAGTCCCCAGGTTCAGGGGCGGCAAGCGCCCATCCTGTGCAGGAAGCCCAGGCCGGGTGTGAGATACAGGTGGCAAGCCCAGCGGAGGAATTGGTGCTGATATTGGATGACGGAATGGTGGCGGCTGAGGTGGTGATCGGGGAGGAGGAAGAGGACGGCGAGGCGACCAAGGATGAGGTGGCTGGAGAGGAGAATTCTGAGGAAGCCAAGCCAGAAGCAGAGGACATGCACGAGGAGGAGGAGGTGGAAGTTGAGAGACAGCAGCAGGAGGAGTTTCAGGAGCAAGAGGAGAAGCGCGAGGCAGATGCAGAGGCGGAGGAGGGGCCCCAGCTCTCCCAGCCGCTGCAGCAGCAAGAGCCAGCGCTGCGTCCTGCCTCAGCCCAGGACCCGCTGGCAGCACTGGAGCGTCTTCAGCTGGAGATCAGCGCTGGGAATGCCCAGGATTCCAGGGCCTTATGGCGGCTGAAGCGCAGGATTCTTCGGAGGCAGATTTCTTACCTGGATCACAGAAGGGCCATCATCAAGCACATCCCTGGCTTCTGGGCCCAGGCGGTATCCTTCCTTGTGCTGGTGGGTGATGGCGGGGGCTGTTGTGCAGGAGGGCTGGGCACTGAGAGCAGGGTGCCTCAGGGCGATGGCCCCCAGAGAGGAGAGCTGGGGAATGGTCCCTGGCCCTGGGTTGGTGTGGTCTGGGATCCAGTGTAAGGCCTTGGACAGGGGCGGTTGTTGGGGATGGGGGGACTTGGTGACTGGGTCTGTTTCCTCTAGGTCTCCGCCAACGTTGGCCTGCAGGCTGGTCTCAAATATTACTTGCAGACACGAGCCATGTGTCCCCATGCTACCAGAGCTAGGGTAGCACAAAGCAGCCTTCACTCAGAGCAGATAAGGCAAGGAAATATTTCGCTGCAAAATGGGAGAGTTACGCAGGCCGCACACCCACCTTCACATTCACAGGCTGTGCACGTTTCCTAGCAGTTCCTTCAAAAGAGAGCATTTCAGACACACACTCGTGACCTTTAGTGGAACCACGCCACGCCCCTTTGCCAGACAGTAGGACGACTGAGACCCACTCCGAATGGGGTACAAGCTGCCTCCTCAGACCCTGACACACACACACACACACACACACACACACACACACACACACACAGAGGATTCTCTCCTGGTATCTCCACCCCTGCTTCCCTCTCTGTCCTCAGGCTCCGGCTCGGTCCCACCCATGTCTTTCTCTCCGGACTGGCCGTGTCACTGTGTCTAATCCTTTTCCCTCCTCGGCCCTCCTCGTCCGTGCTTCTCGATCTCTTTCTCCCTCCCACACCCTCTGCTTGCAGCGTAAGTGTGCAGTCGGGTTCCTGTAAGCCATGTTATTCCATCTGGACTCAGGAGGCTGGTGACAACATAGGTCTTCACGGGAATATGCCAAGAAACCCAGCCGTGAGGAGGGGTCAGAGCACATGCCGACATCACAAGCTATGATGGGCTGCTGGCAGCCCACACAGGTCAGATATAGGAAGGAACTGTGAGGCGTGCAGGCAGTGGAGTCTCTCCCTGCTGTGTGCAGACAGCGTGGGAGGTACAGGAAGCCAACGGACTGCCCAGTGTCGATGGGGTCTGATGCATCTGCAGAGGCTGAGGAGTGTGGGGACTAGTGTTTCCTGGTCTTTCTGCACATGCCGTGATCTAGTCCCTTGCTCTTAGCCTGGGAGGGTTGGAGGGGGGCTGTGTCTGTTTCCACAGCATCTGAAGGCACAGCTCCTTGACACAGCACAGATTCTGAATCACCCCCAGTTGTCGGCCATGATCGGTGCCCAGGACAAAGACGTGCTCAGCTACGTGGTCGACTTGGAGGTGAGACCGGGGAGGCTGTGGCTGGGGGCCGTCCCGTCGGGGGTGGGATTTGGGCAGGAGAGGGTGAGGCAAAGGTGCTCACCCTCACAGCCAGGCAAGTAGCTCAGGACCCCGAGGGAGGACACTTGCCCCCTCCTGTCCCATTGCTCACGGCAGGTGGAAGAAGTGGGCCATCCCAAGTACCGCTGCAGAGTGATGTTTTTCTTTGGGGCCAACCCGTACTTCCGGAACCCAGTGATCATTAAGGAGTATCAGCTGAGCTTTGCTGGTAGGGTGTGGGTCCCATGATGGTGCGGGGCAGGGGGATGAGGAGCATGAATCAGGGGCAGGAGGGAGGGGGAGGGGGAGGGGCAGGTGGGTGGGGAGGAGGCCATCAGCTTGCTCCTCAAATCCTCTCTTCCTGCAGGCTACAGGACATCGCGTTCCACTCCAGTCCAGTGGTTCTGGGATGATGAACGTGGAGCTCCCAGTCGCAGGCATGACCCCACCAGCCTTAACTTGTTCAACTGGCTGTGTGAGCACAGCTGCCCAGGGGCGAACAGGATTGCCGAGGTGGGGCCCCTGAGGCCTTCGTCAGCAGTGGGGATGTGGGTGGCCCCCGGCCAGAGAGGAGAGTGGGCTATGCCCAATGTGGCGCCGGCCTGTGTCCTCTTCCAGATCATCATCGAGGACCTGTGGCCCAATCCCCTGCAGTACTACCTGAGGGAGGAAGGGACCAGAAGACAGTGATCTGACGTGCTCACGTGTCGGTGAGAACCCCAGTATGCGGTGTGTTGACCTGCGTGTTGTATGGGCAAGGGAACGTGGGCCACACATTGGCTTGGAAATGGAAGGTCCGCCGACACAGGGACACAGGTAGCATGGGGAGAGGGTGGGAGGATGACAGGGGACCTGCAGAGACTCAGCTGCAAACACACAGAGGGTCGAAGCCTGCAAACCAGATGCAGTCGTGCTGTGGGCTGGGGCTTTGGAGAGCAACTCGGGAGGAGCAGTGCTTCACCACAAATGCTCCCCGTGGATGTCCGCCCTGTCCCGGGCTTCCCCCTGCTCCTTCAGTCTGGATTTGCCTGCCAGTCTTTGGGTCAGGAGCTGCCGTGTCCCCAGGCGCCACTGTGGTGAGAATCTCGCACTTCCTTCCATGTGCCCCACCACGCCATGTCCTCCCGCACCCCGACAGCCATTCTTAGAACTGGTCCAAGGCCATTGGGGGCTGGAAATGAATCCCTGGGTGAGAAAGCAAGGGGGATCGCAAAAGGGCGAGGCACAAGAGTGACACCATCTGGGATGTATTTGCAAATATCCCGTATCATTCTTGGTGTCTGTTGCGTGGGGGCGCGTGTGTGCGCGTGTACGCAAATGTGTCTGCGTGTGCCCACATGCGTCAGGTGCTCTGCATCTGTGTGGGCGTGAATCGTGCAGAGCTTCTATCTTTGCCCATGCAGAAACAATGGAGGACGCCACCAGTGCTGGAAGACATGGGTGGATGAGTCTCCTGTCTTCTACATGCCCCGGAGAGAATTGAGGAAGAGATAACGTGTGGCAGCCTTGAAGAGTTTCCACGATGTTTATGTGGACACATACAGGAAGCTAAAAACCCTTCTGTTTTTGGTGTGTGTGTGTGTGTGTGTGTGTGTGTGTGTGTATGGGGACCTGAGGAGGGACGATGAGGAAGGGACCTGAGTGTGACTGTCCTGCCGCTGCCCGGGTGATTCTGTGTGTGCGGGAGAGGTGCAGTACTGGGGTGGGGCCGGTGTTGCCATGTGCACAGAGGCCTGCCTTCTTGGGCAGGAAGAGCCTGGAAGGAGGAGGAGGAAGAGACAGACCTGTTATTTGGAGATTTATTGTATAGGCCAGAGCCGAAAGGCAGGGAAGGGGATTGCACAGTGGGACCAAATTGGTCCATTGGGTCCTGGTACAGTGTGGCCAGGACTCGGGGGGTTTCAGCCAGGACCCTTGATCCCAGAGGGGTGCTGTGTCCTTGGTGAGATAGAATCCAGTCAGCAAAGCCTCCAGTCAGGATCAGAGCGAAGACCACATGTCCCCGGACAACTCAGGAGCAGGCAGGCTTCTCATCGTCGATGCCAGTATACCTTGCTGCTGCCTCCCACACCCGGGGCTCCTTTGACCCCGAGCCCTGTCCTCAGACAGTGGCTCAGGATGGGAGATGTGTCAGGGGGAGGGGCAGGTGTGGGTTGTGGGCAGCAGCGAGGCTTATGAGTGGGAATTCATGGAGAGAGTACGCACGAGGGCAGAGATCCAGCGTGAGTTCGTGCGAGTGTGTGTGGGCGTCTGTGGCAAACTGGGCCTGAGATCCGTGGTGGTGCCGGCAGTGTGAGCGTGCATATGTTTGTGCGATTGCGTAGCGGTGTGTCTCTGTCTGTGCAGGAGTGGGTGGTTAGGCCACTGGAGAGACAAGGAGAGACACAGCGGTCTGTGTGAATGAGGTGCTTATGTGGGACGGTCAGGTGCCAGAATACAAGAGTGCAGTCCCTTCCCTCCTGAGTCCTGATGGTAATCGCTGGGATGGGTGCAATCGTTGCTGTGCCAGGGGGCTCAAGTCAGGATGCAAAAGGGAGATTGGTGCAAGGTCAAGAGGGGGGCCGAGGGGAGGAAAGCCTGTGTCCAGTGGCCAGTGGACCACTTGTGAGTAAGTGTGCTTGTGTGTGTGTTAGTGTGTGTCTATGTGGGAGTGAGTGTGTGTGTGTGTGTGTGTGTGTGTGTGTGTGTGTGTGTGTGTGGCTCTGGTGGGCCGACAGTAGCAAATATGTAGGGGCTACATGGTGTGCCCAGGCTTTGTGCACAGGGTAGCTAGGGAACCCAACCTGTCAGGCTACGTGGTGTGCAGAGGGCGTAGGTATTTCCCTGGAGGGAGCCGTCTAGCAAAAATCTCTGCTCTTGGCAGACGAGCCATGTTTTGTCACCAGTCAGCTCTTCCTTGGGGCTCTCCTCTCTGCTTCCTGTGCACCAGGCCCAGGGAAAGGGAGGAGCTGGGACCCTAGACCTCAGGTGACTTGAGTCCCCCAGGGGTGCCATAGCAGGGTGGTGTTGGTGATCCATGTGTGGATGGGCAGGTGAGCAGCCTGCCAGCTGCTCTCTGAGGGGACAGTTCCTTGCCAGCAACACCTCTCCCCGCAGCACAAGATCACCACTGTCGCTGCAGCTGGGCTGGGGACATGTCAAGGTGTGTCCCAGAACTGTGTTCCCCTTGCATGTAAGTGGTGCCAGAATGCGCCTCTCAGTCCCTGTGCGGGTGACCCTGATTAGCCTCAGGCTTAGTCGACTCCTGGCCTCATGTAAATGGGGAACTGGGTTCCTTTCTCAGTGTCTCAGCGGTTGCATGTCGACAGAGGATGCTGTGGACATTGTGGTCAGGATTCTGACCGGGCTCCCCCCGCCCTGCCCCAAACCACAGTGGGCAGCACATGGCCCACTGTGTGTGCGCTTTGGGGAGTCTAAAGCCGTACAGCCCCTCCAGTATTCTTCTCAGGTGGTGGAGGGTCAAAGGGGCCTAGGGAGGAACACTGGTCCCAGTCTGCTGCCGGCTGTGCCCACAGGTGTGTGTGCCCAGCTCCTTGACGCTGAAGCTGCAAGGCTTCTGCCCTGCCCCCAAAGCCCCATCCCTAGAATTTGCGTGTGGGCCAGATGGAAGTGAAGTCCCAGTGACCCTGCGGGATCACAGCGGGTGGTCTCGTCTGTGCCTGGCCACCCACCTACCTGCCTTCCCCGCAGCCCGTTGCCCCCATACAGGGCTTTCGGTAAACACGCGGCCACCGTCCAGCATGAGAGGAAAGGCTTGACGGTGTCCCAGTACCGCTGGTCATGTGTTGGCTGCTGCCAGCTGACAGCATGGAGACCCCATGGCCCAGTGGAGGATGTCCGACCTGTCCTACAAGGAACTGGGGACGACTGTACGGATGCATCAGGTCCCATGCAGTAACCTAGGCCTGACTTTATCCGCCTAGGGGGTGATCGAAGAGCCTTGGGGTCCCAGGCCTGGCATATGTGTCGGTGTGCTCCCTCCTGGATGGCGCTGCCGACACAAGGCTGGCTGGTCAGGGGTCGCGTGTGAGGCCCGTTGGGTCCCGGCCTCTAGGTCCGATACTGCCGTAGGTGTTGTTGAAAAGACAGAGCACGATATGACCATCCCTTGGGTGTCGCTGCACCGGGCATCCCGTCGCTGCTCCCAGGTTCCCACTACCGAGTCTCCCCGGGAGGCCTGGGAGGTTGCCAGGCTCCTTTTGCAGGGACACAAAGGCTTGTGAGAGCCCATCCGCAGGGTCCGGTGCTCATTGCGGATGACTTGGGGGCAGTGCGAGATCTATTGCTCCCGTCCTTAGAGGAGATTGTGGTAGTCTTAAGGGACAAAGATGTGCCTGGAGAATAGAAGGATGTCCAGAGGAAGCATTGGAGGAGGAAGAGGACGAGGAGGAGTAGGAGGATGAGGAGGAGTTGGAGGAAGAGGATTGGGAGGAGTTAGAGCTGGAAGAGAAGGGTGAATGATTGGGTGCAGGAGAGGGAACAAGTGGAGGAGGAGGATGTCCAGGATGAGGAGGAGCACGAGCCAAAGGAGCAGGAGCAGCTGGGGGAGGATGTTGAGGAGGACGAGAGCAGAGGGAAGAGGGTGGGGAGAAAAGATAGAGCCAGGGCTCCAGAGCATGAGTAGAAGTGTAGGAGCAGAAGGAGGAAGAGCCCGAGGAGGAAGAGGTGGAGGGAGAGGAGGAGCAGGAGGAGTTGGAGGAAGAGGATTGGGTGGGGTTAGAAGAAGAGGAGGAGGAGAAGGAGCAGTGAATGACTGGGTGCAGGAGAAGGACAAATGGAAGAGGATGATGTCCAGCACCAGGAAGAGGCGGATTACGGGCCAGAGGAGCAGGAGCAGCTGGAGGACGGAGTCGACTAGGACGAGAGCAGAGGGAAGAAGAGGTGAAAGGTCAGAGGTAGGGCAGGAAGGGCGGTAGCAGGAGAGGACCTGGAGAAGGAGGAAGAGTCCTAGGAGGAAGAGTTGGAGGAGGAGGAAGAGGTGAAGGACGAGGAGGATCAGATGGAGGAAGAGGACTGGGAGGAGTAGGAGGAGGAGGAAGACGAGTGAATGATCGGGTGCAGGCGAGGGAAGAAGTGGAGGAGGAGGAAGTCCAGGACGAGCAAGAGGAGGAGCACGAGTCGAAGAGCAGTAGTAGCTGGGGAGGAAATTGAGGAGGACGTGAGCAGAGGGAAGAAGAGGAGGAGGAGGAAAGGTAGAGCCAGGGCTGGAAGAGCAGTAGCTGCAGAGGGGGAGCAGAAGGATGAAGAGGCCCGAGGCTAAGACTTCCAGTACTGTGTTGAATAACAGTGGAGGCGGTGGACATTCCTGTCTCGTTCGTGACTTGAGCTGAGAGCTTTTGCTCCTTGAGATGATATTCACGTTGGGTCGTTCATACATGGCTTTATGATCTCGATGTGTGCTCCTTCTATCCCTACTTTCTTGAGGGGTTTTACCAGGAAAGGATGCTGTATTTTGTCCATCACTCTGTCTGCATCGATTGAGAGGATCCTGTGGTTCTCGTCCTTTCTTTTATTGATGTGAGGAATCCCGTTGATTGTTTTGCAGATGTTGAACCAGCCCTGCGTCCCAGGTACAAATCCCACTGGGTCGTGGTGAATAACATTTTCATGTATTGTTGGATCCGAGGGTCTAATATCTTGTTGAGGAGTTTTGCATCCATGTGCATCAGGGAAATTGGCCTATAGTTCTCCTTTTCAGTGGGGTCTCTTTCCGGTTTTGGAATCAAGGTAACGCTGGCTTCATAGAAAGAGCTTGGAAGTTTTCCTTCCATTTCTATTGTGAGAACAGCTTCAAGAGAATAAGTGTTAACTCTTCCTTAAATGTTTGCTGGCACTCCCCTGGAAAGCCATCTGGCCCTGCAGTCTTCTTCCTTCGGCAGGTTTTGGATTACTAATTTGATTTCTTTACTGGTGATGGGTCTGTTCAAATTTTCCTTTTCTTCCTCTTTCAGCTTTGGTAGTGTATATGTTTCTAGGAATTTGTCCATTTCTTCCAGATTGCCCATTGTATTGGCAAATAATTGCTCCTCATATTCTCTTCTTATTGTTTGCCTTTCTGCTGTGTTGGTTGTGATGTCTCCTCTTTCATTCTTGCGTTTCTTTATTTGGGCCCTTTCCTTTTTCTTTTTCATCAAACTGATGACTGGCTTATCAATTTTGTTAATTCCTTCAAAGAAGCAGCTTCTGGGCTCATTGATCTGTTCTCCTATTTTGGTTTGTTTCTTTGTTTGTTTGTGTGTTTGAGGTTGTTTTTGTTTTTGTTTTGTTTGATTTTTGGTTTCAATAGCATTAATTTCCGTTAATCATTGTTATTTTCTGTCTCCTGAATGTTTTGGGTTTCGTATGGTGTTCTTTTTACAGCCTCTTAAGGCGTAAGGTGAGGTTGTGTCTCTGAGATCTTTCTTTCTTCTTTAGGAAGACCTGACTTGCTAGATAGGTCCTCTTATAACCGACCCTGGTGCGTCCCAGAGGTTTTGGGTTGTGGTGTTATCACTGACTTCCATATACATTTTCATTGACTTCCGTATACTTTTTATATTCTCTTTCAACCCTTGCTTAGCCCATTCAATCTTTAGTAGGATGTTCTTCAGTCTCCCAGTATTTGTTACCTTTCCAAATTGTTTCTTGTAGTTGATTTCGAGTCTCTTAGTGTTGTGGTCTGAAAATATGCACGGTGTGACCTCGATCTCTTTGAACTTCCTTAGGGATGACTGTTTTCCCCAGCATATGATCTATAGAGGAGAATATTCCATGAGCACCGGAGAAGAATGTATATTCTGCTGCTTTACTATGAAATGTTCTGAACATATCTGTGAAGCCCATCTTGTCCAGTGTGTCATTCAAAGCCCCCGTTTGCTTGTTGATTTTTCGTTTACATGATCTGTCTGTTGCAGTGAGTGAGTGCATAGAAGTCTCCTCCTATGATGGCATTACTAAGAATGAGGTTCCTTATGTTTGCGTTTAATTGGTTTGTATATTTGGTTGCTCTCAAATACGCCACATAAATGTATCCATTTGCTAGGTCTTCTTGGTGGATAGACCCCTGAATTATGACATCATGCCCTTGTGTATCACTTGACACAGTCTTAAATTAAAGTCTAGATTGTCTGATAGAAGTATGGCTACTTTGGCTTTGTTTTGTTGACGGGTAGCATGACAGATGATTCTCCATCCCCTTCTTTTCACTCTGAAGTTGTTTTCACATCTAAAGTGGGTCTCTGGTAAACAGCATATCGATGGAACTTGTTTTCTCATCCATTCTGTTCCCCTATGTTTTTTGATTGGAGCATTCAGTCCACTGACGTTTAAAGTAGTACTGAAAGACACGATTTTATGGCCATTATCTTGTTTGAAGAGTTGGAGGAAAACATATCTATATATCTTTATATCTATATCTACGTCTCCATCTCCATCTGTATGTGTATGTGTATGTGTATGTGTATGTGTATGTGTATGTATATGTATATGTATGCGTATGTATTGTATTAACTGTATCTATATATCAATATCTATATCGATATGTATATGTCTATATACATCTATATATATAATTCTATATCTATTTGTATATATAAATATAATTATAAAGATAGATAGATAGATAGATAGATAGATAGATAGATAGATAGATATATAGATATCAATTTCCCTCTGAGTGTCCCCCCTTAAAATTGCGTGCAGGTGTGATTTAGCGGTCACAAACTCCTTTAAATTTTGTGTATCTGGGAACCTTTTTCCTCTGTTTCTATTTTGAATGACAGCCTTGCTGGATAAAGAATTCTTCACTGTGGATGTTTCTAATTCAGCACTTTGAACGTATCCTACCACTCCTTTCAGGCCTGCCAAGTTTCTCTGGATAGGTCTGCTGCAAACCTGATCTGTCTTCTCTTGTAGTTTAGGGACTTGTTTCCCTTGCTGCCTTCATGATTCTCTTTGCCTGAGTACTTTGTGAGTTTGAATATGATAGGCCTTGCTGAGGGTCAGTTTTTGTTGAATCTGATGGGGTCCTCGGTGCTTCCCGGATTTTGATGGTGTGTCTTTCCCCAGGTTAGCAACATTTCCCACTATGATTTGCTCACATAACCTTTCTACCCCTTTTTCTCTCTCTTCCTCTTCGGGACCCCTATGATTCTGATGTTGTTTTTCGTTCTGCATGAGTCACTGATTTCTCCAATTCTTCAATCGTGCTCTTTTCCTTAATCTCCCTCGATTTTGCTGCTTCCATAGTCTCCTTAAGTTGGTCCTCTGAATCGCTGATTCTCTGTTCTGTCTCATCCATCCTTGACACCGCTGCATCCATCCGTCATTGCAGCTCAGTTATATCATTTTTAATTTCATTCTGGCCAGTTTTTACTGCATTTTGTCTCTGCACAAAGGGACTCTAATCTACATTGGACTGCAGCTAGTATTCTCATAATCGTGCTTCTAAATGCTGCTTCAGACATCTTGCTTGTGTCTGTGTTGGTTGAATCCCTGGCTCTCGTTTCTTCAGGCTCTTTCTTTCTGGGTGAATTCCTTCCCTTTGTCATTTTGAATGGAGAAAAGGAACTCATGAGGTAGAAAATTCAATGAAATATTCAAATTATAAAATGTTAAAAGTAAAAACTTAAAAACACACATGTGAATAATGGAATGAATGATGCTAGATTCTAGGCATGTTTCACGTGGGTGTTGAAAGTGGTTTTGACACAGGAGAGAAAAAAACGTGGGAGTGGAGAAAAATTTAGAAAATACTAATAAAAAATATTAAAAAGGGAAATGTTGTGAGAATTTGAAAAATCAATACACTGAAGTAGACTAAAAGGAGAAGATGGGAGTAAAATAGAATCTGTGAATATAGACACAAAAGGAAAGAATAATGTAGAAGAGTATTAAAGAAAGTTAGTAAAATTTCCACCTGCCCAGTCTCCTTCGCCTCTCCGCGCACAAAAGCACCTCCCTTCCCATGCCTCCTCGCTCTCCAAGTTCACTTCTGCATGCCACGTACCTGCTGAATTCGGTGGTTCAGGATATGCAGATTGCTGTGCTAATCCTCCAGTCAGTTTCCTGGGTGGGTAGGATGGTTTAGTGTTGGTCGGGCTGTATCTCATGCACGCGAGACACTTAAGAAGCTTCCATGCTGTCTGCCATCCGGGCTCCTCCCCAAAGAGGTGAGATCTGTAGCACCAGTTCTCCGATATGAGACATCCCACAGGAAAGTTGCGGTCGGTGACAAAGCGGAAAAGGGCATGTACCAAACAGGGAGGTCACCCTGGAGGGGGAGGCAGAGAACCTGCTCCAGACCTGGGAGGGGAGGCAGGGGCTCAAATGCTGGAGCCACGCCCACTGCCCTCCAGCTGATTGTTCCTGAACAGCAGCCAACTGTCTGGGTCTGGCCTGGAGCGCCTTCACCCCAAGGACCCATGGTCAAAAAGTTCACTGCCTCTGCCTCTGCCTCTCCCCCACCTCCACCGCAGCCACAGCCACAGCCACAGCCACAGCCACTTCAGTGTCCGAAGGGCCACGGGGCCGTGGGCGTGCTTCCCAAATGCTGGTGGGCTCCAGAAGGAGGCGGCAGGCATTTAAAAACCTTGGGCCTTGACACTCCACCTGCTGGGCCTAGTCTGGAGCCTCATGCCTCAAGTTCCCACTCCTTCTGCCCTATGGCCCTAGCCTGAGGATGGGCTAGGGCCCCAAAGAAGGGAGTCCTGTTCCGGAAAACGCTGAGATTCCTGACAATACCGGGCCTCCATTCTGCTGGAAGAGGGCGTTCGAGAGTCCAGGAATCGTGGCAACACCCCTGTCTCAGTCCCAGACAATTTCACTCGTTCATACGCACGCACACGCACACGCACGGGCACGGGCACACACACACACTCCCCCTCTGTGGCTGTCTCTAGTGGTGACTTACTCTCCTTCTTCGGCCTCCTTCCATGTCCCTCTGGCCTCTGTCTGTCTCTGAGTCCCTGTGATCATTTTCTTGAGGGAACGCTTCCTCCCTCCCGCACCTCCATCTCTCTTTCTCTGTCTCTGTGCTGTCCTTGCACAGTATCAGTGCATCTGGGTTTCCGTGAGCTGTGCGTGTCCATAGGGACGTAGTAGGCTGCTGATGGCACAGGGCTGCAGGGGAACACACAAAGGAACGCACAAGTACCAGGGGTCAGAGCACATCCAGACCTCCTAAGCCGTGACTGCCTCCAGGCAGCCCACACAAGCTGGGTATACATGTGAACTGAGAAAGGTCAGTCCCTTGGCCCTTGCCCTGTAGGTTGCAGCCAGCTGGGAGGTACTGAAACCCAAGGGACTGCCCAGTGTTGAGAGGGTCTGAAGAAAGGGCAGGAGCCGAGGAGGCAGGGAACCTAGTCGTAGCTGGTGTTTCTCCACATGCCATGTTCCGGTGCCATTGGTACTGGAAGGTTGGTATCAGTTGTGGCTCTCTTTCCTTGGCATCTCAATGCAAGCTTCCGTGACCCAATGGAGGTCCTGAATCTGCCCTAGTTTTCAGCCAGGTTGGGCCCCAGGACAAATGCACGTGCTGTGTGAGGGGGGAAAGCAAGTGTGAGTCGTGAGGAGGAGCTAGCCTCGTGAGTGGGATGTGGCAGAGGGCATGAGTGAGTGCACAGGTCCACTAGAGTGTGTCTGTGAATGTATTGTGGCTGGCGCCTGTGAGTACTTTTGCCTGAGACCTAGCGTTTGTGCTGGCAGCGTGCACGTGTCTGTGTCCACGTGCCGCGTGGCCGTGCATCTTTGTGCCCGAGTGAGTGTGTGTAGGCCGTTGGCAAGCGAAGGAAAGAGACTGGGGGCTTTCCTGACTTGGTGAGTAAGGGGGGGCTCCAGTGCCCAAGTGCAGCGAGTGCAATCCCTTCGCGCCTGGGATCGACACGGAGCTAGCTGATCACCTTTCATGACGGGAGGAAAGCCCGGACTTTGCCTGGGTCCGCTCGTCCTGTGTTGCCTTGGCCAGGGGCAAGTTGGGGTTGGGCCACCCATGGCGCAGTGGAGGAGGACCAAAGTTCCCTGCAAGGAAGTGGGCGTTAGTGGAGGGAGGCAGCAGAGAGCATGAGTAAGTCTGGCCCTGCTCCTGGAGCGGCCTAGGGGATCATCGCAAGGCCTTGTGGTCCCAGCCAGGGCATGTGTCTCGGTGAACATCCTCCTGGATGACCCTGCAGAGACAGGCCTGGCTGGTCTAGAGTCCCTTGCGAAGTTGGGGCCCGGCCCCTGGACCCCAATACTGTGGTAGGTGTTGTTCAAACTGAAAGGCATTGCCTGCTTGTCCCAGACAGTCCCTGCACCTGGGACCCAGATTTGTTCCCACGTTCCTGCCACGGGGTCTCCCGGCGATGCGTGGGAGTTTGACAGGCCCCATTTCTCTGGAGGGAGTGAGTTGCATAGGTCAGGTGCACCAGGGTCTGGGCCTGCTTTCCTGTCTTGCCCACCCGCTACGTCCTCTGCTGAGGGCAGCTTGAGGGCTCACCACTGGACCTGTTCCTCTCCCTTTCTGGGTAAGAGTTTGCCTCTCTGTCGGTCACACTGGCCACCCCCTCTCAGCCCCCTGCCACCTGTTCAGCCTCCCCCCATCCACCTGCGTTTCTATGCATTGCTGTCACCTGAAGCGGTGGTGTGCTGCCTCATATATCACAGCCACCCTGGAGCATTGCTGTACCCCGTTCGTATCCTGACATAGCCCAGCGAGTCTGGAGGAACCTCTTCTGTGTCACGGAAGCAACATGTTGGCCAGAGGGCCCGGCACACGAATTTGGAAATCCTAGAATCCCCCGCCTGCCTGGCAGCCTCCTGGTCCCATAAAGAGGTAGGGGAACACTGCATTCCACCAAAGGGAAAAGGCAATGCATGAGTGTGGTGCCTGGCCAGGCAATGCATCTCGAGCCTCCAATCCTGCAGTGGCTCTGTGTGGTGTGTGTGTGTGTAGCTTATGCTGTCTGACATAGACCGGCAGGGAGTCCACATCACCACTGCCCTGACAGGGAGGGAGACCACATCATCGCCCTCACTGCACACCGTCTGCAGCTTATTGCTTCCCCAAAGTGGTCATGTGGCTTCATGTAGACCCTGGGGCGTGTCCCTCACTTGGGTCCCAACACTGCATCCCCCAACCCCCCGATACCTCTCGGAGACCCTTGAAATCATGCTGCCTGTGGCACAGGGGGACAGTGTTTTGAGCCAGCGCCCACGCTCATGGCAGCCTGCCGCCTAAGTGAGTGGTAAAGGAAATGGGACCAGGATGAACAGACATACGGCCAACGAAGGCCTGGGGAGGGTCCCTGTGAGAAGATGGCCAAGCATTGTGGGAGGAAGGGGACCGCTGTCTGTGGGACAGACACAAGCTCCAGGAATCCCAGGGCCCACGGTCACGGGTCTTTCCTGTGCACTGCCACACACGGGAGCAATGGGCAGCCCGTCATGAGAGGGGGGGTGTGTGCTTGCCAGTGTGTCACTTTCCAGGCAACGGGGACAAACGGCAAGAGCGGCGCGCATGATACGCAGCCTCCCCTAGTGTGGCGTCCTCTCCACGTCACACACCTCTGGTCACCGACCTTCCCTAGCCGGTGCACTGCTAGACTGCTGTCATGACATACATGTCTTCTGGGAGCAAGGATGGACGTAGAGAGTATGCAAAGGAGGCTGAGCAGATGGAAAACCGGGGTGCACAGACAGCAGGCGCACAGCTGACATGCGTCTCCCGGACAGCCAAGGTGATCCGCTGAGTGGATTTGTCGGACTAGGGGCACAATGAACAAAGGTGGCGGTGTAAATGGGCAAAGCGGGGAGGTCCCCCTTTACCCGTGTGTGTAGATAGCCGCGTGCCCAGCGCAGCGTGGAATGCAAAGGTCGCTTTCGCATGGCCAGAAGCCAAACAGGGCACCCAGAGCGCACAGAGGGCCGGCTGCAAGCCCCCCGGAGGAGTTGCACTGCACGGGGCCCAGAGCCTTCCTGCCTATGCAACAGACGCGCCCCAGTTTCCGGGTGACCTAGGGGCGGGACCGCCGAAGCCACGCACGCCACCGTCCCTATGATTGGTCCTGAAGGCAGTGAAGCGGCCTGGGCGTGGCTTGGAGCTCCCTCAGCCTCAAAGCCGCAGGCGCACACCTCTCCCCACAAAGGCCTCCGAGGCAGCATCGGCATAGCGATAGCCACCGCCGAGGCATCCTGGGTACAGCACCATGCGCATGCGCATGCGCATGCGCATGCGCCCCCTCGACCTTTGGGCTCTGGGAGGAAGGGGGAGCGAGTTGCCAGCCATTGCCCTCAGGGCTCCGCTCACTGGGTCTGGGGAGGGGGGCCGTGCTTTCACCTCCCGCTTCGTCGTCGGTAGGAGCCACAGTTGGTGTCTCGGGCCGGGGCCGCATGTTGCGCGACTCGTGTTTCCGAAACACTGGGGATGCCCGGAGGCCCCATGCCGCCTTCGACCGGGAACGGGGCGGTCGAGAGACGAGGGCCCGTGGGGACACTGGGTCTCCGGCAGGGCCGGAGGTGCCGCAGGCCGAAGGCTTGCAGGCCACAAGCGAACAGCCTGTGCAGGAAGGCCAGGCCCGACCCGAGAGGCAGGTGGGCGGCCCCAGCGAGATATCGGTGCCGCTGGTGCATGACATAGTGGCGGTGGAGGCGCTGTGGGGCCTGGCGGAGGAGGAGGTTGAGGTGGCGGCCGCGGAAGAGGACGCGCCTGGGGAAGAGGGGCATGAGCAGAGGAAGAAGGGGGAGGAGGACGAGGAGCAGGAGCCGGGGAAGGAGAAGGTCCATGTTCACGAGGAGGAGGACCTGAAGGGCGAGGGGGAGCAGCAGGACCAGAAGAGCAGAAGGAGGAGGAGGAGGAGGAAGAGGGGGAGAGGCAGCAGGAGTAAAAGATTAGAAGGAGGAGGAGCAGCAGAAGCCCAAGCAGAAGGAGGAAGAGCGGAAGGAGGAGGAGTTGGCGGAAATGAAAGGGGAGGAGCAGGAGCAGCAGGGTATACAAGCGGGCGCGGCGGCGGCGGCGGCGGCGGCGGCGGCGGCGGCGGCGGCGGCGGCGGCGGCGGCGGCCACGGCGCCGGCCGCGGCGGTGGCGGTGGAGGCATTGGCGGCGGCAGTGGCAGGGGAAGGGGACCAGGAGGAGGAGCAGGAGGAGGAAGGGAAGGCGTGCGAGCCATTAAAGGGAGAGCAGAATTGCAAACGGAGGAGGAAGAGGAGCAGGAGAAGGAAGCGCTGGAGGAGCAGCAGCAGGGCGAGGAGGAGGTGGAGGGCAAGGAGGACAAGGAGGAGCGGGAGGAGGAGGAACAGAAGCCGAGTGAGCAGGAAGGCCGATGGGTGGAAGAAGCCCAGGAGCTGCAGGTGAAGCAGGATAAGAAGGAGCAGGTAGAGTCAGGCCTCCGTCCTTGCCCTTCCCCACTGGAGGCTCTGGAGGCTCTGGAGGCCCTTCAGATAGAGCTACAGCCGGTGAATAAACAAGCCAGCCGGGAGCACGCTCGACTCAAACTCAGGATGTGGCAGAGGCGGCAGCGACATCTGCAGCAGAGAGGTGCCCTTATCCAGGGCATCCGTGGTTTCTGGGCCAAGGCTGTATCCTTCCTGCTGCTGGTGGAGGGTCCAGAGGGGGCTGGGCTTGCGCAAGAGGAAGGAAAGGGAGGTGACATTTAGAGGAACCCAGGACAGGGACTGGAGCTACGCCACGCTCCAGTGGCCGGGAACGTGCAAACGTGATCCCATCCGGTGGTCCTGGCTCTGCAATGAGTGTGGGAGGAGGGCAGTGCCGGGGTGGGGGAGGCATGTGTGCTTTACGTCGCACCTGGCACGGAAACAGCGCTGGGAGAGTGGGGAGTGGCGGTGGAGGTCCAGGCCAGGTCGGGGAAATGACCGAGGGCTTCTTCCCACACAAAGCCGCGTGGGGGCACGTTTCTGGGTCCCGCTAAGCATCTTGCTGCGGGGAAGGCGATGTGAATGCCCACTGGTCGGCGCGAGACCGGATGTGTGCTGTCTGGCTGTGTGGAAGTAAGCGTCCTCAGTGTCCTCACGAGCACACAAAGCTAGGCGTGGTTGCGGGCGTCTGGGCATGCACAGCCTCCTGTGCATGTCTAGCAGAGCCCTGCGCGATCCTGAGACCCCGTGGGCCTGGACGCAGCCTGCGGGGAGGGCTTGAGACCCTGGGGGAGGACGCCAGTCCCGGGGGGAGGACGCCTGGATGCTGTCCACACTGGTTCTCTGGTTCGAGCTCTCTCACGCCCAGCACCTGAAGGCTCTTTGACCTGCGGCAGTTTGTGAACCACCCTCAGATGTCAGCCCTGAGTAGTAAGCCCGATGAAAGCATGCTTCGCCACATGACCAATTTGAAGGTCGGCCTGGGAGTGGGAGGTGGTGTGGGTGGCTGGCTGTGTGGGGAGGGGAGGTGGTGGGGAGAAGTGATGTGTTCCTTCCTCAGGGGAGGGCGGGTCTCCTGGAACAAGATTTCACATTTCTGCCCCACTGTACCACGGCAGGTGGAGGAACACAAGTTTCCCAGGGAATGCCGGAAGATCCTGCTGTTTTTTGGCAAGAACTCCTACTTCCAGAATGAAGTCGTTACGAAGGAGTATGTCCTAGGCCTTGATGGTAAGTGTCCACTGACTGCATGGGCGGCAGTGGGTGGAGGGTTGAATGTGATAAGTTCTCTGGCGCCTTCTCACATACGCGTCTTCCTGCAGGGTATAGGGCGTCTCATTCCAGTCCCATCCAGTGGTACCCAAGGTACAGACAGGAGGCCTACAGACGCAGGCATGACAACAGCAGCCTCAACTTCTTCAACTGGTTCTCTGACCACAGCTTTGCCGGCTCTAGCAGGATTGCTGAGGTGGGGCCCTGTAACAAGGAAGGGAGGTGATTTTCATGGGTTCCCCCACTGCGTGGGATAGCTACCTGAGGCCTGGCCTGTCTCCCCTACCAGATAATCATAGAGGATCTTTGGCCCAACCCCCTGCCGTATTTCAAGATGAAGGAGGCCCCAGGAGAGAGAACTGAGAGGGAAAGAGGTGAGCAGCCAAGGGTGTGGGCACGGAAATGTGTGTCGTGGGGTCCAGGGCACAATTCTCTTCTGCATGGAGGCACCGAGACTCACAGCGGCACAGGAGGTGACCCCAGGTCAAAAGGGCATCAGCCTGAGACAGGGAGTCTTAAGAAGTAACGTGTCCCAGAGGCTTTGCCCCTTTGGGGAGCCTGAAGGTGGGAAGGGGGCTAGACAAAAAGAATGAGCAAAGCGGGACAACCAAAGCTGGCTCATCACATAGCACGGTGACAACTGTCATTCCCGGACCATGAACCCCACCCTCAGGCCTCCTACCACCATCCCACATGTTGTCTGGCTTCTGGATCCCCTTGTCAGCTTTGGCACAGCTTATCACACCCTCCCATCCTACTTTCCGTTTGGAAACATTCAAGCAACCTTACTCAGGGCCAAGATAAGACTCTCACCTGTCCTGTGTGTCTGTGTGTGTGTGTGTGTGTGTGTGTGTGTGTGTGTGTGTGTGTGTATGTGTCTGTCTGTGTGTACCCATATATCCCAGGGATATGCACGATCTTGAGAAGAGTATGAAGGAGCGTCGCACTTCATCGACCCCAGTGGAAACCCTTCCGATGCTCACCGATGGTCCACAAGATTCTCCTGGCCATGAAATAAGGACAAGGGTGGTGGTGACACGTGGCGCAGGGCGGGGGTCCAATACATTGGAAGAAATATAGAATGGGAGATAAACAGCATGAAGTGTTTGTGTGTGTCTTCCTCTCAGGTTCGCCCTGGGGCGTGTCCATGTATACATGCGGCTGTCCAGAGGTGTAAGTGTTCTGTGCCTGCACATTGGAGTTCCAAGGAAGGGCGGGACGTAGGACATTGTCCGTAGGGATGGGTCACACATTGGGATTGCATGTGAGGTCAGTAAGATTGAAGCAATGGGGACTTGGGTGAGGGAGGCCAGGGCACAAACCTGAGAGAAAGGCCAGTGCCCAGGTTCATAGCTTTCCTGTGAAAATGAGGAAATTCAAGGAAACGGAGAGGCCAGCACAGGCCAGGGATGTCCAATATTCAGGGTTTGGGCATGTCCATGATGGTGCCCCCAGAATCCCGCATGGGGACATCCTCAGTCATGTTGACTGAACCGCCACACAGGGAGGAATTCCCAGGGTTGATTACCCTCTGGTTTTCAGACGTCTACCAATGCAGACTGTCTTGTGGACAAGGTCAGGATCTCAGGACCAGCCACACATATTTGAGGGATTGTGAGCAGGTTGTAAGATTGGTGTCCAGGGGAAGGAACCGAGGGACCAGAGGCAGAGTGGGTGGGTAAGACCGAAGAAGTTCTGCTTCAGGTAGAGTTGACAGGGACAACATACACACTGCAGAGAAAACAGCCCACTACAGTCTCACGCAACTCCAAAATCACAGCCAACTTTGCTGGTTCCACTTCCTGAAGCTGAGCCTCCCAAACACCGCTTCACTTGTGTGAACTTTGCTGTTTCTGAAAAGACCTCTGGTTACGAATGGGTGGCCCAGATTGCAAGCCAACAGAGGGGAGGGTCACGGGGAGGTGGGGCTCTTCAAGGGCACGAACACGCCAGCCTCTCCCGTGTGCCCTCTGCCCTCTCATCATCAGCCGTGATGAGTCGGGTGATGCTCTTCCTCTGTGTCCACAGGCTTAAGCCGTGTGTCCAACACGCCATGTGAGACTTGTGAGAAGACTCCCAAGTGCAAACACCAGCAGGCGCTCAGGGAGGTCGCCTCGTCCCAGGCAGCCTGTGTTCCTTTGCCTGAGTGCCAGGACAAAGGCTGCCTCAGCCACATAGGGAACGATGGACTTGTGAGGCCTTAGCATTCTGTGCAGAGGTCCCCGGCAGGCCTGGGGCTTAGAAAGGACTGGGACGAGCCTCACCTGCGAAGACGTGAGTGCTGGGATACTCCTTACACAGCAGATGGCTGCTTGCCAGAGATGTCTGTGCTAGGGATGGGGCAAAAGCTCCACCGTGCGAGCAGTGCAGTAGACAGAGTTCAGCCTTGTCCATCGCAGGCTCTTCTGTATCCCCATGTACCACGGCCCCCAGCACAGCGTGCCTGACACTGACCTCCCGACACTAATATTCCTGTCTCCCAAGCTGCCCAAGCTCCCCAGGATCCCCACTGCACAGCTCTGCAGTACAAGAGCCTTCTCTGCAGTGGGTCTATTCCAGAGAAGGCGTGGGCAGTCCCAATGCATGGAGGCCTCTTGCCCCTATCATATGCAGACAACATGGTCAGCGGGGTGTCAGCACGCTGTGGAGTTGAGGATCTGTGCGACCAAGCCTTACCTCTTCCAGGGCAGAGGCTGTCGCACTCTCTAGAAGGGAAGGCAGGCCTTTCTCTCGCTGCTGTCTGCACGCTGGCTGGAGAGGCACGTCTTCTCAGCTGCTTGATGGGTAAATGTCAGGGTACCCTGGAAAAGCTCCCAGTGCTGACCCGAGTCTTTGGGTGTGAACATCCAAAGAAAGTATGGCCAGTGATTGTGCAGTGGGAATACGGCCTCAGTGGTCATGAGGCTGGGCCCTTTGGGGCATCTTTCTGCACAAGCAGGCCGTTACTTGATAGGTCTTGCCGAGCAGGAACACTTTACGGGACAGGTGAACACCGGGTCCCCCACATGTTAATATCTCCAGCCAATACCTCCTTAGGGGCCAGGGTGACGTTTGCGCCCGGCCTGTCCCAAAGACAAGGTACGGACAAAGTGTGGGTGTGGAATACACTCACGGCACCCAGAGCCAAACCCTCAAGTGTGGACACTTGAGGTCCGTGGGCAGAGGCCTCGGTGCTCTGTGTCCGAGGGATTACAGCCCTCATGCTGCACACCCGGCATCCCCGGGTGTCCTCCCGTATCCGCAGCTCTCCCCGGGGAGCCCTAGGGTCCAGGAGCTGCTAAACCCCCTGCACAACTGTATCTGCTGCCCAGCGGCCTCTTCCACCCCAACATCAGCGTGTGTGGGCTCCAGAGTGCTGTCCCTCGAGAGAGGACACCCTCAGCAATTCAGGAGCCTTCTGACTTCCATGTCTCTGAACCACGCGTGTCTCATTGGCCTGTCGGGATCGTCCCGTTGTTCTCTGTTCACAGGAAATGTCTCGCATTGCCTGTGCTCCTCTGTCTCCCTGAGTGAGCCCTGGCGTGTTTGTGTCTTTTCCTGGCTTTGCCTGTGCCGACACCTCTCTGGTGATGCCTCCTTGCCTGGCCTAAGTGGGCACAGCTGTACCCGTGTAACCGCCTTCGTCTCTGCACACCTGTGTGTTGGGTCAGCTGTGGCTCTGGTGGCCTGTCTTGTCTTTGGTGTATGCTTCTGCACTTGAGTGTGCTTCCCTCTGCATTCAAACCCTTTCTTCCACTGACAGATCCAATTGCTGTCCTGCTGTCAGGTGGAGGGGCTTCTGCGTGTTCTGTTCTATGTTCCAGGAGCCAGAAATCCTTCCGTGCCTGTAGGACCTTCGTCAGAGGATTGGCCATGCACTCACTGCCAGCCAGTTAATGTCCCCAAATGCAGCTGGCTTGCTGTGAGCATTCCGTCACACCTCTATTTTCTGTCCTTCTGTTTTCAAACCCTTTGCGCCCGAGGGGCTCAAACGTCACTGGCCTGCACGTTGCAGATGCAGGCGTAAATTGTGAAAAGCGGACCGGCAACGTTTTCCCACTTACTCTTTTGCCACGTGGCATGTTCCTGGCTGGGAGAGACTTCCCCCTGCCAGTGTGTGTCTCGTTTCCGTGTGCCTCCTGTGTGTTCTGGTCCCTAATTTGTCCATTACGTCCTACCTGGGAGTCTGATTCATGTCTGCAGGAACGAGGCTGACACCTTTGACTGCTGGGTTCTGAGCTCAGCTTAGTCCACCAGGACTAGTGCGTGCCTGAGGGACACAACGGGCAGTGACGGATGTGCCCGTATCCTTCACGTGCAAGCGCTCCGTCCAGCCACCTTCGCCGGGACATTTCTCAGCGACCCCTCTTTGTTTGTGGTGAGAGCACTTGCCTCTGAGAAATCTGACGAGGCGGTGAAGCATTGCTTACGGCTGCCCTGTGCAAGTTAGATCTCCAGAACTCATGCACATGGCATGACTGCATCTTCACACCCGAGCCCCGACACCTCCTCATCGCACCCTCCCCTGATTAGCACCACTCTACTCTCTGGTGGACTGCATGCCTTTAACTCCTTTAGTCTCCTCAGGAATCCATCAGGCAGGGCTCACCACCACTGTGCTTCTGTCAGGGGCTGGCTTCTTTCAGTGAGCCCAGTGCTTTCTGCACTGATGCTCAATGCACCCGCAGAAGGGTGAGCCACACTAAGCCCGGCGGCAAACCCTTTGGCCCTACATTTCCCACATGTGTGCCTGGTGGCAGAGGTGCACAAGGAGCCCGCCTGCATGCGTCTCCCAGGTCCTCCACAGGGTACAAAGTACCGCCTCAGGAGGCTGATCCGCATCACATGGGCATAGCTCTGCTTGCACGTGTTAGCCTTTCGTATCATACAGGCAGCCCAGACTTAGAAATCCTGCTACCTGCTTACAACGATCCAGCCCTCGTGCTTCTGCAGACGCTCTGTGTCTGTACAGACATTTGAGTCACGGTCTCGTGACCTTCCAATACAGCTTGATGGTCTGTCCTTAGCTTACAGCCTGGGATGCGGTTCTCACTCATTGTCCTCCCCTCGGGTGCGAGTTTCCTCCATCACTGTGGTGGAAGGTAACCTTTATCACCATACGTTGGCTTGAAATTACTGGGCGGATCACCTGTCTGCGTCCGGGGATCCGAAGGAGACCTTGGCTCTTTTGCTCACGGTCCACCCTTTCTCTGTGATGAGTCGCTTTGGATGAGAAGCTTGCCAGAGGCGAGGGGGCCTCAGAGTTGAGCACATTTCCTGGGCATCTGTGAGAACTTCGTTGGTTCCACTCGGAAAGCATTGACATTCATGGATGTGCAGCCTCTGCTTTTGCTTGAATTTGCCGAGCTTTGGGACGTGATTTCTTCCCGCATGTGCTGTGCCTAAATCTCTGCTGTGTCTTTCCGGCAGTCCCGTTTCCTGTCTCCTGCTGGTAAGTGCAGGGCTTCCAGCAGCCCTGTGGGGAACGGGTCCTTGTTTTCTTCCCTGCGGTGCCCTCTTCCTCACCCCGAATGACCTCATTGCAGCTTCCTTCTCGTTCAGCGATCGTTTCAGACTGCCCTTAAGGTCCAGGTGGGAGCGGTGCCTTTTGTGCTGAGGGCTGACCACTGTAGAGCATTCGTCTCTGTGCAAATTGCACAGGTGAATTTCACCAGGTGAAAGTGCACACTGCAGTTGCCCTGTCTTCAGAGTCAGCCCACCTGTCTCCGCCTCGGCTGCCCCTGCTCTCCTTCCTCCTACCCTCTCCTTACCTCCCCCTCCCTTGTCTTCTTCCTGTCCCTCCCTCCCACTTTCCTTCCAGCTCTCTTTGTCTTCGTCTCCCTCCTCTCCATCACTAATGCCTCCCCCTGTCTCCGCCTGTCTTCCTTGTAATAGGTGCCCCTCTGTCTCTTCTTGTCTTGCTCCTCCTCCCCGTCTCTCCCACCAATCTCCCCGGACTCTCCCTCTCCAGGCCGGTCTTCCCCTCCACTCGTCCTTCCTTCATCTGCTCTGCTTGCACGTGTCTCTCTCTCTCCCTCTATAGCTCTGTCTCTCTGTGTGTCTCTTTTTCGCTGTCTCTCTCAGTGGACCTTCTGTGTCTGGGTGCATGCTTCTTCAGAATTCTTGTTGGTGCCTGGGAAATGGGAAGGGAACTCGTCTGCTTTCGCGTGTACTAGTGAAAGCAGGCACAGGGCTTTCTCAGAGACAGACACAGACAAGTCTGCAATTCTCGGTGAAGGGCCCCTACGTGCCCTGCGTGGTTGGAGTCGTCCTCCTTTTAGTGGAAGGTTAGATTTCAGGACCGGAGCAAGCTGCTAAATCCTACTACTACCCCATCTCCCTGGCGCTCTGTACGGAGATCAGTAGGGCACCAGTGGCAGATGGTGCTCTGGGGGTTGTTCTTTGCTCTGAATTGCAGTGCAGTGAGGTCTACTGAGCTGTTTTCTTGCAAGGACATGGCGGTGGGGTGGGTCTAGGGTGGGTGTCACTGGTTCTGGGTGGGCACCCACCTTACCGCCGCCCTCAGCCTGACGGCCAAGGAGGAGATACCGTGCGGACGGCCATGTGGCCCCGGTAGGCGTGACACTAAGGACTTCTCCAGGCTTTGCCCCAGCTTCATGAAGAAGGGGCAAGGGACGGAGCAGGGAGTGGCTCACGGCGTGGACGATCCTGTGCTGAACGCTCTGGTGCCCGTAGTGAGGCCTCTGGGGAAAGGGTGTACAAGCGACCACACACTGCGCGATACCGGGGACCTCGCAAGTGAAGCCTGGAAGGTGACAGCGCTGAAGAGGACATGCGGCAAACGGGGGCCACGCTGGCACCTTGGCACTCGCTCCAGAGCCTGGACCGGTCATTGGCGCGCGCTTGCTGGCGGCCAGCACCCTGTCTTGCTGTCTTGCAACTGATTGCTCCCCGAACCTGGCCAGCTGGCCTGACCTGCCCTGGAACCACTTCGCCCCCAGGCCGCATGCGCACACTCTTCACTGCCTCTGTCTCGGCCCCTCCTCCACAGCAGCCACAGCCAATGCGGAGTCCTCAAATCCCAGAGCCTGTGCGCCTGCGCTCAACTTTGGCGGGCTGCGGCGGGAGGCTTCAGGGAGTTCATGGTCTTGCGGCCAAGGCTCCCCCCACCTGCTGCCGTTTCCTGTCCTTGTCCTGAGGCTGCCCTAGCTACACTGGGGCCGGGGCCGAGCGTCATGGCCAGCGTGTCGCGGTCCGGACAAAGCGGAGATTCCCGCCGACCCTGGGCCCTGATCGTCCCGGATGCGAAAGGTGGAGAGTCCCGGCCCCGCGGGAATGCAGGGGCGCTGGAGGGCGTGGGCTGGCCGCAGTCCCCAGGTTCAGGGGCGGCAAGCGCCCATCCTGTGCAGGAAGCCCAGGCCGGGTGTGAGATACAGGTGGCAAGCCCAGCGGAGGAATTGGTGCTGATATTGGATGACGGAATGGTGGCGGCTGAGGTGGTGATCGGGGAGGAGGAAGAGGACGGCGAGGCGACCAAGGATGAGGTGGCTGGAGAGGAGAATTCTGAGGAAGCCAAGCCAGAAGCAGAGGACATGCACGAGGAGGAGGAGGTGGAAGTTGAGAGACAGCAGCAGGAGGAGTTTCAGGAGCAAGAGGAGAAGCGCGAGGCAGATGCAGAGGCGGAGGAGGGGCCCCAGCTCTCCCAGCCGCTGCAGCAGCAAGAGCCAGCGCTGCGTCCTGCCTCAGCCCAGGACCCGCTGGCAGCACTGGAGCGTCTTCAGCTGGAGATCAGCGCTGGGAATGCCCAGGATTCCAGGGCCTTATGGCGGCTGAAGCGCAGGATTCTTCGGAGGCAGATTTCTTACCTGGATCACAGAAGGGCCATCATCAAGCACATCCCTGGCTTCTGGGCCCAGGCGGTATCCTTCCTTGTGCTGGTGGGTGATGGCGGGGGCTGTTGTGCAGGAGGGCTGGGCACTGAGAGCAGGGTGCCTCAGGGCGATGGCCCCCAGAGAGGAGAGCTGGGGAATGGTCCCTGGCCCTGGGTTGGTGTGGTCTGGGATCCAGTGTAAGGCCTTGGACAGGGGCGGTTGTTGGGGATGGGGGGACTTGGTGACTGGGTCTGTTTCCTCTAGGTCTCCGCCAACGTTGGCCTGCAGGCTGGTCTCAAATATTACTTGCAGACACGAGCCATGTGTCCCCATGCTACCAGAGCTAGGGTAGCACAAAGCAGCCTTCACTCAGAGCAGATAAGGCAAGGAAATATTTCGCTGCAAAATGGGAGAGTTACGCAGGCCGCACACCCACCTTCACATTCACAGGCTGTGCACGTTTCCTAGCAGTTCCTTCAAAAGAGAGCATTTCAGACACACACTCGTGACCTTTAGTGGAACCACGCCACGCCCCTTTGCCAGACAGTAGGACGACTGAGACCCACTCCGAATGGGGTACAAGCTGCCTCCTCAGACCCTGACACACACACACACACACACACACACACACACACACACACAGAGGATTCTCTCCTGGTATCTCCACCCCTGCTTCCCTCTCTGTCCTCAGGCTCCGGCTCGGTCCCACCCATGTCTTTCTCTCCGGACTGGCCGTGTCACTGTGTCTAATCCTTTTCCCTCCTCGGCCCTCCTCGTCCGTGCTTCTCGATCTCTTTCTCCCTCCCACACCCTCTGCTTGCAGCGTAAGTGTGCAGTCGGGTTCCTGTAAGCCATGTTATTCCATCTGGACTCAGGAGGCTGGTGACAACATAGGTCTTCACGGGAATATGCCAAGAAACCCAGCCGTGAGGAGGGGTCAGAGCACATGCCGACATCACAAGCTATGATGGGCTGCTGGCAGCCCACACAGGTCAGATATAGGAAGGAACTGTGAGGCGTGCAGGCAGTGGAGTCTCTCCCTGCTGTGTGCAGACAGCGTGGGAGGTACAGGAAGCCAACGGACTGCCCAGTGTCGATGGGGTCTGATGCATCTGCAGAGGCTGAGGAGTGTGGGGACTAGTGTTTCCTGGTCTTTCTGCACATGCCGTGATCTAGTCCCTTGCTCTTAGCCTGGGAGGGTTGGAGGGGGGCTGTGTCTGTTTCCACAGCATCTGAAGGCACAGCTCCTTGACACAGCACAGATTCTGAATCACCCCCAGTTGTCGGCCATGATCGGTGCCCAGGACAAAGACGTGCTCAGCTACGTGGTCGACTTGGAGGTGAGACCGGGGAGGCTGTGGCTGGGGGCCGTCCCGTCGGGGGTGGGATTTGGGCAGGAGAGGGTGAGGCAAAGGTGCTCACCCTCACAGCCAGGCAAGTAGCTCAGGACCCCGAGGGAGGACACTTGCCCCCTCCTGTCCCATTGCTCACGGCAGGTGGAAGAAGTGGGCCATCCCAAGTACCGCTGCAGAGTGATGTTTTTCTTTGGGGCCAACCCGTACTTCCGGAACCCAGTGATCATTAAGGAGTATCAGCTGAGCTTTGCTGGTAGGGTGTGGGTCCCATGATGGTGCGGGGCAGGGGGATGAGGAGCATGAATCAGGGGCAGGAGGGAGGGGGAGGGGGAGGGGCAGGTGGGTGGGGAGGAGGCCATCAGCTTGCTCCTCAAATCCTCTCTTCCTGCAGGCTACAGGACATCGCGTTCCACTCCAGTCCAGTGGTTCTGGGATGATGAACGTGGAGCTCCCAGTCGCAGGCATGACCCCACCAGCCTTAACTTGTTCAACTGGCTGTGTGAGCACAGCTGCCCAGGGGCGAACAGGATTGCCGAGGTGGGGCCCCTGAGGCCTTCGTCAGCAGTGGGGATGTGGGTGGCCCCCGGCCAGAGAGGAGAGTGGGCTATGCCCAATGTGGCGCCGGCCTGTGTCCTCTTCCAGATCATCATCGAGGACCTGTGGCCCAATCCCCTGCAGTACTACCTGAGGGAGGAAGGGACCAGAAGACAGTGATCTGACGTGCTCACGTGTCGGTGAGAACCCCAGTATGCGGTGTGTTGACCTGCGTGTTGTATGGGCAAGGGAACGTGGGCCACACATTGGCTTGGAAATGGAAGGTCCGCCGACACAGGGACACAGGTAGCATGGGGAGAGGGTGGGAGGATGACAGGGGACCTGCAGAGACTCAGCTGCAAACACACAGAGGGTCGAAGCCTGCAAACCAGATGCAGTCGTGCTGTGGGCTGGGGCTTTGGAGAGCAACTCGGGAGGAGCAGTGCTTCACCACAAATGCTCCCCGTGGATGTCCGCCCTGTCCCGGGCTTCCCCCTGCTCCTTCAGTCTGGATTTGCCTGCCAGTCTTTGGGTCAGGAGCTGCCGTGTCCCCAGGCGCCACTGTGGTGAGAATCTCGCACTTCCTTCCATGTGCCCCACCACGCCATGTCCTCCCGCACCCCGACAGCCATTCTTAGAACTGGTCCAAGGCCATTGGGGGCTGGAAATGAATCCCTGGGTGAGAAAGCAAGGGGGATCGCAAAAGGGCGAGGCACAAGAGTGACACCATCTGGGATGTATTTGCAAATATCCCGTATCATTCTTGGTGTCTGTTGCGTGGGGGCGCGTGTGTGCGCGTGTACGCAAATGTGTCTGCGTGTGCCCACATGCG
Source organism: Panthera onca (assembly GCF_046562875.1). Taxonomy (NCBI): domain Eukaryota; kingdom Metazoa; phylum Chordata; class Mammalia; order Carnivora; family Felidae; genus Panthera; species Panthera onca. Next base: position 7,881,265 of record NC_138358.1, on the reverse strand, counting down.
TCAGGGGCTCTGCATCTGTGTGGGCGTGAATCGTGCAGAGCTTCTATCTTTGCCCATGCAGAAACAATGGAGGACGCCACCAGTGCTGGAAGAGATGGGTGGATGAGTCTCCTGTCTTCTACGTGCCCCGGAGAGAATTGAGGAAGAGATAACGTGTGGCAGCCTTGAAGAGTTTCCACGATGTTTATGTGGACACATACAGGAAGCTAAAAACCCTTCTGTTTTTGGTGTGTGTGTGTGTGTGTGTGTGTGTGTATGGGGACCTGAGGAGGGACGATGAGGAAGGGACCTGAGTGTGACTGTCCTGCCGCTGCCCGGGTGATTCTGTGTGTGCGGGAGAGGTGCAGTACTGGGGTGGGGCCGGTGTTGCCATGTGCACAGAGGCCTGCCTTCTTGGGCAGGAAGAGCCTGGAAGGAGGAGGAGGAAGAGACAGACCTGTTATTTGGAGACTTGTTGTATAGGCCAGAGCCGAAAGGCAGGGAAGGGGATTGCACAGTGGGACCAAATTGGTCCATTGGGTCCTGGTACAGTGTGGCCAGGACTCGGGGGGTTTCAGCCAGGACCCTTGATCCCAGAGGGGTGCTGTGTCCTTGGTGAGATAGTATCCAGTCAGCAAAGCCTCCAGTCAGGATCAGAGCTAAGACCACATGTCCCCGGACAACTCAGGAGCAGGCAGGCTTCTCATAGTCGATGCCAGTATACCTTGCTGCTGCCTCCCACACCCGGGGCTCCTTTGACCCCGAGCCCTGTCCTCAGACAGTGGCTCAGGATGGGAGATGTGTCAGGGGGAGGGGCAGGTGTGGGTTGTGGGCAGCAGCGAGGCTTATGAGTGGGAATTCATGGAGAGAGTACGCACGAGGGCAGAGATCCAGCGTGAGTTCGTGCGAGTGTGTGTGGGCGTCTGTGGCAAACTGGGCCTGAGATCCGTGGTGGTGCCGGCAGTGTGAGCGTGCATATGTTTGTGCGATTGCGTAGCGGTGTGTCTCTGTCTGTGCAGGAGTGGGTGGTTAGGCCACTGGAGAGACAAGGAGAGACACAGCGGTCTGTGTGAATGAGGTGCTTATGTGGGACGGTCAGGTGCCAGAATACAAGAGTGCAGTCCCTTCCCTCCTGAGTCCTGATGGTAATCGCTGGGATGGGTGCAATCGTTGCTGTGCCAGGGGGCTCAAGTCAGGATGCAAAAGGGAGATTGGTGCAAGGTCAAGAGGGGGGCCGAGGGGAGGAAAGCCTGTGTCCAGTGGCCAGTGGACCACTTGTGAGTGAGTGTGCTTGCGTGTGTGTTAGTGTGTGTCTATGTGGGAGTGAGTGTGTGTGTGTGTGTGTGTGTGTGTGTGTGTGTGTGTGTGTGAGTGGCTCTGGTGGGCCGACAGTAGCAAATACGTAGGGGCTACATGGTGTGCCCAGGCTTTGTGCACAGGGTAGCTAGGGAACCCAACCTGTCAGGCTACGTGGTGTGCAGAGGGCGTAGGTATTTCCCTGGAGGGAGCCGTCTAGCAAAAATCTCTGCTCTTGGCAGACGAGCCACGTTTTGTCACCAGTCAGCTCTTCCTTGGGGCTCTCCTCTCTGCTTCCTGTGCACCAGGCCCAGGGAAAGGGAGGAGCTGGGACCCTAGACCTCAGGTGACTTGAGTCCCCCAGGGGTGCCATAGCAGGGTGGTGTTGGTGATCCATGTGTGGATGGGCAGGTGAGCAGCCTGCCAGCTGCTCTCTGAGGGGACAGTTCCTTGCCAGCAACACCTCTCCCCGCAGCACAAGATCACCACTGTCGCTGCAGCTGGGCTGGGGACATGTCAAGGTGTGTCCCAGAACTGTGTTCCCCTTGCATGTAAGTGGTGCCAGAATGCGCCTCTCAGTCCCTGTGCGGGTGACCCTGATTAGCCTCAGGCTTAGTCGACTCCTGGCCTCATGTAAATGGGGAACTGGGTTCCTTTCTCAGTGTCTCAGCGGTTGCATGTCGACAGAGGATGCTGTGGACATTGTGGTCAGGATTCTGACCGGGCTCCCCCCGCCCTGCCCCAAACCACAGTGGGCAGCACATGGCCCACTGTGTGTGCGCTTTGGGGAGTCTAAAGCCGTACAGCCCCTCCAGTATTCTTCTCAGGTGGTGGAGGGTCAAAGGGGCCTAGGGAGGAACACTGGTCCCAGTCTGCTGCCGGCTGTGCCCACAGGTGTGTGTGCCCAGCTCCTTGACACTGAAGCTGCAAGGCTTCTGCCCTGCCCCCAAAGCCCCATCCCTAGAATTTGCGTGTGGGCCAGATGGAAGTGAAGTCCCAGTGACCCTGCGGGATCACAGCGGGTGGTCTCGTCTGTGCCTGGCCACCCACCTACCTGCCTTCCCCGCAGCCCGTTGCCCCCATACAGGGCTTTCGGTAAACACGCGGCCACCGTCCAGCATGAGAGGAAAGGCTTGACGGTGTCCCAGTACCGCTGGTCATGTGTTGGCTGCTGCCAGCTGACAGCATGGAGACCCCATGGCCCAGTGGAGGATGTCCGACCTGTCCTACAAGGAACTGGGGACGACTGTACGGATGCATCAGGTCCCATGCAGTAACCTAGGCCTGACTTTATCCGCCTAGGGGGTGATCGAAGAGCCTTGGGGTCCCAGGCCTGGCATATGTGTCGGTGTGCTCCCTCCTGGATGGCGCTGCCGACACAAGGCTGGCTGGTCAGGGGTCGCGTGTGAGGCCCGTTGGGTCCCGGCCTCTAGGTCCGATACTGCCGTAGGTGTTGTTGAAAAGACAGAGCACGATATGACCATCCCTTGGGTGTCGCTGCACCGGGCATCCCGTCGCTGCTCCCAGGTTCCCACTACCGAGTCTCCCCGGGAGGCCTGGGAGGTTGCCAGGCTCCTTTTGCAGGGACACAAAGGCTTGTGAGAGCCCATCCGCAGGGTCCGGTGCTCATTGCGGATGACTTGGGGGCAGTGCGAGATCTATTGCTCCCGTCCTTAGAGGAGATTGTGGTAGTCTTAAGGGACAAAGATGTGCCTGGAGAATAGAAGGATGTCCAGAGGAAGCATTGGAGGAGGAAGAGGACGAGGAGGAGTAGGAGGATGAGGAGGAGTTGGAGGAAGAGGATTGGGAGGAGTTAGAGCTGGAAGAGAAGGGTGAATGATTGGGTGCAGGAGAGGGAACAAGTGGAGGAGGAGGATGTCCAGGATGAGGAGGAGCACGAGCCAAAGGAGCAGGAGCAGCTGGGGGAGGATGTTGAGGAGGACGAGAGCAGAGGGAAGAGGGTGGGGAGAAAAGATAGAGCCAGGGCTCCAGAGCATGAGTAGAAGTGTAGGAGCAGAAGGAGGAAGAGCCCGAGGAGGAAGAGGTGGAGGGAGAGGAGGAGCAGGAGGAGTTGGAGGAAGAGGATTGGGTGGGGTTAGAAGAAGAGGAGGAGGAGAAGGAGCAGTGAATGACTGGGTGCAGGAGAAGGACAAATGGAAGAGGATGATGTCCAGCACCAGGAAGAGGCGGATTACGGGCCAGAGGAGCAGGAGCAGCTGGAGGACGGAGTCGACTAGGACGAGAGCAGAGGGAAGAAGAGGTGAAAGGTCAGAGGTAGGGCAGGAAGGGCGGTAGCAGGAGAGGACCTGGAGAAGGAGGAAGAGTCCTAGGAGGAAGAGTTGGAGGAGGAGGAAGAGGTGAAGGACGAGGAGGATCAGATGGAGGAAGAGGACTGGGAGGAGTAGGAGGAGGAGGAAGACGAGTGAATGATCGGGTGCAGGCGAGGGAAGAAGTGGAGGAGGAGGAAGTCCAGGACGAGCAAGAGGAGGAGCACGAGTCGAAGAGCAGTAGTAGCTGGGGAGGAAATTGAGGAGGACGTGAGCGGAGGGAAGAAGAGGAGGAGGAGGAAAGGTAGAGCCAGGGCTGGAAGAGCAGTAGCTGCAGAGGGGGAGCAGAAGGATGAAGAGGCCCGAGGCTAAGACTTCCAGTACTGTGTTGAATAACAGTGGAGGCGGTGGACATTCCTGTCTCGTTCGTGACTTGAGCTGAGAGCTTTTGCTCCTTGAGATGATATTCACGTTGGGTCGTTCATACATGGCTTTATGATCTCGATGTGTGCTCCTTCTATCCCTACTTTCTTGAGGGGTTTTACCAGGAAAGGATGCTGTATTTTGTCCATCACTCTGTCTGCATCGATTGAGAGGATCCTGTGGTTCTCGTCCTTTCTTTTATTGATGTGAGGAATCCCGTTGATTGTTTTGCAGATGTTGAACCAGCCCTGCGTCCCAGGTACAAATCCCACTGGGTCGTGGTGAATAACATTTTCATGTATTGTTGGATCCGAGGGTCTAATATCTTGTTGAGGAGTTTTGCATCCATGTGCATCAGGGAAATTGGCCTATAGTTCTCCTTTTCAGTGGGGTCTCTTTCCGGTTTTGGAATCAAGGTAACGCTGGCTTCATAGAAAGAGCTTGGAAGTTTTCCTTCCATTTCTATTGTGAGAACAGCTTCAAGAGAATAAGTGTTAACTCTTCCTTAAATGTTTGCTGGCACTCCCCTGGAAAGCCATCTGGCCCTGCAGTCTTCTTCCTTCGGCAGGTTTTGGATTACTAATTTGATTTCTTTACTGGTGATGGGTCTGTTCAAATTTTCCTTTTCTTCCTCTTTCAGCTTTGGTAGTGTATATGTTTCTAGGAATTTGTCCATTTCTTCCAGATTGCCCATTGTATTGGCAAATAATTGCTCCTAATATTCTCTTCTTATTGTTTGCCTTTCTGCTGTGTTGGTTGTGATGTCTCCTCTTTCATTCTTGCGTTTCTTTATTTGGGCCCTTTCCTTTTTCTTTTTCATCAAACTGATGACTGGCTTATCAATTTTGTTAATTCCTTCAAAGAAGCAGCTTCTGGGCTCATTGATCTGTTCTCCTATTTTGGTTTGTTTCTTTGTTTGTTTGTTTGTTTGAGGTTGTTTTTGTTTTTGTTTTGTTTGATTTTTGGTTTCAATAGCATTAATTTCCGTTAATCATTGTTATTTTCTGTCTCCTGAATGTTTTGGGTTTCGTATGGTGTTCTTTTTACAGCCTCTTAAGGCGTAAGGTGAGGTTGTGTCTCTGAGATCTTTCTTTCTTCTTTAGGAAGACCTGACTTGCTAGATAGGTCCTCTTATAACCGACCCTGGTGCGTCCCAGAGGTTTTGGGTTGTGGTGTTATCACTGACTTCCATATACATTTTCATTGACTTCCGTATACTTTTTATATTCTCTTTCAACCCTTGCTTAGCCCATTCAATCTTTAGTAGGATGTTCTTCAGTCTCCCAGTATTTGTTACCTTTCCAAATTGTTTCTTGTAGTTGATTTCGAGTCTCTTAGTGTTGTGGTCTGAAAATATGCACGGTGTGACCTCGATCTCTTTGAACTTCCTTAGGGATGACTGTTTTCCCCAGCATATGATCTATAGAGGAGAATATTCCATGAGCACCGGAGAAGAATATATATTCTGCTGCTTTATTATGAAATGTTCTGAACATATCTGTGAAGCCCATCTTGTCCAGTGTGTCATTCAAAGCCCCCGTTTGCTTGTTGATTTTTCGTTTACATGATCTGTCTGTTGCAGTGAGTGAGTGCATAGAAGTCTCCTCCTATGATGGCATTACTAAGAATGAGGTTCCTTATGTTTGCGTTTAATTGGTTTGTATATTTGGTTGCTCTCAAATACGCCACATAAATGTATCCATTTGCTAGGTCTTCTTGGTGGATAGACCCCTGAATTATGACATCATGCCCTTGTGTATCACTTGACACAGTCTTAAATTAAAGTCTAGATTGTCTGATAGAAGTATGGCTACTTTGGCTTTGTTTTGTTGACGGGTAGCATGACAGATGATTCTCCATCCCCTTCTTTTCACTCTGAAGTTGTTTTCACATCTAAAGTGGGTCTCTGGTAAACAGCATATCGATGGAACTTGTTTTCTCATCCATTCTGTTCCCCTATGTTTTTTGATTGGAGCATTCAGTCCACTGACGTTTAAAGTAGTACTGAAAGACACGATTTTATGGCCATTATCTTGTTTGAAGAGTTGGAGGAAAACATATCTATATATCTTTATATCTATATCTACGTCTCCATCTCCATCTGTATGTGTATGTGTATGTGTATGTGTATGTGTATGTGTATGTATATGTATATGTATGCGTATGTATTGTATTAACTGTATCTATATATCAATATCTATATCGATATGTATATGTCTATATACATCTATATATATAATTCTATATCTATTTGTATATATAAATATAATTATAAAGATAGATAGATAGATAGATAGATAGATAGATAGATATCAATTTCCCTCTGAGTGTCCCCCCTTAAAATTGCGTGCAGGTGTGATTTAGCGGTCACAAACTCCTTTAAATTTTGTGTATCTGGGAACCTTTTTCCTCTGTTTCTATTTTGAATGACAGCCTTGCTGGATAAAGAATTCTTCACTGTGGATGTTTCTAATTCAGCACTTTGAACGTATCCTACCACTCCTTTCAGGCCTGCCAAGTTTCTCTGGATAGGTCTGCTGCAAACCTGATCTGTCTTCTCTTGTAGTTTAGGGACTTGTTTCCCTTGCTGCCTTCATGATTCTCTTTGCCTGAGTACTTTGTGAGTTTGAATATGATAGGCCTTGCTGAGGGTCAGTTTTTGTTGAATCTGATGGGGTCCTCGGTGCTTCCCGGATTTTGATGGTGTGTCTTTCCCCAGGTTAGCAACATTTCCCACTATGATTTGCTCACATAACCTTTCTACCCCTTTTTCTCTCTCTTCCTCTTCGGGACCCCTATGATTCTGATGTTGTTTTTCGTTCTGCATGAGTCACTGATTTCTCCAATTCTTCAATCGTGCTCTTTTCCTTAATCTCCCTCGATTTTGCTGCTTCCATAGTCTCCTTAAGTTGGTCCTCTGAATCGCTGATTCTCTGTTCTGTCTCATCCATCCTTGACACCGCTGCATCCATCCGTCATTGCAGCTCAGTTATATCATTTTTAATTTCATTCTGGCCAGTTTTTACTGCATTTTGTCTCTGCACAAAGGGACTCTAATCTACATTGGACTGCAGCTAGTATTCTCATAATCGTGCTTCTAAATGCTGCTTCAGACATCTTGCTTGTGTCTGTGTTGGTTGAATCCCTGGCTCTCGTTTCTTCAGGCTCTTTCTTTCTGGGTGAATTCCTTCCCTTTGTCATTTTGAATGGAGAAAAGGAACTCATGAGGTAGAAAATTCAATGAAATATTCAAATTATAAAATGTTAAAAGTAAAAACTTAAAAACACACATGTGAATAATGGAATGAATGATGCTAGATTCTAGGCATGTTTCACGTGGGTGTTGAAAGTGGTTTTGACACAGGAGAGAAAAAAACGTGGGAGTGGAGAAAAATTTAGAAAATACTAATAAAAAATATTAAAAAGGGAAATGTTGTGAGAATTTGAAAAATCAATACACTGAAGTAGACTAAAAGGAGAAGATGGGAGTAAAATAGAATCTGTGAATATAGACACAAAAGGAAAGAATAATGTAGAAGAGTATTAAAGAAAGTTAGTAAAATTTCCACCTGCCCAGTCTCCTTCGCCTCTCCGCGCACAAAAGCACCTCCCTTCCCATGCCTCCTCGCTCTCCAAGTTCACTTCTGCATGCCACGTACCTGCTGAATTCGGTGGTTCAGGATATGCAGATTGCTGTGCTAATCCTCCAGTCAGTTTCCTGGGTGGGTAGGATGGTTTAGTGTTGGTCGGGCTGTATCTCATGCACGCGAGACACTTAAGAAGCTTCCATGCTGTCTGCCATCCGGGCTCCTCCCCAAAGAGGTGAGATCTGTAGCACCAGTTCTCCGATATGAGACATCCCACAGGAAAGTTGCGGTCGGTGACAAAGCGGAAAAGGGCATGTACCAAACAGGGAGGTCACCCTGGAGGGGGAGGCAGAGAACCTGCTCCAGACCTGGGAGGGGAGGCAGGGGCTCAAATGCTGGAGCCACGCCCACTGCCCTCCAGCTGATTGTTCCTGAACAGCAGCCAACTGTCTGGGTCTGGCCTGGAGCGCCTTCACCCCAAGGACCCATGGTCAAAAAGTTCACTGCCTCTGCCTCTGCCTCTCCCCCACCTCCACCGCAGCCACAGCCACAGCCACAGCCACAGCCACTTCAGTGTCCGAAGGGCCACGGGGCCGTGGGCGTGCTTCCCAAATGCTGGTGGGCTCCAGAAGGAGGCGGCAGGCATTTAAAAACCTTGGGCCTTGACACTCCACCTGCTGGGCCTAGTCTGGAGCCTCATGCCTCAAGTTCCCACTCCTTCTGCCCTATGGCCCTAGCCTGAGGATGGGCTAGGGCCCCAAAGCAAGGGAGTCCTGTTCCGGAAAACGCTGAGATTCCTGACAATACCGGGCCTCCATTCTGCTGGAAGAGGGCGTTCGAGAGTCCAGGAATCGTGGCAACACCCCTGTCTCAGTCCCAGACAATTTCACTCGTTCATACGCACTCACACGCACACGCACGGGCACGGGCACACACACACACTCCCCCTCTGTGGCTGTCTCTAGTGGTGACTTACTCTCCTTCTTCGGCCTCCTTCCATGTCCCTCTGGCCTCTGTCTGTCTCTGAGTCCCTGTGATCATTTTCTTGAGGGAACGCTTCCTCCCTCCCGCACCTCCATCTCTCTTTCTCTGTCTCTGTGCTGTCCTTGCACAGTATCAGTGCATCTGGGTTTCCGTGAGCTGTGCGTGTCCATAGGGACGTAGTAGGCTGCTGATGGCACAGGGCTGCAGGGGAACACACAAAGGAACGCACAAGTACCAGGGGTCAGAGCACATCCAGACCTCCTAAGCCGTGACTGCCTCCAGGCAGCCCACACAAGCTGGGTATACATGTGAACTGAGAAAGGTCAGTCCCTTGGCCCTTGCCCTGTAGGTTGCAGCCAGCTGGGAGGTACTGAAACCCAAGGGACTGCCCAGTGTTGAGAGGGTCTGAAGAAAGGGCAGGAGCCGAGGAGGCAGGGAACCTAGTCGTAGCTGGTGTTTCTCCACATGCCATGTTCCGGTGCCATTGGTACTGGAAGGTTGGTATCAGTTGTGGCTCTCTTTCCTTGGCATCTCAATGCAAGCTTCCGTGACCCAATGGAGGTCCTGAATCTGCCCTAGTTTTCAGCCAGGTTGGGCCCCAGGACAAATGCACGTGCTGTGTGAGGGGGGAAAGCAAGTGTGAGTCGTGAGGAGGAGCTAGCCTCGTGAGTGGGATGTGGCAGAGGGCATGAGTGAGTGCACAGGTCCACTAGAGTGTGTCTGTGAATGTATTGTGGCTGGCGCCTGTGAGTACTTTTGCCTGAGACCTAGCGTTTGTGCTGGCAGCGTGCACGTGTCTGTGTCCACGTGCCGCGTGGCCGTGCATCTTTGTGCCCGAGTGAGTGTGTGTAGGCCGTTGGCAAGCGAAGGAAAGAGACTGGGGGCTTTCCTGACTTGGTGAGTAAGGGGGGGCTCCAGTGCCCAAGTGCAGCGAGTGCAATCCCTTCGCGCCTGGGATCGACACGGAGCTAGCTGATCACCTTTCATGACGGGAGGAAAGCCCGGACTTTGCCTGGGTCCGCTCGTCCTGTGTTGCCTTGGCCAGGGGCAAGTTGGGGTTGGGCCACCCATGGCGCAGTGGAGGAGGACCAAAGTTCCCTGCAAGGAAGTGGGCGTTAGTGGAGGGAGGCAGCAGAGAGCATGAGTAAGTCTGGCCCTGCTCCTGGAGCGGCCTAGGGGATCATCGCAAGGCCTTGTGGTCCCAGCCAGGGTATGTGTCTCGGTGAACATCCTCCTGGATGACCCTGCAGAGACAGGCCTGGCTGGTCTAGAGTCCCTTGCGAAGTTGGGGCCCGGCCCCTGGACCCCAATACTGTGGTAGGTGTTGTTCAAACTGAAAGGCATTGCCTGCTTGTCCCAGACAGTCCCTGCACCTGGGACCCAGATTTGTTCCCACGTTCCTGCCACGGGGTCTCCCGGCGATGCGTGGGAGTTTGACAGGCCCCATTTCTCTGGAGGGAGTGAGTTGCATAGGTCAGGTGCACCAGGGTCTGGGCCTGCTTTCCTGTCTTGCCCACCCGCTACGTCCTCTGCTGAGGGCAGCTTGAGGGCTCACCACTGGACCTGTTCCTCTCCCTTTCTGGGTAAGAGTTTGCCTCTCTGTCGGTCACACTGGCCACCCCCTCTCAGCCCCCTGCCACCTGTTCAGCCTCCCCCCATCCACCTGCGTTTCTATGCATTGCTGTCACCTGAAGCGGTGGTGTGCTGCCTCATATATCACAGCCACCCTGGAGCATTGCTGTACCCCGTTCGTATCCTGACATAGCCCAGCGAGTCTGGAGGAACCTCTTCTGTGTCACGGAAGCAACATGTTGGCCAGAGGGCCCGGCACACGAATTTGGAAATCCTAGAATCCCCCGCCTGCCTGGCAGCCTCCTGGTCCCATAAAGAGGTAGGGGAACACTGCATTCCACCAAAGGGAAAAGGCAATGCATGAGTGTGGTGCCTGGCCAGGCAATGCATCTCGAGCCTCCAATCCTGCAGTGGCTCTGTGTGGTGTGTGTGTGTGTAGCTTATGCTGTCTGACATAGACCGGCAGGGAGTCCACATCACCACTGCCCTGACAGGGAGGGAGACCACATCATCGCCCTCACTGCACACCGTCTGCAGCTTATTGCTTCCCCAAAGTGGTCATGTGGCTTCATGTAGACCCTGGGGCGTGTCCCTCACTTGGGTCCCAACACTGCATCCCCCAACCCCCCGATACCTCTCGGAGACCCTTGAAATCATGCTGCCTGTGGCACAGGGGGACAGTGTTTTGAGCCAGCGCCCACGCTCATGGCAGCCTGCCGCCTAAGTGAGTGGTAAAGGAAATGGGACCAGGATGAACAGACATACGGCCAACGAAGGCCTGGGGAGGGTCCCTGTGAGAAGATGGCCAAGCATTGTGGGAGGAAGGGGACCGCTGTCTGTGGGACAGACACAAGCTCCAGGAATCCCAGGGCCCACGGTCACGGGTCTTTCCTGTGCACTGCCACACACGGGAGCAATGGGCAGCCCGTCATGAGAGGGGGGGTGTGTGCTTGCCAGTGTGTCACTTTCCAGGCAACGGGGACAAACGGCAAGAGCGGCGCGCATGATACGCAGCCTCCCCTAGTGTGGCGTCCTCTCCACGTCACACACCTCTGGTCACCGACCTTCCCTAGCCGGTGCACTGCTAGACTGCTGTCATGACATACATGTCTTCTGGGAGCAAGGATGGACGTAGAGAGTATGCAAAGGAGGCTGAGCAGATGGAAAACCGGGGTGCACAGACAGCAGGCGCACAGCTGACATGCGTCTCCCGGACAGCCAAGGTGATCCGCTGAGTGGATTTGTCGGACTAGGGGCACAATGAACAAAGGTGGCGGTGTAAATGGGCAAAGCGGGGAGGTCCCCCTTTACCCGTGTGTGTAGATAGCCGCGTGCCCAGCGCAGCGTGGAATGCAAAGGTCGCTTTCGCATGGCCAGAAGCCAAACAGGGCACCCAGAGCGCACAGAGGGCCGGCTGCAAGCCCCCCGGAGGAGTTGCACTGCACGGGGCCCAGAGCCTTCCTGCCTATGCAACAGACGCGCCCCAGTTTCCGGGTGACCTAGGGGCGGGACCGCCGAAGCCACGCACGCCACCGTCCCTATGATTGGTCCTGAAGGCAGTGAAGCGGCCTGGGCGTGGCTTGGAGCTCCCTCAGCCTCAAAGCCGCAGGCGCACACCTCTCCCCACAAAGGCCTCCGAGGCAGCATCGGCATAGCGATAGCCACCGCCGAGGCATCCTGGGTACAGCACCATGCGCATGCGCATGCGCATGCGCCCCCTCGACCTTTGGGCTCTGGGAGGAAGGGGGAGCGAGTTGCCAGCCATTGCCCTCAGGGCTCCGCTCACTGGGTCTGGGGAGGGGGGCCGTGCTTTCACCTCCCGCTTCGTCGTCGGTAGGAGCCACAGTTGGTGTCTCGGGCCGGGGCCGCATGTTGCGCGACTCGTGTTTCCGAAACACTGGGGATGCCCGGAGGCCCCATGCCGCCTTCGACCGGGAACGGGGCGGTCGAGAGACGAGGGCCCGTGGGGACACTGGGTCTCCGGCAGGGCCGGAGGTGCCGCAGGCCGAAGGCTTGCAGGCCACAAGCGAACAGCCTGTGCAGGAAGGCCAGGCCCGACCCGAGAGGCAGGTGGGCGGCCCCAGCGAGATATCGGTGCCGCTGGTGCATGACATAGTGGCGGTGGAGGCGCTGTGGGGCCTGGCGGAGGAGGAGGTTGAGGTGGCGGCCGCGGAAGAGGACGCGCCTGGGGAAGAGGGGCATGAGCAGAGGAAGAAGGGGGAGGAGGACGAGGAGCAGGAGCCGGGGAAGGAGAAGGTCCATGTTCACGAGGAGGAGGACCTGAAGGGCGAGGGGGAGCAGCAGGACCAGAAGAGCAGAAGGAGGAGGAGGAGGAGGAAGAGGGGGAGAGGCAGCAGGAGTAAAAGATTAGAAGGAGGAGGAGCAGCAGAAGCCCAAGCAGAAGGAGGAAGAGCGGAAGGAGGAGGAGTTGGCGGAAATGAAAGGGGAGGAGCAGGAGCAGCAGGGTATACAAGCGGGCGCGGCGGCGGCGGCGGCGGCGGCGGCGGCGGCGGCGGCGGCGGCGGCGGCGGCGGCGGCCGCGGCGCCGGCCGCGGCGGTGGCGGTGGAGGCATTGGCGGCGGCAGTGGCAGGGGAAGGGGACCAGGAGGAGGAGCAGGAGGAGGAAGGGAAGGCGTGCGAGCCATTAAAGGGAGAGCAGAATTGCAAACGGAGGAGGAAGAGGAGCAGGAGAAGGAAGCGCTGGAGGAGCAGCAGCAGGGCGAGGAGGAGGTGGAGGGCAAGGAGGACAAGGAGGAGCGGGAGGAGGAGGAACAGAAGCCGAGTGAGCAGGAAGGCCGATGGGTGGAAGAAGCCCAGGAGCTGCAGGTGAAGCAGGATAAGAAGGAGCAGGTAGAGTCAGGCCTCCGTCCTTGCCCTTCCCCACTGGAGGCTCTGGAGGCTCTGGAGGCCCTTCAGATAGAGCTACAGCCGGTGAATAAACAAGCCAGCCGGGAGCACGCTCGACTCAAACTCAGGATGTGGCAGAGGCGGCAGCGACATCTGCAGCAGAGAGGTGCCCTTATCCAGGGCATCCGAGGTTTCTGGGCCAAGGCTGTATCCTTCCTGCTGCTGGTGGAGGGTCCAGAGGGGGCTGGGCTTGCGCAAGAGGAAGGAAAGGGAGGTGACATTTAGAGGAACCCAGGACAGGGACTGGAGCTACGCCACGCTCCAGTGGCCGGGAACGTGCAAACGTGATCCCATCCGGTGGTCCTGGCTCTGCAATGAGTGTGGGAGGAGGGCAGTGCCGGGGTGGGGGAGGCATGTGTGCTTTACGTCGCACCTGGCACGGAAACAGCGCTGGGAGAGTGGGGAGTGGCGGTGGAGGTCCAGGCCAGGTCGGGGAAATGACCGAGGGCTTCTTCCCACACAAAGCCGCGTGGGGGCACGTTTCTGGGTCCCGCTAAGCATCTTGCTGCGGGGAAGGCGATGTGAATGCCCACTGGTCGGCGCGAGACCGGATGTGTGCTGTCTGGCTGTGTGGAAGTAAGCGTCCTCAGTGTCCTCACGAGCACACAAAGCTAGGCGTGGTTGCGGGCGTCTGGGCATGCACAGCCTCCTGTGCGTGTCTAGCAGAGCCCTGCGCGATCCTGAGACCCCGTGGGCCTGGACGCAGCCTGCGGGGAGGGCTTGAGACCCTGGGGGAGGACGCCAGTCCCGGGGGGAGGACGCCTGGATGCTGTCCACACTGGTTCTCTGGTTCGAGCTCTCTCACGCCCAGCACCTGAAGGCTCTTTGACCTGCGGCAGTTTGTGAACCACCCTCAGATGTCAGCCCTGAGTAGTAAGCCCGATGAAAGCATGCTTCGCCACATGACCAATTTGAAGGTCGGCCTGGGAGTGGGAGGTGGTGTGGGTGGCTGGCTGTGTGGGGAGGGGAGGTGGTGGGGAGAAGTGATGTGTTCCTTCCTCAGGGGAGGGCGGGTCTCCTGGAACAAGATTTCACATTTCTGCCCCACTGTACCACGGCAGGTGGAGGAACACAAGTTTCCCAGGGAATGCCGGAAGATCCTGCTGTTTTTTGGCAAGAACTCCTACTTCCAGAATGAAGTCGTTACGAAGGAGTATGTCCTAGGCCTTGATGGTAAGTGTCCACTGACTGCATGGGCGGCAGTGGGTGGAGGGTTGAATGTGATAAGTTCTCTGGCGCCTTCTCACATACGCGTCTTCCTGCAGGGTATAGGGCGTCTCATTCCAGTCCCATCCAGTGGTACCCAAGGTACAGACAGGAGGCCTACAGACGCAGGCATGACAACAGCAGCCTCAACTTCTTCAACTGGTTCTCTGACCACAGCTTTGCCGGCTCTAGCAGGATTGCTGAGGTGGGGCCCTGTAACAAGGAAGGGAGGTGATTTTCATGGGTTCCCCCACTGCGTGGGATAGCTACCTGAGGCCTGGCCTGTCTCCCCTACCAGATAATCATAGAGGATCTTTGGCCCAACCCCCTGCCGTATTTCAAGATGAAGGAGGCCCCAGGAGAGAGAACTGAGAGGGAAAGAGGTGAGCAGCCAAGGGTGTGGGCACGGAAATGTGTGTCGTGGGGTCCAGGGCACAATTCTCTTCTGCATGGAGGCACCGAGACTCACAGCGGCACAGGAGGTGACCCCAGATCAAAAGGGCATCAGCCTGAGACAGGGAGTCTTAAGAAGTAACGTGTCCCAGAGGCTTTGCCCCTTTGGGGAGCCTGAAGGTGGGAAGGGGGCTAGACAAAAAGAATGAGCAAAGCGGGACAACCAAAGCTGGCTCATCACATAGCACGGTGACAACTGTCATTCCCGGACCATGAACCCCACCCTCAGGCCTCCTACCACCATCCCACATGTTGTCTGGCTTCTGGATCCCCTTGTCAGCTTTGGCACAGCTTATCACACCCTCCCATCCTACTTTCCGTTTGGAAACATTCAAGCAACCTTACTCAGGGCCAAGATAAGACTCTCACCGTTCGTGTGTGTGTGTGTGTGTGTGTGTGTGTGTGTGTGTGTGTGTGTGTACACCCATATATCCCAGGGATATGCACGATCTTGAGAAGAGTATGAAGGAGCGTCGCACTTCATCGACCCCAGTGGAAACCCTTCCGATGCTCACCGATGGTCCACAAGATTCTCCTGGCCATGAAATAAGGACAAGGGTGGTGGTGACACGTGGCGCAGGGCGGGGGTCCAATACATTGGAAGAAATATAGAATGGGAGATAAACAGCATGAAGTGTTTGTGTGTGTCTTCCTCTCAGGTTCGCTCTGGGGCGTGTCCATGTATACATGCGGCTGTCCAGAGGTGTAAGTGTTCTGTGCCTGCACATTGGAGTTCCAAGGAAGGGCGGGACGTAGGACATTGTCCGTAGGGATGGGTCACACATTGGGATTGCATGTGAGGTCAGTAAGATTGAAGCAATGGGGACTTGGGTGAGGGAGGCCAGGGCACAAACCTGAGAGAAAGGCCAGTGCCCAGGTTCATAGCTTTCCTGTGAAAATGAGGAAATTCAAGGAAACGGAGAGGCCAGCACAGGCCAGGGATGTCCAATATTCAGGGTTTGGGCATGTCCATGATGGTGCCCCCAGAATCCCGCATGGGGACACCCTCAGTCATGTTGACTGAACCGCCACACAGGGAGGAATTCCCAGGGTTGATTACCCTCTGGTTTTCAGACGTCTACCAATGCAGACTGTCTTGTGGACAAGGTCAGGATCTCAGGACCAGCCACACATATTTGAGGGATTGTGAGCAGGTTGTAAGATTGGTGTCCAGGGGAAGGAACCGAGGGACCAGAGGCAGAGTGGGTGGGTAAGACCGAAGAAGTTCTGCTTCAGGCAGAGTTGACAGGGACAACATACACACTGCAGAGAAAACAGCCCACTACAGTCTCACGCAACTCCAAAATCACAGCCAACTTTGCTGGTTCCACTTCCTGAAGCTGAGCCTCCCAAACACCGCTTCACTTGTGTGAACTTTGCTGTTTCTGAAAAGACCTCTGGTTACGAATGGGTGGCCCAGATTGCAAGCCAACAGAGGGGAGGGTCGCGGGGAGGTGGGGCTCTTCAAGGGCACGAACACGCCAGCCTCTCCCGTGTGCCCTCTGCCCTCTCATCATCAGCCGTGATGAGTCGGGTGATGCTCTTCCTCTGTGTCCACAGGCTTAAGCCGTGTGTCCAACACGCCATGTGAGACTTGTGAGAAGACTCCCAAGTGCAAACACCAGCAGGCGCTCAGGGAGGTCGCCTCGTCCCAGGCAGCCTGTGTTCCTTTGCCTGAGTGCCAGGACAAAGGCTGCCTCGGCCACATAGGGAACGATGGACTTGTGAGGCCTTAGCATTCTGTGCAGAGGTCCCCGGCAGGCCTGGGGCTTAGAAAGGACTGGGACGAGCCTCACCTGCGAAGACGTGAGTGCTGGGATACTCCTTACACAGCAGATGGCTGCTTGCCAGAGATGTCTGTGCTAGGGATGGGGCAAAAGCTCCACCGTGCGAGCAGTGCAGTAGACAGAGTTCAGCCTTGTCCATCGCAGGCTCTTCTGTATCCCCATGTACCACGGCCCCCAGCACAGCGTGCCTGACACTGACCTCCCGACACTAATATTCCTGTCTCCCAAGCTGCCCAAGCTCCCCAGGATCCCCACTGCACAGCTCTGCAGTACAAGAGCCTTCTCTGCAGTGGGTCTATTCCAGAGAAGGCGTGGGCAGTCCCAATGCATGGAGGCCTCTTGCCCCTATCATATGCAGACAACATGGTCAGCGGGGTGTCAGCACGCTGTGGAGTTGAGGATCTGTGCGACCAAGCCTTACCTCTTCCAGGGCAGAGGCTGTCGCACTCTCTAGAAGGGAAGGCAGGCCTTTCTCTCGCTGCTGTCTGCACACTGGCTGGAGAGGCACGTCTTCTCAGCTGCTTGATGGGTAAATGTCAGGGTACCCTGGAAAAGCTCCCAGTGCTGACCCGAGTCTTTGGGTGTGAACATCCAAAGAAAGTATGGCCAGTGATTGTGCAGTGGGAATACGGCCTCAGTGGTCATGAGGCTGGGCCCTTTGGGGCATCTTTCTGCACAAGCAGGCCGTTACTTGATAGGTCTTGCCGAGCAGGAACACTTTACGGGACAGGTGAACACAGGGTCCCCCACATGTTAATATCTCCAGCCAATACCTCCTTAGGGGCCAGGGTGACGTTTGCGCCCGGCCTGTCCCAAAGACAAGGTACGGACAAAGTGTGGGTGTGGAATACACTCACGGCACCCAGAGCCAAACCCTCAAGTGTGGACACTTGAGGTCCGTGGGCAGAGGCCTCGGTGCTCTGTGTCCGAGGGATTACAGCCCTCATGCTGCACACCCGGCATCCCCGGGTGTCCTCCCGTATCCGCAGCTCTCCCCGGGGAGCCCTAGGGTCCAGGAGCTGCTAAACCCCCTGCACAACTGTATCTGCTGCCCAGCGGCCTCTTCCACCCCAACATCAGCGTGTGTGGGCTCCAGAGTGCTGTCCCTCGAGAGAGGACACCCTCAGCAATTCAGGAGCCTTCTGACTTCCATGTCTCTGAACCACGCGTGTCTCATTGGCCTGTCGGGATCGTCCCGTTGTTCTCTGTTCACAGGAAATGTCTCGCATTGCCTGTGCTCCTCTGTCTCCCTGAGTGAGCCCTGGCGTGTTTGTGTCTTTTCCTGGCTTTGCCTGTGCCGACACCTCTCTGGTGATGCCTCCTTGCCTGGCCTAAGTGGGCACAGCTGTACCCGTGTAACCGCCTTCGTCTCTGCACACCTGTGTGTTGGGTCAGCTGTGGCTCTGGTGGCCTGTCTTGTCTTTGGTGTATGCTTCTGCGCTTGAGTGTGCTTCCCTCTGCATTCAAACCCTTTCTTCCACTGACAGATCCAATTGCTGTCCTGCTGTCAGGTGGAGGGGCTTCTGCGTGTTCTGTTCTATGTTCCAGGAGCCAGAAATCCTTCCGTGCCTGTAGGACCTTCGTCAGAGGATTGGCCATGCACTCACTGCCAGCCAGTTAATGTCCCCAAATGCAGCTGGCTTGCTGTGAGCATTCCGTCACACCTCTATTTTCTGTCCTTCTGTTTTCAAACCCTTTGCGCCCGAGGGGCTCAAACGTCACTGGCCTGCACGTTGCAGATGCAGGCGTAAATTGTGAAAAGCGGACCGGCAACGTTTTCCCACTTACTCTTTTGCCACGTGGCATGTTCCTGGCTGGGAGAGACTTCCCCCTGCCAGTGTGTGTCTCGTTTCCGTGTGCCTCCTGTGTGTTCTGGTCCCTAATTTGTCCATTACGTCCTACCTGGGAGTCTGATTCATGTCTGCAGGAACGAGGCTGACACCTTTGACTGCTGGGTTCTGAGCTCAGCTTAGTCCACCAGGACTAGTGCGTGCCTGAGGGACACAACGGGCAGTGACGGATGTGCCCGTATCCTTCACGTGCAAGCGCTCCGTCCAGCCACCTTCGCCGGGACATTTCTCAGCGACCCCTCTTTGTTTGTGGTGAGAGCACTTGCCTCTGAGAATTCTGACGAGGCGGTGAAGCATTGCTTACGGCTGCCCTGTGCAAGTTAGATCTCCAGAACTCATGCACATGGCATGACTGCATCTTCACACCCGAGCCCCGACACCTCCTCATCGCACCCTCCCCTGATTAGCACCACTCTACTCTCTGGTGGACTGCATGCCTTTAACTCCTTTAGTCTCCTCAGGAATCCATCAGGCAGGGCTCACCACCACTGTGCTTCTGTCAGGGGCTGGCTTCTTTCAGTGAGCCCAGTGCTTTCTGCACTGATGCTCAATGCACCCGCAGAAGGGTGAGCCACACTAAGCCCGGCGGCAAACCCTTTGGCCCTACATTTCCCACATGTGTGCCTGGTGGCAGAGGTGCACAAGGAGCCCGCCTGCATGCGTCTCCCAGGTCCTCCACAGGGTACAAAGTACCGCCTCAGGAGGCTGATCCGCATCACATGGGCATAGCTCTGCTTGCACGTGTTAGCCTTTCGTATCATACAGGCAGCCCAGACTTAGAAATCCTGCTACCTGCTTACAACTATCCAGCCCTCGTGCTTCTGCAGACGCTCTGTGTCTGTACAGACATTTGAGTCACGGTCTCGTGACCTTCCAATACAGCTTGATGGTCTGTCCTTAGCTTACAGCCTGGGATGCGGTTCTCACTCATTGTCCTCCCCTCGGGTGCGAGTTTCCTCCATCACTGTGGTGGAAGGTAACCTTTATCACCATACGTTGGCTTGAAATTACTGGGCGGATCACCTGTCTGCGTCCGGGGATCCGAAGGAGACCTTGGCTCTTTTGCTCACGGTCCACCCTTTCTCTGTGATGAGTCGCTTTGGATGAGAAGCTTGCCAGAGGCGAGGGGGCCTCAGAGTTGAGCACATTTCCTGGGCATCTGTGAGAACTTCGTTGGTTCCACTCGGAAAGCATTGACATTCATGGATGTGCAGCCTCTGCTTTTGCTTGAATTTGCCGAGCTTTGGGACGTGATTTCTTCCCGCATGTGCTGTGCCTAAATCTCTGCTGTGTCTTTCCGGCAGTCCCGTTTCCTGTCTCCTGCTGGTAAGTGCAGGGCTTCCAGCAGCCCTGTGGGGAACGGGTCCTTGTTTTCTTCCCTGCGGTGCCCTCTTCCTCACCCCGAATGACCTCATTGCAGCTTCCTTCTCGTTCAGCGATCGTTTCAGACTGCCCTTAAGGTCCAGGTGGGAGCGGTGCCTTTTGTGCTGAGGGCTGACCACTGTAGAGCATTCGTCTCTGTGCAAATTGCACAGGTGAATTTCACCAGGTGAAAGTGCACACTGCAGTTGCCCTGTCTTCAGAGTCAGCCCACCTGTCTCCGCCTCGGCTGCCCCTGCTCTCCTTCCTCCTACCCTCTCCTTACCTCCCCCTCCCTTGTCTTCTTCCTGTCCCTCCCTCCCACTTTCCTTCCAGCTCTCTTTGTCTTCGTCTCCCTCCTCTCCATCACTAATGCCTCCCCCTGTCTCCGCCTGTCTTCCTTGTAATAGGTGCCCCTCTGTCTCTTCTTGTCTTGCTCCTCCTCCCCGTCTCTCCCACCAATCTCCCCGGACTCTCCCTCTCCAGGCCGGTCTTCCCCTCCACTCGTCCTTCCTTCATCTGCTCTGCTTGCACGTGTCTCTCTCTCTCCCTCTATAGCTCTGTCTCTCTGTGTGTCTCTTTTTCGCTGTCTCTCTCAGTGGACCTTCTGTGTCTGGGTGCATGCTTCTTCAGAATTCTTGTTGGTGCCTGGGAAATGGGAAGGGAACTCGTCTGCTTTCGCGTGTACTAGTGAAAGCAGGCACAGGGCTTTCTCAGAGACAGACACAGACAAGTCTGCAATTCTCGGTGAAGGGCCCCTACGTGCCCTGCGTGGTTGGAGTCGTCCTCCTTTTAGTGGAAGGTTAGATTTCAGGACCGGAGCAAGCTGCTAAATCCTACTACTACCCCATCTCCCTGGCGCTCTGTACGGAGATCAGTAGGGCACCAGTGGCAGATGGTGCTCTGGGGGTTGTTCTTTGCTCTGAATTGCAGTGCAGTGAGGTCTACTGAGCTGTTTTCTTGCAAGGACATGGCGGTGGGGTGGGTCTAGGGTGGGTGTCACTGGTTCTGGGTGGGCACCCACCTTACCGCCGCCCTCAGCCTGACGGCCAAGGAGGAGATACCGTGCGGACGGCCATGTGGCCCCGGTAGGCGTGACACTAAGGACTTCTCCAGGCTTTGCCCCAGCTTCATGAAGAAGGGGCAAGGGACGGAGCAGGGAGTGGCTCACGGCGTGGACGATCCTGTGCTGAACGCTCTGGTGCCCGTAGTGAGGCCTCTGGGGAAAGGGTGTACAAGCGACCACACACTGCGCGATACCGGGGACCTCGCAAGTGAAGCCTGGAAGGTGACAGCGCTGAAGAGGACATGCGGCAAACGGGGGCCACGCTGGCACCTTGGCACTCGCTCCAGAGCCTGGACCGGTCATTGGCGCGCGCTTGCTGGCGGCCAGCACCCTGTCTTGCTGTCTTGCAACTGATTGCTCCCCGAACCTGGCCAGCTGGCCTGACCTGCCCTGGAACCACTTCGCCCCCAGGCCGCATGCGCACACTCTTCACTGCCTCTGTCTCGGCCCCTCCTCCACAGCAGCCACAGCCAATGCGGAGTCCTCAAATCCCAGAGCCTGTGCGCCTGCGCTCAACTTTGGCGGGCTGCGGCGGGAGGCTTCAGGGAGCTCATGGTCTTGCGGCCAAGGCTCCCCCCACCTGCTGCCGTTTCCTGTCCTTGTCCTGAGGCTGCCCTAGCTACACTGGGGCCGGGGCCGAGCGTCATGGCCAGCGTGTCGCGGTCCGGACAAAGCGGAGATTCCCGCCGACCCTGGGCCCTGATCGTCCCGGATGCGAAAGGTGGAGAGTCCCGGCCCCGCGGGAATGCAGGGGCGCTGGAGGGCGTGGGCTGGCCGCAGTCCCCAGGTTCAGGGGCGGCAAGCGCCCATCCTGTGCAGGAAGCCCAGGCCGGGTGTGAGATACAGGTGGCAAGCCCAGCGGAGGAATTGGTGCTGATATTGGATGACGGAATGGTGGCGGCTGAGGTGGTGATCGGGGAGGAGGAAGAGGACGGCGAGGCGACCAAGGATGAGGTGGCTGGAGAGGAGAATTCTGAGGAAGCCAAGCCAGAAGCAGAGGACATGCACGAGGAGGAGGAGGTGGAAGTTGAGAGACAGCAGCAGGAGGAGTTTCAGGAGCAAGAGGAGAAGCGCGAGGCAGATGCAGAGGCGGAGGAGGGGCCCCAGCTCTCCCAGCCGCTGCAGCAGCAAGAGCCAGCGCTGCGTCCTGCCTCAGCCCAGGACCCGCTGGCAGCACTGGAGCGTCTTCAGCTGGAGATCAGCGCTGGGAATGCCCAGGATTCCAGGGCCTTATGGCGGCTGAAGCGCAGGATTCTTCGGAGGCAGATTTCTTACCTGGATCACAGAAGGGCCATCATCAAGCACATCCCTGGCTTCTGGGCCCAGGCGGTATCCTTCCTTGTGCTGGTGGGTGATGGCGGGGGCTGTTGTGCAGGAGGGCTGGGCACTGAGAGCAGGGTGCCTCAGGGCGATGGCCCCCAGAGAGGAGAGCTGGGGAATGGTCCCTGGCCCTGGGTTGGTGTGGTCTGGGATCCAGTGTAAGGCCTTGGACAGGGGCGGTTGTTGGGGATGGGGGGACTTGGTGACTGGGTCTGTTTCCTCTAGGTCTCCGCCAACGTTGGCCTGCAGGCTTGTCTCAAATATTACTTGCAGACACGAGCCATGTGTCCCCATGCTACCAGAGCTAGGGTAGCACAAAGCAGCCTTCACTCAGAGCAGATAAGGCAAGGAAATATTTCGCTGCAAAATGGGAGAGTTACGCAGGCCGCACACCCACCTTCACATTCACAGGCTGTGCACGTTTCCTAGCAGTTCCTTCAAAAGAGAGCATTTCAGACACACACTCGTGACCTTTAGTGGAACCACGCCACGCCCCTTTGCCAGACAGTAGGACGACTGAGACCCACTCCGAATGGGGTACAAGCTGCCTCCTCAGACCCTGACACACACACACACACACACACACACACACACACACAGAGGATTCTCTCCTGGTATCTCCACCCCTGCTTCCCTCTCTGTCCTCAGGCTCCGGCTCGGTCCCACCCATGTCTTTCTCTCCGGACTGGCCGTGTCACTGTGTCTAATCCTTTTCCCTCCTCGGCCCTCCTCGTCCGTGCTTCTCGATCTCTTTCTCCCTCCCACACCCTCTGCTTGCAGCGTAAGTGTGCAGTCGGGTTCCTGTAAGCCATGTTATTCCATCTGGACTCAGGAGGCTGGTGACAACATAGGTCTTCACGGGAATATGCCAAGAAACCCAGCCGTGAGGAGGGGTCAGAGCACATGCCGACATCACAAGCTATGATGGGCTGCTGGCAGCCCACACAGGTCAGATATAGGAAGGAACTGTGAGGCGTGCAGGCAGTGGAGTCTCTCCCTGCTGTGTGCAGACAGCGTGGGAGGTACAGGAAGCCAATGGACTGCCCAGTGTCGATGGGGTCTGATGCATCTGCAGAGGCTGAGGAGTGTGGGGACTAGTGTTTCCTGGTCTTTCTGCACATGCCGTGATCTAGTCCCTTGCTCTTAGCCTGGGAGGGTTGGAGGGGGGCTGTGTCTGTTTCCACAGCATCTGAAGGCACAGCTCCTTGACACAGCACAGATTCTGAATCACCCCCAGTTGTCGGCCATGATCGGTGCCCAGGACAAAGACGTGCTCAGCTACGTGGTCGACTTGGAGGTGAGACCGGGGAGGCTGTGGCTGGGGGCCGTCCCGTCGGGGGTGGGATTTGGGCAGGAGAGGGTGAGGCAAAGGTGCTCACCCTCACAGCCAGGCAAGTAGCTCAGGACCCCGAGGGAGGACACTTGCCCCCTCCTGTCCCATTGCTCACGGCAGGTGGAAGAAGTGGGCCATCCCAAGTACCGCTGCAGAGTGATGTTTTTCTTTGGGGCCAACCCGTACTTCCGGAACCCAGTGATCATTAAGGAGTATCAGCTGAGCTTTGCTGGTAGGGTGTGGGTCCCATGATGGTGCGGGGCAGGGGGATGAGGAGCATGAATCAGGGGCAGGAGGGAGGGGGAGGGGGAGGGGCAGGTGGGTGGGGAGGAGGCCATCAGCTTGCTCCTCAAATCCTCTCTTCCTGCAGGCTACAGGACATCGCGTTCCACTCCAGTCCAGTGGTTCTGGGATGATGAACGTGGAGCTCCCAGTCGCAGGCATGACCCCACCAGCCTTAACTTGTTCAACTGGCTGTGTGAGCACAGCTGCCCAGGGGCGAACAGGATTGCCGAGGTGGGGCCCCTGAGGCCTTCGTCAGCAGTGGGGATGTGGGTGGCCCCCGGCCAGAGAGGAGAGTGGGCTATGCCCAATGTGGCGCCGGCCTGTGTCCTCTTCCAGATCATCATCGAGGACCTGTGGCCCAATCCCCTGCAGTACTACCTGAGGGAGGAAGGGACCAGAAGACAGTGATCTGACGTGCTCACGTGTCGGTGAGAACCCCAGTATGCGGTGTGTTGACCTGCGTGTTGTATGGGCAAGGGAACGTGGGCCACACATTGGCTTGGAAATGGAAGGTCCGCCGACACAGGGACACAGGTAGCATGGGGAGAGGGTGGGAGGATGACAGGGGACCTGCAGAGACTCAGCTGCAAACACACAGAGGTTCGAAGCCTGCAAACCAAATGCAGTTGTGCTGTGGGCTGGGGCTTTGGAGAGCAACTCGGGAGGAGCAGTGCTTCACCCCAAATGCTCCCCGTGGATGTCCGCCCTGTCCCGGGCTTCCCCCTGCTCCTTCAGTCTGGATTTGCCTGCCAGTCTTTGGGTCAGGAGCTGCCGTGTCCCCAGGCGCCACTGTGGTGAGAATCTCGCACTTCCTTCCATGTGCCCCACCACGCCATGTCCTCCCGCACCCCGACAGCCATTCTTAGAACTGGTCCAAGGCCATTGGGGGCTGGAAATGAATCCCTGGGTGAGAAAGCAAGGGGGATCGCAAAAGGGCGAGGCACAAGAGTGACACCATCTGGGATGTATTTGCAAATATCCCGTATCATTCTTGGTGTCTGTTGCGTGGGGGCGCGTGTGTGCGCGTGTACGCAAATGTGTCTGCGTGTGCCCACATGCGTCAGGTGCTCTGCATCTGTGTGGGCGTGAATCGTGCAGAGCTTCTATCTTTGCCCATGCAGAAACAATGGAGGACGCCACCAGTGCTGGAAGAGATGGGTGGATGAGTCTCCTGTCTTCTACGTGCCCCGGAGAGAATTGAGGAAGAGATAACGTGTGGCAGCCTTGAAGAGTTTCCACGATGTTTATGTGGACACATACAGGAAGCTAAAAACCCTTCTGTTTTTGGTGTGTGTGTGTGTGTGTGTGTGTGTGTATGGGGACCTGAGGAGGGACGATGAGGAAGGGACCTGAGTGTGACTGTCCTGCCGCTGCCCGGGTGATTCTGTGTGTGCGGGAGAGGTGCAGTACTGGGGTGGGGCCGGTGTTGCCATGTGCACAGAGGCCTGCCTTCTTGGGCAGGAAGAGCCTGGAAGGAGGAGGAGGAAGAGACAGACCTGTTATTTGGAGATTTATTGTATAGGCCAGAGCCGAAAGGCAGGGAAGGGGATTGCACAGTGGGACCAAATTGGTCCATTGGGTCCTGGTACAGTGTGGCCAGGACTCGGGGGGTTTCAGCCAGGACCCTTGATCCCAGAGGGGTGCTGTGTCCTTGGTGAGATAGAATCCAGTCAGCAAAGCCTCCAGTCAGGATCAGAGCGAAGACCACATGTCCCCGGACAACTCAGGAGCAGGCAGGCTTCTCATCGTCGATGCCAGTATACCTTGCTGCTGCCTCCCACACCCGGGGCTCCTTTGACCCCGAGCCCTGTCCTCAGACAGTGGCTCAGGATGGGAGATGTGTCAGGGGGAGGGGCAGGTGTGGGTTGTGGGCAGCAGCGAGGCTTATGAGTGGGAATTCATGGAGAGAGTACGCACGAGGGCAGAGATCCAGCGTGAGTTCGTGCGAGTGTGTGTGGGCGTCTGTGGCAAACTGGGCCTGAGATCCGTGGTGGTGCCGGCAGTGTGAGCGTGCATATGTTTGTGCGATTGCGTAGCGGTGTGTCTCTGTCTGTGCAGGAGTGGGTGGTTAGGCCACTGGAGAGACAAGGAGAGACACAGCGGTCTGTGTGAATGAGGTGCTTATGTGGGACGGTCAGGTGCCAGAATACAAGAGTGCAGTCCCTTCCCTCCTGAGTCCTGATGGTAATCGCTGGGATGGGTGCAATCGTTGCTGTGCCAGGGGGCTCAAGTCAGGATGCAAAAGGGAGATTGGTGCAAGGTCAAGAGGGGGGCCGAGGGGAGGAAAGCCTGTGTCCAGTGGCCAGTGGACCACTTGTGAGTGAGTGTGCTTGCGTGTGTGTTAGTGTGTGTCTATGTGGGAGTGAGTGTGTGTGTGTGTGTGTGTGTGTGTGTGTGTGTGTGTGTGTGTGTGTGAGTGGCTCTGGTGGGCCGACAGTAGCAAATACGTAGGGGCTACATGGTGTGCCCAGGCTTTGTGCACAGGGTAGCTAGGGAACCCAACCTGTCAGGCTACGTGGTGTGCAGAGGGCGTAGGTATTTCCCTGGAGGGAGCCGTCTAGCAAAAATCTCTGCTCTTGGCAGACGAGCCATGTTTTGTCACCAGTCAGCTCTTCCTTGGGGCTCTCCTCTCTGCTTCCTGTGCACCAGGCCCAGGGAAAGGGAGGAGCTGGGACCCTAGACCTCAGGTGACTTGAGTCCCCCAGGGGTGCCATAGCAGGGTGGTGTTGGTGATCCATGTGTGGATGGGCAGGTGAGCAGCCTGCCAGCTGCTCTCTGAGGGGACAGTTCCTTGCCAGCAACACCTCTCCCCGCAGCACAAGATCACCACTGTCGCTGCAGCTGGGCTGGGGACATGTCAAGGTGTGTCCCAGAACTGTGTTCCCCTTGCATGTAAGTGGTGCCAGAATGCGCCTCTCAGTCCCTGTGCGGGTGACCCTGATTAGCCTCAGGCTTAGTCGACTCCTGGCCTCATGTAAATGGGGAACTGGGTTCCTTTCTCAGTGTCTCAGCGGTTGCATGTCGACAGAGGATGCTGTGGACATTGTGGTCAGGATTCTGACCGGGCTCCCCCCGCCCTGCCCCAAACCACAGTGGGCAGCACATGGCCCACTGTGTGTGCGCTTTGGGGAGTCTAAAGCCGTACAGCCCCTCCAGTATTCTTCTCAGGTGGTGGAGGGTCAAAGGGGCCTAGGGAGGAACACTGGTCCCAGTCTGCTGCCGGCTGTGCCCACAGGTGTGTGTGCCCAGCTCCTTGACGCTGAAGCTGCAAGGCTTCTGCCCTGCCCCCAAAGCCCCATCCCTAGAATTTGCGTGTGGGCCAGATGGAAGTGAAGTCCCAGTGACCCTGCGGGATCACAGCGGGTGGTCTCGTCTGTGCCTGGCCACCCACCTACCTGCCTTCCCCGCAGCCCGTTGCCCCCATACAGGGCTTTCGGTAAACACGCGGCCACCGTCCAGCATGAGAGGAAAGGCTTGACGGTGTCCCAGTACCGCTGGTCATGTGTTGGCTGCTGCCAGCTGACAGCATGGAGACCCCATGGCCCAGTGGAGGATGTCCGACCTGTCCTACAAGGAACTGGGGACGACTGTACGGATGCATCAGGTCCCATGCAGTAACCTAGGCCTGACTTTATCCGCCTAGGGGGTGATCGAAGAGCCTTGGGGTCCCAGGCCTGGCATATGTGTCGGTGTGCTCCCTCCTGGATGGCGCTGCCGACACAAGGCTGGCTGGTCAGGGGTCGCGTGTGAGGCCCGTTGGGTCCCGGCCTCTAGGTCCGATACTGCCGTAGGTGTTGTTGAAAAGACAGAGCACGATATGACCATCCCTTGGGTGTCGCTGCACCGGGCATCCCGTCGCTGCTCCCAGGTTCCCACTACCGAGTCTCCCCGGGAGGCCTGGGAGGTTGCCAGGCTCCTTTTGCAGGGACACAAAGGCTTGTGAGAGCCCATCCGCAGGGTCCGGTGCTCATTGCGGATGACTTGGGGGCAGTGCGAGATCTATTGCTCCCGTCCTTAGAGGAGATTGTGGTAGTCTTAAGGGACAAAGATGTGCCTGGAGAATAGAAGGATGTCCAGAGGAAGCATTGGAGGAGGAAGAGGACGAGGAGGAGTAGGAGGATGAGGAGGAGTTGGAGGAAGAGGATTGGGAGGAGTTAGAGCTGGAAGAGAAGGGTGAATGATTGGGTGCAGGAGAGGGAACAAGTGGAGGAGGAGGATGTCCAGGATGAGGAGGAGCACGAGCCAAAGGAGCAGGAGCAGCTGGGGGAGGATGTTGAGGAGGACGAGAGCAGAGGGAAGAGGGTGGGGAGAAAAGATAGAGCCAGGGCTCCAGAGCATGAGTAGAAGTGTAGGAGCAGAAGGAGGAAGAGCCCGAGGAGGAAGAGGTGGAGGGAGAGGAGGAGCAGGAGGAGTTGGAGGAAGAGGATTGGGTGGGGTTAGAAGAAGAGGAGGAGGAGAAGGAGCAGTGAATGACTGGGTGCAGGAGAAGGACAAATGGAAGAGGATGATGTCCAGCACCAGGAAGAGGCGGATTACGGGCCAGAGGAGCAGGAGCAGCTGGAGGACGGAGTCGACTAGGACGAGAGCAGAGGGAAGAAGAGGTGAAAGGTCAGAGGTAGGGCAGGAAGGGCGGTAGCAGGAGAGGACCTGGAGAAGGAGGAAGAGTCCTAGGAGGAAGAGTTGGAGGAGGAGGAAGAGGTGAAGGACGAGGAGGATCAGATGGAGGAAGAGGACTGGGAGGAGTAGGAGGAGGAGGAAGACGAGTGAATGATCGGGTGCAGGCGAGGGAAGAAGTGGAGGAGGAGGAAGTCCAGGACGAGCAAGAGGAGGAGCACGAGTCGAAGAGCAGTAGTAGCTGGGGAGGAAATTGAGGAGGACGTGAGCAGAGGGAAGAAGAGGAGGAGGAGGAAAGGTAGAGCCAGGGCTGGAAGAGCAGTAGCTGCAGAGGGGGAGCAGAAGGATGAAGAGGCCCGAGGCTAAGACTTCCAGTACTGTGTTGAATAACAGTGGAGGCGGTGGACATTCCTGTCTCGTTCGTGACTTGAGCTGAGAGCTTTTGCTCCTTGAGATGATATTCACGTTGGGTCGTTCATACATGGCTTTATGATCTCGATGTGTGCTCCTTCTATCCCTACTTTCTTGAGGGGTTTTACCAGGAAAGGATGCTGTATTTTGTCCATCACTCTGTCTGCATCGATTGAGAGGATCCTGTGGTTCTCGTCCTTTCTTTTATTGATGTGAGGAATCCCGTTAATTGTTTTGCAGATGTTGAACCAGCCCTGCGTCCCAGGTACAAATCCCACTGGGTCGTGGTGAATAACATTTTCATGTATTGTTGGATCCGAGGGTCTAATATCTTGTTGAGGAGTTTTGCATCCATGTGCATCAGGGAAATTGGCCTATAGTTCTCCTTTTCAGTGGGGTCTCTTTCCGGTTTTGGAATCAAGGTAACGCTGGCTTCATAGAAAGAGCTTGGAAGTTTTCCTTCCATTTCTATTGTGAGAACAGCTTCAAGAGAATAAGTGTTAACTCTTCCTTAAATGTTTGCTGGCACTCCCCTGGAAAGCCATCTGGCCCTGCAGTCTTCTTCCTTCGGCAGGTTTTGGATTACTAATTTGATTTCTTTACTGGTGATGGGTCTGTTCAAATTTTCCTTTTCTTCCTCTTTCAGCTTTGGTAGTGTATATGTTTCTAGGAATTTGTCCATTTCTTCCAGATTGCCCATTGTATTGGCAAATAATTGCTCCTAATATTCTCTTCTTATTGTTTGCCTTTCTGCTGTGTTGGTTGTGATGTCTCCTCTTTCATTCTTGCGTTTCTTTATTTGGGCCCTTTCCTTTTTCTTTTTCATCAAACTGATGACTGGCTTATCAATTTTGTTAATTCCTTCAAAGAAGCAGCTTCTGGGCTCATTGATCTGTTCTCCTATTTTGGTTTGTTTCTTTGTTTGTTTGTGTGTTTGAGGTTGTTTTTGTTTTTGTTTTGTTTGATTTTTGGTTTCAATAGCATTGATTTCCGTTAATCATTGTTATTTTCTGTCTCCTGAATGTTTTGGGTTTCGTATGGTGTTCTTTTTACAGCCTCTTAAGGCGTAAGGTGAGGTTGTGTCTCTGAGATCTTTCTTTCTTCTTTAGGAAGACCTGACTTGCTAGATAGGTCCTCTTATAACCGACCCTGGTGCGTCCCAGAGGTTTTGGGTTGTGGTGTTATCACTGACTTCCATATACATTTTCATTGACTTCCGTATACTTTTTATATTCTCTTTCAACACTTGCTTAGCCCATTCAATCTTTAGTAGGATGTTCTTCAGTCTCCCAGTATTTGTTACCTTTCCAAATTGTTTCTTGTAGTTGATTTCGAGTCTCTTAGTGTTGTGGTCTGAAAATATGCACGGTGTGACCTCGATCTCTTTGAACTTCCTTAGGGATGACTGTTTTCCCCAGCATATGATCTATAGAGGAGAATATTCCATGAGCACCGGAGAAGAATATATATTCTGCTGCTTTATTATGAAATGTTCTGAACATATCTGTGAAGCCCATCTTGTCCAGTGTGTCATTCAAAGCCCCCGTTTGCTTGTTGATTTTTCGTTTACATGATCTGTCTGTTGCAGTGAGTGAGTGCATAGAAGTCTCCTCCTATGATGGCATTACTAAGAATGAGGTTCCTTATGTTTGCGTTTAATTGGTTTGTATATTTGGTTGCTCTCAAATACGCCACATAAATGTATCCATTTGCTAGGTCTTCTTGGTGGATAGACCCCTGAATTATGACATCATGCCCTTGTGTATCACTTGACACAGTCTTAAATTAAAGTCTAGATTGTCTGATAGAAGTATGGCTACTTTGGCTTTGTTTTGTTGACGGGTAGCATGACAGATGATTCTCCATCCCCTTCTTTTCACTCTGAAGTTGTTTTCACATCTAAAGTGGGTCTCTGGTAAACAGCATATCGATGGAACTTGTTTTCTCATCCATTCTGTTCCCCTATGTTTTTTGATTGGAGCATTCAGTCCACTGACGTTTAAAGTAGTACTGAAAGACACGATTTTATGGCCATTATCTTGTTTGAAGAGTTGGAGGAAAACATATCTATATATCTTTATATCTATATCTACGTCTCCATCTCCATCTGTATGTGTATGTGTATGTGTATGTGTATGTGTATGTGTATGTGTATGTGTATGTATATGTATATGTATGCGTATGTATTGTATTAACTGTATCTATATATCAATATCTATATCGATATGTATATGTCTATATACATCTATATATATAATTCTATATCTATTTGTATATATAAATATAATTATAAAGATAGATAGATAGATAGATAGATAGATAGATAGATAGATAGATATCAATTTCCCTCTGAGTGTCCCCCCTTAAAATTGCGTGCAGGTGTGATTTAGCGGTCACAAACTCCTTTAAATTTTGTGTATCTGGGAACCTTTTTCCTCTGTTTCTATTTTGAATGACAGCCTTGCTGGATAAAGAATTCTTCACTGTGGATGTTTCTAATTCAGCACTTTGAACGTATCCTACCACTCCTTTCAGGCCTGCCAAGTTTCTCTGGATAGGTCTGCTGCAAACCTGATCTGTCTTCTCTTGTAGTTTAGGGACTTGTTTCCCTTGCTGCCTTCATGATTCTCTTTGCCTGAGTACTTTGTGAGTTTGAATATGATATGCCTTGCTGAGGGTCAGTTTTTGTTGAATCTGATGGGGTCCTCGGTGCTTCCCGGATTTTGATGGTGTGTCTTTCCCCAGGTTAGCAACATTTCCCACTATGATTTGCTCACATAACCTTTCTACCCCTTTTTCTCTCTCTTCCT
This sequence comes from Panthera onca, assembly GCF_046562875.1. NCBI lineage: Eukaryota > Metazoa > Chordata > Mammalia > Carnivora > Felidae > Panthera > Panthera onca. Next base: position 7,849,756 of record NC_138358.1, on the reverse strand, counting down.
CTTCGGGACCCCTATGATTCTGATGTTGTTTTTCGTTCTGCATGAGTCACTGATTTCTCCAATTCTTCAATCGTGCTCTTTTCCTTAATCTCCCTCGATTTTGCTGCTTCCATAGTCTCCTTAAGTTGGTCCTCTGAATCGCTGATTCTCTGTTCTGTCTCATCCATCCTTGACACCGCTGCATCCATCCGTCATTGCAGCTCAGTTATATCATTTTTAATTTCATTCTGGCCAGTTTTTACTGCATTTTGTCTCTGCACAAAGGGACTCTAATCTACATTGGACTGCAGCTAGTATTCTCATAATCGTGCTTCTAAATGCTGCTTCAGACATCTTGCTTGTGTCTGTGTTGGTTGAATCCCTGGCTCTCGTTTCTTCAGGCTCTTTCTTTCTGGGTGAATTCCTTCCCTTTGTCATTTTGAATGGAGAAAAGGAACTCATGAGGTAGAAAATTCAATGAAATATTCAAATTATAAAATGTTAAAAGTAAAAACTTAAAAACACACATGTGAATAATGGAATGAATGATGCTAGATTCTAGGCATGTTTCACGTGGGTGTTGAAAGTGGTTTTGACACAGGAGAGAAAAAAACGTGGGAGTGGAGAAAAATTTAGAAAATACTAATAAAAAATATTAAAAAGGGAAATGTTGTGAGAATTTGAAAAATCAATACACTGAAGTAGACTAAAAGGAGAAGATGGGAGTAAAATAGAATCTGTGAATATAGACACAAAAGGAAAGAATAATGTAGAAGAGTATTAAAGAAAGTTAGTAAAATTTCCACCTGCCCAGTCTCCTTCGCCTCTCCGCGCACAAAAGCACCTCCCTTCCCATGCCTCCTCGCTCTCCAAGTTCACTTCTGCATGCCACGTACCTGCTGAATTCGGTGGTTCAGGATATGCAGATTGCTGTGCTAATCCTCCAGTCAGTTTCCTGGGTGGGTAGGATGGTTTAGTGTTGGTCGGGCTGTATCTCATGCACGCGAGACACTTAAGAAGCTTCCATGCTGTCTGCCATCCGGGCTCCTCCCCAAAGAGGTGAGATCTGTAGCACCAGTTCTCCGATATGAGACATCCCACAGGAAAGTTGCGGTCAGTGACAAAGCGGAAAAGGGCATGTACCAAACAGGGAGGTCACCCTGGAGGGGGAGGCAGAGAACCTGCTCCAGACCTGGGAGGGGAGGCAGGGGCTCAAATGCTGGAGCCACGCCCACTGCCCTCCAGCTGATTGTTCCTGAACAGCAGCCAACTGTCTGGGTCTGGCCTGGAGCGCCTTCACCCCAAGGACCCATGGTCAAAAAGTTCACTGCCTCTGCCTCTGCCTCTCCCCCACCTCCACCGCAGCCACAGCCACAGCCACAGCCACAGCCACAGCCACTTCAGTGTCCGAAGGGCCACGGGGCCGTGGGCGTGCTTCCCAAATGCTGGTGGGCTCCAGAAGGAGGCGGCAGGCATTTAAAAACCTTGGGCCTTGACACTCCACCTGCTGGGCCTAGTCTGGAGCCTCATGCCTCAAGTTCCCACTCCTTCTGCCCTATGGCCCTAGCCTGAGGATGGGCTAGGGCCCCAAAGCAAGGGAGTCCTGTTCCGGAAAACGCTGAGATTCCTGACAATACCGGGCCTCCATTCTGCTGGAAGAGGGCGTTCGAGAGTCCAGGAATCGTGGCAACACCCCTGTCTCAGTCCCAGACAATTTCACTCGTTCATACGCACTCACACGCACACGCACGGGCACGGGCACACACACACACTCCCCCTCTGTGGCTGTCTCTAGTGGTGACTTACTCTCCTTCTTCGGCCTCCTTCCATGTCCCTCTGGCCTCTGTCTGTCTCTGAGTCCCTGTGATCATTTTCTTGAGGGAACGCTTCCTCCCTCCCGCACCTCCATCTCTCTTTCTCTGTCTCTGTGCTGTCCTTGCACAGTATCAGTGCATCTGGGTTTCCGTGAGCTGTGCGTGTCCATAGGGACGTAGTAGGCTGCTGATGGCACAGGGCTGCAGGGGAACACACAAAGGAACGCACAAGTACCAGGGGTCAGAGCACATCCAGACCTCCTAAGCCGTGACTGCCTCCAGGCAGCCCACACAAGCTGGGTATACATGTGAACTGAGAAAGGTCAGTCCCTTGGCCCTTGCCCTGTAGGTTGCAGCCAGCTGGGAGGTACTGAAACCCAAGGGACTGCCCAGTGTTGAGAGGGTCTGAAGAAAGGGCAGGAGCCGAGGAGGCAGGGAACCTAGTCGTAGCTGGTGTTTCTCCACATGCCATGTTCCGGTGCCATTGGTACTGGAAGGTTGGTATCAGTTGTGGCTCTCTTTCCTTGGCATCTCAATGCAAGCTTCCGTGACCCAATGGAGGTCCTGAATCTGCCCTAGTTTTCAGCCAGGTTGGGCCCCAGGACAAATGCACGTGCTGTGTGAGGGGGGAAAGCAAGTGTGAGTCGTGAGGAGGAGCTAGCCTCGTGAGTGGGATGTGGCAGAGGGCATGAGTGAGTGCACAGGTCCACTAGAGTGTGTCTGTGAATGTATTGTGGCTGGCGCCTGTGAGTACTTTTGCCTGAGACCTAGCGTTTGTGCTGGCAGCGTGCACGTGTCTGTGTCCACGTGCCGCGTGGCCGTGCATCTTTGTGCCCGAGTGAGTGTGTGTAGGCCGTTGGCAAGCGAAGGAAAGAGACTGGGGGCTTTCCTGACTTGGTGAGTAAGGGGGGGCTCCAGTGCCCAAGTGCAGCGAGTGCAATCCCTTCGCGCCTGGGATCGACACGGAGCTAGCTGATCACCTTTCATGACGGGAGGAAAGCCCGGACTTTGCCTGGGTCCGCTCGTCCTGTGTTGCCTTGGCCAGGGGCAAGTTGGGGTTGGGCCACCCATGGCGCAGTGGAGGAGGACCAAAGTTCCCTGCAAGGAAGTGGGCGTTAGTGGAGGGAGGCAGCAGAGAGCATGAGTAAGTCTGGCCCTGCTCCTGGAGCGGCCTAGGGGATCATCGCAAGGCCTTGTGGTCCCAGCCAGGGTATGTGTCTCGGTGAACATCCTCCTGGATGACCCTGCAGAGACAGGCCTGGCTGGTCTAGAGTCCCTTGCGAAGTTGGGGCCCGGCCCCTGGACCCCAATACTGTGGTAGGTGTTGTTCAAACTGAAAGGCATTGCCTGCTTGTCCCAGACAGTCCCTGCACCTGGGACCCAGATTTGTTCCCACGTTCCTGCCACGGGGTCTCCCGGCGATGCGTGGGAGTTTGACAGGCCCCATTTCTCTGGAGGGAGTGAGTTGCATAGGTCAGGTGCACCAGGGTCTGGGCCTGCTTTCCTGTCTTGCCCACCCGCTACGTCCTCTGCTGAGGGCAGCTTGAGGGCTCACCACTGGACCTGTTCCTCTCCCTTTCTGGGTAAGAGTTTGCCTCTCTGTCGGTCACACTGGCCACCCCCTCTCAGCCCCCTGCCACCTGTTCAGCCTCCCCCCATCCACCTGCGTTTCTATGCATTGCTGTCACCTGAAGCGGTGGTGTGCTGCCTCATATATCACAGCCACCCTGGAGCATTGCTGTACCCCGTTCGTATCCTGACATAGCCCAGCGAGTCTGGAGGAACCTCTTCTGTGTCACGGAAGCAACATGTTGGCCAGAGGGCCCGGCACACGAATTTGGAAATCCTAGAATCCCCCGCCTGCCTGGCAGCCTCCTGGTCCCATAAAGAGGTAGGGGAACACTGCATTCCACCAAAGGGAAAAGGCAATGCATGAGTGTGGTGCCTGGCCAGGCAATGCATCTCGAGCCTCCAATCCTGCAGTGGCTCTGTGTGGTGTGTGTGTGTGTAGCTTATGCTGTCTGACATAGACCGGCAGGGAGTCCACATCACCACTGCCCTGACAGGGAGGGAGACCACATCATCGCCCTCACTGCACACCGTCTGCAGCTTATTGCTTCCCCAAAGTGGTCATGTGGCTTCATGTAGACCCTGGGGCGTGTCCCTCACTTGGGTCCCAACACTGCATCCCCCAACCCCCCGATACCTCTCGGAGACCCTTGAAATCATGCTGCCTGTGGCACAGGGGGACAGTGTTTTGAGCCAGCGCCCACGCTCATGGCAGCCTGCCGCCTAAGTGAGTGGTAAAGGAAATGGGACCAGGATGAACAGACATACGGCCAACGAAGGCCTGGGGAGGGTCCCTGTGAGAAGATGGCCAAGCATTGTGGGAGGAAGGGGACCGCTGTCTGTGGGACAGACACAAGCTCCAGGAATCCCAGGGCCCACGGTCACGGGTCTTTCCTGTGCACTGCCACACACGGGAGCAATGGGCAGCCCGTCATGAGAGGGGGGTGTGTGCTTGCCAGTGTGTCACTTTCCAGGCAACGGGGACAAACGGCAAGAGCGGCGCGCATGATACGCAGCCTCCCCTAGTGTGGCGTCCTCTCCACGTCACACACCTCTGGTCACCGACCTTCCCTAGCCGGTGCACTGCTAGACTGCTGTCATGACATACATGTCTTCTGGGAGCAAGGATGGACGTAGAGAGTATGCAAAGGAGGCTGAGCAGATGGAAAACCGGGGTGCACAGACAGCAGGCGCACAGCTGACATGCGTCTCCCGGACAGCCAAGGTGATCCGCTGAGTGGATTTGTCGGACTAGGGGCACAATGAACAAAGGTGGCGGTGTAAATGGGCAAAGCGGGGAGGTCCCCCTTTACCCGTGTGTGTAGATAGCCGCGTGCCCAGCGCAGCGTGGAATGCAAAGGTCGCTTTCGCATGGCCAGAAGCCAAACAGGGCACCCAGAGCGCACAGAGGGCCGGCTGCAAGCCCCCCGGAGGAGTTGCACTGCACGGGGCCCAGAGCCTTCCTGCCTATGCAACAGACGCGCCCCAGTTTCCGGGTGACCTAGGGGCGGGACCGCCGAAGCCACGCACGCCACCGTCCCTATGATTGGTCCTGAAGGCAGTGAAGCGGCCTGGGCGTGGCTTGGAGCTCCCTCAGCCTCAAAGCCGCAGGCGCACACCTCTCCCCACAAAGGCCTCCGAGGCAGCATCGGCATAGCGATAGCCACCGCCGAGGCATCCTGGGTACAGCACCATGCGCATGCGCATGCGCATGCGCCCCCTCGACCTTTGGGCTCTGGGAGGAAGGGGGAGCGAGTTGCCAGCCATTGCCCTCAGGGCTCCGCTCACTGGGTCTGGGGAGGGGGGCCGTGCTTTCACCTCCCGCTTCGTCGTCGGTAGGAGCCACAGTTGGTGTCTCGGGCCGGGGCCGCATGTTGCGCGACTCGTGTTTCCGAAACACTGGGGATGCCCGGAGGCCCCATGCCGCCTTCGACCGGGAACGGGGCGGTCGAGAGACGAGGGCCCGTGGGGACACTGGGTCTCCGGCAGGGCCGGAGGTGCCGCAGGCCGAAGGCTTGCAGGCCACAAGCGAACAGCCTGTGCAGGAAGGCCAGGCCCGACCCGAGAGGCAGGTGGGCGGCCCCAGCGAGATATCGGTGCCGCTGGTGCATGACATAGTGGCGGTGGAGGCGCTGTGGGGCCTGGCGGAGGAGGAGGTTGAGGTGGCGGCCGCGGAAGAGGACGCGCCTGGGGAAGAGGGGCATGAGCAGAGGAAGAAGGGGGAGGAGGACGAGGAGCAGGAGCCGGGGAAGGAGAAGGTCCAAGTTCACGAGGAGGAGGACCTGAAGGGCGAGGGGGAGCAGCAGGACCAGAAGAGCAGAAGGAGGAGGAGGAGGAGGAAGAGGGGGAGAGGCAGCAGGAGTAAAAGATTAGAAGGAGGAGGAGCAGCAGAAGCCCAAGCAGAAGGAGGAAGAGCGGAAGGAGGAGGAGTTGGCGGAAATGAAAGGGGAGGAGCAGGAGCAGCAGGGTATACAAGCGGGCGCGGCGGCGGCGGCGGCGGCGGCGGCGGCGGCGGCGGCGGCGGCCACGGCGCCGGCCGCGGCGGTGGCGGTGGAGGCATTGGCGGCGGCAGTGGCAGGGGAAGGGGACCAGGAGGAGGAGCAGGAGGAGGAAGGGAAGGCGTGCGAGCCATTAAAGGGAGAGCAGAATTGCAAACGGAGGAGGAAGAGGAGCAGGAGAAGGAAGCGCTGGAGGAGCAGCAGCAGGGCGAGGAGGAGGTGGAGGGCAAGGAGGACAAGGAGGAGCGGGAGGAGGAGGAACAGAAGCCGAGTGAGCAGGAAGGCCGATGGGTGGAAGAAGCCCAGGAGCTGCAGGTGAAGCAGGATAAGAAGGAGCAGGTAGAGTCAGGCCTCCGTCCTTGCCCTTCCCCACTGGAGGCTCTGGAGGCTCTGGAGGCCCTTCAGATAGAGCTACAGCCGGTGAATAAACAAGCCAGCCGGGAGCACGCTCGACTCAAACTCAGGATGTGGCAGAGGCGGCAGCGACATCTGCAGCAGAGAGGTGCCCTTATCCAGGGCATCCGTGGTTTCTGGGCCAAGGCTGTATCCTTCCTGCTGCTGGTGGAGGGTCCAGAGGGGGCTGGGCTTGCGCAAGAGGAAGGAAAGGGAGGTGACATTTAGAGGAACCCAGGACAGGGACTGGAGCTACGCCACGCTCCAGTGGCCGGGAACGTGCAAACGTGATCCCATCCGGTGGTCCTGGCTCTGCAATGAGTGTGGGAGGAGGGCAGTGCCGGGGTGGGGGAGGCATGTGTGCTTTACGTCGCACCTGGCACGGAAACAGCGCTGGGAGAGTGGGGAGTGGCGGTGGAGGTCCAGGCCAGGTCGGGGAAATGACCGAGGGCTTCTTCCCACACAAAGCCGCGTGGGGGCACGTTTCTGGGTCCCGCTAAGCATCTTGCTGCGGGGAAGGCGATGTGAATGCCCACTGGTCGGCGCGAGACCGGATGTGTGCTGTCTGGCTGTGTGGAAGTAAGCGTCCTCAGTGTCCTCACGAGCACACAAAGCTAGGCGTGGTTGCGGGCGTCTGGGCATGCACAGCCTCCTGTGCGTGTCTAGCAGAGCCCTGCGCGATCCTGAGACCCCGTGGGCCTGGACGCAGCCTGCGGGGAGGGCTTGAGACCCTGGGGGAGGACGCCAGTCCCGGGGGGAGGACGCCTGGATGCTGTCCACACTGGTTCTCTGGTTCGAGCTCTCTCACGCCCAGCACCTGAAGGCTCTTTGACCTGCGGCAGTTTGTGAACCACCCTCAGATGTCAGCCCTGAGTAGTAAGCCCGATGAAAGCATGCTTCGCCACATGACCAATTTGAAGGTCGGCCTGGGAGTGGGAGGTGGTGTGGGTGGCTGGCTGTGTGGGGAGGGGAGGTGGTGGGGAGAAGTGATGTGTTCCTTCCTCAGGGGAGGGCGGGTCTCCTGGAACAAGATTTCACATTTCTGCCCCACTGTACCACGGCAGGTGGAGGAACACAAGTTTCCCAGGGAATGCCGGAAGATCCTGCTGTTTTTTGGCAAGAACTCCTACTTCCAGAATGAAGTCGTTACGAAGGAGTATGTCCTAGGCCTTGATGGTAAGTGTCCACTGACTGCATGGGCGGCAGTGGGTGGAGGGTTGAATGTGATAAGTTCTCTGGCGCCTTCTCACATACGCGTCTTCCTGCAGGGTATAGGGCGTCTCATTCCAGTCCCATCCAGTGGTACCCAAGGTACAGACAGGAGGCCTACAGACGCAGGCATGACAACAGCAGCCTCAACTTCTTCAACTGGTTCTCTGACCACAGCTTTGCCGGCTCTAGCAGGATTGCTGAGGTGGGGCCCTGTAACAAGGAAGGGAGGTGATTTTCATGGGTTCCCCCACTGCGTGGGATAGCTACCTGAGGCCTGGCCTGTCTCCCCTACCAGATAATCATAGAGGATCTTTGGCCCAACCCCCTGCCGTATTTCAAGATGAAGGAGGCCCCAGGAGAGAGAACTGAGAGGGAAAGAGGTGAGCAGCCAAGGGTGTGGGCACGGAAATGTGTGTCGTGGGGTCCAGGGCACAATTCTCTTCTGCATGGAGGCACCGAGACTCACAGCGGCACAGGAGGTGACCCCAGGTCAAAAGGGCATCAGCCTGAGACAGGGAGTCTTAAGAAGTAACGTGTCCCAGAGGCTTTGCCCCTTTGGGGAGCCTGAAGGTGGGAAGGGGGCTAGACAAAAAGAATGAGCAAAGCGGGACAACCAAAGCTGGCTCATCACATAGCACGGTGACAACTGTCATTCCCGGACCATGAACCCCACCCTCAGGCCTCCTACCACCATCCCACATGTTGTCTGGCTTCTGGATCCCCTTGTCAGCTTTGGCACAGCTTATCACACCCTCCCATCCTACTTTCCGTTTGGAAACATTCAAGCAACCTTACTCAGGGCCAAGATAAGACTCTCACCTGTCCTGTGTGTGTGTGTGTGTGTGTGTGTGTGTGTGTGTGTGTGTGTGTGTGTGTTTGTGTCTGTGTGTACCCATATATCCCAGGGATATGCACGATCTTGAGAAGAGTATGAAGGAGCGTCGCACTACATCGACCCCAGTGGAAACCCTTCCGATGCTCACCGATGGTCCACAAGATTCTCCTGGCCATGAAATAAGGACAAGGGTGGTGGTGACACGTGGCGCAGGGCGGGGGTCCAATACATTGGAAGAAATATAGAATGGGAGATAAACAGCATGAAGTGTTTGTGTGTGTCTTCCTCTCAGGTTCGCCCTGGGGCGTGTCCATGTATACATGCGGCTGTCCAGAGGTGTAAGTGTTCTGTGCCTGCACATTGGAGTTCCAAGGAAGGGCGGGACGTAGGACATTGTCCGTAGGGATGGGTCACACATTGGGATTGCATGTGAGGTCAGTAAGATTGAAGCAATGGGGACTTGGGTGAGGGAGGCCAGGGCACAAACCTGAGAGAAAGGCCAGTGCCCAGGTTCATAGCTTTCCTGTGAAAATGAGGAAATTCAAGGAAACGGAGAGGCCAGCACAGGCCAGGGATGTCCAATATTCAGGGTTTGGGCATGTCCATGATGGTGCCCCCAGAATCCCGCATGGGGACACCCTCAGTCATGTTGACTGAACCGCCACACAGGGAGGAATTCCCAGGGTTGATTACCCTCTGGTTTTCAGACGTCTACCAATGCAGACTGTCTTGTGGACAAGGTCAGGATCTCAGGACCAGCCACACATATTTGAGGGATTGTGAGCAGGTTGTAAGATTGGTGTCCAGGGGAAGGAACCGAGGGACCAGAGGCAGAGTGGGTGGGTAAGACCGATGAAGTTCTGCTTCAGGCAGAGTTGACAGGGACAACATACACACTGCAGAGAAAACAGCCCACTACAGTCTCACGCAACTCCAAAATCACAGCCAACTTTTCTGGTTCCACTTCCTGAAGCTGAGCCTCCCAAACACCGCTTCACTTATTCTCACACACACACACACACACACACACACACACACACACACACAAGACTCCTGAAGGAGTCCTAGTGCTGATGCCCTTGTGTGAACTTTGCTGTTTCTGAAAAGACCTCTGGTTACGAATGGGTGGTCCAGATTGCAAGCCAACAGAGGGGAGGGTCGCGGGGAGGTGGGGCTCTTCAAGGGCACGAACACGCCAGCCTCTCCCGTGTGCCCTCTGCCCTCTCATCATCAGCCGTGATGAGTCGGGTGATGCTCTTCCTCTGTGTCCACAGGCTTAAGCCGTGTGTCCAACACGCCATGTGAGACTTGTGAGAAGACTCCCAAGTGCAAACACCAGCAGGCGCTCAGGGAGGTCGCCTCGTCCCAGGCAGCCTGTGTTCCTTTGCCTGAGTGCCAGGACAAAGGCTGCCTCAGCCACATAGGGAACGATGGACTTGTGAGGCCTTAGCATTCTGTGCAGAGGTCCCCGGCAGGCCTGGGGCTTAGAAAGGACTGGGACGAGCCTCACCTGCGAAGACGTGAGTGCTGGGATACTCCTTACACAGCAGATGGCTGCTTGCCAGAGATGTCTGTGCTAGGGATGGGGCAAAAGCTCCACCGTGCGAGCAGTGCAGTAGACAGAGTTCAGCCTTGTCCATCGCAGGCTCTTCTGTATCCCCATGTAACACGGCCCCCAGCACAGCGTGCCTGAGACTGACCTCCCGACACTAATATTCCTGTCTCCCAAGCTGCCCAAGCTCCCCAGGATCCCCACTGCACAGCTCTGCAGTACAAGAGCCTTCTCTGCAGTGGGTCTATTCCAGAGAAGGCGTGGGCAGTCCCAATGCATGGAGGCCTCTTGCCCCTATCATATGCAGACAACATGGTCAGCGGGGTGTGAGCACGCTGTGGAGTTGAGGATCTGTGCGACCAAGCCTTACCTCTTCCAGGGCAGAGGCTGTCGCACTCTCTAGAAGGGAAGGCAGGCCTTTCTCTCGCTGCTGTCTGCACGCTGGCTGGAGAGGCACGTCTTCTCAGCTGCTTGATGGGTAAATGTCAGGGTACCCTGGAAAAGCTCCCAGTGCTGACCCGAGTCTTTGGGTGTGAACATCCAAAGAAAGTATGGCCAGTGATTGTGCAGTGGGAATACGGCCTCAGTGGTCATGAGGCTGGGCCCTTTGGGGCATCTTTCTGCACAAGCAGGCCGTTACTTGATAGGTCTTGCCGAGCAGGAACACTTTACGGGACAGGTGAACACCGGGTCCCCCACATGTTAATATCTCCAGCCAATACCTCCTTAGGGGCCAGGGTGACGTTTGCGCCCGGCCTGTCCCAAAGACAAGGTACGGACAAAGTGTGGGTGTGGAATACACTCACGGCACCCAGAGCCAAACCCTCAAGTGTGGACACTTGAGGTCCGTGGGCAGAGGCCTCGGTGCTCTGTGTCCGAGGGATTACAGCCCTCATGCTGCACACCCGGCATCCCCGGGTGTCCTCCCGTATCCGCAGCTCTCCCCGGGGAGCCCTAGGGTCCAGGAGCTGCTAAACCCCCTGCACAACTGTATCTGCTGCCCAGCGGCCTCTTCCACCCCAACATCAGCGTGTGTGGGCTCCAGAGTGCTGTCTCTGTCTCGAGTGGGCTCGAGAGAGGACACCCTCAGCAATTCAGGAGCCTTCTGACTTCCATGTCTCTGAACCACGCGTGTCTCATTGGCCTGTCGGGATCGTCCCGTTGTTCTCTGTTCACAGGAAATGTCTCGCATTGCCTGTGCTCCTCTGTCTCCCTGAGTGAGCCCTGGCGTGTTTGTGTCTTTTCCTGGCTTTGCCTGTGCCGACACCTCTCTGGTGATGCCTCCTTGCCTGGCCTAAGTGGGCACAGCTGTACCCGTGTAACCGCCTTCGTCTCTGCACACCTGTGTGTTGGGTCAGCTGTGGCTCTGGTGGCCTGTCTTGTCTTTGGTGTATGCTTCTGCGCTTGAGTGTGCTTCCCTCTGCATTCAAACCCTTTCTTCCACTGACAGATCCAATTGCTGTCCTGCTGTCAGGTGGAGGGGCTTCTGCGTGTTCTGTTCTATGTTCCAGGAGCCAGAAATCCTTCCGTGCCTGTAGGACCTTCGTCAGAGGATTGGCCATGCACTCACTGCCAGCCAGTTAATGTCCCCAAATGCAGCTGGCTTGCTGTGAGCATTCCGTCACACCTCTATTTTCTGTCCTTCTGTTTTCAAACCCTTTGCGCCCGAGGGGCTCAAACGTCACTGGCCTGCACGTTGCAGATGCAGGCGTAAATTGTGAAAAGCGGACCGGCAACGTTTTCCCACTTACTCTTTTGCCACGTGGCATGTTCCTGGCTGGGAGAGACTTCCCCCTGCCAGTGTGTGTCTCGTTTCCGTGTGCCTCCTGTGTGTTCTGGTCCCTAATTTGTCCATTACGTCCTACCTGGGAGTCTGATTCATGTCTGCAGGAACGAGGCTGACACCTTTGACTGCTGGGTTCTGAGCTCAGCTTAGTCCACCAGGACTAGTGCGTGCCTGAGGGACACAACGGGCAGTGACGGATGTGCCCGTATCCTTCACGTGCAAGTGCTCCGTCCAGCCACCTTCGCCGGGACATTTCTCAGCGACCCCTCTTTGTTTGTGGTGAGAGCACTTGCCTCTGAGAATTCTGACGAGGCGGTGAAGCATTGCTTACGGCTGCCCTGTGCAAGTTAGATCTCCAGAACTCATGCACATGGCATGACTGCATCTTCACACCCGAGCCCCGACACCTCCTCATCGCACCCTCCCCTGATTAGCACCACTCTACTCTCTGGTGGACTGCATGCCTTTAACTCCTTTAGTCTCCTCAGGAATCCATCAGGCAGGGCTCACCACCACTGTGCTTCTGTCAGGGGCTGGCTTCTTTCAGTGAGCCCAGTGCTTTCTGCACTGATGCTCAATGCACCCGCAGAAGGGTGAGCCACACTAAGCCCGGCGGCAAACCCTTTGGCCCTACATTTCCCACATGTGTGCCTGGTGGCAGAGGTGCACAAGGAGCCCGCCTGCATGCGTCTCCCAGGTCCTCCACAGGGTACAAAGTACCGCCTCAGGAGGCTGATCCGCATCACATGGGCATAGCTCTGCTTGCACGTGTTAGCCTTTCGTATCATACAGGCAGCCCAGACTTAGAAATCCTGCTACCTGCTTACAACTATCCAGCCCTCGTGCTTCTGCAGACGCTCTGTGTCTGTACAGACATTTGAGTCACGGTCTCGTGACCTTCCAATACAGCTTGATGGTCTGTCCTTAGCTTACAGCCTGGGATGCGGTTCTCACTCATTGTCCTCCCCTCGGGTGCGAGTTTCCTCCATCACTGTGGTGGAAGGTAACCTTTATCACCATACGTTGGCTTGAAATTACTGGGCGGATCACCTGTCTGCGTCCGGGGATCCGAAGGAGACCTTGGCTCTTTTGCTCACGGTCCACCCTTTCTCTGTGATGAGTCGCTTTGGATGAGAAGCTTGCCAGAGGCGAGGGGGCCTCAGAGTTGAGCACATTTCCTGGGCATCTGTGAGAACTTCGTTGGTTCCACTCGGAAAGCATTGACATTCATGGATGTGCAGCCTCTGCTTTTGCTTGAATTTGCCGAGCTTTGGGACGTGATTTCTTCCCGCATGTGCTGTGCCTAAATCTCTGCTGTGTCTTTCCGGCAGTCCCGTTTCCTGTCTCCTGCTGGTAAGTGCAGGGCTTCCAGCAGCCCTGTGGGGAACGGGTCCTTGTTTTCTTCCCTGCGGTGCCCTCTTCCTCACCCCGAATGACCTCATTGCAGCTTCCTTCTCGTTCAGCGATCGTTTCAGACTGCCCTTAAGGTCCAGGTGGGAGCGGTGCCTTTTGTGCTGAGGGCTGACCACTGTAGAGCATTCGTCTCTGTGCAAATTGCACAGGTGAATTTCACCAGGTGAAAGTGCACACTGCAGTTGCCCTGTCTTCAGAGTCAGCCCACCTGTCTCCGCCTCGGCTGCCCCTGCTCTCCTTCCTCCTACCCTCTCCTTACCTCCCCCTCCCTTGTCTTCTTCCTGTCCCTCCCTCCCACTTTCCTTCCAGCTCTCTTTGTCTTCGTCTCCCTCCTCTCCATCACTAATGCCTCCCCCTGTCTCCGCCTGTCTTCCTTGTAATAGGTGCCCCTCTGTCTCTTCTTGTCTTGCTCCTCCTCCCCGTCTCTCCCACCAATCTCCCCGGACTCTCCCTCTCCAGGCCGGTCTTCCCCTCCACTCGTCCTTCCTTCATCTGCTCTGCTTGCACGTGTCTCTCTCTCTCCCTCTATAGCTCTGTCTCTCTGTGTGTCTCTTTTTCGCTGTCTCTCTCAGTGGACCTTCTGTGTCTGGGTGCATGCTTCTTCAGAATTCTTGTTGGTGCCTGGGAAATGGGAAGGGAACTCGTCTGCTTTCGCGTGTACTAGTGAAAGCAGGCACAGGGCTTTCTCAGAGACAGACACAGACAAGTCTGCAATTCTCGGTGAAGGGCCCCTACGTGCCCTGCGTGGTTGGAGTCGTCCTCCTTTTAGTGGAAGGTTAGATTTCAGGACCGGAGCAAGCTGCTAAATCCTACTACTACCCCATCTCCCTGGCGCTCTGTACGGAGATCAGTAGGGCACCAGTGGCAGATGGTGCTCTGGGGGTTGTTCTTTGCTCTGAATTGCAGTGCAGTGAGGTCTACTGAGCTGTTTTCTTGCAAGGACATGGCGGTGGGGTGGGTCTAGGGTGGGTGTCACTGGTTCTGGGTGGGCACCCACCTTACCGCCGCCCTCAGCCTGACGGCCAAGGAGGAGATACCGTGCGGACGGCCATGTGGCCCCGGTAGGCGTGACACTAAGGACTTCTCCAGGCTTTGCCCCAGCTTCATGAAGAAGGGGCAAGGGACGGAGCAGGGAGTGGCTCACGGCGTGGACGATCCTGTGCTGAACGCTCTGGTGCCCGTAGTGAGGCCTCTGGGGAAAGGGTGTACAAGCGACCACACACTGCGCGATACCGGGGACCTCGCAAGTGAAGCCTGGAAGGTGACAGCGCTGAAGAGGACATGCGGCAAACGGGGGCCACGCTGGCACCTTGGCACTCGCTCCAGAGCCTGGACCGGCCATTGGCGCGCGCTTGCTGGCGGCCAGCACCCTGTCTTGCTGTCTTGCAACTGATTGCTCCCCGAACCTGGCCAGCTGGCCTGACCTGCCCTGGAACCACTTCGCCCCCAGGCCGCATGCGCACACTCTTCACTGCCTCTGTCTCGGCCCCTCCTCCACAGCAGCCACAGCCAATGCGGAGTCCTCAAATCCCAGAGCCTGTGCGCCTGCGCTCAACTTTGGCGGGCTGCGGCGGGAGGCTTCAGGGAGCTCATGGTCTTGCGGCCAAGGCTCCCCCCACCTGCTGCCGTTTCCTGTCCTTGTCCTGAGGCTGCCCTAGCTACACTGGGGCCGGGGCCGAGCGTCATGGCCAGCGTGTCGCGGTCCGGACAAAGCGGAGATTCCCGCCGACCCTGGGCCCTGATCGTCCCGGATGCGAAAGGTGGAGAGTCCCGGCCCCGCGGGAATGCAGGGGCGCTGGAGGGCGTGGGCTGGCCGCAGTCCCCAGGTTCAGGGGCGGCAAGCGCCCATCCTGTGCAGGAAGCCCAGGCCGGGTGTGAGATACAGGTGGCAAGCCCAGCGGAGGAATTGGTGCTGATATTGGATGACGGAATGGTGGCGGCTGAGGTGGTGATCGGGGAGGAGGAAGAGGACGGCGAGGCGACCAAGGATGAGGTGGCTGGAGAGGAGAATTCTGAGGAAGCCAAGCCAGAAGCAGAGGACATGCACGAGGAGGAGGAGGTGGAAGTTGAGAGACAGCAGCAGGAGGAGTTTCAGGAGCAAGAGGAGAAGCGCGAGGCAGATGCAGAGGCGGAGGAGGGGCCCCAGCTCTCCCAGCCGCTGCAGCAGCAAGAGCCAGCGCTGCGTCCTGCCTCAGCCCAGGACCCGCTGGCAGCACTGGAGCGTCTTCAGCTGGAGATCAGCGCTGGGAATGCCCAGGATTCCAGGGCCTTATGGCGGCTGAAGCGCAGGATTCTTCGGAGGCAGATTTCTTACCTGGATCACAGAAGGGCCATCATCAAGCACATCCCTGGCTTCTGGGCCCAGGCGGTATCCTTCCTTGTGCTGGTGGGTGATGGCGGGGGCTGTTGTGCAGGAGGGCTGGGCACTGAGAGCAGGGTGCCTCAGGGCGATGGCCCCCAGAGAGGAGAGCTGGGGAATGGTCCCTGGCCCTGGGTTGGTGTGGTCTGGGATCCAGTGTAAGGCCTTGGACAGGGGCGGTTGTTGGGGATGGGGGGACTTGGTGACTGGGTCTGTTTCCTCTAGGTCTCCGCCAACGTTGGCCTGCAGGCTGGTCTCAAATATTACTTGCAGACACGAGCCATGTGTCCCCATGCTACCAGAGCTAGGGTAGCACAAAGCAGCCTTCACTCAGAGCAGATAAGGCAAGGAAATATTTCGCTGCAAAATGGGAGAGTTACGCAGGCCGCACACCCACCTTCACATTCACAGGCTGTGCACGTTTCCTAGCAGTTCCTTCAAAAGAGAGCATTTCAGACACACACTCGTGACCTTTAGTGGAACCACGCCACGCCCCTTTGCCAGACAGTAGGACGACTGAGACCCACTCCGAATGGGGTACAAGCTGCCTCCTCAGACCCTGACACACACACACACACACACACACACACACACACACACAGAGGATTCTCTCCTGGTATCTCCACCCCTGCTTCCCTCTCTGTCCTCAGGCTCCGGCTCGGTCCCACCCATGTCTTTCTCTCCGGACTGGCCGTGTCACTGTGTCTAATCCTTTTCCCTCCTCGGCCCTCCTCGTCCGTGCTTCTCGATCTCTTTCTCCCTCCCACACCCTCTGCTTGCAGCGTAAGTGTGCAGTCGGGTTCCTGTAAGCCATGTTATTCCATCTGGACTCAGGAGGCTGGTGACAACATAGGTCTTCACGGGAATATGCCAAGAAACCCAGCCGTGAGGAGGGGTCAGAGCACATGCCGACATCACAAGCTATGATGGGCTGCTGGCAGCCCACACAGGTCAGATATAGGAAGGAACTGTGAGGCGTGCAGGCAGTGGAGTCTCTCCCTGCTGTGTGCAGACAGCGTGGGAGGTACAGGAAGCCAACGGACTGCCCAGTGTCGATGGGGTCTGATGCATCTGCAGAGGCTGAGGAGTGTGGGGACTAGTGTTTCCTGGTCTTTCTGCACATGCCGTGATCTAGTCCCTTGCTCTTAGCCTGGGAGGGTTGGAGGGGGGCTGTGTCTGTTTCCACAGCATCTGAAGGCACAGCTCCTTGACACAGCACAGATTCTGAATCACCCCCAGTTGTCGGCCATGATCGGTGCCCAGGACAAAGACGTGCTCGGCTACGTGGTCGACTTGGAGGTGAGACCGGGGAGGCTGTGGCTGGGGGCCGTCCCGTCGGGGGTGGGATTTGGGCAGGAGAGGGTGAGGCAAAGGTGCTCACCCTCACAGCCAGGCAAGTAGCTCAGGACCCCGAGGGAGGACACTTGCCCCCTCCTGTCCCATTGCTCACGGCAGGTGGAAGAAGTGGGCCATCCCAAGTACCGCTGCAGAGTGATGTTTTTCTTTGGGGCCAACCCGTACTTCCGGAACCCAGTGATCATTAAGGAGTATCAGCTGAGCTTTGCTGGTAGGGTGTGGGTCCCATGATGGTGCGGGGCAGGGGGATGAGGAGCATGAATCAGGGGCAGGAGGGAGGGGGAGGGGGAGGGGCAGGTGGGTGGGGAGGAGGCCATCAGCTTGCTCCTCAAATCCTCTCTTCCTGCAGGCTACAGGACATCGCGTTCCACTCCAGTCCAGTGGTTCTGGGATGATGAACGTGGAGCTCCCAGTCGCAGGCATGACCCCACCAGCCTTAACTTGTTCAACTGGCTGTGTGAGCACAGCTGCCCAGGGGCGAACAGGATTGCCGAGGTGGGGCCCCTGAGGCCTTCGTCAGCAGTGGGGATGTGGGTGGCCCCCGGCCAGAGAGGAGAGTGGGCTATGCCCAATGTGGCGCCGGCCTGTGTCCTCTTCCAGATCATCATCGAGGACCTGTGGCCCAATCCCCTGCAGTACTACCTGAGGGAGGAAGGGACCAGAAGACAGTGATCTGACGTGCTCACGTGTCGGTGAGAACCCCAGTATGCGGTGTGTTGACCTGCGTGTTGTATGGGCAAGGGAACGTGGGCCACACATTGGCTTGGAAATGGAAGGTCCGCCGACACAGGGACACAGGTAGCATGGGGAGAGGGTGGGAGGATGACAGGGGACCTGCAGAGACTCAGCTGCAAACACACAGAGGGTCGAAGCCTGCAAACCAGATGCAGTTGTGCTGTGGGCTGGGGCTTTGGAGAGCAACTCGGGAGGAGCAGTGCTTCACCCCAAATGCTCCCCGTGGATGTCCGCCCTGTCCCGGGCTTCCCCCTGCTCCTTCAGTCTGGATTTGCCTGCCAGTCTTTGGGTCAGGAGCTGCCGTGTCCCCAGGCGCCACTGTGGTGAGAATCTCGCACTTCCTTCCATGTGCCCCACCACGCCATGTCCTCCCGCACCCCGACAGCCATTCTTAGAACTGGTCCAAGGCCATTGGGGGCTGGAAATGAATCCCTGGGTGAGAAAGCAAGGGGGATCGCAAAAGGGCGAGGCACAAGAGTGACACCATCTGGGATGTATTTGCAAATATCCCGTATCATTCTTGGTGTCTGTTGCGTGGGGGCGCGTGTGTGCGCGTGTACGCAAATGTGTCTGCGTGTGCCCACATGCGTCAGGTGCTCTGCATCTGTGTGGGCGTGAATCGTGCAGAGCTTCTATCTTTGCCCATGCAGAAACAATGGAGGACGCCACCAGTGCTGGAAGAGATGGGTGGATGAGTCTCCTGTCTTCTACGTGCCCCGGAGAGAATTGAGGAAGAGATAACGTGTGGCAGCCTTGAAGAGTTTCCACGATGTTTATGTGGACACATACAGGAAGCTAAAAACCCTTCTGTTTTTGGTGTGTGTGTGTGTGTGTGTGTGTGTGTGTATGGGGACCTGAGGAGGGACGATGAGGAAGGGACCTGAGTGTGACTGTCCTGCCGCTGCCCGGGTGATTCTGTGTGTGCGGGAGAGGTGCAGTACTGGGGTGGGGCCGGTGTTGCCATGTGCACAGAGGCCTGCCTTCTTGGGCAGGAAGAGCCTGGAAGGAGGAGGAGGAAGAGACAGACCTGTTATTTGGAGATTTATTGTATAGGCCAGAGCCGAAAGGCAGGGAAGGGGATTGCACAGTGGGACCAAATTGGTCCATTGGGTCCTGGTACAGTGTGGCCAGGACTCGGGGGGTTTCAGCCAGGACCCTTGATCCCAGAGGGGTGCTGTGTCCTTGGTGAGATAGAATCCAGTCAGCAAAGCCTCCAGTCAGGATCAGAGCGAAGACCACATGTCCCCGGACAACTCAGGAGCAGGCAGGCTTCTCATAGTCGATGCCAGTATACCTTGCTGCTGCCTCCCACACCCGGGGCTCTTTGACCCCGAGCCCTGTCCTCAGACAGTGGCTCAGGATGGGAGATGTGTCAGGGGGAGGGGCAGGTGTGGGTTGTGGGCAGCAGCGAGGCTTATGAGTGGGAATTCATGGAGAGAGTACGCACGAGGGCAGAGATCCAGTGTGAGTTCGTGCGAGTGTGTGTGGGCGTCTGTGGCAAACTGGGCCTGAGATCCGTGGTGGTGCCGGCAGTGTGAGCGTGCATATGTTTGTGCGATTGCGTAGCGGTGTGTCTCTGTGCAGGAGTGGGTGGTTAGGCCACTGGAGAGACAAGGAGAGACACAGCGGTCTGTGTGAATGAGGTGCTTATGTGGGACGGTCAGGTGCCAGAATACAAGAGTGCAGTCCCTTCCCTCCTGAGTCCTGATGGTAATCGCTGGGATGGGTGCAATCGTTGCTGTGCCAGGGGGCTCAAGTCAGGATGCAAAAGGGAGATTGGTGCAAAGTCAAGAGGGGGGCCGAGGGGAGGAAAGCCTGTGTCCAGTGGCCAGTGGACCACTTGTGAGTGAGTGTGCTTGTGTGTGTGTTAGTGTGTGTCTATGTGGGAGTGAGTGTGTGTGTGTGTGTGTGTGTGTGTGTGTGTGTGTGTGTGTGTGTGTTGAGTGGCTCTGGTGGGCCGACAGTAGCAAATACGTAGGGGCTACATGGTGTGCCCAGGCTTTGTGCACAGGGTAGCTAGGGAACCCAACCTGTCAGGCTACGTGGTGTGCAGAGGGCGTAGGTATTTCCCTGGAGGGAGCCGTCTAGCAAAAATCTCTGCTCTTGGCAGACGAGCCATGTTTTGTCACCAGTCAGCTCTTCCTTGGGGCTCTCCTCTCTGCTTCCTGTGCACCAGGCCCAGGGAAAGGGAGGAGCTGGGACCCTAGACCTCAGGTGACTTGAGTCCCCCAGGGGTGCCATAGCAGGGTGGTGTTGGTGATCCATGTGTGGATGGGCAGGTGAGCAGCCTGCCAGCTGCTCTCTGAGGGGACAGTTCCTTGCCAGCAACACCTCTCCCCGCAGCACAAGATCACCACTGTCGCTGCAGCTGGGCTGGGGACATGTCAAGGTGTGTCCCAGAACTGTGTTCCCCTTGCATGTAAGTGGTGCCAGAATGCGCCTCTCAGTCCCTGTGCGGGTGACCCTGATTAGCCTCAGGCTTAGTCGACTCCTGGCCTCATGTAAATGGGGAACTGGGTTCCTTTCTCAGTGTCTCAGCGGTTGCATGTCGACAGAGGATGCTGTGGACATTGTGGTCAGGATTCTGACCGGGCTCCCCCCGCCCTGCCCCAAACCACAGTGGGCAGCACATGGCCCACTGTGTGTGCGCTTTGGGGAGTCTAAAGCCGTACAGCCCCTCCAGTATTCTTCTCAGGTGGTGGAGGGTCAAAGGGGCCTAGGGAGGAACACTGGTCCCAGTCTGCTGCCGGCTGTGCCCACAGGTGTGTGTGCCCAGCTCCTTGACGCTGAAGCTGCAAGGCTTCTGCCCTGCCCCCAAAGCCCCATCCCTAGAATTTGCGTGTGGGCCAGATGGAAGTGAAGTCCCAGTGACCCTGCGGGATCACAGCGGGTGGTCTCGTCTGTGCCTGGCCACCCACCTACCTGCCTTCCCCGCAGCCCGTTGCCCCCATACAGGGCTTTCGGTAAACACGCGGCCACCGTCCAGCATGAGAGGAAAGGCTTGACGGTGTCCCAGTACCGCTGGTCATGTGTTGGCTGCTGCCAGCTGACAGCATGGAGACCCCATGGCCCAGTGGAGGATGTCCGACCTGTCCTACAAGGAACTGGGGACGACTGTACGGATGCATCAGGTCCCATGCAGTAACCTAGGCCTGACTTTATCCGCCTAGGGGGTGATCGAAGAGCCTTGGGGTCCCAGGCCTGGCATATGTGTCGGTGTGCTCCCTCCTGGATGGCGCTGCCTACACAAGGCTGGCTGGTCAGGGGTCGCGTGTGAGGCCCGTTGGGTCCCGGCCTCTAGGTCCGATACTGCCGTAGGTGTTGTTGAAAAGACAGAGCACGATATGACCATCCCTTGGGTGTCGCTGCACCGGGCATCCCGTCGCTGCTCCCAGGTTCCCACTACCGAGTCTCCCCGGGAGGCCTGGGAGGTTGCCAGGCTCCTTTTGCAGGGACACAAAGGCTTGTGAGAGCCCATCCGCAGGGTCCGGTGCTCATTGCGGATGACTTGGGGGCAGTGCGAGATCTATTGCTCCCGTCCTTAAGGAGATTGTGGTAGTCTTAAGGGACAAAGATGTGCCTGGAGAATAGAAGGATGTCCAGAGGAAGCATTGGAGGAGGAAGAGGACGAGGAGGAGTAGGAGGATGAGGAGGAGTTGGAGGAAGAGGATTGGGAGGAGTTAGAGCTGGAAGAGAAGGGTGAATGATTGGGTGCAGGAGAGGGAACAAGTGGAGGAGGAGGATGTCCAGGATGAGGAGGAGCACGAGCCAAAGGAGCAGGAGCAGCTGGGGGAGGATGTTGAGGAGGACGAGAGCAGAGGGAAGAGGGTGGGGAGAAAAGATAGAGCCAGGGCTCCAGAGCATGAGTAGAAGTGTAGGAGCAGAAGGAGGAAGAGCCCGAGGAGGAAGAGGTGGAGGGAGAGGAGGAGCAGGAGGAGTTGGAGGAAGAGGATTGGGTGGGGTTAGAAGAAGAGGAGGAGGAGAAGGAGCAGTGAATGACTGGGTGCAGGAGAAGGACAAATGGAAGAGGATGATGTCCAGCACCAGGAAGAGGCGGATTACGGGCCAGAGGAGCAGGAGCAGCTGGAGGACGGAGTCGACTAGGACGAGAGCAGAGGGAAGAAGAGGTGAAAGGTCAGAGGTAGGGCAGGAAGGGCGGTAGCAGGAGAGGACCTGGAGAAGGAGGAAGAGTCCTAGGAGGAAGAGTTGGAGGAGGAGGAAGAGGTGAAGGACGAGGAGGATCAGATGGAGGAAGAGGACTGGGAGGAGTAGGAGGAGGAGGAAGACGAGTGAATGATCGGGTGCAGGCGAGGGAAGAAGTGGAGGAGGAGGAAGTCCAGGACGAGCAAGAGGAGGAGCACGAGTCGAAGAGCAGTAGTAGCTGGGGAGGAAATTGAGGAGGACGTGAGCGGAGGGAAGAAGAGGAGGAGGAGGAAAGGTAGAGCCAGGGCTGGAAGAGCAGTAGCTGCAGAGGGGGAGCAGAAGGATGAAGAGGCCCGAGGCTAAGACTTCCAGTACTGTGTTGAATAACAGTGGAGGCGGTGGACATTCCTGTCTCGTTCGTGACTTGAGCTGAGAGCTTTTGCTCCTTGAGATGATATTCACGTTGGGTCGTTCATACATGGCTTTATGATCTCGATGTGTGCTCCTTCTATCCCTACTTTCTTGAGGGGTTTTACCAGGAAAGGATGCTGTATTTTGTCCATCACTCTGTCTGCATCGATTGAGAGGATCCTGTGGTTCTCGTCCTTTCTTTTATTGATGTGAGGAATCCCGTTGATTGTTTTGCAGATGTTGAACCAGCCCTGCGTCCCAGGTACAAATCCCACTGGGTCGTGGTGAATAACATTTTCATGTATTGTTGGATCCAAGGGTCTAATATCTTGTTGAGGAGTTTTGCATCCATGTGCATCAGGGAAATTGGCCTATAGTTCTCCTTTTCAGTGGGGTCTCTTTCCGGTTTTGGAATCAAGGTAACGCTGGCTTCATAGAAAGAGCTTGGAAGTTTTCCTTCCATTTCTATTGTGAGAACAGCTTCAAGAGAATAAGTGTTAACTCTTCCTTAAATGTTTGCTGGCACTCCCCTGGAAAGCCATCTGGCCCTGCAGTCTTCTTCCTTCGGCAGGTTTTGGATTACTAATTTGATTTCTTTACTGGTGATGGGTCTGTTCAAATTTTCCTTTTCTTCCTCTTTCAGCTTTGGTAGTGTATATGTTTCTAGGAATTTGTCCATTTCTTCCAGATTGCCCATTGTATTGGCAAATAATTGCTCCTAATATTCTCTTCTTATTGTTTGCCTTTCTGCTGTGTTGGTTGTGATGTCTCCTCTTTCATTCTTGCGTTTCTTTATTTGGGCCCTTTCCTTTTTCTTTTTCATCAAACTGATGACTGGCTTATCAATTTTGTTAATTCCTTCAAAGAAGCAGCTTCTGGGCTCATTGATCTGTTCTCCTATTTTGGTTTGTTTCTTTGTTTGTTTGTTTGTTTGAGGTTGTTTTTGTTTTTGTTTTGTTTGATTTTTGGTTTCAATAGCATTAATTTCCGTTAATCATTGTTATTTTCTGTCTCCTGAATGTTTTGGGTTTCGTATGGTGTTCTTTTTACAGCCTCTTAAGGCGTAAGGTGAGGTTGTGTCTCTGAGATCTTTCTTTCTTCTTTAGGAAGACCTGACTTGCTAGATAGGTCCTCTTATAACCGACCCTGGTGCGTCCCAGAGGTTTTGGGTTGTGGTGTTATCACTGACTTCCATATACATTTTCATTGACTTCCGTATACTTTTTATATTCTCTTTCAACCCTTGCTTAGTCCATTCAATCTTTAGTAGGATGTTCTTCAGTCTCCCAGTATTTGTTACCTTTCCAAATTGTTTCTTGTAGTTGATTTCGAGTCTCTTAGTGTTGTGGTCTGAAAATATGCACGGTGTGACCTCAATCTCTTTGAACTTCCTTAGGGATGACTGTTTTCCCCAGCATATGATCTATAGAGGAGAATATTCCATGAGCACCGGAGAAGAATGTATATTCTGCTGCTTTATTATGAAATGTTCTGAACATATCTGTGAAGCCCATCTTGTCCAGTGTGTCATTCAAAGCCCCCGTTTGCTTGTTGATTTTTCGTTTACATGATCTGTCTGTTGCAGTGAGTGAGTGCATAGAAGTCTCCTCCTATGATGGCATTACTAAGAATGAGGTTCCTTATGTTTGCGTTTAATTGGTTTGTATATTTGGTTGCTCTCAAATACGCCACATAAATGTATCCATTTGCTAGGTCTTCTTGGTGGATAGACCCCTGAATTATGACATCATGCCCTTGTGTATCACTTGACACAGTCTTAAATTAAAGTCTAGATTGTCTGATAGAAGTATGGCTACTTTGGCTTTGTTTTGTTGACGGGTAGCATGACAGATGATTCTCCATCCCCTTCTTTTCACTCTGAAGTTGTTTTCACATCTAAAGTGGGTCTCTGGTAAACAGCATATCGATGGAACTTGTTTTCTCATCCATTCTGTGTCCCTATGTTTTTTGATTGGAGCATTCAGTCCACTTACGTTTAAAGTAGTACTGAAAGACACGATTTTATGGCCATTATCTTGTTTGAAGAGTTGGAGGAAAACATATCTATATATCTTTATATCTATATCTACGTCTCCATCTCCATCTGTATGTGTATGTGTATGTGTATGTGTATGTGTATGTGTATGTGTATGTATATGTATATGTATGCGTATGTATTGTATTAACTGTATCTATATATCAATATCTATATCGATATGTATATGTCTATATACATCTATATATATAATTCTATATCTATTTGTATATATAAATATAATTATAAAGATAGATAGATAGATAGATAGATAGATAGATAGATAGATATCAATTTCCCTCTGAGTGTCCCCCCTTAAAATTGCGTGCAGGTGTGATTTAGCGGTCACAAACTCCTTTAAATTTTGTGTATCTGGGAACCTTTTTCCTCTGTTTCTATTTTGAATGACAGCCTTGCTGGATAAAGAATTCTTCACTGTGGATGTTTCTAATTCAGCACTTTGAACGTATCCTACCACTCCTTTCAGGCCTGCCAAGTTTCTCTGGATAGGTCTGCTGCAAACCTGATCTGTCTTCTCTTGTAGTTTAGGGACTTGTTTCCCTTGCTGCCTTCATGATTCTCTTTGCCTGAGTACTTTGTGAGTTTGAATATGATAGGCCTTGCTGAGGGTCAGTTTTTGTTGAATCTGATGGGGTCCTCGGTGCTTCCCGGATTTTGATGGTGTGTCTTTCCCCAGGTTAGCAACATTTCCCACTATGATTTGCTCACATAACCTTTCTACCCCTTTTTCTCTCTCTTCCTCTTCGGGACCCCTATGATTCTGATGTTGTTTTTCGTTCTGCATGAGTCACTGATTTCTCCAATTCTTCAATCGTGCTCTTTTCCTTAATCTCCCTCGATTTTGCTGCTTCCATAGTCTCCTTAAGTTGGTCCTCTGAATCGCTGATTCTCTGTTCTGTCTCATCCATCCTTGACACCGCTGCATCCATCCGTCATTGCAGCTCAGTTATATCATTTTTAATTTCATTCTGGCCAGTTTTTACTGCATTTTGTCTCTGCACAAAGGGACTCTAATCTACATTGGACTGCAGCTAGTATTCTCATAATCGTGCTTCTAAATGCTGCTTCAGACATCTTGCTTGTGTCTGTGTTGGTTGAATCCCTGGCTCTCGTTTCTTCAGGCTCTTTCTTTCTGGGTGAATTCCTTCCCTTTGTCATTTTGAATGGAGAAAAGGAACTCATGAGGTAGAAAATTCAATGAAATATTCAAATTATAAAATGTTAAAAGTAAAAACTTAAAAACACACATGTGAATAATGGAATGAATGATGCTAGATTCTAGGCATGTTTCACGTGGGTGTTGAAAGTGGTTTTGACACAGGAGAGAAAAAAACGTGGGAGTGGAGAAAAATTTAGAAAATACTAATAAAAAATATTAAAAAGGGAAATGTTGTGAGAATTTGAAAAATCAATACACTGAAGTAGACTAAAAGGAGAAGATGGGAGTAAAATAGAATCTGTGAATATAGACACAAAAGGAAAGAATAATGTAGAAGAGTATTAAAGAAAGTTAGTAAAATTTCCACCTGCCCAGTCTCCTTCGCCTCTCCGCGCACAAAAGCACCTCCCTTCCCATGCCTCCTCGCTCTCCAAGTTCACTTCTGCATGCCACGTACCTGCTGAATTCGGTGGTTCAGGATATGCAGATTGCTGTGCTAATCCTCCAGTCAGTTTCCTGGGTGGGTAGGATGGTTTAGTGTTGGTCGGGCTGTATCTCATGCACGCGAGACACTTAAGAAGCTTCCATGCTGTCTGCCATCCGGGCTCCTCCCCAAAGAGGTGAGATCTGTAGCACCAGTTCTCCGATATGAGACATCCCACAGGAAAGTTGCGGTCGGTGACAAAGCGGAAAAGGGCATGTACCAAACAGGGAGGTCACCCTGGAGGGGGAGGCAGAGAACCTGCTCCAGACCTGGGAGGGGAGGCAGGGGCTCAAATGCTGGAGCCACGCCCACTGCCCTCCAGCTGATTGTTCCTGAACAGCAGCCAACTGTCTGGGTCTGGCCTGGAGCGCCTTCACCCCAAGGACCCATGGTCAAAAAGTTCACTGCCTCTGCCTCTGCCTCTCCCCCACCTCCACCGCAGCCACAGCCACAGCCACAGCCACAGCCACAGCCACTTCAGTGTCCGAAGGGCCACGGGGCCGTGGGCGTGCTTCCCAAATGCTGGTGGGCTCCAGAAGGAGGCGGCAGGCATTTAAAAACCTTGGGCCTTGACACTCCACCTGCTGGGCCTAGTCTGGAGCCTCATGCCTCAAGTTCCCACTCCTTCTGCCCTATGGCCCTAGCCTGAGGATGGGCTAGGGCCCCAAAGCAAGGGAGTCCTGTTCCGGAAAACGCTGAGATTCCTGACAATACCGGGCCTCCATTCTGCTGGAAGAGGGCGTTCGAGAGTCCAGGAATCGTGGCAACACCCCTGTCTCAGTCCCAGACAATTTCACTCGTTCATACGCACGCACACGCACACGCACGGGCACGGGCACACACACACACTCCCCCTCTGTGGCTGTCTCTAGTGGTGACTTACTCTCCTTCTTCGGCCTCCTTCCATGTCCCTCTGGCCTCTGTCTGTCTCTGAGTCCCTGTGATCATTTTCTTGAGGGAACGCTTCCTCCCTCCCGCACCTCCATCTCTCTTTCTCTGTCTCTGTGCTGTCCTTGCACAGTATCAGTGCATCTGGGTTTCCGTGAGCTGTGCGTGTCCATAGGGACGTAGTAGGCTGCTGATGGCACAGGGCTGCAGGGGAACACACAAAGGAACGCACAAGTACCAGGGGTCAGAGCACATCCAGACCTCCTAAGCCGTGACTGCCTCCAGGCAGCCCACACAAGCTGGGTATACATGTGAACTGAGAAAGGTCAGTCCCTTGGCCCTTGCCCTGTAGGTTGCAGCCAGCTGGGAGGTACTGAAACCCAAGGGACTGCCCAGTGTTGAGAGGGTCTGAAGAAAGGGCAGGAGCCGAGGAGGCAGGGAACCTAGTCGTAGCTGGTGTTTCTCCACATGCCATGTTCCGGTGCCATTGGTACTGGAAGGTTGGTATCAGTTGTGGCTCTCTTTCCTTGGCATCTCAATGCAAGCTTCCGTGACCCAATGGAGGTCCTGAATCTGCCCTAGTTTTCAGCCAGGTTGGGCCCCAGGACAAATGCACGTGCTGTGTGAGGGGGGAAAGCAAGTGTGAGTCGTGAGGAGGAGCTAGCCTCGTGAGTGGGATGTGGCAGAGGGCATGAGTGAGTGCACAGGTCCACTAGAGTGTGTCTGTGAATGTATTGTGGCTGGCGCCTGTGAGTACTTTTGCCTGAGACCTAGCGTTTGTGCTGGCAGCGTGCACGTGTCTGTGTCCACGTGCCGCGTGGCCGTGCATCTTTGTGCCCGAGTGAGTGTGTGTAGGCCGTTGGCAAGCGAAGGAAAGAGACTGGGGGCTTTCCTGACTTGGTGAGTAAGGGGGGGCTCCAGTGCCCAAGTGCAGCGAGTGCAATCCCTTCGCGCCTGGGATCGACACGGAGCTAGCTGATCACCTTTCATGACGGGAGGAAAGCCCGGACTTTGCCTGGGTCCGCTCGTCCTGTGTTGCCTTGGCCAGGGGCAAGTTGGGGTTGGGCCACCCATGGCGCAGTGGAGGAGGACCAAAGTTCCCTGCAAGGAAGTGGGCGTTAGTGGAGGGAGGCAGCAGAGAGCATGAGTAAGTCTGGCCCTGCTCCTGGAGCGGCCTAGGGGATCATCGCAAGGCCTTGTGGTCCCAGCCAGGGTATGTGTCTGGGTGAACATCCTCCTGGATGACCCTGCAGAGACAGGCCTGGCTGGTCTAGAGTCCCTTGCGAAGTTGGGGCCCGGCCCCTGGACCCCAATACTGTGGTAGGTGTTGTTCAAACTGAAAGGCATTGCCTGCTTGTCCCAGACAGTCCCTGCACCTGGGACCCAGATTTGTTCCCACGTTCCTGCCACGGGGTCTCCCGGCGATGCGTGGGAGTTTGACAGGCCCCATTTCTCTGGAGGGAGTGAGTTGCATAGGTCAGGTGCACCAGGGTCTGGGCCTGCTTTCCTGTCTTGCCCACCCGCTACGTCCTCTGCTGAGGGCAGCTTGAGGGCTCACCACTGGACCTGTTCCTCTCCCTTTCTGGGTAAGAGTTTGCCTCTCTGTCGGTCACACTGGCCACCCCCTCTCAGCCCCCTGCCACCTGTTCAGCCTCCCCCCATCCACCTGCGTTTCTATGCATTGCTGTCACCTGAAGCGGTGGTGTGCTGCCTCATATATCACAGCCACCCTGGAGCATTGCTGTACCCCGTTCGTATCCTGACATAGCCCAGCGAGTCTGGAGGAACCTCTTCTGTGTCACGGAAGCAACATGTTGGCCAGAGGGCCCGGCACACGAATTTGGAAATCCTAGAATCCCCCGCCTGCCTGGCAGCCTCCTGGTCCCATAAAGAGGTAGGGGAACACTGCATTCCACCAAAGGGAAAAGGCAATGCATGAGTGTGGTGCCTGGCCAGGCAATGCATCTCGAGCCTCCAATCCTGCAGTGGCTCTGTGTGGTGTGTGTGTGTGTAGCTTATGCTGTCTGACATAGACCGGCAGGGAGTCCACATCACCACTGCCCTGACAGGGAGGGAGACCACATCATCGCCCTCACTGCACACCGTCTGCAGCTTATTGCTTCCCCAAAGTGGTCATGTGGCTTCATGTAGACCCTGGGGCGTGTCCCTCACTTGGGTCCCAACACTGCATCCCCCAACCCCCCGATACCTCTCGGAGACCCTTGAAATCATGCTGCCTGTGGCACAGGGGGACAGTGTTTTGAGCCAGCGCCCACGCTCATGGCAGCCTGCCGCCTAAGTGAGTGGTAAAGGAAATGGGACCAGGATGAACAGACATACGGCCAACGAAGGCCTGGGGAGGGTCCCTGTGAGAAGATGGCCAAGCATTGTGGGAGGAAGGGGACCGCTGTCTGTGGGACAGACACAAGCTCCAGGAATCCCAGGGCCCACGGTCACGGGTCTTTCCTGTGCACTGCCACACACGGGAGCAATGGGCAGCCCGTCATGAGAGGGGGGGTGTGTGCTTGCCAGTGTGTCACTTTCCAGGCAACGGGGACAAACGGCAAGAGCGGCGCGCATGATACGCAGCCTCCCCTAGTGTGGCGTCCTCTCCACGTCACACACCTCTGGTCACCGACCTTCCCTAGCCGGTGCACTGCTAGACTGCTGTCATGACATACATGTCTTCTGGGAGCAAGGATGGACGTAGAGAGTATGCAAAGGAGGCTGAGCAGATGGAAAACCGGGGTGCACAGACAGCAGGCGCACAGCTGACATGCGTCTCCCGGACAGCCAAGGTGATCCGCTGAGTGGATTTGTCGGACTAGGGGCACAATGAACAAAGGTGGCGGTGTAAATGGGCAAAGCGGGGAGGTCCCCCTTTACCCGTGTGTGTAGATAGCCGCGTGCCCAGCGCAGCGTGGAATGCAAAGGTCGCTTTCGCATGGCCAGAAGCCAAACAGGGCACCCAGAGCGCACAGAGGGCCGGCTGCAAGCCCCCCGGAGGAGTTGCACTGCACGGGGCCCAGAGCCTTCCTGCCTATGCAACAGACGCGCCCCAGTTTCCGGGTGACCTAGGGGCGGGACCGCCGAAGCCACGCACGCCACCGTCCCTATGATTGGTCCTGAAGGCAGTGAAGCGGCCTGGGCGTGGCTTGGAGCTCCCTCAGCCTCAAAGCCGCAGGCGCACACCTCTCCCCACAAAGGCCTCCGAGGCAGCATCGGCATAGCGATAGCCACCGCCGAGGCATCCTGGGTACAGCACCATGCGCATGCGCATGCGCATGCGCATGCGCCCCCTCGACCTTTGGGCTCTGGGAGGAAGGGGGAGCGAGTTGCCAGCCATTGCCCTCAGGGCTCCGCTCACTGGGTCTGGGGAGGGGGGCCGTGCTTTCACCTCCCGCTTCGTCGTCGGTAGGAGCCACAGTTGGTGTCTCGGGCCGGGGCCGCATGTTGCGCGACTCGTGTTTCCGAAACACTGGGGATGCCCGGAGGCCCCATGCCGCCTTCGACCGGGAACGGGGCGGTCGAGAGACGAGGGCCCGTGGGGACACTGGGTCTCCGGCAGGGCCGGAGGTGCCGCAGGCCGAAGGCTTGCAGGCCACAAGCGAACAGCCTGTGCAGGAAGGCCAGGCCCGACCCGAGAGGCAGGTGGGCGGCCCCAGCGAGATATCGGTGCCGCTGGTGCATGACATAGTGGCGGTGGAGGCGCTGTGGGGCCTGGCGGAGGAGGAGGTTGAGGTGGCGGCCGCGGAAGAGGACGCGCCTGGGGAAGAGGGGCATGAGCAGAGGAAGAAGGGGGAGGAGGACGAGGAGCAGGAGCCGGGGAAGGAGAAGGTCCAAGTTCACGAGGAGGAGGACCTGAAGGGCGAGGGGGAGCAGCAGGACCAGAAGAGCAGAAGGAGGAGGAGGAGGAGGAAGAGGGGGAGAGGCAGCAGGAGTAAAAGATTAGAAGGAGGAGGAGCAGCAGAAGCCCAAGCAGAAGGAGGAAGAGCGGAAGGAGGAGGAGTTGGCGGAAATGAAAGGGGAGGAGCAGGAGCAGCAGGGTATACAAGCGGGCGCGGCGGCGGCGGCGGCGGCGGCCACGGCGCCGGCCGCGGCGGTGGCGGTGGAGGCATTGGCGGCGGCAGTGGCAGGGGAAGGGGACCAGGAGGAGGAGCAGGAGGAGGAAGGGAAGGCGTGCGAGCCATTAAAGGGAGAGCAGAATTGCAAACGGAGGAGGAAGAGGAGCAGGAGAAGGAAGCGCTGGAGGAGCAGCAGCAGGGCGAGGAGGAGGTGGAGGGCAAGGAGGACAAGGAGGAGCGGGAGGAGGAGGAACAGAAGCCGAGTGAGCAGGAAGGCCGATGGGTGGAAGAAGCCCAGGAGCTGCAGGTGAAGCAGGATAAGAAGGAGCAGGTAGAGTCAGGCCTCCGTCCTTGCCCTTCCCCACTGGAGGCTCTGGAGGCTCTGGAGGCCCTTCAGATAGAGCTACAGCCGGTGAATAAACAAGCCAGCCGGGAGCACGCTCGACTCAAACTCAGGATGTGGCAGAGGCGGCAGCGACATCTGCAGCAGAGAGGTGCCCTTATCCAGGGCATCCGTGGTTTCTGGGCCAAGGCTGTATCCTTCCTGCTGCTGGTGGAGGGTCCAGAGGGGGCTGGGCTTGCGCAAGAGGAAGGAAAGGGAGGTGACATTTAGAGGAACCCAGGACAGGGACTGGAGCTACGCCACGCTCCAGTGGCCGGGAACGTGCAAACGTGATCCCATCCGGTGGTCCTGGCTCTGCAATGAGTGTGGGAGGAGGGCAGTGCCGGGGTGGGGGAGGCATGTGTGCTTTACGTCGCACCTGGCACGGAAACAGCGCTGGGAGAGTGGGGAGTGGCGGTGGAGGTCCAGGCCAGGTCGGGGAAATGACCGAGGGCTTCTTCCCACACAAAGCCGCGTGGGGGCACGTTTCTGGGTCCCGCTAAGCATCTTGCTGCGGGGAAGGCGATGTGAATGCCCACTGGTCGGCGCGAGACCGGATGTGTGCTGTCTGGCTGTGTGGAAGTAAGCGTCCTCAGTGTCCTCACGAGCACACAAAGCTAGGCGTGGTTGCGGGCGTCTGGGCATGCACAGCCTCCTGTGCGTGTCTAGCAGAGCCCTGCGCGATCCTGAGACCCCGTGGGCCTGGACGCAGCCTGCGGGGAGGGCTTGAGACCCTGGGGGAGGACGCCAGTCCCGGGGGGAGGACGCCTGGATGCTGTCCACACTGGTTCTCTGGTTCGAGCTCTCTCACGCCCAGCACCTGAAGGCTCTTTGACCTGCGGCAGTTTGTGAACCACCCTCAGATGTCAGCCCTGAGTAGTAAGCCCGATGAAAGCATGCTTCGCCACATGACCAATTTGAAGGTCGGCCTGGGAGTGGGAGGTGGTGTGGGTGGCTGGCTGTGTGGGGAGGGGAGGTGGTGGGGAGAAGTGATGTGTTCCTTCCTCAGGGGAGGGCGGGTCTCCTGGAACAAGATTTCACATTTCTGCCCCACTGTACCACGGCAGGTGGAGGAACACAAGTTTCCCAGGGAATGCCGGAAGATCCTGCTGTTTTTTGGCAAGAACTCCTACTTCCAGAATGAAGTCGTTACGAAGGAGTATGTCCTAGGCCTTGATGGTAAGTGTCCACTGACTGCATGGGCGGCAGTGGGTGGAGGGTTGAATGTGATAAGTTCTCTGGCGCCTTCTCACATACGCGTCTTCCTGCAGGGTATAGGGCGTCTCATTCCAGTCCCATCCAGTGGTACCCAAGGTACAGACAGGAGGCCTACAGACGCAGGCATGACAACAGCAGCCTCAACTTCTTCAACTGGTTCTCTGACCACAGCTTTGCCGGCTCTAGCAGGATTGCTGAGGTGGGGCCCTGTAACAAGGAAGGGAGGTGATTTTCATGGGTTCCCCCACTGCGTGGGATAGCTACCTGAGGCCTGGCCTGTCTCCCCTACCAGATAATCATAGAGGATCTTTGGCCCAACCCCCTGCCGTATTTCAAGATGAAGGAGGCCCCAGGAGAGAGAACTGAGAGGGAAAGAGGTGAGCAGCCAAGGGTGTGGGCACGGAAATGTGTGTCGTGGGGTCCAGGGCACAATTCTCTTCTGCATGGAGGCACCGAGACTCACAGCGGCACAGGAGGTGACCCCAGGTCAAAAGGGCATCAGCCTGAGACAGGGAGTCTTAAGAAGTAACGTGTCCCAGAGGCTTTGCCCCTTTGGGGAGCCTGAAGGTGGGAAGGGGGCTAGACAAAAAGAATGAGCAAAGCGGGACAACCAAAGCTGGCTCATCACATAGCACGGTGACAACTGTCATTCCCGGACCATGAACCCCACCCTCAGGCCTCCTACCACCATCCCACATGTTGTCTGGCTTCTGGATCCCCTTGTCAGCTTTGGCACAGCTTATCACACCCTCCCATCCTACTTTCCGTTTGGAAACATTCAAGCAACCTTACTCAGGGCCAAGATAAGACTCTCACCTGTCCTGTGTGTGTGTGTGTGTGTGTGTGTGTGTGTGTGTGTGTGTGTGTGTGTGTGTGTCTGTCTGTCTGTGTGTACCCATATATCCCAGGGATATGCACGATCTTGAGAAGAGTATGAAGGAGCGTCGCACTTCATCGACCCCAGTGGAAACCCTTCCGATGCTCACCGATGGTCCACAAGATTCTCCTGGCCATGAAATAAGGACAAGGGTGGTGGTGACACGTGGCGCAGGGCGGGGGTCCAATACATTGGAAGAAATATAGAATGGGAGATAAACAGCATGAAGTGTTTGTGTGTGTCTTCCTCTCAGGTTCGCCCTGGGGCGTGTCCATGTATACATGCGGCTGTCCAGAGGTGTAAGTGTTCTGTGCCTGCACATTGGAGTTCCAAGGAAGGGCGGGACGTAGGACATTGTCCGTAGGGATGGGTCACACATTGGGATTGCATGTGAGGTCAGTAAGATTGAAGCAATGGGGACTTGGGTGAGGGAGGCCAGGGCACAAACCTGAGAGAAAGGCCAGTTCCCAGGTTCATAGCTTTCCTGTGAAAATGAGGAAATTCAAGGAAACGGAGAGGCCAGCACAGGCCAGGGATGTCCAATATTCAGGGTTTGGGCATGTCCATGATGGTGCCCCCAGAATCCCGCATGGGGACACCCTCAGTCATGTTGACTGAACCGCCACACAGGGAGGAATTCCCAGGGTTGATTACCCTCTGGTTTTCAGACGTCTACCAATGCAGACTGTCTTGTGGACAAGGTCAGGATCTCAGGACCAGCCACACACATTTGAGGGATTGTGAGCAGGTTGTAAGATTGGTGTCCAGGGGAAGGAACCGAGGGACCAGAGGCAGAGTGGGTGGGTAAGACCGATGAAGTTCTGCTTCAGGCAGAGTTGACAGGGACAACATACACACTGCAGAGAAAACAGCCCACTACAGTCTCACGCAACTCCAAAATCACAGCCAACTTTTCTGGTTCCACTTCCTGAAGCTGAGCCTCCCAAACACCGCTTCACTTATTCTCACACACACACACACACACACACACACACACACACACACACACAAGACTCCTGAAGGAGTCCTAGTGCTGATGCCCTTGTGTGAACTTTGCTGTTTCTGAAAAGACCTCTGGTTACGAATGGGTGGCCCAGATTGCAAGCCAACAGAGGGGAGGGTCGCGGGGAGGTGGGGCTCTTCAAGGGCACGAACACGCCAGCCTCTCCCGTGTGCCCTCTGCCCTCTCATCATCAGCCGTGATGAGTCGGGTGATGCTCTTCCTCTGTGTCCACAGGCTTAAGCCGTGTGTCCAACACGCCATGTGAGACTTGTGAGAAGACTCCCAAGTGCAAACACCAGCAGGCGCTCAGGGAGGTCGCCTCGTCCCAGGCAGCCTGTGTTCCTTTGCCTGAGTGCCAGGAGAAAGGCTGCCTCAGCCACATAGGGAACGATGGACTTGTGAGGCCTTAGCATTCTGTGCAGAGGTCCCCGGCAGGCCTGGGGCTTAGAAAGGACTGGGACGAGCCTCACCTGCGAAGACGTGAGTGCTGGGATACTCCTTACACAGCAGATGGCTGCTTGCCAGAGATGTCTGTGCTAGGGATGGGGCAAAAGCTCCACCGTGCGAGCAGTGCAGTAGACAGAGTTCAGCCTTGTCCATCGCAGGCTCTTCTGTATCCCCATGTAACACGGCCCCCAGCACAGCGTGCCTGAGACTGACCTCCCGACACTAATATTCCTGTCTCCCAAGCTGCCCAAGCTCCCCAGGATCCCCACTGCACAGCTCTGCAGTACAAGAGCCTTCTCTGCAGTGGGTCTATTCCAGAGAAGGCGTGGGCAGTCCCAATGTATGGAGGCCTCTTGCCCCTATCATATGCAGACAACATGGTCAGCGGGGTGTGAGCACGCTGTGGAGTTGAGGATCTGTGCGACCAAGCCTTACCTCTTCCAGGGCAGAGGCTGTCGCACTCTCTAGAAGGGAAGGCAGGCCTTTCTCTCGCTGCTGTCTGCACGCTGGCTGGAGAGGCACGTCTTCTCAGCTGCTTGATGGGTAAATGTCAGGGTACCCTGGAAAAGCTCCCAGTGCTGACCCGAGTCTTTGGGTGTGAACATCCAAAGAAAGTATGGCCAGTGATTGTGCAGTGGGAATACGGCCTCAGTGGTCATGAGGCTGGGCCCTTTGGGGCATCTTTCTGCACAAGCAGGCCGTTACTTGATAGGTCTTGCCGAGCAGGAACACTTTACGGGACAGGTGAACACAGGGTCCCCCACATGTTAATATCTCCAGCCAATACCTCCTTAGGGGCCAGGGTGACGTTTGCGCCCGGCCTGTCCCAAAGACAAGGTACGGACAAAGTGTGGGTGTGGAATACACTCACGGCACCCAGAGCCAAACCCTCAAGTGTGGACACTTGAGGTCCGTGGGCAGAGGCCTCGGTGCTCTGTGTCCGAGGGATTACAGCCCTCATGCTGCACACCCGGCATCCCCGGGTGTCCTCCCGTATCCGCAGCTCTCCCCGGGGAGCCCTAGGGTCCAGGAGCTGCTAAACCCCCTGCACAACTGTATCTGCTGCCCAGCGGCCTCTTCCACCCCAACATCAGCGTGTGTGGGCTCCAGAGTGCTGTCTCTGTCTCGAGTGGGCTCGAGAGAGGACACCCTCAGCAATTCAGGAGCCTTCTGACTTCCATGTCTCTGAACCACGCGTGTCTCATTGGCCTGTCGGGATCGTCCCGTTGTTCTCTGTTCACAGGAAATGTCTCGCATTGCCTGTGCTCCTCTGTCTCCCTGAGTGAGCCCTGGCGTGTTTGTGTCTTTTCCTGGCTTTGCCTGTGCCGACACCTCTCTGGTGATGCCTCCTTGCCTGGCCTAAGTGGGCACAGCTGTACCCGTGTAACCGCCTTCGTCTCTGCACACCTGTGTGTTGGGTCAGCTGTGGCTCTGGTGGCCTGTCTTGTCTTTGGTGTATGCTTCTGCGCTTGAGTGTGCTTCCCTCTGCATTCAAACCCTTTCTTCCACTGACAGATCCAATTGCTGTCCTGCTGTCAGGTGGAGGGGCTTCTGCGTGTTCTGTTCTATGTTCCAGGAGCCAGAAATCCTTCCGTGCCTGTAGGACCTTCGTCAGAGGATTGGCCATGCACTCACTGCCAGCCAGTTAATGTCCCCAAATGCAGCTGGCTTGCTGTGAGCATTCCGTCACACCTCTATTTTCTGTCCTTCTGTTTTCAAACCCTTTGCGCCCGAGGGGCTCAAACGTCACTGGCCTGCACGTTGCAGATGCAGGCGTAAATTGTGAAAAGCGGACCGGCAACGTTTTCCCACTTACTCTTTTGCCACGTGGCATGTTCCTGGCTGGGAGAGACTTCCCCCTGCCAGTGTGTGTCTCGTTTCCGTGTGCCTCCTGTGTGTTCTGGTCCCTAATTTGTCCATTACGTCCTACCTGGGAGTCTGATTCATGTCTGCAGGAACGAGGCTGACACCTTTGACTGCTGGGTTCTGAGCTCAGCTTAGTCCACCAGGACTAGTGCGTGCCTGAGGGACACAACGGGCAGTGACGGATGTGCCCGTATCCTTCACGTGCAAGCGCTCCGTCCAGCCACCTTCGCCGGGACATTTCTCAGCGACCCCTCTTTGTTTGTGGTGAGAGCACTTGCCTCTGAGAATTCTGACGAGGCGGTGAAGCATTGCTTACGGCTGCCCTGTGCAAGTTAGATCTCCAGAACTCATGCACATGGCATGACTGCATCTTCACACCCGAGCCCCGACACCTCCTCATCGCACCCTCCCCTGATTAGCACCACTCTACTCTCTGGTGGACTGCATGCCTTTAACTCCTTTAGTCTCCTCAGGAATCCATCAGGCAGGGCTCACCACCACTGTGCTTCTGTCAGGGGCTGGCTTCTTTCAGTGAGCCCAGTGCTTTCTGCACTGATGCTCAATGCACCCGCAGAAGGGTGAGCCACACTAAGCCCGGCGGCAAACCCTTTGGCCCTACATTTCCCACATGTGTGCCTGGTGGCAGAGGTGCACAAGGAGCCCGCCTGCATGCGTCTCCCAGGTCCTCCACAGGGTACAAAGTACCGCCTCAGGAGGCTGATCCGCATCACATGGGCATAGCTCTGCTTGCACGTGTTAGCCTTTCGTATCATACAGGCAGCCCAGACTTAGAAATCCTGCTACCTGCTTACAACTATCCAGCCCTCGTGCTTCTGCAGACGCTCTGTGTCTGTACAGACATTTGAGTCACGGTCTCGTGACCTTCCAATACAGCTTGATGGTCTGTCCTTAGCTTACAGCCTGGGATGCGGTTCTCACTCATTGTCCTCCCCTCGGGTGCGAGTTTCCTCCATCACTGTGGTGGAAGGTAACCTTTATCACCATACGTTGGCTTGAAATTACTGGGCGGATCACCTGTCTGCGTCCGGGGATCCGAAGGAGACCTTGGCTCTTTTGCTCACGGTCCACCCTTTCTCTGTGATGAGTCGCTTTGGATGAGAAGCTTGCCAGAGGCGAGGGGGCCTCAGAGTTGAGCACATTTCCTGGGCATCTGTGAGAACTTCGTTGGTTCCACTCGGAAAGCATTGACATTCATGGATGTGCAGCCTCTGCTTTTGCTTGAATTTGCCGAGCTTTGGGACGTGATTTCTTCCCGCATGTGCTGTGCCTAAATCTCTGCTGTGTCTTTCCGGCAGTCCCGTTTCCTGTCTCCTGCTGGTAAGTGCAGGGCTTCCAGCAGCCCTGTGGGGAACGGGTCCTTGTTTTCTTCCCTGCGGTGCCCTCTTCCTCACCCCGAATGACCTCATTGCAGCTTCCTTCTCGTTCAGCGATCGTTTCAGACTGCCCTTAAGGTCCAGGTGGGAGCGGTGCCTTTTGTGCTGAGGGCTGACCACTGTAGAGCATTCGTCTCTGTGCAAATTGCACAGGTGAATTTCACCAGGTGAAAGTGCACACTGCAGTTGCCCTGTCTTCAGAGTCAGCCCACCTGTCTCCGCCTCGGCTGCCCCTGCTCTCCTTCCTCCTACCCTCTCCTTACCTCCCCCTCCCTTGTCTTCTTCCTGTCCCTCCCTCCCACTTTCCTTCCAGCTCTCTTTGTCTTCGTCTCCCTCCTCTCCATCACTAATGCCTCCCCCTGTCTCCGCCTGTCTTCCTTGTAATAGGTGCCCCTCTGTCTCTTCTTGTCTTGCTCCTCCTCCCCGTCTCTCCCACCAATCTCCCCGGACTCTCCCTCTCCAGGCCGGTCTTCCCCTCCACTCGTCCTTCCTTCATCTGCTCTGCTTGCACGTGTCTCTCTCTCTCCCTCTATAGCTCTGTCTCTCTGTGTGTCTCTTTTTCGCTGTCTCTCTCAGTGGACCTTCTGTGTCTGGGTGCATGCTTCTTCAGAATTCTTGTTGGTGCCTGGGAAATGGGAAGGGAACTCGTCTGCTTTCGCGTGTACTAGTGAAAGCAGGCACAGGGCTTTCTCAGAGACAGACACAGACAAGTCTGCAATTCTCGGTGAAGGGCCCCTACGTGCCCTGCGTGGTTGGAGTCGTCCTCCTTTTAGTGGAAGGTTAGATTTCAGGACCGGAGCAAGCTGCTAAATCCTACTACTACCCCATCTCCCTGGCGCTCTGTACGGAGATCAGTAGGGCACCAGTGGCAGATGGTGCTCTGGGGGTTGTTCTTTGCTCTGAATTGCAGTGCAGTGAGGTCTACTGAGCTGTTTTCTTGCAAGGACATGGCGGTGGGGTGGGTCTAGGGTGGGTGTCACTGGTTCTGGGTGGGCACCCACCTTACCGCCGCCCTCAGCCTGACGGCCAAGGAGGAGATACCGTGCGGACGGCCATGTGGCCCCGGTAGGTGTGACACTAAGGACTTCTCCAGGCTTTGCCCCAGCTTCATGAAGAAGGGGCAAGGGACGGAGCAGGGAGTGGCTCACGGCGTGGACGATCCTGTGCTGAACGCTCTGGTGCCCGTAGTGAGGCCTCTGGGGAAAGGGTGTACAAGCGACCACACACTGCGCGATACCGGGGACCTCGCAAGTGAAGCCTGGAAGGTGACAGCGCTGAAGAGGACATGCGGCAAACGGGGGCCACGCTGGCACCTTGGCACTCGCTCCAGAGCCTGGACCGGCCATTGGCGCGCGCTTGCTGGCGGCCAGCACCCTGTCTTGCTGTCTTGCAACTGATTGCTCCCCGAACCTGGCCAGCTGGCCTGACCTGCCCTGGAACCACTTCGCCCCCAGGCCGCATGCGCACACTCTTCACTGCCTCTGTCTCGGCCCCTCCTCCACAGCAGCCACAGCCAATGCGGAGTCCTCAAATCCCAGAGCCTGTGCGCCTGCGCTCAACTTTGGCGGGCTGCGGCGGGAGGCTTCAGGGAGCTCATGGTCTTGCGGCCAAGGCTCCCCCCACCTGCTGCCGTTTCCTGTCCTTGTCCTGAGGCTGCCCTAGCTACACTGGGGCCGGGGCCGAGCGTCATGGCCAGCGTGTCGCGGTCCGGACAAAGCGGAGATTCCCGCCGACCCTGGGCCCTGATCGTCCCGGATGCGAAAGGTGGAGAGTCCCGGCCCCGCGGGAATGCAGGGGCGCTGGAGGGCGTGGGCTGGCCGCAGTCCCCAGGTTCAGGGGCGGCAAGCGCCCATCCTGTGCAGGAAGCCCAGGCCGGGTGTGAGATACAGGTGGCAAGCCCAGCGGAGGAATTGGTGCTGATATTGGATGACGGAATGGTGGCGGCTGAGGTGGTGATCGGGGAGGAGGAAGAGGACGGCGAGGCGACCAAGGATGAGGTGGCTGGAGAGGAGAATTCTGAGGAAGCCAAGCCAGAAGCAGAGGACATGCACGAGGAGGAGGAGGTGGAAGTTGAGAGACAGCAGCAGGAGGAGTTTCAGGAGCAAGAGGAGAAGCGCGAGGCAGATGCAGAGGCGGAGGAGGGGCCCCAGCTCTCCCAGCCGCTGCAGCAGCAAGAGCCAGCGCTGCGTCCTGCCTCAGCCCAGGACCCGCTGGCAGCACTGGAGCGTCTTCAGCTGGAGATCAGCGCTGGGAATGCCCAGGATTCCAGGGCCTTATGGCGGCTGAAGCGCAGGATTCTTCGGAGGCAGATTTCTTACCTGGATCACAGAAGGGCCATCATCAAGCACATCCCTGGCTTCTGGGCCCAGGCGGTATCCTTCCTTGTGCTGGTGGGTGATGGCGGGGGCTGTTGTGCAGGAGGGCTGGGCACTGAGAGCAGGGTGCCTCAGGGCGATGGCCCCCAGAGAGGAGAGCTGGGGAATGGTCCCTGGCCCTGGGTTGGTGTGGTCTGGGATCCAGTGTAAGGCCTTGGACAGGGGCGGTTGTTGGGGATGGGGGGACTTGGTGACTGGGTCTGTTTCCTCTAGGTCTCCGCCAACGTTGGCCTGCAGGCTGGTCTCAAATATTACTTGCAGACACGAGCCATGTGTCCCCATGCTACCAGAGCTAGGGTAGCACAAAGCAGCCTTCACTCAGAGCAGATAAGGCAAGGAAATATTTTGCTGCAAAATGGGAGAGTTACGCAGGCCGCACACCCACCTTCACATTCACAGGCTGTGCACGTTTCCTAGCAGTTCCTTCAAAAGAGAGCATTTCAGACACACACTCGTGACCTTTAGTGGAACCACGCCACGCCCCTTTGCCAGACAGTAGGACGACTGAGACCCACTCCGAATGGGGTACAAGCTGCCTCCTCAGACCCTGACACACACACACACACACACACACACACACACACACACACACACACACAGAGGATTCTCTCCTGGTATCTCCACCCCTGCTTCCCTCTCTGTCCTCAGGCTCCGGCTCGGTCCCACCCATGTCTTTCTCTCCGGACTGGCCGTGTCACTGTGTCTAATCCTTTTCCCTCCTCGGCCCTCCTCGTCCGTGCTTCTCGATCTCTTTCTCCCTCCCACACCCTCTGCTTGCAGCGTAAGTGTGCAGTCGGGTTCCTGTAAGCCATGTTATTCCATCTGGACTCAGGAGGCTGGTGACAACATAGGTCTTCACGGGAATATGCCAAGAAACCCAGCCGTGAGGAGGGGTCAGAGCACATGCCGACATCACAAGCTATGATGGGCTGCTGGCAGCCCACACAGGTCAGATATAGGAAGGAACTGTGAGGCGTGCAGGCAGTGGAGTCTCTCCCTGCTGTGTGCAGACAGCGTGGGAGGTACAGGAAGCCAACGGACTGCCCAGTGTCGATGGGGTCTGATGCATCTGCAGAGGCTGAGGAGTGTGGGGACTAGTGTTTCCTGGTCTTTCTGCACATGCCGTGATCTAGTCCCTTGCTCTTAGCCTGGGAGGGTTGGAGGGGGGCTGTGTCTGTTTCCACAGCATCTGAAGGCACAGCTCCTTGACACAGCACAGATTCTGAATCACCCCCAGTTGTCGGCCATGATCGGTGCCCAGGACAAAGACGTGCTCGGCTACGTGGTCGACTTGGAGGTGAGACCGGGGAGGCTGTGGCTGGGGGCCGTCCCGTCGGGTTTGGGATTTGGGCAGGAGAGGGTGAGGCAAAGGTGCTCACCCTCACAGCCAGGCAAGTAGCTCAGGACCCCGAGGGAGGACACTTGCCCCCTCCTGTCCCATTGCTCACGGCAGGTGGAAGAAGTGGGCCATCCCAAGTACCGCTGCAGAGTGATGTTTTTCTTTGGGGCCAACCCGTACTTCCGGAACCCAGTGATCATTAAGGAGTATCAGCTGAGCTTTGCTGGTAGGGTGTGGGTCCCATGATGGTGCGGGGCAGGGGGATGAGGAGCATGAATCAGGGGCAGGAGGGAGGGGGAGGGGGAGGGGCAGGTGGGTGGGGAGGAGGCCATCAGCTTGCTCCTCAAATCCTCTCTTCCTGCAGGCTACAGGACATCGCGTTCCACTCCAGTCCAGTGGTTCTGGGATGATGAACGTGGAGCTCCCAGTCGCAGGCATGACCCCACCAGCCTTAACTTGTTCAACTGGCTGTGTGAGCACAGCTGCCCAGGGGCGAACAGGATTGCCGAGGTGGGGCCCCTGAGGCCTTCGTCAGCAGTGGGGATGTGGGTGGCCCCCGGCCAGAGAGGAGAGTGGGCTATGCCCAATGTGGCGCCGGCCTGTGTCCTCTTCCAGATCATCATCGAGGACCTGTGGCCCAATCCCCTGCAGTACTACCTGAGGGAGGAAGGGACCAGAAGACAGTGATCTGACGTGCTCACGTGTCAGTGAGAACCCCAGTATGCGGTGTGTTGACCTGCGTGTTGTATGGGCAAGGGAACGTGGGCCACACATTGGCTTGGAAATGGAAGGTCCGCCGACACAGGGACACAGGTAGCATGGGGAGAGGGTGGGAGGATGACAGGGGACCTGCAGAGACTCAGCTGCAAACACACAGAGGGTCGAAGCCTGCAAACCAGATGCAGTCGTGCTGTGGGCTGGGGCTTTGGAGAGCAACTCGGGAGGAGCAGTGCTTCACCACAAATGCTCCCCGTGGATGTCCGCCCTGTCCCGGGCTTCCCCCTGCTCCTTCAGTCTGGATTTGCCTGCCAGTCTTTGGGTCAGGAGCTGCCGTGTCCCCAGGCGCCACTGTGGTGAGAATCTCGCACTTCCTTCCATGTGCTCCACCACGCCATGTCCTCCCGCAACCCGACAGCCATTCTTAGAACTGGTCCAAGGCCATTGGGGGCTGGAAATGAATCCCTGGGTGAGAAAGCAAGGGGGATCGCAAAAGGGCGAGGCACAAGAGTGACACCATCTGGGATGTATTTGCAAATATCCCGTATCATTCTTGGTGTCTGTTGCGTGGGGGCGCGTGTGTGCGCGTGTACGCAAATGTGTCTGCGTGTGCCCACATGCGTCAGGTGCTCTGCATCTGTGTGGGCGTGAATCGTGCAGAGCTTCTATCTTTGCCCATGCAGAAACAATGGAGGACGCCACCAGTGCTGGAAGAGATGGGTGGATGAGTCTCCTGTCTTCTACGTGCCCCGGAGAGAATTGAGGAAGAGATAACGTGTGGCAGCCTTGAAGAGTTTCCACGATGTTTATGTGGACACATACAGGAAGCTAAAAACCCTTCTGTTTTTGGTGTGTGTGTGTGTGTGTGTGTGTGTGTATGGGGACCTGAGGAGGGACGATGAGGAAGGGACCTGAGTGTGACTGTCCTGCCGCTGCCCGGGTGATT
This sequence comes from Panthera onca, assembly GCF_046562875.1. NCBI lineage: Eukaryota > Metazoa > Chordata > Mammalia > Carnivora > Felidae > Panthera > Panthera onca. The sequence goes on along the minus strand of NC_138358.1, from coordinate 7,806,486 downwards.
CTGTGTGTGCGGGAGAGGTGCAGTACTGGGGTGGGGCCGGTGTTGCCATGTGCACAGAGGCCTGCCTTCTTGGGCAGGAAGAGCCTGGAAGGAGGAGGAGGAAGAGACAGACCTGTTATTTGGAGATTTATTGTATAGGCCAGAGCCGAAAGGCAGGGAAGGGGATTGCACAGTGGGACCAAATTGGTCCATTGGGTCCTGGTACAGTGTGGCCAGGACTCGGGGGGTTTCAGCCAGGACCCTTGATCCCAGAGGGGTGCTGTGTCCTTGGTGAGATAGAATCCAGTCAGCAAAGCCTCCAGTCAGGATCAGAGCGAAGACCACATGTCCCCGGACAACTCAGGAGCAGGCAGGCTTCTCATAGTCGATGCCAGTATACCTTGCTGCTGCCTCCCACACCCGGGGCTCCTTTGACCCCGAGCCCTGTCCTCAGACAGTGGCTCAGGATGGGAGATGTGTCAGGGGGAGGGGCAGGTGTGGGTTGTGGGCAGCAGCGAGGCTTATGAGTGGGAATTCATGGAGAGAGTACGCACGAGGGCAGAGATCCAGCGTGAGTTCGTGCGAGTGTGTGTGGGCGTCTGTGGCAAACTGGGCCTGAGATCCGTGGTGGTGCCGGCAGTGTGAGCGTGCATATGTTTGTGCGATTGCGTAGCGGTGTGTCTCTGTCTGTGCAGGAGTGGGTGGTTAGGCCACTGGAGAGACAAGGAGAGACACAGCGGTCTGTGTGAATGAGGTGCTTATGTGGGACGGTCAGGTGCCAGAATACAAGAGTGCAGTCCCTTCCCTCCTGAGTCCTGATGGTAATCGCTGGGATGGGTGCAATCGTTGCTGTGCCAGGGGGCTCAAGTCAGGATGCAAAAGGGAGATTGGTGCAAGGTCAAGAGGGGGGCCGAGAGGAGGAAAGCCTGTGTCCAGTGGCCAGTGGACCACTTGTGAGTAAGTGTGCTTGTGTGTGTGTTAGTGTGTGTCTATGTGGGAGTGAGTGTGTGTGTGTGTGTGTGTGTGTGTGTGTGTGTGTGTGTGTGAGTGGCTATGGTGGGCCGACAGTAGCAAATACGTAGGGGCTACATGGTGTGCCCAGGCTTTGTGCACAGGGTAGCTAGGGAACCCAACCTGTCAGGCTACGTGGTGTGCAGAGGGCGTAGGTATTTCCCTGGAGGGAGCCGTCTAGCAAAAATCTCTGCTCTTGGCAGACGAGCCACGTTTTGTCACCAGTCAGCTCTTCCTTGGGGCTCTCCTCTCTGCTTCCTGTGCACCAGGCCCAGGGAAAGGGAGGAGCTGGGACCCTAGACCTCAGGTGACTTGAGTCCCCCAGGGGTGCCATAGCAGGGTGGTGTTGGTGATCCATGTGTGGATGGGCAGGTGAGCAGCCTGCCAGCTGCTCTCTGAGGGGACAGTTCCTTGCCAGCAACACCTCTCCCCGCAGCACAAGATCACCACTGTCGCTGCAGCTGGGCTGGGGACATGTCAAGGTGTGTCCCAGAACTGTGTTCCCCTTGCATGTAAGTGGTGCCAGAATGCGCCTCTCAGTCCCTGTGCGGGTGACCCTGATTAGCCTCAGGCTTAGTCGACTCCTGGCCTCATGTAAATGGGGAACTGGGTTCCTTTCTCAGTGTCTCAGCGGTTGCATGTCGACAGAGGATGCTGTGGACATTGTGGTCAGGATTCTGACCGGGCTCCCCCCGCCCTGCCCCAAACCACAGTGGGCAGCACATGGCCCACTGTGTGTGTGCTTTGGGGAGTCTAAAGCCGTACAGCCCCTCCAGTATTCTTCTCAGGTGGTGGAGGGTCAAAGGGGCCTAGGGAGGAACACTGGTCCCAGTCTGCTGCCGGCTGTGCCCACAGGTGTGTGTGCCCAGCTCCTTGACGCTGAAGCTGCAAGGCTTCTGCCCTGCCCCCAAAGCCCCATCCCTAGAATTTGCGTGTGGGCCAGATGGAAGTGAAGTCCCAGTGACCCTGCGGGATCACAGCGGGTGGTCTCGTCTGTGCCTGGCCACCCACCTACCTGCCTTCCCCGCAGCCCGTTGCCCCCATACAGGGCTTTCGGTAAACACGCGGCCACCGTCCAGCATTTAGAGGAAAGGCTTGACGGTGTCCCAGTACCGCTGGTCATGTGTTGGCTGCTGCCAGCTGACAGCATGGAGACCCCATGGCCCAGTGGAGGATGTCCGACCTGTCCTACAAGGAACTGGGGACGACTGTACGGATGCATCAGGTCCCATGCAGTAACCTAGGCCTGACTTTATCCGCCTAGGGGGTGATCGAAGAGCCTTGGGGTCCCAGGCCTGGCATATGTGTCGGTGTGCTCCCTCCTGGATGGCGCTGCCGACACAAGGCTGGCTGGTCAGGGGTCGCGTGTGAGGCCCGTTGGGTCCCGGCCTCTAGGTCCGATACTGCTGTAGGTGTTGTTGAAAAGACAGAGCACGATATGACCATCCCTTGGGTGTCGCTGCACCGGGCATCCCGTCGCTGCTCCCAGGTTCCCACTACCGAGTCTCCCCGGGAGGCCTGGGAGGTTGCCAGGCTCCTTTTGCAGGGACACAAAGGCTTGTGAGAGCCCATCCGCAGGGTCCGGTGCTCATTGCGGATGACTTGGGGGCAGTGCGAGATCTATTGCTCCCGTCCTTAGAGGAGATTGTGGTAGTCTTAAGGGACAAAGATGTGCCTGGAGAATAGAAGGATGTCCAGAGGAAGCATTGGAGGAGGAAGAGGACGAGGAGGAGTAGGAGGATGAGGAGGAGTTGGAGGAAGAGGATTGGGAGGAGTTAGAGCTGGAAGAGAAGGGTGAATGATTGGGTGCAGGAGAGGGAACAAGTGGAGGAGGAGGATGTCCAGGATGAGGAGGAGCACGAGCCAAAAGGAGCAGGAGCAGCTGGGGGAGGATGTTGAGGAGGACGAGAGCAGAGGGAAGAGGGTGGGGAGAAAAGATAGAGCCAGGGCTCCAGAGCATGAGTAGAAGTGTAGGAGCAGAAGGAGGAAGAGCCCGAGGAGGAAGAGGTGGAGGGAGAGGAGGAGCAGGAGGAGTTGGAGGAAGAGGATTGGGTGGGGTTAGAAGAAGAGGAGGAGGAGAAGGAGCAGTGAATGACTGGGTGCAGGAGAAGGACAAATGGAAGAGGATGATGTCCAGCACCAGGAAGAGGCGGATTACGGGCCAGAGGAGCAGGAGCAGCTGGAGGACGGAGTCGACTAGGACGAGAGCAGAGGGAAGAAGAGGTGAAAGGTCAGAGGTAGGGCAGGAAGGGCGGTAGCAGGAGAGGACCTGGAGAAGGAGGAAGAGTCCTAGGAGGAAGAGTTGGAGGAGGAGGAAGAGGTGAAGGACGAGGAGGATCAGATGGAGGAAGAGGACTGGGAGGAGTAGGAGGAGGAGGAAGACGAGTGAATGATCGGGTGCAGGCGAGGGAAGAAGTGGAGGAGGAGGAAGTCCAGGACGAGCAAGAGGAGGAGCACGAGTCGAAGAGCAGTAGTAGCTGGGGAGGAAATTGAGGAGGATGTGAGCAGAGGGAAGGAGGAGGAGGAAAGGTAGAGCCAGGGCTGGAAGAGCAGTAGCTGCAGAGGGGGAGCAGAAGGATGAAGAGGCCCGAGGCTAAGACTTCCAGTACTGTGTTGAATAACAGTGGAGGCGGTGGACATTCCTGTCTCGTTCGTGACTTGAGCTGAGAGCTTTTGCTCCTTGAGATGATATTCACGTTGGGTCGTTCATACATGGCTTTATGATCTCGATGTGTGCTCCTTCTATCCCTACTTTCTTGAGGGGTTTTACCAGGAAAGGATGCTGTATTTTGTCCATCACTCTGTCTGCATCGATTGAGAGGATCCTGTGGTTCTCGTCCTTTCTTTTATTGATGTGAGGAATCCCGTTAATTGTTTTGCAGATGTTGAACCAGCCCTGCGTCCCAGGTACAAATCCCACTGGGTCGTGGTGAATAACATTTTCATGTATTGTTGGATCCGAGGGTCTAATATCTTGTTGAGGAGTTTTGCATCCATGTGCATCAGGGAAATTGGCCTATAGTTCTCCTTTTCAGTGGGGTCTCTTTCTGGTTTTGGAATCAAGGTAACGCTGGCTTCATAGAAAGAGCTTGGAAGTTTTCCTTCCATTTCTATTGTGAGAACAGCTTCAAGAGAATAAGTGTTAACTCTTCCTTAAATGTTTGCTGGCACTCCCCTGGAAAGCCATCTGGCCCTGCAGTCTTCTTCCTTCGGCAGGTTTTGGATTACTAATTTGATTTCTTTACTGGTGATGGGTCTGTTCAAATTTTCCTTTTCTTCCTCTTTCAGCTTTGGTAGTGTATATGTTTCTAGGAATTTGTCCATTTCTTCCAGATTGCCCATTGTATTGGCAAATAATTGCTCCTAATATTCTCTTCTTATTGTTTGCCTTTCTGCTGTGTTGGTTGTGATGTCTCCTCTTTCATTCTTGCGTTTCTTTATTTGGGCCCTTTCCTTTTTCTTTTTCATCAAACTGATGACTGGCTTATCAATTTTGTTAATTCCTTCAAAGAAGCAGCTTCTGGGCTCATTGATCTGTTCTCCTATTTTGGTTTGTTTCTTTGTTTGTTTGTTTGTTTGAGGTTGTTTTTGTTTTTGTTTTGTTTGATTTTTGGTTTCAATAGCATTAATTTCCGTTAATCATTGTTATTTTCTGTCTCCTGAATGTTTTGGGTTTCGTATGGTGTTCTTTTTACAGCCTCTTAAGGCGTAAGGTGAGGTTGTGTCTCTGAGATCTTTCTTTCTTCTTTAGGAAGACCTGACTTGCTAGATAGGTCCTCTTATAACCGACCCTGGTGCGTCCCAGAGGTTTTGGGTTGTGGTGTTATCACTGACTTCCATATACATTTTCATTGACTTCCGTATACTTTTTATATTCTCTTTCAACCCTTGCTTAGCCCATTCAATCTTTAGTAGGATGTTCTTCAGTCTCCCAGTATTTGTTACCTTTCCAAATTGTTTCTTGTAGTTGATTTCGAGTCTCTTAGTGTTGTGGTCTGAAAATATGCACGGTGTGACCTCGATCTCTTTGAACTTCCTTAGGGATGACTGTTTTCCCCAGCATATGATCTATAGAGGAGAATATTCCATGAGCACCGGAGAAGAATGTATATTCTGCTGCTTTATTATGAAATGTTCTGAACATATCTGTGAAGCCCATCTTGTCCAGTGTGTCATTCAAAGCCCCCGTTTGCTTGTTGATTTTTCGTTTACAAGATCTGTCTATTGCAGTGAGTGAGTGCATAGAAGTCTCCTCCTATGATGGCATTACTAAGAATGAGGTTCCTTATGTTTGCGTTTAATTGGTTTGTATATTTGGTTGCTCTCAAATACGCCACATAAATGTATCCATTTGCTAGGTCTTCTTGGTGGATAGACCCCTGAATTATGACATCATGCCCTTGTGTATCACTTGACACAGTCTTAAATTAAAGTCTAGATTGTCTGATAGAAGTATGGCTACTTTGGCTTTGTTTTGTGACATGGCATGACAGATGATTCTCCATCCCCTTCTTTTCACTCTGAAGTTGTTTTCACATCTAAAGTGGGTCTCTGGTAAACAGCATATCGATGGAACTTGTTTTCTCATCCATTCTGTTCCCCTATGTTTTTTGATTGGAGCATTCAGTCCACTGACGTTTAAAGTAGTACTGAAAGACACGATTTTATGGCCATTATCTTGTTTGAAGAGTTGGAGGAAAACATATCTATATATCTTTATATCTATATCTACGTCTCCATCTCCATCTGTATGTGTATGTGTATGTGTATGTGTATGTGTATGTGTATGTGTATGTGTATGTGTATGTGTATGTGTATGTATATGTATATGTATGCGTATGTATTGTATTAACTGTATCTATATATCAATATCTATATCGATATGTATATGTCTATATACATCTATATATATAATTCTATATCTATTTGTATATATAAATATAATTATAAAGATAGATAGATAGATAGATAGATAGATAGATAGATAGATAGATATCAATTTCCCTCTGAGTGTCCCCCCTTAAAATTGCGTGCAGGTGTGATTTAGCGGTCACAAACTCCTTTAAATTTTGTGTATCTGGGAACCTTTTTCCTCTGTTTCTATTTTGAATGACAGCCTTGCTGGATAAAGAATTCTTCACTGTGGATGTTTCTAATTCAGCACTTTGAACGTATCCTACCACTCCTTTCAGGCCTGCCAAGTTTCTCTGGATAGGTCTGCTGCAAACCTGATCTGTCTTCTCTTGTAGTTTAGGGACTTGTTTCCCTTGCTGCCTTCATGATTCTCTTTGCCTGAGTACTTTGTGAGTTTGAATATGATATGCCTTGCTGAGGGTCAGTTTTTGTTGAATCTGATGGGGTCCTCGGTGCTTCCCGGATTTTGATGGTGTGTCTTTCCCCAGGTTAGCAAAATTTCCCACTATGATTTGCTCACATAACCTTTCTACCCCTTTTTCTCTCTCTTCCTCTTCGGGACCCCTATGATTCTGATGTTGTTTTTCGTTCTGCATGAGTCACTGATTTCTCCAATTCTTCAATCGTGCTCTTTTCCTTAATCTCCCTCGATTTTGCTGCTTCCATAGTCTCCATAAGTTGGTCCTCTGAATCGCTGATTCTCTGTTCTGTCTCATCCATCCTTGACACCGCTGCATCCATCCGTCATTGCAGCTCAGTTATATCATTTTTAATTTCATTCTGGCCAGTTTTTACTGCATTTTGTCTCTGCACAAAGGGACTCTAATCTACATTGGACTGCAGCTAGTATTCTCATAATCGTGCTTCTAAATGCTGCTTCAGACATCTTGCTTGTGTCTGTGTTGGTTGAATCCCTGGCTCTCGTTTCTTCAGGCTCTTTCTTTCTGGGTGAATTCCTTCCCTTTGTCATTTTGAATGGAGAAAAGGAACTCATGAGGTAGAAAATTCAATGAAATATTCAAATTATAAAATGTTAAAAGTAAAAACTTAAAAACACACATGTGAATAATGGAATGAATGATGCTAGATTCTAGGCATGTTTCACGTGGGTGTTGAAAGTGGTTTTGACACAGGAGAGAAAAAAACGTGGGAGTGGAGAAAAATTTAGAAAATACTAATAAAAAATATTAAAAAGGGAAATGTTGTGAGAATTTGAAAAATCAATACACTGAAGTAGACTAAAAGGAGAAGATGGGAGTAAAATAGAATCTGTGAATATAGACACAAAAGGAAAGAATAATGTAGAAGAGTATTAAAGAAAGTTAGTAAAATTTCCACCTGCCCAGTCTCCTTCGCCTCTCCGCGCACAAAAGCACCTCCCTTCCCATGCCTCCTCGCTCTCCAAGTTCACTTCTGCATGCCACGTACCTGCTGAATTCGGTGGTTCAGGATATGCAGATTGCTGTGCTAATCCTCCAGTCAGTTTCCTGGGTGGGTAGGATGGTTTAGTGTTGGTCGGGCTGTATCTCATGCACGCGAGACACTTAAGAAGCTTCCATGCTGTCTGCCATCCGGGCTCCTCCCCCAAGAGGTGAGATCTGTAGCACCAGTTCTCCGATATGAGACATCCCACAGGAAAGTTGCGGTCGGTGACAAAGCGGAAAAGGGCATGTACCAAACAGGGAGGTCACCCTGGAGGGGGAGGCAGAGAACCTGCTCCAGACCTGGGAGGGGAGGCAGGGGCTCAAATGCTGGAGCCACGCCCACTGCCCTCCAGCTGATTGTTCCTGAACAGCAGCCAACTGTCTGGGTCTGGCCTGGAGCGCCTTCACCCCAAGGACCCATGGTCAAAAAGTTCACTGCCTCTGCCTCTGCCTCTCCCCCACCTCCACCGCAGCCACAGCCACAGCCACAGCCACAGCCACTTCAGTGTCCGAAGGGCCACGGGGCCGTGGGTGTGCTTCCCAAATGCTGGTGGGCTCCAGAAGGAGGCGGCAGGCATTTAAAAACCTTGGGCCTTGACACTCCACCTGCTGGGCCTAGTCTGGAGCCTCATGCCTCAAGTTCCCACTCCTTCTGCTCTATGGCCCTAGCCTGAGGATGGGCTAGGGCCCCAAAGCAAGGGAGTCCTGTTCCGGAAAACGCTGAGATTCCTGACAATACCGGGCCTCCATTCTGCTGGAAGAGGGCGTTCGAGAGTCCAGGAATCGTGGCAACACCCCTGTCTCAGTCCCAGACAATTTCACTCGTTCATACGCACTCACACGCACACGCACGGGCACGGGCACACACACACACTCCCCCTCTGTGGCTGTCTCTAGTGGTGACTTACTCTCCTTCTTCGGCCTCCTTCCATGTCCCTCTGGCCTCTGTCTGTCTCTGAGTCCCTGTGATCATTTTCTTGAGGGAACGCTTCCTCCCTCCCGCACCTCCATCTCTCTTTCTCTGTCTCTGTGCTGTCCTTGCACAGTATCAGTGCATCTGGGTTTCCGTGAGCTGTGCGTGTCCATAGGGACGTAGTAGGCTGCTGATGGCACAGGGCTGCAGGGGAACACACAAAGGAACGCACAAGTACCAGGGGTCAGAGCACATCCAGACCTCCTAAGCCGTGACTGCCTCCAGGCAGCCCACACAAGCTGGGTATACATGTGAACTGAGAAAGGTCAGTCCCTTGGCCCTTGCCCTGTAGGTTGCAGCCAGCTGGGAGGTACTGAAACCCAAGGGACTGCCCAGTGTTGAGAGGGTCTGAAGAAAGGGCAGGAGCCGAGGAGGCAGGGAACCTAGTCGTAGCTGGTGTTTCTCCACATGCCATGTTCCGGTGCCATTGGTACTGGAAGGTTGGTATCAGTTGTGGCTCTCTTTCCTTGGCATCTCAATGCAAGCTTCCGTGACCCAATGGAGGTCCTGAATCTGCCCTAGTTTTCAGCCAGGTTGGGCCCCAGGACAAATGCACGTGCTGTGTGAGGGGGGAAAGCAAGTGTGAGTCGTGAGGAGGAGCTAGCCTCGTGAGTGGGATGTGGCAGAGGGCATGAGTGAGTGCACAGGTCCACTAGAGTGTGTCTGTGAATGTATTGTGGCTGGCGCCTGTGAGTACTTTTGCCTGAGACCTAGCGTTTGTGCTGGCAGCGTGCACGTGTCTGTGTCCACGTGCCGCGTGGCCGTGCATCTTTGTGCCCGAGTGAGTGTGTGTAGGCCGTTGGCAAGCGAAGGAAAGAGACTGGGGGCTTTCCTGACTTGGTGAGTAAGGGGGGGCTCCAGTGCCCAAGTGCAGCGAGTGCAATCCCTTCGCGCCTGGGATCGACACGGAGCTAGCTGATCACCTTTCATGACGGGAGGAAAGCCCGGACTTTGCCTGGGTCCGCTCGTCCTGTGTTGCCTTGGCCAGGGGCAAGTTGGGGTTGGGCCACCCATGGCGCAGTGGAGGAGGACCAAAGTTCCCTGCAAGGAAGTGGGCGTTAGTGGAGGGAGGCAGCAGAGAGCATGAGTAAGTCTGGCCCTGCTCCTGGAGCGGCCTAGGGGATCATCGCAAGGCCTTGTGGTCCCAGCCAGGGTATGTGTCTGGGTGAACATCCTCCTGGATGACCCTGCAGAGACAGGCCTGGCTGGTCTAGAGTCCCTTGCGAAGTTGGGGCCTGGCCCCTGGACCCCAATACTGTGGTAGGTGTTGTTCAACCTGAAAGGCATTGCCTGCTTGTCCCAGACAGTCCCTGCACCTGGGACCCAGATTTGTTCCCACGTTCCTGCCACGGGGTCTCCCGGCGATGCGTGGGAGTTTGACAGGCCCCATTTCTCTGGAGGGAGTGAGTTGCATAGGTCAGGTGCACCAGGGTCTGGGCCTGCTTTCCTGTCTTGCCCACCCGCTACGTCCTCTGCTGAGGGCAGCTTGAGGGCTCACCACTGGACCTGTTCCTCTCCCTTTCTGGGTAAGAGTTTGCCTCTCTGTCGGTCACACTGGCCACCCCCTCTCAGCCCCCTGCCACCTGTTCAGCCTCCCCCCATCCACCTGCGTTTCTATGCATTGCTGTCACCTGAAGCGGTGGTGTGCTGCCTCATATATCACAGCCACCCTGGAGCATTGCTGTACCCCGTTCGTATCCTGACATAGCCCAGCGAGTCTGGAGGAACCTCTTCTGTGTCACGGAAGCAACATGTTGGCCAGAGGGCCCGGCACACGAATTTGGAAATCCTAGAATCCCCCGCCTGCCTGGCAGCCTCCTGGTCCCATAAAGAGGTAGGGGAACACTGCATTCCACCAAAGGGAAAAGGCAATGCATGAGTGTGGTGCCTGGCCAGGCAATGCATCTCGAGCCTCCAATCCTGCAGTGGCTCTGTGTGGTGTGTGTGTGTGTAGCTTATGCTGTCTGACATAGACCGGCAGGGAGTCCACATCACCACTGCCCTGACAGGGAGGGAGACCACATCATCGCCCTCACTGCACACCGTCTGCAGCTTATTGCTTCCCCAAAGTGGTCATGTGGCTTCATGTAGACCCTGGGGTGTGTCCCTCACTTGGGTCCCAACACTGCATCCCCCAACCCCCCGATACCTCTCGGAGACCCTTGAAATCATGCTGCCTGTGGCACAGGGGGACAGTGTTTTGAGCCAGCGCCCACGCTCATGGCAGCCTGCCGCCTAAGTGAGTGGTAAAGGAAATGGGACCAGGATGAACAGACATACGGCCAACGAAGGCCTGGGGAGGGTCCCTGTGAGAAGATGGCCAAGCATTGTGGGAGGAAGGGGACCGCTGTCTGTGGGACAGACACAAGCTCCAGGAATCCCAGGGCCCACGGTCACGGGTCTTTCCTGTGCACTGCCACACACGGGAGCAATGGGCAGCCCGTCATGAGAGGGGGGTGTGTGCTTGCCAGTGTGTCACTTTCCAGGCAACGGGGACAAACGGCAAGAGCGGCGCGCATGATACGCAGCCTCCCCTAGTGTGGCGTCCTCTCCACGTCACACACCTCTGGTCACCGACCTTCCCTAGCCGGTGCACTGCTAGACTGCTGTCATGACATACATGTCTTCTGGGAGCAAGGATGGACGTAGAGAGTATGCAAAGGAGGCTGAGCAGATGGAAAACCGGGGTGCACAGACAGCAGGCGCACAGCTGACATGCGTCTCCCGGACAGCCAAGGTGATCCGCTGAGTGGATTTGTCGGACTAGGGGCACAATGAACAAAGGTGGCGGTGTAAATGGGCAAAGCGGGGAGGTCCCCCTTTACCCGTGTGTGTAGATAGCCGCGTGCCCAGCGCAGCGTGGAATGCAAAGGTCGCTTTCGCATGGCCAGAAGCCAAACAGGGCACCCAGAGCGCACAGAGGGCCGGCTGCAAGCCCCCCGGAGGAGTTGCACTGCACGGGGCCCAGAGCCTTCCTGCCTATGCAACAGACGCGCCCCAGTTTCCGGGTGACCTAGGGGCGGGACCGCCGAAGCCACGCACGCCACCGTCCCTATGATTGGTCCTGAAGGCAGTGAAGCGGCCTGGGCGTGGCTTGGAGCTCCCTCAGCCTCAAAGCCGCAGGCGCACACCTCTCCCCACAAAGGCCTCCGAGGCAGCATCGGCATAGCGATAGCCACCGCCGAGGCATCCTGGGTACAGCACCATGCGCATGCGCATGCGCATGCGCATGCGCCCCCTCGACCTTTGGGCTCTGGGAGGAAGGGGGAGCGAGTTGCCAGCCATTGCCCTCAGGGCTCCGCTCACTGGGTCTGGGGAGGGGGGCCGTGCTTTCACCTCCCGCTTCGTCGTCGGTAGGAGCCACAGTTGGTGTCTCGGGCCGGGGCCGCATGTTGCGCGACTCGTGTTTCCGAAACACTGGGGATGCCCGGAGGCCCCATGCCGCCTTCGACCGGGAACGGGGCGGTCGAGAGACGAGGGCCCGTGGGGACACTGGGTCTCCGGCAGGGCCGGAGGTGCCGCAGGCCGAAGGCTTGCAGGCCACAAGCGAACAGCCTGTGCAGGAAGGCCAGGCCCGACCCGAGAGGCAGGTGGGCGGCCCCAGCGAGATATCGGTGCCGCTGGTGCATGACATAGTGGCGGTGGAGGCGCTGTGGGGCCTGGCGGAGGAGGAGGTTGAGGTGGCGGCCGCGGAAGAGGACGCGCCTGGGGAAGAGGGGCATGAGCAGAGGAAGAAGGGGGAGGAGGACGAGGAGCAGGAGCCGGGGAAGGAGAAGGTCCAAGTTCACGAGGAGGAGGACCTGAAGGGCGAGGGGGAGCAGCAGGACCAGAAGAGCAGAAGGAGGAGGAGGAGGAGGAAGAGGGGGAGAGGCAGCAGGAGTAAAAGATTAGAAGGAGGAGGAGCAGCAGAAGCCCAAGCAGAAGGAGGAAGAGCGGAAGGAGGAGGAGTTGGCGGAAATGAAAGGGGAGGAGCAGGAGCAGCAGGGTATACAAGCGGGCGCGGCGGCGGCGGCGGCGGCGGCGGCGGCGGCGGCGGCGGCGGCGGCGGCGGCCACGGCGCCGGCCGCGGCGGTGGCGGTGGAGGCATTGGCGGCGGCAGTGGCAGGGGAAGGGGACCAGGAGGAGGAGCAGGAGGAGGAAGGGAAGGCGTGCGAGCCATTAAAGGGAGAGCAGAATTGCAAACGGAGGAGGAAGAGGAGCAGGAGAAGGAAGCGCTGGAGGAGCAGCAGCAGGGCGAGGAGGAGGTGGAGGGCAAGGAGGACAAGGAGGAGCGGGAGGAGGAGGAACAGAAGCCGAGTGAGCAGGAAGGCCGATGGGTGGAAGAAGCCCAGGAGCTGCAGGTGAAGCAGGATAAGAAGGAGCAGGTAGAGTCAGGCCTCCGTCCTTGCCCTTCCCCACTGGAGGCTCTGGAGGCTCTGGAGGCCCTTCAGATAGAGCTACAGCCGGTGAATAAACAAGCCAGCCGGGAGCACGCTCGACTCAAACTCAGGATGTGGCAGAGGCGGCAGCGACATCTGCAGCAGAGAGGTGCCCTTATCCAGGGCATCCGTGGTTTCTGGGCCAAGGCTGTATCCTTCCTGCTGCTGGTGGAGGGTCCAGAGGGGGCTGGGCTTGCGCAAGAGGAAGGAAAGGGAGGTGACATTTAGAGGAACCCAGGACAGGGACTGGAGCTACGCCACGCTCCAGTGGCCGGGAACGTGCAAACGTGATCCCATCCGGTGGTCCTGGCTCTGCAATGAGTGTGGGAGGAGGGCAGTGCCGGGGTGGGGGAGGCATGTGTGCTTTACGTCGCACCTGGCACGGAAACAGCGCTGGGAGAGTGGGGAGTGGCGGTGGAGGTCCAGGCCAGGTCGGGGAAATGACCGAGGGCTTCTTCCCACACAAAGCCGCGTGGGGGCACGTTTCTGGGTCCCGCTAAGCATCTTGCTGCGGGGAAGGCGATGTGAATGCCCACTGGTCGGCGCGAGACCGGATGTGTGCTGTCTGGCTGTGTGGAAGTAAGCGTCCTCAGTGTCCTCACGAGCACACAAAGCTAGGCGTGGTTGCGGGCGTCTGGGCATGCACAGCCTCCTGTGCGTGTCTAGCAGAGCCCTGCGCGATCCTGAGACCCCGTGGGCCTGGACGCAGCCTGCGGGGAGGGCTTGAGACCCTGGGGGAGGACGCCAGTCCCGGGGGGAGGACGCCTGGATGCTGTCCACACTGGTTCTCTGGTTCGAGCTCTCTCACGCCCAGCACCTGAAGGCTCTTTGACCTGCGGCAGTTTGTGAACCACCCTCAGATGTCAGCCCTGAGTAGTAAGCCCGATGAAAGCATGCTTCGCCACATGACCAATTTGAAGGTCGGCCTGGGAGTGGGAGGTGGTGTGGGTGGCTGGCTGTGTGGGGAGGGGAGGTGGTGGGGAGAAGTGATGTGTTCCTTCCTCAGGGGAGGGCGGGTCTCCTGGAACAAGATTTCACATTTCTGCCCCACTGTACCACGGCAGGTGGAGGAACACAAGTTTCCCAGGGAATGCCGGAAGATCCTGCTGTTTTTTGGCAAGAACTCCTACTTCCAGAATGAAGTCGTTACGAAGGAGTATGTCCTAGGCCTTGATGGTAAGTGTCCACTGACTGCATGGGCGGCAGTGGGTGGAGGGTTGAATGTGATAAGTTCTCTGGCGCCTTCTCACATACGCGTCTTCCTGCAGGGTATAGGGCGTCTCATTCCAGTCCCATCCAGTGGTACCCAAGGTACAGACAGGAGGCCTACAGACGCAGGCATGACAACAGCAGCCTCAACTTCTTCAACTGGTTCTCTGACCACAGCTTTGCCGGCTCTAGCAGGATTGCTGAGGTGGGGCCCTGTAACAAGGAAGGGAGGTGATTTTCATGGGTTCCCCCACTGCGTGGGATAGCTACCTGAGGCCTGGCCTGTCTCCCCTACCAGATAATCATAGAGGATCTTTGGCCCAACCCCCTGCCGTATTTCAAGATGAAGGAGGCCCCAGGAGAGAGAACTGAGAGGGAAAGAGGTGAGCAGCCAAGGGTGTGGGCACGGAAATGTGTGTCGTGGGGTCCAGGGCACAATTCTCTTCTGCATGGAGGCACCGAGACTCACAGCGGCACAGGAGGTGACCCCAGGTCAAAAGGGCATCAGCCTGAGACAGGGAGTCTTAAGAAGTAACGTGTCCCAGAGGCTTTGCCCCTTTGGGGAGCCTGAAGGTGGGAAGGGGGCTAGACAAAAAGAATGAGCAAAGCGGGACAACCAAAGCTGGCTCATCACATAGCACGGTGACAACTGTCATTCCCGGACCATGAACCCCACCCTCAGGCCTCCTACCACCATCCCACATGTTGTCTGGCTTCTGGATCCCCTTGTCAGCTTTGGCACAGCTTATCACACCCTCCCATCCTACTTTCCGTTTGGAAACATTCAAGCAACCTTACTCAGGGCCAAGATAAGACTCTCACCGTTCGTTCGTTCGTTCGTGTGTGTGTGTGTGTGTGTGTGTGTGTGTGTGTGTACACCCATATATCCCAGGGATATGCACGATCTTGAGAAGAGTATGAAGGAGCGTCGCACTTCATCGACCCCAGTGGAAACCCTTCCGATGCTCACCGATGGTCCACAAGATTCTCCTGGCCATGAAATAAGGACAAGGGTGGTGGTGACACGTGGCGCAGGGCGGGGGTCCAATACATTGGAAGAAATATAGAATGGGAGATAAACAGCATGAAGTGTTTGTGTGTGTCTTCCTCTCAGGTTCGCCCTGGGGCGTGTCCATGTATACATGCGGCTGTCCAGAGGTGTAAGTGTTCTGTGCCTGCACATTGGAGTTCCAAGGAAGGGCGGGACGTAGGACATTGTCCGTAGGGATGGGTCACACATTGGGATTGCATGTGAGGTCAGTAAGATTGAAGCAATGGGGACTTGGGTGAGGGAGGCCAGGGCACAAACCTGAGAGAAAGGCCAGTGCCCAGGTTCATAGCTTTCCTGTGAAAATGAGGAAATTCAAGGAAACGGAGAGGCCAGCACAGGCCAGGGATGTCCAATATTCAGGGTTTGGGCATGTCCATGATGGTGCCCCCAGAATCCCGCATGGGGACACCCTCAGTCATGTTGACTGAACCGCCACACAGGGAGGAATTCCCAGGGTTGATTACCCTCTGGTTTTCAGACGTCTACCAATGCAGACTGTCTTGTGGACAAGGTCAGGATCTCAGGACCAGCCACACATATTTGAGGGATTGTGAGCAGGTTGTAAGATTGGTGTCCAGGGGAAGGAACCGAGGGACCAGAGGCAGAGTGGGTGGGTAAGACCGAAGAAGTTCTGCTTCAGGCAGAGTTGACAGGGACAACATACACACTGCAGAGAAAACAGCCCACTACAGTCTCACGCAACTCCAAAATCACAGCCAACTTTTCTGGTTCCACTTCCTGAAGCTGAGCCTCCCAAACACCGCTTCACTTGTGTGAACTTTGCTGTTTCTGAAAAGACCTCTGGTTACGAATGGGTGGCCCAGATTGCAAGCCAACAGAGGGGAGGGTCGCGGGGAGGTGGGGCTCTTCAAGGGCACGAACACGCCAGCCTCTCCCGTGTGCCCTCTGCCCTCTCATCATCAGCCGTGATGAGTCGGGTGATGCTCTTCCTCTGTGTCCACAGGCTTAAGCCGTGTGTCCAACACGCCATGTGAGACTTGTGAGAAGACTCCCAAGTGCAAACACCAGCAGGCGCTCAGGGAGGTCGCCTCGTCCCAGGCAGCCTGTGTTCCTTTGCCTGAGTGCCAGGACAAAGGCTGCCTCGGCCACATAGGGAACGATGGACTTGTGAGGCCTTAGCATTCTGTGCAGAGGTCCCCGGCAGGCCTGGGGCTTAGAAAGGACTGGGACGAGCCTCACCTGCGAAGACGTGAGTGCTGGGATACTCCTTACACAGCAGATGGCTGCTTGCCAGAGATGTCTGTGCTAGGGATGGGGCAAAAGCTCCACCGTGCGAGCAGTGCAGTAGACAGAGTTCAGCCTTGTCCATCGCAGGCTCTTCTGTATCCCCATGTACCACGGCCCCCAGCACAGCGTGCCTGACACTGACCTCCCGACACTAATATTCCTGTCTCCCAAGCTGCCCAAGCTCCCCAGGATCCCCACTGCACAGCTCTGCAGTACAAGAGCCTTCTCTGCAGTGGGTCTATTCCAGAGAAGGCGTGGGCAGTCCCAATGCATGGAGGCCTCTTGCCCCTATCATATGCAGACAACATGGTCAGCGGGGTGTCAGCACGCTGTGGAGTTGAGGATCTGTGCGACCAAGCCTTACCTCTTCCAGGGCAGAGGCTGTCGCACTCTCTAGAAGGGAAGGCAGGCCTTTCTCTCGCTGCTGTCTGCACACTGGCTGGAGAGGCACGTCTTCTCAGCTGCTTGATGGGTAAATGTCAGGGTACCCTGGAAAAGCTCCCAGTGCTGACCCGAGTCTTTGGGTGTGAACATCCAAAGAAAGTATGGCCAGTGATTGTGCAGTGGGAATACGGCCTCAGTGGTCATGAGGCTGGGCCCTTTGGGGCATCTTTCTGCACAAGCAGGCCGTTACTTGATAGGTCTTGCCGAGCAGGAACACTTTACGGGACAGGTGAACACAGGGTCCCCCACATGTTAATATCTCCAGCCAATACCTCCTTAGGGGCCAGGGTGACGTTTGCGCCCGGCCTGTCCCAAAGACAAGGTACGGACAAAGTGTGGGTGTGGAATACACTCACGGCACCCAGAGCCAAACCCTCAAGTGTGGACACTTGAGGTCCGTGGGCAGAGGCCTCGGTGCTCTGTGTCCGAGGGATTACAGCCCTCATGCTGCACACCCGGCATCCCCGGGTGTCCTCCCGTATCCGCAGCTCTCCCCGGGGAGCCCTAGGGTCCAGGAGCTGCTAAACCCCCTGCACAACTGTATCTGCTGCCCAGCGGCCTCTTCCACCCCAACATCAGCGTGTGTGGGCTCCAGAGTGCTGTCTCTGTCTCGAGTGGGCTCGAGAGAGGACACCCTCAGCAATTCAGGAGCCTTCTGACTTCCATGTCTCTGAACCACGCGTGTCTCATTGGCCTGTCGGGATCGTCCCGTTGTTCTCTGTTCACAGGAAATGTCTCGCATTGCCTGTGCTCCTCTGTCTCCCTGAGTGAGCCCTGGCGTGTTTGTGTCTTTTCCTGGCTTTGCCTGTGCCGACACCTCTCTGGTGATGCCTCCTTGCCTGGCCTAAGTGGGCACAGCTGTACCCGTGTAACCGCCTTCGTCTCTGCACACCTGTGTGTTGGGTCAGCTGTGGCTCTGGTGGCCTGTCTTGTCTTTGGTGTATGCTTCTGCGCTTGAGTGTGCTTCCCTCTGCATTCAAACCCTTTCTTCCACTGACAGATCCAATTGCTGTCCTGCTGTCAGGTGGAGGGGCTTCTGCGTGTTCTGTTCTATGTTCCAGGAGCCAGAAATCCTTCCGTGCCTGTAGGACCTTCGTCAGAGGATTGGCCATGCACTCACTGCCAGCCAGTTAATGTCCCCAAATGCAGCTGGCTTGCTGTGAGCATTCCGTCACACCTCTATTTTCTGTCCTTCTGTTTTCAAACCCTTTGCGCCCGAGGGGCTCAAACGTCACTGGCCTGCACGTTGCAGATGCAGGCGTAAATTGTGAAAAGCGGACCGGCAACGTTTTCCCACTTACTCTTTTGCCACGTGGCATGTTCCTGGCTGGGAGAGACTTCCCCCTGCCAGTGTGTGTCTCGTTTCCGTGTGCCTCCTGTGTGTTCTGGTCCCTAATTTGTCCATTACGTCCTACCTGGGAGTCTGATTCATGTCTGCAGGAACGAGGCTGACACCTTTGACTGCTGGGTTCTGAGCTCAGCTTAGTCCACCAGGACTAGTGCGTGCCTGAGGGACACAACGGGCAGTGACGGATGTGCCCGTATCCTTCACGTGCAAGCGCTCCGTCCAGCCACCTTCGCCGGGACATTTCTCAGCGACCCCTCTTTGTTTGTGGTGAGAGCACTTGCCTCTGAGAAATCTGACGAGGCGGTGAAGCATTGCTTACGGCTGCCCTGTGCAAGTTAGATCTCCAGAACTCATGCACATGGCATGACTGCATCTTCACACCCGAGCCCCGACACCTCCTCATCGCACCCTCCCCTGATTAGCACCACTCTACTCTCTGGTGGACTGCATGCCTTTAACTCCTTTAGTCTCCTCAGGAATCCATCAGGCAGGGCTCACCACCACTGTGCTTCTGTCAGGGGCTGGCTTCTTTCAGTGAGCCCAGTGCTTTCTGCACTGATGCTCAATGCACCCGCAGAAGGGTGAGCCACACTAAGCCCGGCGGCAAACCCTTTGGCCCTACATTTCCCACATGTGTGCCTGGTGGCAGAGGTGCACAAGGAGCCCGCCTGCATGCGTCTCCCAGGTCCTCCACAGGGTACAAAGTACCGCCTCAGGAGGCTGATCCGCATCACATGGGCATAGCTCTGCTTGCACGTGTTAGCCTTTCGTATCATACAGGCAGCCCAGACTTAGAAATCCTGCTACCTGCTTACAACTATCCAGCCCTCGTGCTTCTGCAGACGCTCTGTGTCTGTACAGACATTTGAGTCACGGTCTCGTGACCTTCCAATACAGCTTGATGGTCTGTCCTTAGCTTACAGCCTGGGATGCGGTTCTCACTCATTGTCCTCCCCTCGGGTGCGAGTTTCCTCCATCACTGTGGTGGAAGGTAACCTTTATCACCATACGTTGGCTTGAAATTACTGGGCGGATCACCTGTCTGCGTCCGGGGATCCGAAGGAGACCTTGGCTCTTTTGCTCACGGTCCACCCTTTCTCTGTGATGAGTCGCTTTGGATGAGAAGCTTGCCAGAGGCGAGGGGGCCTCAGAGTTGAGCACATTTCCTGGGCATCTGTGAGAACTTCGTTGGTTCCACTCGGAAAGCATTGACATTCATGGATGTGCAGCCTCTGCTTTTGCTTGAATTTGCCGAGCTTTGGGACGTGATTTC
The DNA here is from genome assembly GCF_046562875.1 of Panthera onca. Classification (NCBI taxonomy): domain Eukaryota; kingdom Metazoa; phylum Chordata; class Mammalia; order Carnivora; family Felidae; genus Panthera; species Panthera onca. The sequence goes on along the minus strand of NC_138358.1, from coordinate 7,787,194 downwards.
TTCCCGCATGTGCTGTGCCTAAATCTCTGCTGTGTCTTTCCGGCAGTCCCGTTTCCTGTCTCCTGCTGGTAAGTGCAGGGCTTCCAGCAGCCCTGTGGGGAACGGGTCCTTGTTTTCTTCCCTGCGGTGCCCTCTTCCTCACCCCGAATGACCTCATTGCAGCTTCCTTCTCGTTCAGCGATCGTTTCAGACTGCCCTTAAGGTCCAGGTGGGAGCGGTGCCTTTTGTGCTGAGGGCTGACCACTGTAGAGCATTCGTCTCTGTGCAAATTGCACAGGTGAATTTCACCAGGTGAAAGTGCACACTGCAGTTGCCCTGTCTTCAGAGTCAGCCCACCTGTCTCCGCCTCGGCTGCCCCTGCTCTCCTTCCTCCTACCCTCTCCTTACCTCCCCCTCCCTTGTCTTCTTCCTGTCCCTCCCTCCCACTTTCCTTCCAGCTCTCTTTGTCTTCGTCTCCCTCCTCTCCATCACTAATGCCTCCCCCTGTCTCCGCCTGTCTTCCTTGTAATAGGTGCCCCTCTGTCTCTTCTTGTCTTGCTCCTCCTCCCCGTCTCTCCCACCAATCTCCCCGGACTCTCCCTCTCCAGGCCGGTCTTCCCCTCCACTCGTCCTTCCTTCATCTGCTCTGCTTGCACGTGTCTCTCTCTCTCCCTCTATAGCTCTGTCTCTCTGTGTGTCTCTTTTTCGCTGTCTCTCTCAGTGGACCTTCTGTGTCTGGGTGCATGCTTCTTCAGAATTCTTGTTGGTGCCTGGGAAATGGGAAGGGAACTCGTCTGCTTTCGCGTGTACTAGTGAAAGCAGGCACAGGGCTTTCTCAGAGACAGACACAGACAAGTCTGCAATTCTCGGTGAAGGGCCCCTACGTGCCCTGCGTGGTTGGAGTCGTCCTCCTTTTAGTGGAAGGTTAGATTTCAGGACCGGAGCAAGCTGCTAAATCCTACTACTACCCCATCTCCCTGGCGCTCTGTACGGAGATCAGTAGGGCACCAGTGGCAGATGGTGCTCTGGGGGTTGTTCTTTGCTCTGAATTGCAGTGCAGTGAGGTCTACTGAGCTGTTTTCTTGCAAGGACATGGCGGTGGGGTGGGTCTAGGGTGGGTGTCACTGGTTCTGGGTGGGCACCCACCTTACCGCCGCCCTCAGCCTGACGGCCAAGGAGGAGATACCGTGCGGACGGCCATGTGGCCCCGGTAGGCGTGACACTAAGGACTTCTCCAGGCTTTGCCCCAGCTTCATGAAGAAGGGGCAAGGGACGGAGCAGGGAGTGGCTCACGGCGTGGACGATCCTGTGCTGAACGCTCTGGTGCCCGTAGTGAGGCCTCTGGGGAAAGGGTGTACAAGCGACCACACACTGCGCGATACCGGGGACCTCGCAAGTGAAGCCTGGAAGGTGACAGCGCTGAAGAGGACATGCGGCAAACGGGGGCCACGCTGGCACCTTGGCACTCGCTCCAGAGCCTGGACCGGCCATTGGCGCGCGCTTGCTGGCGGCCAGCACCCTGTCTTGCTGTCTTGCAACTGATTGCTCCCCGAACCTGGCCAGCTGGCCTGACCTGCCCTGGAACCACTTCGCCCCCAGGCCGCATGCGCACACTCTTCACTGCCTCTGTCTCGGCCCCTCCTCCACAGCAGCCACAGCCAATGCGGAGTCCTCAAATCCCAGAGCCTGTGCGCCTGCGCTCAACTTTGGCGGGCTGCGGCGGGAGGCTTCAGGGAGCTCATGGTCTTGCGGCCAAGGCTCCCCCCACCTGCTGCCGTTTCCTGTCCTTGTCCTGAGGCTGCCCTAGCTACACTGGGGCCGGGGCCGAGCGTCATGGCCAGCGTGTCGCGGTCCGGACAAAGCGGAGATTCCCGCCGACCCTGGGCCCTGATCGTCCCGGATGCGAAAGGTGGAGAGTCCCGGCCCCGCGGGAATGCAGGGGCGCTGGAGGGCGTGGGCTGGCCGCAGTCCCCAGGTTCAGGGGCGGCAAGCGCCCATCCTGTGCAGGAAGCCCAGGCCGGGTGTGAGATACAGGTGGCAAGCCCAGCGGAGGAATTGGTGCTGATATTGGATGACGGAATGGTGGCGGCTGAGGTGGTGATCGGGGAGGAGGAAGAGGACGGCGAGGCGACCAAGGATGAGGTGGCTGGAGAGGAGAATTCTGAGGAAGCCAAGCCAGAAGCAGAGGACATGCACGAGGAGGAGGAGGTGGAAGTTGAGAGACAGCAGCAGGAGGAGTTTCAGGAGCAAGAGGAGAAGCGCGAGGCAGATGCAGAGGCGGAGGAGGGGCCCCAGCTCTCCCAGCCGCTGCAGCAGCAAGAGCCAGCGCTGCGTCCTGCCTCAGCCCAGGACCCGCTGGCAGCACTGGAGCGTCTTCAGCTGGAGATCAGCGCTGGGAATGCCCAGGATTCCAGGGCCTTATGGCGGCTGAAGCGCAGGATTCTTCGGAGGCAGATTTCTTACCTGGATCACAGAAGGGCCATCATCAAGCACATCCCTGGCTTCTGGGCCCAGGCGGTATCCTTCCTTGTGCTGGTGGGTGATGGCGGGGGCTGTTGTGCAGGAGGGCTGGGCACTGAGAGCAGGGTGCCTCAGGGCGATGGCCCCCAGAGAGGAGAGCTGGGGAATGGTCCCTGGCCCTGGGTTGGTGTGGTCTGGGATCCAGTGTAAGGCCTTGGACAGGGGCGGTTGTTGGGGATGGGGGGACTTGGTGACTGGGTCTGTTTCCTCTAGGTCTCCGCCAACGTTGGCCTGCAGGCTGGTCTCAAATATTACTTGCAGACACGAGCCATGTGTCCCCATGCTACCAGAGCTAGGGTAGCACAAAGCAGCCTTCACTCAGAGCAGATAAGGCAAGGAAATATTTCGCTGCAAAATGGGAGAGTTACGCAGGCCGCACACCCACCTTCACATTCACAGGCTGTGCACGTTTCCTAGCAGTTCCTTCAAAAGAGAGCATTTCAGACACACACTCGTGACCTTTAGTGGAACCACGCCACGCCCCTTTGCCAGACAGTAGGACGACTGAGACCCACTCCGAATGGGGTACAAGCTGCCTCCTCAGACCCTGACACACACACACACACACACACACACACACACACACACACAGAGGATTCTCTCCTGGTATCTCCACCCCTGCTTCCCTCTCTGTCCTCAGGCTCCGGCTCGGTCCCACCCATGTCTTTCTCTCCGGACTGGCCGTGTCACTGTGTCTAATCCTTTTCCCTCCTCGGCCCTCCTCGTCCGTGCTTCTCGATCTCTTTCTCCCTCCCACACCCTCTGCTTGCAGCGTAAGTGTGCAGTCGGGTTCCTGTAAGCCATGTTATTCCATCTGGACTCAGGAGGCTGGTGACAACATAGGTCTTCACGGGAATATGCCAAGAAACCCAGCCGTGAGGAGGGGTCAGAGCACATGCCGACATCACAAGCTATGATGGGCTGCTGGCAGCCCACACAGGTCAGATATAGGAAGGAACTGTGAGGCGTGCAGGCAGTGGAGTCTCTCCCTGCTGTGTGCAGACAGCGTGGGAGGTACAGGAAGCCAACGGACTGCCCAGTGTCGATGGGGTCTGATGCATCTGCAGAGGCTGAGGAGTGTGGGGACTAGTGTTTCCTGGTCTTTCTGCACATGCCGTGATCTAGTCCCTTGCTCTTAGCCTGGGAGGGTTGGAGGGGGGCTGTGTCTGTTTCCACAGCATCTGAAGGCACAGCTCCTTGACACAGCACAGATTCTGAATCACCCCCAGTTGTCGGCCATGATCGGTGCCCAGGACAAAGACGTGCTCAGCTACGTGGTCGACTTGGAGGTGAGACCGGGGAGGCTGTGGCTGGGGGCCGTCCCGTCGGGGGTGGGATTTGGGCAGGAGAGGGTGAGGCAAAGGTGCTCACCCTCACAGCCAGGCAAGTAGCTCAGGACCCCGAGGGAGGACACTTGCCCCCTCCTGTCCCATTGCTCACGGCAGGTGGAAGAAGTGGGCCATCCCAAGTACCGCTGCAGAGTGATGTTTTTCTTTGGGGCCAACCCGTACTTCCGGAACCCAGTGATCATTAAGGAGTATCAGCTGAGCTTTGCTGGTAGGGTGTGGGTCCCATGATGGTGCGGGGCAGGGGGATGAGGAGCATGAATCAGGGGCAGGAGGGAGGGGGAGGGGGAGGGGCAGGTGGGTGGGGAGGAGGCCATCAGCTTGCTCCTCAAATCCTCTCTTCCTGCAGGCTACAGGACATCGCGTTCCACTCCAGTCCAGTGGTTCTGGGATGATGAACGTGGAGCTCCCAGTCGCAGGCATGACCCCACCAGCCTTAACTTGTTCAACTGGCTGTGTGAGCACAGCTGCCCAGGGGCGAACAGGATTGCCGAGGTGGGGCCCCTGAGGCCTTCGTCAGCAGTGGGGATGTGGGTGGCCCCCGGCCAGAGAGGAGAGTGGGCTATGCCCAATGTGGCGCCGGCCTGTGTCCTCTTCCAGATCATCATCGAGGACCTGTGGCCCAATCCCCTGCAGTACTACCTGAGGGAGGAAGGGACCAGAAGACAGTGATCTGACGTGCTCACGTGTCGGTGAGAACCCCAGTATGCGGTGTGTTGACCTGCGTGTTGTATGGGCAAGGGAACGTGGGCCACACATTGGCTTGGAAATGGAAGGTCCGCCGACACAGGGACACAGGTAGCATGGGGAGAGGGTGGGAGGATGACAGGGGACCTGCAGAGACTCAGCTGCAAACACACAGAGGGTCGAAGCCTGCAAACCAGATGCAGTCGTGCTGTGGGCTGGGGCTTTGGAGAGCAACTCGGGAGGAGCAGTGCTTCACCACAAATGCTCCCCGTGGATGTCCGCCCTGTCCCGGGCTTCCCCCTGCTCCTTCAGTCTGGATTTGCCTGCCAGTCTTTGGGTCAGGAGCTGCCGTGTCCCCAGGCGCCACTGTGGTGAGAATCTCGCACTTCCTTCCATGTGCTCCACCACGCCATGTCCTCCCGCAACCCGACAGCCATTCTTAGAACTGGTCCAAGGCCATTGGGGGCTGGAAATGAATCCCTGGGTGAGAAAGCAAGGGGGATCGCAAAAGGGCGAGGCACAAGAGTGACACCATCTGGGATGTATTTGCAAATATCCCGTATCATTCTTGGTGTCTGTTGCGTGGGGGCGCGTGTGTGCGCGTGTACGCAAATGTGTCTGCGTGTGCCCACATGCGTCAGGGGCTCTGCATCTGTGTGGGCGTGAATCGTGCAGAGCTTCTATCTTTGCCCATGCAGAAACAATGGAGGACGCCACCAGTGCTGGAAGAGATGGGTGGATGAGTCTCCTGTCTTCTACGTGCCCCGGAGAGAATTGAGGAAGAGATAACGTGTGGCAGCCTTGAAGAGTTTCCACGATGTTTATGTGGACACATACAGGAAGCTAAAAACCCTTCTGTTTTTGGTGTGTGTGTGTGTGTGTGTGTGTATGGGGACCTGAGGAGGGACGATGAGGAAGGGACCTGAGTGTGACTGTCCTGCCGCTGCCCGGGTGATTCTGTGTGTGCGGGAGAGGTGCAGTACTGGGGTGGGGCCGGTGTTGCCATGTGCACAGAGGCCTGCCTTCTTGGGCAGGAAGAGCCTGGAAGGAGGAGGAGGAAGAGACAGACCTGTTATTTGGAGATTTATTGTATAGGCCAGAGCCGAAAGGCAGGGAAGGGGATTGCACAGTGGGACCAAATTGGTCCATTGGGTCCTGGTACAGTGTGGCCAGGACTCGGGGGGTTTCAGCCAGGACCCTTGATCCCAGAGGGGTGCTGTGTCCTTGGTGAGATAGAATCCAGTCAGCAAAGCCTCCAGTCAGGATCAGAGCGAAGACCACATGTCCCCGGACAACTCAGGAGCAGGCAGGCTTCTCATAGTCGATGCCAGTATACCTTGCTGCTGCCTCCCACACCCGGGGCTCCTTTGACCCCGAGCCCTGTCCTCAGACAGTGGCTCAGGATGGGAGATGTGTCAGGGGGAGGGGCAGGTGTGGGTTGTGGGCAGCAGCGAGGCTTATGAGTGGGAATTCATGGAGAGAGTACGCACGAGGGCAGAGATCCAGCGTGAGTTCGTGCGAGTGTGTGTGGGCGTCTGTGGCAAACTGGGCCTGAGATCCGTGGTGGTGCCGGCAGTGTGAGCGTGCATATGTTTGTGCGATTGCGTAGCGGTGTGTCTCTGTCTGTGCAGGAGTGGGTGGTTAGGCCACTGGAGAGACAAGGAGAGACACAGCGGTCTGTGTGAATGAGGTGCTTATGTGGGACGGTCAGGTGCCATAATACAAGAGTGCAGTCCCTTCCCTCCTGAGTCCTGATGGTAATCGCTGGGATGGGTGCAATCGTTGCTGTGCCAGGGGGCTCAAGTCAGGATGCAAAAGGGAGATTGGTGCAAGGTCAAGAGGGGGGCTGAGGGGAGGAAAGCCTGTGTCCAGTGGCCAGTGGACCACTTGTGAGTAAGTGTGCTTGTGTGTGTGTTAGTGTGTGTCTATGTGGGAGTGAGTGTGTGTGTGTGTGTGTGTGTGTGTGTGTGTGTGTGTGTGTGTGTTGAGTGGCTCTGGTGGGCCGACAGTAGCAAATACGTAGGGGCTACATGGTGTGCCCAGGCTTTGTGCACAGGGTAGCTAGGGAACCCAACCTGTCAGGCTACGTGGTGTGCAGAGGGCGTAGGTATTTCCCTGGAGGGAGCCGTCTAGCAAAAATCTCTGCTCTTGGCAGACGAGCCATGTTTTGTCACCAGTCAGCTCTTCCTTGGGGCTCTCCTCTCTGCTTCCTGTGCACCAGGCCCAGGGAAAGGGAGGAGCTGGGACCCTAGACCTCAGGTGACTTGAGTCCCCCAGGGGTGCCATAGCAGGGTGGTGTTGGTGATCCATGTGTGGATGGGCAGGTGAGCAGCCTGCCAGCTGCTCTCTGAGGGGACAGTTCCTTGCCAGCAACACCTCTCCCCGCAGCACAAGATCACCACTGTCGCTGCAGCTGGGCTGGGGACATGTCAAGGTGTGTCCCAGAACTGTGTTCCCCTTGCATGTAAGTGGTGCCAGAATGCGCCTCTCAGTCCCTGTGCGGGTGACCCTGATTAGCCTCAGGCTTAGTCGACTCCTGGCCTCATGTAAATGGGGAACTGGGTTCCTTTCTCAGTGTCTCAGCGGTTGCATGTCGACAGAGGATGCTGTGGACATTGTGGTCAGGATTCTGACCGGGCTCCCCCCGCCCTGCCCCAAACCACAGTGGGCAGCACATGGCCCACTGTGTGTGTGCTTTGGGGAGTCTAAAGCCGTACAGCCCCTCCAGTATTCTTCTCAGGTGGTGGAGGGTCAAAGGGGCCTAGGGAGGAACACTGGTCCCAGTCTGCTGCCGGCTGTGCCCACAGGTGTGTGTGCCCAGCTCCTTGACGCTGAAGCTGCAAGGCTTCTGCCCTGCCCCCAAAGCCCCATCCCTAGAATTTGCGTGTGGGCCAGATGGAAGTGAAGTCCCAGTGACCCTGCGGGATCACAGCGGGTGGTCTCGTCTGTGCCTGGCCACCCACCTACCTGCCTTCCCCGCAGCCCGTTGCCCCCATACAGGGCTTTCGGTAAACACGCGGCCACCGTCCAGCATTTAGAGGAAAGGCTTGACGGTGTCCCAGTACCGCTGGTCATGTGTTGGCTGCTGCCAGCTGACAGCATGGAGACCCCATGGCCCAGTGGAGGATGTCCGACCTGTCCTACAAGGAACTGGGGACGACTGTACGGATGCATCAGGTCCCATGCAGTAACCTAGGCCTGACTTTATCCGCCTAGGGGGTGATCGAAGAGCCTTGGGGTCCCAGGCCTGGCATATGTGTCGGTGTGCTCCCTCCTGGATGGCGCTGCCGACACAAGGCTGGCTGGTCAGGGGTCGCGTGTGAGGCCCGTTGGGTCCCGGCCTCTAGGTCCGATACTGCCGTAGGTGTTGTTGAAAAGACAGAGCACGATATGACCATCCCTTGGGTGTCGCTGCACCGGGCATCCCGTCGCTGCTCCCAGGTTCCCACTACCGAGTCTCCCCGGGAGGCCTGGGAGGTTGCCAGGCTCCTTTTGCAGGGACACAAAGGCTTGTGAGAGCCCATCCGCAGGGTCCGGTGCTCATTGCGGATGACTTGGGGGCAGTGCGAGATCTATTGCTCCCGTCCTTAGAGGAGATTGTGGTAGTCTTAAGGGACAAAGATGTGCCTGGAGAATAGAAGGATGTCCAGAGGAAGCATTGGAGGAGGAAGAGGACGAGGAGGAGTAGGAGGATGAGGAGGAGTTGGAGGAAGAGGATTGGGAGGAGTTAGAGCTGGAAGAGAAGGGTGAATGATTGGGTGCAGGAGAGGGAACAAGTGGAGGAGGAGGATGTCCAGGATGAGGAGGAGCACGAGCCAAAGGAGCAGGAGCAGCTGGGGGAGGATGTTGAGGAGGACGAGAGCAGAGGGAAGAGGGTGGGGAGAAAAGATAGAGCCAGGGCTCCAGAGCATGAGTAGAAGTGTAGGAGCAGAAGGAGGAAGAGCCCGAGGAGGAAGAGGTGGAGGGAGAGGAGGAGCAGGAGGAGTTGGAGGAAGAGGATTGGGTGGGGTTAGAAGAAGAGGAGGAGGAGAAGGAGCAGTGAATGACTGGGTGCAGGAGAAGGACAAATGGAAGAGGATGATGTCCAGCACCAGGAAGAGGCGGATTACGGGCCAGAGGAGCAGGAGCAGCTGGAGGACGGAGTCGACTAGGACGAGAGCAGAGGGAAGAAGAGGTGAAAGGTCAGAGGTAGGGCAGGAAGGGCGGTAGCAGGAGAGGACCTGGAGAAGGAGGAAGAGTCCTAGGAGGAAGAGTTGGAGGAGGAGGAAGAGGTGAAGGACGAGGAGGATCAGATGGAGGAAGAGGACTGGGAGGAGTAGGAGGAGGAGGAAGACGAGTGAATGATCGGGTGCAGGCGAGGGAAGAAGTGGAGGAGGAGGAAGTCCAGGACGAGCAAGAGGAGGAGCACGAGTCGAAGAGCAGTAGTAGCTGGGGAGGAAATTGAGGAGGACGTGAGCAGAGGGAAGAAGAGGAGGAGGAGGAAAGGTAGAGCCAGGGCTGGAAGAGCAGTAGCTGCAGAGGGGGAGCAGAAGGATGAAGAGGCCCGAGGCTAAGACTTCCAGTACTGTGTTGAATAACAGTGGAGGCGGTGGACATTCCTGTCTCGTTCGTGACTTGAGCTGAGAGCTTTTGCTCCTTGAGATGATATTCACGTTGGGTCGTTCATACATGGCTTTATGATCTCGATGTGTGCTCCTTCTATCCCTACTTTCTTGAGGGGTTTTACCAGGAAAGGATGCTGTATTTTGTCCATCACTCTGTCTGCATCGATTGAGAGGATCCTGTGGTTCTCGTCCTTTCTTTTATTGATGTGAGGAATCCCGTTAATTGTTTTGCAGATGTTGAACCAGCCCTGCGTCCCAGGTACAAATCCCACTGGGTCGTGGTGAATAACATTTTCATGTATTGTTGGATCCGAGGGTCTAATATCTTGTTGAGGAGTTTTGCATCCATGTGCATCAGGGAAATTGGCCTATAGTTCTCCTTTTCAGTGGGGTCTCTTTCCGGTTTTGGAATCAAGGTAACGCTGGCTTCATAGAAAGAGCTTGGAAGTTTTCCTTCCATTTCTATTGTGAGAACAGCTTCAAGAGAATAAGTGTTAACTCTTCCTTAAATGTTTGCTGGCACTCCCCTGGAAAGCCATCTGGCCCTGCAGTCTTCTTCCTTCGGCAGGTTTTGGATTACTAATTTGATTTCTTTACTGGTGATGGGTCTGTTCAAATTTTCCTTTTCTTCCTCTTTCAGCTTTGGTAGTGTATATGTTTCTAGGAATTTGTCCATTTCTTCCAGATTGCCCATTGTATTGGCAAATAATTGCTCCTAATATTCTCTTCTTATTGTTTGCCTTTCTGCTGTGTTGGTTGTGATGTCTCCTCTTTCATTCTTGCGTTTCTTTATTTGGGCCCTTTCCTTTTTCTTTTTCATCAAACTGATGACTGGCTTATCAATTTTGTTAATTCCTTCAAAGAAGCAGCTTCTGGGCTCATTGATCTGTTCTCCTATTTTGGTTTGTTTCTTTGTTTGTTTGTTTGTTTGAGGTTGTTTTTGTTTTTGTTTTGTTTGATTTTTGGTTTCAATAGCATTAATTTCCGTTAATCATTGTTATTTTCTGTCTCCTGAATGTTTTGGGTTTCGTATGGTGTTCTTTTTACAGCCTCTTAAGGCGTAAGGTGAGGTTGTGTCTCTGAGATCTTTCTTTCTTCTTTAGGAAGACCTGACTTGCTAGATAGGTCCTCTTATAACCGACCCTGGTGCGTCCCAGAGGTTTTGGGTTGTGGTGTTATCACTGACTTCCATATACATTTTCATTGACTTCCGTATACTTTTTATATTCTCTTTCAACCCTTGCTTAGCCCATTCAATCTTTAGTAGGATGTTCTTCAGTCTCCCAGTATTTGTTACCTTTCCAAATTGTTTCTTGTAGTTGATTTCGAGTCTCTTAGTGTTGTGGTCTGAAAATATGCACGGTGTGACCTCGATCTCTTTGAACTTCCTTAGGGATGACTGTTTTCCCCAGCATATGATCTATAGAGGAGAATATTCCATGAGCACCGGAGAAGAATGTATATTCTGCTGCTTTATTATGAAATGTTCTGAACATATCTGTGAAGCCCATCTTGTCCAGTGTGTCATTCAAAGCCCCCGTTTGCTTGTTGATTTTTCGTTTACAAGATCTGTCTATTGCAGTGAGTGAGTGCATAGAAGTCTCCTCCTATGATGGCATTACTAAGAATGAGGTTCCTTATGTTTGCGTTTAATTGGTTTGTATATTTGGTTGCTCTCAAATACGCCACATAAATGTATCCATTTGCTAGGTCTTCTTGGTGGATAGACCCCTGAATTATGACATCATGCCCTTGTGTATCACTTGACACAGTCTTAAATTAAAGTCTAGATTGTCTGATAGAAGTATGGCTACTTTGGCTTTGTTTTGTTGACGGGTAGCATGACAGATGATTCTCCATCCCCTTCTTTTCACTCTGAAGTTGTTTTCACATCTAAAGTGGGTCTCTGGTAAACAGCATATCGATGGAACTTGTTTTCTCATCCATTCTGTTCCCCTATGTTTTTTGATTGGAGCATTCAGTCCACTGACGTTTAAAGTAGTACTGAAAGACACGATTTTATGGCCATTATCTTGTTTGAAGAGTTGGAGGAAAACATATCTATATATCTTTATATCTATATCTACGTCTCCATCTCCATCTGTATGTGTATGTGTATGTGTATGTGTATGTGTATGTGTATGTGTATGTGTATGTGTATGTGTATGTATATGTATATGTATGCGTATGTATTGTATTAACTGTATCTATATATCAATATCTATATCGATATGTATATGTCTATATACATCTATATATATAATTCTATATCTATTTGTATATATAAATATAATTATAAAGATAGATAGATAGATAGATAGATAGATAGATAGATAGATATCAATTTCCCTCTGAGTGTCCCCCCTTAAAATTGCGTGCAGGTGTGATTTAGCGGTCACAAACTCCTTTAAATTTTGTGTATCTGGGAACCTTTTTCCTCTGTTTCTATTTTGAATGACAGCCTTGCTGGATAAAGAATTCTTCACTGTGGATGTTTCTAATTCAGCACTTTGAACGTATCCTACCACTCCTTTCAGGCCTGCCAAGTTTCTCTGGATAGGTCTGCTGCAAACCTGATCTGTCTTCTCTTGTAGTTTAGGGACTTGTTTCCCTTGCTGCCTTCATGATTCTCTTTGCCTGAGTACTTTGTGAGTTTGAATATGATATGCCTTGCTGAGGGTCAGTTTTTGTTGAATCTGATGGGGTCCTCGGTGCTTCCCGGATTTTGATGGTGTGTCTTTCCCCAGGTTAGCAAAATTTCCCACTATGATTTGCTCACATAACCTTTCTACCCCTTTTTCTCTCTCTTCCTCTTCGGGACCCCTATGATTCTGATGTTGTTTTTCGTTCTGCATGAGTCACTGATTTCTCCAATTCTTCAATCGTGCTCTTTTCCTTAATCTCCCTCGATTTTGCTGCTTCCATAGTCTCCATAAGTTGGTCCTCTGAATCGCTGATTCTCTGTTCTGTCTCATCCATCCTTGACACCGCTGCATCCATCCGTCATTGCAGCTCAGTTATATCATTTTTAATTTCATTCTGGCCAGTTTTTACTGCATTTTGTCTCTGCACAAAGGGACTCTAATCTACATTGGACTGCAGCTAGTATTCTCATAATCGTGCTTCTAAATGCTGCTTCAGACATCTTGCTTGTGTCTGTGTTGGTTGAATCCCTGGCTCTCGTTTCTTCAGGCTCTTTCTTTCTGGGTGAATTCCTTCCCTTTGTCATTTTGAATGGAGAAAAGGAACTCATGAGGTAGAAAATTCAATGAAATATTCAAATTATAAAATGTTAAAAGTAAAAACTTAAAAACACACATGTGAATAATGGAATGAATGATGCTAGATTCTAGGCATGTTTCACGTGGGTGTTGAAAGTGGTTTTGACACAGGAGAGAAAAAAACGTGGGAGTGGAGAAAAATTTAGAAAATACTAATAAAAAATATTAAAAAGGGAAATGTTGTGAGAATTTGAAAAATCAATACACTGAAGTAGACTAAAAGGAGAAGATGGGAGTAAAATAGAATCTGTGAATATAGACACAAAAGGAAAGAATAATGTAGAAGAGTATTAAAGAAAGTTAGTAAAATTTCCACCTGCCCAGTCTCCTTCGCCTCTCCGCGCACAAAAGCACCTCCCTTCCCATGCCTCCTCGCTCTCCAAGTTCACTTCTGCATGCCACGTACCTGCTGAATTCGGTGGTTCAGGATATGCAGATTGCTGTGCTAATCCTCCAGTCAGTTTCCTGGGTGGGTAGGATGGTTTAGTGTTGGTCGGGCTGTATCTCATGCACGCGAGACACTTAAGAAGCTTCCATGCTGTCTGCCATCCGGGCTCCTCCCCAAAGAGGTGAGATCTGTAGCACCAGTTCTCCGATATGAGACATCCCACAGGAAAGTTGCGGTCGGTGACAAAGCGGAAAAGGGCATGTACCAAACAGGGAGGTCACCCTGGAGGGGGAGGCAGAGAACCTGCTCCAGACCTGGGAGGGGAGGCAGGGGCTCAAATGCTGGAGCCACGCCCACTGCCCTCCAGCTGATTGTTCCTGAACAGCAGCCAACTGTCTGGGTCTGGCCTGGAGCGCCTTCACCCCAAGGACCCATGGTCAAAAAGTTCACTGCCTCTGCCTCTGCCTCTCCCCCACCTCCACCGCAGCCACAGCCACAGCCACAGCCACAGCCACTTCAGTGTCCGAAGGGCCACGGGGCCGTGGGCGTGCTTCCCAAATGCTGGTGGGCTCCAGAAGGAGGCGGCAGGCATTTAAAAACCTTGGGCCTTGACACTCCACCTGCTGGGCCTAGTCTGGAGCCTCATGCCTCAAGTTCCCACTCCTTCTGCTCTATGGCCCTAGCCTGAGGATGGGCTAGGGCCCCAAAGCAAGGGAGTCCTGTTCCGGAAAACGCTGAGATTCCTGACAATACCGGGCCTCCATTCTGCTGGAAGAGGGCGTTCGAGAGTCCAGGAATCGTGGCAACACCCCTGTCTCAGTCCCAGACAATTTCACTCATTCATACGCACTCACACGCACACGCACGGGCACGGGCACACACACACACTCCCCCTCTGTGGCTGTCTCTAGTGGTGACTTACTCTCCTTCTTCGGCCTCCTTCCATGTCCCTCTGGCCTCTGTCTGTCTCTGAGTCCCTGTGATCATTTTCTTGAGGGAACGCTTCCTCCCTCCCGCACCTCCATCTCTCTTTCTCTGTCTCTGTGCTGTCCTTGCACAGTATCAGTGCATCTGGGTTTCCGTGAGCTGTGCGTGTCCATAGGGATGTAGTAGGCTGCTGATGGCACAGGGCTGCAGGGGAACACACAAAGGAACGCACAAGTACCAGGGGTCAGAGCACATCCAGACCTCCTAAGCCGTGACTGCCTCCAGGCAGCCCACACAAGCTGGGTATACATGTGAACTGAGAAAGGTCAGTCCCTTGGCCCTTGCCCTGTAGGTTGCAGCCAGCTGGGAGGTACTGAAACCCAAGGGACTGCCCAGTGTTGAGAGGGTCTGAAGAAAGGGCAGGAGCCGAGGAGGCAGGGAACCTAGTCGTAGCTGGTGTTTCTCCACATGCCATGTTCCGGTGCCATTGGTACTGGAAGGTTGGTATCAGTTGTGGCTCTCTTTCCTTGGCATCTCAATGCAAGCTTCCGTGACCCAATGGAGGTCCTGAATCTGCCCTAGTTTTCAGCCAGGTTGGGCCCCAGGACAAATGCACGTGCTGTGTGAGGGGGGAAAGCAAGTGTGAGTCGTGAGGAGGAGCTAGCCTCGTGAGTGGGATGTGGCAGAGGGCATGAGTGAGTGCACAGGTCCACTAGAGTGTGTCTGTGAATGTATTGTGGCTGGCGCCTGTGAGTACTTTTGCCTGAGACCTAGCGTTTGTGCTGGCAGCGTGCACGTGTCTGTGTCCACGTGCCGCGTGGCCGTGCATCTTTGTGCCCGAGTGAGTGTGTGTAGGCCGTTGGCAAGCGAAGGAAAGAGACTGGGGGCTTTCCTGACTTGGTGAGTAAGGGGGGGCTCCAGTGCCCAAGTGCAGCGAGTGCAATCCCTTCGCGCCTGGGATCGACACGGAGCTAGCTGATCACCTTTCATGACGGGAGGAAAGCCCGGACTTTGCCTGGGTCCGCTCGTCCTGTGTTGCCTTGGCCAGGGGCAAGTTGGGGTTGGGCCACCCATGGCGCAGTGGAGGAGGACCAAAGTTCCCTGCAAGGAAGTGGGCGTTAGTGGAGGGAGGCAGCAGAGAGCATGAGTAAGTCTGGCCCTGCTCCTGGAGCGGCCTAGGGGATCATCGCAAGGCCTTGTGGTCCCAGCCAGGGTATGTGTCTGGGTGAACATCCTCCTGGATGACCCTGCAGAGACAGGCCTGGCTGGTCTAGAGTCCCTTGCGAAGTTGGGGCCCGGCCCCTGGACCCCAATACTGTGGTAGGTGTTGTTCAACCTGAAAGGCAATGCCTGCTTGTCCCAGACAGTCCCTGCACCTGGGACCCAGATTTGTTCCCACGTTCCTGCCACGGGGTCTCCCGGCGATGCGTGGGAGTTTGACAGGCCCCATTTCTCTGGAGGGAGTGAGTTGCATAGGTCAGGTGCACCAGGGTCTGGGCCTGCTTTCCTGTCTTGCCCACCCGCTACGTCCTCTGCTGAGGGCAGCTTGAGGGCTCACCACTGGACCTGTTCCTCTCCCTTTCTGGGTAAGAGTTTGCCTCTCTGTCGGTCACACTGGCCACCCCCTCTCAGCCCCCTGCCACCTGTTCAGCCTCCCCCCATCCACCTGCGTTTCTATGCATTGCTGTCACCTGAAGCGGTGGTGTGCTGCCTCATATATCACAGCCACCCTGGAGCATTGCTGTACCCCGTTCGTATCCTGACATAGCCCAGCGAGTCTGGAGGAACCTCTTCTGTGTCACGGAAGCAACATGTTGGCCAGAGGGCCCGGCACACGAATTTGGAAATCCTAGAATCCCCCGCCTGCCTGGCAGCCTCCTGGTCCCATAAAGAGGTAGGGGAACACTGCATTCCACCAAAGGGAAAAGGCAATGCATGAGTGTGGTGCCTGGCCAGGCAATGCATCTCGAGCCTCCAATCCTGCAGTGGCTCTGTGTGGTGTGTGTGTGTGTAGCTTATGCTGTCTGACATAGACCGGCAGGGAGTCCACATCACCACTGCCCTGACAGGGAGGGAGACCACATCATCGCCCTCACTGCACACCGTCTGCAGCTTATTGCTTCCCCAAAGTGGTCATGTGGCTTCATGTAGACCCTGGGGTGTGTCCCTCACTTGGGTCCCAACACTGCATCCCCCAACCCCCCGATACCTCTCGGAGACCCTTGAAATCATGCTGCCTGTGGCACAGGGGGACAGTGTTTTGAGCCAGCGCCCACGCTCATGGCAGCCTGCCGCCTAAGTGAGTGGTAAAGGAAATGGGACCAGGATGAACAGACATACGGCCAACGAAGGCCTGGGGAGGGTCCCTGTGAGAAGATGGCCAAGCATTGTGGGAGGAAGGGGACCGCTGTCTGTGGGACAGACACAAGCTCCAGGAATCCCAGGGCCCACGGTCACGGGTCTTTCCTGTGCACTGCCACACACGGGAGCAATGGGCAGCCCGTCATGAGAGGGGGGTGTGTGCTTGCCAGTGTGTCACTTTCCAGGCAACGGGGACAAACGGCAAGAGCGGCGCGCATGATACGCAGCCTCCCCTAGTGTGGCGTCCTCTCCACGTCACACACCTCTGGTCACCGACCTTCCCTAGCCGGTGCACTGCTAGACTGCTGTCATGACATACATGTCTTCTGGGAGCAAGGATGGACGTAGAGAGTATGCAAAGGAGGCTGAGCAGATGGAAAACCGGGGTGCACAGACAGCAGGCGCACAGCTGACATGCGTCTCCCGGACAGCCAAGGTGATCCGCTGAGTGGATTTGTCGGACTAGGGGCACAATGAACAAAGGTGGCGGTGTAAATGGGCAAAGCGGGGAGGTCCCCCTTTACCCGTGTGTGTAGATAGCCGCGTGCCCAGCGCAGCGTGGAATGCAAAGGTCGCTTTCGCATGGCCAGAAGCCAAACAGGGCACCCAGAGCGCACAGAGGGCCGGCTGCAAGCCCCCCGGAGGAGTTGCACTGCACGGGGCCCAGAGCCTTCCTGCCTATGCAACAGACGCGCCCCAGTTTCCGGGTGACCTAGGGGCGGGACCGCCGAAGCCACGCACGCCACCGTCCCTATGATTGGTCCTGAAGGCAGTGAAGCGGCCTGGGCGTGGCTTGGAGCTCCCTCAGCCTCAAAGCCGCAGGCGCACACCTCTCCCCACAAAGGCCTCCGAGGCAGCATCGGCATAGCGATAGCCACCGCCGAGGCATCCTGGGTACAGCACCATGCGCATGCGCATGCGCATGCGCATGCGCCCCCTCGACCTTTGGGCTCTGGGAGGAAGGGGGAGCGAGTTGCCAGCCATTGCCCTCAGGGCTCCGCTCACTGGGTCTGGGGAGGGGGGCCGTGCTTTCACCTCCCGCTTCGTCGTCGGTAGGAGCCACAGTTGGTGTCTCGGGCCGGGGCCGCATGTTGCGCGACTCGTGTTTCCGAAACACTGGGGATGCCCGGAGGCCCCATGCCGCCTTCGACCGGGAACGGGGCGGTCGAGAGACGAGGGCCCGTGGGGACACTGGGTCTCCGGCAGGGCCGGAGGTGCCGCAGGCCGAAGGCTTGCAGGCCACAAGCGAACAGCCTGTGCAGGAAGGCCAGGCCCGACCCGAGAGGCAGGTGGGCGGCCCCAGCGAGATATCGGTGCCGCTGGTGCATGACATAGTGGCGGTGGAGGCGCTGTGGGGCCTGGCGGAGGAGGAGGTTGAGGTGGCGGCCGCGGAAGAGGACGCGCCTGGGGAAGAGGGGCATGAGCAGAGGAAGAAGGGGGAGGAGGACGAGGAGCAGGAGCCGGGGAAGGAGAAGGTCCAAGTTCACGAGGAGGAGGACCTGAAGGGCGAGGGGGAGCAGCAGGACCAGAAGAGCAGAAGGAGGAGGAGGAGGAGGAAGAGGGGGAGAGGCAGCAGGAGTAAAAGATTAGAAGGAGGAGGAGCAGCAGAAGCCCAAGCAGAAGGAGGAAGAGCGGAAGGAGGAGGAGTTGGCGGAAATGAAAGGGGAGGAGCAGGAGCAGCAGGGTATACAAGCGGGCGCGGCGGCGGCGGCGGCGGCGGCCACGGCGCCGGCCGCGGCGGTGGCGGTGGAGGCATTGGCGGCGGCAGTGGCAGGGGAAGGGGACCAGGAGGAGGAGCAGGAGGAGGAAGGGAAGGCGTGCGAGCCATTAAAGGGAGAGCAGAATTGCAAACGGAGGAGGAAGAGGAGCAGGAGAAGGAAGCGCTGGAGGAGCAGCAGCAGGGCGAGGAGGAGGTGGAGGGCAAGGAGGACAAGGAGGAGCGGGAGGAGGAGGAACAGAAGCCGAGTGAGCAGGAAGGCCGATGGGTGGAAGAAGCCCAGGAGCTGCAGGTGAAGCAGGATAAGAAGGAGCAGGTAGAGTCAGGCCTCCGTCCTTGCCCTTCCCCACTGGAGGCTCTGGAGGCTCTGGAGGCCCTTCAGATAGAGCTACAGCCGGTGAATAAACAAGCCAGCCGGGAGCACGCTCGACTCAAACTCAGGATGTGGCAGAGGCGGCAGCGACATCTGCAGCAGAGAGGTGCCCTTATCCAGGGCATCCGTGGTTTCTGGGCCAAGGCTGTATCCTTCCTGCTGCTGGTGGAGGGTCCAGAGGGGGCTGGGCTTGCGCAAGAGGAAGGAAAGGGAGGTGACATTTAGAGGAACCCAGGACAGGGACTGGAGCTACGCCACGCTCCAGTGGCCGGGAACGTGCAAACGTGATCCCATCCGGTGGTCCTGGCTCTGCAATGAGTGTGGGAGGAGGGCAGTGCCGGGGTGGGGGAGGCATGTGTGCTTTACGTCGCACCTGGCACGGAAACAGCGCTGGGAGAGTGGGGAGTGGCGGTGGAGGTCCAGGCCAGGTCGGGGAAATGACCGAGGGCTTCTTCCCACACAAAGCCGCGTGGGGGCACGTTTCTGGGTCCCGCTAAGCATCTTGCTGCGGGGAAGGCGATGTGAATGCCCACTGGTCGGCGCGAGACCGGATGTGTGCTGTCTGGCTGTGTGGAAGTAAGCGTCCTCAGTGTCCTCACGAGCACACAAAGCTAGGCGTGGTTGCGGGCGTCTGGGCATGCACAGCCTCCTGTGCGTGTCTAGCAGAGCCCTGCGCGATCCTGAGACCCCGTGGGCCTGGACGCAGCCTGCGGGGAGGGCTTGAGACCCTGGGGGAGGACGCCAGTCCCGGGGGGAGGACGCCTGGATGCTGTCCACACTGGTTCTCTGGTTCGAGCTCTCTCACGCCCAGCACCTGAAGGCTCTTTGACCTGCGGCAGTTTGTGAACCACCCTCAGATGTCAGCCCTGATTAGTAAGCCCGATGAAAGCATGCTTCGCCACATGACCAATTTGAAGGTCGGCCTGGGAGTGGGAGGTGGTGTGGGTGGCTGGCTGTGTGGGGAGGGGAGGTGGTGGGGAGAAGTGATGTGTTCCTTCCTCAGGGGAGGGCGGGTCTCCTGGAACAAGATTTCACATTTCTGCCCCACTGTACCACGGCAGGTGGAGGAACACAAGTTTCCCAGGGAATGCCGGAAGATCCTGCTGTTTTTTGGCAAGAACTCCTACTTCCAGAATGAAGTCGTTACGAAGGAGTATGTCCTAGGCCTTGATGGTAAGTGTCCACTGACTGCATGGGCGGCAGTGGGTGGAGGGTTGAATGTGATAAGTTCTCTGGCGCCTTCTCACATACGCGTCTTCCTGCAGGGTATAGGGCGTCTCATTCCAGTCCCATCCAGTGGTACCCAAGGTACAGACAGGAGGCCTACAGACGCAGGCATGACAACAGCAGCCTCAACTTCTTCAACTGGTTCTCTGACCACAGCTTTGCCGGCTCTAGCAGGATTGCTGAGGTGGGGCCCTGTAACAAGGAAGGGAGGTGATTTTCATGGGTTCCCCCACTGCGTGGGATAGCTACCTGAGGCCTGGCCTGTCTCCCCTACCAGATAATCATAGAGGATCTTTGGCCCAACCCCCTGCCGTATTTCAAGATGAAGGAGGCCCCAGGAGAGAGAACTGAGAGGGAAAGAGGTGAGCAGCCAAGGGTGTGGGCACGGAAATGTGTGTCGTGGGGTCCAGGGCACAATTCTCTTCTGCATGGAGGCACCGAGACTCACAGCGGCACAGGAGGTGACCCCAGGTCAAAAGGGCATCAGCCTGAGACAGGGAGTCTTAAGAAGTAACGTGTCCCAGAGGCTTTGCCCCTTTGGGGAGCCTGAAGGTGGGAAGGGGGCTAGACAAAAAGAATGAGCAAAGCGGGACAACCAAAGCTGGCTCATCACATAGCACGGTGACAACTGTCATTCCCGGACCATGAACCCCACCCTCAGGCCTCCTACCACCATCCCACATGTTGTCTGGCTTCTGGATCCCCTTGTCAGCTTTGGCACAGCTTATCACACCCTCCCATCCTACTTTCCGTTTGGAAACATTCAAGCAACCTTACTCAGGGCCAAGATAAGACTCTCACCTGTCCTGTGTGTGTGTGTGTGTGTGTGTGTGTGTGTGTGTGTGTGTGTGTGTGTTTGTGTCTGTGTGTACCCATATATCCCAGGGATATGCACGATCTTGAGAAGAGTATGAAGGAGCGTCGCACTACATCGACCCCAGTGGAAACCCTTCCGATGCTCACCGATGGTCCACAAGATTCTCCTGGCCATGAAATAAGGACAAGGGTGGTGGTGACACGTGGCGCAGGGCGGGGGTCCAATACATTGGAAGAAATATAGAATGGGAGATAAACAGCATGAAGTGTTTGTGTGTGTCTTCCTCTCAGGTTCGCCCTGGGGCGTGTCCATGTATACATGCGGCTGTCCAGAGGTGTAAGTGTTCTGTGCCTGCACATTGGAGTTCCAAGGAAGGGCGGGACGTAGGACATTGTCCGTAGGGATGGGTCACACATTGGGATTGCATGTGAGGTCAGTAAGATTGAAGCAATGGGGACTTGGGTGAGGGAGGCCAGGGCACAAACCTGAGAGAAAGGCCAGTGCCCAGGTTCATAGCTTTCCTGTGAAAATGAGGAAATTCAAGGAAACGGAGAGGCCAGCACAGGCCAGGGATGTCCAATATTCAGGGTTTGGGCATGTCCATGATGGTGCCCCCAGAATCCCGCATGGGGACACCCTCAGTCATGTTGACTGAACCGCCACACAGGGAGGAATTCCCAGGGTTGATTACCCTCTGGTTTTCAGACGTCTACCAATGCAGACTGTCTTGTGGACAAGGTCAGGATCTCAGGACCAGCCACACATATTTGAGGGATTGTGAGCAGGTTGTAAGATTGGTGTCCAGGGGAAGGAACCGAGGGACCAGAGGCAGAGTGGGTGGGTAAGACCGATGAAGTTCTGCTTCAGGCAGAGTTGACAGGGACAACATACACACTGCAGAGAAAACAGCCCACTACAGTCTCACGCAACTCCAAAATCACAGCCAACTTTTCTGGTTCCACTTCCTGAAGCTGAGCCTCCCAAACACCGCTTCACTTATTCTCACACACACACACACACACACACACACACACACACACACACAAGACTCCTGAAGGAGTCCTAGTGCTGATGCCCTTGTGTGAACTTTGCTGTTTCTGAAAAGACCTCTGGTTACGAATGGGTGGTCCAGATTGCAAGCCAACAGAGGGGAGGGTCGCGGGGAGGTGGGGCTCTTCAAGGGCACGAACACGCCAGCCTCTCCCGTGTGCCCTCTGCCCTCTCATCATCAGCCGTGATGAGTCGGGTGATGCTCTTCCTCTGTGTCCACAGGCTTAAGCCGTGTGTCCAACACGCCATGTGAGACTTGTGAGAAGACTCCCAAGTGCAAACACCAGCAGGCGCTCAGGGAGGTCGCCTCGTCCCAGGCAGCCTGTGTTCCTTTGCCTGAGTGCCAGGACAAAGGCTGCCTCAGCCACATAGGGAACGATGGACTTGTGAGGCCTTAGCATTCTGTGCAGAGGTCCCCGGCAGGCCTGGGGCTTAGAAAGGACTGGGACGAGCCTCACCTGCGAAGACGTGAGTGCTGGGATACTCCTTACACAGCAGATGGCTGCTTGCCAGAGATGTCTGTGCTAGGGATGGGGCAAAAGCTCCACCGTGCGAGCAGTGCAGTAGACAGAGTTCAGCCTTGTCCATCGCAGGCTCTTCTGTATCCCCATGTAACACGGCCCCCAGCACAGCGTGCCTGAGACTGACCTCCCGACACTAATATTCCTGTCTCCCAAGCTGCCCAAGCTCCCCAGGATCCCCACTGCACAGCTCTGCAGTACAAGAGCCTTCTCTGCAGTGGGTCTATTCCAGAGAAGGCGTGGGCAGTCCCAATGCATGGAGGCCTCTTGCCCCTATCATATGCAGACAACATGGTCAGCGGGGTGTGAGCACGCTGTGGAGTTGAGGATCTGTGCGACCAAGCCTTACCTCTTCCAGGGCAGAGGCTGTCGCACTCTCTAGAAGGGAAGGCAGGCCTTTCTCTCGCTGCTGTCTGCACGCTGGCTGGAGAGGCACGTCTTCTCAGCTGCTTGATGGGTAAATGTCAGGGTACCCTGGAAAAGCTCCCAGTGCTGACCCGAGTCTTTGGGTGTGAACATCCAAAGAAAGTATGGCCAGTGATTGTGCAGTGGGAATACGGCCTCAGTGGTCATGAGGCTGGGCCCTTTGGGGCATCTTTCTGCACAAGCAGGCCGTTACTTGATAGGTCTTGCCGAGCAGGAACACTTTACGGGACAGGTGAACACCGGGTCCCCCACATGTTAATATCTCCAGCCAATACCTCCTTAGGGGCCAGGGTGACGTTTGCGCCCGGCCTGTCCCAAAGACAAGGTACGGACAAAGTGTGGGTGTGGAATACACTCACGGCACCCAGAGCCAAACCCTCAAGTGTGGACACTTGAGGTCCGTGGGCAGAGGCCTCGGTGCTCTGTGTCCGAGGGATTACAGCCCTCATGCTGCACACCCGGCATCCCCGGGTGTCCTCCCGTATCCGCAGCTCTCCCCGGGGAGCCCTAGGGTCCAGGAGCTGCTAAACCCCCTGCACAACTGTATCTGCTGCCCAGCGGCCTCTTCCACCCCAACATCAGCGTGTGTGGGCTCCAGAGTGCTGTCTCTGTCTCGAGTGGGCTCGAGAGAGGACACCCTCAGCAATTCAGGAGCCTTCTGACTTCCATGTCTCTGAACCACGCGTGTCTCATTGGCCTGTCGGGATCGTCCCGTTGTTCTCTGTTCACAGGAAATGTCTCGCATTGCCTGTGCTCCTCTGTCTCCCTGAGTGAGCCCTGGCGTGTTTGTGTCTTTTCCTGGCTTTGCCTGTGCCGACACCTCTCTGGTGATGCCTCCTTGCCTGGCCTAAGTGGGCACAGCTGTACCCGTGTAACCGCCTTCGTCTCTGCACACCTGTGTGTTGGGTCAGCTGTGGCTCTGGTGGCCTGTCTTGTCTTTGGTGTATGCTTCTGCACTTGAGTGTGCTTCCCTCTGCATTCAAACCCTTTCTTCCACTGACAGATCCAATTGCTGTCCTGCTGTCAGGTGGAGGGGCTTCTGCGTGTTCTGTTCTATGTTCCAGGAGCCAGAAATCCTTCCGTGCCTGTAGGACCTTCGTCAGAGGATTGGCCATGCACTCACTGCCAGCCAGTTAATGTCCCCAAATGCAGCTGGCTTGCTGTGAGCATTCCGTCACACCTCTATTTTCTGTCCTTCTGTTTTCAAACCCTTTGCGCCCGAGGGGCTCAAACGTCACTGGCCTGCACGTTGCAGATGCAGGCGTAAATTGTGAAAAGCGGACCGGCAACGTTTTCCCACTTACTCTTTTGCCACGTGGCATGTTCCTGGCTGGGAGAGACTTCCCCCTGCCAGTGTGTGTCTCGTTTCCGTGTGCCTCCTGTGTGTTCTGGTCCCTAATTTGTCCATTACGTCCTACCTGGGAGTCTGATTCATGTCTGCAGGAACGAGGCTGACACCTTTGACTGCTGGGTTCTGAGCTCAGCTTAGTCCACCAGGACTAGTGCGTGCCTGAGGGACACAACGGGCAGTGACGGATGTGCCCGTATCCTTCACGTGCAAGTGCTCCGTCCAGCCACCTTCGCCGGGACATTTCTCAGCGACCCCTCTTTGTTTGTGGTGAGAGCACTTGCCTCTGAGAATTCTGACGAGGCGGTGAAGCATTGCTTACGGCTGCCCTGTGCAAGTTAGATCTCCAGAACTCATGCACATGGCATGACTGCATCTTCACACCCGAGCCCCGACACCTCCTCATCGCACCCTCCCCTGATTAGCACCACTCTACTCTCTGGTGGACTGCATGCCTTTAACTCCTTTAGTCTCCTCAGGAATCCATCAGGCAGGGCTCACCACCACTGTGCTTCTGTCAGGGGCTGGCTTCTTTCAGTGAGCCCAGTGCTTTCTGCACTGATGCTCAATGCACCCGCAGAAGGGTGAGCCACACTAAGCCCGGCGGCAAACCCTTTGGCCCTACATTTCCCACATGTGTGCCTGGTGGCAGAGGTGCACAAGGAGCCCGCCTGCATGCGTCTCCCAGGTCCTCCACAGGGTACAAAGTACCGCCTCAGGAGGCTGATCCGCATCACATGGGCATAGCTCTGCTTGCACGTGTTAGCCTTTCGTATCATACAGGCAGCCCAGACTTAGAAATCCTGCTACCTGCTTACAACTATCCAGCCCTCGTGCTTCTGCAGACGCTCTGTGTCTGTACAGACATTTGAGTCACGGTCTCGTGACCTTCCAATACAGCTTGATGGTCTGTCCTTAGCTTACAGCCTGGGATGCGGTTCTCACTCATTGTCCTCCCCTCGGGTGCGAGTTTCCTCCATCACTGTGGTGGAAGGTAACCTTTATCACCATACGTTGGCTTGAAATTACTGGGCGGATCACCTGTCTGCGTCCGGGGATCCGAAGGAGACCTTGGCTCTTTTGCTCACGGTCCACCCTTTCTCTGTGATGAGTCGCTTTGGATGAGAAGCTTGCCAGAGGCGAGGGGGCCTCAGAGTTGAGCACATTTCCTGGGCATCTGTGAGAACTTCGTTGGTTCCACTCGGAAAGCATTGACATTCATGGATGTGCAGCCTCTGCTTTTGCTTGAATTTGCCGAGCTTTGGGACGTGATTTCTTCCCGCATGTGCTGTGCCTAAATCTCTGCTGTGTCTTTCCGGCAGTCCCGTTTCCTGTCTCCTGCTGGTAAGTGCAGGGCTTCCAGCAGCCCTGTGGGGAACGGGTCCTTGTTTTCTTCCCTGCGGTGCCCTCTTCCTCACCCCGAATGACCTCATTGCAGCTTCCTTCTCGTTCAGCGATCGTTTCAGACTGCCCTTAAGGTCCAGGTGGGAGCGGTGCCTTTTGTGCTGAGGGCTGACCACTGTAGAGCATTCGTCTCTGTGCAAATTGCACAGGTGAATTTCACCAGGTGAAAGTGCACACTGCAGTTGCCCTGTCTTCAGAGTCAGCCCACCTGTCTCCGCCTCGGCTGCCCCTGCTCTCCTTCCTCCTACCCTCTCCTTACCTCCCCCTCCCTTGTCTTCTTCCTGTCCCTCCCTCCCACTTTCCTTCCAGCTCTCTTTGTCTTCGTCTCCCTCCTCTCCATCACTAATGCCTCCCCCTGTCTCCGCCTGTCTTCCTTGTAATAGGTGCCCCTCTGTCTCTTCTTGTCTTGCTCCTCCTCCCCGTCTCTCCCACCAATCTCCCCGGACTCTCCCTCTCCAGGCCGGTCTTCCCCTCCACTCGTCCTTCCTTCATCTGCTCTGCTTGCACGTGTCTCTCTCTCTCCCTCTATAGCTCTGTCTCTCTGTGTGTCTCTTTTTCGCTGTCTCTCTCAGTGGACCTTCTGTGTCTGGGTGCATGCTTCTTCAGAATTCTTGTTGGTGCCTGGGAAATGGGAAGGGAACTCGTCTGCTTTCGCGTGTACTAGTGAAAGCAGGCACAGGGCTTTCTCAGAGACAGACACAGACAAGTCTGCAATTCTCGGTGAAGGGCCCCTACGTGCCCTGCGTGGTTGGAGTCGTCCTCCTTTTAGTGGAAGGTTAGATTTCAGGACCGGAGCAAGCTGCTAAATCCTACTACTACCCCATCTCCCTGGCGCTCTGTACGGAGATCAGTAGGGCACCAGTGGCAGATGGTGCTCTGGGGGTTGTTCTTTGCTCTGAATTGCAGTGCAGTGAGGTCTACTGAGCTGTTTTCTTGCAAGGACATGGCGGTGGGGTGGGTCTAGGGTGGGTGTCACTGGTTCTGGGTGGGCACCCACCTTACCGCCGCCCTCAGCCTGACGGCCAAGGAGGAGATACCGTGCGGACGGCCATGTGGCCCCGGTAGGCGTGACACTAAGGACTTCTCCAGGCTTTGCCCCAGCTTCATGAAGAAGGGGCAAGGGACGGAGCAGGGAGTGGCTCACGGCGTGGACGATCCTGTGCTGAACGCTCTGGTGCCCGTAGTGAGGCCTCTGGGGAAAGGGTGTACAAGCGACCACACACTGCGCGATACCGGGGACCTCGCAAGTGAAGCCTGGAAGGTGACAGCGCTGAAGAGGACATGCGGCAAACGGGGGCCACGCTGGCACCTTGGCACTCGCTCCAGAGCCTGGACCGGCCATTGGCGCGCGCTTGCTGGCGGCCAGCACCCTGTCTTGCTGTCTTGCAACTGATTGCTCCCCGAACCTGGCCAGCTGGCCTGACCTGCCCTGGAACCACTTCGCCCCCAGGCCGCATGCGCACACTCTTCACTGCCTCTGTCTCGGCCCCTCCTCCACAGCAGCCACAGCCAATGCGGAGTCCTCAAATCCCAGAGCCTGTGCGCCTGCGCTCAACTTTGGCGGGCTGCGGCGGGAGGCTTCAGGGAGCTCATGGTCTTGCGGCCAAGGCTCCCCCCACCTGCTGCCGTTTCCTGTCCTTGTCCTGAGGCTGCCCTAGCTACACTGGGGCCGGGGCCGAGCGTCATGGCCAGCGTGTCGCGGTCCGGACAAAGCGGAGATTCCCGCCGACCCTGGGCCCTGATCGTCCCGGATGCGAAAGGTGGAGAGTCCCGGCCCCGCGGGAATGCAGGGGCGCTGGAGGGCGTGGGCTGGCCGCAGTCCCCAGGTTCAGGGGCGGCAAGCGCCCATCCTGTGCAGGAAGCCCAGGCCGGGTGTGAGATACAGGTGGCAAGCCCAGCGGAGGAATTGGTGCTGATATTGGATGACGGAATGGTGGCGGCTGAGGTGGTGATCGGGGAGGAGGAAGAGGACGGCGAGGCGACCAAGGATGAGGTGGCTGGAGAGGAGAATTCTGAGGAAGCCAAGCCAGAAGCAGAGGACATGCACGAGGAGGAGGAGGTGGAAGTTGAGAGACAGCAGCAGGAGGAGTTTCAGGAGCAAGAGGAGAAGCGCGAGGCAGATGCAGAGGCGGAGGAGGGGCCCCAGCTCTCCCAGCCGCTGCAGCAGCAAGAGCCAGCGCTGCGTCCTGCCTCAGCCCAGGACCCGCTGGCAGCACTGGAGCGTCTTCAGCTGGAGATCAGCGCTGGGAATGCCCAGGATTCCAGGGCCTTATGGCGGCTGAAGCGCAGGATTCTTCGGAGGCAGATTTCTTACCTGGATCACAGAAGGGCCATCATCAAGCACATCCCTGGCTTCTGGGCCCAGGCGGTATCCTTCCTTGTGCTGGTGGGTGATGGCGGGGGCTGTTGTGCAGGAGGGCTGGGCACTGAGAGCAGGGTGCCTCAGGGCGATGGCCCCCAGAGAGGAGAGCTGGGGAATGGTCCCTGGCCCTGGGTTGGTGTGGTCTGGGATCCAGTGTAAGGCCTTGGACAGGGGCGGTTGTTGGGGATGGGGGGACTTGGTGACTGGGTCTGTTTCCTCTAGGTCTCCGCCAACGTTGGCCTGCAGGCTGGTCTCAAATATTACTTGCAGACACGAGCCATGTGTCCCCATGCTACCAGAGCTAGGGTAGCACAAAGCAGCCTTCACTCAGAGCAGATAAGGCAAGGAAATATTTCGCTGCAAAATGGGAGAGTTACGCAGGCCGCACACCCACCTTCACATTCACAGGCTGTGCACGTTTCCTAGCAGTTCCTTCAAAAGAGAGCATTTCAGACACACACTCGTGACCTTTAGTGGAACCACGCCACGCCCCTTTGCCAGACAGTAGGACGACTGAGACCCACTCCGAATGGGGTACAAGCTGCCTCCTCAGACCCTGACACACACACACACACACACACACACACACACACACACACACACAGAGGATTCTCTCCTGGTATCTCCACCCCTGCTTCCCTCTCTGTCCTCAGGCTCCGGCTCGGTCCCACCCATGTCTTTCTCTCCGGACTGGCCGTGTCACTGTGTCTAATCCTTTTGCCTCCTCGGCCCTCCTCGTCCGTGCTTCTCGATCTCTTTCTCCCTCCCACACCCTCTGCTTGCAGCGTAAGTGTGCAGTCGGGTTCCTGTAAGCCATGTTATTCCATCTGGACTCAGGAGGCTGGTGACAACATAGGTCTTCACGGGAATATGCCAAGAAACCCAGCCGTGAGGAGGGGTCAGAGCACATGCCGACATCACAAGCTATGATGGGCTGCTGGCAGCCCACACAGGTCAGATATAGGAAGGAACTGTGAGGCGTGCAGGCAGTGGAGTCTCTCCCTGCTGTGTGCAGACAGCGTGGGAGGTACAGGAAGCCAACGGACTGCCCAGTGTCGATGGGGTCTGATGCATCTGCAGAGGCTGAGGAGTGTGGGGACTAGTGTTTCCTGGTCTTTCTGCACATGCCGTGATCTAGTCCCTTGCTCTTAGCCTGGGAGGGTTGGAGGGGGGCTGTGTCTGTTTCCACAGCATCTGAAGGCACAGCTCCTTGACACAGCACAGATTCTGAATCACCCCCAGTTGTCGGCCATGATCGGTGCCCAGGACAAAGACGTGCTCGGCTACGTGGTCGACTTGGAGGTGAGACCGGGGAGGCTGTGGCTGGGGGCCGTCCCGTCGGGGGTGGGATTTGGGCAGGAGAGGGTGAGGCAAAGGTGCTCACCCTCACAGCCAGGCAAGTAGCTCAGGACCCCGAGGGAGGACACTTGCCCCCTCCTGTCCCATTGCTCACGGCAGGTGGAAGAAGTGGGCCATCCCAAGTACCGCTGCAGAGTGATGTTTTTCTTTGGGGCCAACCCGTACTTCCGGAACCCAGTGATCATTAAGGAGTATCAGCTGAGCTTTGCTGGTAGGGTGTGGGTCCCATGATGGTGCGGGGCAGGGGGATGAGGAGCATGAATCAGGGGCAGGAGGGAGGGGGAGGGGGAGGGGCAGGTGGGTGGGGAGGAGGCCATCAGCTTGCTCCTCAAATCCTCTCTTCCTGCAGGCTACAGGACATCGCGTTCCACTCCAGTCCAGTGGTTCTGGGATGATGAACGTGGAGCTCCCAGTCGCAGGCATGACCCCACCAGCCTTAACTTGTTCAACTGGCTGTGTGAGCACAGCTGCCCAGGGGCGAACAGGATTGCCGAGGTGGGGCCCCTGAGGCCTTCGTCAGCAGTGGGGATGTGGGTGGCCCCCGGCCAGAGAGGAGAGTGGGCTATGCCCAATGTGGCGCCGGCCTGTGTCCTCTTCCAGATCATCATCGAGGACCTGTGGCCCAATCCCCTGCAGTACTACCTGAGGGAGGAAGGGACCAGAAGACAGTGATCTGACGTGCTCACGTGTCGGTGAGAACCCCAGTATGCGGTGTGTTGACCTGCGTGTTGTATGGGCAAGGGAACGTGGGCCACACATTGGCTTGGAAATGGAAGGTCCGCCGACACAGGGACACAGGTAGCATGGGGAGAGGGTGGGAGGATGACAGGGGACCTGCAGAGACTCAGCTGCAAACACACAGAGGGTCGAAGCCTGCAAACCAGATGCAGTCGTGCTGTGGGCTGGGGCTTTGGAGAGCAACTCGGGAGGAGCAGTGCTTCACCACAAATGCTCCCCGTGGATGTCCGCCCTGTCCCGGGCTTCCCCCTGCTCCTTCAGTCTGGATTTGCCTGCCAGTCTTTGGGTCAGGAGCTGCCGTGTCCCCAGGCGCCACTGTGGTGAGAATCTCGCACTTCCTTCCATGTGCCCCACCACGCCATGTCCTCCCGCAACCCGACAGCCATTCTTAGAACTGGTCCAAGGCCATTGGGGGCTGGAAATGAATCCCTGGGTGAGAAAGCAAGGGGGATCGCAAAAGGGCGAGGCACAAGAGTGACACCATCTGGGATGTATTTGCAAATATCCCGTATCATTCTTGGTGTCTGTTGCGTGGGGGCGCGTGTGTGCGCGTGTACGCAAATGTGTCTGCGTGTGCCCACATGCGTCAGGTGCTCTGCATCTGTGTGGGCGTGAATCGTGCAGAGCTTCTATCTTTGCCCATGCAGAAACAATGGAGGACGCCACCAGTGCTGGAAGAGATGGGTGGATGAGTCTCCTGTCTTCTACGTGCCCCGGAGAGAATTGAGGAAGAGATAACGTGTGGCAGCCTTGAAGAGTTTCCACGATGTTTATGTGGACACATACAGGAAGCTAAAAACCCTTCTGTTTTTGGTGTGTGTGTGTGTGTGTGTGTGTGTGTATGGGGACCTGAGGAGGGACGATGAGGAAGGGACCTGAGTGTGACTGTCCTGCCGCTGCCCGGGTGATTCTGTGTGTGCGGGAGAGGTGCAGTACTGGGGTGGGGCCGGTGTTGCCATGTGCACAGAGGCCTGCCTTCTTGGGCAGGAAGAGCCTGGAAGGAGGAGGAGGAAGAGACAGACCTGTTATTTGGAGACTTGTTGTATAGGCCAGAGCCGAAAGGCAGGGAAGGGGATTGCACAGTGGGACCAAATTGGTCCATTGGGTCCTGGTACAGTGTGGCCAGGACTCGGGGGGTTTCAGCCAGGACCCTTGATCCCAGAGGGGTGCTGTGTCCTTGGTGAGATAGTATCCAGTCAGCAAAGCCTCCAGTCAGGATCAGAGCTAAGACCACATGTCCCCGGACAACTCAGGAGCAGGCAGGCTTCTCATAGTCGATGCCAGTATACCTTGCTGCTGCCTCCCACACCCGGGGCTCCTTTGACCCCGAGCCCTGTCCTCAGACAGTGGCTCAGGATGGGAGATGTGTCAGGGGGAGGGGCAGGTGTGGGTTGTGGGCAGCAGCGAGGCTTATGAGTGGGAATTCATGGAGAGAGTACGCACGAGGGCAGAGATCCAGCGTGAGTTCGTGCGAGTGTGTGTGGGCGTCTGTGGCAAACTGGGCCTGAGATCCGTGGTGGTGCCGGCAGTGTGAGCGTGCATATGTTTGTGCGATTGCGTAGCGGTGTGTCTCTGTCTGTGCAGGAGTGGGTGGTTAGGCCACTGGAGAGACAAGGAGAGACACAGCGGTCTGTGTGAATGAGGTGCTTATGTGGGACGGTCAGGTGCCAGAATACAAGAGTGCAGTCCCTTCCCTCCTGAGTCCTGATGGTAATCGCTGGGATGGGTGCAATCGTTGCTGTGCCAGGGGGCTCAAGTCAGGATGCAAAAGGGAGATTGGTGCAAGGTCAAGAGGGGGGCCGAGGGGAGGAAAGCCTGTGTCCAGTGGCCAGTGGACCACTTGTGAGTGAGTGTGCTTGCGTGTGTGTTAGTGTGTGTCTATGTGGGAGTGAGTGTGTGTGTGTGTGTGTGTGTGTGTGTGTGTGTGTGTGTGTGTGAGTGGCTCTGGTGGGCCGACAGTAGCAAATACGTAGGGGCTACATGGTGTGCCCAGGCTTTGTGCACAGGGTAGCTAGGGAACCCAACCTGTCAGGCTACGTGGTGTGCAGAGGGCGTAGGTATTTCCCTGGAGGGAGCCGTCTAGCAAAAATCTCTGCTCTTGGCAGACGAGCCATGTTTTGTCACCAGTCAGCACTTCCTTGGGGCTCTCCTCTCTGCTTCCTGTGCACCAGGCCCAGGGAAAGGGAGGAGCTGGGACCCTAGACCTCAGGTGACTTGAGTCCCCCAGGGGTGCCATAGCAGGGTGGTGTTGGTGATCCATGTGTGGATGGGCAGGTGAGCAGCCTGCCAGCTGCTCTCTGAGGGGACAGTTCCTTGCCAGCAACACCTCTCCCCGCAGCACAAGATCACCACTGTCGCTGCAGCTGGGCTGGGGACATGTCAAGGTGTGTCCCAGAACTGTGTTCCCCTTGCATGTAAGTGGTGCCAGAATGCGCCTCTCAGTCCCTGTGCGGGTGACCCTGATTAGCCTCAGGCTTAGTCGACTCCTGGCCTCATGTAAATGGGGAACTGGGTTCCTTTCTCAGTGTCTCAGCGGTTGCATGTCGACAGAGGATGCTGTGGACATTGTGGTCAGGATTCTGACCGGGCTCCCCCCGCCCTGCCCCAAACCACAGTGGGCAGCACATGGCCCACTGTGTGTGTGCTTTGGGGAGTCTAAAGCCGTACAGCCCCTCCAGTATTCTTCTCAGGTGGTGGAGGGTCAAAGGGGCCTAGGGAGGAACACTGGTCCCAGTCTGCTGCCGGCTGTGCCCACAGGTGTGTGTGCCCAGCTCCTTGACGCTGAAGCTGCAAGGCTTCCGCACTGCCCCCAAAGCCCCATCCCTAGGATTTATGTGTGGGCCAGATGGAAGTGATGTCCCAGTGACCCTGCAAGATCACAGCGGGTGGTCTCGTCTTTGCCTGGCTACCCGTCTACCTGCCTTCCCCACAGCCCATTGCCCCCATACAGGGCTTTCGATAAACACACGGCCACCGTCCAGCATGAGAGGAAAGGCTGGACAGTGTCCCAGTACCACTGGTCATGTGTTGGCTGCTGCCAGCTTGACAGCATGGAGACCCCATGGCTCAGTGGAGAAAGTCCAACCTGTCCTACAAGGAATTGGGGACGACTGTAGGGATGCATCAGGTCCCATGCAGTAACCTAGCCCTGACCTTATCTGCCTAGGGGATGATCGAAGCGCCTTGGGGTCCCAGGCATGGCATGTGTGTCGGTGAGCTTCCTCTTGGATGGTGCTGCCAAGACAGGGCTGGCTGGTCAGGTGTTGCATGTGAGGCCCGTTGGGGCCTGGCCTCTAGGTCTGATACTGCTTTAGGTGTTGTTGAAAAGACAGAGCAAGATATGATCGTCCCTTGGGTGTTGTTGCACCGGGGACCCTGTCGCTGCTCCCAGGTTCCCACTACCGTGTCCCCCCGGGAGGCCTGGGAGGTTGCCAGGCTCCTTTTACAGGGACACAAAGGCTTGTGAGGGCACATGCCGCAGGGTCTGGTGCTCATTGCGGATGACTTGGGGGCAGTGCGAGATCTATTGCTCCCGTTCTTAGAGGCGATTGCAGTGGTGTTAAGGGACAAAGATGTGCCTAGAGAAGAGAAGGATGACCAGAGGAAGCATTGGAGGAGGAAGAGGATGAGGAGGAGAAGGAGGATGAGGAGGAGTTGGAGGAAGAGGATTGGGAGGAGTTAGAGCTGGAAGAGAAGGGTGAATGATTGGGTGCAGGAGAGGGAACAAGTGGAGGAGGAGGATGTCCAGGATGAGGAGGAGCACGAGCCAAAGGAGCAGGAGCAGCTGGGGGAGGATGTTGAGGAGGACGAGAGCAGAGGGAAGAGGGTGGGGAGAAAAGATAGAGCCAGGGTTCCAGAGCATGAGTAGAAGTGTAGGAGCAGAAGGAGGAAGAGCCCGAGGAGGAAGAGGTGGAGGGAGAGGAGGAGCAGGAGGAGTTGGAGGAAGAGGATTGGGTGGGGTTAGAAGAAGAGGAGGAGGAGAAGGAGCAGTGAATGACTGGGTGCAGGAGAAGGACAAATGGAAGAGGATGATGTCCAGCACCAGGAAGAGGAGGATTACGGGCCAGAGGAGCAGGAGCAGCTGGAGGACGGAGTTGACTAGGACGAGAGCAGAGGGAACAAGGGGTGAAAAGTCAGAGGTAGGGCAGGAAGGGCAGTAGCAGGAGAGGACCTGGAGAAGGAGGAAGAGTCCTAGGAGGAAGAGTTGGAGGAGGAAGAGGTGAAGGATGAGGACAAAGAGGATCAGATGGAGGAAGAAGATTGGGAGGAGTTACAGGAGGAGGAGGAGGAGGAGGAGGAAGACGAGTGAATGATGGGTGCAGGCGAGGGAAGAAGTGGAGGAGGAGGAAGTCCAGGACAAGCAAGAGGAGGAGCATGAGCCAAAGATCTGGAGCAGCTCGGGGAGGAAATTGAGGAGGACATGAGCAGAGAGAAGAGGAGGAGAACAGATAGAGCCAGGACTGGAAGAGCAGTAGCAGAAGAGGGGGAGCAGAAAGATGAAGAAGCTGAGGAGGAAGGGTTGGAGGAGGAGGAGGAAGAAGTTCTGGAGGAGGACGAGGAGATGGAGTTGAAGGAAGAGGAGTAGGTGGAATTAGCGGAGGAGCATTAGGAGCAGGAAGGGGAGGAGTTAGAGGAAGAGGAAAGGAGAGGAGGAGGAGGGGAGAGCAGTTGGAGGAGGGAAGAGGTGGGGGGGAGGTGGAGGAGGGGAGAAGAGGAGAAGGAGTAAATGACTGGGTGTAGGAAAAACAACTTGTGGAGGAGGAGGAAGTCCAGAACAAGGAGGAAGAGGACAGGAGCCCAAGGAGCAGGAGCACTGGGGGAAGATGTTGAGTAGGACGAGAGCAGAGAAAAGAGGACGGGGAGGAAAGATAGAGCCAGAGCTGGAAGGGCAGTGCAGGCGAGGACCTGGAGAAGGAGGTAGTGGCCTAGGAGGAAGAGTTGGAGGAGGAGGAGGAAAAGGTGTAAGACTAGGACGAGGAGGATGAGATGGAGGAAGACGATTGGGAGGAGTTACAGGAGGAGGAGGCGAAGGAGGAGGAAAAAGAGTGAATGATTGGGTGCAGGAGAGGGAAGAAGTGAAGGAGGAGCATGAGTCGAAGAGCAGGAGCAGCTGGGGGAGGAAATTGAGGAGGACGTGGGTAGAGGGAAGAAGAGGAGGAGGAGAAAAGGTAGAGCCAGGGCTGGAAGAGCAGTAGCTGAAGAGGGTGAGCAGAAGGATGAAGAGGCCGAGGCTAAGACTTCCAATACTATGTTGAATAACAGTGGAGGCGGTGGACATTCCTGTCTCGTTCGTGACTTTAGCTGAGAGCTTTTGCTCATTGAAGTGATATTAACGTTGGGTCGTTCATACATGGCTTTATGATCACAATGTGTGCTCCTATCCCTACTTTCCTGAGGGTTTTTACCAGGAAAGGATGCTGTATTTTGTCAAACACTGTGTCTGCATCGATTGAGAGGATCCTATGGTTCTCGTTCTTTCTTTTATTGATGTGATGAATAATGTTAATTGTTTTGTGGATGTTGAACCAGCCCTGCATCCCAGGTACAAATCCCACTGGGTTGTGGTGAATAACATTTTCATGTATTGTTGGATCTGAGTGTCTAATATCTTGTTGAGTTTTGCATCCATGTTCATCAGGGAAATGGGTCTATAGTTCTCCTTTTTAGAGTGGTCTCTTTCTGGTTCTGGAATCAAGGAAACGCTGGCTTCATAGAAAGAGTTTGGAAGTTTTCCTTCCATTTCTATTGTGGGAACACCTTCAAGAGAATAAGTATTAAGTCTTCCTTAAATGTTTGCTGACACTTTCCTGGGAAGCCATCTGGCCCTGCAGTCTTCTTCCTTCGGCAGGTTTTTGATTACTAATTTGATTTCTTTACTGGTGATGGGTCTGTTCAAATTTTCCTTTTCTTCCTCTTTCAGCTTTGGTAGTGTATATGTTTCTAGGAATTTGTCCATTTCTTCCAGATTGCCCATTTTATGGGGAAATAATTGCTCCTAATATTCTCTTCTTATTGTTTGCCTTTCTGCTGTGTTGGTTGTGATGTCTCCTCTTTCATTCTTGCGTTTATTTATTTGGGCCCTTTCCTTTTTCTTTTCATCAAACTGATGACTGGCTTATCAATTTTGTTAATTCCTTCAAAGAAGCAGCTTCTGGGCTCATTGATCTGTTCTCCTATTTTGGTTTGTTTGTTCGTTTGTTTGTTTGAAGTTGTTTTGGTTTTTGTTTTGTTTGATTTTTGGTTTCAATAGCATTTATTTCTGCTCTAATCATTGTTATTTCCTGTCTTCTGAATGTTTTTTTATATTTGGTGTTCTTTACAGCCTCTTAAGGCATAAGGTGAGGTTGTGTCTCTGACATCTTACTTTCTTCTTTAGGAAGACCTGACGTGCTAGATAGTTTCCTCTTATGACCGGCTCTGGTGTGTCCCAGAGGTTTTGGGTTGTGGTGATATCACTGACTTCCATATACTTTTTCATTGACTTCCATATTACTTTTTATGTCCTCTTTAAACCCTTGGTTAGCCCATTCATTCTTTAGTAGGATGTTTTTCAGTCTCCTAGTATTTGTTACCTTTCCAAATTGTTTCTTGTGGTTGATTTCGAGTTTCATAGTGTTGTGGTCTGAAAATACGCATGGTGTGACCTCAATCTTTTTGTACTTACTTAGGGCTGATTTTTTTTCCCCCAGGATATGGTCTATAGAGGAGAATATTCCATGAGCACTGGAGAATAACGTATATCTGCTGCTTTATTATGAAATGTTCTGGATATATACGTGAAGTCCATCTGGTCCAGTGTGTCATTCAATGCCCCCATTTGTTGATTTTTTGTTTAGATGATCTGTCTATTGCAGCAAGGGGGGTGTTGAAGTCTCCTCCTATGATGGCATTACTATGAATGAGGTTCCTTTTGTTTGTGATTAATTGTTTTGTATATTTGGTTGCTCTCAAATACACCACATAAATGTTTACAATTGCTAGGTCTTCTTGGTGGATAGACCCCTTGATTATGACATTA
Organism: Panthera onca; assembly: GCF_046562875.1. NCBI lineage: Eukaryota > Metazoa > Chordata > Mammalia > Carnivora > Felidae > Panthera > Panthera onca. Next base: position 7,750,741 of record NC_138358.1, on the reverse strand, counting down.
TGCTCTTGTGCATCACTTGACACAGTCTTTATTTTAAACTCTAGATTGTCTGATAGAAGTATGGCTACTTTGGCTTTGTTTTGTTGATGGTTAGCATGACAGATGATTCTCCATCCCCTTCTTTTCACTCTGAAGTTGTTTTTACATCTAAAGTGGGTCTCTTGTAAACAGCATATCGATGGATCTTGTTCTGTCATCCATTCTGTTCCCCTATGTTTTTTGATTGAAGTATTGAGTCCATTGACATTTAGAGTGAGTACTGAAAGATATAAATTTATTGCCATCATCTTGTTTGAAGAGTTGGAGAAAAAAATATCTATATATCTATATACCTATATCTATATATAACTATATATCTATATATGTATATATCTATATCTATATATATCTATATATAATTCTATCTATATCTATATCTATATCTATATCTATATCTATATCTATATCTATATCTATATCTATATCTATATCTATATCTATATCTATATCTATATCTATATCTATATCTATATCTATATCTATATCTATATCTATATCTATATCTATATCTATATCTATCTATATATATCTATATCATCTATATCTATATCTATATCTATATCTATCATTTCTCCCCTCAGAGTGTCCCCCCTTAAAATTGCATGCAGGTCTGGTTTACCGGTCAAAAACTCCTTTAAATTTTGTTTGTCTGGGAACCTTTTTCTCTCTCCTTCTATTGTGAATGACAGCCTTGCAGGATAAATAATTCTTGGCTGCATATTTTTCTGATTCAGCATTTTGAGCATATCCTACCACTCCTTTCAGGCCTGCCAAGTTTCTCTGGATAGGTCTGCTGCAAACCTGATCTATCTTCTCTTGTAGTTTAGGGACTTGTTTCCCCTTGCTGCTTTCATGATTCTCTTTGCCTGAGTACTTTGTGAGTTTGATTATGATATGCCTTGCTGAGGGTCGGTTTTTGTTTAATCTAATGGGGGTCCTCGGTGCTTCCTGGATTTTGATGGCTGTGTCTTTCCCCAGGTTAGCAAAATTTTCCACTATGATTTGCTCACATAACCCTTCTACCCCTATTTCTCTCTCTTCCTCTTCAGGACCCCTATGTTTCTGATGTTGTTCCTTCTGCATGAGTCACTGATTTCTCTCATTCTTCAATCGTGCTGTTTTCCTTAATGTCCCTCGATTTTGCTGCTTCCATAGTCTCCATAAGTTTGTCCTCTATATCGCTGATTCTCTTTTCTGTCTCATCCATCCTTGACACTGCTGCATCCATCCGTCACTGCAGCTCAGTTATTTCATTTTTAGTTTCATTCTGGCCAGTTTTTACTTCATTTTTTCTCTGCACAAAGGGACTCTAATCTACATTGGACTGCAGCTAGTATTCTTATAATAGTGCTTCTAAATGCTGCTTCAGACATCTTGCTTGTATCTGTGTTGGTTGAATCCCTGGCTCTCGTTTCTTCATGCTCTTTCTTTCTGGGTGAATTCCTTCCTTTTGTCATTTTGAAGGGAGAAAAGGAATTCATGAGGTAGAAAATTCAAATGAAATATTCAAATTATAAAATGTTAAAAGTAAAAAATTAAAAACACACACGTAAAAAATGGAATGAATGATGCTAGGTTCTAGGCATGTTTCATCTGGGTGTTGAAAGTGGTTTGACACAGGAGGGAAAAAAAAGTGGGAGTGGAGAAAAATTTAGAAAATAATAATAAAAAAATATTAAAAAGGGAAATGTGAGAATTTGAAAAATCAATGCACTGAAGTAGACTAAAATGAGAATATGGGAGTTAAATAGAGTTTGTGAATATAGACACAAAAGGAAAGAATAATGTAGAAGAATATTAAGGAAAATTAGTAAAAATTAAAAATACATATGAATCTGCTCTCTGTGTTCAAGAAAAAGAAATAAACGAAGCAGAGAAAAAGGATGTAAACAAACGAAGAAAAGGAAATCGTTTGAAAATTTGAAAAAGTGAATACACTGTAATACCCTAAAATCACATGACGGAAGTAAATAGAATTGGAAAAAAAACATTACATAAAAGCAAAACATATAGTAAAAAATGAAAGAAAAATATTTTAATAGAAATTGAAATGAAAATGAAGTTTCGCACTTTCTACAATCAAGGAAAAGAAAAAACGAAGAAGAGAAAACAAATGAAAAAGAAAGAAAGACTGGAAGTAATTTGAACCGTTGAAAAAGTAAATAAACTGGAATAGAATAAAAAATTGATGGGAGTAAATTAAAATTTGAAACCATTGATACATAGGTAAAAAGAAGATGGTAATATAAATTAAAGAGAAATATTTTTATGAGAATTGAAAATAAAAGTAGTTTTTTTCTCTTCCAGTATTACAGAAACTGTGTAAGAGTGAAAAGAAAAGAAAAGAAAAGAAAAGAAAAGAAAAGAAAAGAAAAGAAAAGAAAAGGAAAGGAAGGAAGGAAGGAAGGAAGGAAGGAAGGAAGGAAGGAAGGAAGGAAGGAAGGAAGGAAGGAAGGAAGAAAGACGGAGGAAGGGAGGGAGGGAGGGAGGGAGGGAGGGAAGGAAGGAAGGAAGGAAGGAAGGAAGGAAGGAAGGAAGGAAGGAAGGAAGGAAGGAAAGAAAGAAAGAAAGAAAGAAAGAAAGAAAGAAAGAAAGAAAGAAAGAAAGAAAGAAAGAAAGAAAGAGGTAGAGAGAGAGAAAGAAAGGAAGGAAGAAAGACAGAGAGAGAAAGGAACAAAGGAAGGAAGGAAAGAAGGAAGGAAGGAAGGAAGGAAGGAAGGAAGGAAGGAAGGAAGGAAGGAAGGAAAGAAAGAGAAGAAAGAAAGAAAGAAAGAAAGAAAGAAAGAAAGAAAGAAAGAAAGAAAGAAAGAAAGAAGGAAGGAAGGAAGGAAGGAAGGAAGGAAGGAAGGAAGGAAGGAAGGGAGGGAGGGAGGGAGGGAGGAAGGAAAGAGAAAGAAAGAAAGAAAGAAAGAAAGAAAGAAAGAAAGAAAGAAAGAAAGAAAGAAAGAAAGAAAGAAAGAAAGAAAGAAAGAAAGGGGTAGAGAGAGAGAAAGGAAGGAAGAAAAGAAGAAAGGAAGGAAGAAAGAGAGAGAGAGAAAGGAACAAAGGAAGGAAGGAAAGAAGGAAGGAAGGGAGGGAGGGAGGGAGGGAGGGAGGGAGGGAAGAAGGGAGGAAGGGAGGACCATGGGTCCTTGGGGTGAAGGAGTTCCAGGCCAGGCCCAGACAGTTGGCTGTTGTTCTGGAACAATCAGCTGGAGGGCAGTGGGCGTGGCTCAAGCAAATGGGCCCCTGCTTCCCCTCCCAGGTCTGGAGCCAGTTCTCTGCCTCTGCTTCCAGGGTGGCCTCCCTTTTTGCTACATGTCCTTGTCAGCTTTGTCACTGACCATATCTGTCCTGTGGGATATCTGATATCAGAGAACCGGTGCTACAGATCTCACCTCTTTGGGGAGGAGCCAAGATGGCAGACAGCATGGAAGTTTCTGAAGTGTCTCGCGTGCATGAAATATAGCCATACCAACACTAAACTATCATACCCACGCAGGAAACTGACTGGAAGATTAACACAACCGTTTACATATCCTGAACCACAGAATTCAGCAGGTACATGGCATGGAGAAGTGAACTTGGAGAGTGAGAAGGTGCAAGAAAGGAGGTGATTTTGTGAGCAGAGAGGCGAAGGAGACTGGGCAGGTGGAAGGGGGTCAGAGAATAAGGGAAACCACCCATCCCCAAAAGCAGGTGGAGATAACATAGAAAATTGGAAATGGCAGCAGGGACTAAACTAAAAAGGGAGAAAGGAGAAAACAGAGCCTTTAAATCCCATTAAGAGTGTAAACAAGGGGAACACAAAGTCTACAAATCTGCAGTTCAATACCTGGAAGTGCTGTGGTGGGAAGGGCAAATTCTCAGGTACAGGGTTCGGTGTAGGAGGTTCTCTGGCCACACAGGGAAAAGTGGTTCCACTGCTGGAAGGACAACTGGTAGAGATTGTTGAAGACACCTGGTCCCAGCAGACTCCAGAAAATGACCCCTTTCTCTGGTGCTGGAACAAGGTCGTTAAGAGTGAAGCCTGGTGCCAGATGTGTCTCATGGTTTTCCATAATTCCTGAAACGCTGCTGCTACACTAACTCGCAAACTTTTTCTGGGGCGGTCTGGCATTGGGCCTTAGAGTTGGGGTACAGGCAGCAGCAGGATCTAGCAAGTGATCCTAGGTGCAGCCAACGTTCACCCATTGCTCATTCGGCCATTGCTTTGTGAGACCCTCCCTCAGAGGGTCTGAACGGGTCAAAGCCACAGTCCTTCAGAAGTAAGGGGCCAGGGAAAACAAGTGCATCTGAGACAAAATTCAGACCTGGTGCCTGGTCACGGTGAGTGCAAAAGGGGGCAGTGGACAGGAGCTGAAGACAGGACGAGTGCATGATTGCTGATCCAGGAGAACAGACTGGGTAGCTGGATGGCGCCATTTTCACCGCTCTTGGGAATATGCATATGCACCAAGGAGAGCCACAACAATCCACCCCAGTAGGCTGGCAGTGCCATCTAGTGGAGAACAGAGTGGTTACACTGAGTCTCGCCCTCCTGGGCCACCTTGGCTCTCAAGAACACAAGTCTCACAGCCTGGTTAGTATATGGACTAAAAAGCGCTACTACATAGCCTGACTTCTAGGACAAAGAGGAATAATTTCAGTCTTACATCAATCTGTTAGCAGGTCCATCTATTCAATTTCCTTCCTTCCTTCCTTCCTTCCTTCCTTCCTTCCTTCCTTCCTTCCTTCCTTCCTTCCTTCCTTCCTTCCTTCCTTCCTTCCTTCCTTCCTTCCTTCCTTCCTCTCTCTCTCCCTTCCTTCTCCCTTTCTTCTTTCTTCCTTCTTTCCTCCCTCCCTCCCTTCCTCCTTCCTTCCTTCCTTCCTTCCTTCCTTCCTTCCTTCCTTCCTTCCTTCCTTCCTTCCTTCCTTCCTTCCTTCCTTCCTTTTTCTTTCTTTCTTTCTTTCTTTCTTTCTTTCTTTCTTTCTTTCTTTCTTTCTTTCTTTCTTTCTTTCTTTCTTTCTTTCTTTCTCTTTCTCTCTTTCTCTCTTTCTCTCTTTCTCTCTTTCTCTCTCTCTCTTTCTTTCTCTCTTTCTCTCTTTCTCTCTTTCTTTCTTCCTTCCTTCCTTTCTTTCTTTCTTTCTTTCTTTCTTTCTTTCTTTCTTTCTTTCTTTCTTTCTTTCTTTCTTTCTTTCTTTCTCTCTTTCTCTCTCTCTCTTTCTCTCTATCTTTCTCTCTCTCTTTCTCTCTCTCTTTCTTTCTGTCTTTCTTTTCTCTTTTACCCCTGTTTCTGAATACAGGATGAGAAAAAACTCATTTTTTTCAATTCTCATTAAAAATATTTTTCTTTAATTTATATTACTGTTTTTTACTTTTTGTATTTTTTTCAAATTCTATTTTACTTACATCATTTTATTTTACTCTACTTCAGTTTATTCACCTTTTCAACGTTTCAAATGATTTTGTTTCTTTCTTTTTTTCCCTTCTTCATTTCTTTTCATTGATTGCAGAAAGTGAAAAACTTTATTTTTACTTTCAATTTTTATTAAAATACTTTTCTTTCAATTTTTACTATATGTTCTGTTTTTATGTAATTTTTTCCCACAAATTCTATTTTACACCCATCATCTCATTTTAGTCTACTTCAGTGTATTCATTTTTCAAGTTCTCAAAAAATTTCCCTTTTTAACATTTTTTATTATTATTTTCATACTCCCCCCCCCACTGTGTCAAACCACTTTCTCCACTGTGTTAAACCACTTTTAACACCCTGACAAAACACGCCTAGAATCTAGCATAATTCATTCCATTTCTTAGGAAAGGCCATCTATGAAAAAATCACAGCTAAAATATTTTTTAATGGGGAAAACCTGAAAACTTTTCCCATAAGTTTAGGAACAAGACAAGGATGTCCACTCCCACCACTTTTTCATTCAGCACAGTACTAGAAGTCCTAGCCACAGCAATTAGACACTAAAGAGAAGTAAAAGGCAATGGAATCAATAAAGAAGAAAAATGTTCTTGATTTATAGAGGACATGATACTCTACTGTAGAAAACCTGACAGATTCCACGGACAAAACTGTGAGAACTGAAAAACGAATTCAGTAAAGCCAGGATACAATCAACATACAGAAATCTGTTGCATTTCCATACACTAATAACAAAGCTGCAGATAGACAAATTAAGAAAACAATCCCATTTATAATTGGACCAAAAAAAAGATATCTAGGGGTAAACTTATACAAAGAGGTGAATAACCTATACTCTGAAACCTATTAAATATGGTTGAAAGAAACTGAAGACAGCACAAAGAAATGAATAATTCCATGCTCACGAATTGAAAGGGCAAATAATGTTAAAATGTCTATGTTACCAAAGCAATCTACATATTTAATGTAACCCCAATGAAAACACCAACGGCATTTCTCACAGAACTAGAACAAATAGTCCTAAACTTTATATGGAACCATCAAAGAACCTGAAGAACAAAGCAATCTGAAGCAAACAAAACCTGGAGGCATCACAAACTCCAGGTGTCAAGTTATACTACAAAGCTGTAGTTATCAAAACTGCATGGTACTGGCACAAATTGGAACGTAGACCAATGGAACAGAATAGAATACCTAGAAATAAACCCACAACTATCTGGTCTATTAATCTTTGACAGAGCAAGAAAGCATATAAAATGGGAAAAAGGTATTCTCTTCAGCAAAAGGTGTTGGAAAACTGGGCAGAAATATGGAAAAGAACGAAACTGGACCACTTTCTTACAAAACACATGAAAATAAATCCAAAACGGATTAGAGATATCAATGCTGAACCTGATACCATAAAAATCCTGGAAGAGAACACAGGCAGTAATTTTTTGACATTAGCCAAAGAAACGTTTTCTAGGTATATCTCCTGAGACAAGGGAAACAAAAGCAAAAATAAACTATTGGGATTGCATCCAAATAAAAAGCTTCTGCACAGCTAAGGAAAAAATCCACAAAAATGAACGGCAACTTACAGAACGGGACAAGATATTTGCAAATGACATATCCAGTAACGGATTAGTATCCACTATATAAAGAACTTACAAAACTCAATACTGAAAAACGGAATTATCCAATTAAATAATGGGCAGAAGACCTTAACAGACACTCTTCCATGAAGACATCCAGATGGCCAACAGACACGTGAAAACATGTTTATCATCACTTACCATCAGGAAATTGCAAGTCAAAAGGACAATGAGATACCACCTCACACTTGTTGGAATAGCTAAACGCAGCAACACAATGAACAACAGGTGTTGATGAGGATATGGAAAAAGAACTTTTGCACTGTTGATAGGAATGCAAACTGGTGCAGTCACTGTGGAAAACATAGTAGGTTCCTCAGAACGTGAAAAACACAACCGCAGCAATCACACTACTGTGTATTTAGCCAAAGAATACAGAAACGAGAATTCAAAGAGATACAAGAACCCTGATAATTTTGGCAGCATTATCTAAAATAGCAAAGATAAGGAACAGCCACGTGTCTATCAAATGATGAATGGATAAAGATTTAGTATGTATATATGATGTGGAATTATAATGTGGTATTATACACACATAATTATATGATGTGGTATATTATGTATAATACCCACACACAGTGGAATAGCACTCAGCCATGTAAAATAATGAAATCTTGCCATCTGCAACAGCATGAGTGGAGCTAGAGAGTATAATGCTAGGCAAAAGAAGTCAGTCTGAGAAAGACAGATACCATATGATTTCATTCATAGGTGAAATTTAAGAAACTAAACAAATGATCAAAAGTTGGGGAAAAAGAGTAATAGACAAATCAAGAAACATACACTTAATTATAGATAACAAACTGATGGTTACCAGTGTTGGGGGGTGGGGGGTGCAGATGTAGTGAGTGAAATATGTGATGGGGATTAAGGAGTGCACTTGTTGCCATGAGTACTGGGTATTGTAAGGGATTGCTGAATCAGTATATTGTACATCTGAAAGTAATATAACACTATATGTGAAAAAAATAGGGGCTTCTAGGTGGCTCAGTTGGTTGACCATCCAACTTTGGCTCAGGTCATGATCTCGCAGTTCGTGGGTTCAAGCCCTACATTGGGTCACTGCTGTAGGCATCACTCCCACTTCAGATATGCTATTCCTCTCTCTCTGACCCTGCTTGCATTCTCTCAAAAATAAATAAGATATTGTTTAAAAACCATAAAATAGGGGCGGCTGGGTGGCGCAGTCGGTTAAGCGTCCGACTTCAGCCAGGTCACGATCTCGCGGTCCATGAGTTCAAGCCCCGCGTAGGGCTCTGGGCTGATGGCTCAGAGCCTGGAGCCTGTTTCCGATTCTGTGTCTCCCTCTCTCTCTGTCCCTCCCCCGTTCATGCTCTGTCTCTCTCTGTCCCAAAAATAAATAAAAAACGTTGAAAAAAAAATTTAAAAAAAAAAAAACCAAAAAACCATAAAATATTTAAAAATAAATTCAATTTATAAGAAAAAGAAAAAAAAAAAAACTTTAGAGCACCTAAATAAATTACTGGATTTTCTGATATTTTAGGTATCAGGAAATTCATTTGTTTGCATATGTGTTATTATGTCTTTTTAGGTATTCTCTGTCCTGTCCTGTTTTAATAATAATAGCAGTAATAATAGGATTCTATATAAGGGGTGTTTGCTATGTTTCAGATATTGTTCTAAACTCTTTATATGATTATTATATTCATCTCTTGGTCTTACATATATGAGAACTAAAGCACAAAAGCATTAAAAAAAAACTGTGCCGATGATCATACACCTAGTACTGGTGAGACAGGATGTAAACTTGGGTACGCTGGCACTAGAGGACACTATTTCATGCCACCTCTCAGTTCCATCACATGCCACCTGTGTTGACCTTGGGAGCAGACAAGTTCCTTAACCTCTGAACTTCTTCAATTTGCTGATGTGTAAAAGGAGGTTAATAGTAACCCCTCCCTCCTAGGGCCCTTAGGAGAATGACATGAATTACTTGTGAAATGTTCAGAACCTCCCCTGGTATGAGTAAGAATGAAGTAAGTGTTGGCAAAAAACATCTCAGCCAGGCTAGCTGGTCCCCATCTTACGCATTTGCTCCAGTGTTAGAGGTATGGGGTTATTCTAGTTTTTCAAAGAAATGACTTGCATCGCTTTCATTCTCTTGCTGCTTTTTCTTAAACCAGTGTAGTCATTTGCATTGCCTCCAAAACATTCATTGTCTATTTTATTGGCATATGTACATAGGATTTTTTCATAACAAAAAGCTCTATAATGTTACCATGTTTTACTTTAATAATTTGGTTTCCTTGAATTTTCTGTTTAAAAGAAAAATGCTTTAATTTTACTGATTTTATCTTGGGTAACTTTATAATTTCTTGGTTAAATACAAAAGTTTTTGTATTTAAGGAAAACATCTAACACTTTAAAGTGGTTCTTGTACAGCTTTGATCATATCTGACAATTACTGATTGGTGCTATTCCTAATCAACCTGCTTTTGGGGGGTTATCCCAATCACATTGTTCAGTGAGCTCCTCTCTGGGTCACAATTGTTTCCTCTCCAATTGCTCTCTCAGGCTACTCTCACCTCAGGGGCTTCTCTTCTAAGACTGAACTTCTCTTGACTCTGTTTATCTCCTTCCAACAAATGTCAATTATACATAACTGCGATGAAGGAAGGGAGATCAGATTTTTCATGAGTCTTCCTGATGAAGTTACATGATCCAGGCTCACAAGGTAAACAATTTATCATTCTCCCATACGAACAAGAAATAATTAGAAATATAGTCAGAGAATTGGCACCATTTGCCATAACAGAAGTAAAAGGAGAAGGAGGTGGAAGGGGGGAAGGAAGGAAGGAAGGAAGGAAGGAAGGAAGGAAGGAAGGAAGGAAGGAAGGAAGGAAGGAGGGAACTTAACAAGAGACATGAAAGAAATATGTGAATAAGCCTTTCAGAAAACTTTAAACTCTTCTGAGAGATATTTAAAAAAAAAGCTTGGGGCACCTGGGTGGCTCAGTTGGTTAAGCGTCCGACTTCAGCTCAGGTCACGATCTCGCGGTCCATGAGTTCAAGCCCCGCGTAGGGCTCTGGGCTGATGGCTCAGAGCCTGGAGCCTGCTTCCGATTCTGTGTCTCCCTCTCTCTCTGCCCCTCCCCCATTCATGCTCTGTCTCTCTCTGTCTCAAAAATAAATAAACGTTAAAAAAAATTTTAAATAAAAAAAATTAAAAAAAGCTTAAATATAAACATTCCTTGTGTTGGAATAGGAAGTTATTATTGTAAGAATGCCAACCATCTCTAAATTACTATGTAAATTTGTTGCAAGCCCAATAAAATATGGATTTTTTAAATCAGATCAGCTGGTTCTAAGATTTTGTATAAATATCAAAACTCAAGCTGATCCAGAAAACATTTTCTGAAAAGGAAGCATATGAATTAGGTGAGTTCTACCAGATGATAAATTATGTTATAAAGCAAATGTGGCTAAGCCCAATGAATGAATCGTCATAGAGAATCCAGAACTAGGTTCAAAGCATATGCAAATTTAGTATATAGCTAAGTGAACCTTTGAAAGCAAATGCATTATTCGAATAATAGTAACAATGATACTATTCATGAAGTTTCAGTACTTTTCTCATACGTGTCTTAATTTGTATAATTTCATATTATTATATGTTATAATATTGTTACCAATGTTATATGTTTTCTTATAAAAATGCATCTATAAAATCCTAGGAGAAAACAAGAAAGTTATTTTTCTATTCTCTATTGGGATAAGCCTTCTTAATATTTACTGAGCACTTGTTGCTAAGATTTTTTAAGCACTTACGTATTTATTTATTTACTTATTTAATTTCTACACTGTGGTAATGTCCGTTTCACAAAAGAGAAAGCAAAGAACAAAAAAGGTAAGGGGACTTTATTTGTTTCCCTATAGCTCAAGATGGAAGTACATAGTCAGATAGTTTTACTCTAGAGCGTGTGTTCTCAACCGTGATGATCACAACTGACAAACACCAGAGAGAGCAGAAACAATGGTGGAGCCCAGTGGAAGGCCCTGGGCTCAATACCTCCTTGGCCTTAAAAGGTAGGCAGTATCTGCCTGCACTTGTCCACAGATGGGCCATTGGTAGCATAGGCATAAAAATGTCTTGGCATCATTACTTAACCTGTAAACAAGTGGCAGTATGGTCCTGGTTGCAGAGAAAGAAATTTTGCCTACTACCAGGAAGCGATGTGTGAGAGGCAGTCTTACAAACTGTAAATTAGTTAGGCTGTACCTGGCAGCACCTTAACCTGGAAATACAAAATTCCATTATAAACAACCGATGCGTTTCCCCCCAAGAGTAAAAAAAAAAAAAAAAAAAAAAGCCCAGGAGGCAAGCTTAACCCCATACCTGCAAGGAGGATGGCTTCCCACATGCTTTGTTTAAGAAGTATCTATTATGTGGATCAAAGGAAACTATAACTTTCTTAGGTAAGATTTATGTGTCAAAGCGTTCATTTTTGCCAATGCTCCAACACAGTCATCTGCAGAATCACTTTAAATCTCATCTCACTGCCTCCCCCAGTTTTATTACAAATGGAGAAGATATTTTTTTATGTAAGTCAATCTATGAAGACCTAGGAGAAAACATGGGGGAATTATTCTTATAATACAGAATGACAACGATCTTTCTAAAATAGGGGTGGATATTAAGCTCAGATGTAATGATAGTAGAGAAGGATCATTTTTATTATATTGAATATATATATTTTTTTAATTTTGTAAAGAAAAAATAAAGCCAAAAAAAAAAAAAAAAGGGAAAAAGAAAAAATAAAGTGAGGTGCCTGGGTGGCTTGGTAGGTTAAGCGTCCAAATTCAACTCAGGTCACGATCTCATGGTTTGTGGGTTTGAGCCCTGCATCTAGCTCTTTGCTGACAGCTCAGAGTCTGGAGGCTGTTTCAGATTCTGTGTCTCCCTCTCTCTCTTCTCCTTCCCTGTTCGCACTCTCTCTCTCTCAAAAAATAAATAAACATTAACTTTAAAAAAAGAAAAAAAAAAGAAAATAAAGGCAAATGAAAATTAGTGGAAATATTTGCACCACCAATAGAAACACAGAAGACAAATTCCCATAATGCTTGTATTGCTTTTTTTTTAAGCCACACTGTAAAACAAAACACAAATCCAATAGAAGGAATAGAGGAAAGAAAAAGGAAGTTCACCAGAAAACAAGCATAAATGACTTTTAAACAATGTCAAGATGTACAACCACAATTTTAGAAAGCAATTGTAAATAAAAATGAAATACTACTACTCATCTATTGGACAAAAACTTTGGTAATGCACACTATAGATAAGGGAAGAGGAAAAAGGCATTTCAGAAATGTAATTGGCTAACTGGTACCTCTTGTTTGGAAGACAGTTAAACATGATAATGGTAAGAATAACAGTAATAACATTCATTGAGTGTTTGGCATGTTGGACAGACACTGACCTCTTTCACATATTTTAATTTAATTATTCCTCATAACAACCAAATGGAGTGCTTTATATTACTACCCCTCTGAGAAATCAGAGGCACAAGAAGATTAAGTCATGTGTTGTGAATGGAGTAGCTGAATTCAAAGTCAGTATTAAAAATTCAGTTCAAAATACCAAACTTGACAAAACCCATAAAAATTCAAACTATTTATACCTGTTATCTGTATACCTTCATGAGGGTTAGGTTTTTCCCTACAACACAGAACAAGGAAGAACTATGATTTCAATAGGGTACAAGTGGATTTCTCTCCCAAATAAGTGAAATTTGGAGGTATACAGCTCAAGTCTGATTGGGCAGCTATATTCTATGAAGTGCAAAGAAATCTAGTTCCTACCAGCTCTTGCTGGAAGAATCTCAGTTCACTTTCCATCCAAATGGTTTGGCCCTAGAGTTCAGGATCCAAGGCCGCATGTGAATGACATCAAAGAAAAAATAAAGGACACCAGGCACACAGCTGTCTCAACTTTCTCAGAAAAGCTGCCACATGACACTTCCTCTTATATTGCTTTGGCTGCAAGGGAAGCTGGGGTATGTAGTCCTAATTCCGAGTGCCCGTAGGCACAGCTAAGCGCTGGTAATAACCAGCAAACAAAGGAGGTGGAGGAATGGATGTGGAAGAGCTTCCTTCTGTCCTACTGATACCACAATTCCAGTTCTAGGAAATTTCCCAAGATTTTTACATTACAAATCATCCTTGATTTAGGATGGAGTCACCTCTAGATAAAACCATTGTGAGTTGAAATTATGCTAAGTCAAAAATGCATTTAACACACGTAATGTGCTGAATATCATAGTTTAGTGTAGCCTCTATTATGTGTGTTCAGAATAGTTGCATTAGCTGAAACTATGAGACATCATCTAACACACAGCCTATGTTACATTAAAGTTTAACTGTCTCATGTATTTCAGTGAATACTGTGTTGAAAGCATAAACACAACGGTTGTGTGAGTACAGAATGGCTGTAAGCATATAGATTGTTCACCACCATGATCATGTGGTGGACTGGGAGTTGTGGCTGGTTGCTCTGCCAGGCATCACAGGAGAGGGTCGTATCGCGTCTCATTAGCACTGGGAGAGGTCAAAAATTTAAACTTGAAGTACAATTTATCTTTTAAAACGTTTAATGTTTATTCAAGTTTTGGAGACAAAGAGAGACAGAAAGAGTGCGAGCAGGGGAGGGGCAGAGAGACAGAGAGAGACACAGAATCTCAAGTCAGCCCCAGGATGCAAGTTGTCAGCATAGCCTGAGGCAGGCTTGAACTCATGAACGGTGAGATCTTGACATGAACTAAAGTCAGATGCTTACACCCCTGAGCCAGCCTGGTGCTCTTCAAAGTACAATTTGTAAACAATGCTATCATTTTCACACCCTTGTGAAGTCCAATAACTATAAGTCAAACAATATTAAGCCAGCGACTGCTAATCCTCCATTCATCCTTGCAGATATATTTTTGATCATCTTATGCCTGCCAGTAAGCTGACCTCCATGGACTGCATCGTTTAGGCTTTCTTGTCCTCTGGCTTCCATCCATCATTGGCAGGTATACTAATAGGTAGCCAGAGAGCAAAAGAAAAGCAGTCATTATATGTACTGTGAACTCTGGAATTTTGGCAGTGGCTTATTCCTCAGTCTATGGCCACATCTCCTGTTAGGTGGCTTCTCCACCAGCTGTGGGCTCATTGGCTTCTAGTAACACTTGTCCTTTCCTTGTCCCTTGGTGCCTGGGAGAGGTGAAGTCTTCTCTTGCTAGTCCCCAAGAACTCGACCACTCAGTTTTGAGCCCGTTTATCTCGCCAGCACCTGTGTTCACAGTTCCTCCATTAAACTCTTTCCTGGTAAGATTTTAGAGGCACCACCCACACTCTGCTGGACTCTGGCAGGCAAACATATGTACAAGGACTTTCACTGCAGCATATATAGTCTATAGTCGTAGACTAGAAACAAATTAAATACACATAAACAGGGGACAGATTAAATACCTCCAATGCAGCCAGGGTAGGAATACCATGAAGTATATTTAAAAAATAATGTCCCATTGGACCAGACACTTTAATTTTTAATAGGGCAAATGTCATGTCATACTTTTTAACAATCACAAAAATCATGTATCTATAAAAGGGAGAGCTGTAGATAATATCTTGGTATCAGATAGATATATATATATATATATATATATATATATATATATATATATATATATATATATATATATATATATATATATATATGTAGGCATATACCATAATATGCATATTATATACTTTGAGATTCTGGAAAAAAAAACCCTACAAACTGTTAAAGGTGGTCTTCTTCTGGGGAAGGATAATGGAGGCCTAGAGAAGACATAGATTTACTTTCACTGAATAACTTTTTTTGCTACTACATGAATTGTTACCATGTGTATATTACCTTTAAAAAGCTCGTTAAAGAAAAAAAAAGTTTTCCTTAGGATACGTATAGGGAAGTTTATGAATATGACAATAACATTCCTCTGATATTTCAATATTGCAATTTGGATCCCAACTTCCTCCCCTCCCTACTCTGCCTGGTATCAGCAAGACAAGAAATAACAAGTATTGGTGAGAAGGTAAGAGAAAAAGTAACACCAATGCACTCTTGGTGTGGATGTAAATAGGTGCAGCCACTCTAGGGAACAGAATGCAGGTTCCTCAAGAAATTAAATCAGAAATACTACATCATCCAATAATTCCACTACTGGGTATTTACCCAAAGAAAAGGGAAACCCCAATTTGAAAAGACGCATGCACCTCTGTGTTTATTAAAGCATTATTTATGATAACCCAGCTATGGAAGCAGCCCCAGTGTCTGTCAACAGATGAATACATAAAGAAATGTAGTGTCCATAGAATGGAATATAATTTCATTGTAAAAAAAGGAATAAAACCTTGCCATTTGCAACAACATGTGGGAACCTAGAGGGTATTATGCTATGTGGGATTATTCCGATAAAAGGAAATACCATATAATTTCACTTTTATGTAGAAGCTAAAAGACAAAACAAAGAAAGAAACAGACAGATTCTTCAATACAGAGAACAAACTTGTGGTTACAAGAAGAGAAGTGGGTGGGGTGTGTAAGATAGGGAAAGGTGACTAAGAGTTACAAACTTCCTGTCATAAAGTACATAACTTACAGAGGTGAAAAGTACAGCACAGGAAATATACTTCATATTATAACAACATGATATGGTGAAAAATAGTGATTACACTTACCATGGTGAGCACTGAATAATGTATAGAATTATCAAATCGCTATTTTACACACCTGAAACTAAAATAACACTGTATGTAATCGATACTTCAATAATAGAATTTTTAAAATGAAAAAAGAAGCATCTATTACCCTTGTTATCTGGGAAATTAAAAAAAAAAGAGAGAATAGGTTAGATATTTGATAGTTATTTTAGCCTGCATTAAAATATGTACCAATTAAGATGCTGCATCAAAACATACCCATGGTGATGGGGAAGACATCTAGGTATAAAACAATAGGGCATCTTAAGGAATTTGCTGATAGTTGATCATGCGGGAGTCTAAGGGCATGAGCAACTGGCCCAGGACCAGTAAGGATGCAAAGGTGGGGGCAGGGTGTGGATGGGAAAGGTGTTTTCTATCATGCTGGAGTGTGGGGGAACCACAGCTAGGAAGGCAGTGATGTAATAACTTTTGCATGTTCCAAAGTCCACTCTAAGGGGAGTAGAGATATGAGCTCCATCATGAGGCTCCACTGATGCCAAGCAAAGATACAGAAGGGTGCGGCATAGAGGAAATGTGGTTGCCATAGTATCCACAGAAGTGAGTTACTAATTGAATCATACTGGTGAGGGAAGGAGAGGAATTACACTAGGATAAAGAATAAAAAATGCAGAAGGAAATTGTGGGAAAATGTGATCGTTTGAGGTTCTTTGTGAGATGACCTCTTTACAAAGTGTAGGACCCAGTCAAGAATCGGAATGACTCAATTTCCTATTTTTACCCTATTTATACCCTCTCCCTATATTCAGTGTGATTTTTCTCTACTGTGTAATGCCTGAACCTCTTGTGTCCTTCCTACTCCAACCTTGCCTAATTAATACCTACTCACTCTTTAAGGATTAGTTCAAGATAGCACGCCACCTGAAAAGTCCCTTACAACACTTCATCTCCTTCCCCTGAAGGCTGAGTTACATGGATTTTCCCTTCACACTCTCCTAATGCTCCATGCATCTTGGGATCATTACACCATAATATCTGCCTCCCCTACATGATTGTAAGCTCCTTGTGATTGTAAGCGCCTTGTGAGTAGGGTCTGCCTCCTCATCTCTAATGTCCCAAGCATACAGCACAGTGCTTCGTAGGACTCAGTTGGCTCTCAGTGACTGCCGAATGAATTAATGAATCTAGAGTGGGAATAGGAACATTTTTGTCTCTCATACTGGGGTTGGGGTTGAAAGTTGTGTTGAAAGGTGTGATTATGAGGTCTGAGTGAGAGTTTGAAGGTGTCTACAATCTAAGTTCTATCTATGAAATAAGAGTCATTTCCCAGGGAAAGGTGAAAAAGATAGGTTGAGGGAAATGATGGAGGTATGGAATAGCTGCTGTGGGGAGAAGACCGCTTAAGATTGGCAGGAAGCTGTGGGGGTAGGTTGCCATCAGCAACCATAAAATCATAGTGAGTGACCCTAGTGACTGTGAGTCTCTGTAACAGTTCACTGGGCTGAGTGAGACAGAGGATGGGCTGACAGAGTGGAGGACTCATCCAAGCTTCAAGGCCACCTAAGTCGATGCAGCAGAGGACTAGGAGGTTCCAACACAAAGTGACATACTGAGGTGTATACACTGCATTAGGAAGGGAAGTGGAGCCACAAGGGATGATATACAGGGAAATGAGAGGGAGGAAGTAGGGACCACAAGTCTCTATCAGGCTGAAGAAGAGAAGTTGTGAAGTCAAGTAGTGAGACACCTGGTTAGGGGAGGTTATCTTCTGAGATATTGGCACGTTAAGTTTCACATTCTAGCAGGAGACATCTGGATGATCATAGAGCTCAGAGCACCATCACAGAAGTTAGCTACTGGAGGAAACTGACTCTTAAGGTTGTGGGAGCCAGAGAATTTAAAGAACACTGAAGCTACATTGCTAGAGCAATTTTACCAGGATTCTGAAATTGCCCACAACAGAGGCAGGAGCAACATGAGGAGAAAGAAGAGTAGGAAGGGATTCCAGAAATGTCCATGAAAAAAAGGGTGGCGCTCTGGGATTGAATAGATGGACTAAGGAGGTGAAGGCAGGAATTTCAGGGGAGTAGAAAGATCATGGCCTGGAGGTGGTAACAAGGGGCCTGAGGATCACTATCCAGCCTCTCCCTTAACCCTGAAGGAACTTTCTCTCTGCTGGAGCAATGTCTCCAACCTCTACAACCTAGACAGCATTTATCTTTGTTCCTCATTCTGGCATCTTGATTCTGCTTGCTGAGACGTCTCTTAAATGGAGTCCCCTGTCTGATTCTTTTTTTTTTTTTCTCATGGGCATCACTACACATCCCAGAATGTTATGACATTGAAACGAATATGGCCTGTTTTTCATTCCTTCATGTGACCAATAGGACCAACTCTACTGGATGTAGACTGAGTTTCACTCCAAATGATGATGGACTCAACATGCTACTTTGCCCAAGAAATATACTTGTATCTCAGAAGATCCTGCCAGAAGTAACAGTGATATCCAACCCACCCAACAGAGCTGGCAATTAAGGCAGCCTGCTAAGAACACATCAAAATGCAATCATGTTTTCTAGTGTTGCATCTTTTAGCATGTAGGCAGGTAGTCCAAAGCCAAAGAAGTAAAATATTTTAAGTTAGGGAATGAAAGGAAGGTAAACTGCCATAAACGTATTTTAAACTGTTGGGAAAAAGGAGTAGAATATGAGTGTCATAAACTCACAATCATTCATACAGGACATCATACATATATTCCAGGAATTTTAAGATAATAACATGTGGTTCATATAGTAGAGAAAGCTCCACTATTGCCACTCTCTTGATGATCTGCCAATACGTGGTCACCATGAAAGCTGCCTGACACCTACTAAAAAACCCAATGAATAACAGATGATAACGGAACGCCCATGAAATACCATGGTAGACAAGTGTGGGCAGAGGTTATGAAGCCCAGAACATGGTCCCTGCCCTTAAGAAACCTGAAACTTAAGGGAAAGTGAAGTGAAAGCAGTGAGAGTTATAATCTGTGTTAAAATAACTGGCTGACTTCTAGTCAGCATCAAGAATCAGACATGTGTTTTCTATGGAACTGTGAACATTGCCTCTGTGTTAGAAAGTTCTCTTGAGTTGTATAATGTTGCGAAAAACTGGCCTGTTCTGAGCCTGGGCAATTCCCACAATGGTGCATTGTGACACAAGCCTGTCAGATCAGTGGGCTCCTTATATGCTGCTTCCTGCAGAATGAGCTGGCCGTTTTCTCTGTCTTCCACACCACCTGGCTTAGCAAATTAGATCATATTAGGGCTATTGTCTCAGAGACAATAAGAGGCATCTGTAACTGAAAGAGACCAGGATGATATCTTCCAAAGAGACTTTGAAGAGCAGAAAGGTCAACAAGAAGAGTATAACTATAATTATTTTTTTAAACCCATCCTTCTCTTCCTCTGTTATACACGCTATCCTTTAGTAAAATATATAAAATCAACACATTTCTTTAATCTTGGCACAGAGTGTTGTGAGAAAGAGTATCTTACATTATGCAGCACATTTTTATGTACAAAATCCTTCTGCATATATGAACTCTTTTGGTCCTCAACGCAAACACTATAGAAGTAAGAATTGTTGACACAATTTACAGAAGTCCATTTGGGATTTCGGCTCCATTCACTCCACCACTACAGGTGAGTAAACAGGTACCTTTCCCACTCTCATGAGCAGGAGTTCCCCTCCTTATAGATCAGACAAGTCTTGTTCTAAATGTCACCACTCTTTCTAGGCTCTGCCCTTCCTACCTGCCAATCCCTTCTGCTAATTCTCTCCATGCAATTCAATTCAATTCAATTCAATTCAATTCAATACATTCGATTCAATTCAACTCAATTCAACTCAACTCAATTTAATTCAATTCAATTAGCAATTAACAAAGCCTAACCACAAGTCAAACTGTATACTAGGAAGTGCAATGACCAAATTGACACCCTCAAGGAGTGGCCAAATTATCTAGGGAGACAGGGACGCAAATCATTACAATATGGCAAAAATTACAGTACAGGGTACTGCCCATGGTACCACAAGAGTTCCAAGAAGGAACTAATTCACTCTGCCTGGTGGGATTAAGTAAGTAATGGTTGAGGCAAATTTGAAATATGAGTGATTAGGGTAGAGAGGGCTTCTCAGGCAGATGCAAACTTACCTATGCAAAGGTAAAGAAGTGGGGAACCGCAGGGAGTTCAATCTACTTCCTACACATAGCAACATCCAATGTAATTGGAGAAAAGCAGCACAAAAGTTACTTGATGGCCACTGACCAAAGTGAGGTCAGAAGGCTACTTACTCACACCCCTAGACCTCTATTTCACAACTTCCTTCTCCGCAAACTTCTAACTGTTCCCAACCCTTCTTCACTCTGGTCTTATAACTTTGCCTATTACCGCACTGAGAAAACCAGGTAGGTGAAAAGAGAATTTGCAAAATCACCTATCGCATCTACATTCCATCTACACCTATTCCCTTGTGCTCTGCTCTCACCAACATTAATATGAAGGATCTGTTCATTCCTCTCCGCGCCAATTATCTTTTGGACACTAGACTGAAGTCACTCTCGCCCTGTTAAGAACATTTCTGTCAGCAGTTCTCCCCCACTCTGCCATATCATCATTTCCATCAGCAATATGGAAATTACAAAAATGCTTTTATTTCTCAAATTTTAGAAAGAAAAACCAAAGCCCTCTCTTGACCCGGCTCCCTTCCCTTCCCACTGCTGCCTCATTTTTCTCCCACATTTTGTCACAATGCTCCTTGAAAGAATTGCCTTCCTCCCTGTCTACAGTCATTCTCCTCCAATTCTCTGTTGAATCCACTCCAATTCGGATTTTCCCCGGTGCTACTGAAACGGTTCTCATCACAGGTCAATGACATCCGCTTTGCAAAACACAGTGATTATTTATATTTTAGTAGTTTTTAAAGTGTATGCATTCATTTTGAAAGAAAGGGAGAGTGAGCAGGGGAGGATATGAGACAGATGGAGGCATAGAGATAATCCTAAGCAGACTCCACACTGTCAGCATGGAGTCCCACCTGGGGCTTGGACCCACAAATCATGAGATCATGACCTGAGGTGAAACCAAGAGTCAGACACTTAACCAAGTGACCCCCCCCATGTGACCCTGATGATCATTTATTTGACCTCATCCTACTTGACTTGCCATCAGCACTTGACCAATTTGATACCTCCTTCCTTGAAACACATTCCTTACCAGGCTTCCTGGACTCGAGACCCTCCTCATGTCTCGCCTACTCCTTCAGTGGGCACTGTGTCTAGTTTCCTTCGCTAGTTTTTCCACATCTTGCAGTACTTTAAGAGTTAGAGACCCCAGAGCTCAGTCCTTGCATGTCTTCTCTCTCATCCATTCTCACTCCCTAGCTGATCTCATGCGATCTCATACTAAGTAATCCAGCCTAGAGTCCACACGAAACTTCTTAATTTAAACTCCAGATGCCTATATCTAACTGCATTCACAAAAATGCAGCTTGGATGTCTGATAAGCATCTCAAACTCACAATGTTAAAAAAAGCAAGTCCTGATGTTTCCCCTAAAACCCATGATCTCTAACAGACAACTTAAAACTACCACCAACCTGTGGTCCAGCCCAAAAAAACAAACAAACAAAACAAAAACAAAAACAAAACCAAAAACAAAAACAAACTTGGTATCATGTTTTATATCTGTTTTTCTCATACCTTATATTCAAACCACAAGCAATCCTATTATATCCACATTTATAATATACACATGATCATACTTTTCTCACTATGTGCCCTTCTTGCATCCTTATTCAACCTACAGTTATTTCAGGATTACTATAGTAACCTCCTTATTGTGTTGTTGTTGTTGCTTGTATGCTTGCTTCCCACTCCATCCTGCTCCCCAGACAGTAGTCAGAGTGATTTGTTTAACATATAAATTAGGGTCACCTGGGCGGCTCAGGTGGTTAGCCATCTGACTCTTGATTTTGGCTCAGGTCATGATCCAGAAATCATGAGCTCATGGGGTCAGAACGTGCATTAGGATCTGTGCTAGGCATGAATTAGGCATGAAGCCTGTTTGAGATTCCCTCTCTCACTCTCACTCTCTCTCTCTCTGTCTTTGTCTCTCTGTCTCTCTGTCTCTCTATCCCCCTGTGGGCACTCTCATTAAATAAATAAATAAATAAATAAATAAATAAATAAATAAATAAATAAATAAATAAATAAATAAATAAATAAATAAATAAATAAATAAGTAAGTAAGTAAGTAAGTAAATAAGTAAATAAATAAATAAGTAAGTAAATAAGTAAGTAAGTAAATAAATAAATAAATAAGTGAATGAATGAATGAATGAATGAATGAATGAATGAATAAATAACCAAATAAATAAAACTAAAATATGAACTTGGTCAGACTACTCAACTGACTTTCCATCTCACTGAAAATAAAAGTCAAAGTCCTTATAATGACTTTCACATTCTTCGTGATATGCACCCCACACATACCCTCTCTGACTGAATAAATAAATGAGGAAATGAGTGTATGGTTGGTAGAGAAGAGGAACATAGGATGTGATTAACCTTATAGAATTAAACAGATGATGAGCAACCTTCTAACTAAGCCAAGAAGTGTCTTCAGGTTTATTTGAATACAATGGGTAGTCATCAAAGTCATTCGGGCACAATAACTATCTCCTGTAAACTGTCTAGGATCCAATTCATATGTCACCTTCTACACCAATCCTCACTCTTTACCAACCTCCCATTCCCACAAGAAATCCATCCAAAGGAAACTTGCTACTTCTTTAATGTGTCACATTTTCAAACTTCCGTGTCTTGCTCTTTTTTTTTTTTTATTTTTTATTTTTTTTTTCCTGCCTGGAATGCCCTTCCTTACTCTGTCGATTTGAAATGTGCCTTCTCTAGAAGACTCACTTCAAGTGACTGTCATTTTTGCACAGCACTCCCTGGGTGCCCCAGAGACTCATGTGTTTTCTTCTTTGCAATTCCAGGGTACATTTATCCACCTCTATTACAGATGTTATCAACTCAGTATAGTTAATTTCTTTGCACAGTGGCAAATCCCTGGATAACAAGGTCCATTATTAGTTCTAGATAAGACCTCTGTTCTTTGTATACAGTGCCTACAACCTAGTACGTGCTCAATGCATGCTTGATGAATGGAAATGAGGCAGGAAAATAGAATGAAAATTAGTAGAGGGAATATAAAAGAGAAACCAGGAGAGTCAAATGTTATCAAAAACAAAAGAAGAGGTATTTTCAAGAAGTAAGGAGTGGTCCGTTCTTTAGAGTTTTGTGTTTTGCTTTACTTGAGTTCGAAATAAGCTACAGGTATCGTTGCATTTAACTAGTAGGAGATACGTGGAAGTACAATCGTCAAATTTCAGTAGCATATGGCAGAAATTACCTTCTATCCAAGCAGTGACTTAATATGAGGAATTGTGTGTTCAAAACATCAGGAGAAGTGTTAGTTAAGTGGGGTGTACACTGCACTCCCAGAATCCAAAGACAGCACTGCAGAATTGTCTTGCCAGAATAACCCCAACAGACTCACTGGTCTGTCCAGGCAGACTCACTGGTGTTCTGGGCCTAGGATATCACTAGGTAAGAGTCAAGTGTCAGTAGGTGGGGTTCTTATCTGGAAAAATCTACTTCTGAGATTAGTTGGGTTTTGGACAATTAAGTTCCTTGCAGTTATACAACTGAGGTCTTTATTTTCAGATTGTGGGATGGCCAGCCAGAGAAAACACTCTGCTTTGCATGGGTGTATGATGCATGGGTTCATGATGATACTAGGTTGGTCCAGAAAATCTTTCTCTATAATACAACACGACTATAGAAATGGTATCTCTTCATTTTCATGGGTTGTCAGCATTAAGGTATGGAATGTTGGGTGCTATTTTTTTTCTATTAGAATAATGTCTACCACATTCTGTTTGTAAACAAAAAAAAAAAAAAACAGCTGTAGAACCAATAGATAATAGTTTTCACCTTCTGAATTAGTAAGATGCAACAGAGAAAACTTCTGTTTCTCATATATATATAATATATATTATACTTTATAATATATTTATATATTTTTATTTATTTATATATTTATATATATGTTTATGTGTATGTTTATGTTTATGTTTATATATTCATATGAATATGAATTTATTAAATAAATATATATGTATGTATTTATTTTTATTTATTTATTTATTTACTTATTTATTTATTTATTTATTTATTTATTTATTTATTTATTTCTTATACAAAATTGGCTCCCATAAATGTGGACGGTGACAAGTCCCAAGATCTGCAGGATGAGTTGGCTAGCTGGAAACACACGAGATCTGATGGCATAGTTCTTGTCCAATGGCTGGCAGGCTTGAATCTCAGGTAGAGCTGCTGTTTCAGTTTGAATCTGGGGACGAGGCCAATGTCCCAGTTTAAAGACATTCAGGCAGGCAAGAGTAATTCCCTAGTATCCATGGGAGAATCATCCTTATTCTATTCAGGCCTTCAATTGATTAGATAAGGCTCACTTACATTAAGAAAATAATCTGTTTTACTCACTGTACAGACTCAAGTATTTCCCATCACAAAACACCAGAAAAATGTTTGACCAAGCATCTGGACCTCTGTGGCCCAGTAAAGTTGACACATAAAACTAGCCATCATATCTTCCAAATTTCATGCAAGCACATGAAGCGGATGAACCTAAGCCCTATCAAGAACCCAAGGTACAGAGGCACCAGGCAGCCTGATAAGGTGCATTAGCACAGCGTTTCTCAAATATTTTATCCCCAACCTACTGTAAGGAACACATATTTCACCACAACCCAGTATAAGCATACACATGCATATAAATAAATGAAATAAACAACATTTCATGAATTTTGGTTATCCTTACTAAGTGTAAATGTCCTTTTATATTTTCTTATTGGTTCTATTTAATTTTAATCCATTCTTACCTTGATCCACACCTTCATGACCTTCCAAAAAACAAGGCATCATTAGTAAGGTGTACTGATTTTGAGGGTCAAACTTTGGGAAGTACTATTCCTTCAGTTATATGTTTCACAATGTCTGACATGAAATACCGTCTTTGTTAAGTTGAATTGAATACAGAAAACGGGCTTCCAATTCAGTCTTAAGACATACTAAGAAAATTCTGAATCCTTTTATAGGGGTAGGTCCATAACTATCGGACAAAATGAAACAACAGGTACCAAGAGATACCCTTTTGATGTCTCCAACCCTATTCAGGAAGGCTAAGTTTACAAGCCCACGGGAACACAGGGGACCATTTCTGTCATGGGGAAAATGACCAACAACGGAATGTTCACGTGCAAAGAGCAGACAGGATTAATTATTCCCAAGAGGTGTTGAAGCATGTAGAAATTGTCCACGTCTATGCCACTTATAATTAGTGCTTGTCTCCCATGGATTATCATGTCAATGCCTAAGGCACCGTTAGAGAACATTGTTACCCAACAATGGCAGCTCTCAGGTTTCATGTTTCTCTTATACACCCCCATAGGTTGAACTGAGTCTCTGCAATAGTTAAGGACCTAGAGAAGAATTCACCCACTTTGCACCACTCACTCTCCCTGATTAAGCTGCTCTGCAGGGAAACGGCTTACTTTTTTAATGCTTGTTTTTTGTTCCTTGGATAAGCAGTAGACATATATCTGAGTGCAGCATTTCTGTTTAACTGTACTCATGCCCTAAAGAGATTATAGGGATCAGCTCAGGGAGTCAACTTGAATTGATCTTCTTCCTCTCTATTGCAACATTACTGGCAGACGTTCACAGTCAGATTTAATTCTGTCTGACTGAGAAAAACTGAGGAATTTGGCTTTCTGAACCAAGACCACATTATGGAATTGTCTGCACTCAGTTGCAAAAGACTGGGAAT
Source organism: Panthera onca (assembly GCF_046562875.1). Lineage (NCBI taxonomy): Eukaryota > Metazoa > Chordata > Mammalia > Carnivora > Felidae > Panthera > Panthera onca. Next base: position 7,725,014 of record NC_138358.1, on the reverse strand, counting down.
GAGGAGGAGACAGGGGCATTATATGATCCAGGATGAGAGGTTGTAGGGTTAGCTTATGGTGGTTATAACGAAACCTTAATATTGTGTGAAGACTAGAAAACCTTGAAATCCCTATAATGTGATGGTCTGGGGACTCTTACCATATAGATTGTCAAAAATCTTGTTATATGTCCGATACAGAAGCAATAGAACTCATTCACTTAATAAGATTTAATGAGCATATACTATGTGATATTTAGAGCTCTACTCTTGTTGGAGAAGTGAATAAAGTACTCCAAAGATGGTCAACGGGGCTCAAACAGACTCTGGTCTCTAGCTTAGAGAACTCTCCTCTGGATTCTCCTTCCTTTGTTTGGTGCATGTGCGAAAACCCCCACAGATATGGAAGCTGACGACTATAAATTACCCTCCCCACTGGACTCCACGCCCAGACCTTTGGTGAGACAAACTTGAAATGCCCAGAGTCCAAGAGACCCCAAAAACGAACCACCAGAGTCCAGAGTCAAAGCTAAGCAGCAAGGGTCATTTATTGCAGGTTCGAACCTGAACCTCTGTGCACTCATTGCCAGTGACGCTGAGAGGCCCCAAGAGAGGTTTTTACACCCCTTTTATAGACAGTTACAAACAAGTCATGGGGAAATCAGGAATTTTCCACAGTTACAGAGCTGCGATTGGTTGGTGTTTAAAGTTGGACACTTAGCAGTATTCGATTGGTTCCTGCCTTTAGGTCAGACCACAACCGGGGGTATGGGTATCACAATGATTGATCAGGAATACACGGATGTGCCAAGCAACAATGATTGATCAGGAATACACGGGCGCGCCAAGCAATTGTACAGAAGTAGAACAAGCTAGTTAGGCTTGGTTAGTTTTCAGTTTCCCGTAACTTAAGCTTCTAAGTTTCAGTTTTCTCAGGCCTCTCAAACTCTCTGACCAAACTCTCTGAGTGCCACTTGGTTTTTCCTCCAGTGTTCCAGCCTGGTTCCGTAACATACTAGATTGCTGACTAGGAAACCCAACCGCACTGGCCCATTGTTGCCACTAGTTTGGGAGAACAGTGAGGTGGTGGCAAAGCAAAGGCTAGCAAGGGAGAAAGTGCATGCTCTGCCTGAATTTCAGCAGCCTCCTTCTCCGCTGTCTTGGGCAGGTCCTGCTCCATGGAACTGGTAAGGCCGGGGCCCCGAAGAAGTCAGGCATACCCAAAAGAGCGGAAGGGGGACATGATCAATCCCCAGAGGACTTAATAGGTGTCCCAGGTAGGAAATTTTGTGGAAGGATATGTAATAGACTCTGGTGTGCATGTGTGTGCGTGTGTGTGTGTGTTTGTGTGTGTGTGTGTGTGTGTGTGTGAGAGAGAGAGAGAGAGAGAGAGAGAGAGAGAGAGAGAGAGAGAGAGAGAGAGATTGAGATTGAGAGAGAGAGAGAGAGAGAGAGAGAGAGAGAGAGAGAGAGAGAGAGAATGTGCAGCTAAGCCAGGGTTACCAGTCGAGTTAGAGTTTGTGGCTTCATGGACGGGCACTCTTAAGGTCCCCAAGGTCTATGGAGTCTGAATGGGCTCCCCTGTGTCATTGTGAGAGTATAAGGTCTAGGGCGGTATCAGATCAGATTCCCAGTAAAAGTCACAAAGCAGAGTCCACTATAGACAAACCTCACCTAAACTTTCCCTCAGGAATGCGACCAGAGGAGTATGTGAATAGTCCTCTCATCTGGCGGTATACCCTAACTTTGTCTGTCTTTGTGACACCAAATATGAGAAAGAAATTAATAATGGGATGAAAACAGAGTAAGCCTACGATTTTTGAGGTCATGATGAAAAAATGTGAACAGGGGTTTTCACGTTACCATGGGGTGACAATGACACCCAGGAAGTTAAGGAAATTTTGTGAACTAGAATGGCCCATATTCAATGCAGGATAGCCTCCAGAAGGGACATTAGATGCTCAAATAGTGCAGCAGGTTTGGCTAATAGTCACTGGGAACCCAGGCCACCCTGATCCATTTCTGTACATCAACTTCTGGCTTGAAATTGCCCCAGATTTCCTGCATTGAAGGTGATTCATCATTAGCAAACAGAGCCAGGCAAAGGTTTTAGCCACTTTATCTGGAGGCTCACCAGGGAGTCAAAGAAGTGATCCACTGCTCTTCTAATATTTAAAGGAGATGTGGACGAAGATATTGTCTTTCAACCTCCTTATAAATCTTTAAGCTCCAGCCTCCCTCCCTCTGAGCCTGAGACTCCTCCTGCATCTGTCTCTCCAGCCACAGCCAGAGTCAGTGCACTTGCCACTGCAGTCAGTGCCGCCCATCTCCCAGCCCCTCTCAGACCCAGATAACCCACCCCACATGGGCCAGCAGCCAGACTGCGCCCAGACCCAGACCTAAAACTCTCCAAACGCATGTAACGGAGACAAGAGAGCCTGAAAGACAGAAAGAGGATGGACCAGTCCAGACCAGCCATTCCATGATGGGTTATCTACCTTTCTCTACAACCGACCTCCTCAAGTGGAAACACAACACTCCACCATACTCCGAAAAGCCACACGCAATGGTTGACTTGATGGAGTCCCTCTTCCAGACCTACTCATAGACTTGGGAAGATTGTCAACAGTTACTCCATACTTTTTTTAATTAAAAATAAGAATGACAGAAACATGACAGTACCTAGAAGATCACACATCTCCAGGAATCAATGACCCTACTGTCTGGGCTCAAGCTGCATGCCTGAAGAACACCCAACACGGGATTTCACCACAGAAGGAGGACAGGGCCATGTCTGATGATACCTGGAAGCTCTCCTTCAGGGAGTCTGAGCTAGAGTCAACAATTCCATGAACATGACTAAAATATCATCAGTCACACAGCACCCTGGGGAGTATCCCGGAGACTACTATGAAAGATTATGTGAAGTGTACCGTGTATACGCCCCGTTTGACCCCAAGGGACCAGAGTCAACAGATGGTAAATATCTCTTTTGTGGCACAGGCTACCCAGATATCCGACGAAAGCTCCAGAAGTTGGAGGGCTTGCCAGATGAATATTACTCAGCTGTTTGAGGTCATCAGTACAGTTTTCACGAACAGAAATTTGCAGCTGAAAGAGAAATGAAGACTAAAAAAGAAGGCCATGTTTCTCACAGCAGAACTAAAGAACAGATGCTGCACATATGGGAAAACCCCAACCACAAAAAGGGGGGAAGCCCATAGCCCCTTAGCAAGGGACCAGTGTGCATACTGCAAAGGTAAGGGAAATTGTAAGAATGTCCGAATTGGATGGGGACCTCAAAACCCAGCCAATATCTGGAGGAACCTCGAGGTGAGAACCCTTTTGATCTGGCTGGGGTAGAATTGGACTGAGGGGGACCGGACTCTTTGTTTCTTGGCCCCCATGAACCCACGGTTGAAATGAGGTGGTGGGCTGAACAATAACTTTCATGGTTGACACTGGGGCTGAATACTCCTTTGTTACTTCCCTGGTAGAACCCTTAGGCCAAAAGACAGCAACCATACTTGGGGCTACTGGGACACAGGCAATGCAACGGCCCTTCTGTCAAGCTCAACAAGGTGCACTTGGGGGTCACAAGGCCCGGCATGAGTTCCTCTACTTACGTGACTGCCCGATTCCTCTCCTGGGCCAGGATCTACTCTCCAAACTTGGGGCCCAGATACCTTTTGAACCCACTGGACACACTAGCCTCCAATGAAACCCAAGGCAGAAGGAAACCTTGGTCTTGGCGATACCCCTGCCAAGGGAAGAAGAATGGAGACTGTTCTGTGCCCAGGCCTTACCTGGTAACCCCTAAGAATTCAGGCTTACATCAGCTCGCTATGGGCTGATGATAACCCGCCTGAAAATAGCTTGGAATTGGGTCCCAATCATTGTTGACCTGATCCCTGAAGCTCAACCTCAGACACGAAGGCAGTACCCCGTTCCACTAGAGGATAGAATGGGCATACAAGAGCACCTGACCAAGCTCAGAGAGAGAGGTATTCTAACTGAGTGCCAATCAGTTTGGAATACCTCACTCTTGCCAGGCAAGAAGCCAGGAGGACACCAACCAGTACAGGATTTGAGGGCCATTAGCAAAGTGAAGGTTTCCTTACACCCAGTCATTCCGAACCCTCAGTATACTCTCCTCAGCCAAATTCTGTGGTCAGCCAGAAGGGTTGCGTGCTTCGACCTAAAGGATGCTTTCTGCTGCCTCTGCCTGGCTCCACAAAGTCAATCATTGTTTGCCTTTGAATGCACTAAGCCCGTTACAGAGTGTCAGATGCAGCTGACCTGGACACTACTTTCCCAAGGTTACAACAACTCGCCCATTCTTCTGGGGGAAGCCCTAGGTTCAGGTCTCGCTGACTTTCCGAAGGAAACCACAGGGTATATCCTTCTCCAATATGTAGAAGACCTCCTCCTTTCCAGTGATACCCAGAAAGACTGTTTGAAAGGTACACAGGCCCTCCTACAGCTCTGATCCTACTTGGGGTACCACTCTCATGGAAAAGGGCACAGATTTGTCCGCCGCAGGTCCAATACTTAGGCTCCCTACTCACAAAAGGAAAAAGAGAACGAGGACCAGAAAGGAAGAAAGTGTGGCACCACACTGCCACAGCCCCAAACAAAACGAGGCTTGTGTGAATGTTTAGGGGCTGGAGGGTTCTTTCGCATTGGGAATCCTCAGATGCTCAGCCATTGTGAGGTCCCTCTATGACCTGTTGGGAGGACCAAACTGGGAGTCCCTCGCATGGACTGAGGAGGCGAGGGCCGCTTTCACAGAAATAAAGTTGGCTCTGGGTCAAGTCCCAGCCCTTGGTTTGCCTGACATAGAAAGGCCTTTAACTTCTTCATACATGAAAAGGAGTGCTCACTCAGAGCATGGTGCCTTGGCAATGGCCAGTGTTCTAATGGTAAAAAAAAAAACAACAAAAAAAACAAAAAAAACTTGATCCTGTGGCTGCAGGATGGCCCCTGTGCCTCAGAGATCAGAGCCACAGTCCTGCTCATGAAGGATGCAGACAAGCTCACACTTGGCCAAACATTTAATGTTAAGGTCCCACACATGGTCGTGTGGCTCACAAGCACCCAAGGATATCGTTTCCTCTCCATTTCTCAGCTGACACAATCCCAAGGCCTTCTCTATGAGAACCCAAGGCTCACTCTCAAAACAGTAAAGGAACACTAAACCTGGCCACCTTCCTTCCCACAGAGGAGGGAGAACCTGACCATGACTGTTCTGGAGTAGTGGATGAAGTCTACGCCAGCTTCCCAGACCTCCAAGACCAGGGTATAACAAGCCCAGAGATCACCCTGTTCAGCTATGGGAGCAGCTATTTAGAGGAGTGCAGCCAAAGAGCAGGGTATGCGGTAATCACAACCACGGGAGTTCAGGAAGCCAAGGCCTTGTCGGAAGGATGGTCGGCACAATGGGCTGGACTCAGTACACCTTAACCTGAGCCATCATCCTTCGCAAAGTTAAATGAGTTAACATCTACATCGATTCCTGGTATGGCTTCGCTACTGTGCATGTACATGGGGTCATCTATAAAGAAAAAGGCCTGTTACCGCTTCAGAGAAAACTATCAAAAACGAGGAAGAAACACTACAGCTTCTTGAGACCATATGGCTACCAGACAAAGTAGCTATCCTACACTGTAAGGGACCTCAGAAATGAGATGCCCCCATAAATCAAGGAAATCACCTGGCCGACAAAACAGCCAGAGTGGCTGCCTCAGGTGACCTAGGTGAAGCTCCTACCTACACTCTGACTCTTGCGCCCCAGAAGGAAGCCTCCCCACCCCTGTACACGAGTGAAGAAAGAAGTTGGGCCTCGACAGAAGTGGGCACACTAAGCAAAGACGGATGGTGAGTCTTGTCCCGTCATCAATGTGAAAGCACCTAGTGAAGGAATATCACTAACTCACCCTCTTAGGGAAATCTGCTCTAGAGGTCCTCTTCAAAAAGAACTACGCTGCTGGCATTATGCCAGGCTGTCAGTGAATAATGTGTAACGTGTGCCAAAAACAATGCTTGCTCTGCCCCACAGCCCCTGCCTGGCTCACAAAGGATGGACTTAGGGGTGGACTTTACCAACACACAACCAAATAAAGGGTTTAGGTACCCTCTTGGAACAATCTGCACCAATTTGGGATGCATCCAAGCATTCCAGACCAGAATGGAATGAAGTCACGAGGTGGCCAAAGCTCTTCTACGGGAGATTGGGCTTAATCACACACAGTAATAATGGACCTGCATTTGGAGCGGACATTATACAAACCCTAACAAAGTCCCTTAAGATTGCCTGGAAACTGCACACTACTTAACGCCCCCAGAGCTCAGGGAAAGGTAGAGCGGATGAATTGCACCCTCAAGGAAACCCTGGCCAAGTTCCACCAAGAGACTCACCCCCTATGGCCAGATTTACTTTGGCTGGCCCTCGTGTGTGCACAATGCCCGCCTGGGGCACTGGATTCTCCCCTTTTGAGTTATCATATGGGTGACCCTCCCCCCCCCCCGCACACACGTTTAGGAAAGCTCCCAGGAGACCTACACCAGATTGCAGACAAGGAAATACGTTGCACCCTTGGGGTGTTCTATCTGTGTTCTAATTCAGCCTATCGATGCTTAGAGGTCAACTGGACTCAGAAATGTTATTCCATCTTCCGGACCCCAGGGATATTTGTATACACTGAAGATCAGTTCCTAACAACCTTTAGCCCCAAGTCTCAGGCTAAACGGGCAGTCCTGCTAGCCATTCGGATAGGCTCAGAAATTGTGACAGGAATAGGAACTGGATAAGGGGGCCTAGGTTTATGCATAGGACTGTACCATAGACTATCTCAAGAGCTAAATGAAGACATGGAATGGGTGGCCGATTCTCTGGTAACCTTAGAAAACCAAAAAACTCTCTGGTGCCAGTAACCCCAAAATAGACAAGCCCCCGACCTCCTCACTTCAGAAAATGGAGGGACTTGCATCTTTTCGGGGGAGGAATGTTGCTATTTTTTAAACCAGTCAGAAATACTTACAACTAAGATTAAGGAACTAAAAAAAAAAAAAAAAAAAAAAAATAATAATAATAATAATAATAATAATAATAATTAATAATAATAATTCAACATTGACAACAGTAAAGTACCAATCAATGGAACAAATGAGATCTCACAGATTGGGATCCTGGCTTCCTGCCCTGGCAGAGCCCCTCTTCTCCCTAATTTTACTTGTATCCATTGTGCCCTGTATACTGAATACCATGGTACATTTTATTGAAAACACTGTTGCTCGCCAAACTACTGCAGGCATCTTAGCCTTCTGAGGGTACCAACCTAAAAAACTGAAAGGTGATACCTACTAAAAAGGTGTTTTAAAAGGCATAAAATGGGATAATGTTGGAGAAGTGAATAAAATACTGCACCAAAGATGGCCGGTGGGACTAAAACGAACTCTGGTCTCTATCTTAGAGACCCCTCCTCCTGGTTCTTCTTCCTTTGTTTTCTGTGTGCAGGAAAACCCCCACAGATATGGCAGCTGATGATTGTAAATTTCCTGCTCCACTTGCATTCAGCGCTCAGAAGTTTGGAGAAATAGGGTCCTCTGAGCCCGCCGTGCCACCAAGATCTGCAACCCAAAGAAGATCTCCGAGTGCCGCTTGGTTTTTCTGCCAGCGTTCCAGCCTGGTTTTGTAACATTATAAACACAGAAGTGAGCAAGACAGATCAAGTCCCTTCTTATACAGTATAAGGAGGCAGAGGACCATTAACTGGTAAACAACTAATTAACAAGTGTACAAGGGTAATGGGGTGCTGGGACTCAACCAGCTCCAAGTTGTCTAAAGGAAACATATGCTATATCACCCCTCTTATATATGGATCATAGTTCTAAGTGTTGTGACGTTTATAATTCATACACGTGATAACTGCCAGGGTATTTCCCCTTTTCCCAAGTTACATTTTTTTTGAAGAACTTATGTGAGTTAATGAAAGATACTGGGGATTCCGAGAATCAGTAGATGCTGGTGGACCATGTTTGAAATAGCAGTCCCAGAGGTCAAAAGACACAATATCTAATCATGTTTGTTTTTTTTAACAACTTCATTAATGTTTAACTGATATACACAAACTGTACATATTTAAATTACATAATTGGTGGAGCACCTGGGTGGCTCAGTCACTTGAGCATCAGACTCTTGATTTTGGCTCAGGTCATGATCCCAGGTTCGATCAAGCCCTTAATTGGGCTCCATGCTAAGCATGGAGTCTGCTTAAGATTCTCTCTTTCTCCCTTGCCTCTCTCCCCCAGTTATGAATGCTTCAGCTCTCTCTCTGAAAAAAAAGCCCTATGGGGCGCCTCGGTGGCTTGGTCGATTAAGCGTCCGACTTCGGCTCAGGTCATGATCTCACGGTCCGTGGGTTCGAGCCCCGCGTCGGGCTCTGTGCTGACAGCTCAGAGCCTGGAGCCTGTTTCAGATTCTGTGTCTCCCTCTGTCTCTGCTCCTCACCTGTCCATGCTCTGTCTCTCTCTGTCTCAAAAATAAATAAACATTAAAAAAATTTTAAAAAGCCCTAATAAATAAATTACTTAATTAATAATTAATAATTAATACTAATACTAATAAGTACAATTACATAATTTGGTAAATTTTGGTTACATATACACCAATGTATACATAACAACAAGGAAAAGAATATGTGTGTCACCACTAAAAATGTCCTCGTATCCTTTACATATCCCTCCGTCCCCCACGTCTTCCAGATTCCCATTCCTAGGCAATCTCTGGTCTGTTTTCTGTCCCTACATATTATCTTGCACTTTCTAGAATAGTATACAAATAAAATTATATAAGACATACTCCTTATTTTTTAGGGGTGGGGAGTTGACTTCTTTCACTTGGTATTTTGAATATTATCCATAGTGTTGTGTGTTCCAATAGTCTGTTACTACTTGTTTATCCGTTCACATTTCAGTGGACATTTGTATTATTTCCACATTTGGCGTATTTATTTCTTTTTATTAGAGAGAGAGGGGGGAGAAGGAGAGGGGAGGGTGGAAGGAGAGGTGGGGGAGAGATAGGGAAAGGGAGATGGAGAGGGAGAGGGAGATAGAGAGGGAGAGGGAGAGGGGGAGGGAGAGAGAAAGAGAAAGAGAAAGAGAGAGCAGAGGGAAAGAGAAAAAGAATCTTAAGCAGCCTCCATGCTTAGTGCGGAGCTCAATGTGAGTCTCAATAACACGACCCTGGGATGATGACCCAAGCAGAAATCAAGAAATCAAGAAATCTACCAACTGAAGCACCAGCTGTTCCTTAGCCTATTAAAAACAAAGCTTCTATAAACATTCATTTTTTTCTTTTCTTTTCTCTCTCTCTCTCTCTCTTTTTTTTGTTTTGTTTTGTTTTGTTTTGTTTTGTTTTGTTTTTATTTCTATGATCGTAGACTTTATTCTCTCTAGGGAAAATATTTGAGAGTAGATTTGGCTGAATCATAGAATAGCTTGCATGTTCAGCTTTTTAGGATACTGTCAAACTTATTGCCAGGGTAGTTTTATCACTTTTACATTCTCATCAGCAGTATGTGAAAATTCCAGTTCTTTCATATCCTAGCTAACACTTCGGAGCCCTGTCTTTTGATTTTAGACATCTCGTAGGTATGAAGTAGTAGTTGATCTCATTGTATCTCATTTATCTCATTGTAGTTTATATTTGCATTTCCCCTCATGATGCTCAACACATTTTCATGTGTGTATCTGCTGTACATATGTCTTTTTTGGTAATGTGTCTTTTCAAATCTTTTGCCTTTTTTTGGATTATTTCGCTTCAGAATGTTGAATCTTGCGGATTGCCCATATGTTCTAGATACAAGTCCCATTTCACATAGGTGATTTGTAAATATATTCTCCCAGCTTCAGTCTTCTATTTCAAACTCTTTGTTCTTTGAAAAGCAAAAGTTTTAGTTTGATAAATTCCAATCAATCATATTTTTTTCTTGTAATGAATCATATTGTTGGTGGTTTAGCTAAGAAATGTTTGCCTAATCCAAGAACATAATGGTCTCCTACTTTAGGTACTTCAAAAAAGTTATCGTACTGTATTCTAGATTGCATTGGTTCTGATGAGAAATCTTTTTCCTCCCTTTCTCTAGATTAAAGCAATTTTATTGTGGGGTGCCTTGGTGTAGTTTTCCTCCTATTTCCTGTCCTTGAGGTTCATTGAATTTATTGGAACTATATATTTTTAGTTTGCATCAACCTTAACAACTATAAATTCAAATTAGTTTCATTATTTACTGAAACTAGTTTTCTTGTCTGTGTTCCTTGGAGATACAATTACATGTATATTGGATGATTTGCAGTCACATTTTCTCTGTGTGTTTCACTTCAGATGATTTCCATTGCTATGTCTTTAGGTTCATGAAACTTTTTTTTTTCTGCACTGTCTATATGCCTTTAATTCCATTCAGTAATCATAGACCAGATTTCTTATCTTAGTCATTGCTTTTGTCATGAGAAGTTTGGTTTAGGTCTTACATATCACTTGCATGTCTCTATGTAACATGCCCATTCTGCCCTATAATTTCTTGGATATACTGATAATAGTTATAATAACTATTTGAATGTTCTTATGTATAAATTATATCATTTGTGTAATTTCTGGGTCAGTGTCAGTTGAGTTCCCCTTCCTTACATGTCTTAGTTTCCTGCTTCTTTGCATGCCTGATAATTTTTATGGGTTGCCAAACATGGTCAGTTTTAACCTGTCAGAGGCTGGATACTTCTAGATTCCTAAAAATATTCTTGGTTTTTGTTTTGGGACATAGTTTAGTTACTTACAAATAGCTTGATCCTTTCAGGTCTTTCTTTAAATATACTTTGGGCAAGGCACAGGCAGCACTTAGTTTAGGGATAATTTTTGTCCAGTACTGACACAAAAATCAAGTATTTTCCAAATGGCATGTAAATTGTGAGGTCTTCCACACTGGCTGTCAGGCATTATTCCTGACCCTGTATGGCAGTGGGTATTGTTCCTTCCCCTGGTCTCAGTTTCCTCATACACAAGAGTTTATCAATATCCAATTGAATACACAAGGCAGGCAATCTGTTGAACTCTGGAATTCTCTCTGTGAACAACTTTCTCTTCTTTGGTACTCTGCTTGTGAAACATAGCAGTCTTCCTGAATCAGTGACTACCTCCTCCACAATTCAGGGAAACTGTTGGGCTATGCCAGCTTCCTCCTCTCTAAACCACAGACTCAAATCCCCACCTAGTCAATAAGCTAGGGCACTATAGGTACTATTTCATTTATTTGCCAATATCAGGGATCACTGCCCTTCACTGTCTGATGTCTCATGTTTTGAGAACAGCTTCTTACATATTTTGTCTACGCTTTTAGCTGCTTCCATAAGGAGTATAAATCTAGTTTTTGTTATTACATTTGGCTGGAAGTAGAAGTGTTAACACCAATTTACATTTTAGTATTGAGTCTTACTTCTCTGGCTTTGTTCTTTTATCTTTTATTCTTCTTTGATGATAGATTTAATGTGGACATATGGAGAATGGCCATTGCTAGACATAGGGAGAAACTAGGGATGAGCTGGCAGATTGGAAGTATAGTTAAAAAAGAAAAAAAAAAGGAAAGAATGAAAATATGCAGTCAAATCTTGAAGAAAGGAATTGATGGCGATTGTCAAAGCCATGTGAAATCCCAGCTTCCACTTTAACACCCATAATATGAGAATTCAAAGTAATGTCTTCAACTTGGAAACCTTAATCTGCCAGTGAGCTTTACTAATTTCTACTGGTCTTCATAACTCCGTAACAAAGGCCGAGGTTTGGAATTTCTCACCTTTGTTTCTCAGAGAGAAACCACACCAAAGTCACCCAGAAAGCAGTGTTTGGGTGAAAACTAGACGTCTTAAATGATTTTTTTTTTTACTGCTATGCTCAAGTGATTCTTTATCAGTGTTCGCCTTGGAAGAGAACAAACTGTGGCACAGAAGAAGACACACTGGACATGGAGTAGAGTCTAGGGTTGTTGTCTAACACAGTCATAAACAAGTTATGGGGAAGGCACTTGACTTTCCTAGGTCTCAATTTCCTCACCTGGAAATTGGAATAAGGACTCCCATATGAAGGGCCATTGTGAGATTAAATGAGATGATGCATGTGCCAGTTTTACAGAGCCTAACACTTAATATTACATGCAAGGATCTGTGTATTATTTCTTCTAGAGGGAGGGATTTGCATTTCTTTTAGTGGAAGGAAAGAGATGAATATACAACTGGACTATCAAATAAGAGGTGGATAGAGGACTGGCTTACTGGTGTACCTCCTTGTACTCATTCAGCCATCCTGGCCCTGGGCTCCCTCCAAATTAAAGAATCAGTGTCAGAAGACCTGAGATCCACCCGTAGGTATCTGACCCCACACAGAATATTAGCCTGTCTTAGCTGTTCAAATGAGGATAATGATGGCTATCATCGGTGGAGCACTTGTTCCGTGTTGTCAGGTGTTGGATTAAGCACCTTGCCAATACTGTCATTTAAACTTTTTGACCCTTTGTTATTATTTCCTTTTTATAAATTAGGCAGCTGACTTTCAGATATGTTAAGTAATTGTTCCAAGATAACACAAACACAAGTGGTGTGGCTGGGATGGGCACCAGCTCTGCTCCTATGCCAACATGCATGCTCTCAGCCATGTTACACTGCCTCCCCTTTAGCATGTTAAGGGTTTGGAAAGCTGAGGGCCAACCCTGATAAAGTACCATGGAGTATGTTGGTGCCCTAGCTAAGATCTTTTTCCCTTACCTGACCGGAAACATTTTCATATTAACTGAAACACCAGTCCCTGCACAAGACAACTTTCCTCAAATTTCTCTTAACGCTATACACTGGTCAGAATATAAAAAGCAAGGACTTCAGAACTTGAAAGTTAGCAATAGGAGGTGAATGAGGGAAGGGAAGCAAAACAGGAATGACCCTGTGATGGTTATTATTACGTGTCTACTTGAGTTGGCCGTGGGGTGCCCCAGACTAAACATTTTTTCTCGGGATATTTGTAGAGTGTTTCTGGGTGAGACTAGCGTTTGATTTGGTGGACTCAGTAAAGCAGACTATCATCGCCAGTGAGTGTGGGCAGCATTCAATGTCCTGAGGTCCTGAAGAGAACACAGGGTAGAAAAAGGAGGAATCCATGCCCCACCGCTTCTTTTCTCAGCCTTAGAAGGTGATCCCGCTTAGAGGCAGAGCAGTGGGTAGGGTTAGGGTTGGTTCTCCGGAAGTGCCTTTGCTCCAACACCCCACAGTGATGTGATTTCCCTGCAGGACTGAAATGAGGGCCCATGTGCAGTTATGGGTCAGGGGTAGCGTTGGAAGAGCGGAGCCAAACATATGGGTGGGCCAGACTGAAACTGTCTCAGGATCTCCTCCTCCATCTCCATCACGGCCATGGAAATGTCATGGAGAGAGTGTGACTTTCACACAGGATTTCCCCCAATGGTAATTGGCCCCAATCCGTTATTTCTTTCAGACGTCCATGCTAGGTCCCTTTAGGGCCAGAGCCCAGGCCAGCGTTAGGGTTAGGTCCTAGCTACCTGCATGTAGATCTCCTGGTTTCCCAATACCATTGTTGAAGAGACTGTCTTTCCCCCATAGTTTATTCTTGCCTCCTCCGTTATAGGTTAATTTACCACATAAGCCTGGGTTTATTTCCTGGCTTTCTATTCTGTCCCATCGATCTATGTGTCTGTGTTTGGGCCACTACCCATACTAATTGCTTTACTTGAAGCTTTGTACTACATCTTGAAATCTGGGATTTTGATACCTCCAGGTATGGTTTTGTCTTTCAAGATTATTTTCCCTCTTCAGGGTCTTTTGCGGTCCCATACATATTTTAGTATTAGTTGTTTCAGTTCTGCGAAAAGTGCCTTTGGTATCTGGATAGGGATTGCCTTGAAACTGTAGATAGTTATGAGTAATATGGACATTTTAATGATATTGATTCTTCCAATCCATGATCATGGGATACCTTTCCATTTGTTTGTGTCGTCCTCAATTTCATTATTGACTTATGGTTTTCACACTACAGGTCTTTCACTTCTTTGGATAAGTTTAGTCCTAGCTATTTTACTCTCTCTTTTTTTTTTTTTTTTTTGGTGCAATTAGGAACGGTGTTCTTTTCTTAATTTCTCTTTCTGTGACTTCATTATTATTATATAGAAACCCTACCAATTTCTGTGTATCAAATCCATATCTGCACCTTTACTTAATTTGTTTATTACTTCTAGTAGTTTTTGGGGGAAAGTTTTAGGGTTTTTAGCATATTCTTATGTCATCTGTAGATAGTGACAGTTCAGCTTCTTTACAAAGGTAGATGACTTTAATTTCTTTTTTCTTATCTGATTCCTGTGGCTAGGACTTCTAGTGTTATATTAAACAAGAGTGGCAACAGTAGACATATTTATCTTGTTCTTGATCTTACAGGGAAAGCTCTCAGTTTTTCACCATTGAGATGTTAGGTGTGAACTTAATATAAACAATATATAAAATAATATCTTTATGTGTTGAGGCGTGTCCACCCCCCCGAATTTTTGAGAACTTTTACCATGAATACATATTAAATTTTGTCATATGCTTTTTCTGCATTTATTGGTATAATCATATGATTTTTACCCTTCGTTTTGTTGAGGTGGGATATTATGTTGATTGATTGGATGAGCCATCTTTGTTTCCCTGGAATAAAAGCCACTTAATCATTTTAGTGTGTTGTTGAGAGGAGTTTGCTAATATTTTATTGAGGATTTTAAAGTCTATTTGGTTTGATATAGGTGTTGCTACCTGGTTCTGAGGTGTTGTTGTTGTTTGATGTTGTTGTTGTTGTCCTTGTTGTTGTTTGCTTTCATTTGCACGGGAAATGTATCTCCATCCCTTCACTTTCAGTCTGTATGTGTCTAGGTCTGAAGTGAGTCTGTGCTAGGCAGCATACGGATGAGGGTTGTTTTTTGTCCATCCTGTTACCCTATGTATTTGGACTGGAGCACTTCAGCCATTTATTTTTAAAGTAATTGTTGACCGTTATGTACTAATTGTAATTTTGTTCTTTGTTTTCTGGTTGCTTTTGAAAGTCTCTGTTTCTTTTTTTTCCGTACTCTCTTTCTTTCTCATAGATGGATTTGTGTTGTGCTTTACTTGGCTTTCTTTTTCTTTATTTTTCATGTATTTTGTGTTTTGAGTTTATTATCACAAGGCTTACATATAACATCTCAAGGAAACAGCAGTCTATGTTAATTTGGTGGTCACTTAAATATAAACACATTCGAGAAATTTAAAAAGATTAACCTTTGGGGCAAGTGGGTGGCTCATTCAGTTGAGTGTGCGATTTTGAGCTCAGGTCATGGTCTCACAATACGTGAGTTTGAACTGCACGTTGGACTCTGTACTGACAGCTCAGAGCCGGGAGCCTGCTTCAGATTCTGTGCCTCCCCCTCTCTCTGTCCCTCCCTGTTAACACTCTGTCTCTCTCTCTCAAACAGGAAATAAAACATATTATTTTAGTAAAATAAAATACAAAGAGTAACTTTTTTTAAGTCCCTCCTCCAAATTTTATGTGTATGTTGTCATATTTTACATCTTTTTATTCATAATTCTGTAATATCTTATTATGATTCCCCCCCCACCCCCCCCGTTAACATTTCTTGCATTGCTGATTAGTGGTGATAAACTTCTTTATCTTCTGTCTGAGAAACTCTTTATCTCTTTTTTTTCAAATCTTAATGATAATCTTTCCAGGTAAAGTTTTCTTGGTCGAGGGATTATCCTTTCAGGCCTTTGAAGATATCATGTCACTCTTTCCCAGCATGTCAACTTTCTGCTGAAATATCAGCTGACAGCTTTAGGTGTTTGTTTGTTGTGAATTGTTTTTCAAATCATAGGTAACTTTTGCATCTCTCTTACAACTTTTGAAATTCTTTATTAATCTTTAAACTTTGACGTTTTAATTCTGATGTGTCATAGTGTGGGGCTCCTTGGTTTCATCATGTTTGGAACTCAGTGCTTCTTGTCCTAGATGTCTGTTTTCTTCTCCAGTTTTGGAAAGTCTTCAGTTATCTTTTCTTCAAATAATTTTGGTACCCCTTTTCCTTCTTGTGGAATCCCTATTATGTGGATTTTTGCTCACTGAATATTTCCAAAGTATCCCTTAACCTATCCTCATTAAAAAAAAAAAAATCTTTCTGCTGTTTGTTTTGGGTGCTTTCCCTTAATCTGTCTTCCATATCACTGATATGTCCTTCTGCATGCCTTCTTCTACTGTTGATTCCCTCTAGTGTTGTTTTTTTTTTTTTTTTTTACTTTTCACCTATTATCTTCCTGAAATCTGATTTTGTGTGTGTTTGCTATCTCTTAATTAAAGGTCTCACTTAGTTCTTCCTTTTCTCTGCAGCTCGGCGAGCATCTTGACCATTATTAATTTATATTCTTTATTTAATTGAGGCACAATGCTTACCTGTGTTTCCGCTCTTTTCTGGGTTTTTTATTGTTCTTTCTTTTGGAGCATAATTCCCTGTCTCTCCTTTTGCTTACCTTTCTGCATTTGTCTCTATAGATGAGGCAGAGAAGCTACTTCTCCTACACTTGAAGGAATTGTCTTATATATGATTGTCCCCCTGGGTAGACTCTGCGTGCTAGTTGGTGACATTGGCTGGCTGGCTGAAGCCGTGGCTTGCATGGACTGGGGATCCTGGGGCTTTCTACATAGCAGGCACCCTGTCAGGATAGTTAAAGCTGAAGTGAAGGCAGACTGGGGTGTCCCAGGATTCTGTGTGTTGAGGGTACCCTGGCAGGACAGCTGAAGCTGAAATGATTGCAAGTTGAGGCATGCTGGGGTGCTGTGTATAGGTGCCCTGTACAGGGTGGCTAAAACATAAGCAGTCTGGGGGACAGGTTGTCCTTGATCTCTCTATGCAGACGGTTCCTGGGCAAGATAGGTGAAGCTAACGTGGGTACAAGCTGAAGGCAGAGGGATTTGTACATGCAGAGGATACCTTGCCAATATAGTTGAAGCTGAGGTGGATATAAACTAGGGTGTACCAGGACTTTCCACTGAGAGGGTGCACTGAAGGGGCCGTGGGAGCTGAGGTGGGTTACAGTCCAGGAATGGCTCTTTTTATATGCTAGTTCCTCTTTAAAGTGCATTGTTTAAGGGGGGGAAAGCATGTCATGGGTGTGTGTGTGTCCAGTGCAATTGGGGCTGGTGTGTATTGTGTGCCTGGAACTTACTGAGGCACCAGGCCAGCTACAGCAACTGGACCCTGCTGTGGTCTATGGTTTTAAGGAGATGGAGAATGTGGGGCAGCTGGGGCTCAGTGGATGGAGTATCTGACTTCAGCCCAGGTCATGATTTCACAGTTCATGAATTTGAGAACCACATTGGGCTTGATGGTTTCAGTGTAGAGCCTTTCCTGAATCTTCTGTCCCCCTCTTTCTGCCCCTGCTCTGCGTGTATTCTCTGCTTCTCAAAAATAAGTAAACATGAAAAAATGTGGATGTAAAATGTACCCTGCCATTCTCCCGTCTTTATGACCCAGAGAGAACTCCTGTGTCTCCTCTGTCATTGACAGAGTTCTAATGCTTTCTTTTATATGACAGTTGCACTTTTCAAACTGCAGTGTTGTTTTTTTTTTTCTTTCTTTCTTTTTTCTGCCCAAAGACAGAGGAGTCTGTTCCTGGATCTTCCCCAACTGCCCTTGGCAACGTTAGGGGTGACTGTTCCCTTTGTTACGGTCTCTCTGTCTTGCTGTTTTCTTTCTTTTCTGTCTTTCAATTTTCTATGTTTTGTTAGGCACAATCTGTGCATTCAGTCCTCAGCTCCTCAGGAGGAATTGTTATATCACTGGATGCAATCCCCAGGGAGCTGGACAAATTGGAAGTACACCTTCTGGCTGGTTCACCAGAAATGTAGTCAGGGAGTTCAGGCACAAGAGCACCTAGCTCCAGGGGACCCAAAAAAGGTGAGGTTTGGCTACCCATTACTGACAAGATCGCAAATCAAAGAACTAGTGGAGGTGAAACAAATGGGAAATTTATTCAGAGGCCAACACCAGAAATGCAGCAGACTCACATCAAAGACTCCCTCTAACGTGCTGAAAATACTTCCAGGTTTGTGTAAGGAAAATGTGGGACAAAAAGAGGTAGGTATACACAGGTGGTCACTAAGGTCAGGTTGGTCACTGCCTTGGGCTTGAGGGTGGAGTCTTATTGGCTCAGGCAGTCCTTATTGCTAGAGCGGTAGATTCAGTTCCCATCAGGTGATACTTTGCTTTCAGGATCCTGAATTAAGAGATAAGCTAAGGGTGGGGAGGGGGCGCCTGTGTGGCTTGGCTGATTAAGCATCCTACTTCAGTACAGGTCATGATCTCATGGTTCATGGGTTCATGTTCTGCATTGGGCTCTGTGCTGACAGCTCAGAGCCTGGAGCCTGTTTCAGATTCTATGTCCCCTGCTATTCCTGCCCATCCCCCACTTGCACTCTGTCTCCCTCTGTCTCAAAATTAAAGAATCATAAAGAAGGAGAGAAGCTGGAAAGAAAAAGTTAATCAATTGGAAAGTTTCAGGTCAATATGGAGGTAGATGAAATCTTCTTTCACCTTGGAGGAGTTGAGTTCAAGGCCTTCCTACACAGCCATCTTGAACCGAAACTAGAATAGGGTCCCTCTGAATCCTATTTTGATTGGGGAAAGTTTGGGAGAAATCCAAGGAAGGAGACAATACAAGCAAGGAATCTGCCAGTTCTGTGTACAAGTCGACATAAACCCCAGTACCTCCCCTGATTACAAGTGTGTCATGTACCCAAAAAGGCATAGAAAAGGCCTTCAGAATGGAAAAAGTAAAAATAAAAATTATCTTGATTCTTTTATGTATTTATTTTTCAATTTGTATTTTGGAAAGAGAGAATGAGCAGAGACGGGGAGAGAAAGAGACAGAGAGAAAGACAGAGAGAGAAGCTTAAGCAGGCTCCATGCTTAGCACAGAGCCCCACACGGGGCTCAATCCCCTGACCATGGGACCATGACCTGAGCTGCTGAACCCAGCAGTCTGGTAGTCAACTGATGGAGCCATCAAGGTGCCCTGAAAACTGCCGCGACTCTTAAATCATGGGGTTATCAACATGAAACAAATTCTAAGGGGTATACATCAGGTTTCTAGAACTCAAACATAATTAAATAAGCCCCAGAATACACGGTCAATATATACAACTCAGTTTTATTTTTATACATATGCAATGAACAATTAGAATATGAAAAGCTTTTAAAGAACCATTTAATATCAAACCAAACATTGAAATACTTACATTTAAATCTAACAGCCATGCACAGGATCTGTATGCTAAAAGCCACAGGAGGCTGATTGGATCAATCAAGGAAGATATAAATAAATGGAGACATATGCCATATCTACCCATGGAAGCTTCGCTAGTAAGATGTCAATTATCAACTTGATCTAGAGATTCAACAGAATCCCAGTCGAAATCCCAGGATTGTTTTGTGGATATCAGCAAGCTGATCCTAAAATGTGTGTGAAAAGACAAAGGAACTAGAACAGCCAAACAGCTCTGAAAAATAACCAATTTGGAGAACTCATGTTGCACAATTTTAAGACTTAATATAAACCTCCCGTAATCACGGCAGTGTGATAGTGAAGAAAGATGGAGACACGGGTCAAAAGATAGAACAGAGAATCCAGAAACTGACCCCATACACAAACATCCTCACCCAACTTCCGATAATGACATATAGCCAGCCTAACAGAAAAAGGGATATAGTCTTTCATCAAGTGTTACTGGAACAATTAAGTGTTCATATGCAATAGTAATCAATGAACTAAGTAATTAATTGTTTAATTAGTCGGTTCATTGATTAATTAATTAAGAGAAGCCTTGACCTAAATTCATAACTTATACAAAAATTCACTCAAATGGATCATAGATGTAAGTGTAAAGTACAAAATTATAAACTTTCATAAGAAAGAAGGAGTGATGTTGATTCATTGAATCATTCAATAAAAATCTTTGGAGCATTTAGAGTGAGACAACACAGTCTAAACCCTGAGGATCCACTAGTGAACAAAAAGAGCAAAGATCACTGTGATCTTGGTGCTTAATAGTCCAGTGGGGGGACTGACAAAGGAAATGGAAATAGAAACTATGGTAGAGAATAATGAATGGGGAAAAAAAGGAAATACATCTTGGAGAGGATAGAAGAATTGGGGGAGGGGATGTGAAATACTAGACAGGGTGAAATAGGAGACACAGAAGGTCCTGGTGAAAAAGGTGTCAGTTGAATAAATACCTCAAGGAAATGAGAGAACTACCTGCTGACAGGAAGGTGATCTAGGCAGAAGGACCCATGAATTCCCCAAGGCAGGAGTGTGAACGTGTGTACTGATGGGAAGCAAGGAGGCCAGTATAGACAGAGAAACGAGGATGAGAAGAAGGAGGAATAAAGAGGTGGAGGTTGTGGGTCTAGGAGGAGAAAAAGAGGATGAGGGAGAGAAGGATGTAAAGACTGCCAGCAATAGACAAGGTGAAGCCAAATCTGGTCATACCTGTTCCTCCGCCTCACATTACCGGCTGCAGTTCTTTTTATTTTTTAATTGACATTTACTAAACTGTGTCTAGACCATGAAAAGCTAATTCTACTTGTAGCAACTAATTGAAGCAAGAAAATGGAACACCCTCAATGATCAATAGCAGTGTTTAAATAGGTTATGGCATGCTATGTGGCCTTTAAAATTCATAGCCCTGCAGAACATTTATGACCTAGCGAAATGCTCGTATCACTAGATGACCAGAAATGGGATTCACAGCTACATAGCTAATTCTGGATAATGCATGTACATATACCTCTTCCGTGGCGATTATACCACAGTGTTAGAGGTGCTTACCTCCAGGGGCGCCTGAATGGCTCAGTCGGTTAAGCATCTGGCTCTAGATTCCAGCTCAGTTATGATTCCACAGTGTGTGGGACCAAGCTGCATATTAGGCTCTGCACTGACAGCGTGGAGCCTGCTTATGATTCTATCTCTCTCTCTCCTCCCATCGCTCACTCTTGCTCATCTGTCTCTCATTCTCTCTCTCTGCCAAAAATACGTAAACATAAAAAAAGGTGTTTAGATATGCTTATCTCCAGGTGTTTGACTTATGACCATTTTTCTTTCTTTTTTATTTTTAATTTTCTAACTTTTCTGCAAAACACTTTAAGACTACCATAATCATAAAATAACATTTCAAATAAATGATTCAGTCTAGTATCATTTAAATAAATAAAGTGTTTCAATTTCATAAATTTATTAGGTACATTCAACATATCAAGGATAATTTCAAATAGTCCAGTGTTAACGTTGCTAAGGTCTAGATTACAATGGGAGTCAAGGGATACCTGGGTAGCTGAGTCAGCTGAGTGTCAAACCTCTGCTCAGGTCATGATCTCACAATTTGTGAATACAAGCACCACACCAGACTCAGTGCTATCAGCATAAAACTCACTTTGGATCATCTGTCCCCTCTGTTTGCCCCTTCTCTGTTTGTGCTCTCTCCATCTCAAAATCAACATTATTTTTTATTTTTCATTGTTTTAATTTTTTAAATGTTGATCTATATTTAAGAGAGAGAGAGAAAGAGTAAAAGCTGGGGCAGAGAGAGAGAGAGAGAGAGAGAGAGAGAGAGAGAGAGAGAATCCAAAATCCAAAACCGATTCCGGGCTCAAACTGACAGACTGTGAGATCATGACCTGACCTGAAGTCAGATGCTTGACCAATTGAGCCACACAGGAGTCCATAAAAACTGTGAGTTTATAAGATATTACATTTGTTTGAAAATCATATAATTGGCTTTACACCATATGCTATAGGCTTTAGGAAAGAATGTAGTGAACAGATTCATCAACCCACTTACTCTAATTAATATATTAACTTCCATAATATCACCT
This sequence comes from Panthera onca, assembly GCF_046562875.1. Taxonomy (NCBI): domain Eukaryota; kingdom Metazoa; phylum Chordata; class Mammalia; order Carnivora; family Felidae; genus Panthera; species Panthera onca. Next base: position 7,703,052 of record NC_138358.1, on the reverse strand, counting down.
TCAGTGTGTCTCCTCCAGGACCACATCATATTAAACACGAACAAATAAGCAATCAAGCAAACAAACAGACAGACAAAGAAACAAACAAAACAAGAACTAGTAGCAAATCATGACGCATAGTGATCCATCCCACTGTCAACTTTTGTTACTATTTTTTTGGCCAAAGAGCTTATTTCAAAGGATTCTATTGCTTTTAATACAGATGAACTTCAGCAATTAGTTCAGCATATAGGTTTGAGGACATACTGAAAATGTAAAGGAAATACATAAGTTTATATTGTATAACCTTAGACCTCTAACTTCCATGAAACTCCAAAAGGAGAACATTACCAGCACCATGAATTCTCTCCCTGCGATCACTCCCCATTCCTGCTCCATCTCCCTTCCCCAACGTAATCAATATCCTGACTTTGGACAACAGAGATTAAATTAGTCCATGTTTGAATTTTATAAAAATGTAATGGAATAATATGCATTTCTTTAGATCTGGCTTCTTCCGTTCAACATTATAAGGCTCATCGATGTTGTTTTGCATAGGTGTAACTCAGAGATTTCTACTTCCACATTGTATTCCCTTAGATGATTATTTAACAATTTGCTTATCAATTCTACTGTTGATTCACATTTGGAATGTATGTTTCCATACTGTACTTATTATACGGAAGACTGCTATGAACATTTCCCTTTTACTGTGCTCAGCATGAAGCGTATCTACTACAGCACATTAATGTTTAGTTAGCTGCCTTAGCCTTAAACCCTGGCTGTACATCAGAATCACCCTGATGTCTGGATGTCAGCTCCACAGATCATTCTAATTTGACCTTGGGCTAAGAACCACTAGGGAAGATGTTGAAATCCCCAGACAAAAGGAGGAGATGAATCCAGTTTAAGGAATTCTCAATGGGTTCCTCTTTCTGGACAATATAATGCAATGTAAAAATTATTTTCTGGGCATATTGACATCACTTTCCTCCCCATCACCCTACCCTTCCCCTCGTTCTTCCCCTCCTCCCCCTCCTTCTTCTCCTCCCTCCTCCTCCTCCTCCTCCTCCTCCTCCTCCTCCTCCTTCTTCTTCTTCTTTTTCTCCTTCTTCTCCTTCTTCTTCTTCTTCTTCTTCTTCTTCTTCTTCTTCTTCTTCTTCTTCTTCTTCTTCTTCTTCTTCTTCTTCTTCTTCTTTCATAAATCTCCTAGACAAAAAGACTACATATAGGTTTTAAGAGACTCTGCATAGCTTCCATAATATGTGGAAAATTCCCCAAATTCTCAAAGGAAACGTCTTTAGACATGTTCTAAAAATATGTGTTCCATGATACGGCACACTTGAGTGGGAGATTAGGGTATCAAATATGTAGACATACCCTAGTTTGGTATCCCAGCTCCATAAATACTGAGACTGGAAAAGGCAAGAGTTAATTTTCCACGGTACAGATAAACACAGAATTAAATGAGATCTCCTTAGTAGTAACTGTTACAACTGAAAATTTAGTAGGTGCTATTTAATTTTCTAGTTTCCTGAAACTGTTTTTTGGATTCATGCCCAGAATCTGTCTTGATGAATATATGTCTGAGAATGAAAGCCAAAAACGAACAATGTGACTCTAGAAAGTACTGCAACAGTTAACATTGAGGTCTCACAAAACTCTGAAAACACGTTCTTCATTTTCAGTCTCCAATATGCATTGAGAGGAAGGAGAACACAGAGGTCATGATATAACTCTTTTGTGAAACGTGAAGATATGTGCAGTAATTTATTATTTTTGTGAAGTTAGGTAATTGCCTCTGGTTTGTGATGTAAACGTTGTTTCAAGGTTGCACTTGAATCCGAAAATTCCTTCAGCAGACTCTCCTCCCACCTGATATGACGTTGACTCCAACACTTCACCAAGAAAGATTTCTAAACTTTGACCATGTTTGAGTGTTCATAAAAGTTTCTGGAAGCATGGAAGACCTCATCTTTGCCTTCAAGAAACTTACAATATTTGAGGGTAGGAAAAACCCAAACACCATACAAAGCACAGTAAGACTTCAAGGTCAAGTTTCATGTATCAGGAGAAGTCCACTGAGCTGAGTTGATCAGTAAAGGCATCTCAGAGGCATAGCACAAAGAATCTTAAAGGATGACCAAATTTCTAGCTGGCAGGCAGAAAGGAGAAGGACAAGGGAGACAAAACCAAATGTGTGGGAAAAAAGGAGGGGCGGCCATTCCAAGAACAGTGAGAACAACCCTGATGGAGTTTGAGGATCTTCTACAACAGTGGCCATTGAGTATTTGTGACGATGACGAGACTGGGTAGAAGATGAGGTACCTACATCACCCATCAATTCCATAATCTTATGTAAGAAGGTCTTGTTGACAGCGAAGAATTGGAGACCATCAGTTAGAACCTCCAGATGGTAATAACGAAGCAATTCGGTAGAAACAAAACAACGAAAAGTTAAAATTCTAAGCAAACTTCTGTAAGTATGTGAATTAATACCCAATCAATAAGCAATTGAAATCCATGACCAAGTTAAGACCCCTCTTGTGTCTCTCTGTTAATGGGACATTGTCTTCAGTTGCTCAAGAGGGAAAGAGCCTCATTGTCAGTCATTCCCTCCTCAACGTCTTTCCTGTGATCCATTCAGCAGCAGGGGTTCTCAAGTCCAACTCCAACGTATGCCAAGCCACCTAGTTTCTCACCACCTGCTTACTCTCCATTTTCGTTCTTAGCCCCATGCTGCCTTTCCCTTCCAACCAAAATCCCAGTTCATTCTTTTCACTGCATCAGGAATGCAATCCAAAAATCCTGAATCTGAGCAGTTCATTCCTCTGCTTAAAACAACCCTCTAATCTCCACTCTACTCAAAATGACACACAGAATCTGTAACGTGACCACCGGATTTGGCAGTCTTGCCTTGTCACCCCTCTAATGCCATCTTTCCTCATTCTCCTTTCGTTAGGTGATTGGGACCGTCTCTTCTCCTGGTTTCTCAAATTAGACCCATGTAGGTTCCGCTTAGGATGCATTTTGTATTCGCTAGTTTCCTTACCGTTCTTGCTACGGGTCCACGTTTGAATAAAGGACTTTTCTCCCCAAGAAACCTTTGTTGGCCAATCCTCTAATCGACATTTTGTCCCCTGTGTCATTCTTTCTCATAACATTTAGTCTTTTATTTAACAGCATTTGCCACAAGTTGTAATTATACATGTACATTTTGTAGCTGAGGTTTGAAACATCCTGAATATATGGAGCGTGCATGTTTGATTATCACTGTGTACTTGAACCTAATAGCACCTGACACCTAAGGTGTTCAATATGTATATCCACAGTGCCTGAAATAGGGGACTTTTAACTATCTCCTGGTGTGCTGGACTGCAATATACATTCAAGTCTTCAATAATCTCTACCACCAAATTTAGTATTCATATACAAAAAAGGGAAGGGTCACCTCCTCAAGAATAGGAAAAAGAGTTTGCCTTGTTGATAGCTTCTATGGTGTAGCTTACATTTTGATCTTCGAAAGACCCCACCCTGGAGATATAGTTTGCATGGATGTAGTGACAACTATGAGGAAATTAAAAAAATACATTGTTTATTGAGTGTAATGTGCCAGTATTTTTTCCACACGTTTTACAGCATTACCAATAATCTCACAACTATAGTGAACATAGGCTGTATACTTCCCCTTTACAAATTGAAAAAGCAAACTCTGAGGTATCATTTGCCTACAGTCTAAGATCTGGCTGGTAGACGAATTTTATGGGGCCAGGTAATTTAAAAAATCCACAATTTTGTCCAAGGTAACCTCTGGGAAATCAGAAAATAAGCGGCTTTCATAAGTGCAGCTGCCCAGAGCCTTTCAGAGGAGCCGTCTGTGTAGAGCCTGGGCTTTGGCGCCACCACGTCTCCAGGATCTCACTACCAGGAGAAACCCCCATTGTAGGGAAGGGAAAGAACATCCATCTATGGCAACTTAAGGTGTTTTAACCCCTGTCAAGAGAGTGCAAACCTCCAATTACTTCATTCGGTACTTCAAGGAGCAAATCAAAGCACACCTCGTGTGATTTTCAAAAATCACTCTGAGATGAGAAATCAAACAACGAAAGTCATAGCAACACAAAGCAAGTAACACTTTCCAAAACACACCTCCAGAAGGGCCAGGCCATGGAGAGGGGATGAGTCAACTTCAATGTAGCAGTGCTCTCAGGTGCAGAGCACATAAAACAAAACAAAACAACACAACACAACACAAAACAACAACAACAACAACAACAACAACAACAGCAACAACAAAAACGTTAAAACACATAAGGAATAGAAAACTATCCACAATGATGAAACCGAAGAATTCCCCTCAGACGAAATTCCAGGAGAAGTAACCGTTAAAGAATTGATCAAAATAGATAAAAGCAGTATAACAGCAAGAATTTAGAATAATTGTCATAAGAATAATCACTTGGTTTCAAAAAAGGCATAGAAGACAACAGAGAATTTAGTATTGCAGTGATAAAAGAACTAAAACATAGCCATGGTTAATTAAAAAGGCAATGACATAGGGATTGATTTTAATCACTGATACAAAAACAGATAAGCTGGAAACTTGGATGTCTATTACCCAAGTTAATAGTTACGCGATTGTAGCAAAAGCTAATTCTAAAAAAAAAACTATTGAATAATGAAAAACAGAAAGCTAAAGTATGTCAAAGTTTAAATACCTAGCATGAGTCGTGCAGCTGTATAGTTGTTTAAAATTCTAGGATATCAAATAATATTATGTGATAGCCATTGGAACAAATGCAAAGTTCACCAGCTCTACCTTTGCTCTTCTACATGTGGAGTAATACGTTATTGGGCCTTATAGAATATCTGAAAAAATGAATACTAAAAATTAAAAAGTTTTTGAAAGTATATGTTGCTAGTGAGTTTGTCATGTCAAACAAAGTAATAAATAGGTGTTATTTCCAAACCCTATTCACGTGCACTCTTATTATGGCTAGAGTGCATAAAAAGTAATTGCACAATTGCAATACACATGATTACCAGTGCAATCTATTTTTTTTAATTCCATTGTTCATTTATTTGAAAGCCAGAATAGAGCATGAAGAATGTACCCTGTAGGTTCTGGATTCTCTCCTTGATTCCAAATGTCTTATTTAGGATGCTACCATAAAGACGGTAAAACAATATTATCTGTACAATGAACGTGTAAAACTTGGTACACCTTACTAGTATTACAATTTTGCTGATTACCATATGTGATTACAAATACACACGTGTGCACTGGGTGAAGTTAGATGTTTCATACTTCTATCCATAACATGAGGAATTCAATATATTTTAAAGAGTTAGATTCCAGTTACCAATTCTAATGTGGGATAACATGCACAGTTCTTGCTTATTTCTCACTTATTGTGCAATTATGAAGTTAACATAGAGCCCAAAGGGTAAATTCTTTTTAACTACACTTAACTGAACATATATCACTGAAAGTCAAACTTAGGCCTTTCATAGATGACATGAGACTGAACGCGGAAAACCCAAAAGACTCCAGGAAAACGCTGCTAGATCTGATACATGAATTGACCAACTCACAGGATACAAAATCAGTGTAAAGAAACTGGTTGCATTTCTATACACCAATAAGGAAGCAACAGAAAGAGAAGTCAAGAAATCAATGCCAATTACAATTTCACCAAGAACCATAAAATACCTAGCAAGAAACCTAACCAAAGATGTAAAAGATCTGTACGGTGAAAAGTATAGAAAATGTATGAAGGCAAATGATGAAGACACAACAAAATCAGAAAAAAACCAACAACAAACAAACAAACAATCCATGCCTATAGAGTGGAAGAATGAATAGTGTTAAAATGTCAATACTACCCAAAGCAATCTACACATTTAATGCAATACCAATCAAAATTGTACCAACATTCTTCTCCAGACTGGAGCAAGCAATCTGAAAATTGGCACGGAACAACCAAAGAACCTGAGTAGCCAAAGTTATGTTGAGAAAAGGAAGCCAAAGTGGGAGACAGCCCAGACTTTCGACTCTCCTACGAAGCTGTAATCATCAAGATAGTATGACATTGGCACAGAAACTGGCACATTAACCAAGGAAACAGAATAGAGAACCCAGAAGGGGCCCCACAAATGTATGGTGAACTAATCTTTGACAAAGCTGGAAAGAGAATCCAATGGATAGAAGACAGTCTCTTTCCAAATGGTGATGGGAGAACTGAACAGCAACATGATGAAGAATCAACTAGATGACTTTCTTACAACGTGCACAAAAATAAATGCAAAATGGATGAAACACTTAAATGTAGACAGGAAACCATCAAAACACTAGAGGAGAAAAGAGGGAAAAAAAACCCTTTGACCTCAACTGCAGCAATTTCTTCCTTGGCAAGTCTCAAAAGCCAAGGGAATGAAAAGCAAAAATGAATTATCAGGACCTGGTCTAGATAAAAATCTTCTGCACTGCAAAGGAAACAATCAGCCAAATTAAAAGGCAACCGATGGAAGGAGTGAAGATATTTGCGAATGACATATTGGTAAAGGGTTAGTATACAAAATGTATAAAGAACTTACCCAAGTCACACCTGGAAAATGTAATACAGTGAAAAAATGGGCAGAAGACATGAATAGACACTTTTCCAAAGGAGACATCCAGATGGCCCACAGACACATGAAAAGATGCTCAACATCACTCATCATCAGGAAAATACAAATCAAAGCCACACTGAGACACCACCTCACACTAGTCAGTGTGGCTAAAATGAGCAACTCAGGAAACCACAGATGCTGGCGAGCATATGGAGAAAGAGTAATCCTCTCTCACTGTTGGTGGGAAAGGAAACTGGTGCAACACTGTAAGCATGAAACCTACAGACATCACAATGACTCTGAACGCATATCTTTCCCTGATAACACTGAATTTCAATGGACTAAATGCTCCAACCAAACAACATAGCATATCAGAATGGATAGAAAAAACAAAAACAAAAAAACAAAACAAGACCCACCTATTTGCTGTCTACAAGAGACTGATTTTAGACATGAGGACACCTTCAGATTGAAAGGGAGGGGATGGAGAACTATCTATCATGCTACTGGAGGTCAAAAGAAACCTAGAGGAGCCAACTTATATCATGCAAAGTAGAGTTTAAATTGAAAGCTGTAACAAGAGATGATGAAGGGCTTTCTATATTAATTCCAGGGTCTCTCCATCAGGAAGAGCTACACATTTTAAATGTCTACACACCAAATTCGGAGACACACAAGTATATAAAACAATTAATTAAAAACATACAGAACCTTATTGATAAGAATGTGGTAAGTTCAGGGACATTAAATTAACCACAGAAAAAAGGATGGAAAATCTCCAAAAGCATGGAGGTTATAAAACATCCCACTAACGAATAAATGGGTCAACCAGGCAACTTGAGAAGAAATTAAAAGATATAAGGAAACAAATGAAAACGAAATACAACAATGCAAACCCTTCGGAATGCAGCAAGGGCAGTCCTGACAGGGAACAACAAAACAAAACAAAACAAACAACAACAAAAAAAAAACAAAACAACAACAACAGCAACAACAACAAACATTGCTATCCAGGCCTATCTCAAGAAACAAGAAAAATCCCCAATACAAAATCTAACAGCACACCTAAAGGAACTAGCAGCAGAACAGCAAGGCACGCCAAACCGAGCAGAAGAAGAGAAATAATAAAGATCAGAGCAGAAATAAACAATATGGAGTCTAAAGGAAAACAGTAGAGCACATCAATGAAACCAAGAGTTGTGTTTTTGAGAATATACACAAAAGGGATAAACGTCTAGCCTGGCTTCTCAAAAAGAAAAGAGAGGGGACCCATATAGGTAAAATCACGAATGAAAATGGAATTATTACAACAAATCCCTCAGAAATTCAAGCAATCATCATGAAACACTATAAAATCTTCTGTGCCAACAAACTGCACAACCTGGAAGAAATGGACAAATGCCTCCATACCCACACACTTGCAATACTCAAACCGGAAGAAATAGAAAATGTGTACGGACCCATAACTAGTGAGGAAATTGAATCAGTTATCAAAAATATCCCAATAAATAAGAGTCCTAGACCAGGTGGCTTCCCTGGCGAATTCTAGCAGAGATTTAAAGTAGAGATAATAGCTATCCTTCCCAAGCTGTTCCAAAAAATGGAAATGAAAGGAAAACTTCCAGACTCATTGTATGAAGCCAGCATTACTTTGATTCCCAAATGAGAGACACAGAAAAAAAAGGAGATTTACAGGCCAATATCTCTGATGAATAGGGGTGCAAAAATTCTCAACAAGATACTAACAAATCACATTCAATAGCATATAGAAAGTATTATTCAACACGATCAAGCGGCATTCATTCCTGGCCTGCAGGGCTAGTGCAATATTCACAAATCAATCAATGTGCTACATCACATTAATAAAAGAAAAGATAAGAAGCATAGTACACTGTCAATAGATGCAGAAAAAGTATTTGAGAAAATACAGCTTCCTTACTTGATACAAACCCTCAAGAAAGTTAGGATAGAAGGAACATACCTTAAACATCATAAAAGCCATTTATGAGAAGCCCACAGTAAATATCGTCCTCAATGGGGAAAAACTGAAACCATTCCCCCTGAGATCAGGAACAAGACAGAGATGTCCACTCTCACTCCGGTTGTTGAACATAGTGTTGGAAGTTTTAGCATCAGTAATCAGACAGTAAGTGAAATTAAAGGTATCATCATTTGCAAAGATGAAGTCAAACTTCCACTTTTTGCAGATGACATGACACTATACATGGAAAATCCGACAAACTCCGCCAAAAGTCCTCTAGCACTGATACAGGAATTTAGCAATGTTGCAGGGTACAAAATCAATGTACAGAAATTGGTTGCGTTTTATACACCAATAATGAAGCAACAGAAAGAGAAATAAAGAAATTGATCCAATTTACAATGCTACAAGAGTCAAAAAATACCTAGGAATAAAACTAACCAAAGATGTAAAAGATCTTTATGCTGAAAACTATAGAAAACTTGTGAAGGAAATTGAAGAAGATACAGAGAAAGGAAAAACATCCCATGCTTGTGGATTGGAAGAATAAATATTGACGAAATATCAATATGACCCAACACAGTCCTCACATTATATGCAGCCCCAATCACATTGTACCAGAATTCTTCTCCAAGCTGGAACAAGCAATCATAAAATGTGTATGGAAACACAAAAGACCCTGAATAGCCAAAGTAATTCTGAAGAAGAAAACCAAAGTGAGAGGCACCACAATGCCAGACTTTAGCCACTACCACAAAGCTATAACCATCAAGACAGCATGGTTATGGCACAGAAACAAATACATAGACTTAATGGCATAGAATAGACACCCCAGAACTGGACCCACATACGTATGGCCAACTAATCTTTGACATAGCAGGAAAGAATATCCAATGGAAAAAAAGACAGTGTCTTTAACAAATGGTGTTGAGAGAAGTGGACAGCAACATGCAGAAGAATGAAACTAGACCACTTTCTTACACCACTCACAAAAATAAACTCACAATGGATGAAGGACGTGAATGTGAGACAGTAAACCATCACACCCTGGAGGAGAAAGCAGGAAAATAGTCACTGTCCTCAGCGTCAGCAAGTTCTTAGTTGACACATCTCCGAAGGCAAGGGAACTAAAAGCAAAAATGAACCATCGAGACCTCATCGAAATAAAAAACTTCTCCACAGTGAAGGAAACAATCAACAAAACTAAAAGGCAACTGACTGAATGGGAAAAGATGTGTGCAAAAGTCATACTGGATAATTGGCTAGTATCCAAAAACTTTAAAAAGAACTCACCAACTCGACACCCGGGAAACAAATAATCCAGGAAGAAACGGGCAGAAGACTTGAACAGACACTGTTCTAAAAAAGACATCCAGATTGTCAAGAGACACATGAAAAAAAGCTCAACAGCACTCCTCGTCAGGGAAATCCAAATCAAAACCGCACTGAGATACCACCTCATGCCAGTCAGATTGGCTGATGTAAGCAAATTAGAAGACTATAGATGCTGGTGAGGATATGGAAGAACAGGAACCCAACCCTCTTGCACTGTTGGAGGTAATGCAACCTGGTGCAGCCGCTCTGGAAAACAGTGTGGAGGTTCCTCAAATCATTAAAAATTGTCTACCCTAAGACCCAGCAATAGCACTGCTAGGAATTTACCCAAGGGGTACAGGAGTGCTGAGACATAGGGGCACATGTACCCCAATGTTTATAGCTCTACTTTCAACAACAGCCAAACTATGGAAAGAGCCTAGCTGTCCATCAACTGACAAGTGGATAAAGAAGTTGTGGTTTATGTATATACAATGGAATACTACTTGGCCATGAGAAAGAATGAAATCTGGCCATTTGTGGCAACGTGGATGGAACTGGGGGGTATTATGCTACGTGAAATTAGTCAGGCAGAGAAAGACAGATATCATATGTTTTCATCCATGTGTGGATCCTGAGAAACTTAGCAGAAGACCATAGGGGAGATGATGGGGGGAAAAAGTTATAGAGAGGGAGGTAGGCAAACCATAAGAGACTCTTCAATACTGATAACAGACTGAGGGTTGACATGGGGTTGGGGAGAGGGGAAAGTGGGTGACGGGCATTGAGGAGGGCACCTGTTGGGATGAACACTGGCTGTTGCGTGGAAACCAATTTGAAAATAAATTACATTGAATGAAAACGGAAATCCAGGGGTTGCTCTTACTGTATATGAGATTGCTTTCCGTTTTCAGCACTTTATGAGCGTGAGGTAGTAGTAGCTTAACCTGCGTAGATGAAAGTTTTGTGTGTTTAAGAAAAGGAGTTGAATAAAGACAGAGGCCTGTCACATGTATCACGTTGACCTTGGCAAGTTTCTCTTCTGATTGTTACCATGACTTATCACTCTTAGTGATTCACCTAGTTTGGAGTCATCCTTTCATACGAAGTGGATTTCAGTTGATCATGGTAGGTGGTCTTTGTAGTATTTTGTGAATGAATTGTGTATGTGGTGATGATGGATGGACTATGCTCGTTGGTTTCAAAAGCACTTACACGGACGGTGTAACACGTTTTCTACCCTTGGAATCCCATACGGTCTCTTACTCCCTTGTGTATGCCTTACCTGAAATATTCATGAATTGGTAGGTAGTGAATAGGTTTTAGTGGCACTGAATGCCCTACTGGCCACTCACACAGAATTCGTTGACGCTTTGCTCTTAAGCACACAATGACTCGGTCTTCCCTAAGCTGCATGAAAGTGAGCATGGATACTAACTAGGCAAACTGTTTGCTGCTGCTGTGAAGAACAGCTTCCTGAACTGTGAGCTGTAGCAACACACGTATGGAACCCTAAGCAAGGCACAGTATATCGGTATTCTTTGAAAGGGTAGAGTAGTTATTTCAATTTGGCTTTCAGTGTGTTGCATGACAAGGCATTTAATTAGCTAACACCCTCTTAGAGTCGTGTTTGATTGCAAGTTGTGTGTACTCTCCACCGCTAAGTGTCATTTCATGTTAGATGGAATTAATGGAGGCTGAAGCACCCGTGCATTCACCTCTAAGACAACCCTCTTGAACTCGTGAAGAATTATGGGCCTTCTCAGGTAAGATTAGGTACAGGTCTTTCTCAAGGGCATAATCTTAAACACAGCCAAACCTAAGGCAGCTTTGGCAGTCCACCGTGATAAGATATGCAGACATTGTGACCTCACAATGGGCGACGTGTGGGTCGAGAGCAACCTGGCAGAAGCGCGGCGCCAGGCGCGCCAAGTCCTGGGAGTGAACCTGAACCCGTGGTGAGACTCCGCCGCTTCCCAGTGCCTGGGCGTGAGATGCGGGCCACCGCCGCGCGACCTCTCAGCCCAGGGACGGGTTGTGCCTGGAGGGATGAACCAGGGACAGGCGGGACTGCGTCCCCTAGTACACTTTATGGGCGAAGAAGCACCAGATGGTCCCGGCCCGCGCCCCCGGGATGCGGCGCCGCCTGCTGGGACTCCGCGGCAGCTGTGCCCCTCTGCTGCCTCCCAGCACCGGGTCTGCGGAGGGAGGAGACCCCTGGACCGCAAGGGAGGTCCCCTTTCTTCCTAACCCCAGATTGAGATGTCTCCAGGACTGTAGGGGCAGATCCATGTGCTCTCTTGTTCCCTCATTGGTCTGAAGTCCTCAGAAGAAGCCATTCCACCCCCACCCCCTCCAAAGGAATTTGGTTCCATGCTTGTGTAATAAAGCTAGAATTTCCTTGCTGTTCTCCCACCTCTGGCTCCTCCCGCCTCATTTTCTTTCTTTCTTTCCTTTTTTGACTGCCACTCTTTCTGGACGAAAGATCGAATATGTGTGGAAAGTTGTTGCAATAGTTGGTATTCTCAACACCAATTGCAATAGTGGGTATTCTCAATCCCACACCTTTCTGAGTTTTAACTGGATTCCAACGCTTTGACCAAGGATACTGTCTAAGAAATTCAAGCGTATCACTGTTAATAATGTAAGGATTTGTATGGCTTTGAATGTCATGGGCTCGGTGATTACAAACCAAAAGATTCAAAGTTCAACTGTGTACACATTCTTAAGACGTTTCTAAAGATTTTATACTGAAATGTAATGTTGATGTTTACTGAACTCCTAAAGGAAATGGTAGACACTCGGAAGGTTTTGTTTAGTAAAATTAACTTGGGAAATTCTTTATAAGTGGGTAAAATTGAAAATGCATTGAGAAACCTCACGGTTTCTATTAAAAACCAATGAGTGAATTTCAAAAAATAATAAATAAATAAATAAATAAATAAATAAATAAATAAATAAATAAATAAAAAACTGGTGCTGGTTATGGACATGGATGGAATCCACTCGGAAATGACTTGGCCTTGTACCAATCTCACATACTGATCTGGGAATCTTTCCAGGATAATTTATTTTAAAATGGAAGTCACATAGTGTAAATGAGTAGAGGTAAGCGTGGTGACTAAACCTGCATACATAATAGCCGTTGGATTTCTCTGAAGTATTACTGATCTAGAGCGGTGGTACATTTTTTTTGGCACCAAATAACTGGTGGAGGTTATCTTTGGGCAAAATAGATTTTCCTCACTTGTGTTTGTCATTGTTGTTGGATAACAGGAAATATCCACATTACCATGCATCACTCTTATAAATATCATGGCAGTTGGTTAACAGTTTTGCTCCAGGACTTTCCTTTATTATCTTATGTCCATGCACAGTTGTGTTAGCAGGTATTGGTCTTTTGTTTGACAATCAAAGACCACAGGGATCAAACAGGAGAGCCACACAGAGTACTTTTCAGTTTTATGATAGTGTTTATGTCCTGTGGTCCAGCATGGAATTCTTGATTATCCAAGTGACCTCAGTTATTGGTGGCAGCAAGACTTAATGGTGTTTAGTCAGCGGTGCCGCAGCCAGATTTTACTGCGATATCGGAAGGGCCAAGGAGTGATTTTGTACCATTATTCTTTCAAGTTTAAGTATTGTGCAATAGAACCATCCATCCCAGGCTGAAACATGACGTATTAAATCTTCCATATTACGGTTTCTCTCTGCTTGGCAGCTTTTTAGGGGAATAATGAGAGTTGTGATTTTTTTAAATTTTCTTTTAATGTTTATTTATTTTTGAGACAGAGAGAGACAGAGCATGAATGGGGGAGAGTCAGAGAGAGAGGGAGACACAGAATCTGAAGCAGGCTCCAGGCTCCAAGCTGTCAGCACAGAGCCCGATGCGGGGCTCGAACCCACGGACCGTGAGATCATGACCTGAGCCGAAGTCGGACGCTTAACCGACTGAGCCACCCAGGCGCCCCGAGAGTTGTGATTTTGACTCTTGAGCTTGTAGAGTTCAAATGGCATAGCTTCCTAATATACAGTTTCCCAGTAAGCCTCATATTCTTTTTTTCCCTACTCAATGATAATGTGTTGTCACAAATACTGCCACATGAGTAAATAAAAGTGAATAATTATTTAAAAGATGCAGAGGGTTAAATTATACTCGTTTTATAGGAAGCTTATATAAATTTTCATTACTAGCTTCCATTGCCAATGGTATTTCAAATACAGAGGTTTTTCTCCCCCACCCTTCCCAAATTAACTGTTTTAGCTAATTAGCCCCTGAGGAAAACATACATATTTGTACAATTTCCCTATTGTATATAATTGTATAATAATTAAAAATGAATCCAATGACCATATTAGAATGTAATTTCAACATATAGCTTATCGAGGTAGCTTCCCAGATGGTTTTGAAATTAGATGTAGCTGGGAGGATAACTTTGCTCAGCACAGCTTTGAAACACAACCATTGACACCATGCAGTTATTTGAACTTAACTGAGAATCTTAGTTTTTCCCTGCTATACCTTGTTACTTTATTGCACTTGAACTTGCATTCATGCTTTGGGTTATCTGGGCTATCTGAATTCGGTTTGGATCTGAATGTCCATCCTAAATTCAATATGTTGTTTAGCTTGTCCCTTAAAAAATTTTGGCATTTCTAGTTTAAAAAACAGGATGTAAAAAAAAAAAATCTTTGTTTTTTCCAAGTTTTTACCAAAACCTTGCTGAAGTTTTGTTTTAAAACTTATAAAATGTGAAGAAACAACTAATATAGTTGATTCATATATTAATAGGAAAATGAAAGTATTTTATGTATTCTTTTGGGCAGACCGTGAAAAGGAACTTGACACGGTGGCCTTTCTGGTGAGGGATTCATTTACTGTCTTCTAAAACGAGTCTGCCCTTAGGTTGTACAGATTTGTGAAATAAATCCCATAATCTTTATTCATTCTCATAATGTTATATCTCATATGGCGCAACTAAGGAGAAAGTTTATGACCTTGCTATGCTTGAGTGCCTATTGTGGTGACTGGCACCTCAAATAAGCCTTTGAATTCCTGATGTCAGTTTTATCCCCCTTCTACTTGTCATCCAGCAACTTAATTTTCCTTACAGAACCAGTAATGTTATAATTATGGAGAGCAAGCTTCATTGTTGTTTACTGTCACTGTTGTGCTGTGTGTTTTGTCCAAGTTTGAGTACACAATTGATCCAGTATAATTTAAACCGGTGGCTGACACATATTGATTTGCTGTGTGCAAACAATAGTACTAGTGTTCTGAACACTGTTGAATAAAAATGCATGAAACATATTTGGATACAAAGATATCTGAGCAATTTTGAACTCATAGTTTTTTGGTGTTCCAAAGATTGCCACGGAGCTCTTAAAATCAGTGTTTTTAGTGCATATATAATTTATATATATAATATTTATATTATTTAGTGGGTATAATATTATATATTTGCTTTATTGGTGGGCTTAAAATATTTTTGGCAGATTGTCATGTCTTATGGGAATTAGAACTCAGTTGTTTGCCATGGAACTGAATTGTGTATTTGGACAGTTTAATGTGCACTTATGATTAAGATTTACGATCTGGTTGTAGTTTTCTTTTTAATGTATTAACTGTAAATATGTATTAGAGAATATACAGTGTCTGGCGCTTCTAATGATGTTGGAAAGTTTTTGAAATGGAATCTTATGTTTGCATGTGAATCGCAAAGCAATGTGAGAAATTTTTATTTCTTTTGTTAACGTCAACATCCTGGAAGCCTGGAGATATGGTTTTTATGCTATTTTGGGAGTCAACCGTATATCAATATCAAGTCTGATGATCTAGTGAATCTCTGAGACAATGCTTCATGTCAGAGTCCAAACCATTACCCAGTTTGCCACAATAAAGATTTTAAAACTGCATCAAATTTCATTTTGAGTCCTGACTCTTACCCCCTTCTAGTAGTGATGGAAAGCCTAACACTCACGTGTGTTTATATTATAAAAGAACATAACTGTGCTGCATAAGAGTAGAAGCAGTAAAGCATGTCCTAGAGAATAAAGTAAAGCCAGAATTTTCATTACAGCCTACCGGGTAGACATAGAGTGCTAGCAAGGGCAGGATTCATAGTATTATGTGCCCTGGATTTGTCTTTGTGTCTGAGTTCCTATCAATATTTGGAGGCAGCAGCGTACTAACTGTGGATCACATTTCCTGCGGTGGGATGAAAGATTGACCACTGGAAACCATTAGAACTGTATGTAAGTTACAGAAATGCTCTGTGCTTTAGCTTCCTGAAGAATCACATGTGGTTAGTAAAATAAACTATTGGACTACTGAAAGGAGTAAAAAAGGATGTTAATGGGTGAACACATAGAAAATTCATCATAAATGCTATTAATTGGAGGCATGTGGGCTGAAAATAAATATATATATGCTGAGAGGTACTTGCGAGTTTAACATCCTGAAAATAGAGTGTGGTCTGAGAAAGCCAAAAGACAAATGATGAGAAGGTAAAGTATGAGTGGGTTTAGTTGAAGAAAGAGACAGCAGGTGGTGAGGTTAAGTTGATTTATTAGGTAGTATTCACTGTTGGAGGTTTTCTAGACTTCCTTAGATATTTGGGGTCTTTTTGTCCTTTGTTCTGAAATATATTTAAAATATACTGTTATGTATATTAAACTATCTGAGAATTTATACAAATAATAAGAGTTACCGATCACGAACACAACATTTTCATTTTGGGTAAGCTTGGTAATGTTTGCTTTAAATCCGTGTGAGTTTACATGTACAACACTAAATTTGAAGCAATATGTGTGAGTTTTGTACTTCCTGTGTTAAAGGAGACAAGTAAGTGCAGTAGTTAGATTTGAAATAGCAGAACGTTGTTACCATAGGGAAAAGATAGCCTCACAGTTGAAGCATGGACACACTCATCTTTAGATTTGGGTCTAATGCCTGTGAATTAGCTCTGATTCCACTCCCACCTGCAGAAGGAATAACAACATATTCTAGGTTGCAGAGGAAGTCAAAGTTACAGTAGCTGAAATTAACAATAAAAGAATTTCCCTAGGTGGAATTTATCTGGTGGTAAGAAGATCAAAACTGAGCCTGGCTGCAGATTTTGCAAGAGCAATGATTTATCGTCAGCACTCCCTTGTCTTGGCAATGTCACCTTACACTGAAATTTATAACATGCAGAACATATCCAGAGACCAAAAGGAAAGCAGTGCTCAGAAAAGATGGGACAGTATGGCTCCCAAGCAAATTTGAATAAATATTCTAGGGGACTCAAAACTGAACGTCTCTTGCTTTGAAAGGTATTCATAGAAATGTTAATGTTGAGATTCTTCCAACTACTGAAATAGGTTAGGTAAAATATGTATAAAGTACCTATATTTATATGTTTATATTTAGATTTATTTTTTATATAATTTAAATATATTTATGTTTAAAGTACATATTCTTTAAATGTTTAGTAGAGACAGTAGAGAAAAAAGGGTGTGTTTTATGGGTCTGCACTCAGATGAAAATAAGATTACTGAAGTATAGTATACATTCAAAAGGACATATATTATTTTTTCATGTTTGTTTATTTTTGAGAGAGAGACACCGTGTGAGCAGGGGAGGGCCAGATAGGAAGCCACAGGATCGAAGCAGGCTCCAGGCTCTGAGCTGTCAGCACACAACCTGATGTGGGGCTCGAACTCACAAACCGTGAGATCATGACCTGAGCCAAAGTTGGACACTTAACGACTGAGCCACCCAGGCAGCCAAAAAGGACATATATTATTAAAAGTATTCTGAGCACAGCTTGATGAAGTTAAGTTCAATATACTTGTGGAACCTGCACTCATTAAACAAGGTACCAGTACCCCAAGAGACCACCTGTGCCTCTTTCAGTCACGGTCTATCTCTCCTTTGGGACAGAAATTATTCTGACTTCTTACAGAATATACAACTTTTGCTTGTTTTGGGACTATATAGAAATGGAATTATATGTCCTACACCTAGATTCTTTCACTCAAACTTATGTTAGTGATATTCATGTTATTGTGTGTATAGATCCTTTATGCTCATTGGTGTATAGAATTTCCTTATGTGAATAGTTTACAATATTTCCGCAACTCTTGGTGGACATTTAGGTAGGTTCTGGCTTAGGGTAATTATGAATGAAACTTCAGTGAATATTATAGGACATGTCGTTTGGTGAACATGTTTTAGAATAGTATTTATTTATCTAGGAGGGAATTTGCTGGGTCGCATGTCATCCAACTTATCAGCTTTGGTAAGATTCCTCCAAACTGTTTCCAAAATGGTTATACCAATTTACATGAACTTCTTTCTATAGTAGTGCCTGCATAGTGTCTGTGAGCTCTGAATACTTGATAGCTTTGCCAACACTTGCTAATATGGTCTTTTTCATGTTATCTATGCTGGCAGGTGTACAGATTTTTTTTTTAATTTGAGAAATTTCAATCCAGGTATTGTATACAAATAGTTAAAAAAAATACCCATAATATCCAAATTGCAGATCAGGACTTGCAATAAACAAAACAAAAGCTTTGTTTCCCCCACGAACACCTCTTCCCCAGGGACAACACTGTCTTTTGTTTTCTTTTTTATTTTTTTTTAAATCAGGGTTTTTTTTTAAACAGACGATTTTGTATGAACAATTTTAGATTTAGAGACAAATTGCACAAAAAATACAGTTTCCTCACCCCCACTAGTTTCTATAGTACCTTGCACTAATGTGGATACATTAATTATAAGTGGTGGATGAGCCATTATTGATTGACATATTATCATTAGACACATTATCATTAACAGTTAGGGTTTATTTTGTGTTATATAGATTCATAAGTTTTGAGAAATGTAAAATGGTATGTACCTACTATTGCAGTATCATATAGAATAGTTACACCACCCTAAAGTGCCCTGTGCTCCACCTATTACCACTTCCTCTCTCCCCCTAAACCCTCATAGCCACTGGTCTTTTTACTGTCTCCGAAGGTGTTTTTGTTGTTGTTGTTCTTGTCGTTGTTGTTGTTGTCGTTTTGTTTTGATTTGTTTTGTTTTTCCAGAATGTTATCATAGTTGGAAACGTAAAGCATATGGCTTTTCGGATTGGATCCCTTCACTTAGTAATCCACTTTTAAGTTTCCTCCATGACTTTTAAGTAACTCCCTTTCTCCCTCTTTTCTTCCCTCCTCTTCTGTCTCTCTGCCTTCCTTTCATTAAGGGAGTTTATTTTTTAAAACAGCTTTTGGTTTACAGAAGAAGACTGGAAAGGGCAGAGTTCCCCTGTTCTCCCTCCTACCCCCCAAAACATAGTGTTCCCTATTGTAAACTTCTTGTGTCAGTGAAGTGCATTTGTTACAATGGATGAGCCAATGTGGAAACTATTATTAACGAAAGTCCCAAGTTTACCTTAGCATTCACTGTGGTGTGCAGTTCTGTGAGTTTTGACAAATGCACAATGCCATGATTCAAAGCATTTCACTGTCTTACAAGATGTTTCACTGCCATAAATATTCCCTGTGCTTCATCTATTATTCATCTCTCCCTTCCCCCCTGAGTTCCTGGCAACCACAGTTCTCTTTACTGCCTCCATTATTTGAAGCAACACTTTTAACTGTTCCAAGTTTATATTCTTTTCTTAGGTATCTTCATGAATATAAGTAATATAGCATACTGCTGCTTATTGATTTGTCAGTTTTAAGCACTGTCTACTGACTTCCTATGTGAAGATGACGTATATAGGTCGCTTCAGCCACCTGTCTTCTCTCTCCTCACCTTCCCATATATTCCTGAACTTCTATCTTTATACTGTTTCAGTCAGGTCCAGCCAGCCGGTGAGTCACTATCGGTATTTTAAAGAGTTACACACGTGATGGGAAATCCCAGAAGCCAAACAAAGGATAGCGAAGCAATCAGGAATTAGTATCATCAGAAAGCTGTTTCCACCCCCAGGGCTAGAGAAACTCAGAACCATACTTAGCAGGAACTGAGAACATGGGGGAAGAGGCTCTTGGAAAGAAGCTAGAATTTGGAGGAGATAAAATCACTGGTAGGAAATGGAGCGGGCAAGAGAAAAACCTCTGGGCTTATACCTTCCTCCCTTTCTCCCATCAAACACCCATTGGTCAAACCCCTCTGGAAGCCAGTTGGCAAGGAACCAGGAAACACAGTGTGTAGGAGAAGTGCAGGAACTGGATCTGAGGGCAAAAAGACATAATGGATGAAGTTACATATATGTCCCAGTTAGGGTTCTCCAGAGACTCAGTATCAATAGGAATTGGTTCACAGGATTACGGAGGCTGAGAAGGGCAGACCCAGGAGATCCAGTAGTTTAGTGCCAGGCAGACTCCAAAAGCCTAAGAATCAGGAGAGCTGATGATGTATGTTCCACTCCAAGTCTGAGTCTGAAGTCAGGAGACCAATATCGCAGCTTGAAGACACTCAGATACACAACAGTGGATTCTCTCTTACTCTGCATTTTGTTCTATTCAGGTCTTCAATCGATTAGTTGAGGCCATCCAGTGTTTGTCAAGGCAATATGTTTTGCTTAGTCTCCTGATATACAGATGTTCATTGTAATAGGAAATGTCCTCACAGACTCACTAGAAATAATATTTAACCATATATCTGGGTACCCTGTGGCTTAGCCCAGTTAAAACATGAAATTAAACATCACAAGATATAATTTTATGTGTGTATGTATGTATGTATGTATGTATGTATGTATGTATGCATGTGTGAATGAATATATGTTATTTGAGAGAGAGAGAGAGAGAGAGAGAGAGCGAGCGTATGCTCAAGCAGGATAGGGGCAGAGAGAAGAATTGTGAGCTGTCAGTGCAGAACCTAATGCTCATCTTAGTCTTATGAACTGTGAGATCATAATCTGAGCCAAAATCAAGAGTTGGATTCTGAACTCACCGAGCCACTCCACACAAAGCCTGACGCAGAGCGGAGCTCACAAACCATGAGATCATTACCCGAGTCGAAAGCAATATAGTCACATGCCTAACTGACTGAGCCACCCAGGTCCTCTCACCTTTGTTAAGATGGAAATTCCCAGGTTTTTATGTAGACAAATGACAGATCTTACAAACAACAACAAAACAGATTAGAAGGATGGTTCAAAACCAAGGATTGCAAGATTGCAGTAAGGACATAATATGTGGGAGTAATCGGGGTGACTGTGAGGAAGAAAGGGTCAGGGGGCAGATGGAGGATCTGTAAATGGAAGCTGACCTTCTAGCACAGGTGGAGCCTTGTTATTTCCACTCTTTTACTCCAGAACTTGTTGTCCCCAGTATGTGGTGTCCACTTACCATATGCTTCAGAGCTGGAGGATGGATAAGCTGCCCATTGTAATCAGGGGAAAACATTCCACCCACAGAATTCACTAATTGCCCTGTTCTATAATGTTTACCCTCTTACTGGCATTGCTAAAAGCACCTACTTTCTCTATACCACCATAGAACAGGAGGATTTTCCCTTGTCAGCCTTTGCTCGCTTGCTTGTCAGTTTATTGGTCCACCTGTGGCTTTATTCACCACTCACCGAAAACTGACTGAGGGACTCTGTGTGCCAGGCTCTGTTCTCGAGGTATACCCCTGCCTCCATGGTGGTTGTGGGTAATTCTTGACTTCTGGGCTTCCAGCTACTACATCAGGTGGGGGTCTCCATCACCTTCTGTTGCTTTTTCATTGTTATTGGGCAGGTTTCTGCCTGCTTCTTCTCTCTAATTATGTACACGGTAGAAATCAGTGCTTTGGGGATATGGATGACTGCAGTGAACAGACTCCTGGACGTGTCTTTTCCCTTGGGGAATTTGCATATTTGTGCATATTTGTGTCTCAAAATCTAGTTTATCCTAGATGTAGACATTTTTAAACAAAGTAAACACAGTCCAGAAGGGGCTCAAGAAACAAAATCGTTGGATGTGTCCCCGAGCCTGGTAGCAATGCAGCTGGGCTAGAGGTCTACAGATGTGGAGCTAGACTGTTGTTGGAAGACAGCTTCACTGTGCATCTTCAGCCAGGAAGTGGTACAGCTGGAATGAGAATTCTCCTAGTGTGATTCTTGGCCTGGTGTTTTCCTGCTGACTCATTGGCCTGGGAGGGCTGAGACCTTTTGGAACTTTGTTGCGTTTTGCTGCAGAATCAAACACTAGCTATGTTTGTCAGGTAGTTATAGAATGGGCTTTGACAGCAAGGTGTGGTGGGGGTCAGGGTGACCTGGCAGGAGGGAGGAAACTGAACAGGCAGGAGAGTGGGACTGACAGAGGCTGTTTTCTTCCATTTTGTTCTGTGCAGACCTAAGTGAGGATGTCTAGTCCTGAATACTGGTGAAGTTTATGTACTGGCCATGGAGTTGGGCAGGCACCTTAGAGAGATTCCCACAGTCTGGGGGGAAGTGTGTGTGTGTGTGTGTGTGTGTGTGTGTGTGTGTGTGTGTGTGTGTGTGTGTGTCAAAGAGAAGGAGAGTGAGAGAGAAAGAGAGAGAGAGTGAGAGAAAGATGGAGAGAGAGAAGTCCCAGTAAGGGAATGTGATATTTATTCGGATTGCCTCTTCAATTCATTTTCAAAGGATTCAAATCACAGGGAATTTCTCTTAAAACTAAAAGTATGTACTGAATTTAATCCTAATAACATTAATAAGAAAATAGGATCTAGAATTTGATGTCCATCAATTTATAAATAAATCCTTCTGGGGCAGAAGGGTCAACATGGTGGAGAAGTAGGGGGAACTGTACATCCCATGTCTCTCAAACAAAGTGCTGAAGCCAAAGTATTTTGAACCCCAAAAGTCTGCGAGTAAAAGACACTGAATACTCCTGAAGGAAATGAGACAACTTGAGAAATGACAGGTGGCTGATTGTGAACTGGGGTACATAAATTGGGCCAAGTAGGAATGGAGGGAAGAGATCCCCTTCTGCGGAGAGACAAAAGTAAGAGAAAGAGTGGCTCTGGGATTGTAGGGCTGTATGTGGATAAGAGGAGAACCTCGGACTGGGACTGAGAGGGATCTTATCTCTAACTGTGGGGCTTTCTTGGGTCTGGGGCTAGGCTCCCTGTTTGCGCACCTGGGGAGGAGAGGAGCCAGCATTGGTTTCAGGGGTAGATCAGGGGCACAGTCCACAGAAGGAGACAGTAGCCCCTCCCTGGAGGGCTGTGCAATAGAACAAAGGCTGCCTGCATCCACCACCCCCCGGATCAGTGGCTGGGTCTAGGGCGCAGTCTGCAGTAGGAGAAAGTGGCCCCCTCCCTGGGGGCGTCGCTGTGGGACAAAACAATGCCTGCCTGCATCCACCATGCCCAAGCTCAGCAGTGAGGTCAGCAGCGCAGTCCACGGCAGGAAAAGGCGGGGCTCCCTGAAGCACAGCAGCACAAAGATAGCCAGGAAGACATTTGTAGCAGCACAGAGAGGCACTTCCCCAGTGCCAGAGCACACGGAACGTGTCTGCGTATCCTAGACAAGCGCTATGCCAAAGGAGTCAGCGGAGCAAGAAGGACCACCCTGCGTGTGCCCTGGGCACAATGAGGACAACTGGAACGGAGTACACCAGGTCATGGAGAAGAGGCTGGACATCACCATTTCCTCACCACCACCACCACCACCGCCACCACCACCACCAGCACCAAGGCGGGGCCTCAGGGTTCAGTCCGAGGGTCCACAGCGGAGGTGGGACCAGCCTACCCCAAACCACGCCCCTCTGTGCTGGGTACCTGCTTATCTGATGGAGCAGGGTAGGCGCTGTGGAACCAGGCAGGTCCATCATCCGGACCAATGATGCTGCATAGACTGGATTAATTCTGGGACAACTCTTGTTATTTAGACATATTCTCCCTTCCTATCTCTTCCCTCTTTTAGGTTGATAACTCTGCTTGTTGGTTCGTTTAAGCGGACATTTATAATCCATTCCCTTGATACATTTCTTACCTATATTTCTATACTTTCCTTTCTCTCTCTCTGGAATAATCAAGTGATCTAGTTTCTCTGCCTGGGTAAACTTATCTTCCTTTTGTTCCCACACCTCCTTCCTTATTTTCCTTTCTCTCTCTCTGCATTAAGCCATTTAGCCTCATATATATATATATATATATATATATATATATATATATATATATATATATATATATATATATATATATATATTTTTTTTTTTTTTTTTTTTTTTTTTTTTTTTTTTTTCCCCGTTTCCCCACTCCTGTCATTTCTCTCTTTATATGTGTTCTTCCAACAGCAACACCTCTACCGTGTTCTTTACTTGTAGCTGGTGTTTCTGGTTTGTTTGTTTTGTTCGTTTTTGATTTCAGACAGTTTTTCTGTGTGTGTGAGTGTGTGTGTGTCCATTTATTTATTTTAGTTGCTCGTTTCCTTCCATGTCTCTGTTTCCTGTGTGTTGGTTTGTTTGTTTTCCTTTCCAGGGCTACTTCAAGGGACAAATAAAAGCACACCTTGTGGAGGGTCAAAAACATCATGACGAGTAGAGAACTCAAAGAGCCAATGCCATAACAACAGAGAGCCAGTAACACTCTCCAGGAAACACTACCAGCAGGGCTAGAACCTGCACAGGGCATGACCCCCATTTCATATACCAATTCTTGCAGGTGCAGAGCAAATAACAAGCTTGTAAACCTCATAAGAGAGAGAAAACTAGCCAAAATAATGAAACAGAAGCATTCCCCTCAAAAGAAGTTCTGGGAAGATGTGGACAGCTAATGACTTGATCAAAACAGATATAAGCTACATATCAGAATTTAGCATAACAGTCAAAAATGAATCATTGGGATTGGCAAAGGCATAGAAGACAGCATGGAATCCATTGTTGCAGAGATCAAGGAAATAAAAAGTAGTCATGATGAATTCAAATGGTATAAATGAGGTGCAATTTAAAATGGAGGCAGCCACAGCGCGGATTGAAGAGACAGAGGGGAGAATAAATGAATTAGAAGATAAAAATATGGGGAAAAGGAGGTGAGAAAAAGAAAGAGAAAAAATTGAGGATCGATAGGGGAGAATAAGAGAACTAAGTGATGCAATCAAATGGAACAATATCCATAGCACAGGATTTCAGAACAGAGCAAAAAGTGGTGTGAAGATGACTTTGAACAAATCATAGCTGAGAACTTCCACAATCTGGGGAAGGAAACCGGCATTGAAACCAAACGGGCACAGAGAACTCCCTTCAGATGTAACTTGAGTTGATCTTCTGCACAACATATAATAGTGAAACTGGCAAAATGCAAGCATGAAGAGAGAATTCTGAGAGCAGCTAGGGATGAAAGACGTTAACGTACAAAGGTAGAAGTATTGGGATAGGAGCAGACCCATCTACTGAAATCAGACAAGCCATAAAGGAATAGGGGAATCTTCAATGTGATGAATAGGAAAAATATGCAACCAAGAATCCTTTATCCAGCCAGCCTGCCATTCAGAATCGAAGGAGAGGTAAAGGTCTTCCCAAACAAACCAAAACTGAAGGAATTCATCACCGCTAAACCATCCCTGCAAGAGATCCTAAGAGGGATTCTATGAGGAAAATGTCGCAAGTATCACAAAGTGCCACAGACACCAGTACAAGCATGAAAAGTACAGACATCACACTGCCTTGGAACCATAGCTTTCCATAATAACACTGCATGGAAGTGGAATAAATGCTCCAACCAAAAGACATAGGGTATCAGAATGGATAATACAAAACAAGACCCATCTATTTTCTGTCTTACAAGAGACTCATTTCCACATGAGGACACCTTACTATTGAAAGTGGGGGGATGGAGAACTACCTTTCATGCTACTGGGAGTCAAAAGGAAGCTGTATTAGCCATACTTATATCAGACAAACTTGACCTTAAATTAAAGTGTGTAGAAAGAGATGTTTAAGGGCATTATTAAATAATTACAGTGTCTGTCCATCAGGAGGAGCTATAATTATAATGAGTATGCAGTGAATTCGGAAGCACACAAAGATTTAAAACATTTAATCACAAACATTAACAATCTCATTGATAAGAATGTGGTAATTGCAGGGGGCTTTAATACTCAACTTACAACAATGGACAGAAAATCTAGACAGAATCAGGAAAGAAACAATGGTCCTGAATGGTACATTGGACCAGAAGGAAGTGTCAGATATTTTAGAACTCTACATCCCAAAGCAGCAGAGCATACTTGCTTCTGGAGTGCACATGGAACATTCTCCAAGAGAGACCACATACTGGGTCACAAAAAACCTTCAGTAAATATAACAGAATTGAGATGACACCATGCACACTTTCAAGTCACAATGTTTTGAACTTGAAATAAACTACAGGAAAAAGTCTGCTAAACCTCTAAAAGCATACGGGTTAAAAAACATCTTACTAAAGAACGAATCAGTCAACCAGACAGAGAAGAAATTA
Organism: Panthera onca; assembly: GCF_046562875.1. Taxonomy (NCBI): domain Eukaryota; kingdom Metazoa; phylum Chordata; class Mammalia; order Carnivora; family Felidae; genus Panthera; species Panthera onca. Next base: position 7,676,753 of record NC_138358.1, on the reverse strand, counting down.
AAAGACATAAGGAAACAAATAAAAATGAAAATACAACAATCAAAACTTTTTGAAAAAAAATTTACTTAAAAAGATGGTAAAAGAGTTACTGAAGCTGAGTTTTGCATACTTGAGACAGCATGTAATGCACTAAGGAGTCAGAGTGCTTGGGGTAACGGCCATTTCCATAACTTTCTTAGTTTTGTGACCTTGAGCAATTATAACATCTCCTTCGGCCTCAATTCCTTCTTCTGTACACAGGGTCAATTGAGATGCTTTATCAGGTAACGTGCTTGCCACAGGGAAGTGATTGGTAGCTGTAACTTCATTGCTTTTGCCCCTGGTATTCCCAGGACTCCTGCCAGGGAGCCTGGAGGCCTGTGTGCTGGCCTGAATCTGCCGCATTTTCAGGCAAATTGTTCACTTTGTGATTAAATCTTCCCGTTTCACTGAGCCCCCAATTCACCCCATGTGTTCTGGCATCTGCCGCCCTGCGTGAGTTCTCTCCTCCTTTTTAACACCTTTACTTGGTTTTGTGTGATACAGTGATCACAACACCTGAGCATCAGTTATTAGCAATAAGTGTGACTCCTCTGAGTAGCTATGGTATTCTGATTATTCCCACATACAGCTAGTTTCTGCAGCTCTGATTATCTGCTAAATTACACCAATGCATATTTTAGAAGATTCTTTTGTTGTTGTTGTTGTTGCTGCTACTGCTGTTGTTGTTGCTGCTGCTGTTGTTGTTGTTGTTTTTGTTGTTTAGAAATCATTTGCTTCCGGTTCATCTAGTATATCCAGTAACACCTGCAATAACATTGAGATAAACCTTGGTTTTGCCTGTTTTCACATTTTAACGCCAGTGGATTTTGTTTTTGGTTTTCTTTTTCAGGCTCCCTTTGGGAAGTTCTATTTCTTCCATCTTCTCGCTCATGTTTCCTAAATAGACAATGAATTATTTGCTAGTTGCTGTCTCTGGGACGTTGTTGCTGTTTGCCAGGTTTTAGTATTGGCATGCCAGGCCTGGGGTGTTCATTCTTTCACGGATTTTTGTTCCAGGTCTTCATGACAAAGGCAACAGAATGAAGAAGGTACTGAGTTGAAGCAGTTAGAAATTCACTTCAACTAGGACTGCCAGAGGAAGTGGGCACTGCATTTAGAGGAGGAGACACAGAAATGAACCACAAGTGAGCAAAATGCGTTGGGTATAAGAGAAAAAAAATAATTCCAGCACGATAGTCAAGTTTTCTCTGCTTTTATTTGAACTATGGGATAAATGTGTAACAGACTACAAACCCTTACGATTTGGGCTGCTTATTTTGATTTTAATGTTTGTTCATTGGTTGGTTGGTTGCGTGGGTGGGTGGGTGGATGGGTAGTTGATTTGCAGTGTATGTGAGGAAGGGGAGGGGATGAGAGAGGGGGAAGAGAAAATTCCAAGCAGGCTCTGTGCAGAGTGTCACCTGGGGCTTGAAACCACAAACTGCGAAATCATTACCTAAACTGAAACTAAGATTAGGTCACTCAACTAACTGAGCCACTCAGGCTCCCCTTGGCTGCTTATTGTATTTGCACATTGGGTCTTCGTGTTACAAATACCATAGGGAGTGGTGTACATGCATGATCTAAGGAAGGTGCAGCTATTTAGATCTGGCTTATTTGTTTTTCCTTATAACACTTTATTCAGGAGTAATATTTCATAAGTTTATTAGAAAGACAGAGTGAAGATGGTAATTGGGAGGAAATCAGGTAAGGAGTCATTGCAGTTGACCAGGAGAGGTGAACATGACAGGAATTAGTGTGGACGCAGGAAATGGAGACATGAGGACAGATGTGGTATTTTTTTGAAAATGCATTTTGTTGTGTAATTAACATTATATAAAATAACTCTTTTGGTGCATAGTGCTTTGAGTTTTAAAGATTGTATATACTCATGTAAATGTCACCCCAGTGATAATACAGAAGAGTTCTGTTCCTGGGGCACATAGGTGGCTTAGTCACGTAAGCATCCCACTCTTGATTTCGGCTAAGGTCATGATCTCACTGTTCTTGAGTTTGAGCCCCTGCTCACGAACTTCCCAGAGCCTACTTGGGATTATCCCTCTCTACCTCTTTTTCTGTGCCTCCCCCACTCTCACTCTCTGTCTCCCCCCAAAAAAAAATTAGACACAAAGAGAACAATTCCATCAGCTCCCAGAATTCCCTCATGTTGAATCACTCTCACCCCACCCCTGAGGCCTAGTAACCATCTATCTCCAACTTTAATATCATATAAATGGATCCTTATTGTAGGTAACTTTATGAGACTGGTTTCTTTCATTCAACATCATGCCTTTACAATACATCTGTTTCTTAGTGTTTCCCTGTACGGATATACCAGCGTTTGTTTAACCATTCATTTCCTGAAGGAAATTTGTGTTTTTCCATTTTTGTCAGTTATGATTAGAGTTGCAGTAAACATTTGTGTGCATGTTTTTTTGTTTTTGTTTTATAAACATAAGTTTTCAGTTCTCTAGAGCAAATGTCTAGGAGTCAGATTTATGGGTCACATGCAAGTATTAGGTATTGTCTTTAAAAAATAGATATATTTCATGGGCTCCTGGTTGGCTCAGTAGATTGAGTAGCTGACTTCAGCTCGGGTCATGATCTCACGGTTTGTGAGTTCAAGCCCCATGTTTGGCTCTATGCTGACAACTCGGAACCTGGAGCCTGCTTTGGATTCTGTATCTCCTCTCTCTCTGCCCCTCCCTGCTCACACTCTGTCTCTCTTTATCCCTCAAAAATAAGTAAAGATTGAAAAAAAACATTTTCAATATGTGTATAGCAGTATCTCAGGGCAGTTTTAATGTGTTTCCCTGAAGCTTAGTGTTGTGGACCATCGTTTTGCGCACTTCAATATATGATATTCTGGACACAAGACCTTTGCTGGATATATGATTTGGGAATATTTTCTCCAAGTCCATAGATTGTCTTTTTGTTCTTTTCACAGAGTCTTTTACCAAGCAAAAGTTTTAGTACTAATGAAGTGTAATTTAGAGATTTTTTTTCTTTTATATGAATCCAATTTATACACCTTATAACTTCAGATGTACTTTGTACTCCTTGTTCATATATTTGCTATTCTATACCAGCATCAGAATGTTTTCAGTTTGTTGCTATTGGTCGCACAAGCTGTATTCTGCACAGATCTAGGAGGCATGATTTATATGAACTATAGTGCGAATGGTAACCCTCAAATCTGTAAAATGTACAACTTGTACACACATGTATTATCTCCTGGAGGGTCTTTTCTACTGTATGGATTGCAGTCATTGCTGTGGTTCTGTTTTACTTTCCTTGTCATTTATTTATTATGTGGAGTGTATACTGAAGCCAAATTTAAGAAGATCCTGTTTGTGAGCTATCAAAAGGTAATATATTCTCACTGATTCTCAACTAGCTGGGGCCTATCCTTGGGGTACAGCAACATCTGGTTTTCAAGCTTGTTCCCTTAATTGAATCTATTAATTTGCATTCATGGAAACTGGAAACTCTCTTCAGCCAGGCTGTTTTAGCTAGATACCCGTGATTTTAAAATTCACCTCAAAAACAAATGACTAAAACTTTAATATTTGTAGAATCATCGGGATTTGAAAAAAAAAAGAAACAATATAAAAGAGCTGGAAAAAATCAACAGAATATAATATAAAAACAAAAATATCATTTGCAGGGAATACGTTCGCTCCATGTAATTCTCTATTTACTCTGAGTAGCTCTAACTTGGTGTATGACGTCCCTCTGACAATTGAATGTACATTCAGTGTTACAAGATGGTTTTTTTTTGTCAATACTTAGTTCCTCTAAAGATGGAATCACAAATTATTAACTGATCAACAGTTAGTGTTGTAGCAGAATCAGGAACAATTCAACAGAACAGGCCTGTTCTGGGTGTGTTCTTATAGAATTATATAATTATGTCCATTATTACTACAGGTGTCTTCACCTACCTGGCCTCTTCATAATCAGCTACAGTAGCATTTCAGAAAGCATCCCATTCTTCCCCACTGAAATGGTGAAACATTTTTTTTTAATTTTTGTGTCTACATTTATTTATTTTTGAGAAACAGAGTGAGATAAAGTGTGAGTGGGGGAGAGGCAGAGAGAGAAGGAGACAGAATACGAAGCAGGCTCCAGGCTCTGAGCAAGTGGTCAGCACAGAGCCTGATGCAGGGCTCAAACCCATGAACTGTGAGACCATGACCTGAGCTGAAGTCGGACACTCAACCGACTGAGCCACCCAGGCGCCCCATGAAATGCGAAACTTTTATGATGCTAGTTGTAGGCTTTTTTGATGGGGATTTGTTCTTGTTTGTTTTATAAAAGTCCTTTATCAAGTTGATGTAGCCTCCCTGGACTCATAGTTTGTGGAGAGAATGTTTTATTTATTATGAATGGAGGTAACAAATGCTTGTCTGCATCCGTTTTTAAGACCATCTGATCATTGTCCTGTCTTTCTTCTTTAGCCTATTGTTGTGAGGGGTTAAACTAATTGATTTTTGAATATTGAACCAGTCTCCCATATTGGTACTAAATCCCTCTTGGTTATGGATGTATAATTCTTTTTACACATTGTTGGATTTGATTTGCTAACATGTATTGGGTATTTTGTGTCTATGAAAATGCAAGACACTGGTCTCCAGTTTTCCTTTCTTATAATGCCTTTACCTTGTTTTGTCAATGCTGGCCTCCTAGAATGAGGAAGTTTTCCCGCTGTTTTTATTTTCGGGAAGAGATTATAGGACATTAGCATCATTTTTTCCTGTAAATGTTTGCTAGAATTCTTCACTGAAACCATGTGGGCCTGATGCTTTCTTTTGGGAAGGTATTCATCCTTGACTCTATTTACTTAAAAAATGTAGGCCTATCCAGATAATCTATGTTTCCTTATGTGGGTTTTAGTAGTGTGTGTCTTTTATTTGTTTTCCATATTTTTCTAAAATGCTTTCATTTATATTCTGAGAGAGCGCTGTAGAGTGGGAGGTGGGAAGGGGCAGAGAGAGAGGGAGACGCAGAATCTGAAGCAGGCCCCAGGCTCTGAGATGTTAGCTCAGAGCTTGACACAGGGCTCAAACCCATGGGCCAGGAGATTATGACCTGAGCTGAAGTCAAACATTTACTGACTGAGCCACCCAGGTGCCCCATCGTGTGCATCTTTAAATAATTGATCTGTTTCATATAAGTTATGAAATTTGGGGGCATAGAGTCATTCATAATATTTTCCATTTTCCTCTTGATGTTCATGGAATCGGTAGCGGTTATGTCTCTTTCATTTTTGATATTAGCCATTTGTGCCTACTTTTTTCCTTGGATAACCTAGTTAGGGGTTCTTTGCCTTTATTGATATTTTCAAAGAACCATCTTTTGATTTCTCTATTGATTATCTCCAGTATTTTACTATCTTTTATTTTATTGATATCTGTTCTAATTATTATTTTTTTAATTATTATTATTTCTTTTCTTCTACTTCAGCCTTCAACTGTACCTCCTCCCCTATTTTCCTAAGGTGGAAGTTTAGGCTACTAATTTAAGATCTTTCTCCTTTTCGATTTTGTTACATTTATTTACTTACTTTGAGAGAGAGAGAGAGAAAGCATGTACGTGAGCAGGGGCATGGCAGAGAGAGGGAGAGAGAGAATCCCAAGCAGGAACCCAATACAGGGGATTGATCTCATGACCATGATAGCATGATCTGAGTGGAAACTAAGAGTTGCATGCTAAAACGACTGAGCACCCAGATGCCCGAAAATCTTTCTACTTTTCTAATAAATGCATTCAGTGCTGTTCATTTTACTGGAAGCCATGTCTTCAGTGCCCCCCACACCCCACCCTGCACATTTTGGTAGGTTGTATTTAATTTCCATTGAGTCCAAACTAATTTGAAATTTCTCTCAAGATTCCTTCTTTGATGTGTTATTTAGAAGTATGTTCTTTAATCTCTAAACATTTGAGGATTTTTTCTGCTATCTTTTTATTATTGCTTTCCATCCAGTTCAATCCAGTGTGGCCTGACAGCATACTTTGTATGGTTTCTAGGCTTTGAAATTTGGTAGGATGTGTTTTATGGCCCAGAACATGTTCTGACTTGGTGCATGTTCTGTGTGAACTTGAGAAACATGTTTACTCAACTATTGTTGGATAAAATATTCCATATGTATCAGTTAGATCTAGGTGATTAGGCTACTACTTAGTCCAGCTGTAGCCTTACCTATATCCTTCTAGACCTGTCAGTCACTGACAGAAAGGTGTTGAAGTCTCCACTATAATAATGAATTTTTCCCTTTCTCCTTGAAATTCTAAGTTTTTCCATCATGTATTTTCATTCTCTGTTGTTAGACATAGAAAATTAGGGATTGTTATGTTTTCTTACAGAACTGACCCTTTTATCTCTCTAGATAATCTCTTTATATAATGACACTCTTTATCTCTCTAGAGTTTCCTTGTTTGGAAGTTTGCTTTGTCTGGAATTAATGCAATTACTCCAACTCTCTTTTGATAAGCATTAGCATGATAAATCTTTCTTCATCCTTTTACTTTTAATCTATATGTACCTTTATATCTCATGTGAATTTCTTATAGACAATATAGAGTTGCATCTTGTTTTTGGATCTCCTGTGACAATCTCTGAGCTTTAATTGGTATATTTAGACTATTCACATTTGATGTGAGTATTGATATAGTTGGAATAATATCTACCATGTTTGTAACTGTTTTCTATTCACTGCATTTATACTTTGCTTCCTTTCTATCTTCACCTTTTTCTGCCTTCTGGACTTTAATGCAGCAGTGGGTATATTCCATTTTCTTCTTTCTCTTAGCATATTCATTATACTTTTTTATTGTAAAAAGTTGGAGTGGTTTCCCCTTTATTTGCATTTGCATTACTCATTTATAACTAGTCAAATTCCTCTTTCAAATCACACTGTACCACTTCACAGGTAGTGCAGCTACCTCATAAAACTTTCTCAATTCCTCCATCCCATGCCTTCTAATGTTGAGGTCATCTACCTCTTTATCCATGTGCTATGATCAACCGAATATATTGCTGCTGTTATCACTTTAAACAAATTGTTATCTATCAGATAAGTTGGGAATGAGAAAAATAAAATATTTTATCTTACCTTCCCTTATTCCTACTCTAATCCTCTTCTTTTTTAAACATAGATCTGAATTCCTTATCTATAACCTATATCCATATTCCTTTTTCTAAAGACCTTTCTCTTGAGAGAGACAGGGGGCACAAACGAGCAAGGGGCAGAGAGAGAATCCCACGACAGGCAGAGAGAGAGGGAGAGATAATGGGATCTCACGCAAAGCATGGCTCATGCTCACTTGCAGTGGGGCTGGAGCTCACTTGATGTGGCACTTGAACTCACAAACTGTGGGACTTGAACTCATGAATGATGAGATCATGACCTGAGCTAAAGTCAGGTATTTAACCACTGAGGTATCCTCCAAGGAACATTTTTTTTTATTTTTATTTCTTGCAAGGCAGATCTACTAGTGATAAAGTCCTTCCTTTTTTGTTTCACAACGTATTACTTGTTTTTGAGTGGTTGTTGTTTTTCTTGTTGTTGTTCTTGTTGTTTCCAAAGGTGAGGGATTGTAAAATTCGGATGCTTTTGGGAAGAGTAACGCACTCCATGCCTAAAGTCTTTTTTTAATGTTTATTTATGTTGAGGGAGAAAGGGGCAGAGAGAGAGAGGTGGGGAGAGAGAGAGAATTCCAAGCAGACTCCATTCTGAGAGCAGAGAGCCCTATGTGGGACTCAATCTCATTAAACATGAGATCATGACTTGAGCAGAAACCAAGGTCGGATGCTCAACTGACTGAGCCCCACAGGCACCCCAAAAAGTCTTTTTTATTCAGTTTGAAATACACTTTTGCTGGATATAGAATTTTCAATGTTTTTTTTTCCTTTCAACACTATTTTTATTTTTATTTTTATTTTTATTTATTTTTATTTTTATTTTTATTTTTATTTATTTTTATTTTTATTTTTATTTGTTCTTCTACCCTGGCTACAAAGATAGATGGGGTAAGAGGAGAGAGAGTGATGCTGGCTGGTGGAAGGGCATGATCTTAGCCTGGCTGGTGAATTGCTGTCTGACAGACACACTAAATGGAGCATTGAAGCAAATGTGCAGTCATCTGAGGGAAGATGCAGGAAGAGCTGTAAGTGTAAAAGGACAGTGGTATCACTGAGGTATTTGAGAAAGGGGATGATGTGACACACGCCAGTATTGTGTTGCCTCAAAAAGCACATCTGCAAGCAGTCTTGTATATTCACAAAAACACTTTCTACCTACCTGGCATTGCGGCTCTCTGAAGTTTTATGATGCCTGTAGTTTTCTTTTCTTTTTTTTTTTTTAGTAATGAAAGGAAAATGTTGAATTCTCTAGTTTCCAAACTCAATTCTGGGACATCATTTTTTCTTGGAAGTTTTTGAAAACCATCCAGTACTACTCAAGAGAAGGTGAGACTTTGCTTCTATGGTATAAGGTGAAGGCCCCAAAGCCCTGTGTGGTGTGAGCCAGTGAAACCCCTGAATGTATCTGTGGTATCAATCTAAGTATGCATGTCTGAATGGTAGCTGTTGCTGCTTTAGCTGTGGATTTATTCCTGAATGAAATGAGGAGATACTGTATGTGGAGAAAAGTAATTAAGAAAAGCATGTGTAACAAGGGACATGTTTCAGTTGCATACCCAAGAGCAAATGTATATGTGTGTGTGTGTGTGTGTGTGTGTGTGTGTGTGTGTGTGTGTGTTTAAAGTTTTTATTTATTCTGTGTGACAGACAGATAGAAAGAATGCAAGCAGGGTAAGGGTAGAGAGCCAGAGAGAGAGAGGAAGAGAGAGAACCTGGCAGTGCAGAGCATGACACAGGGCTCCATGTCACTAACCATGAGATCATGACCTGAGCTGAAATCAAGAGTCCGATTGTAACTGACTGAGCCACTCAGGCACCCTGTCTTTATTTTTTAAACATATGAACTCTTGAGTCATAGTTCTCCTTGGGTTTTAGCCATTTTCTTGTAGCAAATGTATTCTGAAATACAGAGAGGTTTGTGTGCTTCAAAGTGAACAGTGGGATGATGTATTTTTTTTAAGGTAGTATATCAGCTCAGAGGGGGCACATGGCAGAATGGCTGAATATGAGCCTGGAGCCAGATGACCTGGGCTTGAACCCTGGCTGACTAGATGTGTGACCTTGGGTAGGCTATTTAACCTATCTGTTCCTTAAGTCTCCATTTACAAAATGAGGCTAGTGATTCTATGTCCAAATATTCCTGGATTGTGGCCGTGCCTGGCACAACTGTTAATGGCTTTCCGCTTTGATTCCCCAAAGTATCTTTATTTGGACAATAAATTATATTGTTGCCCTCACAGTAAGCAAACCTGTGTCAGAAGATCCATTTTGAAGATTAAAAGCATTAAAAACAATACCTGCTCATAATATGTGCTCAGTAAGTACTAGTTGCTATTATTAGCTGTGACAACCAGAATACACGTTTTAACTATCCAGTTTCATGTATTACCCCAGAGGCAAGGATTGTTACTGTAGACCTTGAACTCTGAAAGTGACATGTTTTGTTGGAAAATGGAGAATCACCAGGTGTGAGCAAATTTAATACAGTTTTGAAAAATTCTCTTCCAGTTTAACCTAGCATGAGTGAAACCAGTAGCTTGAAAAAAATGGCCGTTTTCTTTCATTTCACTAACAGGGTAATCACCACCCAGGACATGCTGGTGTTACAGAGAAAATACCATGGGGGTCGTTAATTTGGGTTTTGTGTTTACTGTGCTGTTCTTTCCAGTCTGATCCCTAGTTTTCTTTCTTTAATCTTTCTTTGGGCATTCCCTTCCTTCTCCTCCCCTCATGTAATGTCTAAAGTCAATTGCTGTCCCTTCTTCATACATCCTTGTGCTAGGGGATAAAGAAATTATACATAACTGAAAAAGCTTTATTTGCCGTAATGGTTTCATGTGCCTACTCTTAAAATCCTTTGATGTGTTTGAGATTGGGTAGAAAAAAAGTGGGTTAATTGGGATATGACTTTTCTTCATATAGGCATCTTGATGACAGTTTCTACTAAGCTTGTGAGGTAGTCACGCTACACAGGCACAGAGGTGGGACGGACCTCGACTCCTGGCCCTGCCACAGGCTAGCTGTGACACCTTGGGCACTCCATTCGTTTCATCTCTCTGAGATTCAGTATTTAGCATGATTAAAAAGGGGGGTAAAGATACTTGCTGCTTCCCAAGGTTAAACATGAGGCTCAAATGAGATGATGAGTTGGTGTGCCCTAAGCAAATGTTGGCCAAGAGTTCCTTTCTTTAAAAATTGGTTGATGTGATTGGGACTCCTTTTGTAAGATCCATGAGCAGAGGATTGGACGAAAAGAAGATATAAATGCTGCTTCTGTTTGTGTGTTTCTGAGTTGCCTGTGGCTGTAGTACTTGGCTATCTAACCAGGTGCTGCTTCAGCATGCATGAAATACTTCAAATGGGCGACAAGATGGTTTTCCTTTTATCCTAAACTTCAGGCTGTTGGAAGCATATCTGTGGAAGCCTGTGTGGTCTGACAGCTTGAAGGCTCCATGAGAAGTCAAGTGTGCAAGGGAGCCCAGCTTTGAGCCAACCAGGGAAAGGATGGCTTCGCTCTCAAAGGAGCGTGCACGTTTCTCAGGTGATAGAGTAGAGAATAAAATGTGTCCCTTTAAACTCCACATTCCCCTGCTCTTCAACTTCTAAGAAAGTCTTTGGCTACTAGCAGTCTGGGCTCTGGAGCCAGCATAGTATTTTTCTTCTTTTAGTTTATCCTGGTTTATGATTTGCTCCCCTTCAACTGAAAAATTGTTTTTATTATAGAAAATGTCAAATATGTAAAAGTCAAGAAAATAGTGTATTATACCCCCATGTGCTTAGGATGTAGTTTTAAAAATTATCAAAAACTCATGTCTAATCTTGTTTCATCTGTCTTTCTATCCGTTTTGTCCTTGCTCCCGTCTTCCCCTGGTTTATTTGAGACAAATCCCACACATTGCATTTTATTTAAAATATCATCCTGTTTGTTTTTATTTTTTAAAAGTTTTATTGTCGTATAATTGGCATAACTTGCAGGAAACTAAAGTGTGCTATTTGATAAGTTTATACATCAGTGTGGATGAGTATACACACAGATCATAAAGTATATACACACACATATCCATGAAACCACCACAGTCTAGACAGTGACCATATCCATCACTGAAAAGTTTCCTTGTGTCCCTTGGTCATCCTTTCCTCTTGCCCCTCTCTGCCACCCATTACTGATCTGCCTTCTGTCACAATATATTAGTTTCTATTTTTTAGAGTTCTTGATGAGTGAGATCATAAAGTAAGTACTTTTTTTTTGATCCAGATCCCCCCACCCCCCCGCAGAGGCATAGTCTTTGTCTATTCTACCAATATCGTCATGCTGTGACTAGGTAGCATTTAGGAAGCTGCACGACCCTTTAGCAGATATTATAGTAGTCCCGGTGAGAAATGGTGGTTTGGAATAGCGTGGTTACCATGGAGATGATAGCTGCCACAATTAGAGATCTACTTTGAAGGTAGAGCTGATCAGATCTGCTGGATTTAGGGATTTGGGCGGGTGTGGGGGTGGGGGTGGGATCCAGAATTACTCCTGAGGATTCTAGCTGGAGCACACGAAGAGAGTGTGATGAAACGGAGGAGACTCAGTGAGGAGCAGCTATGTATGATCTTTCCCGATTCAGTCCTTCCCTGGATGTCCATTGCTTCTTCAAAGCTGTCATTATTATCATTGGTTGATTTGAACCAGTACTTGAGCGGCGGATGAAAAAAACTGTATTGGGAGCACTTTAAGATATTTACAGGTTTACTGGGTGTTATCAGGAATGATATTAAATAAAGGCCAGTTGGCATTGTCAAATTCAAAATAATGAATGTCAGTGTTCTCCTCAGATGTTGGTAGTATCATCTGGTCCAGGTAAGGAGAGACTAAGAAGTAGAGAGGCAAATCACATTTTTAAGAGCTTTAAAAATCTGCTTGAGGTGAAGTTCACTCATGAACAAAGAAAAAAAGAGACAAACAAGAAAACCAGACTCTTAACTTTAGACAACAAACTGACGGTCACCAGAGAGGACTCACCTAATGGGATTGGTGAGACAGGTGATGGGGATGGAGAGTAAACTTATGATGAGCACGGAGTCATGTACAGAGATGTGAATCACTCACTCTATAGTACACCTGAAACTCCAATGGGAAACGACCACACCCTCTCGAAATGACTACCACTGAAAGAATGGCAACATTAAATGTCGATGTGTGTGTCGAAGGACTGGGGTTCTCACACGTTGTTGGTCAGTGTTTCATCCATCTCTCTCTCTCTCTCTCTCTCTCTCTCTCTCTCTCTCCATATATATATATATATATATATATATATATATATATATATATATATATATATGTATGTATATTATGTATATATAAAATAAACTTTATATAAAGTTTACTTTATATAAAGTTATATAACTATATAAACTTTATATACTTTATATACAAACTTTATATATAAACTTTATAAACTTTATATAAACTTTATATAAAGTTTACTATATATAGTAAATAAGTAAATAAACCTTATATATAAAGTTTATTTACTTATTTTGAGAGAGAGAGAGAGACCACATGAGCAGGGGAGGGACAGAGAAACATGGAGACAGAGGACCCAAAGTGGGCTATGCCCTGAACAACAGAGAGACCGATGCGGGGCTCAAACTCAAGAACTGAGAGATCATGACTTGAGCCCAAGTCAGATGCCTCACCGACTGAGCCCCCAGGTGCCCCAACTGTCAGTCAGTGTTTCTAACGAAGCTACACATGTACAGCATGACCTGGCAATTCTGTGGCCCAGGCGCTTTCCCAAGGAAAAATAAAAACAGGTGTCCACAAAAGACTTACACACCCCATAGCTTTATTCACCAGAGCCAAAAACTAAAAATAATCTTGACATCAGTGAATGGGAGAATGGATAAACAATCTGTGTATCTATCTACACAATGACTGGGGCTCAGTAACTTAATCGAACAGAGTAGGTACATAACCTGAGTGAATCCTGAAAATCATTATGCCAAGTGAAACAAGTCTACAGAAAACAGCACGCAGTATGGTACCATTTATCCAAAGTTCTAGAACAGGCAAAAACAATCCACGGTGGAAAATAACCAGCAAGCGGCTGCTTCCGGGGAGTGGGAAGGGAGCGGGAGGTGATGGGAGATGGGCAGAAGGGAACGTTCTGTGGTGAGGGGGATGTTCAGCATCTGGCCAGGAGTCTGGGTTACTTACACACGTGCATTTGTCAGAACGAAATGGGATGATTCACTTAAAATGTGTGCGTTTAGTGTTATGCAAATTTTACCTCAAAAGAAAAAAAAAATCTAAATCAATACTAAACTCTAGTTTGTGACACGTATGTTGAAGAACCCAGGGAAATGTGCCCTGACTTCCACAAGTGACTCTGAAATACATAAAAAGCATATGATGGTTTGATGCTTGGAGGGGATAGAGAGATGGACGAAGCTGTGAAAAAACAAGAATAGTAAAAGCTCCATGGAGGAATCTCATGCAGGCCTTCACTGTAAAATTCCGTCAGCTCTTCCGTACTTGTGAAGTTTGTAAGGTGGAACGTTGGAGGGGAAACAAAGTAGTGGCTGACTGCACACTGGGCTCAGGCACTTGTGTCCCACTCTGCTGGATGCAGCTGGCTCTGCAGACGGTGGCCCTGAGCCCTGAGCCCACCAGAGATGCCGTGTGGCTAGGCAACCTGCTCGGTGCTCCCTGGCCATCATCCTCCCTCAGAGGGGTGCCCAGGCACGGCGGGCAGGTAGGGTCCAGCATGGACGCCAAGTCATGAGAACATGGGCTCTGAAATCTGATCTCCGGGGTGTGGACTTAGTTCCATTCCTGATGAGCTATTCAATCTCAAGCTGGTGATGTAAACACTCTGTGCCAGAGTTTCACTGTCTGCAACGTGTGGGTAATACAGCGGCCTCCTCCTCAGGTTGTCACGAAAAATGTACCAAACCCATGTTTTTAAGTGACTAAGGACAGTGAGTAGCACCATCGTCATTGTCACTGTCGCTCTGTGACTCTCATATCCTCTCTGTTTACCTCCGACACAAGGACATACAAGCACTTCCAAACTCCTTCAGCCAACATCCTAATTCCCCATAAAAGTAACCTCAGAAAATGGATGCCTGTCCCAGTAGCCAGTCCACCTCTGCCCTCAACATGCTCAAGCCACAGCATTTATGAGGACACTGGGTATAGCTCCTGGCTTCTCTCTTCCTGTAACCTCACCCTCCATGCCTCAGTCACCCATCCCCACGGCTCTCTCCTGACCCTGTGGCTGGTGAAGCCACACCACCTGCATACAGTCACGTCGGGCACAGCACTCTCGAAACACCACATGTATCTAGACATGTATCAGAGCGACTCACCCGCGTCAAACGTGGGGCTCGAACCCACCAGCCATGAGATCATGAATGACCTGAGTTAAAGTTGGACAATTATCCCACTGAGCCACCCAGGTGTCCCATTTTACATTTTAGAAGAGACTAGTGAGCTGGCAGGAAGCTGGCTGGGGAGTAGTGTAGGGGGAAGCTGTAGGCTGCAGGGCAGGGAGGGGTATGGTGCAGAGGTCCAGGAGACTCATGGTCAGGACGTGGAGAGGATTGTAGGGACCCTGATTTCTGCTTGGGGTGATATGAGAGTCCACGGACGGGCTCTGTGCTGAGATACAATGTGGCCCTCGCTGCTCTGCAGGCTGATGGGACATGAACTTGGGTACAGGGGGCGCAGTGAGGATGGCTGGCTGCCATAACCCAGGCAGGAGTGATGTTGGTGGCCCAGGCCAGAGGGGTGGTGCTGTGTGGGGACAGCACGGGGTTCTGGTCCAACCAGATGCGTTGAAGAATCATCCATGTGAACCTCAGGGGCGTGTTTATTCTCAGCGTCCTGGTCATCATCCTGGATCTCCCCTGATTGGCCCATATTATCTCCAATCCAAATATCTGCCTTTATCCATCAATCTAGATTAATTTCACAAAAATAATCTACCCCCAAAAAAGAAAATTGCAGAACAACAGAGGATTCCATGTGTGTAAAAGAAAATATTGAGTTTTTTGGGGGGAGATGTATGCATATGTCATGAATTATAAGAAAAGCAAATAGGGGCGCCTGGGTGGCTCAGTCGGTTAAACATCCAACTTCGGCTCAGGTCACGATCTCGCAGTTCGTGAGTTCGAGCCCCACGTCGGGCTCTGGGCTGATGGCAGAGCCTGGAGCCTGCTTCCTATTCTGTGTCTCCCTCTGTCTCTGCTCCTCCCCCGTTCATGCTCTGTCTCTCTCTGTCACAAAAATAAATAAAACGTTAAAAAAATTAAAAAAAAAAGAAAAAAAAGAAAAGCAAAGAAATAATTATAGCATTTGGGGTAACAGGAGAAGGGGTACAGTTGATGGGTGTTCATGGGCTTCTTTGTGTTACCTGAGTAGGGTAGAGAATCCACTCATTGCCATTCTTTAAGGAATGCACCCAGTATATGTACTCTTCTGTAAATATGAAATATTCAAGATAGGATAAGGAAAAAGGTGCATTTAGAATGGAAACTTTCATCTAAATCAGGCTTCTCAAATGTGCATATGTATACATATGGAGATGCCTTATAAGTACCATAGAGATGTATTATATGGATGACATTGTGGTAAATGCATACATATTTCGATAAAGGTACATAAGAAATAAAGTAGCTAACAGCTAAAAATACTAGTTCTAGAAAATAAACTTACATTGCTTCTCAGCCTTTTGGCTAAGATCAAGTGTAGAAAATGAGTACACAGTGGAAGGTCAAGTGTAGAAAACGAGCACACAGTAGAAGGGGTGGAGAGAACCCTAACTTAGGCTTCTACATCCTCTCCATCTTTGAGATCCTACTTAGAACGGTAGAAACCACTCCTGTGTGTAGCATCTATCTTCTACCTTCTTCTCTACATTTGACTTTGTAAAAGTCATATATTGTATATATTACCTTTATAATATTTTAAAATAGTGGTTAAAAATGCCACACTAGGGCGCCTGGGGAGCTCAGTCAGTTAAGCGTCCAACTTCGGCTCAGGTCACCATCTCACGGTTTGTGAGTTGAAACCCCACTGTGCTGACAGCTGGGAGCCTGGAGCTGCTTCAGATTCTGTGTCTCCCTCTCTCTCTGCCCCTCCCCACTTGCACTCTGTCTCTCTCTCAAAACTAAATAAACATTAATTTTTTTTAAATGCTACACTCAGCAACCTGAAGATTCTGCATCAATAATCACAATGAAAGTAAAGGTATTTGAAATTCCTTGGCCCCAAACCCTGCCAAAACCAAGAATCATCTCGTCAACACCCCAATGCTGGAGTAGAGCCTGTGGAGCTGTCCCCTCTCATCAGCAACCATTGTGTGGGAGGGACAGCCTGTGGTCACTGCATCCCCAGACATAAAGTGTCAGGAGGAGAGTTCAAGCAGCTGTCCGTGGTACTGCCTTGCTGGCGCCTTCCCAGACCGCAGATAAGGGCCTAAAGGGTCTCTTTATGTCCAATGTGCTTTAAAGGCCAATGCTGAGACGGAACTTGGCATCCAGGTCACATTTGGCACAACAAACGAGACCTCGGGCCAGAAGCAACTGACTCCACTCATTTGTTGCAAAGAAGAGTGGGGACACATGAAAATAGCCATTTCAGATCACGAGTGTCATGAATACAAATGAAAAATAAACTCATAATGTCTGCGGGTTGTGAAGCCTGTCTTGCTTGGCAACTAGTAGGCGGGACTGAATTTAAAACCATAATCAGACCTGCTAATTGTTCACTCACTGCCAACGGTCTGAGAAAACAAACATATTAATATGGCTTTGACTTTTGATGAGTACTTGTGCGCATCGCCAGATGGGAGAGTACACAGAGATGAGAACACGGGAGGAGAGAAGTAAGGCAGTTTGGAAAACATCAGATGATGTATTGTTTTTGTACGTCACGTTTCCTAACTCTCAAAGAGGGCTGCTGGACTTTCACAGAGATTCCCAAATTCTTCATTAGAAAAACTTTTTGGGGGGGCATCTGGGTGACTCAGTCAGTTAAGCATCTAACTCTTGATTTTGGCTCAGTTCTTGATCTCAGGGTTTGTGAGATCCCAGGGTTCAAGCCCCACGTAGGGCTCTGTGCTGACAATGCAGAACCTGCTTGGGACTTTCTCTTCCTCTCTCTCTGCACCTCTACTGCGCGCTCTCTCTCTGTCTCTCTCTCCCTTTCTCTCCCTTTCTCTCTCTCTCTCTCTCTCTCTCTCTGTCTCTGTCTCTCTCTCAAAATAAACATTTAAAAAAAAAAGAAGAGAAAAACTTGGGGCACCTGGGTGGCTCAGTCAGCTGAATCTGACTTTGGCTCAGGTCATGATCTCATGGTCCATGAGTTCCAGCCCCACATTGGGCTCTGTGCTGACAGCTCAGAGCCTAGAGCCTGCTTCAGATTCTGTGTCTCCCTCTTTCTCTGTCCCTTCCCCACTCACCGTGTCTCTCTCTCTGTCTCTCTCTCTCTCAAAAAATTAAAAAAAAAAAGTTAATTTTTTTTTAAAGTAAAACTTTTCTTAACACCTGCTGGCCTATAAAGAAGAGCGAATAATACAAATATTTTTAAGGATACTGAACTTTTTTACAAAGCTTAATTTTTTAATTATTGGCTGCTTTGAGGAGCCTTCTTAGGGCATATCAATTGGATCAGTAATTGTATAGCACCCTGAAAAAGCCATTGCCTCAGAGTACTAATGTGAGAACAAATGATTTCCAACTCATTAGAACTCAATATAGACCAGAAGTGTGTAAGAATGAACTCTCAGGAGCTGTGAGGCATTTATGTTCAGCATGCCCAGTCTTAGACAACCCCACAGGTTGATTTCTCAGGGCATATTTCCAGCGGTTTGGAATCCAGCTCTTGGTATCGGCTCAGGTTGTGATCTCACGGTTCATGGGTTCGAGCTCTGTGTGGGGCTCTGCACTGGCAGTGTGGAGCCTGCTTGGGGTTCCCCCTCTCTGCCTCATCCCCACTCATGTGCACTCTGATTGCTCACTCTTGCTCTCTCCCTCTCTCTCAAAATACATAAATTTTAAAAAAAATGTGTCGGGGTACCTGGGTGGCTCAATCAGTTGTCTGACTTCAGGTTAGTTCATAATCTCATAGTTTCTGAGTTCGAGCCCCGCATCAGGCTGTGTGCTGTCAGCTCAGAGCCTGGAGCTTGCTTCCAATTCTGTGTCTCCCTCTCTCTCCGCCCCTCCCTGCTAGTGCTTGCTCTCTCTCTCTTTCTCTCTCTCTCTCAAAAATAAACGTTATAATATATGAATAAATGAATGAATGAATAAATGAATGAATGGTCATAGATTCAGAAGATAGAAACATCTTATAGGAATGTGGACAAGGCAACCAGGCTTGGGGTGGTCCAGCTAAAAGGTGCAGTCAGAGCAAAAGCTCTGAGGGGTGGGAAGCTTGAAGAAAGGCCAGAGGGGTGGTGGCGGGGGCGCCTCCAGTGACCGTGGGGTCAGCAAAGCTGTGGTCCCAGCTGAGGCACGCTGACCCACATCAGACAGAAGTCTGCGGGGGATGGGGTAGAGGGCTTTACAACAACCCCCACGGAGAGTATTCCTGTCCAGGATTCTCCACCAAGGTGAGGGGTCCCCGGTACAGGATGGGGTCCTATAGCAGGGGAGTCACTGGCTGACCCAGCCTCAGGGGCAGACGGACTGTCTACCCCGCCCAGCAGCTGAAGACACTGCTGGAAGGGGAGAAGAGACTCAGCCCAGAAGGCAAGTGGAAACTTCCCACCTGAACTCTGAAAATAAGGAATGGGTGGTTTGAACTCTGCTTGAAACTATGCATTGGGAGACAGTTAGTCCTTTCAAGGCCATGGGCTAAATAATCTGAGGCATTTTCACAGAGCAGTGACTCATCTGAGATAGATTCACCACTTCACCTCACAGCTGGCCTTGTGGGGACTAATTTGATGACGTGTCTCCCTTCAGTGAATTTCCAAGAAAGGGTTTTGTGCACCTCTATGTATTTAAGATGAAAAACACAATAAAGCTCTTTATTATCAAACCTATCCTGATTCAGTCAAAGCCCCACAGGTAAAATCTGTGTGTGCCCCTGTGTGTAAACAAACACGGACACTGTCCGTGGGGACAGGCACTTCTGCACATACAGGATACTGAGCACGCAACGTCGGCATATATAACATTACACCAAAACCCAGGGTACTTTTTTTCTCCTTATCAAAAATGTACTGGGCCATAGCTCTGTGAATATACTTGGTGATCTAAGCTATTCATTAAAGGTAATAGAACAGAAAAATAACTTTTGATACACAGCCACTCCAACATGTTATGTTTTAGAGTCTTTGCTAAATCACATTGTCAGAGTTCACTTTATTTTACCAGTGAGTCAATGTGAAAGAATGAACCCTCTCTCTCAGAAATGTCTCTCCTTAATGCTCAGGACCTGCTCTGCTAAGTTTAATACAGTGACAGTTCCAGGCTTAATTTACTCCTTGGAACAAGCCATTAAGTATGCATTGCAGCTCTGTGCCTGCTCTGTGAACTGTCCCCTTTTCTTAAATACACAGCCACGTAGTAAAGGTCCCCCAGGAGGCGATTTGAACTAGGTTTGGTAGTTAGAAGAAAATCAGGCATAATGTGCACGCATCCAGAATCTTTCATGTGACACCAGGAATTTTTCAATCATCATCAAGAATCATAAAATACTTAGGAATAAGCCTAACCAAAGATGTAAAGGATCTGTACACTAAAAACTATAGAAAGCTTATGAAGGCAATTGAAAAAAAAATAAAAACAAATGGAAAAACATTCCATGCTCATGGATTAGAAGAATAAGTACTGCTAAAATGTCAATACTACCCAAATCAATCTACACCTTCAACGCAATCCCAATCAAAATTGCACCAGCATTCTTCTAGAAGCTAGAACAATCAATCCTAAAATGTATATGGAACCACAAAAGACTTCAAATAGCCAAAGTAATATTGAAGAACAAGACCAAAGCAGGAGGCATCACAATGCCAGACTTTGGCCTTTACTACAAAGTTGTAATCGTCAAGACAGCATAGTATTGGCACAAAAACAGACACATAGACCAATGGAATAGAATACAGACTCCAGAATTGAACACACACAAGTACGGCCAAGTAATCTTTGACAAAGCAGGAAAGAATATCCAATGGAAAAAAGATAGTCTCTTTAACAAAGGGTGCTGGGAGAACTGGACAACAACAGGCAAAAGAATGAAACTAGGCCATTTTCTTACCCCATTCACAAAAATAAACTCAAAATGGATAAAGGACCTGAATGTGAGACAGGAAACCGTCAATCCCTAGAGGAGAAAGCAGGAGAAAATCTCTCTGACCTCAGCTGCAGCAATTTCTTACTTGACACATCTCCAAAAGCGAGGGGATTAAAAGCAAAAATGAACTATTGGGACCTCATCAAGATAAAAAGCTTCTGCACTGCAAAGCAAACAATCAACAAAACTAAAAGGCAACCGACAGAATGGGAAAAGATATTTGCAAATGACATATCGGACAAAGGGCTAGTATCCAAAATCTATGAAGAACTCACCAAACTCCACACCCAAAAAACAAATAATCCAGTGAAGAAATGGGCAGAAGACATGAATAGACACTTTCCGAAAGAAGACATCCAGATGGCCGACAGGCACATGAAAAGATGCTCTGCATCACTCCTCATCAGGGAAGTACAAATCAAAAACCACACTGATATATCACCTCACGCTGGTCAAAGTGGCTATAATGAACAAATCAGGAGACTCTAGATGCTGGCGAGGATGTGGACAAACAGGAACACTCTCACACTGCTGGTGGGAATGCAAACTGGTGCAGTCGCTCTGGAAAACAGTGTGGAGGTTCCTCAAAGAAACAAAAATAGAACTACCCTACAACCTAGCAAAAGCACTACTAGGAATTTACCCAAGGGATACAGGAGTGCTGATGCATAAGGACCCGTGTATCCCAATGTTTATAGCAGCACTTTCAACAATAGCCAAATTATGGAAAGAGCCTAAATGTCCATTGACTGATGAATGGATAAAGACATTGTGGTTTATATACACAATGGAATACTACTTGGCAATGAGAAATCTGGCCTTTTGTAGCAACGTGGATGGAACTGGAGGGTATTATGTTAAGTGAAATAAGTCAGGCAGAGAAAGACATATCATATGTTTTCACTCATATGTGGATCCAGAGAAACTTAACAGAAGACCATGGGGGAGGAGAAGGAAAAAAAAAATAAAAAAAGAGGGAGAGAACCAAACCATAAGAGACTCTTAAAAACTTACAATAAACTGAGGGTTGATGGGGGTGGGGGGGAGACGAAGGTGGGTGATGGGCATTGAGGAGACCACCTGTTGGGATGAGCACTAGGTGTTGCATGGAAATCAATTTGACAATACATTTCATAAAAGAAAAAAAAAAGGAATTTTGCAGTCATTAAAAAGTCAACCGTATGGGGGCGCCTGGGTGACTCGCTTGATTAAGTGTCTGACTTCAGCTCAGGTCATGATCTCACGGTTTGTGGGTTCGAGCCTCGTGTCAGGCTCTGTGCTGACAGCTCAGAGCCTGGGGCCTGCTTCTATTCTGTGTTTCCCTCTTAGCGCCCCCACCCACTTACGGTCTGTCTCTCTCTTTCTCTCTCTAAAAATAAATAAACATTATTATTTTTTAAAGTCAACCATATGCCTTTTCAGGTATTTTCTCCTGCATAGATGGACTGAGAATTAATAACAGTGACTACATTATTTAACAGACGCAGTAAAGAGATCATCACCAGGTGAGGACCATCACTGCCACCAACGGCTTCTCCAGCCAGATATGGGGACATATGGTGCCTTCTGAGAATGTGCAAATGCAGAGTATACTGTGCATACTGGGGCATACTGGGGACAGGCACAGGCTGGCAACTCCCATTCACCTTGGCAAAGAACGAACCTGTGCGTTCTGACTCCAGGAATGCCTGGAATACGGACTGCCTCTAATTAACAACCGAGAGAAACGCAGTGGTATAAAATTGATAGAAGAAATGTAAAATTGAACAAATGAATAATGATTAAATGGAAAAGCTATCTGTAACTCCCAGTAAATTATATTTTATGGCATCAAAAACATGCAATTTTTTTCCCCAGAAGAAAGGATCTAGAATTTCCAAGGTAAAGAACTTTGGCATAAAATATGAGAGGAAGAGGGTATTGAATTTAGAAGCATGGCAGGCCCAACAGGAACAGATACTAAACTAAACAGTCAGGAAAGGCCTCAAATCCCAAAGCAGAGCACCCCCTCCAGCATGCTAAGGGCAGAGGCGCAACAGCGTGAGCTTTGGCCACCCGGCTAGCTTTCCTTCCTTCCTTCCTTCCTTCCTTCCTTCCTTCCTTCCTTCCTTCCTTCCTTCCTTCCTTCCTTCCTTCCTTCCTTCCTTCCTTCCTTCCTTCCTTCCTTCTTTCTTTCCCCAAATGCCCCTAGGACAGGACCTGTGACGGATGGCAGGATTCTGTCTTGAGGATGTAAGAGGCAGTCTCTATTCCCACATCGCTCACAGGCCAGCAGGATCGTGGCTCAAAGACAAAGTAACACCCCACCTCAGAGCGGTTTCCCCAATTCAAAACGCAGCCAGAATTCGTCAGTGCCTGTGGGGTGAGATCCAGGGTCCCCAGCCTTTCTCTCTTGCACTCCCCCACCTGCCCCACCCCCGATCTTCCTTCTGGGCTCCCAACCAGCTTCACTCCAGCCTCAGGGCTTGCACCTGTGCCCTCCACCAGAAATGCTCTTGTGCTCCGTCACTGAGTGGCCGGCTCTCTGTCTGTCACCTGCCCTTCCTTGACTTCATGGCAGGTGAGCTCCAGTCAAGGCAAACAGACAGCCTCGTAGACAGAGGCGTCCAAGCAACTGCAGGACACGTATGGTGAGGGCAGTGCTCTGCGGAGGAGGTTTCAGCGAGCCCTGGCTCTGTACACCCTTTGGGTGACACTGCTGGTGCTCAAGGTCACCCAGAGTTGCAGAGCAGGAGCGATATGGGGAAAGTCAGAATTCTCACCGTTCTTAACAAAATTCAACTGATTTTCCTCAAAACAACAACGGAAAACAAAAACACAGAAAAACTTATGTTCCTGGAAGACTTTGATTAATTTCTAGAGTTGTGGAAAAGCTTCTTCTGACCATTTCGGCCATCTTTTCTTAGTGGGAGAGTGACATTCAGAGGTCGTTACTCTGTTGTTTCCCTTCTCTCTGTCTCTGTCTCTGTCTCTGTCTCTGTCTCTGTCTCTGTCTCTGTCTCTCTCTCCCCCCTCCTCTCTCTCTTTCACATTTAAACTCCCCTCTTGGCTGCATCATCCTGTAGGCAGCTTCAGTACTTCCCTTTGAAAACTCCTCCCTCTTCTCTCCAGTGCTCCCCCAGCTACAGACTCTGGAGGCATCTGAGGGCGCCAGACCAGCTTCTCAGGCGCATCCACTGCTGCGTCCACTCCACGCTGCTCCTACCCCTCGGCTGGCCCAGGAACCTCCCCAGGGTCTCCTGAGGCCTCCACCCACCCACACCCAACCGCCATCCTCCACACCCTTGCTGGACCTCCCAGCGCCGACTTCCTTCCAGAAACACTCCTCCCCTGGCTACAGTCTCCAGTGTCCTTCCCGCTGCTCCTCAGCCTGCTGGTAAGGCATAGTCTCTTCTACCCATCTGGCAGCCATGGCATTCATCAGAGACACAAGAGGGGAGAGAGAGGAGAGACAGAGGGAGACAAAAGAGAGAGAGAGACAGAAGACAGAGACATGGAGAGACATGGGGGAGACAGAGACAGAGAGAAGAGTGGAGTGAGAGACAGAGAGATGGTGGGCCTCACTCCCTCATGGGTGACATCCTCACTGTTGCTCTGGAACCTCACCCAGGCCCTGGCCTCAGCCTCAGAATGTGTGATTCTCACATGATTTTCTCCAGTCCAGCCCCCTCCTCTGATCTGCAGCTGGCATCTCCCACTGTGCCCTTGTCCCATCCTCTAAACACAGGACCAGGGTGTCCCAGGTAAGTACTGACCTCCTGAAAGCATTGACACATGACCTGGGCTGACAGACCGTCCACTCAGGCCCTGAGACCCTCTGGGACTGCTAGTCCCTACAACTTTTTCCAAATCCCCTGTAATTCCCCTTGGAGTGTGTCTGTGAGCAGTTGCAACATCCATCCCATTTGAAAGACAGGACCCCAGCAATAATCCCCGGAACGCTGCTCACCTACACTGTCCTTGCCAGGCCCTTGCAACATGCTACCTGCTGACCATCCTGTCAGGCACCTGCTCAGAACTGCTGACCATCCCAGTGGGTCACCTGCTCACACCTGCTGACCATCCTGACAGAGTCCTGCTCACACCAGCCCCCTGGAGCTGGCTGGGCACAATTTGTCTGAATCTGCTATCAGTGAAGTCAGCCTGTAGGTGAAATGAGCAAATACTACAACCACTGTTGTTACACACGAGAAGAGGTAGTTGGCACTTCCCTGTTGCCATCATTTCCCAAGCACCTTCAAATGTAAAGATGCTTCCTCGAGCTGACATAGCTATGCTGAGCACCTGCCTGGTTTCAACTCTGGAAGTCATTCAGGAGAACCTCCCCTCTCTCTCATCTGGAAGTCGGTCAGGAGACCCTCCCCTCTCTGGTCCAGAAGTCAGCCAGGAGAACCTCCCCTCTCTCTCATCTGGAAGTCGGTCAGCAGAACATCCACTCTCTGGTCCAGAAGTCAGTTAGGAGAAGCTCCAGTCTCTCTTCCAGAAGCCACTCAGGAGAACCTCCCCTCTCTCATCCAGAAGTCAGTCAGGAGAACCTCCCCTGTCCCTCATCTGGAGGTCATTCAGGAGAGCCTCCCCTCTCTCTCATTCAAGAACCTTCACTCTCTGGTCCAGAAGTCATTCAGGAGAACCTCCCTTCTCCCTCATCCAGAAGTAAGACAGGAGAAACTCTCTGTCTGGTCCGGAAATCAGTCAGGAGAACTTCCCCTCTCTCTCGCCTTGAAGTCAGTCAGGAAAATCTCCCCTCTCTCTCATCTGACATGGGTCAGGAGAACCTCCACTCTCTGGTCCGGAAGTCAGTCAGAAGAACCTCCGCTGTCTCTATTCTGGAAGTCAGTTGGGGCAACCTCCCCTCTCTCTCGTCTGAAAATCATTCAGGAGAACTTCCCCTCACTCTCGTTCAAGAACCTCCCCTCTCTGGTCCAGAAGTCACTCAGGGAAAACTCCCCTGTCTCTCATTCAGAAGTCAGTCAGGAGAACCTCCCCTCTCTCATCCAGAAGTCAGTCAGGAGAACCTCCCATCTCTGGTCCAGAAGTCATTCAGGAGAAACACCCCTCTCTCTCGTCCAGAAGTATGACAGGAGAACCTCCCCTGTGTAGTCCAGAAATCTGTCAACAGAACCTCCCTCTCTCTCACCTGAAAATCAATCATGAGAACCTCCCCTCTGTATCCTGCAAGAGTACCTCCCCTCTCTCATCCAGAAATCGGTCAGCAGAACCTCTCCTCTCTGATCCAGAAGTCTGTGAGGAGAACCTCCCCTCTCTCTCATCCAGAATTCATTCAGAGAACCTCCCCTCTCTTGTTCAAGAAACTGCTCTCTCTGGTCCAGAAGTCAGTAAGGAAAATCTCCCCCCGCTCTCATCCAAAAGTCAGTCAGGAGAAACTCCCCTCTCTCATCCAGAAGTCATTCAGGACCACCTCCCCTCTGTCACATCCAGAAGTCGGTCAGGAGAAGCTCCCCTCTCTCTCTCTCCGGAAGTCATTCAGGACTACTTACACTCTCTCCTGCTCAAGAACCTCCCCTCTCTGGTACAGAATTCAGTGTGGAGAACCTCCCTTCTCTCTCGTCTAAAGTTAAGACAGGGGAACCTCCCCTGACTGCTCTGGAAGTCAGTCAGGAGTACCTCCCCTCTCTCTTGCCTGAAGTCAGTCAGGAGAATCGCCCCTCTCTTTCCATCAAGAGAACCTCCACTCTCTGGTCCAGAATTCTGTCAGGAGAACCTCACCTCTCTCTCATCCGGAAGTCATTCAGAAGAATGTCTCCTCTCTCTCTTCAACAACCTCCCCTCTCTTGTCCAGAAGTCACTCAACAGAACCTCCCCTCTCTCCCGTCCAGAAGTCAGTCAGGAGAAACTCCACTCTCTGGTTCAGAAGTCAGTCAGGAGAACATCCCCTCTCTCTCATCCAGAAGTTGGTCAGCAGAACATCCATTCTCTGCTCCAGAACTCAGTCAGGAGAACCTCCCATCTCTCATCCAGAAGTCAGTCAGGAGAACCTCCTCTATCTCATCCAGAAGTCAGTCAGGATAACTCCCCTGTCTTTCATTCAAGGACCTCCACTCTATGGTTCAGAAGTCAGTCAGGTAAACTTCCCATCTCTCTCGTCCAAAAGTCAGTCAGAAGAACCTCCCCTCTGTTGCCCAGAAATCAGGCAAGAGAACCTCCACTCTCTCATCAGGATGTATGTCAGTAGAACGTCCACTCTCTGGTCCAGAATCAGTCAGGAGAACCTCCCCTCTCTCTTGTCCGGAAGTCGGTCAGCAGAACCTTCACTCTCTGGTCCAGAAGTCATCCAGGAGAACCTCCCCTCTTCTCTCACCTAGAAGTCAGTCAGGGTGATCTCCCCTCTCTCTCCTTCAAGAGAAACTCCATCTATGGTCCAGAATTCG
Organism: Panthera onca; assembly: GCF_046562875.1. Lineage (NCBI taxonomy): Eukaryota > Metazoa > Chordata > Mammalia > Carnivora > Felidae > Panthera > Panthera onca. The sequence goes on along the minus strand of NC_138358.1, from coordinate 7,649,908 downwards.
GTCAGGAGAACCTCCCCTCAGCCTCATTCAGGATCCGCTGATCTCTGTTCCAGAAGTCCGTCAGGAAAAGCTCCCCCTCTCTCTTCCAAAGTCAGTCAGGAGAACGTCCCCTCTATCGTCCAGAAATCAGTCGGGGAACCTCCCCTCTCTCTCATCTGGATGTCGGTCAGCAGAACCTCCATCTCTGGTCCAGAAGTCAGTCAGGAGAACCTCCCCCTCTCTCTCACCTAGAAGCCAGTCAGGATGATTTCCCCTCTCTCTCCTTCAAGAGAACCTCCATCTCTCGTCCAGATTTCGGTCAGGAGAACCTCCCCTCACTCTCATTCAAGAACCACTGATCTCTGGTTCAGAAGTCCGTCAGGAAAACCTCCCCCTCTCTCTTCCAAAGTCAGTCAGGAGAATGTCCCCTCTATCGTCCAGAAATCAGTCGGGGAACCTCCCCTCTCTCTCATCCGGAAGTCGGTCAGCAGAACCTCCGCTCTCTGGTCCAGAAGTCAGTCAGGAGAAACAACATTCTCTCACATCTGGAGGTTGGTCAGTAGAACCTCCCCTCTCTCGCGGCCTGGAAATCAGTCAGGAGATTCTCCCCTCTCTCTCCTTAAAGAGAACCTCCACTCTCTAGTCCAGAATTCAGTCAGGAGAACCTCCCCTCACTCATCCAGAAGCCGATCAGGAGAACCTCCCCCCTCTCTCAAAAAAGAACCTCCACTCTCTGGTCCAGAAGTCACTCAGGAAAACCTTCTCTCTTTCTCGTCCAAAAGTCAGTCAGGAGAACATCCCCTCTCTGGTCCAGAAGTCAGCCAGGAGAACCTCCCCCCTTTCTCATCCAGAAGTCAGTCAGGAAACCTCCCCTCTCTCTTGTTCAAGAACCTCCTCTCTCTGGTTCAGAAGTCAGTCAGAGGAACCTCCCCTCTCTCGTTCAGAAGTCAGTCAGGAGAACTTCCCCTCTCATATCCAGACGTCAGTCAGGAAAACCTCCCCTCCTTCTCATCGAGAAGTCAGTCAGGAGAACCTCCCCTCTCTCTCATCTGGAAGTTGGTCAGGAGTACCTCCCCTCTCTGGTCCAGAAGTCACTCAGGTGAACCTCCCCTCTGTCTCATCCAGATGTCAGTCAGGAGAACCTCCCCTCTCTCTTATCCAGAAGTCGGTCAGGAAAACCTCCCCTCTCTCTCGTTCAAGAACTTCCCCTCTCTGGTCCAGACGTCAGTCAGGAAGAATCTCTCCTCTCTCTAACCCAGAAGTCAGTCAGCAGAACCTCCCTTCTCTGTCATTCATAAGAACTTCCACTCTCTTGTCCAGAAGTCAGTCAAGACAACCTCCCATCTGTCTAACTCAAGAACCTCCACTTTCTGGTCCAGAAGTCAGTCAAGAGAACCTCCCATCTCTCTCGTTCAACAACCTCCACTCTCTGGTCCAGACGTCAGGAAAACCTGCCCACTCTCTCATGTAAAAGTCAGTTAGGACAACCTACCCTCTCTCGTCCAGAAGTCAGTCAAGAGAACCTCCCTTCTGTCTCATCCAGAAGTCGGTCAGTACAACCTCCACTCTTTGGTCCAGAAGTCAGTCAGGAGAACCTCCCTTCTCTCGTCAAGAAGTCAGTGAGGAGAACCTCCCCTCTCGTGTCCAGATGTCAGTCAGGAGAACCTCCCCCCTCTCATCCAGAAATCAGTCACCAGAACCTCCCCTCTCTCTTATCCTGGAGTCACTCAGGAGAAACTCCCCTCTCACTTATTCAAGAACCTCCCCTCTCTGGTCTGGAAGTCAGGAGATCTTCCCCTCTCTCTTGCCGAGAAATAAGACAGGAGAACTTCCCCTGGTCTGGGCCAGAAATCAGCCAGGAGTACCTTCTCCTCACTCTCGTCCAGAGGTCAGTGAGCAGACCCTCCACTCTCTGATCCAGAAGTCAGTCAGGAGAACCCCCACCCCACCCCCTTCTCTCTCTTCTGGAAGTTGGTCAGGAGAACCTCCCCTCTCTCGCCTGGAAGTCAGACAGGAGATCTCCCCTCTCTTTTTTCAAGAGAACCTCCACTCTCTGGTCCAGAATTCCATCAGGAGAACCTACTTTCTCTTGTCCAGAGTCAGTCAGGAGAACCCCCCCTCTCTCTCATTCAAGCAACTCCACTCTCTGGTCCAGAAGTCAGTCAGGAGAACCTTCCCTCTCTCGTCCAGATGTCCGTCAGGAGTACCTCCCCTCTCTCTTGTCCGGAAGTCATACAGGACAACCTCCTCTCTCTCTTGTTCAAGAACCTCCCCTCTGTGGTCCAGCAGTCAGTAAGGAGTACCCCCCTCTCTCTCACTCAGATGTAAGACAGGAGAACCTCCCCTGTCTGGACTGGAAATCAGTCAGGAGAACCTCCCATATCTCTCTTCCGGACGTTGGTCAGCAGTACCTCCACTCTCTGGTCCAGAAGTCAGTCAGCGGAACCTCTCCTCTCTCTGACCTGGAAGTCAGTAAGGAAAATCTTCCCTCACTCTCGACCAAAGTCAGTCAGGAGAACCTCCCCTCTCTCTTGCCTGAAGTCAGTCAGGAGAATCTCCCCTCTCTCTATTTCAAGAGAACCCCCACTCTCTCATTCACAAGTCAGTCAGGAGATCCTCCCCTCTCTCGTCCAAAAGTCAGTCAGGAAATCCTCCCCTCGCTCTCATTCAAACACTGCCAATCTCTGGTCCAGAAGTCAGTCAGGAGAACCTCCCCTCTCTCGTCTAGAAGTCAGTCAGGAGAACCTCCCCTCTCTCTCATTCAAGAAACTCCACTCTCTGGTCCAGAAGCCAGTCAGGAGAACCTCCCTTCTCATCCAGATGTCAGTCAGGAGTACCTCCCCTCTCTCTCGTCCAGACGTGAGTCTGGAGTACCTCCCCTCTCTCTTGTTCAAAAACTTCCCCTCTGTAGTCCAGAAGTCAGTCAGGAGAACCTCCCCTCTCTCTCATGCAAGAAACTCCACTCTCTGGTCCAGAAGTCAGTCAGGAGAACCTCTCCTCTCTCGTCCAGATGTCAGTCAGGAATACCTCCCCTCTCTCTCTCTTACCGAAGTCATACAGCACAACCTCCCCTTTCTCGTGTGCAAGAACTTCCCCTCTCTGGTCCAGAAGTCACTCAGGAGTACCTCCACTCTCTTGTCCAGATGTCAGTCAGGAGTACCTCCCCTCTCTCTCATCCGGACGTCGTACACGACAACTTCCCCTCTCTCTTGTCAAGAACTTCCCCTCTCTGGCCCAGAAATCAGTCAGGAGAACCTCACCTCTGTCATGTCTGGAGGTCGTTCAGCAGAACATCCACTCTATAGTCCAGAAGTCAGTCAGGAGAACCGCCCCTCTCTCTCATCTGGAACTCATTCAGGAGAACCTCCCATCTTTCTCTTTCAAGAACCTCCCCCGTCTCTCTCATTCAAGAACCTCCAGCCCAGAAGTCAGTCAGGAGAAGCTCTCCTCTCTCTCATCCAGAAGTAAGGCAAGAGAACCTCCCCTGTCTGGTCCAGAAATCAGTCAGGAGAAAGTCTGCTCTTTCTCTCCTGGAAGTCAGTCAGGATAATCTCCCCTCTCTGTCCTTCAAGAAACCTCCACTCTCTGATCAAGAAATCAGTCAAGAGAATGGCTCCTCTCTCTCATCCTGAAGTCGGTCAGCAGAACCTCCCTTTTCTGGTCCAGAAATCAGTCAGGAGAAACTCCCCTCTCTCTTCCCTGGTAGTCAGTCAGAATAATCTCCCCTCTCTCTCTGTCAAGAATATCTCCACTCTCTGGTCCAGAAATGAGTCAGGAGAACATCCTCTATCTCTCGTCCAGGAGTGCATCAGCAGAACTTCCCCTCTCTCGCCCAGAAGTCAGTCAGGGGAACCTCCCCTGTCTCTCATTCAAGAACATCTACTCTATGGTCCAGAAGTCAGTCAGGAAAACCTAACTTTCTCTTCTCCAATATTCAGTCAAGAGAACCTCCCCTCTCCTCCAGACGTCAGTCAGAACTTCCCCTCTCTCCCTTCCGGAAGTTGGTCAGCAGAACCTCCACTCCCTCTTCCAGAAGTCAATCAAGAGAACCTCCCCTCTCTCTCATCAGGAAGTCAGTCAGGAGAACCTCCACTCTCTCGTCCAGAAGTCAGTCAGGAGAACCTCCCCTCTTTCTCATACAAAAGTAAGACAGGAGAACCTCCCCTCTCTCATCCGTATGTCCGTCAGGAGAACCTCCCCTTCTCATCCGGAAATCGGTGTGGAGATCCTCGACTCTCTGGTCCAGAAGACAGTCAGGAGAACCTCTCCTCTCTGTAGCCAGGAAGTCAGTCAGGAGAACCTCCCCTCTCTCATCCAAAACTCACTCAGCAGAATCTCCCCTCTCTCGTCCAAAACTCAGTCAGCAGAACCTACCCTCTCTCTCGTACATGAGAACCCTCCTCTCTTGCCCAGAAGTCAGTCAGGAGAACCTCCCCTCTCTCTCATCCGGAAGTCGGTCTGGAGAACCACCACTCTCTCGTCCAGAAGACAGTGAGGAGAACCTCCCATGTCTCTCACCTGGAAGTCAGTCAGAAGGACCTCCTCTCTCTCTCATGAGCCCCCACAATGAAGCCAGAGTGTCTTAACCAAGAACAAATCAGACCATAGCCTGTTCCTGATCTGAATTCCCACTAACTTGCAAAAACTTCTCCATATTGGCCACTGGATTCCCACATGGATCATTTCATTCTCGCAGTTCCAAAGGGACAGGGGTTTGGAAAAGGAGGAATGGCCAACATCGTTAATTGTGGTAAAGGCATCTAGTGCGGTGAGTACTAGAATGTGTGGAGTGAGAAAAATTATTCCAAACTTTGCCACATTCGGTGGCTGAAAGCAAGCCACGGATCACGTCCACACTAGAGGGAAGGGAATTCCAGGGACATGAGTTCTGGGAGGTCATCTTACTCTGCCTGCCACGCCTCTACACCCCAGTCCCCAGCAAAGGGTGTGAGGAAGAAGAACCCACAGTCCTCACAGTAAAACACGCATTCCCCTGCACCTTGCACACCAACGTCAGTTTTAGGAAGACACGGCGAGGCAAACATTGTTAGCCAGCGCCTAATTCATCCAGGCGTTGTCAGCCAAGTGGAAAGCTACTTATTTACCGAGTAAGAGAGAAACAATCCCGGCCCTTGTGAAGTCTTCAGCTCAGTGCCAAGCAGCATGCTTCAGTGTAGCGATGAGAACACTAAATAACAGAAACACAAAACAGCAGCAACAGCCATTTTTTAAAGGAATTTTGTCAATTTGAAGTCCAATACAGACGCTAATAATTGTTGTATTTACTCTGAATAACTCATCATAATGCCAAAGGTCTGGCTCATTTTTCCTGTGTGTTCAATAAAGCATGTGTTTATAAATACATGTTGAGGTTCCCAGAGAGCTGTGTGCTCCATTCTTCATTCTGAGAGACAATTGATTAGCAGTACCTTGAAGTCATTTTTCAAGGAATAACCATCAATATTGACAGCTGCCAGTCTTTTCCATTTATAATCAGCTAAAAACAGTTCTTGCCCATGGGGAAAATATTTACGTTTCCAACCTGGGGTTACTTTCTAACTCCCAGGGTAGGAATCAGGCATTATGTTGTGGTTCCTTAGAGATTCAGCTGTCCAAACAACAGCTGACACAGAGAGCTGTGTGCACATTTGGAAGGGGGCTGATTAGCATGTGCACCTGCAGAGCACATACACTCCTTGCAACCTTGTTCTCCAGCACTGGCATTCTGCACAGGGCTGGACCCCAGTGGGGCAGGGCAGAAGACACCCATGACTCGGGGTCAGAAGGACCTGAGCTTGAATTCCTGCCTCCCCTCACCCGCTAAATTAATCATGTCCCCAGGCAATTGCTTCATCTCTGAGTCTCAGGCTCCCCTGGGCGGTGAAGCCCCCAGCCCCTCAGTTTCATAGACATTTGATAGGGACTGAGCTTGAACCGCACACACCCTGAAAACCATAGAGCACAAGGGTGGTTTGCAAGGTAACTGGCAACTCCGGGGCACGTTCCCTGTACTAGATTCAGTTCTTTAAAAGTACTGGATACAAGGTTTTGCAACAGAAAAATGGGCTTGTATGTTGTGTTTCACTGGTGGAAAGAGAATTGTTTTCTCTTAGCCCCCCCACCCCGACTCCACCGGCCCAGCTAGTCTGGTGACAGCTGAGACAAACGAGTGAAGAAGGGGCCCACACGACCTCACCTGTGGGAAGAGCATCCTCATGGCAGCCCTGGGGAGACGACAACCAAGTGAGGAGCTCACTGCCATGTGCTCTCCCCATCCCCACCCTCGCCCCCATCCCCAGCCACCAGCAGGAAGGTGGCAGCTCACTTTGTGGGGACGGGAGACACGCTGGCCGAAGGTGACACACTCTGTGTTCAGAACACTTGTGTGATGGTCACACCTGCCTCTTTGGGGCTCCACAAATATGCCACCAGCCATCACCAAGACCATCACCCATCCGGCCTGCGTGTCATGAAACTAGAGGACCTTCATTCAGGATCAAGATCTGGAGACTGGTGGAGATGATTGCAGGACACCTTAGTCTTCCGGGGCCCAGATTTGACTGGTATGTGAGAGTCAGCCCAAGGCAGGCTTCTCTGTCCCCTGAGTAGGAGTTCATCCTTCTATGGGAGGCTCGTGAGAACATCCCGGTGTATGTGTGTGCACACACACTCACACACACCTCTCGGGGATACTACAACGCTGTCAGCTCTGAGCACGCGATGCATGAACTCTAGGCAAATGTGTTTAACAAACTGCAGGTTTTTGAGGGGGGGGGGAAGGATACTGATGCTATCTCTTCCCCAAACTGGTTTAAGATTACCAGTAAAGGTAAGAAGGAGTGGTCTCAAACACCAACCACCCCTGAAATACTGAGAGATTTGCCAAACTCATAGTGAACAAGAAACACAAGAGCAGAGACTATCACAGAGACTTTCCTGATGTACCGAGAACCCGGAACGGCACTCTTTGCCCCTCATCCTTCATCATGGCCCTGAATCTCCACAACCATTTCAAGAACTAAGCATCAGCACTGTCCCCTTCTCACAGATGAGAAAACAAAGGCTTGAAATCTTCCACCCATGTTTCCTTGGTCTGACAGCTGAGAAGGAGCGTGATGGGCACTGAGTTCTCCAATTCCACTTTCCCAATCTTATTTAATAGTGAGGATTGCTTCTGGAACATGCACAAGAAAGTAGCCAGCAGGCCTTTCATGATAGACGGTGCTTGTAAGATAAACATCGATTCGGTTGGAATGACGCCCTCCACCCGCCCCCCCTCCCCGCCCCCGTAGATATATAGGGTTTTGCTTTTAGCGTATCCTCTCCTTTACCGGGAAAAAAAACACACACATATTGGCATATCATTTGAAAAGATTACAAATGACTCTTGCAAGTATAATAACACCATTGATCAGTAGACTTGGAGATGAGGCACGCGCTGGGATAAAAGTATTTTTCTCCCAAAGGGACAACACACTTAGCGATAAAGTGCCCATCAACAGATCCTGCCCAGCAGTGAAAACACAGGCTATGGACACATAACTAGGGAGGGTGTGCACAGCACTCTCAGCTGGAACACAGAATTATTTTATTTATGAAAAAGCACTTGCGCAATTTTGCTGACAGAGGGGCTTACTTGGGAAGGAGAGTGCGTTCCGCTCAGATTTCTTTATTGCTATGCCACGGAACTCCAAGCGCTGCCCAAAAAACTGTCATCATCAAGTCTGCATTTCGGGGATCAGGAGTGAGCCATAAAAACTGACCCCTGGCAGGCTGCAACTTGATAACCATCCTCTAAATGAATAAACAGCTTCTTCTGTCACTCCTCGTGGTAGCTTAGACATGAACACTCTTTGGAGTCCCATATGTTCAAGAGAAGCCAGTGCAGTGTCACTGGGATGGAGGGAGGGTGGCTAGAGATGGGAGACACTTCTGTGGATTATGACAGCAGTGCTTTGTTTCCATATAGTTCCTGCTTTCAGACTGAACAGATGGAACCTTCACTCCCTGCACAGTATGGGATATTCCTCCCCAAATGATCATCCTTGGTGCCATCTCCCAGGCCAGCTTTGGGCCATCGCAGTTACCCACAAGCCTGTGCCATGAAGTCTCAGGGAGGGGAAGTGAGCAGAGAGGTGCTTCTTTCTAATGCACCCTGACCTTCCTCAAGCCACACGATCCCCAGTGTCAGAGAACAAGTCCTGATGGGACCAAGCCTTTCGTTTTCAAAGCATGGTCCTCAGACACCCAGGGCACCACATCTTCAGAACTGCTGTGTTTTCCACCTCTAATTAAGGATTTGGGGGTACAGCACGGAGCCCCAGGGAGTCTGGACACGGCTTATTTGCAACAGTAAAGAATGAGCTCCGACCACTCAGGATAAGATGTGAAGGCTTGTGGTATCTCTCTACTGATGCTTCTCCATGCTTCTCCCCACCCATCCCACACCCTGCGAGGGCAGGCAGTATGGCAGGGACTAAGTTGACGGAGGGACCATGGAGATTTACATGGTTTTGGAACTTACAAAACTTGCTCAGAGTTTTTCCTCCTGGCTCAGGCCGGGTCCAGGACATGGCTCGGTCCCCACATGGCCATAAAACCAGCTCTGAGGCCACAGGCCAAATGGTTTCCATCTTTTTTTTTTTTAATGGTTATTTATTTTTGAGACAGAGAGAGACAGAGCATGAATGGGGGAGGGTCAGAGAGAGTGGGGACAGAATCTGAAACAGGCTCCAGGCTCCCAGCTGTCAGCACAGAGCCCGACACTGGGCTCAAACTCAAGGACCGCGAGATTATGACTTGAGCGGAAGTTGGATGCTTAACCGACTAAGCCACCCAGACCCTCCCAAACAGTTTCCATCTTAATTCACCCAGCTCCCGGGTCCACCACTGCAGCTGTGGAGGCAACTGCATCCCACAACTTGGCTTCCTCCTTGCACTTTGCTTCATGAAGCCCCAGAACACAGGAGCTGTACTGTTCCCCAATTCCCTGCTGGCAAAGTGAGCTCTTCTCCACTCCTCAGTCGTTGCATGGAAATTGTGGTGAGGCAGGGGACCCAGGAACCCTGTTCTGGCCCCCCGGCCTGTCTGTCGACAAGAATGTGAATTAGGAACCGGTTTTCCTGCCCAGCAAAGGGGTTTGTTTTCCTACTGTGTATAATGACTCTTGCTCAGACTTGTCCATCTCCAACACACTGTTCCAGCAAGGCACAGTAAGTATTTCATCCTGTTAGACATCAGATGGACCCGTTACATGGACACAGTGTAGCAACGGGGCTTGTCCTGTCGTCTGGGAGATAAAAGAGTTCTCCCATGAATTCACTAACACACTCATTGAGCATTCACTATGTAAACGGCCAATTGGGGTTTACTGAGAAGCCAGAGGTGGGACCCTTGTCCTCACAGCTGACAAGTAGCTGTGGATAGTACCGCTGAGCTCCGAGAGTCGGCAGACAAAGACCTGGCTTAGCGTAGCACTAGGTGACCCGTCCATTCAGGGAAGGCCACTCACATGCAGGGGAAGACACTTCTCCAGGTGGGGGAGGGCTCAAAGGAGGAGGTCCTGGAGAGAAGGGGGATATGAGCAGGGTTGGGCAGGGGTCCAGGTGGGGAACTGCAGCTGGAGTCACAAGACAGGCTGCATCTGCCCCCTTGCGGCACACGGAGGGCGCTTGGTGGCCCAGGCATTTGGTGACGTGAAGGCGTAGGCCGGGTAGGGCGGCAGTTTGTCCCCTATGCTCTGCCCTATGAGTCCGGCCCATGTTGACTCTCCCAGACCCCCAACCAAAGATGGCTCAGTGGCCTCCACCTCCCTTCAGCTGGTGAATTATGATGTAAGTTGTGGGCCCGGGGCCCGGGGGACGTCCCTCTGTAGGAGGAAAGGAAGGAGACAGATGTGCTGTCAATGCTGGACAGGAAATTATCCAGCAGGCGATGGTGGGCCAGGCAAATTCACATTCGTGCATATTCACAGAGCCTTGCACACAACATGGAAACACAAGACTCTAGCAGAGAGGAATATGTCCCTTAAAGGGGAATTTGTTCATTCGCGGAGGAAAAGCTTCACAGTTGGTAGAAAGAAAGTGGACTAAGTCATAGATTCAGAGGAACAGGACGGGCCAGTGGAAACTTAAAGGGAAACCAGCCAGACAAGGAGGGGCTGGCACAAACTTGCAGAAATGTCTTGAAGACCAAAGCGGGGAGGAGAGCAAAGGGCACTCAGCTGTGGCGAGACTTCCTTCTCTCTCAGTTACCTGGCGACCAACCCCCTCAGGATGGAAATGATTTAACGGTGAGCAAACCCACATGTTCATGGATGAAAATACCAGCTAGGCAGGACCACCCTGGAGACCCTGAGGGAGGCCTTTAGAGAGGGCTGTTCACCAGGCAGGGCAGCCTGGGGGTCCGCACTGGGTTAAGTCGGGGGCCACCCACAGGCAGACCTGTTCTTCTGCTTCACTGTAACAACTTCCTGCACAGGCTGTCCGCACACTCTCATCTTCGTGTTTGCTGGACCTGGCACTGGAGACTGGCAGGACCCGCTCACCCGGTGCCCACTGCCTGTTGGGGGATGGCACTAGCAAGACCCCCTATTTCTCTGACCTCCCCGAGGGTCCCATCAGCAGCAGGATATGTGGTCACAGGGGAAGGGAGGCCCACCGGAAGTCATGATGACTGCGTGGCATGTCTTCAACTGTCTGTGGTTTCAGGCCAGTTGCTGGCAAAGGTTCCCCCCGGGTGAACTCGATCTTCCCCTGGAGCCTCCCTCCCGCACCTGGAGGGAGGGTCCTTAGACACAGTCTACATCCCCTCGGACGTTAGACTCTCCCCATGTCCACCTCTAAGCCATGACCTGGGGAACAGAGAGGATACACTCTGTAGCCACGAACCACCCAGCAACCCAGGAAGGGCAGTATGGCACATGCTCCCGAAATCATTATTAGTCTTGCAACAATCCCAACTTCTAATCCCACCGATGAGGCCCTAGCCCCCGAAACAGCCGGATGTGCGCAGAAAGACAGAGGTAAATCAGTGCACTTGGTGGCGCGACGACACATTTTCTGTTGGCACTGCTGGGGGTGGACGCTGCTGGAATCTGCTGGGTGGAGGCCAGGGATGGTGGCAGATATCCTGCAGCAGCCAGAAAAGCTCCCGTGGCAAAAAGTAATCCTGCCCAAAGTGTCAACAGTGCTGTTGTGAGAAACCGTGATGCAAAATTGTGTTCATTGCAACGATTTCACAGTTGAGGCAGAGGAAAAAAAAAAAAAAAAAAAAGGAAACGGCCTAACTTTCCCAACATAGAGACTTGCTTTAAATGCATTTAATAACTGGAGAATGTCAAATTCAAATACCTTTTAAAAAGTTCACTTTTTAGGAAAATTTAATGGCATGAGAAAATGTTCCTGGTATAGTGCCGAGCAAACTGGTCAGTGATTCCCAAGGGTTCTGGAGGAAAGATGGACAGGCGAGCCTCAAGGGAAATACTCCAAGTGACACTGTAATGGTGGATGGAAGTCACTGCACGTCTGTGGAAGTCCGCAGATGTACAACACCGAAAATGAACACTAAGGCCAAGTGCAAGCTTTACGGTTAATGACAGAGGATCCCCACCGACCCAGCGCCCATACCTCCTGCACCCTCCCAGGCAAGCTGCCAATGGGAGGAATGGGGGAGCAGGAGGGAGAACTTACAGGGGGCGCCTTGGCAGTCCCCATGGGTTTCTCTGTGAACTAAAACTGCTCGATGAGTCCATTACTTAAAATAATGATAAAGGAGGTTACGGATATCACGCTGCCTGTTCCACTGTCACCTTGATGACATCAAGACTCCTCACTCAACCCCCCACCACCCTCACCTTCCAGGAGGATGACCGAGGACTGAGGACAGACACGCCGCCGGAAATTTGGAAGCAATCACCTAAGTGCAGGAGTGACGGCCGGGTGCCTCTTCAGATGGGGAACTCACAGCACTGACTTCCCTCTGTGTCTTCTACCGTCAAGGTGAGAAACGTGTGTCTCTCTCTCCCTCTGAGTGTTCAGCCTCTGGGGAGGGGTGGCGCTGGGCCTCCCACCCCTCCAGGAGGACGCGGGGCTCTACCACATGCATACTGCCTAGCCAGGGGCCAGGCCACCATTGGCCTCCTCAGACGGTGGGGGCCCGGGTTATTCACGGGGGAGCTGGGCATTCCAGAGGACCTGCAGGAAGGGCAGACTCCCTCACCCTCCCGCGCCAGCTCACTGGTGCTCTGCGCCTGGGCTTCTGGACACGAGTGCCTGGTCTCGGGGAGGGTGTGGGCAACCCAGGGTCCTGTGTGCAAACCACATCTTAATCCCTGAACCAACTCCCCAGGCTAACAGAGACTCCCGATGCATCTTGCAAGCATGTGCCTGGACACATGTGCCCGCAGCTGCGAGGAAAGAACCACAGACTGAAACATTAACAGGACTCATGCAGTGCTTAGTTTGGGAAGGTGGAATTGTGGTTCACTTTCTCCCCAACATTTTGTTTTAAAAATTTCAAGCCTATAGAAGAGTGAAAAGTACGACTCTCACTTGCATCATTTGCGTGTGTTTTATGTATCTACGTGGATATATAGATATGGGACATTTATAAGTATGTATATAGAAACCCATTTATAACGATGTATATAGAAATATTATATATTAATATATATAAATTATGTAAATGTAATGTATAATTATTTATAAAATAATTACGTAGGGATTTTTAACAGAAGAATCACGTGTATGTGTGTATACATAAAGGCACGTTTCTTCTTTTAGGCTGAAGTGTTAGAAAGCTCCTTACAGACACCACATCCTCTAGCCCTGTTACTTAAGCATTGCGCACCTTCCGAGACCCAGGGCATTCTCCACTGACATCCCTGGCCTTGATGTTGACAGGTCTGGTCCCTTGCACTTGGGGCCCACCTGTGGGGTCAGGAAAGGTTCCTCTACCCTCCCTTCCCACCCCGCCCGGCCCAGCCCCTCCCCCTACTTCTGCCAATCTCCCCAGGATCACTTTCCTACTGAAGCACCTGCTCATGGATCCTCTGCTCAGAGTGTGCTTCCGGACACCCTGACCCAAGATGCAGCGTCACCAAGAGAGAGGTCACTCCACAAATGAGCCCTTGCAAATGCAAGACATGCTTTTCTTTCAGGTCTTCTATTTCCTTCTTGCGTTGTTATCTAGGCTGAATTTATGAAAGGAAAGCACACCCAGGGCTTCTCATGGCAAATAAGAAACATTCCCAATGTCCTCAAATATTTGAAGGCAGCTTCGGAACCGTGGAGTTCAGCGCCAACAGCTTCTGGAGACAGCTAGGCTCGTCACTGAGGAACTCACACAGAGAGAACGTGTCGCTATTTCACACTCACAGTGTAGAGACTTGCTCCTGGAGACCACACAGGGCAAGCCCCCATCTGAGGCGTGAGTACATCTGTAGTAACCCACGGGGGCCCCTGCCTCTGGAGACAGCCTAACGTTTGCTGAGCTACTGCTGACTGCGGGAGATGCTTTTCTCCCTCCTGGCTGAACTCCTCTTCAGTGCCAACTCCACCCTTGGACCACAGCTCTGGTTTCCTTTTTTTTTTTTTTTCTTTTTAATGTTTGTATTTTTTTTTTTTATTTTGGAGGGGGAGGAGAGGGGCAGAGAGAGAGGGAGACACAGAATACGAAGCAGGCTCCAGGCTCCGAGCTGTCAGCACAGAGCCTGACACGGGGCTTGAACCCACGAACCGTGAGATCATGACCTGAGCCACAGTCAGACACTCAACCGACTGAGCCAGCTAGATGCCCCAACTCCAGCTCTGTTTTCTAAAGCAACAAGGGGAACAAATAATCCCTCTTTTCACACACAAGACTTTCAGAGGTGGCAGAAAGCAAGCTCTCCAGCTCCACCTTGTCCCCATGCTGGGTGTATGTGGCCTCGACAACACACTGTTCATTCCCTCATTCAGCAAATGCTTCAAGGGCCCACCACCCATCAGACAGGTGGTCAGTGACGGAGACAGATTGGTGAACCAGACAGGCAACCTGAAGCTTATGAATCCATGTGTAGACAATGAGCATCTGTTCCTCATTCCACGGGGTCCAGTCCCACAAAGTCACCCTGCAGAACTTCCAAGCCAAAGGCAGGGAGAAGACTCTTGCACCTTTCTCCTTAAAACGTTCCCCAGGAGTCTTCTGCAGAACACAAGATCCCAAGAGATGCTCCCCAAACAGAGGTCCTAGGAGCACGTGAGATTAACAAAGGCAGTCACATACTCTTCTGGGGTCATAGCACGCGGTGTGTTAGCAATTCAGCATCTTCCTGTTGTGCAACATCTACTTGACTGCTCTTAAACATTTTTTTAACACTTATTTGTATTGAGAGACAGAGCATGAGTAGGGGAGGGGCAGAAAGAGGAGGAGACAAGGAATCCAAAGCAGGTTCCAGGCTCTGAGCTGTGAGCACAGAGCCTGACGAGGGGCTTGAATTAACCGAGAGATCATGACCTAAGCCAAAGTCGGACGCTTAACCAGCTGAGCCACCCAGGCGCCCCTATTTGACTTCTTTTAAACCAGTGTCTCCCCAACCTATTGGAACCACACAACTCAGTCTTTTTTTTGGAAGAGAAGTTTTCCTGTTTTATCTTTTGCAACTAGAATGCCTTGAAGCATTCTTGCTTTGCCCTATCCTTAAAACTGGAGACAAAGTAAAACCTGGGTAGGCACTTTCCCTTCCCCCTCCCCACCTCAGGGGAGGAGACAGGAAGTTGTGTGCTGGAGCCAGGGTCTGCATGATCAGCAGGAAATGAGCGGCAGTCCCTCTGGGCACATCATGAAGGCCTCCAAGCAGGAGTCAATGTGTCCTCGGGAAGCGACAGGAGATTGGGCAGACAGATTGGTCTATCCTAGGGTCAGGGTCTTGGCTCAGAGGGGACCTGTACCATCATCCACTGAGACAAAGCAACCACCTGTGTGTGACGGTCCCCGGTGATGCGTTTGGCATCAAGAGTCGCTTGGCCTGATTGTCACTGGAATCAGGCCCTGCAGGAATGCCCATCAACTCCTGACAACACCACTGCCAGCTCACAGCCCCTGGCCAAGCATCCCAGGCATTTGCGGAACCAGGATGGGGAGGGGGCTGCCCCAGCATTACCAGGACCCTTCTTGTTGTAAGTGACAGAAACTAAACACAGGCGGGTTTATTAAAGACAAGAACATTTTTGGTTCCCATGACCTGGCGAATAAGCACCAGGCCGGCTGCAGGGGGCCAACCTCTGCTGTCAGGTTTATGTTCACCTCCATGGACTACACTCTGGGGAAGCTCCCCTGGTGGTGACACAGTGCACTGGCTCCTGTCCAGGTGAAGAGAGAAGCCTTTCCTGGGTGCTGAGCACAAGTCCCAGGGCCCACTCAACAGGCCAATGAGTGGAAGAAGCTGACTGGCTAGGCCTGGGCCAAGTGGGCTCTCTGTGGCTGGGGTGGAATTAGCCCCACCCAAACCACGCAGACAAAGTGTGGGCACAGAGTGGTCCCCCAAATGAAATTGTGAGTAGCCTTACCCCAACACCCAGGAGCGGCTGTCCACTGTAGGGGAACGGCATACCTACCCGCTGACCCAACCGTGTCAAAGACACTGGAGGACAAATCAGATCTTTACTGTCACTCCCACACCTCGGCTTCTTCCTCAATACCGAGTCCCATCTCGCCCTCCTTCCCCCAGTCGCCTAATGATTACCTTACAGAGAAGAAAGATGGGCCCAGGACTATGCATGCTTAACAATCACTTCGATGGTGTCCAATTCAGGGCGGGAGCAGACCTCCTCCTGGAGGGGACCCCTCAACATGCCCAGAACCAGGGCCCCAACTCTGCAGGAGGTCCACAGGACAAGGCAGGAATCTGAGTGTGCAGCCAACGTCCCACATAATGCTGACGCACGTGACCCTTGAACAGTGCTTTGAAAAAGCCAGGCTGAATCCATGGAGAAGTAACCAGGGCCTGGGAATTTGTTTCATATCTTTAGAAGAACAAAACAGCCCGAGGATATGCATGCAATGCACAGAATCAGAGGAAAAGAAGGGTGTGATGCAAGATGAAGGAGGGGTCTGTTACTGAGGAGAAATGAAGACGTCTGAAATACCTCCGATGCCATGCTCCGAGGTAAAACAATGGAAAACCCCCATCACTGGGAGAAACTGAGAAATGATGGAAATGGTTAGGTGGGAGGTTCGGTCCTCTCTGGGGAGTCAGAAGATCTACTTTGGGGCCCAGGCAGCTCTGTTCCTCAGTGCAGACACCTTCAGTGCATGAAGACCTTGCCTTGGGCTCAGATGTGCCCACTTGTTAGGGTCGGAAGACCAGGAAGTAGAAGCACTGAGCGTGATGATAGACTCCAGCATATAGACACACAGACGTGTCTCCCTGCCTCGTATGGTGTGTGTACACACACACACACACACACACACACACACACACACACACACACGCACCCTGGAAGAGTTCCACTAATTCCTGTGATATGAGAATTTGAATGTTGTACTTTATTTTTATATAAATAAAGAACACAAAAAAAACTGCAAGTCAGGACGGACCAGGCTGTTAACTACATGCCATAGTAACAAACGGTTTCCTGAATATGGTGGCTTAAAACATCAAAGGTTTGTGTCTGAGGAAGCAAAACGCTGTCTGCGGGTGGGTGGGAGTTCTGCTCTGCTCCCCAGTGGGACACCGTTCCGGCACCTCTGCTGCTCAAGGCAGTGGAGGGAGGGAGGGCCTCGTGGATGTCACACCAGCGGTGGAAGTGACATGTGCCGACTCCACTCACAACCCCCGGCCACTTGGGAGTGTTCACCTGACCCCTCCCCCCAACAACAGGGGACATGCCAGGAAAGGTAACTCTACCAGATACACAGAGAGGGACCATATACATAGATGTATTTCTACCATCTACAGAGAAATTGCTTCGTACTAACAACTAGTGCACTCATAAACAATAATAATATGTAGTATATGTATACATATAATATTGCCTGTGTTTACAGATAACATTACATGTACATATACTTACGTGCACAGGTGTACGTGCACACGCACACTCCCCTCTATGCATATGTGTGGTGTGTGTGCACATGTATGTGAGAGTAGGAGTCAATTCACATGGCTTAGTCCACAATAAGCACTTTAAAAAACTAAAAATGAATTATGATCCCAAGCCACGTGTCCTTCTGCAGACCTTGGGCAGTGTCTAATGCCCCTGCACTGCCCTCTCCACACTCACTTTCTTGAAGAGGGGGTGGGTGGCAGGACATCCTGTCCCTGGGTCAGCTAGAGAACCGCTCCACGAGCTACGCACACATTAGCGGGCCTGGCGCCGTGCCAGAGACCAGATGTGGGGCTGTGGCAATGTGAGCTAGCCCCCGCCTTCTCGAAGTTTACGTCACACTGCGGGGACTGATAATGTGTGAACAAACCCTCAGGTAAGACAGTCTCCAATGGTGATAAATGCTCTGAAGAAAATCAACCAGGGACTGGGGGAGGGGGAGGGGTGGTGGCAGCAGGTTCTTTACGTGGACAGGCAAGAGGGCTCTATGAGGAGCTGGTGCATGAAGGAGGTGCCATCGCAAAGAGGCGTGAAGGGGCACTTGGGGACCTGCATCGCTCGCCGGGCAGGGGATCCCGGAGGATGTGTTCGCAGGCCCGGTTGGGGGCAGGCGAGCTGCCAGAAGCCATCTACCAGGGAATTCTGCCCAAGTGGGGCTGCGAGTGCTTCCTGGCCATCTTTGTCTACCCCCCACCCTTGCTCCTTTAGACTCCTGCCCAAACATGTGCGGGACCGTGCGGTTGGCCATGAAGGATCTTCACTAAACAGCTCCCACCACCCTGAGTGATTGCTTTCCATTGGAGACAAATAACCACATAGTTCAGCTCTTTCCCAGGCAGCTCCCCATTCCGAAGAGCCGCCTGCACATTAAGGCTTTTGATGCATGGTGCCCAGCCTGCTTAGGCCTTCTTTATGGCCTCATCAGCAGTAACTGGACGATTACAAAGGCTTCTTCTGTTTTTACAAACAATGATTTATTGGACCCCTTCAAGACTTCTTTCCCAAATCTGGGTATTACATGGGCATGTTTTGCTATAATTAAATTCCTAGATTACTGTCAAGCCAATTGTTTTACCCATCCAATCTGTAACAATGCGTTTTTATTGTCTCTTGTTTTTTTTTTTTTTTTTTTGTTTTGTTTTTAAATTTTTTTTTCAACGTTTTTTATTTATTTTTGGGACAGAGAGAGACAGAGCATGAACGGGGGAGGGGCAGAGAGAGAGGGAGACACAGAATCTGAAACAGGCTCCAGGCTCCGAGCCATCAGCCCAGAGCCTGACGCGGGGCTCGAACTCACAGACCGCGAGATCGTGACCTGGCTGAAGTCGGACGCTTAACCGACTGCGCCACCCAGGCGCCCCTTGTTTTTTTTTTTTTTTTATTAAGCTGGAAATAGATGTATTCTATGAGATCCAGAAAAGAAATAAAAACATCCCTATTCTCTAGTCAATCCACCCCAATCAGAGGGACTCTGGAGGAGGGAGGTAGGAATCTTCAGTGAGCTCTACTTAGCGTGGAAGAAGCCAGACATTCTGGGTTTGTCCTCCCCACACTCAACAGGTATTTATTGAGCAACTACTAAATGCTGGCCACTGAGAAGGACACAATGGTGAACAGGACAGGATGAGACTATCCTCAAATGCTTACATTCTGCTGGGACTGACTTGTAACAAAGAAGTAAGTTTAAAACAGTAAGATGGCAGTGTCCTTTATAAAGACAAGCCAACAGCATGCCTGATAGGAAGTGACAATGACTGAAGGCTATGAAAATCAAGTGACCACGTAAGCCCTTTGGAAACTCATATTGAGATGAGATCAGAATTAGGAGGGCAGAGCTAAACCAAGGAAAACAGCACTGATGACAGAAAGAAATAGCAGGTTCAAAGGCTCCGGGGCAGGTGATAGAACCTCAGCAAGTGTTAGAAGTGGCAGAGAGCAGGGAGAATACAAGATGAGGTGGAGAAGCTTAAATGGAGTTGAATTTGCAGGAAAAAGGAAAAGAAGTGTCTTCTGGGAGCAGAAAGTGAGGGAGGAGGGGACTAGGGAGGCTCTGGAAGTAGCCCCAGCCTTGGCTGTATCTTAGGGGCACACCTGTTCAGTACACCTGCTTCACACCCGACTTCTTGGCCAAAGACTCTTGCGGTCCAGGATGGGCATAAAACAGCATGGACCTTCATGCTGGGACGCGGGCACTCTTTCCTAGTGACAAGTGGCCAGAGCAGTTTCCTCCATACCTGGCTACGGCCTCCAACAAGGGAAGTTCTCCAAAACCCTGACAGAAGCTGACCCCCAAGAACAAGTGTGGCTGAATTTTCCTCTCACCAGGAAGGATGAAGTCTCAGCTTGTTCATTCCTTTGATGGCCAGAAAGTAAGGGTATTAGGTATTCCGTGCACTTCAGAGTTGGGAACCTGATGAATCCCTGATGCATTTGTAGCCTTGATACTAGAATGGTACCCGGTGTATCTAGGTGCTCAATAAATGATTAATAGAAAGACCTGCCTGGATTGAAGACTTGGCTGCTTCTCCCACCCCCTCAAGGTGGCCGCATGCATCCAACGTTCCTTCTCATGTCCACCCTGCACCCACAGCTCGCCCCCATTCGAGCACACCCACTGCCCCTCCCTGGGTCCCTACAGAGATAGCGACCACACGCTTGGGCCCTGGGCAGCATGAAGCCTGATCACCTTCCTCCCTCCACAGCCCCTTTCTCGAGCCCTCCTGCCCCTTGTTTCTCACTAAGCCCTTGGAAGTGAGCTGCATTCTCTGACCTTGGCCCAAGGCAGGGTCTGTAAATCTTGCCAGGCTGCTCAGAGATTTGGTCCTGGCCTCAGTATTTGACTTATTGCCTACTTGCAACTTTTCTTCTTTGCAGGTATGCTGTGACCAAAGTAGTGCCCTGAACATCCTGTCATTTAAATCAGGGTCCACCTAGCATGTCTAATCAAACATATGGAAGCACTGTGTGAGCAAAGGCAGGTTCCAGCTGTGGCTCCAAGGCCTGGGGTCTGGGAGGCCAGAGCTCATCAAGCTAGGAAACAGGGCCACGGCCAGCACCCCCTGGGGCCACCCTCCACATGATCCTCGTCTTCTGTTTTGGTCTCTGTCTGTTACTGGATAGGAGGCCAGGGAAGTGAGCGGCTTCAGAATCCAAAGATCCCAGGGTGATGAGGGTTCAGGCAGAACATCTCAAAGTCTGTGGGTGTCACGCACACCCTCTTCCCAAAGACTGTCTGTCTCCCTTCCTTCTGTCACCTTCCAGCATCATAGATTGAGTAAGTGCCAGCTTCCAGAGGGCACAGGAAAGAAGCCTGTCCATTCTACATGCATGCACCTCAGGTGTCCAGTCCTCCTGGTATCCTCTTAGCTACTCAAACCAAAACGTGTGGGGGTCTCCAATGCCTCCTTGCTGGCCTCTTCAATCCACCTCCCTGCCTGAGGTGCCTCCTGCTAACCAGTGCCAGACTGCAGCTGGACTGTGCACACGGCTTCCTGACTCCGCGTTCAGTGACATCACCCAGGCAGCTCGCAATCAGCCAGCGGTGAAGTTGTTTATGTCATGGAATTGTAACACTCATCGTGTTTGTTTTTAAGACTGTTGGCTTACCACTTACCAACACACCACTTCTACATCCCAAATTAGTTTGCCTCTCCCCGTCGCCACCATGACCACCTGACTTCAAGTTATCAACTCTCACTTCAAAAACGGACTTCTCCCATTCCTGCTCCTTCCAGCACACTCTCTTCACTGCAGCTGAAAAGGAAGTTTAAACCTAGATTGGGCTGTCATATCCAATCCTTGCTTAACTTCCTACTAAACTTAAAAGAAGAGTCTGAGCTCCTACCTGTGCCACAAGACCTGACGGATCCGATCCTGTTTATCTCTTCCCTCCCCCTGTGGTCCCTGGACTTGCACCATGCTGGCCTCCATTCTGTGCTGGACCAAACTGACTACCCCCTTATCTCAGGGCCTTTGCACATGTTCTATCTCTGTCTAGAATGTGCTCACCAGCACTTTGCCTGCATGGCTTAAATGCTACATCTTCACAAGGTACTTCCTGGACCAGGTTTCTACTGGATGGCCACACACATCCAATGCCAATTCACTCTATTACTGTTGATTTGGGTTTGCTTATAGCACCTTCACCAGTCATAACTCTTTATTTGCTTCTTTATTTTGCCTATAGTCTGGAAACTCCCTCAAAATTATAAGCCCTCAAAGGATAGGAACTATGTCTATTTTATTCTGCTAGGTATCACTATAGCTTGTTACCTAATAGACACCCAAAACAGCATTTATTGGATGGATGGATGGATGGATGGATGGATGGATGGATGGATGAACATGTCCTCAGAGCAGCTGAGAGACTAGGGGATCTGAACCTGGAAGCCAAGGTGAGGCTTTAAGAAGGCTAGAGCCCTTCTGAAATCATGGAAAATCTTACATATCTATAGATTTTCTTTCTCAGACCCTTCCAACTGTGATCCAAAAACAGCATCCTGTATTGAAAATCATGGGAAGAGAGAGATTTCCCTGGACAATGATCACCTTAGAATCGGATTCTGCCTTACACTTAGCTGCTCACTGGACCTGGGCTCAGTATCATGAATAGAAAGTCAATAACTCTCCAACAAAGAGTGCTCACCAGAGAGTTCTTTGGCTGTCTACTGGGACCTATGGCTGTGCACAAAGAGCAGGGACCCAGGAGGAACTTCTGAAATGGTTTGAGACAGACCCGTGCCCTTGCTGAAAGCATCACAGCCTCCCAGTGTGCTCAGCAGAACCCAGAGCTGGGGACGATCAGATGCTGGCACTGTGCGGCCTCGACAGGAGGCAGGCTGGAGGTCCTGGCATCTTGGGGAGGAATCGGGAGTTGGGGTGGGGGGGCACTGCATTGACATGGTAGCAGCTGGAGGTCTGTATCACAGATTTCCCCCACTTGTAGATCAATACTTCACGCCCATATTGATCTCAATTGTTTTCCTCACTGACAATCAGTAGTTCCAGAGGAAGTGGTAACCATTCCCCAAATAAAAGAGACAACAAGGAAATCTGAGCATAGGCACATTAAAAAAAAGAAGAGGAAAGATTTTCTTTAAAATCATAAAATGATGGGGCGCCTGTGTGGTGCAGTCAGTTAAGCGTCAGACTTCAGCCAGGTCACGATCTCACGGTCCGTGAGTTCGAGCCCCGCGTCAGGCTCTGGGCTGATGGCTCAGAGCCTGGAGCCTGCTTCCGATTCTGTGCCTCCCTCTCTCTCTGCCCCTCCCCCATTCGTGCTCTGTCTCTCTCTGTCCCAAAAATAAAAAAAAACGTTGAAAAAAAATAAAATCATAAAATGTTTATAACAATAACAGATAATGGAGTAGCATTATCTTCAGAATGCAAAGGTAGCAATTAAATCTCTGTTGGGCAAAATGTCCCCTACTTCCAGAGATGCACGCCCAACCTCAGAACAAAATCTCCTCTGTTTTGATCTCCTACCTCTGTGATTATGGAAGCTGCAAGGACTTGGCTGGGGGTGGCAGAGAACTCATCTGTTAGAAACCTTAAAAAAAAAGAAAAGAAAACATGAGAACGGGACTCAGGAGGGACTGATTACAAGGTAGCTCCAGATGTGGGTAGAGGAAAAAAGAATGCATTTTGCCAAACTGACAGAGCTCCTGACCTGTAGCTCCCTGAGGTCCAGCTATGATTCCCTATGGATAGGGAAAATTGTGGTGTCTCTCTAGAATTTTCCCCCTGGACACATGGCAGGTCAACTTTTCCCAGCAGGAAGCAGATTTTTGCAATAAAGCATTTTGATTTTAATGTATCCTTGTGTAAATTGGATACTCTGAGTCTAGACCCTCATATTGTTTAATACTTGATGGCTGGGAGTGGGGACATGCTGCTAATTTAAATCTCTCAGCAATTTTCTGAACCATCTTTGGAAAGGAAGACTGCTCTTTTATTTCCAAAAAAACAAAACAAAACAAAGCATTTCAATGAGCCTTTGACTTTACAAAGGAGAAGCCAAACCCCTATTTGGGAATGGAGAGGTTCTAAATAAGGAGATGTGAAATAGCCTTGCGTGATAATGTGAACTGTGTCACTGCTGTGCATGGAACTCACCTTTGAGCTGGGAGTGTAATGTGGGAGAGGAGTCTAGGACTTTGTGTGGGGGGCTAGGGGGAAGCGGTCAGCATTCTTTCTGTTGATCCCAAAATGCTGCGGTTGATGGCAGGCAAGAGGTGGGTCCTGGGACTGGTGCACGGGATGCAGAAACATGGTATCAGGTTGAGGGTTAAAGAGAAGCACATCTAGCAGGGACCCGCGGCTATGGTGGACCTGGCTTCAGATCACAGCCTTCTTTCAACTTTGGTCCCTCCAAGCTTTCCGTGAAGTTTTGATAAACATGAAAGGAGCCTGATTTAATCCCACTTTAAGGAAACAGAGGGGGACCTTAACCCTTCCGGAGAATGTAACTGCAAAATGCTGGTGATGTGTGGAGGGCAGAGCATTGGTCTGTCTGAAAAGAACAAGTACAGTGGATGTCAATGGATATAATCCTCCTCGGTTCCCTTCCCTGTCTTCATTCTTCTGGCATTAGAAGTTCTCTTTCTAGCCTGAAGCCCTTTGCACACCAGACTTAGCCACTCAGAATGTGGTCTCCTACTGGCTCAATCCTGGCCAATTCAAAGCTTCCCTGGGACTTTCCCTGGAACCATCAGATGTTGGCTGAGAAAGTTGCTGGGGAGGTGCTGTAAGTACAGAGGGGCTGGTAGCTGGCTTTGGTCCATGTACGAGAGAGCCCAGCTGAAGAGGAAGAATGGTTGAGTTACTTATTCCTCTGGTTTCCTCTCTGCTCCACTGTTGCAAGTTGGCTTCGTCCTCCTTCTGAAGCTCTCACTTCTGCCGTAGCTCCCTACAGCTCTCCCCCATGGAGCCCTGTAACTGCCCCCTCCCCCACTCCTTCAGGTCCTGGGATGGAAATTGTTCTCCCATTATCACTAGCCAAGGGGTTCCTTGATGTGCCGCTCTCTGGACAATATCTCTGTTGATTCTTCTGTTTTGCCAGTTTGTGGTCTATTTCCTTCCTGAAGCCTGATCCTGTAAAGATTGGCCTCTGTGGTCAAACAAGAAACAGGCGCTTCTATTGTAGCTGGACAATAATGGGAGTTAGTGAGCCCTAAAGAATGGAGCAGTTAGGAGCCACTTGTGTTATATTCATGACAAACACAAGTTATGAAGCCTGGTCTTTGCTCACAGAACCTCCTGAATTCTGGGAAGTAACCACATCTATCTGAAGTTGCCTCTAAACTTCCCTTAGCATGCTTATCTAGGGCTTGCCAGTGCTGACTCTTAAAAACCAGGCTGAGAGAATGACATCAGCAAGGTGGTAGCACAGGAGGTCCCCTGTTCATATCCACACCCCCCCACCCCCCGCTCAGCAATAAAAACCTGGCATCTATCCACAGACAACAGTGCTTTTCTGGGAGCTTTGGGATCCAGGTAGGAAATTCTGAAACAATATGCAGTCCAAGCGCTATTTTGAGAATGGTGGCCCATAGCCAGGTGGCTGACTCACTGACTGCAGTCTCAACTATATACCCAGAAACAGGTCCATGCCCCTGCAGGCTCAGCTATAGTGCCATCTGCCATCTCTCCTGTCACCAGCCCCATACGTCAAGGGCTCTGGGAGAAGTTATACCCATATCTGCACTGGCTCAGAGGCCCATAGACCTCAGTCCCAGCTGTGTACCTTGAAATGGCCAGCCCTTCTCAGCCATATACCAAGATCAAGTGGGGATTATCCTTGGGAGACAACGATGGTTCGCTATGTACAAATCGACAAAGGTGTTACACTGTATTAACAGGATAAAGGATTAAAGCCATATGCTCATCTCAACAGACACAGATGAAGCATTTGACAAGATTCAACATCCCTTCATGATAAAAACTCTCAATAAATTAGATTTGGAGAGAATGAACTTCATCGAAATAAAAGCCATATATGATAAACCCACATCTAACATCATACAATGGTGAAAAGCTGAAAGCTTTTCCCTAAGATCAGGAACAAGACAAAGATGCTTACATTAAACCTAGTACTGAAATCCTAGCCAGAGCAACTAGTCAAGAAAAAGAAATACAATGTTTATAAATCAGAAGTTAGTTTGTCTCTGCAGATAACATCATCTTACCTATAGGAAACCCTGAAGACTCCATCAAAAATCTCTTCAAACTAAATTCAGTAAAGTTGAAGGATACGAAATTGACACACAAAAATAAATTACATTTTTATACACTAACAACAATATGTCTGAAAAAGAAAATAATCCCATTTATAATAGGATCAAACACAATAAAGTACTTAGCAATAAATTTAACCAAAGAGGTGAAAGATCTGTGTACTGGAAACTATAAGATATTGGTGAAAGAGACTGAAGAAAACGTGAAGAAATGGAAAGATAGCCCATGTTCATGGATGGGAAGAATATTGTTAGTGCCCATAGTAGTTAAAACAATCTGCAGATTCACTGATATTCCTACCAAAATTCCAATGACATTTTTCACAGAAATAAAGAAAACAATCCTAAATTCACATAGAATCACAAACACCCAGAAAGCCAAAGCCATCTTGAGAAAGAAAAAAAAATGGAGTCATCACACTTCCTTATTTCAAACTATTACAAAGCTATAGTAATCAAAACGGTATCATACTGGCAAAACAAAAACAAAACAAAATCAGACACATAGACCAACAGAACAGAATTGAGAGCCCATGGGGTGCCTGAGTGGCTCAGTCGGTTAAGCGCCTGACTCTTGGTTTCGGCTTGGGTCACGATCGGCTCGGGTTTTGTAAGTTTGAGCCACGCACTGGGTTCTGTACTGACAGTGTTGTGGGGGCTCCTTGGGATTCTCCCTCACTCTCCCTCTCTCTCTTCCCCTCCCCAATTCGTGCTTCCTCTGTCTTAAAATAAATAAATAAACTTCAAAGAAAAAAAAAAGAATTGAGAGGCTAAGAATAGACCCATGCATATACTGTCAAGTAATAATATGTGACAAGGGAGCAAAGAATACTCAATGGAGAAAGATAGCATCTTCAATAAATGGTATTGAGAAAACCGGATATTTTCATGCAAAAGAATGAAGTTAGGATTCCTATCTTATCCCATTCACAAAAAGTAGCTGGAAATAGATTACAAAGATTTCAGTGTAAGATCTGAAACCATAAACTCCTAGAAGAAAACATAAGAGAAAAGCTCCTTGACATTGGTCTTGGCAAGGCTATTTTGCATGTGACACCAAAAGCATAAGCAACAAAAGCAAAAATTTAAAAAAGCGGCACCATATCAAACTAAAAAAGTTTTTGCACAGCAATAGAAATGATCAACAAAATGAAAAGCAACGTACAGAATGGGAGAAAATAGTTGCAAACCATGTCCCAAATAAGGGGTTAATATCCAAAATATTTCAGAAACTCATACAACCCAATAGCAAAATCTTCATCATCCTCATCATTAACATCCCCTTTAAAAATGGGCAAAGGACCTGAATGGATATTTTTACAAAGAAGCCCTGCAAATAACCAACAGATGCATAAAACAGTGGTCACTACCACTAAACATCAGGGAAATGCACATCATGGGAAACCACAATGAGATATCACCTCACACTGAGTAGACTGACCATCATCAAAATTACAAGAGATAACGAGTGTTGGCAAAGGTGTAGAGAAATGGGAAGAACCCTCGTGCACTACTGGTGGAAATATAGATTGGTACAGCCGTTACCATGGAGCCATTACCAGTACAACATGGAGTTTCCTCAGAAAGTTAAAAATAGTATTTCCACATGATCCAGAAATTCGACTTCTGGGTATATACCCAAAGGAAACAGAATCACTATCTGGAAGAGATATCTGCACCCCATATTCGCTGCAGCATTATTCACAATAGTCAAGAGATGGAAGCAATCTAAGTGCCTATAAATGCATGAGTAGATGAAGAAAATATGCTCCACAGGCAGACACACAATCTCTCTGTCTCTCTGTCTCTCTGTCTCTCTCTCTGTCTCTGTCTCTCTCTCAAGCATTACACACACACCCACACACACAGACACACACACACACACACACCCACACACACACACACACACATACACTCAAAGTGGAACATTATTTGGCCACGAAAAAGAAGAAAACCTTGCCAGTTGCAACAACATGGATGCACCTTGAGGGCATCATCCTAAGTAAAATAAGTTGCATGGAGAAAAGCAGATACTATGTGATCTCACTTATATGTGGAATCTGAAAAATACAAACTACTAGAAACAAAGTAGGCTGGCAGTTGCCAGGAGCTAGGGGCTGGTTACATGGGGAGATGCTGGTCAAAGAGCATACATTTCCAGGTGTTCGATGAATAAGTTCTGGGGATCTAACATACAGCATGGTGACTATGGTTGACAACACTACATTGTACACTGAAATGTTGCCATGGGAACAAATCTTAGATGTTCTCACCATAACAAACAAGGGAAGTCTGTGAAGTGATGGATGTGCTAACTAACTTTATTGTGGTTATCATCCCACAATATGTAGGCCTATCAAATTATCACAGTGTACACCTTAAGTCTGCACAATTGTATAGGCCATTATATCTCAACAAACGTGAGGAAAAAAAGAAAAATAAAACCAGACCTGCCTGCTGAGCTCTCATTTATTAGCAAACAGTAGCTGATGGGTAGGAAAGCTGCTTCATCTCTCAAAGCTTAAAAAATGGCAAACCCGTGCAGACTCTTGTCGTGCACACGCACTGACTCAGCTCATCCCCTTCACCCCCATCCTACAGATGAGCAAACTGAGAGACTGAACCACTGTGCATGCGGACTCAGCGGGTGCTGAATAGAAGCAGGATGTGCTGAGCCTGGCGCTCTCCACCATGCTGGTGGTCTCCTCTGCCTGTGTGGACATCCCTGTTTTTTCTACAAGGAACCAGCTGGTTTAAGATGCTGGAAGGTGGCTGAAAGAGTTCATTCCCAATGCCTCTTGAACACCTTCATTTAACTAGATTTGGGACCGGGAACAGTTTGCAAACTGGGTTCAACACCAGAATTTTTTTTTCATTCATTCTTTGAGGTGAAAGTCACAAAATGTACAATTAATCATTGTAAAAATGAGCAATTCAGTGGCATTTAGTACTTTCATAATGCTGTGCAATCAGCGCTCTATCTAGTTCCAAATATTTCTGTCAACTCCAGAGTAAAACCTTTACTGTTTAAGCAGTGTCTCTCCATTCCCCTGCTGGTCTTTGTCAATAAAGTTTTATTGGACCACAGCCACACTTACTGGCTTACTTGGCAACTACCACCATTCTTGTGCTACAGTAGCAGAGATGAGAAGATAACAGTAGAGACCTAATGGCCCACCAAGCCGAAAGTATTACTGTCTGGTCCTTTACAAGAAATGTGTGAAGCCTCTGAGCAGTGACTTAGAGCACTAGCTTTGATGTGGGTTGGCATCCTCACTCATCGCTTTGCCGTATGACTTTAGGCGCCTCATTCTCACTCTGTGCCCCACTGTGCTCCTACACAAAGCAGGCAGCCAATCTATGCTCTGTGCTCTGCATGGAAAGCACTTAGCACAGAGCCCGGCATTAGGCAGGCAATCAGTGGTGGTCAGTACTATTATCTTGATATTTGTGCCCTTATTTGATGTTCCAAATCACCCTGGGAGCCCAAAAGGAGATATCTTTGTCTCCATTGTGCTGAGGGGGAATGAGGGCTTGAAACGGATCGGAACTTACTCAGGTCATAAAACAGTGACAGCTACAGACACAGCCACAGCCACAGCCACAGCCACAGTCACAGCCACAGCCACAGCCACAGCCACAGCAAGGGCCTTGGGCTCATTATCCCGCGGCCTGCACCCACTGGTCACCTTGTGCAGGGGCGGGAAGCAGAGAGAAAGAGCATCAAACCCAAAGATCCAACTCGGATGTGAACCAGCCCTGCCAGGCTCTGGGAATGGCGTGTGCCAGTTTGGGCATCTCAAGAACGTGCTGTGCACCCTAGAGTGGCTTCACCTCATTTCCCAAGTTCACGGATGTTGCTGACAGAGCGCCCACCTTGCAGAACCCCTGGCTGCCTCGATGTGGAGGAGATGAAAGAAAACAACGTGTTTCTATTTCATCAGTGCCCTGCTCTCCTGAGCCTTCCTTCCTCTGGTCACACTTGCAAATTAAAATTAAACCCCACCAAGAAAGGGGTCCTCTCCCAGGCTTCCTGCTGAGCTGGCTTTGCTCTCTTTGAGGTTTTCAAAGCTTCTCTTAAGCAAATTCTTTAAATCCTCTTCCAGAGCCTTGATGTGTTCACAGGGCAACTGCTCCTGGCTCTGGGGTGAATCCAGCACTTTGTAAAGTTTGTGGGTGGGGTGGGGGGGATGACAGTTGAGCTGGCCCTGCAAAAAGCCATTTTACAAACAGTCAGCACATCCCTGCAGCCAGAGACCTGATTCCTCACCAGCCAACAGAGGGAACTGGGAATCTGCCAGATGATAGATGGCAATGCTCATTTCCTGGCACTTGAGCTATGGCGAGGGATGGAGGGGACACTGGGGAATCTGCCCTAAGAGGTGAGCAAACAGCGAAATTCAGTCCTGCCTCTAACCCCTGCCTGGGGGTGTTTGCACAAAGGCAGGCAGGAGTGGTAATACTTTTAAAAGTTTGCCAGAAGCCAGAGGTGCTGGGTTTGATTGAAACTCCACGAACCTCTTACTTAGCAAGTGATTTCTCATCCCCCCAAACACGCGTGCACCTCCTTGTCCAGGAGCCACACGGGTAAGTGGCCGGCCAGTTCGCGCTTGGAGTGGATTCAAGCTCTTTCGTCATTCCAGTTATAAAAACCGTAATTTTCATTCTCTGATGAAGAGAAGCACACAGAGCCCAGGTTACTCTAAATTTCCCTCTGGAGACCCCGGCAGAGGCTTTGCTGACATGATTTGTCTTTGTCCAGTGCCACGCAGGCAGGCCCAGAATCACAGATCACCGCTTGTGTCTCGTACACACAGGGGAGGCCAAAGCCCTGTGTCTTGTGTGACGAAAGGCAACGTGATGGCTTGGTTGGGGTCGGCGGCATGGGAGAGGCCAGCTGAGCCACTCCAGGCCTACGGACAGACAACTGAACATTCAGGTGGTAGCACCCTCTCTTCAGCTTTGGCTGCTCACAAATTATTGCCAACGAGACGGCTGAGAACAACAGACACTTACTGTCTCACCACCCTGAGGTCCAGAAGTCCAGGATCAAGGGCTGAGTGTGGCTGGTTCCCTCTGGAGGCTCTGACAGGGAACGAATCCCTTGCCTTTCTCCCAGCTGCTGGTGGCTACCACATTCTTTGCAGTCCCCAGCCTGTAGAAGCGTGACTCCAGCCCCCGCCTCCATCTTCACAGGGCTGTCTTCCCTCTGTGTCCATGTCTCAAACTTCCCCCTCCCTTCTTTTGTGGGGCCCCAGTCATTGCGCTTAGGGCCCACCCTAAATCTAGGATGTTCTCACCCCGAGGTCCTTACCTTCATTACATCCGTAAGACTCCATTTCCAAATGAAGTCACATTCGCAGGTACAGGGGTTACCACCTGGACCTATCATTTTGGGAAACAACATCCAACTCAAGACCGTAGCCAAAGGGATGTGTTAGCCCCAACGCCTGTCCAGAAGCTCACTTTCTGTCCTCAGAAAAGGGACAGTGAGCAGGACAGAAAAGCAAAGAACTGGGCCAGGACCTGGGTGCTGCTTTGTCCTCCCAGCCTCACTGCTTTCTCATTGTGTGACCTCTGGCTGATGACCAGTGGCTTGGTTTGCATGGTTCATGTAAGAACAGACACCAGGCAATTGGTTTGCCAAGAGATCCGAGAATCCAGGGAGGCATCTGGCAGCCCACGTGTTCAGTGACTGCCGCTGCTTCCCTGACTATGGTGAGGTTGACTGAAAGGATGATGGGGTCATCTCTAAACCATGCTGTTCATAAGCAGTGAGGTCTCCGATTCTATTTGTGACCTGAATTAGTCATTTATTCATGAGCATTTGGGAATTAGACACTGATGGATCGAAAGTTCATCGGAAGAATGGGTTCCATACTTCCTGTTTGTTACAAGGGGGCTGAAAGGTGTCCCACGGCCAATGGCGAGTGGAGAGGGGATGGGTTTCCTCCTCAGAAATGGGCGAGTCAGCAACAGTGACACTCAGGTCCGGGCTTCTTCATGCAGAAGTTAGCTCCCCACCCTGAGGGCCTCTCTCAGAAACCTCCCCTAGTTAACTGTCCCTACCTTCCTCCTCTACAGGGGTCGGGCTCAAAGTATGCAAGAATGAACATTCAGAATGCATAAGGTCTGCCAGATAAAATGCAAGGCACCCAGTTAAATCTGAATTTCAGAAAAACAACTATTTTTCAGCCTAAGTATATCCTAAATGTTGCATGGACGTAAGTTTCCTGAAGAGTCATTGTTTATCTGAAATCCTAATTTGACTAGACATTCTGTGTTTTTATTTGCTAAACCTGGCAACCCTGGGATGGAGGTCGTCTAGAAACAACCTGTGCATCCTGGCCGAGGGCAGACCATGCTGGGATCCTAAGAGAGAGTGGCAGGTTGCTTTGCCGAGGCTGGTGCCTCACCTCTCCTACCCTGCATGTGTCACTCCCTCATTAGAGATGGGCTCTGACACCTGTCCCTGTGAGGCGAGGTTTGGGGGGCTTGTACCTGCTTATAACCAGCGGCAGAAATGGCACAGTGTGACATCGGGGGCAACGCAGATGCCATGTCGTGGCTGGGACACTGGCTTCTGGACCCCTGAGCCACCATGTAGGAAATTCAAATATCCTGAGGCAGCCATACTGTCAGGAAGCCTGGGTCCGCGACAGGCCACCTACAGGTGATCCAGACGAGATCTAGGGAATTTCCACCACCAACAGTCATCCACATAAGGAAAGAGGCCTTCGGATGACACCAGCCCCCTGCCACTGAGCCAACCCCATCTTTGTAGTCTCCCAATGAGACAGCATGGAGCAGAGACATGTTGTCCCTGATGTGGCCTGCAAGGATGTCTGGGAGCATAATGGAACAGCTTTTGCAGACCCCCGAGCTCTGGCGTGGGGGATGTCTGCTGCACAGCGGAACAATGGGTCAACCAGGCCTTCAGTCACGTCCCGCTTTGCTCCAGCTCTAGTTACTTTTCTCCTGCCCCCACTTCGTTCTGGATGAGGCCATGGTGGGCAGAACCACCGGCCCCCAGAGATGCCCTGAAACCCAGAACCAGTGCCTTTGTCAGCTTGTGTGGAAGGAGGATTACAGAAGGACCGAGGACTGTTCAGCTGATACATAAATTCAGTGAGGCCACACGACACAAAAATCAATGTACAGAAACCTGTTGCATTTCTATACACTAATAATGAAACAGCAGAAGGAGAAATCAAGAAAACAATTCCATTTGCAACTGCACCAAATATAATAAAACACCTAGGAATAAACTATCCAAACAGGTGAAAGACCTATACTCTGAAAACACTGAGGAAAGAAACTGAGGACGACACAAAGAAATGGGAAAATATCCCATGCTCATGGGCAAAATGTCTATACTACCCAGGGCAGTCTGTATCTTAATTTATCACACAGCGGTTTGGGCCATTAGTTTTAGAGATATGCCAGAGGCTTTAACATAATGCAAGAGCTGCGGACTTCAAGTTTAACGTGGCAGAGCTTGAGGAGAGGGCGATAAAGAATCCCCTTGGCCATTTTTCCGCCGTCCCCGTGCAGACACGCTAGGTCCCCGGTGATACTCAAAGCATGCGGGAAAGAAGGTGGCACTTGGGGAGGATAAAAATGTAAAACAGAACCAAAAATAAAGGCATTTGTCAGCTCTGATGACTTTATCACCTTAGTAAGTAATGATGTCTCTGTGCCGCGGTCCCCACGTGTGGCCACATCTCCCCGGTGGCAGCAAGAGGTGAGGGGCAACAGGAACGCGACACAGAAGGCCACTGAACCACACGGGGTGGGAGTTTCACCTTTTTGGTGGTCTCCTATCCCCTCTTCCTATACGCAGGACAAAGTCTCGTTTCACTGCCAACACGTCTCAGATGCTCGCTGATGTCCTTCACCACAAAAAGGGACATCCGGCCCGGAGTCCCTGGCAGGTCACCAACTCCGGGAAGCATTCTGCCATTTGGTCCACCTTGCCCTGTTCTCTTCAGAGCTCCTTCCCTTCAGGGCAAGTGCTGCTGATTTTCCAGGAGGTTGTGCTGTAAGGCTGTGGCCCAGGACCAGGTGCAGTGATTCACCTGCTCATTAACATTTGAGAAGCACCTGTCTAAAGGAGGAGCCGGCACATTTTCCACCAAGGACCTGGGAGTCAACACTCAGCCTCTGCGGGCCATCTGGCTTCTGTCCCAGCTGCTCAGCTCTGTCCCTGTGGTCTGAAAACAGCCACGGACAGTACGTGCATGGCTGAGCTCCTACAAAAGTTTATTTCTAAGAAGAGACAATGGGCCAGCTTTGTTCTGCAGGCTCTAGTTTGCTGACCTCTGGTCTGAAGTTGTCTCTGCAAAATCAATGCATTTTTGTTTTTGTTTTTGTTTTTGTTTTTTTACTGTGTATTTTGTAGAAGAAAATGTGAAGCAAATAGTATCCCAGGAATACTCTGCTGTCCAGTGGTGTGCTGCTAAATGTTTAACAACTGGTGGTCCAGACGTTAAAAAAGCCCCACTTGTAGCAACTACAGATTCCCTGGGGATAAATATTCCCACCATAGCCAATTTCCAGCTATGCACATATATCACTGAACACTAATCTATTAGGGCTCTCCAGACAAGCACACCGGTATTTATACATAAAATGTTTTTATCCCATTATACCTTTACACTTATCCTATTATTTATCCTACTTAGGAGATTTAGGAGAAATTGGCTCATGTGGTTATGGAGGCTGAGAATCCCCACAACCTGCCACCTGCAAGCTGGTGACACAGGCAAGCCCATGGGGTAGTTCCAATCTGAGCCTGAAGGTCTGAGAACCAGGAGATCCAAAGGTGTAACTTCCAGTCCAAAGGGAGAA
This sequence comes from Panthera onca, assembly GCF_046562875.1. Taxonomy (NCBI): domain Eukaryota; kingdom Metazoa; phylum Chordata; class Mammalia; order Carnivora; family Felidae; genus Panthera; species Panthera onca. Next base: position 7,615,758 of record NC_138358.1, on the reverse strand, counting down.
GAGCCAAAGACTCCCCAGCTCAGTCAGACAGAGAGAAAAGTCCACCCTCCACCTTTTTGGCCTACCCAGACCCTCCAAAAACTGTGCAATGCCCATCCAAATTGAGGTGACCACCTGCTACATTCAGTCTAAGGATCCACATGCTAATCTCTTCTGGAAACACTCTCCCAGACACACCTGGAAGTATGTGCCAGTTATCCGGGCCCCTGAGGCCCAGTCAGGTGGATATAAATGCACCGTCATGGCAGAATCAGGAAGGGACATGCACAATCAGCTCTCTCGAGCAGTGCAAAAACCTTGAAGGTGCATCTACTGGGTGGGGTGGGGTATGTCCAGCACATCTCGTCCACCTGGAGCCTCAGAATTGACCTCATTTGGAAACAGGGTCTTTGCAGATGTAACCAGGTGACGATGAGGTCATAGTGATCTGAGGTGGGGACTAATCCAAAGCCTGGTGTCCTTCTGAGAAGGGTAAAGTTTGGACACCAAGGCACACAGAAGGAAGATGTGAGGATGGTGAGGGTTGTCTGCCCAGTAAGCGGTAGCTGCATACTCATGCGGCAGGACTCAGGGGTGTGTGGATATGGCGGAGTCTGGGAAACACAGTGCTAGGTTACACAGGCAGTCAGTGTCACGATGGGCATTTAAGCTCAGACGTGCCCCTTACAAGAGCCCACATCCTTAGCTCTTTGACTATGTGGCTTCTCAGAGGGGAATGCAAAAGTCTCCATTAGATTATTTTTTGTGAATTGAGATTTGTTGGCAATTTCCTTCAGCATGTCCTGAAATCACCCAGCAGGTGGAAGTCTCCTTCCTGACCCCTGGCAGCACATTTGCCTTGACCGGCCTTCTGTCTAGAATATTGCAGTTGCCGTAATTACAAAGGTAAAGCCGCAGCGCCTATAAAACCTGGAGCATCTGCTGACCTGAGCTCACCTGACAGCTGTCTCCATCAGCACATAAACACACCTCTGGGCCACCGCTGCTGCCCTGTATCTCTGAGCACACACTAAGACATCAACACAGATGTCGAATGACCACGCCAACCGCCAATCTTGTCTGGGAAGACATCCATGAGAAATCCAACATTTGGACAGACAAACTGCGATCATCCAAGTGGGAAGCCCACAGGACAGAGAAGGCAAAATGGGCAGGCGTGGGCAGGCGTGGCCCTTCGAGACACTATCCCACGGCACTGGGGTTGGCTGCCACCCGCAAGTGTCCACATGCAGCCAGAGTGCCCTCCACCTCTCTGTGTGGTGTCCTGCCTTTCGTTGGGGTGGCCACTACATCACAACTGACCAGGAACAAAGCATGGATATTCCCATAAGCAAAGCCGCTGCCTGGTCTGTGGGTTGGGATAGACTTTGTGGATAGAAAAGTGGAAGATCGTATATGAGGATCAGCGTGTTTTCTACAGAGGAGGCACAGGCACAGGCGAGACCCCCAGTGCCAGCCCCATGCCTGCCAGATGGGCCTTCTTCCAGTCCCTGCATCTTTTACTGGGTTCCCAACCCTGGGCCTAGCACTGTGCTTGGCAATGGGGGGCCTGTGGGCCTCTTTCAGTGTGGTGGTTAGTTCTGGTGAAGACAACCAACCAGAGTAACCAGCCAGAGCAGGCATGTGAAGTGGCCACACTCGTGATCAGTGCCACACGGGACGGCACGTAGGACGCCACATGGGATGCCACACAGGACAGAGTAACAGAATCAAAGGGAAGGCCAAATTAGGGGTGGGGTGGGGGCAGGAGGGCCTCTCAGGGGAGATAAAACCAAGCTGAGACCAGAGAGAAGGTGCAGCTGGGCGAATAGAATAGGACCTTCTATAAGCAGGCGCAGCATGACCAAAGGCCCCGTGGTGTGTGTGTTGCGGGGATACACCTGGTCTGCAAGAGACCTGGAGGGCAGCCAGTGTGGCCACAGCATGGGGTGGGGGATGATCTAAGGCCGGACACCACAGTGGGGCGGTCACTGTGACCGAGGGCCTATGAGCGGGACACGGAGATACCATTTGGCGAGGGCCCAGCTTTGACAGGAGTCCTGGGGAGTAAAAGGGGAAGGCACGTGCGATGCTTTTCACGCTGTCTGCAAAACTCTCATTTGCAAGGATCCTGCGGTATGTGCATCCGAGCCTGGCTGGCTGTGTCCTGTGTTGGCCATGGCCTCCTCAGCGGTCCTCAGGCAGGGCTCTGTTTTTCCTGAGCTGCTGCCCATCAGCATGAACTCCCCTCTCCGGCTTGCTCCACCTCATCTGTTCCCACTTTCCCCAAGTCACCGGAGCTGGGGCTGGAAACGGAGGACAGGAGAGAGAACCACCTGGTATGGAGGAAAGTTCCAGAATTGCCTGTGGATTAGTTTCCCCTTTCCAGGTTTTGTACCTTAGAAATTCATCATTCCCTTCTTCCCCTTTCGGGTGACAGACAGTTCTCTCATGTGCTGCTGAGAAGATAATTCGGAATTCTGTGCATTCTAATGCGGTTCAAAATGTCTGTGTCTAACATTTGAAAATAGCTCTGGGCGTTAAATGGTGGCAGCTAGAAAGTTTCCGGAACCGGTGTCTCATCCTCTCCTGGTCTGCAAGCCGCTGCATCAGTGTATCTGTCTGCATCTGCATGAACAGCGGGCTCCTTCTGCAGCAGCTTGCGGGGCAGGGCCCTTGGGGTGGTTTGGGATGTAGGGAGCGGGTGCGCGGGGGCTCTCACTGGGTCATGTGCACGCTGCATGCCCGTGTGCTAAGCACCACGCTGGGCACCAAGTTCACAGCAGGGAAGGGGCCTGGCCAGGCCCTGTGCTCTAGAAGCTCAGTCTGACGGGAACACGCTTTAGGGGAGGTCGCTCACAGTCCCCCTGGTGAGGGGCTCCTGTCCCAGCCTCACTCAGGGAAGCCGCGAAAGATCTGGACTGAAAGTGGCTCAAAGACCAGTGTGAGTGAACAGCAACAAGGGAGGGGAGGCAGGGAGGTGGAGAGGCCGCTGGTACGAAGTCTGAGGTTGGAAATCCCGGGGCCCAGAGTGATGCAGCATCCGTGCGTGAGCGCCTGGGGCAGATGTGTGGAGGAGGGCAGCAAGCCAGCTGTGGGATCTCAGAGACATGAAGGCCCGGTTGGGTGGACAAAGCTGGGGTACGGAGGGGAGACCCGGGGAGCACCAGTCACGAGATCAATGTCCACACCCGCCTCCTCGGTACACCTTGGACAGGTGGGCAGGTGAGCAGCTGGACAGATGAGTCTGAAGTCCTGTACCAAACACAAGGCTCAGAATGCTATGGCCCAGCCCCCCACTGCAGCTTCTTTTAATTGCTATTTCTGCTTCCTCTGTGACTCCCAGCCATGAGGACTGGCTTCTGGTCAGTTGAATTCTAAACTCCCACCTGCCCCAGGACCTTTGCTCATGTCTTTCCCTCTGCCCAAAACAATCGTTCTTTCTCTCCCTCTGAGCAGTCATCACCGCCTCCAGGAAGGCTTCCCTGCCCTCTCCCTCTCAAGACTAACTCAAATCCTCCTATCATTCACTCTTGGAGCCTTCAAACTTTACGTGAAATTATATTCATAAAACCCATTACCTGCCTTCTCTATTAAATTCCATCTCTCTGAAGAGAGACAGGTGTCACATCTAGTTTTGCTCAACGTGCAATCTACAGCACAGGAGTGAAATCAGCACTATTTAGCAGGCAAATGTGTCGACCAGTGATGCTCTGACAAACCAGCCCACGGGGAGAGTGAGGTACCCACCCTATAGTGGGTGTGTTTCCTCTGGACCCTGGTGGGTGGAGGGGAGAGGCAAAACTGCCTTCAATCACCAGAAAAAGTCACCACAACCCCCTTCTCTGGCATCCAGGCTTCCGCTGATCTCTTCCCATCCCCTGGACTAGGACCATTTCACTGAATTTGGAAAAACTAAGTCACACAGTTTGGCATTTTCTCCGTAAACCAAGAGGAGATGAAAAATTTGGACTGAACATGTCTTGTAAACAGCTTTCAGTGTGAAAACTCAGAATCAAAATGTAGAGACTACCGGCTCCCCCCAGCTCCTCGGGCACGTGCTTCCTCGTCACATTTGGGGAACATTTCCACCGGTGCCAGGGGCTGGGACACTCGAACCACAGCCAACGCAGAGCACGTCTGTCCCTGCATGGCTGACGTCTTTATTCCACCCGTTCTTGCCCAACCGCCCAGGGGGCAGCTCCAAGAAAGGGCTCTTCAGCCAGTGTCCACCCCTGCTCCAAAGGGAACTTCCAGGATTTGGACTGAACATCGGGAACCAGACTACCTGATCCAGGTCTGCCGTAAGCCTGGAGTCACCTGTGTTTCCAAATTCAAGCCAAAGGAGTTACACTGCACTGCCAAGGCCTGCCAAGTGTTTGCACCCGAGCCCGGCCCGGTGTGCGAAACTGCCTGGTGCGTGTCTGGGCATCGCGATGTGCCAGAGACAGGAAGAGCCATGGAAATACCCAGAATGAGGAACAGTTGAATGCAGGATGCTCCAGCCAGGGACTGCCCGGCCACTTCTGAGAATCATGTCCCCAGAGGGCAAAAAGGGGAGGCACAGGGGCTTAGAGACACGGCCCAGCCCCCTGGCCCACTCTCCGCCTCCAGCCCTCCACTCAGCTCAGGAGGGCCTCCACCAGGCTTTGTTGCACCGGGAGCTCGAGGGGCAAGAGTGGACACCAATGGGTCTAATCCAGAATGCCCTTGATGGCCGAGACGCATTCATTACCCCAAAGAAATTGGGGGTGCCACTGTCCAGACTGTCCAGAGAAGAGGACTCAGTGCGGAAAGGGTAAGAAGGAAATATCCCCCATGAAAATCAAGTCAAAGTTCTCTCACAACACGGGTTTCCCAGCAATTCTCAATAGGATCTTGACACAGGGCTATAAAATAATATCCAGGCAACAATTTTAAACCTTCCGTATTTCTCCTATTTCAGATCTAATTGATGTTTCAGAAAAGACAAGGCTCATTTAAGGGGTGGTGTCGGACAGGCGCTTTCCCAGGAGAAACAGAAGAAACTCCACCAGGATCTAGGCACAGGGACACATCCCTGGGCAGGACGGGACCTCAGATGCTGCACAGACAGCAGTCACACTTGGCAGCATAAAAAATGAGAAATTTTACATAGCAAATGCCTTTGCAAACACATCAACAGGTAAATGAAAGCCTTGTGGGTTTTATTTTGTTTTAATTTTTTAATACTTATTTATTTATTTTTGAGAGAGAGAGACAGAGTGTGAGCAGGGGAGGGGCAGAGAGAGGTGGAGACACAGAATGTGAAGCAGGCTCCAGGCTCTGAGCTGTCAGCACAGAGCACAACGCGGGGCTCAAACCCACCAGCTGTGAGATCACGCATGGCCTGAGCCCCCCAGGTGCCCCTAAATGAAGTCTTTGTAAAAAAAAATAAATACAGATCTTCCTGGACTCACGATGGGGTTGTATCCCTATCAACCCATCCTTCGTTGAAAACATCATTAAGTCTAAAATGCATGCATACGCCTGACCTCCCACACCTCAGAGCTCAGTCCAGCCTGCCTTCCATATGCAAGAACAGTCGTGTGAGCCCACGGCTGGGCAGGACCGTTCATCCTAAATCCTATTGGATCAAGGAGTGCTGACTGCCTCGTGGAATGTACCAAATACTGTCCTGAAGTGGGAGCCAGAGGGACGCCTGGGTGCAGAGTGGCCACCAGCGTATGGGTTGGTGACACTTGTGGTCATGTGGCTAACGGGAGCCCACGCTGCCCCACATCATAGGAGATGATCGGACCACACATCACTAACCCAGGAAGAGGTCCAAACCCGCAATCCCAAAGACGCTTTCCACTGAGTGCATGTTGCCTTCACGCCACGGAAAAGACGAAAAACGGTTAGGTCAAACCATTGGCAGTCTGGAGCCATCCACATTTGCAGCAGATAAGAAGCAATGGGTGAACAGCTCCAACACGCACAGACCTCTGACAGAAAGGACAAGAAGAAACAACCCAGCCATTTGTCAATGAACAAAAGGATGTGCACAGTCAGTAAACCTCAAGAGCATCGCCAACCGACCGACAAACGTGAAAACAATTCTCAAACTCACTGGTCTTCAGGAAACGCTCATTAAAGCCACTGGAGTCATCACTGTACCCTCATCACACCGGCAATGATTTAGTGGAGTAGCCGCACCCAGAGCCGATGGAGACCCAGGCGGAAAGATCACCAAGGGCTCTGCGTGGCTGGGGGCAGGTGCGCCCCGGTCCCTGCAAGAACCTGCGGCTATTGGCTCCACAAGACGAGTGTGACGGTGGAAGCCGCCCTTCCCACCGCCCCACCAGCAACGCGGACAGCTCATCTCTTAACCTTTCATACGGGAGAGCCTTCTTCGGCATATTTTGGGCACTCACACAAACCTATCGAATGACACACATGGCATGTCACAGGCTACAAGCTGCTCGGTGACACCGAGGAAGGTTCCAGAAGAAAGTCATTCCCGCTCGCCGCTGATGCCACCACGCTCCCCATCTTGTAAGCAGTCGTGCAGGAGCACTGGATGGTTGCTCAGGGCCTCCCCCTGACTTAAGGAACCTGTGAGTCTAGCCAAAGACGGGCCCCCCAAGGTCCTCCCAGGAACTCTCACCTCCTCGCCACCTCTGCCAGCAGGACACAAGGAGATGAAAGATGTGTCATCGTCGAGGCACCTGGAGGTCTCAGTTGGTTGAGAGTCCGCCTCTTGGCTTCGGCTCCGGTCATGATCCCAGGGTCGTGTGATCCAGCCCCGTTATCGGGCTCCATGAGCCTGCTTAAGATTCTCGCCTTCTGTCTGCCCTCTTCCCGACTCAAAGTCTCTAAAAATAAAAAGTGAAATTAAAATTTTTTTAAAAAGATGATGTGTAGCAGGCTCTCTTTCTCTCCACTGGCTGTTCCTCATCCACTTGGAATACGGTGATTTCAATCCCCGGGCTTCTAACCCTGCTTTGTCCTCACAACTTTTGGCTTCTCCTCACCTTTAAATTTCTCAAAGACACAGCACCAGCTTACTGTCTGAGTACTTTCTGTTCACGCGTCCACCACTCTTCATGCCCCGGCTTCCTCTCTCTGTAACTCAGGGAGGCTCTCAGGACTACTGCCAGAAAGTCCTTGTGGCCCTCAGCCAATGCTATCCCTGGTTGGTTTCTTTGACCTTCAAAGCATCTGATCTAATAGGAAGGGTTCTTTATCACACATCACACCTGGAGCTTGGTGGGTGCCAGACCCGTGTCTGTGGGCCAGATGAACAACTGAACAGAGCAGTAAGTATGTGGATGGGAAGGAGTCGGGAAGTCCCCCAAGAAGGCCCTAGCTGTATTTCCTTGATTTAGGGCAGAACAGAGGGGAATATGTGGCGTCTCTCTTTTTTAAAATTGACGTTAAAAAAAATATCTTTACAATCCTTCCCATGGCTCCCCCAAAAGGGGGGAATGGTGAGAACTGTGAGCTCAGCTTTACAGAAAGTAAAAGTGTTCCTGTTACATACCACTGCAGATTTCACAACTAGGCTTGGGCACATTTGCTCTGGCTACCATTTACCGGAAGAAAAGCTGCTCCAGGAGAAGCCATAAAGACCGAGTGGATGGCGAGGTCCCTGCGGCCTGACTGGACCCTTGCACGCCTCCCCCTCCAGACACCGTAAGCTGGCCGTGTGATCTAGCCTGCACAAGACGTCCATGCGGCATGTGGCCACCTGTCAGCCATGCAAGAAACATGTGTCCTGGACTCACAAGGTGCCCGGCACTGGGAACCAGACAATGAGCTCTTCCGCCCAGACCCCAATGGGCAGAACCACACGACGGACGAAAGAATGAAGTACAACGTAAGATTGGATGGTGGCAGCAGCCAGAAGAATGAGTCAGCAGGGAAGGGGGTGGGCTGGGCATATGCAGTATTAGACCAGGTGCCCAGAACTGAAGAGGCAAAGGAAGAGGGCAGAGGGGAGGCCCCAGCCCCTCTGGTGACAGGCCTGAGCTCTTGGCCTGCTCCCTCAGGTTCAAAGATGTTGCACCTGGTGTGCCAGTGGCACCTGGGCTTTGGGCCACACTGGTGTAATCACCCCCTCTCCTCCCACGTCATGCTGTCTTGATGACTGGGACATCTCTGTGCAGCTCTCCAGTGTCCATGGAAACTGTTGCCTAACCTAAAGCTCAGGCAGTGCCTGGGACCTGTCAACTTGCCAGGTGCTTGCCAACTCCTTCCTCCGGGTGACCGACCCTGCCACTCTGTGTTCCACAGAGGGCAGACCGACCACAAGGGATCGTGACACAGACCATTGGACTCTGGTCTCTATTGCTTCCAGAACCTTCTCAGACAAGAGAGCCAGGCCCCCTGGGCCATGCCCATGTAGACACTTTACTCCCCATGGCTCAGTTCTGCACACAGGGCTTAGATGCAGTGGGTCCCATTTCTATCTTCCCATACACACAACCCAAAAAGGGGAGGAAAGAGGCCTCAAGTGCCCTGGTCCTGACCTCCCTGTAACCATGCGTACTTTCCTCAAATATAGAAATACCCAGTCGTCACAGCCACAGAATGGAAGGTAAGCTTCCAGAGGGGATGAAGGGGACGGAGAGAGCCTGCCCCCCAGTGTGCAAGGGTGGGAAGTGTGGGTGCAGACAGCCCGCACTCCAGGTCTATGCTCCGCTCTTAGACAAGGTGCCTGGTAGCCTAATAGAAGCAGAAACCAGGGCCGTGTAGCCATCCCGAGTGGTGGAGCGCCTGGCACGCTATCAACAGGTGTCGAACAGAAGGAGGGAGGATGCAGAACAAGGAGCTGGAGGAGTGTCAATCTTCCTGCTGACAACAGCCGACCCAGAAAACCAGGACAGACGCTCGCGGGTCTGCCAATACGTTAGTCAGACATAACTTATCCTCGGGTCGTGAAAGCTGGTGGGCCGCTCCTTCCATGGCCATGCATAATAAGCCCTGCCAGATGCTCACAGGTGAGGGACTTCCAGCATCCACCTTACTGGAGACAGCAGGTCACTTCCCCAGGTCACTGGTAAGAAAGACCTCCCACCGCCTGGGCACGCATGCCACTCCCTCTCGTATATCCTTTGCTGCTGAGAAATTTAAAAGGAACCCCGGGGCTGCAGAGAGCCTCTCTGAGAAACCAACTCCTGGTGTGGGCCCAATCTTTCCAGGTGTCGAGCATTAATGGGGCAGGCTGAGATGTTGTGAACCTGATCCTCTGAACCTGAGCATTAATGTCGAGCATTAATGGGGAGCTCTGCTCTGGGGGAAAGGTCACCCCGCATCACTTCCTGATTGCCCCCAAGACACATGACAGAGAAGAGCGCTTAGGAAGGTCAGGGCCCTTCCCAGAGGATCCAACCCATCCCAGCTGCGGATAGTCCACTCACACAGAAGCCTATCTGCACTTTGTGTCAGAGAGTCAACCCAAAGGTGAGGTAGATGACCAGCCTGGCCCCAGAGGTGGGCTGCCTTGAGCCCTCCAGGACCGACACATGCCTTGGGGGCACACCTCCCTGCCAGTCTGATGCCGGGGGCCGGGAGCCTTGAGACGGAACCGCCCCCTCTCCTCGACACGAGGAATGCGATGTTCGTGAGCATGAGACCTGAGGGCCAGGATGCTGGGTTCAGGTCCTGGCTCCACTGCCTTGCCAAGCCTCAATTTCCCCTCTTTAAACTGGCAATAGTAACATCTGCTCCAGAATATAACTAAATCCGAGAAGAAGGAACAGTGTGAACCCACCACTGTCCTACTGGTATTGACCGAGCAGACACATGCAGCAGAGGCTCTTCAGCTCTTCCGATAAAGAGGAAAGCCTCAGTTCCATGGTGCTCTAGCCTTGACACCTCACATACACTCATGTATCTTTTCAATAAAGAAAACAGATCTGGGGCTCTGACTCTTTGTTAATTGATGATCTCTAGCCAAAACGTATTCGCTTTTTATTGTATTCATCCCATTATCCCCCATTAATATAAATGATACTAGTTTTCCATGCGTGGTACTGATTCCCTTTAAAATAAATTCACTTCAGTTTAATAAGTTACCTTAAGGAAACTAAAGTGTGTATTACCACATGAAAGAAGCCAATCTGACTCCAATCTATGATGTTCTGGGAAAGGCGACACTACAGAGACAGTAAACAGATCGGTGGTTTCCAGGGTTTGCAAGATGGATGACAAGGGGGGAGCACGGAGGACTTTCAGGACCGAGAAACCACAGTGTGTGGTGCTATGTTGGTGGGCCGTGCCACCGCACATCAGTCCAGACCCACAGAATGCACACAGTGCCAAGAGTGAACCCTCAGGTGAACGATGGACTTTGGGTGATAATGACTCATCCACGTGGTTCATGGACTGTAACAAATCCCGTGGGCACGGTGACGACGAGGGAGGCCACGTCAGTGCGGGGAGGGCGGAATATGGAAACGTTTTTGGACCTTCCTCTTGCTCTCGATTTTGCTGTGGACCTAAAACGGCTCTAAAAAATAAAGTCTATTTTTTAAAAAGGCAACTAAGAGGAGACAATGAATAAATAATAAAAAAGGAAATATTTCAAAGTGGAAAACAGTGAAGATGGGCCGTGGTGGCAGGAGAAGTGGCCAAACCAAACCACGGAGTAAGGAAGTAAATGACTGAGGTTGGTAAAACACTGCCATCGGCACCTGGCACGTGGGACCCATTGCTGCCCATGCGCACATGAAGGGTGGGAGGGCAGGAGAGAAGGACCTTGAACCACCACCAGGGCACCGCACCGGGTGGAGGCAACCTCCTGCAGGGCCTCCTGACACTGTACACATGCACAAAGCCCCCTGGCGGACCCCTATAAGGTTCTGGGTGCAGCGTGGCTGGAGGCTGGGTGGGGATGGCAGCACAGTCACCCCCGGCTGCTGGGCCATGTCCATTTACCTAAGGGCAGCAGGTCAAGGAGGTGCTGGTTTTTACTCGGCAACCATCCAACCTCCAGGAACCTGTCTGGGGTGTTAAGAGACAGTGCGGTGGTGGCCTCAGAAGCAACACCAGGGACTTTCTCCTGCTGGATGACAGCTAAGGGAGGGGCTTCCTATGGGCACAATGTCCAGAGGTGGCCTCTCAGCCTGAGCTCTGGAGCCTTCCAGGCCACGTTGGTTGGCACTGGCCAGGCAGGCAGCCGTATGGTGCTCGGGGAGATGTCCCCCAGTGTAAGCATCTAGGATCCCAGCCTTGACACTCCTCCCGCCTCAACCAGCAGAGGGGCTCAGTCTGGTCCTTGAATCCTCAGGGGCATAGCCTCACCCCCAGCCTTGGGCATGATGGGCAGATGCAAAGACACACTCTTGCAGGATGCATCTGTTCAGGGCAAGGAGCGCTGGGTGACTGACGACACCTGACCTATCCTTCCTCTGCCCCTCCGGAGCTCCCTGCGTACGTTCTCTTAGCCTTCCCAGATCTGTCCTCCAGGCAAACCCATGCCCATAAAACCCCCAGGGGCCTTGTCCTCAACCACACGCTTGTCCAGGTAAAATGGCACTATCTGTGTTCTCCTGCCAGCCCTGTGGGTGGGTGGAGGAGACCATGGGAGCCACTGGACCTCCCCTCGCAATCCCTGTCCTGCCCCCTGCACTTCCCTAAGAAACAATAAGGCCCCTCTCACCAATTCAAGGATGAAACTGTTCTCACACTGAAAAGACACGAATAGACACGGTTTCCATAGGAGAGAGAGAGGGAGAGAGAAATGAGCCTGGATTGCAAAGGGCCAACCGGAATTTAATTTTTTTTAACGCTATCAGGATAACCTTAGCTCTCCCCGTCTCCACTTCTCTCTGATTAACTTTTCTGGGACAAATACATGGAAAGGGCCCACCCCAGGCCCCGTGTAGCCGATCCATTTTCTTGAGGACACTGAGGCACTGGCTTCAAAGGTCAGGTGCATAATTGTGTCTCCTGAGCCGGGGCCTCTGCTGCTGCTGCAGATGCATTTGTCAAGCGACTCGATGTTACTTATTTCAACTGCCATTTGTCTCTCGCTGCAATTTTCATCCGGAAAGAGCGCCTGACTGTCCACTTTGGTGGGGAACTCAATATACCGTCAATTACTGGAAAGAAAGAAAACGAGGAGCCTCGTGCCTCTCCAGGCCATTTCTTCAAGAAGGCACTTCCAGGCTGCTGGTGCCACGTGGAGTGCTGGCAGGCCCCAACACTGCCTCCAACCAGGGGCCAGCCCACAGGGGCTGCCAGAACCAGCATACCCTGTGCTCCTGGGAGACCCACACAAGATGGGACAAGCGGCAAGAACCTGAATGGATCCTCCTCAGACTCCTATCCTTAAAACCCTGTAGCAATTTTATTATTCTATTCTAGTCTAGTCTCGTCTACTCTAGTCTACTTGAGTCTATTCTATTCTATTCTATTCTATTCTATTCTATTCTATTCTATTCTATATTATTTTTCTATTCTATTCTATTCTAATCTATTCTATTCTATTCTATTCTATTCTATTCTATTCTATTCTAGTCTAGTCTAGTCTCGTCTACTCTAGTCTATTCTATTCTATTCTATTCTATTCTATTCTATTCTATTCTATTCTATTCTATTCTATTCTATTCTATTCTATTCTATTCTATTCTATTCCAGTCTAGTCTAGTCTAGTCTAGTCTGTTCTAATCTAGTCTAGTCTATTCTAGCCTAGTCTAGTTTATTTTACTCCTATTCTATTCTGTTCTATTCTGTTCCGTTCCGTTCCGTTCTGTTCCGTTCCATTCCATTCCATTCTATTCTATCAGTCTATGTTCCTTCTCTTCACACTCAGGGAACACATGGGCAGAGAAACACAGCTATTGGTTTTCAACATAATTGGACCTGGTTATGGTATGTGCGTAATACCCTCCTCCCCAGCTCTGGGAGGTGTATCTCGAGCTGACCACTGTCTGGTGTAGCCACTGGGAGCTATGCAAATACATTTTCTCACCAGAGAAGCAGCATACTTGTTAATAACAGATACAAAAGGCTGGGCAATCTAGGAAGGAGGCATTCACGGATTGGCTCAGCCTTCCTTCCACTTCTTCTGGATAATGTGACGGGTTTAAATACTGCTGGCAAGTCCACGTTGCTCGAGTTGTCATTTTAAGGCAGCTTCTTCAGGTAGCAAGCAATTATCCCATCAAAAGGGACCTAATTGTTCTCCATATTTGTCACATAAAAAGGGAACTGTGCAGATACCAGGAGTGAAAGACGGTCCCTGTATTTTTTTGTTGCTCTGACTGGATATCCCTGATGCTTTAATGCCTCCCCACATAAATCCCTGATGCCCTGTGTAAACATACAACAGAGATGTGGTGTGTGTGGGGGCAGCTGCACAGGGTGGCCTTCCAGACACCCTTGTGCAAGATGGCTCTGCGACAAGGTCCTCCAGGAGCCCTGGTGCTGGGAGACTCTTGGTTCGCTTCATGGTCTCGCGGGGCTCACCACCCCCAGTGGCTGACCCAGCGCCTGGCATACAACAGGTGTGCAGTGAATGTGTGTGAATGAATGAATCAGTCAACAATCCATCACCTGGGCCCCTGGTTTCATTTCAGACGAGGGCCTTAAATGCCACGTGCAATCTGACTGGATGACACACAGAGAAACCAGGCTCAGTCTGCAGAGCGTCATGTGATGCCAGTGAGATCTCTTGGCTGATGTCGGTCAGTTCAGACCCTCTTGGGGACTTTAGACAGGTATTCCAGACTGTACACTCTGTGAGAGCAGGGACATCCCTCGCCTGGGGCACTCTCCCGGGGAAGTACTAGGGTTGTGTGCCAAAACCTAGTTGTGGCACACAACCTAGGGTTGATCCCACAGGGTCATACCTGGGCTTTGGTTATTCCAGCCACTCTGTATTATCATCTCTGCCTCCTTCTCCTCGTCTCCCTCCCCCTCCCCCACCCCTCTGCCTCCTCCTCCTTCTCCTTCCCCTCTTCCTCCCCCTTCCCCACTCCCCTCCTCCTTCCCCTCTTCCTCCTCCTCCCTCTCACCTTCTCCTTCTTCCTTTTATTAAATTTTTTTAACATTTATTCAATTTTGAGAGACAGGCAGAGCATGTGCAGGGGAGGGGCAGAGAGAGGGGGAGACACAGAATCCAAAGCAGCTTCCAGGCTCCGAGCAATCAGCACAGAGCCCGACGTGGGGTCTGAACTCATGAACTGTGAGATCATGACCTGAGCCGAACTTGGTTGCTTAAGTGACGGAGCCACCTAGGCACCTCCTTCCCCATCCTCTTCCCCTTCCCCTCCTCCTTCTCCTTTCCCTTCTCCTCCCCCTCCTCCTTTTTTGAGACAGTGAGAGCAAGCAGGAAAGAGAGAAAGAGAGGGAGAGAGAGAATGGCAAGCAGCCTCTTCGTCAATGAAGAGCCTGACACAGGGCTCGATCCATGAACTGTGAGATCACGACCTAAGATGATTTCAAGAGTCAAGACGGTCAACTGACTGAGACACACGGGTGCCCCACTCACTATCTTTGAGGCGTAAGTTACTTTCCTAAACCAGAATGGAATCGTAGACATTTCATCCATGTGGTATTCTCTCCCTCCTGGCAATCTTCCTTCACATCCACCAAGGTCCTAGCCTAGGAGGCCTTCCCCAGTGACGATGACGTGATACAGGGATGTGCCTGCTCTGGCATCAGAGGGACGGGGCCAGAACACTAAGAACCTCTTTGTCCATGGGTCTTGCTCCGTTTGTGAGGGTGCCTGCTCGCATTCACCACCCCCAGCTCTCAGTGTCTCCAGCTGCAGGAGCCCCTGCCACCACACGGCGGAACGGCCCCTCACTCACACAGTCACATGACCGGCCGAGGGAGAAAAGAGCCCTCAGAGGATTGGAAGCAGGGTGACATCGCCCTACTGGGCGTTAGCAGGTTCCCACTGGCCGTTGTGTAGACACCGAAATGGGGTAAGGGTGGGCAGGATGGAAGTTCAGCAGCCACGGCAGTTCCTCAGGTGCCCACGTGGTGTTGGCTACAAGCTACCTATCTATGTCAGCTGGCTTCTGCATGTATTTGGAAGGTGTTGCTGAAAGGCACGGTGATGGATTATGTGTGAGGTGTAGGAAAAGAGGAGCCGGGATGATACGGTGATCCGGCTGGAGTACCTGGACGGACACTGTTGAAATCCACGAGGATGGGAAAGACTTCGCAGAGAAAGCTTCGTAGGTGGGAGCTGAGCTCCCCATGCATCAAGTGTGAGATGGGCTCCTGACGTCCAAGTAGAGACACGCCGGTGGCACTCAACTCTGGAGCGAGGGAGTGAGTGCAGAGAGAGGAGGTCCTCAGGCTTAGCACAAGGCTTTCCCCACCCGATGCTCAGGGACAGGGACGCCTGACCATCTGAAAGGCCCTGTGGCTCCTTCCCTGAGCTCAGCCGCTCTCACAAAGGCACCGCAAAGTCACCCAAAGGAGGGGAAACAAGCAACTTGAAAATGCATCCCTTCCTCTGCTGCCACATCTCTAAATTAAATTTCAAGGACTCGCCAGGAAAATGTGCTCCTTTATATGTTTCCATAAATCGCTCATTTCGATGCTGCATGTCTCTTTTTTTTATTATAGCAGGAGCTAAAAAAAGTTAAATAATCTACATGAGCAATATTTTACCTTTTAAAAGATATTGCCTTCTAACTAGACGGAGTGCATAGAGCTTTGCATGCAAAGCATCCCCACGCTTGGTGTGTGAGCATCCAGGTGGCTGCTGTGTGAGACACTGCGTCTTCATGTCGAGGGGCCAGCTGACAGCTCTCCGGGTCCCTAAGGAGACCTGACCGGCAGGTAACTGCTGCTTACACCTCAATTTCTGTCTACACTTCTTTTTCTCTCTTGGAAGTGAGTTCCCATGTTTTCAGGATTATTTTGTGTAAGCTGACCGAACAGAAGGTCATGTTTAGAGTTACCGTCTTTGGAACAGAGAGAGGAATACAGACGCATGTGCGTATGTGTGACAAAAGTAAGCCCTCTTTTACACGCTTCCTCCACTGAACAGTAACAACAAAACTGGAGCACTTCCACCTGAGGATGTGTCAGACGCTGTGGAGACTCTGACACACCATCCCACAGGTATCACTGTTCTGCGATCTCTGGTCTGGGGATGACATCCTGGATGTTGGAAAGACCCAGGTCCTTGTGAGCTCCCGCTGTCACAGTGCCTCCCAGAAGACTCCCTCTCAAACAGGACCAAAAACGTCCTATGAAGTGGACCATTTTTTTTTTTAATTTGGAAAGAGGGAGCATGAGCAGAAGAGGGGTGGAGGGGGAAGGCAGAGAGAGGGAGAGACAGGGAGAGAGAGGAGGGAGAGAAAGAGAGAGGGAGAGAGAGAGAGAGGGAGTTAGAAGGAGGGGAGAGGGACAGAGAGAAAGAGAGAGAGAGAGAGAGAGAGAGAGAGAGAGAGAGAGAGAATCCCAAGCAGACTCCACACTAAGGGCAGAGACTGATGCAGGGCTCAATTTTACAGTCCTGGGATCATGACCTGAGCCAAAGTCAAGAAGATTCAGATGCTAAACCGACTGAGCCACACAGGCTCAGTCTTGTGAAGTGGACAGTCATTACCACTGATGATACCTTAAACATCTCAACACAAAATGCTTGGACATATGCTCACTTACTCTCTGCTCATCTCTGGGAAAACACACCCCCTCTGCCTTCTGGTTTCTGGCTCGCAGCTACCATGCCTGCAGCGCACTTCTCACCCACCAAACGTGCTGTGAGGACATAGGCAATTTGAAGCGCCAGCAGGTATCACCATCAGTGGGAATTGTGACACCTTCTTTCAATCCTTTATTGCAGATTCATGGAAACTGAATTTGAAAGAAAAATGTTACTACCTTGCCCATTTTAAGTCTTTCCAAAAATTCGACTGTTTTTATACAAACAAAGGCCTTCTTCCTGTTCGCGCTGAAAAGTCATTGTTTTATGTAATATTTAGTCAGGTGATGTAATTACACGAACTGGTGCAATTGGCATAAACAGATGTGGGAACAGACTTAATTGGCTCTCAGCGCACACACAAGGCCAGAGCCGGAGACGCACCTGAGGACCGCAGGGGGAGGTGGCTTGCAGCCTGCAGGTGTTCAACGGTCACCGCCTGGACAGAATCTCTTCATCCCACAAATCGGTAAATGGGGGCAGACACAGACAGATGGCTTTTCTCTGGCCAGTGCTCCCTCCAAGGCTGCAGCGTCCACCTACCATCTCACCTGGCATAAAGTGGGCCCGTGATCCCCAGAAGGCAAGAGAACATGGAAGGCATGAGTGCCTGCGGGCCACCCATGGGGTCGGAGAGGTCAGGCGGGGGTGAGGGGGCCGCTGTGCAGGGCTCGGGACAGAGACCTGTCCGAGAGCCCCAGCCTCAAGCAAGGAGCTCCGAGCCCCTCAGTCCTGGTGCTCTGGCAGCTCTGGCAGGTCAGGTGCATGGGTTCATCCCCTGGGAAGAGAGGAAGATTCTCCTGCTTCCTCCAGTCTGGCATCCGAGCAGCTCCACTGAGGCCGCAGATGATAGAGGAGACCAGTGGTGCGTTCATCCCCTGGTACAATCCTCCTGGGCTCCGCCCACCTCTCTGCTGACAGCAGGTGGCGGTTAGCTCTGAGACTCGGTGCTGCAGGAGCACGCTGGCCAGGGGCAGGACAGCCGAGCCTCTCCGGAGGGAAAGCATACTCCACCCGGAAAACTTCTGCTCCCGAGAAACCCACAATGCAGATGCCAAGAGAAAAGTTCAACCCAGGCTGAGGGGACTGAGGCAGGGAGCCCCGTGTTCACTTGGCAGGCCCGGTGACAGTGCCCCCAGCCCTTTCTCACCTGCCCCGTCATGAAGACTCTCCTCTCCATCTGTTCTGTTTTAACCAAAGGGCCAGAGGGCTTCCCAAACCCTCTCCCAGGAAACAATAGTTACCGATACAGGAACAGATAATATTCCTTGAGCACTCAGTGGTGCCAGGCATTGTGCTGAGAGCTTTGACTGAAGGCTCTCTGCAGAGGGTGAACAGTGCCCCCTCGCCCCCAATTACATTTGCATCCTGGAAGCTGTGAATGTCACCTCCTCTGGAAAAGGGTCTTTGCAGATGGAGTTATGTGAAGCGTCTCGAGATGAGCTCATACCAGATGTGACACAGTGGTGTCCTTATAAAAGACCAAAGAGGAGAAGACGTACAGCGGAGGTGATGTGAATAGGAGGCAGAGGTCAGAGTGACGCCACAAGCCGAGGATGGTTGGAGCCACTGGAAGTGGAAGAGACAAAAGGATGTTCCACTAGAGCCTCTGGAGGGAGCCCAGCCATGCCCACAGCCTGATTGTGGATGCCTGGGCTCCAGAACTTCGAGAGAGAGGGAGAGAGAGGGAGAGAGAGAGAGAGAGAGAGAGAGAGAGAGGGAGAGAGAGAGAGAGAGAGAGAGAGAGAGAGAGAGAGAGAGAGAGAGAGAGGCAGAGAGAGAGAGTTTCTGCTTCTGAAGCCATCAAACATGGTATCTGTTACTTTGGCTACAGGAAGCAACTACAATTTCATCTGGCTCTTGCTATGGAAGTGAATAAGAAACAGCATCTTCCAACCCTCTTACAAATGCGCTCTCCTCACGTTAGTCCCAAACACCTCCATGCTGCTTTCTCCAAGTCTGATCACCAGGCAAACTTGAGTGACTTCAAGCAGCAGAACCAAGTATCCGTCTGAGACTGGGCGACTGTAACAGAAGACCACAGACTAGGGGCTGAGGAACCACAGTTTCTTACAGCTCCCACGACGCCTGCAGATCCGGGGTTTGGTGGGACCTACTTCCCGGTTCACGGTGGCTGTCTCTTCACCGGGTCCCCACATGGTGGAGGGGAGCTCTCTGGCTCTCTTCTTTGGGGCACGGATCCCATCTGTGAGGCTTCACCCCCATGACTTGATCTCCTCCCAAAGGCCCCACCTCCCAATACCATCCCCCTGGGGATTAGGTTTCAACATTTAAATTTGGGGGACACAGTCTATGGCAGTATCTTAAAAGAATGGACATTTTTAATTGTGTTTACAGTGGAATAAACTCCCCATGTGAACAGTCAGGAGCTGCTGACTCAGCAGGTGCTCTGCCCCTTGTGCTCAGTGGACAGAGCATCTGGGTGGTTTCGCCTCTAGCTTCCTGATACCCGCTACTGGCGTCACCTCTCTTCTCCCCGTGGCCTGGAAAGAGCATATTCAAGGCAGGAATGTGGACCGTAATCCCACAGGCTGAGACCCAGACTTGGATTCGAGACCCGCCTCCACTGCCTTCCATCCCCGTGACCCTGGACC
Organism: Panthera onca; assembly: GCF_046562875.1. Classification (NCBI taxonomy): domain Eukaryota; kingdom Metazoa; phylum Chordata; class Mammalia; order Carnivora; family Felidae; genus Panthera; species Panthera onca. Next base: position 7,596,525 of record NC_138358.1, on the reverse strand, counting down.
CTTTGCACCCTTTGCACCCCAGGCCCCTGTCCCTTGCCTGGGACAGAGCAGTTTACAAGCCTGAGTGCGGGGTCACGGCTACCATCATGTTGCCAGGCTCGCTGTGTCTGCCACGAGCCCTGCACAGCAGACACACAAACCAGGTGATGCCCCCGCGCATCCTGGATTCTGCCCACCGAGAGCTGTTCCACCGGAACCTGCTTTCCGGCTCCAGCAGGTGCCGTTGGAATGGAAGCGTGTTACATTTCACCGTTTGTAGCCTCATTGATTGCTGGTTTTACACATCAGAATTAAATAATTAATCACAGCACCGCTATGAGTATGACGAATAAGCATAAAATGGGCCATGCGATGCCCTTGGAAGGTTGGCCTGGGACTCCCTGTATTTATTCCACCCCAAACAGGAAGGCTCTGAGCCCCAAATTCTCTCCTGTGAAAGGCTGTTTCCCCACAAGTGGGCAGCGGGCACCCCCCGCAAGCCTCCCCCAGGCCCACGCACTCCGTCTCTCTCTGGTCAGGCTGTGAGGTCACGCTTTCTGTCCACCATCCACTCACCTGTGCCCTGGCCTTTCCCTGGCGTGGGGTGCTGGTGGGGAAGGGGTGTATGGCTGTAGCATGAGGCTCTTCAAACTTCAGAGAAATAGCTGATATCAAATAACCTTGGCCGTATCCGGAGCACTCGCTGTTCGCCATAAGCATTGTTGCATTCGGCACCACGCTTCCTCTCAAACGCCCAGTTTTAAAGAATGCAGACTCAGGTCCAAACAGCACCTTCCTCTTTTAGCCTTAGCTGGAGGCAGCCTGTGTGCGTGTGTGTGTGTGTGTGTGTGTGTGTGTGTGTGTGTGCGCATGCGTGTGTGTGTGTGTGTGATTTCCAAGTGTAAGACGGGGGTGAGCTGGAGGAGGCTCTCCTTCCTGTGCAAGAGAGGCTAAGTGGCTGCAAGTCTGCACTCTGGAGTCAGTCCACAGACGTGGCCACTGTACAAAAGCCAGCTCGTCAGCTTACCCCTCGGCCTACAATCCTTCAGGGACTTCCTGCTTCAGTCAACGTAAAACCCAGCACCCTCGCCACAGCCTACCAGCCCCTGCCTGCATGGCTGCCCTCCCCAGCTCTTCCAGCCCTGACTCTGCACAGACTCACTCTCCAAATGTGGACATTCTCCTTGTCCACCCGCCCTACCCAGGAAGCCCCTTGCTACCTCAGGACCTCGGCACATGCCAGACCCTCTTCCTGGAATAATTTCTCCTACCACTCTCCACCCCTCCCCCCATATCACTTCCTTTTCATTTGTCTTCTCTCATGTAAAACGTCATCCCCTTTGGGGAAATGTTCCCTTAGCAGCCACCACCCCCATCTAGGCCAGGCCAGGCCAGGCTTACCTCTTCACGCTCCCGTTACGCACGGTACCCTCTTGTCTGCAGCACACACACGGTGACAATTTCACACAGACTGGCCTGTTTCACTTGCTTCTGCCCTGGAGACTGCTCAGCGTTACATCACGGCACCCAGCAAAGTGCCTGGTACACAGGAGACACTCCCAGCTCCTTGCGAACCCACCAACAAACAAGATTTCCTTGTGACCTGTGTGGAGTCCACACACCAGTGAGTGTACTCACTACTCACTTGTTGGCTGCTGACACAGCTGGCCCAAACTGAGGCTGCATTCGAGAACTCTAGCGACAAAGTTAATAGAAGTGATCATTGTAAGCGTAACTGAGGTGTTTTAAAAACAGGTAGCAGTGTGGCATTGGGTGCCAGGCATTGAACTTTGCAGAGGGACGTTCCCTCAACTGGAGGTGCTTTGAAAACAACTGAAATGTTGAGGAGACTCACAGCCAGGCCAGGGGAAGAACATGTGAGGGACGTGACAGGTACTACAGGGAATACCGCAGGTTCGGGGCGCCACGTCTGGCTGCCTAACGGTCTGTCCACTGGGATAGGGCAGGCATTTGCACAGTGCTTCCAATTGAGGCGCCTGGATCATGGTGAAAGTTTGCAAATGAAGATCTCAACCCAACAGAAGGAGAGAAAATTCCAGAGGCTGAAATGCTAACCCACATCACCTGTGCTGTGTGGAGCACCAGAGCTCCACTGGGCCTCATTTGCACATCTGTGAAATGGGGTGAAGGTGTTTTCAACCTTATAAATTATTATGAAGATAAAATTAGAAGTGATGTTCTCTTGGGCGCCTGGGTGGCTCAGTCGGTTGAGCATCCGACTTCGGCTCAGGTCATGATCTCACGGTTCATGAGTTCGAGCCCCGCGTCGGGCTCTGTGCTGACACCTCGAAGCCTGGAACCTGCTTCGGATTCCGTGTCTCCCTCTCTCTCTCTCTGCCCCTCCCCTGACCCCCCTCCCTCTCTCTCTCTAAAAAAATAAATAACATGAAAAACAAAAGAAGTGATGCTGTCTTAGTCCCTTCGGGCTGCTATAACAAAAAAACACCTAGACTAGACAGCTTACAAACAACAGAAAGTGTATCTCTCACAGTTCTAGACACTGGGAAACTCAGATCATAGTACCAGTGTACTGTTTGGGAAAGTCTTCCTGGCTCCAAGAGTCTTGTACTGTGTCCTGACATGGCAGAGGGGGGGAAGGAACTCTCTGAGGTCTCTTTTATAAGGAAGCGCACTGGACCCATTCATGACAGCCCTACTCTCATGACTAATCACCTCCCAGAGGCTCACCTTCTTTTTTTTTTAATTATTATTTTTTAGGTTTATTTTTGAGAGAGAGAGAGAGACAGAGAGAGACACAGAGAGAAACAGAGAGAGACAGAGAGAGACAGAGAGACAGAGAGTAAGCAGGGGAGGGGCAGAGAGAGGGAGAAACAGAATCCGAAGCAGGCCCCAGGCTATGACCTGTCAGCACAGATCCTGATGAGGGGCTCGAACCCATAAACCATGAGATCATGACCTGAGCCGAAGTTGGATGCTTAACCGACTGAGCCACTCAGGTGCCATGACCTTCTTTTCAAATTTGTTTTTAATATGTAATTATTTAGGGTAGAGACAGAAAGAGACAGAGCACAAGCAGGGGAGGGGCAGACAGTGAGGGAGACAGAATCTGAAGCAGGCTCCAGGCTCTGAGCTCTCAGCACACAGTTCGATGCGGGGCTCGAACTCACAAACCTCAAGAACATGACCTCAGCTGAAGTCAGACGCTTAACTGACTGAGCCACCCAGGTGCCCCCCAAAGCTCACCTTCTAAGACCAGCACGTTGGGAATTATGTTTCAACACATGAATTTTTGTGATACGTACATCCAGACCATCGCAGAGGCAAACAGAATCACTCTGCAAAGCACCTTGTGCAGGAAGGGCTGGCTCACAGCTATGGTCTTACCATCACTTGTCTCCCATCAGGGACCTCAGATGCTTCTGAGACCCAGGCCTGGTCCTTGCTCATTGGGGGTCAAAGTTGCAGCAGCAATAGTGGGATAATGCCCAGCACTTGGGTTGGGGACAGGTGGTGAGCCAAACACTCACCAACCGCCAAATCTCTGAGTGCTTTCTCTTTGCTTATTAGTTTTCGGACTTTTCTTTCCATAACGACTGAATCAAGCTCAGTCAACAGTTATGCTTTTTCAGGATATTTATCTCAAAACAGCCAGAGAGAAAAGGCACGGGGTCTGCACCACACGCTTAGGTCTTTGCACAGATGGCGGGGGGCTCCAGTCTGAGCCGCTGTCATGCTGCCTCCATTTCTTTCTCAGTAAATTTTCTTCCAGGGGAGTAGGTGTGAGAGCCAGGGGTCCCACTCCGAGCGAAATGTCCCTAAGTGTGCTCTTTGCTCTCAGCTCGTGTTCACAGCCACCTGTTGTTCTCATGTGAATATTCAAGGTCACACACCCACCCCTCTTCATTTTTGGTGGATGTGTGCCAACAGCTGAGAGCCTCCTGATGGCTGCAGGAATGAATGGCAGGTCTGTTGATTGCAAAGATACATCTTTTTGCGAAACCAGGTCTGGTTCTTTTAAGGCCGTTACTGAATGGAGATGTGTTTGCCGTTCACTAGGGTGTCAGGTGTGGAACGTGCGACAGCAATCAGTTAATATGTTTATCTCACTTTAGAGTACACAATAGAATTAAGAACGGCAATTTTTTCAGGAGGAACAAATGGCATTAGTGCTCCTAAATACAATCATAAGGGTGGTCCCTGGGTGGCTCAATAGGCTAAGCGTCTGACTCTTGATTTCAGCTCAGGTCGTGGTCTCGTGGTTGTGACACGGAGTCCGTGTGGGGCGTTACGCTGAGCGTGAATCCTGCCTGGGATTCCCTCTCTCTCTCTCTGCCCCTCCCCTGCTCACATGCCTGTGTGCTCTCTCTCCCTCTCTCAAATACATACATACATACATACATACATACATACATACATACATACATAAAGTAAAATAAAATAATTAAGTAAAATGAAGTAAAAAAGTAAAATAAAAACTCCAGTAATAAGAGTTACAACGTCTGGGGTACACTAAGTCCTCGGTTGGTGCCGGACGCTGTGCACACAGCCCCTCAGCTCCTCTTGTGAAACCACAGTCCAAGGAGCCACTGTATCTGCCTGAGTCGCCTGCTCACAGACATGGCCTGGGTCCACGGGCCCAGCTTGGGCTGACCCATGGCCAACTCTCCCATGCCTGCTGAATCATCTGGCTGTTTTCAGACATGGTCAACTGTGATTGAACGGAACACCCTACATAAATACTTAGTCATGGGACTTTAAGTTCAATTTTTGTTGGTGATTTTCCCCTGCTCGATGCATTTTTCAGAATTTTGCCCTTAGACAAGTGTACGCCTTGTTGTTAAACAATTAAATGTACTTACGAATTTATGACTCCTCGCAGGAACATGTGTTGAGAGCCGTGTGTGTGCGTGCTATTTCTAGAGGGTGAGTGCAGCATGCCAAACCCGCGTGCTTCTCTCCTACAAGATTCTTGTGACCAAAGTCCAGAGACTCAGACGCAGGACAGCGCAGCCAGAGAGGAATCCCGTCGGGCCAGCGTGCTGGCCCCAGGGCTCTCCTCTGTGCCTGAGCCGGCCCGGCCTTCCTGCAGCTCAGGAAACTGCCCGCTGGGGTAACAGGAGGAACATATTCATGGGCTCACTGAGCTCCCCCTGCGCACCCCTCCCTGGGAGGGCTCTGGGGGCATAAACAGCTCCTGAGTCACGACCCCTTCCGCAGAGGGCACACACAGCAGCTGAGGGGTAAGACGCAGACACAGGGTAGGGCTGAGCCATGCGGGGCTAGGAGATCAATGACACAAAGACCTGTTAGCCTCCAATTGTTTGCTGCGTGATGAGCCCCTCACCCCATGTCACCTCCCTTTATCTCACTTTGATCTCAGAACAACCCCGTTAGGAAGTGATTAGTTGTGCCCCTTTCACAGCTGAGGACACGAGGCTTAGAGAGCTAAGCAACCTGCTCCAGATCTGCCATCCAGCTTTCCCGCCACATAGCCAAATTCAGACCCGGGCCTGAGCAAAGGGGCCACATACGGCCCACAACACGCCATGCAGCCAAGGGGTCACACGGCCAGGCGGGGCAGTGCAGAGAGACGCGGTCCCTCTGGGTCTGGCAGAGCATCTCAGCGAACACCGGAGAAGATGGGGTGAGTGACCCCAAGCGACAATACCGCACACCCGTCCTCTCCCCACTCACGGGCCGTCTAGCCCTTGCCTTGCGGCTGCCCTCAAAGTCCTTCATCATTTCTCTGTCAACCGGCCACCCCAGATAACGCCATAATCCTCCCTAGCCCAGGTGCCCAGCACTCCCCTGGATCTCTCTGACTCTAGTTCTCCAAGAGCAAACCTTCCCCAAGCCTGCTTTTCAACCACGTGGCTTATGCAGAACTTTCTGGGTCCTTCTAGGCCTCTGCACCCACAGTCCTTGTTCCCACACCCAGGCTGGGGCCCCAGGAGGCAGAGGTCACCCTCAGAAGCCTGAGCAGGGGGCCTGTCAGGTCCACAAACAGATTTCTCGTGAGGGATCCAGCAGAAAATGGGTGTCAAACTCAGCACCCGCCTTCCCTTTCTGCCTGTCCCGTCCTGAGCACAGAGCTGGGAGCAGCGGACGAGGGGCCTGAAGGGCAGTGGTGGCCAGAGGCGCAATCACTGAAGCCCAGGACCAGCCGTGGACACTTCCCAGAGGAGGGAGCCTGGAGTTCACGTGCACAGGGTGGGCAGCATTTAGGTACGAATAATAAATAAAGGCAGCAAGGCAGGGAGCCAGGGAACAGGCTGGCACACTGCACTCCGCCTTTAACTAGCCAGGGTCCGGCCAATGAGATTTTCATCACTGACCCGAGCCTGGAGAGAACTTACTGGTGAGACTGCGTTGGCGTTTCCATCAGGGGCTGCTGTTGTTATCAGAAGTACCTATTACCCATCGTGAAACAGCAAGCTCAAATTGGATGGGAAAATGAGTTTCTACTTCATAAATGCATAATGTGAGCAGCTTCTTTTCTTTTTTTTTCAAATTGACTTATCTCAGCAAATTTTGTCTCCTTTCCTGTTAAAAAACCTATGAGCTGATTCTAATTTAATGTTTGCAAGTTCTTATTAGACTTATTGACAGGATTCATAAGCAGAAGGTGAAACACCTGTTTAATCCTGCGTGGGGTGTGGAACCAGGGGCCACATCTGTCACCACATGAGCCTTTCACCCCCACGTGCACGCGGTTTACCGTAAAGGCAGGCAGCGGATGACTGCGGGTAACACAAGGACAGGAGGCTGTCTGCCAATTCCAGGTGCTAAGAAATTTTACTGCCTCCACCAAAATGTGTAATGTCTAGGGACCCGGAGTCCAGGGCTGTGGCAGAGAAGCCGGCCCCTGGAGGACGGCGCAGGTGACCGCAAGCCACCGGGACAGGGGCACCAGGTGCTGCCAGCAACGAGGTGAGGACGAGACCAGCAGGGGAACCCAGGCCCCAAGCTGCTGAAACATATTAAGATTCAAGGACTGGATAAAAGGTAGAACTGTCATATCCGGGCCAGAAGCAGGGGCCAGGCTGGGAGCCACAGATGCCGGAAGTCAGAGATAGCACAATGGCGACAGAGGTGGTGAGAGGTGGGAACACGGCGGGCTTGAGGAAGACCGAGGGCAGTCAAGCAGCCAGCACCCAGGAAGGTGGGCGAGCGGCCGCCAAAGCCCATCACACAGTGGCAGCCATGCATGCTTCCTTTTCCTCTCTCCCTCCATTCCTCCTCTTCCCTCCTCCTCCTTCCCTCCTTTCGCCCCCTCCCTCTCCTTCTCCTTCTGCCTCTGTCAGTTCTCCTACCCCTCCTTCCTTCTCAATGAGGCCCCTCATGGGGACCCCATGCCTCACCCCACACCCCTGCCCTGTGACTTCCCCCATTCCCTCAGCACCTGAAAGTGCCTGTCTGTTCGCTGACTTGCCTCTGTCTCCCCACCGCCACATGCGGACCCTGGAGAGCAGGACCCGTGTCTTGACCAGCCCTGCTTCCCCAACGCTGAGCTCAGAAGCACAGATGCTCAGAAAAAGAGGGTAAGAAAGACAAGGAGTGTGTCCTACCCATGCCCTACACCAGAACAGAACAAGACACCTATACATCAAGTTCATGTCTATTGTGAAAATCCAGGCTTTTTCCACCTGGTATCCTGCTTGGAATTCTTTCTCACAGGAAGGTGCCCAGGACCCTGAGTTGGGCACAGCTGACCTGACACTGTCCCAGGCAGCTTACTAGGGTGGCTTGAGCTCAAAATGCCTGTGGTTCTGGGGCGCTTGGGTGGCTCAATCGGTTAAGCACCGGACTTTGGCTCAGGACATGATCTCACAGTTTGTGGGTTCGAGTCCCGCGTCGGGCTCTGTGCTGACAGCTCAGAGCCTGGAGCCTGCCTTTGTTTCTGTGTCTCCCTCTCTCTCTGCCTCTCCTCTCTCTCTCTCTCTCTGCCTCTCCTCTCTCTCTCTCTCTCTCTGTCTCTCTCTCTCTCTGTCTCCCCCTCCCTCCCTCCCTCCCCCCCTCTCCCCCTCTCTCTCTCTCTCTCTCTCTCCTTCTCTCTCTCAAAAATAAATAAATTTATTTATTTATTAAAAATAAAAATTAAATTTTATTTTTTTTTAATGCCTGTGGTTCTGACACAGTGAAGCTGGTAGTCTGACTGGGTCCCCAGTTTGGTCAAACAGACGTTAAATGCAATGCGCCCACAATAATATATTCTGGGTAAAATGCACACCCCATTTAACGTCCTCACACGTGCCTCCTCATGTCCTCTCATCACCTGAACAAACCAGGAAACGTGCCTTCGCTGTCCTCCCCACGAAGGGTGAAATATGGCCCCACGGCACCTGTGCTTCCTGTGGCTGATTTTTTGTTCCTGCCATGTCACCTTGACTCTTCTGTCCCTTGTGATTTAGAAGCGTGTGCTTGGCTCAGCACAAATGAATTTTCAAGGCAGACGCAGTTTTCTGTGCTGTGAGGGCCAGGTGGGGTTTTTATTGACTTGTGCCACCGTTGAGCATGTTTAGGCACAGGCAAGAAACAATAGCCACCGAGGAGGCCAGGCTGGAATTGTGGCGACCGGGGCTGGCCCGCCCCAGAGAGAGGGCCTCGTGGATGCCCTGAGCTGAGGCTGGGCAAGTCTGCACACCCACATGTACCCTCAGTTGCAGGGGGGCAGCGAGCGAAGGCAGGAAAGCCCAATGGCCACTCTGTTAGGGCCACTCCCAGACACTGCGCTGAAGCTGAACCAAGAGCCCCCAGCTGTTCCCTCCTTGGTGACCATCACCCAGGCATCCTACGGGCGGGGTGGGGGGGTGTGTGGAGGGGAGTCCAGCGATGGGCAGCTCCTGAACATCCAGCCACTCAGGCTGCAGAATCCCTCCTGGTGTGGTCATCACTGGAACAGCCATCATGGGAGAAGCATCACAAAGCATCTGCATGTCCTTGCTCGACAGCCCATGGTGCTCTCCGGGTGGTCCTGCCACCAGAGCTGTGACCACTCAGCCCCCTAGGTCTCTTCCCAGCACCCTCAAAGCCCCACTGCCTCCCTTGTCTCCAATCCAGATTTGTGTGCATTAATTTCAAATACAGGGAAACATACAGAATAATAATATGAACGTCCCAAAATCATCATCGGTAATTAACAAATGTTCTCAGTTTGTCATTTTGGCTTTCTCATCTTGACCCTGGAAGCAGGTTGGTTAAGAAACTGGTGTGTATCTGTCCAGTTCCAAACTATAATGCTTTGCATATACATAGAAATGAGTAAGTATACATATTTATACATAAACCATATACATTTACCTATGCACTTCACACGCATGAAAATATGGGTTATATGTGCGTGTGCATATATGTTAGTAAACAACCTATGGCATCGTTTTATTTATTTTTTTTTATTTTTTTTTAACAGTTATTTCTTTTTCAGACAGATAGACAGAGCATGAATGGGGGAGGGTCAGAGAGAGAGGGAGACACAGAATCCGAAACAGGCTCCAGGCTCTGAGGGGTCAGCACAGAGCCCGATGCGGGGCCTGAACTCATGGACCGTGAGATCATGACCTGAGCTGAAGTCAGACGCTTAACCGACTGAGCCACCTAGGCACACCGGCATCGCTTTATTCTTTCTAAAACTGGCATCGATGTTGTCACGCTGTATATCATTGTATGGAACTTGTTTCTTTCTCTCCACCTTGTGTTTCTCAGGCTTGTCCAGACTGAAGCACATTGCAGAAGGATTGGCCATGCTCCAGGAGAGGGTACAGCCCTCCAGACTGCCAAGTAGGCCCAAGACTTCAGATGCCAGCCACACACTCGGGGTCCCCACGGCCACCATCACGTCTGACCCCCTGGCTGCAAATCCTGGGGTCCCCAAGATTCCCTCAGGTTTGATAATTCACTAGAACACCTCTCAGAATGCAGGAAACACTGTATTTATGATTACAGGTTTATCATGAGTACAAGGATACAAGTAAGAGCCAACCACAGGACAGAGGCAAAGTCTGGGAGGGTCTACGTACGAATTTCCAGTGCCAAAAACTTCCAGCCACCCCCCATGGAGTCCTGGACGGTATTACTTCCTCCGGGCTTCCGTGTGCGACAGCACTGCAGAGCGTGGCTCATCCGGGAAGCTCACCCAAGCCTTTGTTTTCCAGAATCTTAACTGGGGCTTGACCACGTCCTGCCCACTTGGCTGACCTTTAGTCTCCTACCCCAGATCAGAACTGATATGATGGGTCCTAAAGACCCCGTCATAAATCACACTGCTGGACTGTCGAGTGGCCAAAGTCCCCATAAAATGAGGATGCTCTTGCTGGCTAGAACCTTCCAGGGGCCTTGAGATGATATCCCTGAGGCTGAGGGTGGAGACTGGACCTGCCTGGGTACAGCTGATTCCTCACACGCACGTAGAGACCCAGCCCCTTTGCTCTACCTTCCTCGTGGAGCCCCATCACCCACACCTCCCCTTGATGCTGGATCGAATCGCACCCCTGGAAAACCTCTCCAGGCCTCAGTGTGATGGCGACATCCAAATGTCCCCAGTTCAGATTCCTGGTCCTACTCCAGCCCTATGGGAGATGATGCCCAAAAATCTGTTTCTTTCCTTTCTTTTTTTTTTTTTTTTAATTTTTCTTTTGAGAGACAGAAAGAACACGAGCTGGGGAGGGGCAGAGAGAGGGAGAGAGAGAATCCGAAGCAGGCTCTGCTCTCAGCACAGAACCCAACACGGGGCTGGATCCCACAACTCCAGGGTCATGACCTGAGCTGAAATCAAGAGTGGGGCACTTAACTGACTGAGCCACCCAGGCGGCCCCCAGCAAGAGAAATCGTCTATTTTCCCCTCTTAGAATCCCCCCCCAAAGGGATCTGCCGCCTCAGCAGTCACCAGGGAGAGCTTGAGAAGTCTGGAGAAGGAAGAGAGACCGTCCCTCCTCTCGGTAAGAGGGAAACCAGGCAGGACGGAGGCGGGGGACATCATGGTAAGCCCAACCGTACCTACTGATGTGTGTCCCCGCCAGCCACTCCAATGACCAGGAGCGACACCAGAACATCAACATCCTTCCTTATGGATCCCAGCACGTCTCCCATCAAGAAACACGCTCCAAAAATACAACTGCTGAAGAGAAATCACAGGGAAGAGTTGCATTCTTCAGAGAAGGCCTGCGGAAGGGCTGTATTTCCAAGGTGAGCTCTGTCAGCACCGCCGAGTCAGGGTGCGTCCAACAGACGCATGTCTGGTGTCCCCAAGTCCAGGAACTACCTGCAGGGCGTTCCCCCTCCGTCTGAAAATGGAGGGCATCGCTGGGCCAAAGGTGCCTTGACACAAGGAGAAGAGGGCCATCTTGGCGGGCTCTCCCAGCAAGTGACTTCCTGTGCCTCTTATGTCTGCCAGGAGCAAGGGAGTGTTCAGAGGTCACTCTGGTCTAGGCTTTATTTTGCACTGGGGAGCCCCACCACTGCAAGCTTCTTAAGTCTCTGTTCTAGTGAGATGTGAACTAACTGCTCCCATGCACACCCCGGGCTTGTAGAAGGGGGTCGGCCACAGGACCAGACCCTGGCATTCCTCTCCAAGAAGCACTATTTTTTAGTTATTGCATACAATCTCGAGATACGACACCGTTCCGTCCATTTTTAATAGAGGTGATTAAGCAGGTGTGATCCAACGTGCTGGGCCACTGCCACAGAATCTGTTAATGAACAGGAGGGGGAGGAACTCTTTGGTCTTCCTCATCCTGAAGCCTGAGTACCTGCACAGCAACACGTTAAAACCCTCCCAGCAAATGCTACCTGTTCAAGAGCTACGCTCTGAAAAAGAATGGACTACAGAGTCTGCTTCCAACGTGTCTAAATGTGCTGTTACCAAACTGAGAAAATGAAGGTTATTCTGGAAGCACATGCATTTAAAGGGCCAATTTCAAAAGCGAGCTTTTAATCGACGAAAAACTCTCATTAAAAAACAGTAAGTGCGAAAATGCATGCCAAGGACGTGAGCGAGAACATTCCTTCTTTCCGTTCATTCTTGTCCTTCTGCAGCACACATCTAGCCTGTGCTGGTGTTCCCCAAGGAAGCATCCTAGCAGAAGCAGGAAGGTGAGACCAACAGGGACAAAGGTGTTCTGAATGGCCTCCGTGATTGAAACTCTGCTGTTCGATTCTGGGCCGTGACTCCCCCACCACCCAGTCACAGGTACCTGTATTTGAATTTCCATAGTTACCCTCATCCCACACTTAAAATTATAGACTTTTTCCCAGCTTGCTTTTTAAATGCGACATCACAATGTTGAGGAAGCATCATACATAATTACATTTAATAGACAGAGAATTGATGGAAACACTTAGCCAGAAGAAAAAGCCCAGACTTAATTCTGTAAACATGCTATTGTACAGTAACCCCCAAAGAGTTTGCTCTTAAACCTCCTAATTAATTTTTAACTACAAAGCTCAAAGATGCTATTATACTTGTTGTTTTAAATGGCGGTCTCAGGCAAGTGGAAACGACTGAGTGGTGGGGACAAATATCTCCCATTAAAATCTGTGTTAACGAAAACAGCTGTGTTCGGGGTTTCCGAGATCCAAACAGAAACAGACGCCACCATTTAAGGGAGCCATTGGATGAAGGCTTCCTTCCCTCAGCTTGTAGGGATATGTGTACCTGGAGGGTGATGGGTTTTAGTATACAAGCTGTCCAAACTTTTATTTAAATACATCCTTTTCCTACCCTTTCCAAAACCAAACTAAATATAGCTTGCCTGTTCCATGGAGAATTGTATGTCACACTTTTGCAAGCCATAGGTGGCTTCTGCTTCCGGAGATGCTCAGTCTCTCTCCTGTTCCAACGCTTCCTGATGAGCAATGAAACCAGTCCCCTCTTCACTGCCCAGGCAGACACTTCCAGCCTCCCCACCTCACCATCTCCATCCCTCCTCCCGATCCAGCATGAGCTCTGTGGTGATGCAGTCGGAAACTCTGTTTCTCTGGCCACATGGGTGATGTCACCAGGGGAGAATTATTAATAGCAACACAAAGAGCAAGGGTCTCTTTTCAACAATGCAACCTCTTTATAACAGAAGGGAAAGTGTTTCAGAAAGACCAACGGAATGCTTGCCTGTCCCTCAACCACTGTCAGGACGCCATCAGATGGTACCCTCTGCTGGTCTGACTGCGCAGGGAATGAGCCACTTGGAGGGGACTGTAACTGAGAAATCGTGGTGCCATGCTCACCGGCTGTACTCTTTAATTAAAAGGGGAAGTTTCCGTGCCTGCCACTGCCATTGCTGTGTCTAAAATGCCTGTGTATCACTGTGTGTGTGACGGGTTTCCCCTCTTCCAGTTTTCCCAGGAAAGTTCCCAGTGCTAGCGAGCCACAAATTCTGGGCCAGGGTCCCTCATTAGGACGAACTGTTATCTCACGTTTATGCTGTGTTCCCCCCTATGACCCAGGATTCCTCTTCCCTGGCACTCCTGACATTTGGGGTAGACAGCTCTCTGCTGTGGGGCTGTTCTGTGCACCGTAGCATGTTAAGCAGCATCCTTCGCGTCTCCCTACTACATTGCCGGTAGCGAGCCCCCAACGTTGAGACAAGCAAAACTGTCTCCAAACATCGCCAGGTGTCTTCAGGGGAGGGGCAAAATCACCGCCAGCCGGAAACGACTACTCCAGATTTAACAAAGGTAGACTCTCGGTTACGGAAACCATCCAGAGAGAAGCGAGAGGATGAATATTGATGTGGCAGGGATGATTATTGACACAACGATTCTCCATAAGGCTCTCGGATTGGCTCAGGCAATTAGGAGGAAGGCTTGGTGTTTGTTTGTTTACCTGAATCAAGCCTGTGTGTGCATGTGTGTGTACGGAGGTACACCAGCGCATGTTTGTAGAGAGACTGGCAGGAAGTAACGGGTGTTGGGCAGCAAGAGATCCCTTCAGCTAAACATGGAGAGCTCATTTATGCCCAGACTGCCAGGAGCACCCCTGTCTGTCTGGTTTTCTCAGAGAGCTGCTGAAACCCAGGACGAGAGCTGAGAGACCATATTAGAGTTCACCAGTGAGGCAACTGGGGATGCACGCGGGCGTGTCGTGTGGGACGGTGTGTGCCTGCACCTGCCGTGGGGGGCGCGGGCCGCCAACCACACAGACCGACCCGTAAACCCACACAGGTACCCTGGAGTGGTTAAAAGCCTGAGGGCACATTCAGGAATTCCCTGAGAGGCATGAGTTCTGTTCTCTTGTGTCTCACTCTACCAAACGGACGTGCTCTGAAAATCTATGCCACGTTTTTTTGCAAATCGAAGGACAATGCGCAACATTTTTTTCAATGTAAAGAAAGCACAAATTCTTTCGAGAAAGGGAGAAAATCTTTCCGTTAAGTGGAACATCTCTCTCAATTTACCTTTTTTTTCCTAAATTTGGACGTTGGAAGATTCGCCAACAAGGACGATGGAAGACACAGTGTAGTATTTCCATAGCACGTGGAAAACAGAAATCGATTATACACGAGAGGAAGAAGGTTTCAGGCATTCGACAGATAGGAGAGGCAGGTTTGAGTTCTGGCTCAACCAGACAGCCACATCACGCCTTCCTTCTTGATCTTCCCAGGGCCATAAAACCTGTCCTCTTTACCTCCCAGGGTGTGTGGGGGACACACGTGCAGGAAGGGCTGGGAAAAAAACAGTCGATATTTGCAAATGTTGGTGACTTTTTAGCAAGAAAACATTTCTTCCGGTGGAAGTTAGAGAAATAGCAGTGTAGATAACTGAAGACCTCTGTAGAATTAACTTCTTGGAAACTCCTCGCAGGTTCCCAGCTGCCTCAGCCCACAGCAAAGCTTATCTCCCTAGGTTTTGAGGTCACCTCCAGCCCTTAGCTTTCCCAGCTGATGACTTCTCTCTCTCTAGAAGACCCTATTTTTAGCTGTTTTCACAGGGGCACCCAGAGGCAAATATTATACAGAAACCACCTACATTCGGACTGTGATAATCCCTACCTGCCAGTTGGGAAGTTAACCTCTGTATATAGAAAGGAACTGGCTAAGGAATATGGCATGTGCAATTTGGGCAAAGCCATGCTATGTCAACTGAAATCCTTTTCCAAGCATCCTCAAGCATTCCAGAAGCCCTTGACAATATGTGAATTACAAACCATTCTTATCTATTCAGAAAACCAGGGGAGACTCCTTGGCTTGAGGAAAGGCACTGTGTTGGGAGAAATAGAGCCACTTTCCTTCCCAACATCCTGTCCCTCAGTGTGCTCCCATTCCTAAACAGAGGGCCCCAACCTCATTCACAATTCCCAAGTGATGACTGTATTTCCTTTCTTCTGTGACAAATAAAATCACCAGGAAACGGGCAAGCAATACCTTGATCTCCGGCCCCTTCCAAAGCCAACTTCGAGCATACGTCAGATCTCTTCAATGGTAAATGTCAGTCACTCACATATTCACCCACCTCCATCACCAATTCTCCCACATTCTGGAATTCTCCACCCTTTGGGACTGCCTTGCAGCTATGTGAACCCAGCAGCCCTGTGATCGTGGGCCACGAGCCACGGCTTTGCAATTGGAGTAGGACATCAGTGAATCTCTGCAGAGTCCCTGCCACCAAGCAGAAGTGAGCATTGGACGAGTTTCCCCCAAGACCGGCTGGCCCTCTGCGATGCCTCGCATTGCATGCGGCTAGAATCTCGGGTCTTGAGGAAGGTGTGTTTGAGTTTGTTTTTGTTTCCAAACTTCACTGTGCACCAGCCTTTTCCCTCCAGGGAGACAGACTGGTTCTGCACATCATTACCAGCCTGAAGGGGCATTCTGGAACCTCTCTGAGAGGAGGTTCCCTACCGCGGCTGTTATCAAATCCAGCATCCTAGATTCTAATAAACCACTGTGTTTATGAGCAGATCACCAAGACTGCAAACGTCTACAACATTCACTCACTCTTCACCCTCTGGACTCTGCCCACGAATGAAGTTATGTTGGGGTAGATTAATAATTTCTCAGCCTTACTGTCTCCCTAGGGCAAGCACCCACGCATGAAGAGGACCCCAATTTACGTAAATGGACTATTCCTAACGAGTTGGGGGCCTCACGAGATCTGGATGCACTAAGTGGTAATTTTCCACAGGTGTGCCTCCTCATTGGAGGTATAATGAACATTCATTTTTAGTGTCTAACATCAATGGTAAGGTTCTTTTTTCTATTTTTAACATTTATTCATTTTTTGAGAGAGAGAGAGAAAGAGACAGAATGAGAGCAGGGGAGGGGCAGAGAGAGAGGGAGACAGAATCCAAGCAGGCTCCAGGCTCAGCCGTCAGCACAGAGCCCAATGCAGGGCTCGAACCCACAGACTGCGGGATCATGACCTGTGCTGAAATCGGACGCTTAAATACCTGAGCCACCCAGGCCCCCAACATGGTAAGCTTCTTAATACATTAATGTTTTTTTTCCTCTTCTGTCAAGATTGCAATTCCATATTTCAGTCCATGAGCTATGAAAAATAAAGCTTGGCATTTCTGACTGTGTGCCATGCACTCACTGCAGAGCTTACATGTGTTACATTCCCGGCTCTCACAGCAAGTCCAAGAGTTAGACAGTATCATCACTTCATTCACAGATGAGAAACAGAGACAGGGAGTCAGTACCTTTCCCAGGTGCTGCGGGCTGAATGTTTTTGTCCCCCCAAATGACTCCCACAAATGCATACACAGAAATGCTAATGCGTAAGGTGACTGTGTTAGGAGGTGGGGACTCCAGGAGGTGGTTAGGTCAGGGGGATGGGGCCCTCATGAATGGGCCCAGTGCCATCATAAAAGAGACCCCAGAGAGGTGTCTGACACCCTCCACCATGTGAGACACAGCAAGAAGACAGCCCTCTAGGAACCAGGAAGCAGGTGCTCATCAAACACCAAACACGCTGGTGCTACGATCTCGGACCTCACAAATTACACAACCTTTCAAAGTGTCTGCTTCTTATCTGTAACTCATCCTGTGGCATTTGGTTAGAGCACACTGAATTTACTGAGACACCCAAGTCACTCCTAGTGAGAAACAGAGGCAGACAAGACCCCAGCCCGTCTGAGCGGGGCCTCTGTGTTCCTCAGCACACGGTCCACGACACCCAAGCACCTCCACTGCTCTTCCTAAGACACGCCGGCCAGGACGTGCTTAATCTGTCCCTGACACAACACTCAGCCTGGATAAATGCCTGCGACTTCCATTCACACACCGAGACAACTAGGAGTAACAGGAGACACACTCAGCATTGAGTGGCCACAGAAAGTTTAGACTAAAGACAAGACCCATGGGTCAGGCCAGCCCAGTCGTGGCCAGGCTCCCAGGCTCTTGCCTGTACCTATGAGTGGAGCTCCAATGTGCTCCCCACTATGACCTAGGAGAGGTGCCCTTGGCTGGCCAGTCTCTGACGTCTTTCATCAGCAGTCATGAGACTTCAGGGAAATCACAAGCAGTGGCTGCCTGGAAAAGGTTGGAGGCTGTCGTCCAGCAAGGAGTCTGTGAGGATGCAAACACGCAGAGCTGATGAACCGAGGAGAGACGCATCGGATTTGCTTCCTTCGGCTCCGTCTACAGTGACCTCCAAGCGTTTTCATTGCTCCGGGGATAACTGATTTGTGAGCTATTTGATTGGAAACAGTCCATTTTCACCAGGCAGAGGCAGCGCTCTCTGGGGGCAGAAGAACATGTTATCTCATGGGCTCTGCAGAGCCATGCTGGAATAAATAAGACACGGCTGAGTGATGAGGTAATGACAGATGGTGCCTTAGTCTGGAAGGGCGTCATTATGTAGGAAGGGCTCATGTCTTGGGACCGTCAGCTATGGGATGTTCGACTGGCAAGCTCCAGGAAGCACGACCATGGAAGCCTGTGTGTGCCTACTCCATCTACTTAGGTTCCTGAAATTCTGAGAGATTACGGATGGTCACTTACTCAACAAGGGGCTTAACTAGCTTGACTTTTGTGTAGCTCGTCAGAAAGATGGCTCCTGCCCCCAACACCAACGCTCGTGGGGGGACTCGATACACTCTGACGCTAAAACGCTGACTCAAGTTACATCAAGATGTAGTCACAGTCACACACATATGAGTAGTGAAGTCTCTTTGCTACAGAGGCAAAGCCTCTCTTTGCCTGCAATCCATGGATAAAACACCCTCCTTTCTGTTGCTGAAAAGGAATGAATTACACGAGGAATTGGCAATGAGAGTGTGTTTTCATTAGCATCTATTGGGTGCTAGGGAATTACCAATCAGAAAGAAAGCTCTCTCAGAGCAGCACTAAAGAAATGCATTTTCCTTCAGTTAACAGGCTGAGCACTGAGGGCTAGCAACAGGCACCTTTTGTTTCCTCCGGACGTCTCAGAAGGTGGTGGTCTTCTCGACGGACGTGAAGGACCCTTGCGCCCATCCACAGCCAGCTGCCGCTTGTCCGGCAGGGGAGCAGGAAACTATTGGTTTGTCTCCCCAGAGCCTGGGGGCGACTCCCGTCTTGAAACACCCAACATCTGCTCTGTGCCAGGCACTGGGCACCTGTTGTCAGTGGTCAGTCACAGGAACTCTCCCACTAGCATGGGTGAAATGGAAATAAACTTCACATACACCCAGAAATCTCCCAGATTCCTGCTCATGGAAGGCTATGTGCTCTAAGAATTGCCCAAGGGTACAGCCTCCCTCCTGGGATGGAGAGTGACTGATCACTCACGGGGAGATAGGACCACCTGGTCAGGTGTGCATCCTGGAGCTGAAGTGAGTGGCCCTGGTCATGTATGTTTTTCCCTGAGCTGATTGTCTAGTCTGGGTCATCTGAGTTACCCTTTGCTGATCTGGTCACACCTGGTCACGTATGCTTGCCTCCCTGAGCTGACTGATTATTCCTGGCTGTGTGTGTGTGTGTATGTGTGTGCACATGTGTGTGTGTGTGTGTGTGTGTGTGTGTGTGTGTGTGTGTGTGTGTATTTGCCAAGCTGGTTTGGTAGTCTAGGTCATGTGAACATCCTGAGCTTGGCTTGGCCAAGGTGCCCGTCCCCAAAGGGAGATGGGGAGATTGATCCCGATGAAATGCACTCTACATAGGAACGAGAGGGCCCTACTAGCAGCGATAGAAGCAATGCTGGGCAGGCAAGACCCAGCCTCAGCCATGTGGCTTGCATTCTAAGAGCTGTGTGCAATACTGGTATTATCTGCATCTTACAGGTGGAAACACTTGCCCAATGAAGGGAAATGATTGGCCCGGCCACGGAGCTGGTGAATGGTGGTCCAGGATTCAAACCAGGGCTGTGAAAGCCCAAAGTCTGCAGCGTTTTCTGTAGCCTGCTCCACACTTCACCTCTTGGCTCTGGACTTCAAACCCTGCTAATGCCATTAACACACGAGCCTCAAGAACAGGGTGCAGATACCGAGGGGTCACCCAGGGAAGGCACGTTATGAGCCTATTTACAATCCCACATGGACAAACTATCTTCTCTAAATGCCCCGTCCAGGCCAACGGAGAGAAGGAGAGCAGGGTGTGGCTCATACAACCATGACAGGGCAGGTGGGCACCGGCAACCAGGACACAGCACAGGTGCAGGGATCTGAATAGCACTAAAGGTCAGCTAAAGAGCAAGGAAGTGCAGGGCAGGGAAATCCGTGGGGCAGGGTCCTGGGGCAGCTCATAGGCTGAGGCGTCAGGAGGCAGAAAATGAACAACCAATGTGGACATCCTTATCAAAGCTGAGATCCCTACAGGTAGGTTGCTGGGACTCATCTTGCACTACGAATGACAGGGATCTTTCTAGCTACCCACCTAATAAATGGTCCCACGGAGGAGCTTGGGTCCGATGCAAACAGAGCCCCATGCTTGCGGCCATGTTCTGTGTCCCTTACCACTTCCCACAGACTGTCACGCGTGGACGCCATTTTTCCAACTTTGTTCTCCTCCTGCCAGCCCACCAGGTCTGCTCCTTGTGACCGTGGTCCAGGGCCTTGCACAGCAGGTGCTCAGCCCAGGGCTGGGGAATAATGTCCACACATACTGAGCAGGGAACGGCTCCACGGACCCAACCACATTTTTATTATTTGTGGTCTTCAGAGTCGTGGCTACAGAGACCACTGGTCTGTAGAATCCAAGAAGAATACCATTGACATGGAAGGTGTCACCATGCTGCCCTGGTCCCAGTCTGCATCAAGGGGAACCCTCAGGAAGGCATGACGATGCCATATCTCGCTGCCTTTCCCCGTTCCCTCTTTCTCCATGGGCAGAAGGAGAACCTCCCATCCACTCATGCCAGGCACTCACTAAATAGTTGCTGAGCGCCTACTGGTTGCCAGAGGCTCAGCTATGTCCTTTGGCTACACCGATGAATGAACAGGATACACAGACCTGCCTCCATGGCAGAGCTCGCAGAGAATACGAGTGGACAGATCAACAAGGTATTTGAAGATGGAGACAATGTCCTAACCAGAACCAGGGTGATTGAAAACAGGCGCCTTTCTATAAGATGCTCAGGTAAGCCTGTGACAGGAGGTGACAAGTGAGCGGAGACCGAGGAGCTGCTGGAATGCACCAGAGCAAGAGGGTCCTGAGGACAGTCAGAGGGCAGGGGCAGAGGCATCTGAGACCCACCTGCTGGGCCAAATGGAAGCCCTCAGCACAAAGGAAAGGACTTCCTGCAAGTGTATGGCCTTTGACTCTCACTCTAAGTACCAGGTAACAGAAGCAGCTTTTCTGCCCCTGATTTCATTTCCACGTATGGGGCAACATTAGACATTCGAAGGTCATTAATATCATTTAACAAGGTGCCCCTGAAATCGCCCTGATGTGTCTTTCCACCAGGTGAGAAGCCTCTGCCTTGGGGAAGACTCAGAAGAAGGGAATAGGGACCCTCATGCTCCTCGCACACCCCTACATCCTGTTCCCGAGACCCTCGAGCACGGATGTGAGAAGGTCAGGCCCCGTCCCAGTGCCCGGGTCAGGCTTAGTGGGCATTCAGGAGAGGGATCAGCAGGTGGCCTCTGGCTCTGCACGCTAAACCCCTTCCCACACCAGCCCTCCACCTCCCCTGTACTAACCTCGGTAGAGAGGCTGGCCTGGGTGAGGGAGGTCCTGAGGAACATGGCCATGTCCCTGGGGACGAGAGACAGAGGCACACACTCAGGGAAGGGCCCAAACAACAGAGCGCTGGTGCAGATGATGGCAGTGCGGGCCGGACTCCGGGGGCCCCGGCCGGGGGCACAGTACAGTCCTGGTGTGAAGCAGGGTAGTGCAAGGAGCCAAGCAAGGGCTTTTGGCCAGCCCTCGGGAGAGGTTAGGGTGTGGGGCTTGGGTTTTACGAAGCCCAGGAAAATCAGCAACAGCACCCGGGACTTGCGTGTTTCCACGTGCCAGGAATAACTCTGCCAGGCACTTTATGAACATGACTTCCTTTAATCCCTGTGGAAGCACTCAAGGTAAGAGCTGTAGGGGTTTGTTTTCTGGCCGAGGTCATATTGCCAGGAGAAGGCAAACCCTGACCACCGCTGTGTTACGACCTAAGGTTCCTCTGCCTAGGAACGACAGACTTCTAGCCTGAGTGATTCTCTGTGATGGGGGCTGTGCACCGTGGGATGGTCAGCAGCCTCCCTGGCCTCCACCCCCTAGATGTCTGCAGACATCCCCAGGTGTCCCGTGGGGAGGGCACAGCCCCCTGGTCAAGAACCACTGGTCTAAACCAGTGCTATGTGTTTGTCGGCCCCAGCGAGAGAGTCTGGGCCAGGGTGAATGAAGAGCTGAGACCATACTTACTTGAAGGCTCTCGGAGGCTGGGGAGGAAATTAACTCAGCAGGGAGCAGATTCCACACATCAGGTGGGTTGAGGTATCTACAGCACTGTCAAAGATCTCTGGAGGCTGCGGGAGGCTTGCGTCCACGCTGATGTGACACGCTCTAAAACAAAAAGATGTCAAGGGAGTGAGCGGTGACTCTGAACATCGGGATGCAAATGAAGTCTGCTGGCCGCAAGGAAAGGAGAGAAGGACATGACGTGTCAGAAGACACTAAGTCAGAGACCTAGAGAAGGAAAGGTTGGGAAGAGACTGATGTCCAACCACAGACAGAGAGAAGCACGGTGCTGTGCCAACAAGGGGAAGGGCAGGATCCTCTGCATACAGCCCACTGCATGTGACCTCAAAACCAGAACCAAGGTATAGCTGACTTCCACAGGTACTTACCTGAGAGACACTCGTGCTTATAAATACCTGTGGACGAGTGGCCTCACACGGAGCTCTCAGGATGAGAAGTGTGGTGTCCTAAACTTACCTGCGGCCACCCAGGGCTGATGGCAAGCACTAGCCCAGCACCTCACCTTGACCGGAGAGGGGCCCAGAGGAGCAGGTGGACAGGACTCCCCATGAGCTGACACCCTTGACCCGCCACCTGGCCCTGGGCCACCCACCCCACCCACACACCCGGACCAGCGGCTCTGAGCTCTGGAAGCACCAGCTTCTTGCCCCCTGGGAGCCCCGTGCTCAGCCGCCTGCCCAGCCCTCAAGTTTAGCCTGCACCTGGCTTCCAGAGGAACAGCGGTCAAGCCCAGCACTCCAGCATCGGCCGCTCTCCCTGAATGTTTTCTTTCAGCGTCAAAGCGAAAGCGACTCCTTCCTTTCCGGTGAATTTTCCAGGAAAGAGTCACCATTTTCCTGGCTCCTCTCTCCTCTGTGGAAGCCTGGGAGCTCTTTACCTTTCTTGGCGGAACCCAGTGCTATTTATTCCTTCCAAGCAAGTGTTACACAAACAGTTCCCTCCAGCTGTATTTACTGTGCTCACAAGCCCTTGCTTGGACTGGGGAAATCTGAACCTGTGAATTGGCTTTGCAAAGCAGACGAGTGTAATAGTTACACTGTTCCTGCCTCTGACGGAAATGTTTAGCTTAAATAAGAGAATGAGGCTGGCAGAGTTTCCACGTGAATGGACCAGGACCACCACCTGGTTTTTGGTGGAAAAGAAGCCACCGCTGGTAAGAGCTGGTGTCACCAGGGAAGGGTGCCATGTTTGAGTTAAGAGGGACAGATGTCGGAGGAAATCTTCCAGGGGGAGAAAGAGCTGTGACTTGGGCCCTTCTCTGCAGTCCCTACAAGGCCGCACTTCCATCTGCCGTGACCGCACCACTGACTCAGGGCAGACGCAACTCAATGAACATGGTGCAATCATACCCCTATTATTTTTCTGTATCTCCAATTTATTCAGGGAGCAGGAGAGATATTTAACAATTACGTAGCAGCCTTCTTTACAAAACGAGAGGACGAATACAGATAACACTGGAAAAGGTTGTTGAGACCAGAATATTGAATTATCTGCAGATGGGAGCGAGTGCATGAATAATGCATTCACCGCACCTCAGGGTATCAGGGGCATCAGCCCCTCGCGGGTGTCCGAGGACAGGCTGCTGGGCGGAGCATGGGCAGGGGACAGCAGGGCAAAATGCTGACATCTCGGCTCTCCCCGTTTTGCAAAGAGCGCAGAGCTGCACACAGAACGTGCCGCGCAGAAGCGGTTGCACGTCAACCTCTGGGCTTCTCTGCAGAGCATATTTAATTTCTGCATGACTGTGTACGGTACGCAGTAATGAAGTCATTCAATGCAAGAGGGGTGGAGAGAGATCTGTCTTCCAACCTTCTCCATTAAATTCAGGTACTTTGGCACATCTCTAATTAAGATCGGGAGGCTTGAGTTCCAACTGATGAAGCACTCCAACCCCATGAGATGCAGTCAAGAGTGCTCTAGGGCATAGCTAATACAGTGAGCATGTAATGTCTTGGGTAATTCCAATAAAGATTTCCAGTTACACTAGATTCTGGAGGTTAACTGGCACTACCCACAGAAGGAGCCCGTTTCTGGGTGTGTGGCCAGGTGCCTCCCAGACTTCATGGCTCAGAAAGCTGCCCGGAACCCGAGGACACTGCGCTAGAACCCTTGCACTCAGGACCTCCTCTTTCCAAAGGGGCAGTGTCTCTCCTCAGAGCTCAGAGATCTGCAGCATAAAATATTCCCAACTGGATTCACTCAGGGGAAAAGAAGATAGCCTTGTCAAATCTCTGGCAAAACGGTGGCCAGGTAATTCCTGAGGGAGGGGGAATTACGTTGTTTTATTTTCCATTCATTTAGAAATTTGGAGAAAACATTTTGACATTTGCTGATTATCCCACTTTTCCCCGAGGAACTGAGCTCGAGAACATTAATTTTAGATCCGTGTCTAAGAAACACATGTGACATATGAGTGGGGGATCCGGGGGTGGGGACGAGGCAGAGGACATGGGGTGTTCTGACTATTGTAGCTTCAAGAAAGCACTCTTATTTGGGACTGGGAGAGGCACAGAGCCCTGGAGAAGGGGGGGTGGGGAGGCCTGTGAACATAGGAAGGTTCCTCCACCACCAGGCTTCACTCTCCACACCCACTAGCTTCCACCCATAGGTGCCCTGCCTCCCAAGGCCAGCAAGCCAACTTACCTGCCCACCTGCAAGAGGCAGACACCTGTCTGGGTGAGAAACTAACTCATGGTTAGTTAGGACCAAATAAGTCCTGCCCTGACAATCCTTTTTCAAAAGACCAGGCACCATGTAAGTCACAAAAGGCCGGGTTTTCATAAATTGTCCTTCCAGATGGTTTCCGGTGATGGCCGACATGGAAGTCATTTGCTGGCATTAAGTCTCGCTCCACAGTGTGAATACAGCTTATCTATCTCTGCACCTTTGGATACTCCAACAGAATCCAGACAGATTGTCACTTGGGCTGTAAACTGCAGTTAGGCCAAGTGGCCTTAAAAATCTCCATTAAAGCATGTTCCTGAATTCTGTGCAACTTTGATAGCCACATTATTCTCACTGGAGGGATTGCCATCTATCAATTTTTTAAAGGTGGAGTCCTTGAAGTGTATTTCACAAAAGACTTGTTACATTTCTCTATCTGCTGACTGCTTTTAACATAAATTTATAAGACAATTTAAAAATTAACATTACCACGTCCAGAAGTCTTTTTTCACTGCTTAAAGCAATTCAGTGAAATAGTCTGTGATGAGTATCAATAGTGAAAACCATGCACAAACGTTTAGAGCAAACAGGTGAGAGCCTTCCCTGACCCATGTCCCCAGCAGGCCCTGTCCCACCCCAGGGGGCAGGGGGAAGGGGCAGGAAGCACCTGGTTTGCAAATTTTTTCAAGCCAAGTTTAAAAGTTATACTTTTGTCATGAGAAAAGAAGTGGTTTTAATAAGACATTTTAGAATTTAATAAAGTAACCTAGAAAGCAAGTAATAAAAGCAACAGAAAGAAAATCTTGATAAAATTATCCCAATGAACATGACCACAGCAGGAATTAATCTCAAACCTACAAAGGAGGCACCGAATCCACAGCCCCTCTCCGGCAAAGACTAATGAATCCCCACTCCAAGGAACAATGGATGGCAGTTTCTGCGAGAAGCATCGGTATGTTAAATAGACAGTCAAATGAAAATCTTAACACATGGGGGAGAAAGCATTATGGGGATAGAAGAAAATGCAAAATGAACAAGAAGGAAATAAAAATGGATCGGCGGCTGGTTCTGCCATTCTGGAAAACCGAGTCCTCTCTGCTTTCGGTGGCGGCTGAATTTACAAGGAACTGCCTCCTTTAGGCACAATTTCCCAAGAAGGTTCTGGGGGAAACACCAGGCACATTCTTTGTCTGACGGCAAAAATGGATGCTGCTGGGCTCTTCTCGGGACACACCTGCTGTGTGTGTGAGGACCCTGGCTCACGTGAAGATGGACACGGAGCCCAGGCCTCCAGCCCCCGCACCTAAGCGCTGCTCTGCAAACTGGCACTGGTCATGAGACAGAACTGGAGGTCAGCCAGATTTGGGTTCAAATCCCAGCTATTCCTCACAGAAGCTACAACACTCGGCGACATACTTAAAGTCTATGACACTTGATTTACACATTCTGGAGAAGGCAGCTAGAATAAATACCCAACAACTAGTAGATAATGTAGTTAAGGAAGAACACTGAGGTATGAAAATATGGTAGAACAGAGATTCTTAAAAGAAAATCCCAAACGCTATTCTCCCCTGTGCCTATGCACCGGCTAAGCACTAAGGAACAGTCTGGCTTTATGGTTTAGCGATTGATTCATCAGTTGATTGCTAATGAGCATGGTGATGCCACCCTAACAGACAAGCATTAACTGAGCACTTGCTGTGAGCTACACTGTGTCCTCCACACCTGACAAGCATTATCTCCAACCCTATGGGACAGGCACCTTCATCAATCCTACCTCCTGACAAGAAAGCCAAGGGTAAGAGAGGTCAGTTTACCCAAGTTAAGCTGCTTCAGGGATTCCAGGGCCCAAACGCTTCCCCTTGACCCCAAATCACCCCATGTACATACCAACTTTATCCAAGGACCACCATGAGCTTGAGCCAGGCACAGGGGCCTTGATCCTGGCAATGTGGATATCAGAGCCGGCACACTTGGCTGTGGCCAGATGGCAGGAGGGGCCACAGGTGAGCTTAGCTGGCAGCACCACAGGGAGGTGCCCTGGACCCCGTCTGGGGAAGGCCCATCACTACCTCCATTTTTTTCCCTTCCAGCAAAATTAATGTGATGTTTCTGTTCCCCTGGTTTGGCCTATCTTTCCCACGAACCCACACCTACCCCTGCCCCCGGTGCTCCCACCCTGTGGCACACTGCAGGTCTCCACTTATAACCATGAGATGGACCAGTGGCTGCCTGAGCCCCTTCTCAGTCCAAGGCTCTGCCCTGCTCCTCAGCCCTGGTCTTGGGTCCTCACCTCATGCTGGATTTGCGGGGCCATGCATCTGTCCTAGCTGCAGGACGTGTGACCTGGCCCCATCCATGGCAGTAGCATGGCCCACAGTAGCTGGGGCAGGGGACATCGCCAGCCCTAGGTGGGTTCCTGTGTGCATGGTCTGTGATAGAAAGACTCGGACTGTCCCAGGGGATTCTGTGAGCTCACCAGAGTCCTTCAACGGGCTCTGTCCACATTGAAACAAGCCACGAGCTAGAGCGGGGTCTGTTGTTTGCAACCAAGAACCATGAGCAAGATGGGGAAGGAAAGGAGATGTTTCTTAAAGATAACAGGGAACTAGTTGGGGTGGAGAAGGAGGGAGGGAGGGAGGGAAAGTCGCCAGTCTTTGTCAGACAAAATCTAGTTGTTAAACCTTTCCTGTGATCCTGTGTGTGTGATTCCTTTCACGAAACCCTCACATCTTTCCTGGTATATTTTTCATAGGAGGCTGCTGTCCAGGCTTAACCCTGATTTTTGTCCTCTACAAAAACAGCAGTTTACAATGAATGCATGGACTTTCTTGGCAATAAGAATTCTTGGCAATGGCAAGAAAGAGGTTTTATTTTTCCCCTGGGCTGTGCTTGGGCATGTAGGAAAGAAGCAAGTGGGTCTCCCAGGGATACTGAGCAAGGAAAAGGGATGATTTCAGCATCACTGGAGGGTGCCCTCTGACCCCACATCAAATAACGCACCTGCCACTCTGGCTTAGCGGGTCCTTGCCTTCCCGCTCCAGGGACAGAATCTGTTGGAATCAAGTTGCCCTATTTAAGGAAATGGTGTTTGACTACAGAGACCTCCACGTGACAAAGAGGTGGCTGTGGCGGGGGCTGTTCAGCAGGGGTGAGGGCAAGGGCTGAAGCAGATGAGGGGGATAAGGAGGGCACAGAGGTCGACACCCCTTCCAGGGCGGCCCTTCTGACCCAGCCACGGGAAGGGTGAGAGGTAAAACCTTCCACACAGCCTGCTGGTGGCACAAGGAAGCTGTCACTCCGAAGGTGAGGCTGTGCCCCACTGAGCTTCCAGAATCACAGCAAGAGCAGGGAGTCCTGCCTTCAGGACTGAAGACTAATTTGTTAATGGAGCACCACGCATGGGGTCTGCCCTCTGGATGGGTGCACGCAATTAGTCACTGTGCAGGTAGCAACTATCAAACACTTATTAAAATGCAACTCTGCACCACACCCGCCCCAAGCGCCCCCGACTACACGTGCCCAGAAGGCCAGCTCTCAGGGACACCCCAGCTCATTTATCCTCCAAGTCCAAGCAGCAGGTGGGGGCAGGAGGCAGGATGACCTGGGGCAATGCGATTGTGGGTCGGGGAGACGACACTGGACGTGGTAAAAACACATTAGTTCCAGGTTTCATTTTTGTCGCTGCAGAAAATCTTCATTATCCTCTTGTCCAAGGCCCTGGTGGTTTCCAGAAGGATCCTGAGTTGGGGAGGTTTTCTCCCCTTAGGCAGGAGGACGAGTGTATGTTGAGTGGCTGAAAATCCCAACAATGAGCCTTGGGGTCCACACTTGGCTCTTGACACTGTAACCTGCCCACGTGCACTGCAGACTCATGGCAACAAGGTCTTGCCCCTGAGCCTCTGATGTGGGTGAGGCCAATGCCCAGATATCCGGGATCAGTGCCTTCTGCAGGAAAGGCTGCTGTACACAGACCCGTGGTTTCCCTCCACACCCTGCACTTGCCCCGCACACCACGCCAGGCCTTCCTCTGCCCCTCAGCACACAGCGCCAGGCCTGCAGCACAGAAGGGCCCACCCACAGCCAGCTCACAGCCAGGCTGAGGAGCACATCCAGAGGCCTCTACCCAGAGGGCAGGGCATGGAGGTCCCAGGGAAAATGATGGGTGGTGGGTGCAGAAAGGGCTCTGGAGGCCAGGCGCCTGGAGGTCAGTCCTACCAGCAATATTCAGCTGAGGGCAAGAGAGGGGACGGGAGCAGCCAAGAGTAGCCCTGGAAGGCGGGCAGGTGAGCAGGGCAGTGACAGGAGCCAGGGGGCCCTGCACTGATGTACTTACTGTACATGGGGCTCTTTTAACAGACCAAATGCTCACGGAGGGCAGGCCTTGTAGGATTCATTTAAATGAATAGCTCCCATGCCTGGAGAAGGGCCTGCCCAGCTCAGTGAGAAAGCTGAACTTGAAAAACTAGCAGGGGTCCCCATTAGCCATCTGTATACTCCTAATGAATGCTGTCTTGTCTCCACCGTCCCCATCAGCCCATCCACCAATGGCCCTGAGGGTTAGGGAAGTGGGTGAGAGACACTGAGACGCAGGGCTCCTGGGGCATCTGGGTGGCTCAGTCCATTAAGCCAGCGACTCTTGATTTCTGCTTAAGTCATCATCTCATGTTTCGAGCCCCACGTCAGGTGCTCTGCTCACAGCTCGGAGTCTGCTTGGGACTCTCTCTCTGCCCCTCCCGCTCGCTCGCTCTCTCTCTCTCTCTCTCTCTCTCTCTCTCTCTCTCCCTCCCCCCAAATAAGTAAACTTAAAAAAAAATAAATAAAAGAAGCAGGTCTCTGGTAAATTGATGCCATTCAGAGCCCACCTACCCACTGCTCTGGCTCAGGCTGGTTCAGAACCTGTAGGCCCAAGGGAATCACAGCTGAGGGGATGATATGAACAGGAGCCCCTGGGGCGGCCGGCGTGAGGGGCAGGGAGGGGGTGTGATTAGGAACCATGTTCATGGATCTCACATTTGGGTCCTTCAGTGCCCCTGCTGAGGCGTCCCCTGGGATCGCCGTCAAGGCACTGAGGAAGTCCCCAGGGCAAGCGTGCACACGGGCCCACCACAGACATCCGTCACAGTGGATCCACAGGAACAGCAACTGAATCAGATGCCCCACCCTCCTCTCGCCGTGGTGTTTAATCAGGCCCCCTCCCCTGCCGTGTAGTGGGTCCAGGAACCTCCCTAAGGTGTCGGGGCCTCCTAAGAAAGTGACCTGAGGCTGACGGGCACTTGTCAGCACACTTTACAAACCCAAGACTCAGGGCGGGCGGGACTGGTAATATAACACCTCATTCCCATGTACAGATTGTAAGACTTGGCTGCCCAATGTAGATCTCCTTGACTCCAACATCAAGACGTCGTTAACTCCCCACTTGCCAGTGTCCGATGAGTGCTGGGCAGTGGTGTGAATGATCTGGATGATTTCCGAGGGAGTGAACAAATCAAGGGGGTGACCAGGGAATGTCTGGGGCAAAAGCAAACTGGCAGCAACACCCAGAGAACTTTCAAGTCAAAAGAAAGAGGTTTCTTCGCTCTCCAGGCACGTGCTGAGTGCCCCTTACCTGCGTGGTCCCCGCACAACGTCCTGCATCAACTAAAAGACAACCTGCAGGGTCAGATCCCAGGTTCGAATCCCAGCTCCACAACTAACCAGATGTGTCACTTGGGAAATGGCTCACCATCCCCAATGTCACTTTCCCCAATTATAAAAAGGAAACCGCATTCTTAATAGGATTCCTATAAAGATTAAATGAAGCAAAGAACATGCATGTTTAGCTGGGGTCTAGAGTCAGCAATGGGGTCATCTGGGGCCAGAAGAGCCTGTTTGGAGCATCTGACCTGGGACTGAGGGATGTTTGAAACATCCTTGGCGTGTACCCAGTAGATGCCAGGAGTGCACACACGTGCACTTGCATGTACCCATACACACACGTGCAGGCACGTGTGCGCACACACACAGTGGTGACAACCACAAATGTCCCCAGACATTGTTGACTGTCAGCCGGGGGGCAGAATCACCTCTGCTTGAGAAGCATGGCCTCTTTAAGTGCTATTTCTTGCTGGTCCTCATGCAGCATCCAATCAGAAGCACAGATGCAGGGCACAGACACTCAGGCCACAGCTCCCTCAGGAGGGGTAACACAGAAGCTGAATTCGGTGGGAGTTAATCTGATCCCCTGGATGACTGTGCTACGTATCACTCTCCTAGCCCCAAAACCCGCTTCTCACATCAGTGTGGCTACTGCCAAGCCCCTGCCCGTGTTGCCAGGCGGTGCTCTTCCTGCTGCCTCCAACATGCAGGCCTGTCCCTGCCACTCCTGCCCCGTCCCCCCACGGCCCTCCACTCCTCCCCAGAGATGCCTCACAACCATGGCTGTAGCCCTGCCTTCTGACGGGAGCTCGCAGGACACAGGGCTTGTCCCTACTTCCTTCTGGGCTCTGCTCACCCCATGCCCTTCCAGGAAGATGTTTCTGACCTAATCTAGAGCTCCTCTCTCCAGCCCTAGGCTTCTTTATTTTTACAGCATGAATCCTGCTGGATGGACCTCAGGATTCTGCTTACTGGTCTCCTGTCATCTCGAACCTGGAACAGGGGCACCCGTGGGCTGCCGTTTTCTTTGTAGCTCCAGCCTGACTGCCTGGCTCTTTTTTTTAAAATTTTTTTAAAATGTTTATTTATTTTTGAGACAGAGAGAGACAGAGCATGAACAGGGGAGGGGCAGAGAGAGAGGGAGACACAGAATCCGAAACAGGCTCCAGGCTCTGAGCGGTCAGCACAGAGCCAGACGCGGGGCTCAAACTCACGGGCTGTGAGATCATGACCTGAGCTGAAGTCGGATGCTTAACAGACCAAGCCACCCAGGCGCCCCATGCCTGGCTCTTAAAAAGCAGCTCAACAATATTTGCAGAACAGATCGAGGATTAGGATTGGCCAGAGTCCACTGGGGCCAGAAAAGGGAGTGTGGGCCACCCAGACACACTCACAGGATTGATTTGATTCTATAGACGGTGGGTGGGCTCATTATTGATTTTCCCAAAGCCAGTGAATGAGATGGAAGAGGCTGTGACCCCCCCTGCAAGGAGAGGACCCCGAGTTGCCCCGCCGCCGCCAAAACAAAGCCTTTCCCCACATGAACAAAAGACCTGACTTCACAGATCGAAAGGAACAGTACAAATCCAAAACCCTAGTATAGAGTGGTCATACCCTGCTCACCCTCCCCTAGTGCTCTTGAGATACTTTTACATCAATCCACTTAAGTGCAGCGCCTACCAGACCTTCCCCACAAATACCTTCCCTGCAGCCTGAGAAGCTCCCCACTGGCGGGCCTTGAAGACGACCCCAAGGGGCGGGCCCCATCAGCTTGTTTATGGATCCCTAAGAGTCTTCATTATGCTTTTATTTTCTGTGTCTCTAGCTGCCTTTCAACTCCTATAGACCTCCTGTGGCCACACAAAAGCACCCACTTCCCCCTTCCCTCCCTTCCCCCTTCCCCTCCTTCCCCCTTCCCAGGGACTGTGGACTCCCCACCCCACACAAACCCAGTTTCCAATGGGACCCAGCTCCTTCCTGACCGCAGCCTCAAAGGGACACGAAGAAAGAAAGAAAGAAAGAAAGTTTCCAGCATGATGTGGTCACAACGGACAGGACACTTTGCTCCGGTGTAGTTCTACCTCCTGTCATTTCTGACACTGGCCTGCCGGCAGCACCACAATCCCTGGGTGAACACCTGGCCCACGCCTACCCACCTCCCCCCCTCAATGAAAGCAGCAGTGAGGTGTCCCTCTCCTCCCTCAGAACATCTTCCCAAGGGTCTGGGAGCACACCACCCTCCCCCTGCCTGGCCCGCTCATTCGACCCAGAAAATGAAGGATGTGCCACGCATCATGCCATAGGGCTGGACAGACCAGATCTGGACAATACGGCTTGGAAAATATGGCTTACAAGATGGTAGGGCGGGACACTCCTGATCTGTCTGGGGACCCTGGGTGTGCACCAAGGGTCAGCGTTGGCACAGCTAGCAGAAAACAAGGCCATGTGAATGAAGAGAAACAAAAGCCTGTGCATGGTTCCAAGCATGAGTCCCAAGGGGGTGGAGCTCAAGGCGGGTGTTGGAGACTGAGCTTCGTGGACAATCTAAGGACTCTGCCAGGTGGGGGTGGGGGAGCAGACTGGGCAGGAGGGGTGGAGGTTCTGGTCTCCCATGGGATGCAGGAGACACTGTGTGTGTGTGTTCCCGGGCCTCACTAACTGGTCACTAACTTCCTTTACCTTTTATCTTGCAATCACTGTCGAAGCTACAAAAGACTGCGAGAATAGTAAAGGAACCCCCATATACCTTTTAGCCCGTTTCACTAATACTTCGCTTGGCCAGGTTTTACATATGTACATACATTTGTGCGCGCACTCGTACATAAAGTAAAACCTTGGTTTTTGAGCATACCTCATTCCAGAAACATGCTTGTAATCCAAAACACTCATGTATCAAAGCAAATTTCAAGAACCACTGGCTCAATTGTGACCACATGACGTTCGGCATCACGTACGACTCATACTGCAAGACATCGCTCCTTCATCAAGTTAAAGTTTATTAGAAATGTTTGCTCGTCTCGTGGAACACTCGCGGAGCAGATTACTCATAATCCAAGGTTTTACTGTATTTCTAAATCATTTCCAAGTCGGTTGCACATACCGTGCCCCTTTGTCGGTTCTGCTCAGGGTCTACACCCTGAGGACAAAACCATCCTCTCACATATTCACAAGTCAGTGACCAGCCTCAGGAAATTGAACACCAGTACAACACCATAATCTAAAGCATGGGTCATATTCCAATGTCATCAACTGTCCCAAAAATGTCCGTATTAAACTTTGTTCCTGCACAGAATGCATTCCAAGGTCACTAACTGTATTCTGTGGTCACATCTCTTTATTTACCTTCTATTCTGGAACATTCCTCGGCCTTGGTCATTCATGCCACAGAAATTTCGAGGAACAGAGGCCTGTGTGTTACTTTCAGGCTGTGCATCAGTTTGGGTTTCCCTGTTGTTCCTTCATGTTCACATGATGGTGCATAGACACCCCTCCAGTGGCCTTAGTGACCGAGTCAAAACCCCCAAAAACACCCAGGCATTTCTGAGTCTCAAAAGGGCTTCTTCCCATGTGCCCGTCTACCATGTCCTGCCACTGCTGGACTTCTGTCCGTCTTGGAACCCCCCTGACCATGCTGGTGGCCTAGGAATCCACTTGGAGAAGCCACAAAGGGCTGCCATGACCCCTGAGAGGATGCAGAGACCTGCTCTCTTCCATCGGCCTCTTTGGCAGGCTCAGCTCCTGACAGAGCTGAGGCGGTGAGGGGAGAGTCTTGCCCTTGCCAGCGTCTGGGTCTGAAGCTCCAACGCTTGGCCTGAACGGAGGGTAGGCTCCCCTGGGCTTGATCCCACTGGCTGCTCCCACAGAGGCTCCTGGCTGGTCTGAGGGCTGCAGCCAGCTCACAGACAGAGCCCTCTTCTTCCCTCCCGTGCTCTCCCAAGCGGTCAGCTTTTATAGGACACTCTCATACTCCTCCTCCAGGGCTCCCCTTAGGGGGCGCAGACATTCCACTATCAACACTATGGTCAGGACTTCTGGTCCCCAAGTGGCAGGGAGGCCGGGAAGCGAGGCAGGAGCAGCCCACAGGGTGCCCCACCCACACCCCCTCCTGCCAAAGCTGCTGCCTGCAAGGCATCTCTGCCCCAGCATCAACCATGGAGGGTGGGCTCAGTGCACGCCCATGCCCCAGTCCTCTGCCGCCACTAGGCAACGCTGACGCTTTTCCTACACTGTCTCCACACTGTCCCCACGGTCTCTCAGAGGAGCCGCACACCCATTATTGGCCCCTATCCTGCCCTGCTCCCTTACAAGCATTAACATCATTCAAATCTTGTCTCAGGATAAGTCCCAAACTCAGACGCCTCCGTCCCAAGAAAGGTCCCTCAGGGTCTTCGGTGGCCATGCCTGACGTGGCCTAAGCCTCAGAGAGACACTGGCTGAGCCTTCTTGCGCAGACTGCCAGACAACAAAAATGCAACTGAGCAGATTTTAAAGATCTGATTGGCTTTAGGACTCATGAATTGGGTAGCACCCCAAGAAGCAAGCAGAAGGGGCTCCAAGGAGCTGGACAAAAAGGAAGGTCCATCTAGAAGGAGGCCCACGTAAGAAACTTACTAGCAACAGCGAAGGGCTGTTGCAGGGAGGCTGCTGTCCAGGGGGAAAGCAAAGGGTCCCTGGATCCAGGAGACGTCTTCTTTCTTTGGGGGGTGGGTGGGGAGGCCCCTGTGGCAGAGTCACTGGCACTGATGGAACATTCCTGGTTGGTTCAGACTACATCTCTAGGGGGGCTGAAATGCAGTTGGATTAGGCATTAAGCCCCCATTTGGGAACTTCAGGGAAGTGATACTATTTGGGGCCTGTGGTTTTCTTTCTAAAGACACCCACAGCACCCCCACCGCCACCCCCCCACCCTGCTCACCTCCAGCTCACTGACCTTGCGGCTGACCCCGCCCTTCAGAAGGGAGGCAGTGTCAGGCCAAACAAAACTTGCAGGCAGGTCTGAGATGCCTGAGAATTATCAGAGGCCACAGGACAGGAGGGAGGGGGCAGTTTAAGGGTCAAACTGAAACTGACAAGGGTGTCATCAAGGACACCCACACCCTGAATGGGGTCAGAGGAGGGGCCCCTGAACTCACGTCAGTCCCTCAAATGCTCCTGCCATACTGCTGTATGTGGATGACCCAGGGCTCATCGGAGTGGATGACAAGCATCCCTCATGAGTTATTAACAGCATCGGTAACGGTGAGACAAAACGATCACTGGAACACTGTGAGGCGCCTCAAATTGTGATTCAATAGGAATAATCATTGTTATTGTAACAGTGAGTTAGAAAATGATTTTATGTTAAGAAACCAATGAGCGGAAACTGATTATATGGGCGCACACGCGAGCCTGGCCCGGGTGAGTGATATGAGGTTGAAGGTTTGTCCTGAATGTTCAGCGTGTGGGGAGGAGGGCAGGGCAGGGTGGAGGAAGACGGATATTTTCAATGCACACACATCTAGCACAACAGCAGCAAATCAAGAGGCAGTACCCCAGGTGTCAGAACGTAGAGGACGGGCTGGTAAGAACCTGGGTCCCTGAACTTTCATTAACCTAGGAGATGCTGGAATTGAAAAACACCAGCTTGGGTAAGACACCAGGCTCTCAGGACTGCTGTGGATGCAGTGTAGAGGAGATGAGTAGGGGTATTTACTCTGCTAAGTGCATTTCCGGAATCGTCTGTTCACCCTGCAGCAACCCCATCAGTCAAGCGGCTAGCCAGGCTCGGGGACACAGCACTGAACAGCCCTGTACGTGGTGGAGCAGGGGCTCAAACCCCAGACTCCAAGCTTCCCCGTCCTTCCAGAGAGACAGGGTAAGAATAAATGAGTGGGGGAAAGAACTGGGTGTGTGGGAGGGGAAAACAGTGCAGAGGAGAAACCACATATCCAGCCATGTGCAGCGGGGAAGCACACAGCTGAGCTCCTATAAGGTGAACCTTTTAATTCAGAAACAACCCAGGGCTAACGGGCTTGGCTATCCACTTGCTGCCACACCGTAACCAAGGCATGGGCCTCTGACTGCTATTGCAAATGTCACAGAATGGATGCACATGGAGTGGAATTTTAAACTGATGTGTTCCTTGTTTCCCCCCTCGCATCCCTCTCCTGTCCAGAAAAAGGAGGTGTGGCCTCATGCATTACCTTCTAATGAAATTTCAACATACTTTCAGTACACTACAATTTAATAGAGATGAAAACATAAATGCTGTAAAAACACTTCAGAATGGAATTAGCCCACACTGTCTACTCAGGCTGCATTTCTTTGTGACCTAGTTGGTCTACTTAAGAAAGGAAGGAGAATCTCAAAGTATGTATGGGGATGTCTCTCCCTCTCCTGTGTTCATCTGAATCAATCGAGCAGTTACTGAGCACGGAGTCGGGTAGGTGCTCTGCTAACTGCTGTAAAAGAACAATCTTAACCAACAAGCACAGGCCCCGGGAGGCACTGGCACTTTTCCTTCTACATGAAAGGCCAGGAGCAGAGCCTCTGGGAGGCCAGGTCCCCGTGCGGCTGGCGCGCACTGAGCCAGTCTGCAGGGCACCGCCTCTGTCCTGATTTGATAGCATGTGGGTCTTTTTCTACACTAATTTTCTGTTGCTACTGCAAAAAGTTATCTCAAATCATGGCTTAGATGACCTCAGTGGATTCTGGAGGTCAGAAGTGGCTGACACCAAGTATGGGCAGGTTGTGCCCCACCCCCCTGGGAGCCTGTGGGGTGGGGCCTCTCCTGTTCCATCACTCTATGGGCACAGCGCACCGCTGGCCGGGTGGCCGCTGAGGCCCGTCCTGGCTGCAGGGTCCCCTGCATTCCATGACTCCGCACCCTTCCTGCATCTTCAAGGTGCAATGAGTCCGTCTTGTCCCTCTCACCACCTCTTTCCCTGTGGCCTCATCACTCCCACCTGTCTCATGCCTCCTTCTTCCACGTTTAAGGGTCCGTGAGGCAATGGTGCGCCTGTCCAGACAGTCTAGGAGGGCTTCCCATCCCCAGGCCCTTATTTAATACATCCTCGGTGCTCCTTAGGCCACAGCAGAGGACGTGGCCACAGGCCCAACGGGTTACAGTAGACATCTTTGGGGGCCATTTCTCCGCCTCCCATAGGCTTCTCACTGGCCCGTTCTTTACCACCCTTTCAACTCCTTTTCTGAAACATCCAGGCTGCTGGGATAACGCTGAAATCCATTAGTCTCTTCTCTGATGATACATCCACCCCTTGCTACTCTGCCCAGTCCTCGTTTTACAACAGGAGTCTGCAAAAAACGCTTCCCCTTTGGAAGTAACAACTGTTTCCTGGCTTTCTCGCATGTTTTTCAAGCTCTCTCCTTTTATTTCTGGTAACAGACCCACCTCACCCCACACCAGCACTACTGAGATTGGCTCACGCCCAAGGTCTGCTCCTTCAGAACCTCCATACTGGTTCCTGTCTGTTGGAAGTTTGCAGGAAGACTGTCTCTCCCCATGAAATGGGATGGGGCATGGCATGAATCTTTTGGTTCTGACCTCCAAGGAGGAGACATGGTCACTACCAACCCAATGACCTCACAGAAAGACTCCTGGTCTGGTCACATAACCAGTTGGGAGTCACGTGCCCAGCAGGAAACAAGGCACTGTGTCCACATCCCCCACCCTGCCCCATGGTAAGGGAAGGGGGAAGTTAGCCTCACTCACCTCAAACCCACAAATGGCTTTCTAACAGAACTGGGCAGATTATGGTAAAGAAAAGAAACCTGACATAGGTCACATTTTTCAGCACATGAGTCCATCGCTACGACGTCACTGCCATCATCACTGCTACTCATTCTCAGTACTAAATGGAACCGGAAATCTCTAAAATTTCTGATAAGGAAAATGTCTTTTTTGGAGGGATGGAGGGACAACAGTCTTTTGCAAAGGCATGCCTATGAATAAAACCTCGTGCCTGAGGTGAGAACTGGACAAAAAACAGAAAAAAAAAGAAAAAAAAAACACGGCATCTGGAGGACTTTTCCCCAGGGGTTGAGGACCTTGGTTAAGCCTACACCAAAACAGAGTGACGAGGCCAAATACATTTTTAGTCATTTTAAAAAATAATAAATGATAAATCAACAAAAGGGCTCGAGCAACAGAGGAGCTTCCTTTCCCCTCCTCCTCCTGGAGAAGGCAGATGTGCAGGTAAAGACTGGAGTGTGTGTGTGTGTGTGTGTGTGTGTGTGTGTGTGTGTGTGTGTGTGTTTGCGCGCATGTGCTCACACACAGATTGGTTACTCTGTCCCAAACACCATGACTCAAAATTCTGAGAATCTGAATTCTTGTGTTCTATGTCCTGCTCATCCCCATAAATGTGTTCTGAGAAGAAAAACACTTAAAACTCATCAATGTATGTTAAACTGAGATCACTACCCTAGAAAAATAGTCTGGGGAAATTAGTGTCAAAAAATAATAATTTAGGTTCAATGCCTTATGGTCTTCAAAGGTGCAGAGTTCAACCCCAAGCTCACTGCAAGTAGTCAGGGTAAAATAAAGGAATTTGTTCGAAACCCGTTCTGCATTCAAATACGAACTGTCCGAAATGTGAGTAACTTGGCAGAAGGCCGAAATGTGTCTCTTCCTAAGCGGTGCTGGGCTATTTTTTCCAGGAAGTCATGTTCTGCAGGAGCTTCGTGGCCGGCTGCTTGTATCTAACATCAGCCCTGAAGCTGATGTGCAAGAATTTGGAGTACAGCCCCTCCTCCTACTCGAGAACGTTTCCGGCATTGCTCCTTTGTACCTCCCCTTTACGACTAACATTTCCAGCAGTAATGGAGTGGGTTTGCCTCTAAGAGAACTGACTTCATCTACACAGGTGCCGAATGCAGTGGATGTTCTTCCCACCTCCGTTTTGTAGACAACCAAGATGGGACTCAGGAAGACGTCTGTATTGAGTGTTCCGATTCCCACCTGTCCAGCATCACCTACCTGACTCTGGTGCCAATCTCAGCAACCTCCCAAGATCACGTGGCAACTAGATGGGAGACAACCAGGTCTGGCTGGCTCTAGAGCACACATTCCACTCCACCGAGGAATCTGGGGTACGTAATGGTCAAAATTTTACAACCGATATGACAGCTACTATTTGTCGCTGGAGCACACGTGGACCTTTTGTTACCCTTTTCTCCGCTGCAAGAAGAGAGGTGGCTTCTAGTCTGCCTAGTATCCCATCCTGGCTTTCTGGCCTCCTCACCAATACAGCCAACATGCACCCCACCAGATTCCTCCAACTCTCCTCCCCTGACAGGGTGCCGCGTGTCCTAACGGGATCTGTGAGTGTGTCCCCTTCACAGATCCCATTGCCCTATCTGAAAAAACAGTGGGAAATCTACCAGACTCTTTGCAAGAAAAGTGAAACGTGGTTCACTGTTGGCTGTTCCCTGCAAGTCAGGCCATTTCACATGTGACTCTGGAGCAGATGGGAGGTGGAGGCGTCCCCTTGTTTCCTGCCCACTCACCCTCACCACCTCAGGCATGGCTCAGAATTACTCCCCTCTGTGTGTCTTCCACCACAGCGGAGATGCTGCTAAGACACCGCTGTCTCCAGAACAGCATGTCCTTCGTCAGACCCTGTGACCTGCCAGGTCGGCACCTTGCCCCTGCTGGGACCCCATCACATCAGCTCTCCTCTCCCACTCCACACTCTCCTCCACACCAGGGACAAACCTCAACTATGCACGTCGGATGCATTCTGTGGCTCCCCCTTCATCCCGAATGAAGTCCCAGCTCCACGCTTCTGGCCCTCACTTCAGCCGCATCTCACCCGACCTCTCCTTTACACACCTGGACTGTTTTCCAAACGGCACGCCTGACACTTACCCCCACGGACACCATTCTGCCTCATTTCCAGTGTCACTATGCCACTTAACTTTCTGGATGGTAGCTTCAAACTAGAAAAAAACGGAGGTCTCCTCAACTCCCTCACAAGGTTGCTTTGAAGATGAAGTCACATTATATATGCCGTGCAGACCTCGAAATACGTGCTACTTGGAGATGTTAACAATGAGGAGCCCAGGGCAGCTCATGACTGCGTAAGACAGGGCCAGTTATGTGACCCCCCAGTGCCTCCTCCGCCTGCCTGGAACACGGGAACAAGAGTAGGACCTACCTCATAGCGTTGCAGTGAGAACTGAGTGGGTCAGACCCTTCGCCAAG
Organism: Panthera onca; assembly: GCF_046562875.1. Lineage (NCBI taxonomy): Eukaryota > Metazoa > Chordata > Mammalia > Carnivora > Felidae > Panthera > Panthera onca. The sequence continues at coordinate 7,556,244 of NC_138358.1, read as the reverse complement.
CACCTGATGCGTGACGGACAAGGAGGAAGCTTAGCCCCCATCGTCATCATTGACAAGGAGAACAAAGGCAAAAGACAGGAAGGTAAAATTAAACTGCCTTAGAACTCGCAACCTCCTTGAGGCAGGCAGAGCACAGGAACTCAGGACCACATGAAGTATAATGCCTAAAGCATTACCGTTAATGCTTTGTTAGAGGCAAAAAGCCACCTTAGCTTGACAAAAGCCAGACCTCCAGGATCCCGCAAGACCTCTTTGACATGCAAACACCGTCATTTTGGAAAATGCCTTGATTTCTACCTGCCCCCAAGTTGAAAGCTCCTCACAATCCCAGTGCATCTCTTTCTGCCCAGGGGTCCTGTCCCTGTGCCTTTGATAAAACCACCTTTTCCAACTCAAAATGTGTCAAGAATTCTTTCTTGACTGCTCACTCTGAGCCCATATCACGTCACATCACACGACCCGCCATCCACCACCACAAGCACCATCATCAAGATCATCCCTGGTGCACCAGGGGGACGTGTGACCCCCTCGAAGCTCCCTGGGCTCAGCCTCATGAGCAGCCGCGTCAGCGCTTGTCCAATCTGTGTTCCGGCACAGTCCTCACACCCATCTGCTGTACAAAACCAGTAAGTAATTGCGGCCACTACTTTTAGCACTCCCCGTGTACCAAGCACCGCCCTGTGACTCTGACACACATGAAGCAGACTAATCTCTCCCCCCCAGGCAAGTAGGAGATTTGGAGTCCCCTTGTCTCCTCCCAGACAGCGGCAAAGCCTTTCTGTTCTCTGCATCGCCAAGCAGCTACCTCCATCCCGGGAGCGTGGCGGCGTCTACAGGAGGTGGGCTGGAAGGAGGTCTGCGCAGAGTCCCAGGCACAGATGAGTGACCTTGTAGCTGGATGACCAATGGTCAACTTCCTGACCCCAGCCGAGAGGCAGTTCCTACCACAGAGAAACAAGTTATTGGTGCTACAGTTCCTACTGCTCCCTAATAATGAACCCTGAGACTTAGCTCTTCAAAGATAGTAACACCTGTTATCCCTGTTTTGGGGAGAGGGAGTCATGGGAAGGGGACTCGGGAGCAGCTGTGCCTGGCAGTTCTCACTCAGGGTCTCTCGCAAGACTGCAGTCAGATGGCGGCTGCCATGAGAGTCGCCTTCCCTCACATACCTGGAGTCTGCACTGGGGAGACTCAGAGACAGCTGGAGCTTCGGCAACATCTCCTTTCCTATGCACCTCCCCCAGCATAGTGACTTCATGCTCCCTGGTGTGGCAGTTCTGAGCCCCAAAAGGGGTATGTTCAGTGAGAGACACAACCAAGAAGACACTGCCTTTTGGACACCTTTTCCAAATGAGTCCCAGAAGCCATGCATCATCACTTCTGCAACATTCCCCACCCAGCTGTCACAGAGGCCGACCCACTTTCAAAAGGAAGGGACATAAGACTGACTTTATTTATTTTTTTTTTAAAGTCTACTTATTTTAGGGGCAACCCGGGTGGCTCAGTCAGTTGAGAATCTGACTTTGGCTCAGGTCATGAGCTCACAGTTTGTGAGTTTGAGCCCTGAGTTGGGCTCTGTGTTGATAGCTGGGAGCCTAGAGCCTGCTTTGGATTCTGTGTCTCCCTCTCTCTCTGCCCATCCCCCACTCATCTCTCTCAAGTTTATGTATTTTTGAGAGAGAGCTTGAGGGAGGGAACGGAAGGGAAGGGAAGGGAAGGGAAGGGAAGGGAACGGAAGGGAAGGGAAGGGAAGGGAAGGGAGGAAGGGAAGGGAAGGGAAAGAGAGAGAAAGAGAGAAAGAGAGAGAGAGAGAGAGAGAGAGAGAGAGAGAGAGAGAGAGAGAGAATCCCAAGCAGGCTCTGTGTTATCAGCACAGAGCCTGACACAACCTCAAACCCAGTAACCATGAGATCATGATGTGATCTGAAATCAAGAGTTGGACGCTTAACTGACCGAGCCCTCCAGGAGCCCCAAGACTGACTTTCAGTGAGGCAGGGGCAGAGTTCCGTAAGAACACATGGACAAAGGGGCATCTGGGTGGCTCAGTTGGTTAAGCGGCCCACTTTGGCTCAGGTCATGATCTCACGGTCCATGAGTTTGAGCCCCGCGTCGGGCTCTGTGCTGACAGCTCAGAGCCTGAAGGCTGTTTCAGATTCTGTGCCTCCCTCTGTCTGACCCTCCCCCATTCATGCTCTGTCTCTCTCTGTCTCAAAAATAAATAAATGTTAAAAAAAATTTAAAGGACACGTGGGACAGGGAATATCAGCATGGCCATTTGTGGAATATGCAATCTGCCATAATCTGGCTCCCAGACTGCCTCCTGAACCTCATTCCCAAGAAGCCTCACATCACTTCCCCTCTCTCTTGCCTGACTTTGAGACCTATCCATTCCTCCATTCTTGCTGAGGATTTGATCCGGTTTCTGGGGCAGTAAACTCACTCTGCGAACAGTCATCCACATCTCTCATTTACACTTAGGCCAACAGCTTCCGAACGTTATTTGCCCACATGTGAAAACAGTGGTTTTATTTGCCTGGAATGTATGTCAGATCTGTCTGGCTGGGTGGGGTGCTGGGAAGGGGAGCCCTCTGGGTTAAATGAAGAATTCATGAGCAATTGAAAATGCTCCCCCCACACACACACCCGACCCTCACTATAAACATGCTCCTATTTTAAGGTTTACTCTGTGGTCACAGAGCAAAGAGATAGAGGCGTTGAATCTGGGGTTTGATTCCAGGCAATCTGAGTCCAAACAATGTTTTAACCCCTATCCAACTGTGACCCTAACAAGGAAGTGACCTCTGCATCTCTAAAGCCCTCATCAATCACCAGGATGACGAGCATGGTTAACACAGGTTACTGGTCCCAGACACTCAGGTCCAGGGAGGGGATAAGAATGTGTATTTCTTATGTTTTTAAAAAGATTTCATTTTGGGTTCCCTGGGTGGCTCAGTCGGTTCAGTCTCTGACTTCAGCTCGGGTCATGATCTCACCATTTGTGAGTTCAAGCCACATGTTGGGCTCTGTGCTGACAGCTGAGGGCCTGGAGCCTCTTTTGGGTTCTGTGTCTTCCTCTCCCTCTGCCCCACCCCTGCTCACTCCTACTATCTCTCTCTCCCTCCCTCTCTCTCTCTCTGTCTCTCTGTCTCTCTCAAAAATGAACAAACATTAAAAAAAGACTCTATTTTTAAGTAATCTCTACATCCAACATGTTGTTGAGATCAAGAGTCACGTGCTCTACCTACTGAGCCCCAGCCAGGCACCCCACGAATCTTCATTTCCAGTGAGCTCCCGAGTGCCTGCCTAGGTAAGCTGGTCCACAGGCCTTACTGACAACACTCCTGAACTGTTATACCTGAACAGCAACGCTGAGAATTAAAAAAGAAAATGTATTTCTTCTTACTCTGATTGCAGCAGGAAATAACTGCAAGAAGAATGAATATAAGAAACCCACACCTTTGTTAATACTTAAAACTCCAGATGTTTTATGTATGCCTATGTTCAAGTGTATATTTCTTCAGTTCACAAAATTAGTTTCCCTTTTAAGAAAAATTGCATGTGATTTTAAATAATCCAAGGATGTAGACTATGATTCTGAAAAGTAATCAGCTTTATGAAAAAGTAAAAGATGAATCATCCCTGTTATTAACATCACATCACCTTAGCGGTCTGGCCAGGGGTCGTCTTCTCTCAGAAGTTGGCCAGGATCCCTGCACAACAAGCTGGAAACCAAAGTGAAGGAGTCCCAGGCCACATCTTTCTGGGAGCCTGTTCTCACCATTATTATTGTAATAAGAAATGCTAACTGGCATCAAACGGAAATCACGTGAACGGTCTGTGCAAAAGGACTACAAAAAAAGTTTTTATTATTGTTATTTCAATTTCTAGATATTTCATTGTAATGAGAGAAATCACAGGCCTGACTGAGAGTTACTCTGGTATTTTGTGGTGCCGTGAGGAATATTTTTCCCTCCTAATCTCTGCTTAAAGTGTAAGTAAGAGTGCCTCTATCCACTGCCGTGAACAAAAAGCACAAAAGGATTCAGAAAGTAATAACAAAGATAAACAACTTTGCAATAAAATTTCAGCTCCAGTAATTTCCCATCTATGTTTTCTCACTGAATCATGTAGTCCTGAGCTTTGCACTTTGCACGTGCGTGCTGCACTGTGCAGCCGTTTCATATCCGATGTTTCCCAGTGAGCCCAGTCGACACCTGCTCGGTGTGCCCGTGCAGTCACTGAGTTCGACAGTTGCCCCATCACAGGCCTTCCTGTGGGATTTCCTGGTCTTTCTCAGGCAATCGATCTCAGTGTCTGAGACAGAATGAGTTGTCAGTCAACTCCTTCCAGCAAAGGGGGCTTCAGATGTGATTACTTAAAGCCGCTCACTCTTGGAAGCAAATGCTGAATATGGTTTTCCCAGCTGAAACCACTGACGTGGTTTTCAGCCAGCGAGTGTGGGCCTCTCCAGCAGAGCGACCGCCAAGTGCATCAGGGCACCTCAGGGAACGTTCCAGAGACAGAAAGGAGGTAGAAGGAGGGAGGGTGGGGGCCAGGAGCAGGGGGAGAGGGCTCCTCAGGTGGCATATAGGAACAACACTTCTGTTCTGTTGAAACAATGCCGTCAAACCCAAGATAGATTTCACCATGTAATATCACATTATATTATTTGCAATTCCCATTCATAAGTTGATGGACATTGGAGGTATGTCCACTTCTATGCAACGCTGCTCTGAACAATCTACGGGTTAAGTTTCATCAGCCTTGGAGAATGGCGGTGGGGGGGGGGGGGAGGCTGTGGAAAACAAACCTCCCAGGACAGAGGGGCAGCATGGACGCACCACGGCCTTCAGCAGAACCCCAGAGCTGAAGGAACCCGGCCTGGCCTGAGCAAGGCCACTGTGCCCCGAGCTCTCTGCACGGGTGACCCCACTCACTCCCCCCACAACTTGTGACGATTTCCTCATTTCACAGATGGAGAAATTGAGGCTTGCCCAAGGTCACATGCTCGGACTCAAATCCAAGCTTTCCAGCCACAAAAACTAGGTTTTCAGCTAGGATGCTATGGAGATCCCGGGGTGGCTCATGGGGGCGGGGGGTTGTGTGGACCCCTCAGTGTTCCTCTCTAGCTAGCCACCCTCTGCCGGATCACCCACCCAGTGGCTCTGTCCCCCGACACCCACCATCCAGTGTAGCCCAAATACCTGACAACAGCTGCCGAGTCCCTTGTCACCGAGCCCCAGCCAGCTCTTCAAACTGCCTTCCAAGGCAGAGTTTTCTTTCCCTCACATGATCTCCCTGAACCAAATCTCATTAATAAAAGACGAGAAATACGTTTTAACAAAGGTCTTGCCGAGATGCCTCTGCAGAAGCAGACGCTGTCAAAAACTTCCCCCTGCTCCTTGAGCAAGAAGGATTTTTCTCCACAGGGCAAAGCAATCTCCCTTCCTTCCAGCAGGTCCTTGGATCGCCAGCCCGGAAGCAGCCTCAGTGTGAACGCCTAGTTGTATGTGTGCTGTTACTTCCTCCCTTGTTGAAAAATACATTTCTCCCTTGTGTACTTAAAATATGCCATTAATTACCGAACATTGTGTGGGTTTGGAAAGAAAAGAAAAAAAAAAGAGAGTACATAATTGGAGACTCCCTTTCACTCTGAAGATGTTCTGGGCAACATGGAAGGAATTCACTGGAGTATGACTGGCTGTCACCAGGAGCCGGCTGGTGAGAGTGGCTGCGAGTGCCACACAGCAGAACGCTGCAGCCTTGGGAAGCATAGCTCCCAAGCCTTGGAAGCCTTGGGAGGCGTGGCTCCCAAGCCTTGGAAGCCTTGGGAGGCGTGGCTACCAAGATTTGGAAGCCTTGGGAGGGCAGAGATGCTGCCTCTGCTCAAGGAGACCTTGGGTTGGCCCTCAGGAAGCGGCTTTGTTTGACCTCGTGGTCTGAAAACCTGCAGGGCCCAGCTTACTCTGCACATGTCCAGCAGGGGACACAGGGGTCTTCTCTGGCAGAAGAGGCAATAAGACAACTCCCTCTAAGCCAAACCTTCAAAGAGGCGCCTGGTGTTCTCCCGCTCAAAGGTCTGCAATGGGCCTGCCTTGCACACGTCCTCCCTCTAGAGTCTCCTGCTTTCCATTCAAGTTTACTTATGCTTGTTTCCCATGTCATCATGCTCAACAGACAGGAGGGCTGGCTAGGAGCCCTCCAGCACTGGATCAGAGACCACAACAGGAAGGCATGTGTCCTGGCTGCACCGCGTGGGCTGGCGTTTTCAAAGGCCAGGGAAGGTGCCCGGGCCCCAGCCACGCATGGCAGGTAGTCGCAGGCTGCTTCTAGTCCTCTCCACTGCCTTTGTGTTTTGCATCTCAGGAGCCCGAGTTCTGTGCAGTGCCCTGCAAAGCCAGGCTTGGACTCAGCCCCTTGGAGCGCTCAGGAAGAGAGGGAAGCGGAGGAAAGAGAACCCGCGGGCTCCCTGCCAACAGCTCTGAACAATGGCGTGGAGCAGCGTGGGCCCCACGCAGCTTAGATCCAGTAGAAGCCGTGTTCTTGCTCCTCCTCCATCAAGACAGCAGCCTGCGCATCCCTGGCTATCAAGCTTTGACTCTGGGCCGAGTGACCATCCTCCAGGGACGGCGTGCTGTGTCCACGGGGCAGAGGCTGTGGACAGAGGTCGCTTTTGCGCCACCAACTGGAGCAGTGGAAACCCGAGTAAAGGGATAAGGGCCCACAGTGGCCACCCCCCACTTCCTGGCTGAACACAAACAGGTCCATCGGGCGACCTGCCTCAAAACAGCCATGAGCCCTGCCTGCTCACCTTCCTCCTGGAAGACAGCCCCGCACCTCCACTGCATGACAGATGGCCTCTCCCTCCCCCATTCTCCAGACCCAAGACTCCAATAAACTTCTGTCTCCTTTTTTCTGCCTCTGGGGAATCTGTCACCATATATATATATATACATATGTATATATACATATATGTATATGTATATGTATATGTATATGTATATGTATATGTATATGTATATGTATATGTATATGTATATGTATATGTGTATGTATATATTTACGTGTATGTGTATGTATATGTATATGTGTATGTGAATGTGTATATGTGTATATGTATATATGTATATATGTATATACATATACATATACATATGTATATATATGTATATATATATATGTTTTTTATACACACACACACACACACACACACACACACACACAGACGCACACACTACACCTTTATCCATTCACGCATCGATGGACGTTTGTACTCTTTCCATACTTTGGCTATTGTTGATAGTGCTGCTATAAACATTGGGGAGCATGTGCCCCTTCGAAACAGCATATCCGTATCCCTTGGATATCGTAATTGGTGGCTCACAGGGTAGTTCTACTTTAGTTTTTGAGGAACCTCCATACTGTTCTCCAGAATGGCTGCACCATCTTGCATTCCCACCAATGATGCAACAGAGATCCTCTTTCTCTGCATCCTCACCAACATCTGTTGTTGCCTGACTTGCGAATGTTAGCCATTCTGACAGGTGTAAGGTGGTGTCTCATTGTGGTTTTGACTTGTATTTCACTGATGATGAATGAAATTGAACATTTTTTCATGTGTCAGTTGGCCATCTGGATGTCTTCTTTGGAGAAGAGTCTATTCATGTCTTTTGCCCACTTCTTCAGTGGATCATTTGCTTTTTGGGGGTTTGAGTTCGATAAGTTCTTTATAGATTTTGGATACAAACCCTTTATCTGATATGTCGCTTGCAAATATCTTCTCCCATTCTTTCACTAGCCTTTTAGTTTTGCTGATTGTTTCCTATGCTGTACAGACGTTTTTATTTTGATGAGGTCCCAGAAGTTCTTTTTTGTTGTTTCCCTTCTCTCTAGAGGACACGTTGAGTAAGCAGTTGTTGGGGCCAAGATCAAAGAGACTTTTGCCTGCTGCTCCTCGAGGATTTGGTGGCTTCCTGTCTTGCATTTAGGTGTTTCATCATTTTGAGTTTATTTTTGTGTATGGAGTAAGAAAGTGGTCTAGGTTCATTCTTCTGCATGTCGCTGTCCACTTTTCCCAGCAACACTTGCTGAAGAGACGGTCTTTATTCCATTGGATATTCTTTCGTCTTTGTCAAAGATTAGTTGGACATATGTTTGCTGGTCCATTTCTGGTTCTCCATTCTGTTCCATTGATCTGAGTGTCTGTTGTTGTGCCAGTATCATACTGTCGTGATGATGATTACAGCTTTGTATCATCAACTATAGCTTGAAGTCAGGGATTGTGAGGCCTCCTGCTTTGGTTTTTTTTTTCAAGATTGCTTTGGGTATTCGGGGTCTTTTCTGGTTCCAAACAAATTTTAGGGTTATTTGTTCTAGCTCTGTGAAGAATGTTGGTGTTACTTTGATAGGGATTACGTTGAATATGTAGATTGCTTTGGGTGGTATCGACATTTTAACAATAGATGTTCTTCCTATCCAGGAGCATGGAATCTTTTTCCATTTCTTTGTGTGTCTTCTTCAATTGCTTTCATAAGCTTTTTATGGTTTTCAGTGTATGGATTTTCCACCTCTTTGGTTAGATTTATTCCTAGGTATCTTAGGGGTTTTTGTGCAACTGTAAATGGGATCAATTCCTTGATTTCTCTTTCTGTGGCTTCATTGTTGGTGTATAGGAATGCAACCTATTTCTGCACATTGATTTTATATCCTGCAACTTTGTTGGATCCATGGATCAGTTCTAGCAGTTTTTGGGTAGAATCTTTTGGGTTTTCCATATCGAGTATCATGTCATCTGTGAAGAGTGAAAGTTTGACCTCCTCCTGGCTGATTTGGATGCCTTTTATTGCTTTGTGTTGCCTGATTGCAGAGGCTAAGACTTCCAGTTAATTCTCTGTTGAATAATCGTGGAGATAGAGAACATCTCTGTCTTGTACCTGACCTTAGGGGGAACGTTCTCAGTTTTTCCCTCTTGAGGATGATATTAGCGTTGGGTCGTTCAATATGGCTTTTATGATCTCGAGTTAGGCTCCTTCTATCCCTACTTTCTTGAGAGCTTTTATCAAGAAACGTTGCTGTATTTCTTCAAATGCTTTCTCTGCACCTATTGAGAAGATCATATGGTTCTTGTCCTTTCTTTTATTGATGTGATGAATCACGTTAATTATTTTGTGGATATTGAACCAGCCTTGCATCCCAGGTATAAATCACACTTGGTTGTGGTGAATAATTTTTTTTTTTTTAATATTGTTGGATCCGGTTGGCTAATACCTTGTTGAGGAACTTTGCATCCATGTTCATCAGGGAATTTGGTCTATAGTTCTCTTTGTTAGTGGGGTCTCTGTCTGGTTTTGGAATCAAGGTAACTCTGGCTTCATAGAAAAGTTTGGAAGTTTTCTGTCCATTTCTATTTTTTTGGAACAGTTTCAAGAGAATAGGTGTTAACTCTTCTTTAAGTGTTTGGTAGAATTCCTCTGGAAAACCATCTGGCCCTGGAATCGTGGTTTTTTTGGCAGATTTTTTTATTGCTAATTCGATTTCCTTACTGATTATGGGTTTGTTTACATTTTCTATTTATTCCTGTTTCAGCTTTGGTAGTGTATATATTTCTAGGAATTTGTCCATTTCTTCCAGATAGTCCATTTTAGTGGCATATAATTGTTCATAATATTCTCTTATTATTGTTTGTATTTCTGTTGTGTTGGTTGTGATTTCACCTCTTTCATTCTTGATTTTGCTTATTTGGTTCCTTTCCTTTTTCTTCTTGATCAAACTGACTAGTGGTTTATCAGTTTTGTTAATTCTTTCAAAGAACCAGCTTCTGGTTTCATTGATCTGTTCTACTGTTTTGTTTGTTTGTTTGTTTGTTTGTTTGTTTGTTTTTGGTTTTGATAACATTAATTTCTGCTCTAATGTTTGTCATTTCCTGTCTTCTGGTGTTTTTGGGTTTTATTTGCTGTTGTTTTCCAGCTCCTTAAGGCATAAGGTTAGGTTGTGTCTCTGAGATCTTTCTTCCTTTTTTTGGAAGCCCTGCGTTGCCATATACGTTCCTCTTATGACCACCTTTGCTGCATCGCAGATGTTTTCGGTTGTGGTGCTATCATTTTCTTTGGCTTCCGTATACTTAATTTCCTCTTTCCCTTCTGTGTTAGCCCATTCAATTTTTGGTAGTATGTTCTTCAGTCTCCAAGAATGTGTTACCTTTACAAATTGTTTCTTGTGGTTGATTTGAGTTTCATACCATTGTGGTCTGAGAATATGCACGGTATGATCTTGATCATTTTGTACTTACTTAGGGCAGATTTGTTTCCCAGTATATGGTCTATTCTGGAGAATGTTCCATGCGCACTGGACAAGAATGTATATTCTGATGCTTTAGGATGAGATATTCTGAATATATCTGTGAAGTCCATCTGGTCCAGTGTATCATTCAAAGCCTTTGTTTCTGTGTTGATTTTTTGATTAGATGATCTGTCCATTGCTGCTAGTGGGGTGTTAAAGACTCCTCCTATTGTTGTATTAGTATTAAAGCATTTCTTTTTTTTTTTTTTTTTTCAACGGTTTTTATTTATTTTTGGGACAGAGAGAGACAGAGCATGAACGGGGGAGGGGCAGAGAGAGAGGGAGACACAGAATCGGAATCAGGCTCCAGGCTCTGAGCCATCAGCCCAGAGCCTGACGCGGGGCTCGAACTCACGGACCGCGAGATCGTGACCTGGCTGAAGTCGGACGCTTAACCGACTGCGCCACCCAGGTGCCCCTAAAGCATTTCTTTATGTTTGTTTTTAATTGATTTATATATTTTGGTGGTCCCACATTTGCACATAAATGTTTACAATTTTTAGGTCGTCTTGGTGGATAGACCACTTGATTATGATATAATGCCCTTCTGCATCTCTTGATACAGTCTTTATTTTCAAGTCTAGATTGTCTGATAGACGTACGGCTATTCCTGCCTTCTCCACCTCCTTATTTTAAATCTGATGGGATCTTTCGATCTAAAGGGGGTCCTTTGTAAATAACATATAGATAGATCTTGGTTTCTTATCCATCATATCTTTTGATTGGAGCATTGAGTCCATTGTGCGTTTAGAGTGAGTACTGAAAGATATGCATTTATTGCCATTATGATGCTTGTAGAGTTGGAGTATCTGGTGGTGTTCTATGGTCCTTTCTAGTCTTTGGTTCCTTTTGGTGTGTGTGTGTATATATATATATACACACACACACAAAATATATGTATATATGTGTATATATATATATGTATATATATACACACACATATATATGTATACGTACATATATACATATACATATGCATATACATACATATATGTATAAATATGCATATGTATGTATATGTATACATATTTTTGCATTTATATTATATTATATTATATTATATTATATTATATTATATTATATCATTCATATCATATTATTATATTTTATTATATTATATATTATAATTTATAGGTATGTATATGTAATTTTCATCTTTTCTCCCCTCAGAGAGCCACCCTTAAGATTTCTTGCAGGGCTGGTTTACTGGTCACAAACTCCTTTAATTTTTGTTTGTATGGGAAACTTTTTCTCTCTCCTTCTATTTTTGAATGACAACCTTGCTGGGTAAAGAATTCCGGGCTGTGTATTTTTCTATTTCAGCCGTATTCAGTTCAGCCAACTGAATATATTTCGCCACTCCTTTGTGGCCTGCCAAGTTTCTGTGGATAGGTCTGCTGCAAACCTGATCTGTCTTCCCTTCTAGGTTAGCGACTTTTTTCCCCCTTGCTGCTTTCATTATTCTCTCCTTGCCTGAGTATTTTGTGAATTTGACTATGATATGGATTGTTGATGGTCAGTTTTTGTTGAATCTAATGGGAGTCCTCTGTGATTGCTGGATTTTGATGTCTGTATCTTTCCACAGTTTAGGAAAGTTTTCTGCCATGATTTGCTCACATAACCTTTCTACCCCTATTTCTCTCTCTTCCTCCTCTGGGTCCTCTATGACTCCGATGTTTTTCCTTTTTAATGAGTCACTGATTTCTCTACTTCTTAAATCGTGCTCTTTTGCCTTAATCTCCCTCTTTGTTTCTGCTTCGTTATTCTCTATAAGCTTGTGCACTATATTCTCAGAAAACTGATTGTCTGTTCTGCCTTGTTCATCCTTACCGCCACTGCATCCATCTGTGATTGCAGCACAGTTATAGCATTTTAAATTTAATTCTGGATATTTTTTACTTCTCTTATCCCTGCAGAAGGGGATTCTAATCTATGTTTGACTCCAGCTAATATTCTTGTTATCATGATTCTAAATTCTGGTTCAGACATGTTTCTTGTATCTGTGTTGGTTAAATCCCTGGCTGTCATTTCTTTGCACTTTCTTTTGGGGTGAAATCCTTCATTTTGTCATTTTGAATGGAGAAAAGGAATTAATGAAGTAGGGAAATTGAAATTAAAAAAAATTAAAATTAAATAACATTAAAATCAAAAATTAAACACACACACACACACACACACACACACACACACACACACACACACACACACACACAAATCGATGATGTTAGACCCTAGGTGTGTTTTGGTCTGGGTGTTAACGTGGTTTGACAGATTAGAGAAATGAAAAAAAAGGGGGGGAGGGTGAAAAAAGATGGCAATCGTTTGAGATTTTGAGAAAATCATTACACTTAAGTAGACTAAAATGAGAAGATGTGGGTAAAATAGAATTTGAAAAAATTATACACAATAGTAGAAAATATAGTATAAAAATTATAGAAAAATAATTTTAATTAAAGTTAATAAGAAATATGAATGTTTTAGTTTTCTGTATTTAAGAAAAAAGAAAGAAATAAATAAGAGTAAAAGGATAAAAAAAAAAGAAATAGTTTGAAAATTTGTAAAAGTGAATACACTGTAGTAGTTGAAATAAAATGATGGGAGTAAGATAGAATTTGAAAAAGAAAATATAAAAGCAAAAAATATAGTAATAAAAATTAAATAAAATATTTTAAAAGAATTTTAAAGTACAAATGAAGTTTTTCTGTTTTTCTGCATTCAAGAAAAAAAGACATGAAAAAGAGAAAAAAGAAAAAGAAAGAAAAAAAATGAAATTGCTTGAAAATTTGAAAAGGTGAGTACACTGAAGTAGATTAAAATAAAATGATGGAAGTAAAGTAGAATTTGAAAAAAATTACACAAGGAAAAAATTTTAGTAATAACAACTAAAGACAGATATATTTAATAAAAATTGAAAATAAAATGAATTTTTTTCCTTCTGTATTGAAGAAAAAGAAAAGAATTCTAAAAAAGAAAAAGGAAAAGAGAGAAAAAAAGAAAAAAGATGAATAGATAAAACTGTTCACAGATTGAAGTAGGACTGATATGGCTTCATTTTCCCCTACAGATCAGTCCATGTAGCTCTTTGTAGTCCATAAATTAAGCTGGGGATGAGGTTTTTGTTTTTGAAGAGCAAAGTTGGCCCAGTTGGGCGGGGCTTCGTGTAACACCTCTGCTCTCCACTAGATGGCGCTGCTAGGCTACTGTGGTTGATTGTTCCAGGGCTGTTAGGTGCGCCTAGGCATCCTGCTAGTGGTGAAAAAGGCGCCACCCAGTTACCCAGTCTGTACTCATGGATCTTCAATCGCTCACCGGTCCTCCATCTTCAGCTCTCATCCACTCCCCACTTTTGCACTCTCTGTGACCAGGCCCCAGACAGTACTCTGTCCCAAGTTTTGTCTCAGATGCAGCTGTTTTCCCCAGCCCCTTACTTCTGACAGATTGCAGCTTTGATCTATTGCACCCCTCTGTGGGAAGGTCTCACCGAGCAATGGCCAAATGAGCAATAGCGGAGGTTGGCTGCACCCAGGAATTCCCGCCGGACTCTGCTGTTGCCAGTGTCCCGACACTGGGGCCAGGTGCCAGCCCGCCCCCAGAAAAGATCCCGAGACAGTGTAGCATCAGCTTTTCAGGGATTACGGAAAATCGCAACACAGATCTGGCACCAGGCTTCACCCTCAACAACCTTGCCCCAGCACCAGCGAATGTGGCTGTCTTCCAGGGTCAGCTGGGAACAGGTGATGTCAACAGTCTCTACCAAATGGTCTTCCAACAGTGAAACCAGTTTTCCCCATGTGGCCCAAGAACCTCCCAGACCCCACTCTGTTCCTGGGCATTCACCTTTCCCACCAGAGCACTGCCAGGTATCGAGCTGAGGAGTTGCAGCCTTTGCAACTCCCCTTGTCTACAGTCTTCATGGAATTTAAACCCTCTGCTTTCTCCTTGGTCCTTTCTCCCTTTTTAGTTTAGTTCCTGTGGGTGTTTCCAATTTTCTACTTTCTCTCCAGCTGCTTTTGGGGAGGCATCCTTTTCCCGTATGTTTTCTCCCTGCCCCAGTCTCTGTCCTCTCTCTGACCACAAAATGGGTTCCCTACCTTTTGGGGCTTCTTGCTCCCCAAGTTCAGCTCTTTGTGCCGCATACTTGCTGAATTCTGTGGTTCAGGTTGTGCAGACTGTTGTGTTAAACTTCAATCAGTTTCTAGGTGTGTAGGATGGTTTACTGTGGGTCTGGCTGTATTTCATGGATGTGAGACACACAAAAAGCTTCCATGCTGTTCTGCCCTTCTGGCTCCTCCCCCAGGATATCATTTATCTTAGCTGAGAGTGCAGTATCCTTCATTATACCTGGGAGGGTGAATACATTCAATCTGCCTGGATATGCTGTCAACATTTTCCTGCCCTGGAGAGCAATATTCATTACATTCCCTTCGTTGCTGTGTCTCTATTACTGCCTGAGAGTATGATCTGTTTAATTATGTCTAGAGTAAGATTTCTGATTTATTGCCTTGAGGAGGAATCCCAGTCTCCTAACATGGGAGTGTCACCTTTTTCTCCTTTTGGGAAAATGGTTTCCATCATTTCCATAAATTTTCCTGGGAGCATGATCTCCAACATTTCTCCCTATAGGGCAGTCTACAATTCCTGCCTGGACGTGTCATCTCTGTCATACTTCGTGGGTGTGAGAAACCATAATTCTGCATAGAAAGGCCAACTCTTTCATCCTGCCATTGAGCACAGTCTGCATAATCCTGACTACAGGTGACTCTCCTCTTCCAGCCTGGGAGAGTGACGTACTTCATCATGCTTAGCAACACGAACTATCTCATTCTGTCTGGAATTCAAGTTCTCAGACATACCGTCGGGAACATGATGTTGGTCAACCTGCCTGGGATTGCTGTTTTATTCATCCCACCTGGTAGCACATATCTTGCATCCTGCTTCAGAGAACCCTATGGTCATTTACCTTGCTAGAACAGTCATCGTCATCCTGCTTGGGAGCATCATCTCTTTCATCCTATATCAGGGTCTGGAAGAAGCACCTCTTTCATCAGTACGCTGGAGTACCACCTACAAATTCTACTTGGGACTGCATATCTGTCACCCTTCCTCAGAGCACAATCTCCAGCATCCTGCCTATGAAGACTGTCTTCATCATCCAACCAGGGAGCATCTTCTCCAACATTTTCCCTGGAGCACATCTCCTTATCCTGCCTGGAAGAGTGGTTACCTTCATCCTGCATGGGACATCCATCTCCGTCGTCCTGTCTTGGTGCCTGGGAGAAAGGTTTTTCTTTTCATCCTGCACTGGAGTGCCGTCTAAGAAACCTGCCTGGTAGCACTTATTTGTCATCCATCATGGGGACATGATCTTCACCATCCTGCCTCATAAGACCATATCCTTCATCAGGCCAGGGAGCATGTTCTCCAACATCTTGCCTATGAACATGTCTCTCTCACCATGCCTGGAATACTGGTCCCCTTCATCTCTAGGACCTCTACCTCTGTCATGCTTCCCAGGAGCGCCAACTCTGTCATCGTGGCAGGAAGCACAAACTCACTTTTGTCATGGGGAACCATTTCTCTCATCTTCTCTGGTAGGGCAGTATCCCTCATCCTGTCATGGAGGGCCTTATCTCTCTTTTTGTCTGGGAGCACCATATCCATCATCCTGCCTAGGTGTGTGGTCTCCCTGTCCCCCTTTTCCTGAAAAAGGATGGTATCCTTCTTCATGCCTTGGATCATGATCTCTGTCATGCTGCCTGGGTGCCAATCCACGTCATCCTGTTTAGATGGCCATCTCAGAAATCCAGTCTGGGAGCATGTTTTCAGACATTCTACCTGGGAGTGAGATGTACTTCATCCTACATGGGAGAGGACTCTCCATCATCCGCATGTGGAATGCAATTTCTATTGTTTTGCCTGAGTAGCGAGCTCTGTCACCCCGCCTGGGGACATGGTCTCCTTCCTTCAAGGTGGAAACACCATCTGTCATTGTGGCAGGAACGTGGAAGCCACATAGTTCCTGTTTATACTATATCCACCATCACCTGGGGACATGAACTCCATGTCCCTGAATAAAAGTGCTCTTATGTCAACCTGTCTAGGAGCACAATATGCCTTATCTTTTGTGGGAAAGCCTCCTCTTCATCTTTTTTGCAGGCACAGTCTCAGTCATCATGTCTTGAAGCATGATATTACTCACTCTACTTGAGAGTGCCCTGCCCTTCATTGTACCTGAATGTGTGATTACCTTCAAACAGACTGGGAGTGCCTTCTCAATTATCTCATCTCAGAGCACGATCTCCATCATGCTCTTGTGGTGTATCATGTCTATCGTATGTCCAGGGAAGGCCATGTCTCTCATCATGCCTGGATGCACAATATCCTTCAACCTACCTGGATACCCAGTATATGACATCCTGTCTCAGAGTGCCTTCTATGTCACCCTTCCTGTTATCATTTTCCCCATCCTCCTGTCTTGGAACACTATCTCTATCATCTTACCTTGGATCATTGTCTCTTTTTTTTCCCCCTGGGAGCACAATATCTATCCTCCTGCCTGCCTAGGAAACCTGTGTCCATCCTCCTATCTTGAGGTATGATCTATGTCATCCAACATGGAAGTGCTATCTCCATCCTCCTTGCCATTACCCTGCCTGTGAGTGCATTCTTTGTCATCCAAATGGGAGGACGTAACTGTCATCCTTCCTGGGTGGGTACTACCCTGCATTCTGTGAAGGTAAGCTCATCTCCTTCATCCTGCCAAGGAGCATTTTCTCCATACCTTGCCTGGGAGTGCATCTCCCTCATCCTGCCTGGACGAATGGTCCCCTTCATCTTACCTGGGAGTGCCATTTCTTTCATCCTGCTTGGGAGTGCCAAGTCCTTCGCCCTTGCAGAATGCATGATCTCCCTTTTTCTGCCGTGGAGCACCATTTATGTCATCCACCATAGTTGTGCAGTATCATATTCCTACCTTAGAGGGCCTAATCCATCATTTTTCCTGGGAGGGCCATTGTGGTCCTCATGTCTGGGACTACCTTCTTTGTCTTTCTTCTTGGAGCAATGTCTCCATCATCCTGCCAGGATGCATGATCTCGCTAATCCATCTGGGGTGGAAGTCTCATTCATCCTGATTTGGAGAAAGATCTACGTTATCCTGTTCTGAGCATGATTTTTTTTTTTTTTTTACTGAGAACTTGAGAGCTTTATTTCAGACATCCTACATGGAAGCGCGAATTCTTTAATCCTTCTGGAGAGTGTCCTCTCCACCATCCATTTGGAAAAGGTATTTCCTTTGTTTTAACTGGAAATGCCATCTCCATTACCATGACTGAGAATAATATCTCTGTCCTTCAGGTTGGAAAGGCCATCTCTGTCATCCTGATTGAGATGTGGTATTCACATCACTCATAGGAACATGACATCCACCATCGTCTGGAGTCATGAACTCCATCATCCTCCTGGGAAGCACCGTTTTGTCATGTTGGCTGGAGAGCTATATCTCTTATCCTGCGTGGGAGTGCCTTCTCCGTCATCCTTCCTGCTAGCGCATCTCTGTTACCCTTCTTGAGAACAGGATATCATTCATCATACTTGAGAGTGCTGCGCACTTCATTTTAACTGGGAGTGTGATTACCTTCAACTTGCTTGGGTGTGCCGTTTACCTTATCTTGTCTTGGAGAGCGATTTCCATCATGCTCCCTTGGTTGCTATGCCTGTCATCCTGCCTGACAGCACAATCTCTGTAATTGTGCCTAGAGGAAGATCTTGGATTTACTGCCTTGGAGAGCTATCTAGGTGTTCCTGCATCATCTCCATTCCCTTTTCACGAACCTGATTCCCATCATTTTTTTCCCCTGGGAGCTCCTTCTTTGTCATCTTTTCAGGGAGCATGATCTCCTAATTTCTGTACTGGAGTGCAGTCTACAATTCCTGCCTGAGAGCGTCTCTCTGTCATACTTACTGGGAGTGGGACATCATGATTCTGCATAGAAAGGTCATCTCTGTCATCCTGCCAGGGGGCAGAGTCTCCATAATCCTGCCTAGGAGTGATTCTTCCTCGTATGGCCTGGGAGAACAATGTCCTTCGTCATGCTTAGGAGGGCCAACTACACCATTCTGTAAGGAAATGAGTTCTCAGACATCCTGTGTAGAATATGGTCATCATCATCCTGCCCGGAACTGTCCTTTATTCATCCCACCTGGAGGCACAGTGCCCCTCACTGACCAAACATGTCTGGCAGTGCTTGTCTGTCACACTTCTGAGAGCATGATGTACATCACCCTGCCTCAGAAGGCTGTCTCCTTTGTCCTTCAAGGGAGAAACTTCTCCAGAATTTCCCTAGGAGTACATTTCCCTCATCCTGCCTGGAAGAGTAGTCCCCTTCCTCTTTACTGGGACAACCATCTCTGTCATCGTGTCTGGAAGGCAAACACCATCACGTTTACAGGAAGCATGATCTCCCTTGTTCTGCCTTGGAACACCGTTTTTCTCATCCTGCCTGGTAGCCGAATATCCCTCATCGTGCCTTGCAGGGTCTTTTCTGTGATTTTGCCTGTGAGTGCCATTGTAGTCATCATGCCTGGGGGCACCTTCTTTGTCATCCTCCTGGGAGCAACGTATCTGTCATTCTACTGTGTCCATGGTCTCCCTGATCATCCTGAGAGGACTATTTTCTTCATCCTGCTTTGCACATGATCTCTGTCCCCCTGTGTGGGAGGACGATTTCTGTCATCCTGTTTAGAGAATAATCTCTTACATCCATCATGGGAGCACGGTTTCCTTCATCTTACTTGGGATCATTCTGTCTATGATACTTTGTTCTGTTGTTTTGCCTGAGAGTGTCACCTCTCTCATCCTGACTCGGGGAAAGGTCTAAGTTCTTCAGGTCGCAAACATCATTTTTATATTGTGGCTATGCAAATGCCATGCCCACTAACCCATTTTTTAAATCTAGAAATAAAAGGCATTTCACTAAGACTACAATCAAACCAATGCATGATTTTGTACGAGTTTAAAGAAAAGGAATGTCTTCTTCACCTATACTGAAAGTTATTTCGCATGCAGTATACCCCCATGCATCAGCAATGTGATAATACGTACTGAATTCACAGCACATTACAAGTATAACTCCTCACGAAAAATTGAAGTCAGGTGATGTGAATCCAAGTTTAGGGACATTAAAAAAAAAAACAACAACACCAAGATCATAAACATAAAAAATCTAAATTGCTAAAGAAAAAACACCACTTCATAAAAGAATTGTATTATGGATACCTACGAAAATTAATTTTAATTGTATCTTACCCCAATAAAGCCCTGATAATAATAGCACTCCACATTGTCAAGGGTGAATGACAGCCAAATACACCCCAGGGTGGAAAGTAGTAGATCATGGTTCCAGAAACGATGACAAAGAGGGAGGTCCAAAGGATAAATGATGTATACAGCACTCCTATGCAGGCATGATGAAGGATAAGGTGTTCTAAGGAAGGAGGACATGGGGAGAGTGCTCCATATCAACACTATGGAGAAGGTATTCCAAGGCAGAGTGATGGGGAACACGATGGCAGAAGGATGATGTACAAGGTTCTCGTAGGCAGGAATTTAGAAACTGAGATTCCCAGGCAGGTTTAAGGAGATAATGCCCCTAGGCATGCTGAAAAATGCTGTGCTCCCCAGCAGTATGACAGACATGAGATGCCAAGGGAGCATAATGGAGATCATGCTCTGGGGCAAGATTAGGTAGACCACGCTCCAAGGAAGGTTGAAGGGGGTCATACTCTCAGGAAAAATGAAAGACATGGTGCTCTCATGTAGAAACAATATGTCCTCCCATGAAGGAAGATGACGACTGCTGCTCAAAGGAATGATGACGGAGGAGCACTCCCACATAGGACAAGGAATACTTGTCGGGGAAAGGTCTAAGTCCGTCAGGTCGCAAACATCATTTCTATATTATGCCTTTGCAAATCCCATGCCCACTAACCCATTTTTTAAATCTAGAAATAAATGGCATTTCACTAAAACTACAATCAAAGCGATGCATGATTGTGTAGGAGTTTAAAGAAACGGAATGCCTTCTTCACCTATACTGAAAGTTATTTCTCATCCCGTATACCCACATGCATCAGCAATGTGATAATACATACTGAATTCACAGCACATTACAAGTATAACTCCTCAGGATAAATTGTCACTTATCCTGCAAAGCAGGATGACAATATGGCATTTTCAAGCAGGAGTATGGAATCTGTGTCCCCATGCAATGATGGACATAGTATTACCGGCAGGAGGTAATTAACCCATTCCCTGCCATGAAGCCATAAATGTTGCTTCCACCAGTGGGGCAGAGATGGTGACCACAACCAGGGTGATGGATATGGAACCCCAAGGAAAAACAAGGTAAATCTCATTTCCAAAAAGGATGATGGAGAGGATGCTCCCAATTTGAATGAAGGAAATTGCACTCCCAGGTAGAATGACCAAAACCACACTCCCAGTCTTAATATCAGTGATCATCCTCTAAACAGGAAGGCTTAGATCATTCTCTCAGGCAGGATGATAGAGATCATGCTACAGAGCAGGGTGAAGGAGGCTAACCTCCCAGCAGGAGTATGGAGACCATGCACCCAGGCATGGTAATGGATATGGCACTCCCAGAAGGATGACAAAGAAGGTGTTCTCAGGCGAGACGGTGGCAATGGCTCTCCCAGACAAAGTGACAGATAAGCCTATCCAAACCAGCAGGAGGGATTTTGCTCTACAATGCAGGATGAGGGAAATGATGCTCCAAGTAAGAATGAGGGAGGTTTTCAGGGAGAAAGCAGGAAAAAACATCTTTGATCTTGGCTGCAGCAACTTCTTACTCAACATATTTCCAGAGACAAGGGGAACAAAAGCAAAAATGAACTAATAGGACCATGTAAAAAACAAAAACAGAAACAAAAAAACAAAAAAGAAACAGAGAAAAAAACCTTCTGCACAGCAAAGGAAACAATAGGCAAAATTAAAAGGCAACTGACAGAATGGGAGAAGATATTTGCAAGCAACATATCAGAGAAAGATTAGTATCCAAAATCTATAAGAACTGATCAAACTCAACACGCATAAAACAAATAATCCAGTGAGGAAATGGGCAAAAGACATGAATAGACACTTCTCTAAAGAAGACATGCAGATAGCCAATGGATCCATGATAAAATGCTCAACTTCACTCATCATCAGCGAAATACAAATCAAAACCACAATGATATACCACCTTACACCCGTCAGAATGGCTAACATTAACAACTCAGGCAACAACAGATGTTGGTGAGGATGCAGAGAAAGAGGATCTCTTTTGTATTGTTGGTGGGAATTCAAGCTGGTGCAACCATTGTGGAAAACAGTATAGAGGTTCCTAGGAAAACTAAAAATAGAACTACCCTATGACCCAGCAATTGCACTAGTAGGCATTTATCCAAGGGATACAGGGGTGCTGTTTTGAAGGGACACATGAACCCCAATGTTTATAGCAGCACTATGAACAGTAGCTAAAGTAAGGAAAGTGCTCAACTATTCATTAATGGATGAATGGATAAAGAAGATATATAGATATAGATATAGATATAGATATAGATATAGATATAGATATAGATATAGATATAGATATAGATATAGATATAGATATAGATATAGATATAGATACAGATATAGATATAGATATATAGATATATACAGATATATATAGATATATATACATATATACACATACATATCTATATATATGTGTGTGTGTGTATATATATATATATATATATATATATATATGTATACATACATACATACATACACACATACATACATGCATACATACATACACACACAATGGAGTATTACTCGGCTATCAAAACGAATGAAATCTTGCCATTTGCAACTACTTGGATGGGATTGGACAGCATTATGCTAAGTGAAATTTGTCACAGAAAGACAAAAGTCATATGAATTCACGCAGAGGATGACTTTAAGAGACAAAACAGGTGAACACAAGACAAGGGAAACAAAAATAATATAAAAACATGGGGGGAACAAAATATAAGAGACT
Source organism: Panthera onca (assembly GCF_046562875.1). Taxonomy (NCBI): domain Eukaryota; kingdom Metazoa; phylum Chordata; class Mammalia; order Carnivora; family Felidae; genus Panthera; species Panthera onca. Next base: position 7,533,820 of record NC_138358.1, on the reverse strand, counting down.
CATAAATATGGAGAACCAACTGAGGATTACTGGAAAGGTTATAGGGGAGGTGAGCTAAATGGGTAAAGGGGCACTAAGGAATCTAGTACTGAAATCATTGTTGTACCACATGTTAACTAATTTGGATGTAAATCAAAAAATAAAAATAATAATAAAAGAACGAGGGATATTATGTTTCCTGCCAGGATGATGGATGGGTGCTCCCAGGCTAGGTGATGGGGGCCACTCTTCCAGGGATAATGAGGGAGACATGCTCCCAGGCAAGATTCTGAAGAAGACGCTCCTTGGCAGGATGATGGAGATGGCATTTCTAGTCAGGATGATGGATATATGTTCTCAGGGATGATGACAGATAACTGCTCCCAGGAGGAATCATAGAGAGCACTCCATGGCAGGATAAAAGGGATATTTCTTCCAGGAACTGAGACAGTATCTCAGGATCTGATGGATCTCAGATGGAGACAGGATCTCAGGCAAGAAGACAATGATGGCTCTACTGGGGTAAATGACAGTAAGGCATTTAAGGCGGGAAGAAGTTTACTGCGTTACCAGATATGATGACAAATACGTTGCTCCCAGGTGGGCTGATGCAAATCATGTCCCGACAATAGGTTGGAGAACATGCTTCCTGTCAAGATGATGGAGATGGCTGTCTCAGGTATGATGAAGGAGATCCCTCTTCCAGGCATGAGAGAGGGATGCACTTGTAGGCAGCATGATATAGAGATGGTGCTCCTTGGGAAGATGATATCCATGGCCTTTCAAAACAGAATATGGTTTCTTGGTCCCAGTCAGTATGACAGAGAATGTATTCACACGCTGAAATTGTAGAAGAGCCTCCAAGGCCGGCAGATGGAGATCATGATCCCAGACAGAATGATGGAGAGGGTGCTCCCAGTAAAATGATGTAAATAACCTTCCCGAAAGGAGATCAGAGATTACACTCCCAGACAGGAAGGGAGAGAGTGATATCCCGGGGTGGGGGGGGGGGGGGAATTGGACATTCTATACATGGCAAATGTGAAAGATTGTATTCCCTGGCATGATGAGGGGGCTTGTGTTCCTGGGCATTATGATGAAAATGTCCCTTCCAGACTGCAGGAAGGAGATGGCACTACCAAGGAAGATTTACAGAGACTGGAACTCCACACAGGAGGATGGACACAACACTCCATGGCAGGCAGGAGGACGGCTAAGTACTTCCAGGCAAAAAGACACCAATGGTGCTCCAAAGGAAGATGAGGGAGACAAGGTCCAAACAGGAGGACAGGAAAAATGATAGCAGGAAGGATGAAGAAAACACTTTCCGAGGCAGGAAGTTGGAGACTTAGTATCCAGGTAGCTTGAGGGAGGTCATGTAACCAGGCAGGATGAGGGTCACGGTGCTCCCTGGAAGTAAAACAGACACAGCACACCAAGAAATCATGATGAAGATTGTGCTCCTAGAGGAGTTAACGTAGATGGCATTTGAAGGTGGGTGGAAGGAAATCACATTCCGAGGTATAATAGAAGACATGGTGTTCTTGGGTAGGAGGAAGGATATCATGGTCTCAGGCAGGATGATGGAAACTGCACTTGCAAAAAGGAAGACAGAGAAGGTGCTCTGACACAGGATAAGCCATATTGTGCTACTAGGCAAGAGAACGGCCCTTTCAGGGATGATGGAGTCTGTGTACCCAGGGTATGGTACATATAATGTTCCCAGGCAGGATGTGGACACCATGCTCCCTGCCATGATGGTGAAGATGGCGCTTCTATCCTGAAGGACGGAGCTCATGTACCCGGCAGGCTGAAGGAGATGGAAATCCAGGTAAAACAATACAAATAACGTTCCCAAAAAAGATTATGGAGAATATGCTCCAAAGTTGAATGAAGGAAATAACACTCTTAGGTAGGATGACTAAAAACATGTTCTGAGGCTGGATAGTGGAGATCGTCCATGAAACAGGATGACATAGATCATGCTCACAACGGAATCACAGAGATCACTCCGCAAAGCAGGATGAAGGAGAATTCCCTCCTTCAGGTCAGGAGAAACAGGGAGACCATGCACCCAGGCAAGATTAATAATATAGTGCTCTTGGGGAAAATGAAAGATAAGGCCCTCACAGGGATGAGGAATATTTTAATACCAGGCAGGATGGGAGAAACAAGTGAGATCTTCTAGGATGCTGGAGTTGGCGTCCTTGGGCATAATGACAAAGATGGCGGGTCCGTGGCAAGATGAAGGTAATGACTCTTACAGACAGGATAAGAGTGGTGCTCTCTTAGGCAAGATGTTGGAGAATATGCTCCCGGGCAGGATGAAGGAGATGGTCTTCTGAGGCAGGATGTAGGACACGGTGGTTCCAGGAAGGAAGATAGATAACCACTCGCAGGAGGGTTTGGTACACCATGCCCCAGGACAGGGTAAAAGAGACCATTCTCCCAGGCACTGAGGTAGTGTGATGGAGAAGCCAGCCAAAGGAAAGGCGAAGGAGACGACTCTTCCAGGCAGGATTGAGGGAGATGAGCACCCAGTCAAGATGTTGTAGAACATGCTCCCTGTCAGGATGACAGACACTGCCTTCCTAGGCAGGATGATGGAGATCATGCTCCCAGGAAGAAGACAAATAAGTGCTCCCAGGCAGTATTCAGAGAAGGTGCTTGAGGGCAAGATGAAAGAGATTCTTCTCCCAGTCACCGAAACAGGATGGTGGAGGTGGCTGTCCAGAAATGATGATGATGATGATGATGATGATGATGATGATGATGACGACTGTTCTGACGGGGTAAATGACTGTAAGGTGCTCTGAGACAAGATGAGGGATATTGTGCTACAAAGAAGGGTCATCTCTCAGGATGAGTGAAACATTTTCAAGCAGGATAATGAGGGTCATGTTCCAGACAGTATGTCTACGAACTTGCTTCCAGGGAGGGTGATGCAGTTGGTGCTGCTAACTATGATGAAGTACATCACTCTCCCAGGCAGAAAGGAGAGTGAGAATCGCTCCTAGGCAGGATGATGGACACTGTGTTCCCTGACAGGATGACAGAGACAGCCTTTCTAGGCAGAATGACATTTTTTTTTTCTTGCTCGCAGTCAGGATGGCAAAGAAAGCAATCTCAGCAAGGAATCCTAGACCTTGCCCAGGGCAAGAAGTAGGGGATCGTATTATCAGGCAGAGTGACAAAGAGGTTGCCCCAGAACAAATTATGGAAATCACGTTCCCAGAAGGAGAATAGAGGTGATGCTCCCATGTGGGAAGAACAAGATTGCTCTCCAAGGATAAGTCGAAGATCTTCCTCTAGGCCGAGTGAAGGAGACCACGCTCACATATAGGATGATGGAGATTGCATTCCCAGGCATCATGAAAGAGGTGGCCCTCTAGGCAGGAGATTGCACAGAGCATCCATAGGCATGCAGGATGACCGATATTGTGCTGCCAACCTGGAAGACTGAGATGCTCTCCATGGCAAAGTGGTAGGGATGGTGTTCCATGGCAGGAGGACAGGGAACATGATACCTGGAAAAATGATGGAGAAGACACTACAAGGCATGAGTCAGAGACCGAGTTCCAAGGCAGGTGAAATAGAACATGCTCCCAAGAAAGATGAAGGACATAGCGATTGCAGGCAGTTCAGCAGATCCCGCACACCACGGAAGCATGATGGAGATCTCATTCCTAGGAAAGATAAATCAGGTGGTGCTCCCAGGAAAGCTGAATAAAATACACTCACAGGCATAATGAAGGACACAGCGCTCTTAGGTAGGATGAAAGGTATCGTGGTCCTAGAAAGGATGACAGTGACTGCTCTAGCAGGAAGGATGACAGAGCAGGTGCTCCTACACAGGATAAGGGATACTGGACTCCTTGGCAACATAAAAGAATGGCTCTTTCAAGTAGGATGATGTAGTTTGTGTCCCCAGGCAATGGTGCATATCGTGTTCACTGGCAGGCTGCCTTTACAATGCTTCCTGTCACAAAGTTGGAGATATGCTTCCACCCTGAAGGACGGAGATGATGCTGCCAAGCAGAGTGATGGAGAGCATTCCCAGGTAAAACAAAAGAAATCACTTTACCATAAAGCGTGATGGAGAGGACACTCCCAAATAGGATGAAGGAAATCATGCTATGAAATAAGATGACCAAAACCACTGTCCCAGGTTGGCTTTTGGAGTTCATGCTCTAAACAGGATTACGGAGAACTTACTACTAGGCATGATGATTGTTGGTGCTCCTAAGCATGATGACTGGTCATATTTCTCCCAGGCAGGAAGAAGGAGAATGCTCCCAGGCAGGAAGACATGGATTGGTGTCCCGTAAAGAGGACAGAGACAGGGGCGCCTGGGTGGCGCAGTCGGTTAAGCGTCCGACTTCAGCCAGGTCACGATCTCACGGTCCGTGAGTTCGAGCCCCGCGTCAGGCTCTGGGCTGATGGCTCGGAGCCTGGAGCCTGTTTCCGATTCTGTGTCTCCCTCTCTCTCTGCCCCTCCCCCATTCATGCTCTGTCTCTCTCTGTCCCAAAAATAAATAAAAAACGTTGAAAAAAAAATTAAAAAAAAAAAAAAAAAGAGGACAGAGACAGTGTTTCTAGGTATGGAGATGGTTTTGCACTCCCAGTAAATATGATGGAGTAGGGACTTTCAGGCAGGAATCATAGTGTGTTACACAACAGGAAGTAGGAGATTCTGCTCCCAGATGGGATGACAAAGAGGGCACTACCAGGCAAAATAATGGAAGTCAATTTCCCAAAAGGATAAGAGAAATGACTTTCCCTACAGGGACAATGAGATCCATGCCCAGCAACTAGGTTGGAAATCTTCCCTGAGGCAGAACGACAAGATTGTGCTCCCAGGCATGATGAGGGAGGTTGCAATCCCAGGCACGATGAAGGAGATCACCAATCCAGGCAGGCAGAAGGGGAGAGCACTTTGAAGGAGGATGAGAGATCACCCATGGAGGAAGGATGACATACAAATAATTTCTAGGCAGACAGGGTGACAGATATAGTGCTTCCAGGTAGGGTTACTGAGATGGTCCTCCATGGCATATTCATGGAGAAGTCGTTCCAAGATAGAATTACAGGGACTATGATAACAGGAAGAATGACATAGAAGGCTCTCACAGTCAGAATGTCAAAAGCAGAATTCCCAGGCTGGTTGAAGGAAATCATATTCTTAGACAGGAGGAGGTACGTGGTGTTCCCAGACAACAGGACAGACATGGCACACTAAGGGAACACGATAAGTTCACACTCTGACAAACTAAGTTAGATGGCACTCCCAGGCAGGTAGGAGGAAATCACCCACCCAGGCAAAATGAAAGACACAGCGCTTTCAAGTAGGATGAATGATATGCTCCCAGGCAGGGTAACAGAGACTGCACATGCAGGATACAGGACGGTAAAGGCATTCCCACAGAGGATAAGGGATATTGCGCTCCTAGGCAGGATGCCAAAAAACGACACTTGGAGGTCGGGTGGCAGACGTTGTGACCCCAGGAAATGATGGATATCATGGTCCTGAACAGGATTCAGATACCATGCTCCCCACCACGATGTCAGAAATGACTCTTCCAACCTGAGAGATGGAGATCGTGTCACCAGGAAAGATGAAGGAAAAGTCCCTCCAAGGTAAAACAACAGAAATTGCATTCCCAAAAATAATGGTGGGTCAGGATGCTCCCAGGTAGGATGAAGTACATGACTCTCTCAGATAGGATTGCCTGAAGTCACACTCCCAGGCCGGATGTCAAAAATCGTCTCAACGGACTGATGTAGATCATGCTTCCAGGAAGGGTGATAGAGCCCACACAGCGTGGCAGGAAGAAGGAGTCTGCACGGCAGGAAGATCAAGATCACATACTCATGCAAGATGAAGGATGCCGCATTCCCAGGCAAAATGACAGAAAATACCCTCCAAGGCAGGATGAGGGGTATTGTGCTAAAAGGCAGGATAAGAGAAGATTTTCTCCAAGGAAAAGAAGAGGGATGGTGCCTCCTGCCAGGATGACAGATATGGTGCTGCCAGGTAGGATGATTAAGATGGCAGTCACAGGCAAGATAAAGTGGAGTTATCCACTCAAGGCAGGATGAGGGATACACGCTCCTAGGGAAGACGTCGGAAAAGATGCTCCCTGGAAGGATAATGGACATGGCTCTCTGTGACATGATATGGAGATTTCACTACTAGGAGGAATTACAGATACGCACTTCCAGGTAGGATTCGTAGATGGCACTCAAAGGCAGGATTAAAAGAGCAATCTCCCAGGCACTGAAGTAGGGTGTTGGAGATGGTGCTCCCAGGCAGGATGAGGATGATCGTTCTAACAGCTTGAATGACTGTAAGGTGCTCTGAGGAAAATGAGGGATATTTCACTACCAGGTAGGGAGGATGGCTGAAATGGCGTTTCCAAGGCAGGGTCGCTTACATCATGTTCCAGGCAGTATGCTTGAGAACTTGTTTCCAGGCAGGATGATGCAGCTGGTGCTCCAAAGCATGAAGAAGGCCATCGTTCCCCGAGGCAGGAGGAGGTAGAAGCCCTCCTAGCAGGATGACAAAAATGGTGCTTGCTGGCAGGATAACAACGCAGCCTTTCTAGGCAGTGTGATGGTTTCTTGACCCCAGTCAGTATGAGGGAGAAAGTCCTCTCAGGTAAGAAGCATCGACTGCACTCCAGAAAGGAAACTAGGAATTCATGCTGCGAGTCAGGATGAAAAGAGGGCACTCCCAGTCAAGATATTGGAAATCACCTTCCCTAAAGTAGAATGGACATGACTATCCCAGGAAGGAAGACTGAGATGGCTCTCTCAGGCATTTGTCAGAGATCTTCCTCTCGTCAGAACAGTAGAGACTGTGCTACTGGATGTGATGAGAGAGACTGTGTTCTCAGGCATCCTGAAGGAGATGCGTCTTCCAGTCAGGCGGACCGAGGCAGTACTTACAGCAGGATGAGTAACCTCAAGCCTCCAGGCAGGAGGACATACAAAGCACTCCCAGGCAGGCGTAATGACAGATACAGTACTGCCAGGCAGGTGTACCGAGATGGTGCTCCATGCCAAAATGATGGAGATGGTTTTCCAAGGCAGGGTGATGGCAAATATGATATCAGGAGAATGATGTAGGGGGCATTCCCAGGCAGGCAGGAGATCAGAGACTGGGTTCCCAAGCCAATTGAAGGAGATCATGCTCCCAGGAAGGATGGATTCTGTGCTCCAAAGGAGGATGAGGATTGCACTCCTCGGCAAGTTAAGTGACACAAATCTCCCAGGTATGATGAAAGAGAAGGTGGCCCAGGCATGTTGAAGGAGATAATGCTCCCAGGGAGGAGGAGGATGGAGATCCTGGTCCATGGCAAGATGATGGGGCAGTGTTCAAAGTCAGTGTGGTGGGGAACACGATAGCAGTAAAGGTGAGGTGAAATGCACCCTGAGGCAGGACATCGGATGCTTGGTTCCCAGGAAGGTTGACGGAGGTTTTGCTCGGAGGTAGGCTGAAGCATACTGTGCTCCCAGGAAGCGCAACAGACACAGCAGACCAAGAGAGCATGATGAAGAGTCTGCTCCAAGGCAGGATATGATAGACTGCCCTCCAAGCAGCTCTAAGGAAATCATCCTGCCAAACATAATGGAAGACACAGCACCCTGAAGTAGAGTGAATGAAATTGTGCTGCCAGACAGGATGATGAAGAAAGTGCTCCAACACAGGAAAAGGGATAGTGAGCTCTAAGGAAGAATGACAAAATTGTGTTCCTGGGCAGGATGATGGAGTTATTGTCCCCAGGCAACGGTGGATACCATGTTCCTTGGCAGAATGCGTATACCTGGCACCTTGCCAGGATGATGGAGATGGCACTTCCAACCTGCCAGGCGGAGATGGTGTCCAAATCCAGGGTGATGGGGATGGAACTGCAAGATACAACAACACATATCACATTCCCAAAAGACTTATGGAGGAGACGCTCCCATGTAGGAATAAGGAAGTCTCACTTCCAGATATTATGATCAAAATAACACTCCCAGACTGGATGTCAGAGATCTTCCTGTAAACAGGATAACGTACACCGTGCTCCAAGGCAGGGTGACAGAGAACACGCTGTAAAGCAGGATGATGGAGACTGCCCTCCCAGGAGGATCAGAGGGATCACACACACAGGGAGGATGATGGATTTGTTACCCCCAGAAGGATGACAAAGAAGGTGTTCCCAGTGAGGATGATGGTAATGGAGCTCGCAGACAAAAGGACAGAAAATATCCCTTATCCAAGCCAGGATAAGGGATAATGCACTCCCAGGCATGATGAGAGAAACATCGCTCCAAGGAAGAAAGAGGTAGGTTGTCTTTCCTACCAGGATGACAGAGTTGGTGCTACCAGACCTGATGACAGAGATGGGGGTTCCAGGCAAGAAGAAGGGGATCACACGTCCAGGCAGGATGAGAGAGATGTGCTCCCAGGCAAGGTGGTGGAGAAGATGATCTCTGGCAGGATGACAGAGGTGGTCTTCCTAGGCAGGGTGATGGTAACAGTGCTCACAGGCAGGACAACGACGATTACTCTACCACGGTAAGAGACCATAAGGTGTTTGTTCCAAGACAGGCTGAGTGATATTGTGCTACCAGGGAGAATTACTGAAACAGTGATCCCAGGAAGGATGAAAGAGACCATATTCCAGAAAGCATGTCAGAGAACATGCTTCTAGGCGGGATGATGGACTTGGAATCCCCAGGCATGTGAAAGACAATCACTATAGCAGGCAAGATGAGGGGGAAATTCTCCTAGGCGAGATGACAGAGATAGTGCTTCCTGAGCGGATGCCATATACAGCCTTTCAAGGCAGGACAAGTGTTTATCACTCCCAGTCACTATGACACAGAAGTGACTCTCAGGCAGGAACTGCACTGTGCTGCATGGTGGGGATTGGGAGTTTATGCTCCCATAAAGGATGACCATGATGGTGTTCCCAGACAAAATGACGTGAATTAGATTTCCAAAAGGAGAACAGAGATGATATTCTCCCAGGCAAAAAGACTGAGATCACTCTCCCAGAACATATGTCAGAGATCTTCCTCAGGCCACAATGACAGAATACATGCTCCCAATCATGAGAGGGAGATTGATTTCCATGGCATGATAAAGGATATGGCCTTTCCCAGAAGGAGGACGTACTCAGCACTTTTAGGAAGACAGGATGACAGGCATACTGCTCCCAAGGCAGTAGGACGCATACAGACTTAATGGCAGGATGATGGAGAAGGCATTCCACGGCAGCATGATGGAGAAAAGGATACTAGGAAGGATGATGTAGAAGGTGGTCCCACACAGGATGTCCGCACACTGAGTCCAAGGCAGGTGAAGGAGATAGGGCAACTGGTGATCCACAACAGCTGATGGAGATGGCATTCTCAGGCAGGATGACAGGGAACAGCATACCAGGAAGGATGACTTAAAGATGCTCCTAGGCAGGATGTTGATGACTGAGACCAAGGCAGGTTGAAGGAGATCATATGAGCAGGCAAGATAAAGGACATGGTGCACCAAGGGAGCATGACAGAGATTGGGCTCTGAGGCAGGAAAAGGTAGAAGGCACTCCCAGGCAGGTGGAAGGAAATCACACTCTCAGGATCATGAGGACACTGCTCTCTCAGGTAGGATGAAGGATATGCTTCTCTAGGCAGGATTATGCGGATGACACTCACAAAAAGGATGATGGACAAGGTGCTCCTACACAGGATAAGGGATATTGCTCTACTATGCATGTAGCAAAAGGACGCTTTCAGGAAGGATGGTGGAGTTTGTGTCCCAAGTTGTTGGTGGATATCCTGTTCCCTGGCAGGATGCAGAGACCAAACACCCTGTCACAATGACAGAATGGCATTTCCACCCTGAAGAATGGAGATCGTGCCCCATGCAGGCTAGTGGAGATGGCACTCTCAGGTAAAACAAAACAAATCATGTACCTCTCCCCCGCCAAAAAAACAAACAAACAAACAAACAAACAAAAAAAAGACGATGGAGAGGGCACTCCAAAATAGGATAAAGGAAATCATGCTCTCAGGTAGGATGACTGAAAAGAGGCTCCCAGACTGGAAGTTGGAGATGGTCCTATAAATAGGATGATGTACATTTTGCTCCCAGGAAGGGAGACAGAGAGCATGCCGAAAAACAGGATGAAGGTGACTACCCTCACTCGTGGCCACACAACCAGGAAGATTGATGGATATGGTGCTGTCAGGCAAAAAGGCATATAAGGACTTCCAAGCAGGATGAGTATATTGCACTACAAGGCAAGATGAAAGAAACGGTGCTCCAAATGAGATTCAGCTTCCTGCCAGCATGACACATTTGGCGCTTCTGGACAGGATGACAGAGTTGGAGGTCCCAGGAAAGATGGAGGCGACTCTTCTTCCAGGCACGATGAGGGAGACAGGCTCCCAGGGAAGATGTTGGCAGAAATGTTCGCTGGAAGGATGACAGAGTTGGCATTCTGAGGCAAGATGATGGAGATCACACTCCCAGGAAGGGTGAGGGATACGTGCTCCAGGCTGGGCTGTAAGAAAATGTCCCAGGGCAAGAAGAAAGAGATTATCCTAAATTCAACCAAGGCAGAATGAGACAGATGTGCTCCCAGGCAAGATGCTGGAGAAGATGCTCCCTGGCAGGATGTCAGAGATGAACTTCTTAGGCAAGATGTGGGGATAAACCTCCAAGGAAGGATGACAAAAGAACTCCCAGGCAGGAACCATAGACAGAACTCCAGGTCAGGATGAAACACATCCTTCTCCCTGGCACCCAGACAGGATGATGGAGGCAGATCTCCCAGGCAGTATGAGGATGATTGCTCTAGCAGTGTAAATGACCATAAGGCGCTTTGAGGCAAGATGAAAGGTATTGTGTTACCAGGTAGGACGACTGAAATGGAGCTCCTGGGCAGGATGATAAGGATTGTGTTCCAGACAGTATGTCTCAGAATTGCTTTCAGATAGGATGATGCATTTGGATCTCTTAATTATGACTGGCATTGCTATCTCAGGCAGAATGAGGTAGAACTGCTCCTAGGCAGGCTGGTGGAGACTGTGTTCCCTGGCAGGATGACAGCGGCAGCCTTTCTAGGCATAACGATGGTTTCTTGCTCTCGGTCAGTATTAAGGAGAAGGCACTTTCAGGTAGGAATTGTAGACAGTGCTCCAGGGTGGGAATGAGGAGAACATGTTACTAGGTACGATTAGAAAGAGGGAGCTCCAAGGCAAGATGATGGAGATCTGTTCCCAAAAGGATAAAGGAGACAATGATCCCATTCAGGACGACCAAGAATGCTCTCCAAGATAATAAATTGGAGGTATTCCTTCAGACAGAATTACAGAGATCGTGCTTGTAAGAAGGATTATGGGATTGCATTCCCAGGCATCATGAAGGAGAGGACCCTTCGAGGCAGGAGGATGGATACAGGACTCCTAGGCAGGCAGGATGTCACATATTGTGCTGCCAGACCAGAGTATAGACATGGTGCTCCATGGAAAGATGATGGAGACTATATCCCAAGCCGGGATGATGGGGAACATGATACCAGCAAATATGACATAGAAGGCACTCCCAGGCAGGATGTCAGCGACTGACTTCCCAGGCAGGTTTAAGGAGATTGTGCTCCCAAATAGGATGAAGGAAGGGTACAGCACTCAGAGGCAGTACAGCAGAGAGAGCAAACCAGGGGAGCATGATGTGGATCATGATCAGAGGCTGGCTAAGGTAGATGGTGCTCCCAGGAAAATTGAAGGAAATCACACTGCAAAGTATAATGAAGGGCAAGGCGCTTTTAGGTACGATGAATGATTTCATGCTCTCAGGCAGGATAATAAGGATGAGCTCACAGAAAGAATGATGGAGAATGCACGGCCACACAGGATAAGAGATTTTGCACTCCTACACAGGATGACAAAATGGTGATTTCAGGCAGGATGAGGTAGTTCATATCCCCAGGCAATGGTGGATAACGTGATCTCAGGCAGGTTGAAGATACCATGCGTGCCACCATTATGATGCACATGGCATTTCCAACGTGAAAGACAGAGATCATACCTGCAGGCATGGTGACAGAGATGACACCCCAAGGTAAAACAACAAAAATCGCATTCAAAAAAAAAAAAAAAAAAAGACTAGGGACAGGAAGCTCCCAATTAGGATGAAAGAAATCAGGCTACCAGGCTGTATGCCAGACTTCATCCCCTATACAAGATATCATAGGTTGTACTCCCAGGAAGTATGACAGAGATCACACTGGAAAGCAGAATGAAGGAGACTGTCCTCCCAGGAGGATCAGGGATACCTCACATTCATGCAGGATGAAGGATACAGTGCTCCCAGGATGATGACATAGACAGTGCCAGCAAACATGACAACCAAAATGCTGCTCCCAGGAAAAATGGTGGAAATGGCCTTCAAGGCCATTCAACGTGAGTGATGGATACTGTGCTACCAGGCAGAATGAGAGAAACAGTGGCTGAGAGCAGAATGAGGGAGGCCTTGCTTCCTCTCTGAATGATGGAGTTGGCACTCCCAGGCAGGATGACAGAAATTTAGGTCCCAGGAAAGATGTAGGGGACCACTATTCCAGGAAGGATTAGGGAGTTGCATTCCTAGGCAAAATGCTGGAGAAGATGCTTTCTGGAAGGATGTCCCAAGGTGTCCTTCCTAGGCAAGATGATGGAGATCGGGCTCCCAGGGAGATGGAAAGATAAATATTCCCAGCAAGATTTGGTAGACGATGCTCCAGGGGAAGATGAAAGAGAATCTTCTTGCAGGTACCAAGGCAGGAATAGGGAGATGGTGGTCCGATGTAAGATAAAGGATTTAAATTACGTGTTTCTCATTCAATTAGCAGATATGGATTTTCCACAGATTGCCAGATGCACAGATGGCTACCAACGTGTGACAGGTGAGTTGGGGTGATTCATTATTTCCAGCTGGGCTCATTTCAGTAGGAGTGTCTCTATTATTGCCTAATAACTAAGAATCAGAACACCCAAATCAAGCAAACATAAATAAAATTATATGGCCAGTCACATCAGTGGTGTTACCCACATTCATCATTTGTTTCAATCTTGCATTTGTCTTCACTCCCTGCCTCTTTTGTAGCGTTCACGCAGTATCCTTCTAAGACAGAACACTGATTTTATTCAAGAGCAAGGAACACTTTGTGTTCAATAATTAATTCAAAATAAGCAGTTTTAAGCACGATATAAAGAGTATACTGGAATTGTGTTTTCTCTGTAAAACAACATTTGACAATTTCCCTGTCACTTATAAATTAATGAGACCAGAAGTTTTTTTTTTTTTTTTTTTTAGAAGACTTTTATTTCCTTTTAGAGAGACACAGACAGCGTGTGTGTGGAAAAGGCAGAGAGGGAAGAGAAAGAGAGAATCCCAAGCAGGCGCTATGCTGTGAGCACAGAGCCTGATGCAGGTCTTGAACTCATGAAACCATGATCTCATGACCTGATCCAAAATCAAAAGTTGGAGGCCTAACCAACTGAGCCACCCAGATAGCCCAATACCAGAGTTTTTTGGGGTTTTTTTGTTTTTTTTTTTTCTGGCTTGTATGTAAACTTCACGTTAAGTAACTCTCAGTAACCAATTTATATGGACTTTGACTCTAATATGTACTATCAGTATGTGCTAGTGCAGCTTTGGGGAAACAAATTTTGTAAGACTAATCTAATTCTCCCCAGTACTGTACCATTCAAAACCACAAACAAACCTTGGAGGAGCCATGAAACTTGTCTAATCTCCATGAACTTGAGGTAATATGATGTGAAAGATTTCATCAGCATGGTTGGAAGCATGGCATCAAAGACAAGATACTCAGTTTTGCCAATGCTAGAAATGTAGAGAAAAACTCAAATTAAGCCAGATGGCAAAAAAAAGGTCGCAGGACAAAATAATGGTTCAATAGGAAGAATCTAGTGGGGCGTTGCTATAAAGAGAATTGATCAGATGAGAAAATAATCTATTTACTATTATTGATTGAGAGCTAAACAAGGGCAAAGTGAGAACATTTTAAGAAAGTAAACCGGATACTGTAAAAATCCATTCTAACTTTGATATGGTGGTGATTAGTTCAAAATTTTCTGATGGACAAATTTATTCATTACACGTATGTGTGAAGATTAGATTGCCATCTCTCTGTTAATTTGGCTTGTTTGAAAGCAGATATATAAATACACTTATTTGAGGATGCTTCCTGGATGGTTAAGCTTTCACCTTCAGCTCAAATCATGATCTCATGGTCCATGAGTTCAAGCCCCATATCTGACCCTCTGCTGACAGGTCAAAGTCTGAACCTTACTTTAGATTATGTATTTCCTGCTCTTCTGCCCTTCCCCCATTCATTCTGTCTCTCTCCCCCGTCTCTCTCTCTTTCTCTCTCCCCGTCTCCCTCCATCTCTCTCCCTCTCTCTCCCTCTCTCTCTCTCTCTCTCTCTCTCTCTCTCTCTCTCTCACACACACACACACACACACACACACACACACACACACACACACACAAACACAGATGGAGACACACACGCACACACACACACACACACACACACATCAAAAATTAATTTTAAAAATAAATAAAGAAATAAACATTTAAAAAAGAAAGAAGGAAAGACTAGGTGCAAGTTTGGCTGGGTCAGTTAATCATCTAACTTCAGCTCCGGTTATGATCTTATGGTTCATGAGTTCTAGATCAGCATCAGGGTCTGCGCTGCTGTTCAGAGTTTGAATCCTGCTTGGAAATCTGTGTATCCATGTCTCTCTGCACCATCCGACCTTGTGCTCTCTTTCTCTCTCCCTCCTTCTATCTTTCTATATTTCAAAAATAATTAAGCATAAAACTCTTAAAATGTTTTTAATGTTTATTCATTTTGCACAGAGAGACAGAGACACAGCATGAGCAGGGAAGGGGCAGAGAGAGAGAGAGAGAGAGAGAGAGAGAGAGAGAGAGAGAGAGAAGAGAGAGAGAGGGAGAGAGAGAGAGAGAATCTGAGGTAGGCTTCATGCTCTGAGCTGTCAACACAGAGCCTGACATGGGGCTCGAGTTCATAGACCATATGATCATGACCTGAGCCAAAGTCGGACACTCAACCACTGAGCCACCCAGGCTCCCCAAAACAGAAAACCCTTATAACAATAAATAATTTAAGACAGGAAACATAAAACAATCTTATGCTTTTTACTTGATTTCACAGGGCAGTGACTGCATATACATTGGATTTTCATGGTTTTATCTATGGCCAGTATCAGCAGCTCATTTCGGGGAAACTAAAAATATCAGGCACAAAATATTTTTTTAAGAGTAAAAGGGAAACTTAGAAACCTAAAGTTGTTTTTCTAAAGTTGCACATTTGCTTAAATTTCGTGGATATCAAATAATATTACGTGATAGACATAGTAACACATGTAAAGTTCACCATTTCTACCTTTGCTCTTCTAAATGTGGAATAATAAGTTATCGGGCCTTACAGAACAACTGCTGTTTATTTGGGGTGCTTTCCCTTATCTGTCTTCCATATCACTGATATGTCCTTCCACATGCAGTCTTCTACAGGTGATTCCCTCTAGTGTTTGTTTTTTTTTTTTTTTTTTACTTTTCAGCTATTATCTTCTTGAACTCTGATTTTGTGTGTGTTTGCTATCTCTTAATTAAGGGTCTCACTTATTTCTTCCCTTTTCTCTGCAGCCCGGCAAGCATCTTGACAATCATTAATTTATATTCTTTATTTAATTGAGGCACAATGCTTACCTCTATGTCAGCTCTTTTCTGGTTTTTTTATTGTTCTTTCTTTTGGAGCATATTTCCCTGTCTCTCCATTTTGCTTACCTTTCTGCATTTGTTTCTATAGATGAGGCAGAGCAGCTACTCCTCCTACACTTGAAGGAATTGTCTTATATATGATTGTCCCCCTGGGTAGACTCTGTGTGCTAGTTGGTGACATTGGCTGGCTGGCTGAAGCCGTGGCTTGCATGGACTGGGGATCCTGGGGCTTTCTACATAGCAGGCGCCCTGTCAGGATAGTTAAAGCTGAAGTGAAGGCAGACTGGGGTGTCCCAGGATTCTGTGTGTTGAGGGTACCCTGGCAGGACAGCTGAAGCTGAAATGATTGCAAGGTGAGGCATGCTGGGGTGCTGTGTATAGGTGCCCTGTACAGGGTGGCTAGAACGTAAGCAGTCTGGGGATCAGGTTGTCCTTGATCTCTCTATGCAGACGGTTCCTGGGCAAGATAGGTGAAGCTAAAGTGGGTACAAGCTGAAGGCACCGGGGGCTGTACATGCAGAGGATACCTTGCCAATATAGTTGCAGCTGAAGTGGATATAAACTAGGGTGTACCAGGACTTTCCACTGAGAGGGTGCCCTGAAGGGGCCGTGGGAGCTGAGGTGGGTTACAGTCCAGGAATGGCTCTTTTTATATGCTAGTTCCTCTTTAAAGTGCATTGTTTAAGGGGAGAAAGCATGCCATGGGTGTGTGTGTCCAGTGCAATTGGGGCTGGTGTGTATTGTGTGCCTGGAACTTACTGAGGCAGCAGGCCAGCTACAGCAACTGGACCGTGCTCTGGTCTAAGCTTTTAAGGTGGATGGAGAATGTGGGGCAGCTGGGGGCTCAGTGGATGGAGTATCTGACTTCAGCTAAGGTCATGATTTCATAAGTTCATGAATTTAGAACCACATTGGGCTTGATGGTGTCAGTGTAGAGCCTTTCCCTAATCTTCTGTCCCCCTCTTTCTGCCCCTGCTCTGCTTGTATTCTCTGCTTCTCAAAAAGAAGTAAACATTAAAAAATGTGGATGTAAAATGTAACCCTGCCATTCTCCCGTCTCTATGACCCAGAGAGAACTCCTATGGCTCCTCTGTCATTGACAGAGTTCTAGTGCTCTCTTTTATATGACATTTGCTCTTTTCAAACTGCAGTTTTTTTTTTCTTTCTTTTTTCTGCCCAAAGACAGAGTAGTCTGTTCCTGGTCCTTCCCCAACTGCCCTTTGCAACGTTAGGGGTGAGTGTTCCCTTTGTTACTATCTCTCTGTCTTGCTGTTTTCTTTCTTTTCTGTCTTTCGATTTTCTATGTTTTGTTAGGCACAATCTGTGCAGTCAGTCCTCAGCTCCTCAGGAGGAATTGTTATATCAATGGGTGCAATCCCCAGGGAGCTGGACAAATTGGAAGTACACCTTCTGGCTGGTTCACCAGAAACGTAGTCAGGGAGTTCAAGCACAAGAGCACCTAGCTCCAGGGGACCCAAAAAAGGTGAGGTTTGGCTACCCATTACTGACAAGATCGCAATTCAAAGGAACTAGTGGAGGTGAAACAAATGGGAAATTTATTCAGAGGCCGACACCAGAAATGCAGCAGACTCACATCAAAGACTCTCTCTAAAGTGCTGAAAATACTTCCAGGTTTATGTAAGGAAAATGTGGGACAAAAGGAGGTAGGTATACACAGGTGGTCACTAAGTTCAGGTTCGTCGTTGTCTTGGGCTTGAGGGTGGAGCCTTATTGGCTCAGGCAGTCCTTATTGCTAGAGCGGTAGATTCAGTTCCCATCAGGTGATACTTTGCTTTCAGGATCCTGAATTAAGAGATAAGTTGAGGGTGCGGAGGGGGCGCCTGGGTGGCTCGGCTGATTAAGCATCCTACTTCAGGTCAGGTCATGATCTCATGGTTCATGGGTTCATGCCCCGCATTGGGCTCTGTGCTGACAGCTCAGAGCCTGGAGCCTGTTTCAGATTCTATGTCCCCTGCTATCCCTGCCCGTCCCCCACTTGTGCTCTGTCTCCCTCTGTCTCAAAAATAAAGAATCATAAAGAAGGAGAGAAGCTGGAAAGAAAAAGTTAATTAATTGGAAAGTTTAAGGTCAATATGCAGGTAGCCGAAATCTTCTTTCACCTTGGAGGAGTTGAGTTCAAGGCTGTCCTACACAGCCATCTTGAACCGAAACTAGAATAGGGTCCCTCTGAATCCTATTTTGATTGGGGAAAGTTTGGGAGAAATCCAAGGAAGGAGACAATAAAAGCAAGGAATCTGCCAGTTCTGTGTACAAATCGACATACACACCAGTACATCCCTTGATTACAAGTGTGGCATATACAGAAAAAGGCATAGAAAAGGCCTTCAGAATGGAAAAAGTAAAAATAAAAATTATCTTGATTCTTTTATGTATTTATTTTTCAATTTGTATTTTGGAAAGAGAGAATGAGCAGAGACGGGGAGAGAAAGAGACAGAGAGAAAGACAGAGAGAGAAGCTTAAGCAGGCTCCATGCTTAGCACAGAGTCCCACACGGGGCTCAATCCCCTGACCATGGGACCATGACCTGAGCTGCTGAACCCAGCAGTCTGGTAGTCAACTGATGGAGCCATCAAGGTGCCCTGAAAACTGCCGCGACTCTTAAATCATGGGGTTATCAACATGAAACAAATTATAAGAGGTATACATCAGGTTTCTAGAACTCAACCATAATTAAATAAGCCCCAGAATACACGGTCAATATATACAACTCAGTTTTATTTTTATACATAAGCAATGAACAATTAGAATAGGAAATGCTTTTAAAGAACCATTTAATATCACACCAAACATTGAAATACTTACATTTAAATCTAACAGCCATGCACAGGATCTGTATGCTAAAAGCCACAGAAGGCTGATTGGATCAATCAAGGAAGATATAAATAAATGGAGAGATATGTCATATCTATCCATAGAAGCCTTGCTAGTAAGATGCCAATTATCAGCTTGATCTAGAGATTCAACATAATCCCAGTCGAAATCCCAGGATTTTTTTGTGGATATCAGCAAGCTGATTCTAAAATGTGTGTGAAAAGACCAAGGAACTAGAACAGCCAAACAGCTCTGAAAAATAACCAAGTTGGAGAACTCATGTTGCACAATTTTAAGACTCAATATAAACCTCCCGTAATCAAGGCAGTGTGATATTGAAGAAAGATGGAGACACAGGTCAAGAGATAGAACAGAGAATCCAGAAACTGACCCCATACACAAGCATCCTCACCCAACTTCTTTTTTTTTTTTTTTTTTAATTTTTTTTTTTAACGTTTATTTATTTTTGGGACAGAGAGAGACAGAGCATGAATGGGGGAGGGGCAGAGAGAGAGGGAGACACAAAATCGGAAGCAGGCTCCAGGCTCTGAGCCATCAGCCCAGAGCCCGACGCGGGGCTCGAACTCACGGACCGCGAGATCGTGACCTGAGCTGAAGTCGGACGCTTAACCGACGGAGCCACCCAGGCGCCCCTCACCCAACTTCTGATAATGACATATAGCCAACCTAACAGAAAAAGGGATATAGTCTTTCATCAAGTGTTACTGGAACAATTAAGTGTTCGTATGCAATAGTAATCAATGAACTAAGTTATTAATTGTTTAATTAGTCGATTCATTGATTAATTAATTAAGAGAAGCCTTGACCTAAATTCATAACTTATATAAAAATTCACTCAAATGGATCATAGATGTAAGTGTAAAGTACAAAATTATAAAACTTTCATAAGAAAGAAGGAGTGATGTTGATTCATTGAATCATTCAATAAAAACTTTTGGAGCATTTAGAGTGAGACAACACAGTCTACACCCTGAGGATCCACTAGTGAACAAAAGGAGCAAGGATCACTGTGATCTTGGTGCTTAATAGTCCAGTGGGGGGACTGACAAAGATAATGGAAATAGAAACTATGGTAGAGAATAATGAATGGGGAAAAAAAGGAAATACATCTTGGAGAGGATAGAAGAATTGGGGGAGGGGGTGTGAAATACTAGACAGGGTGAAATACTAGACACAGAGGATCTTTCTGAAAAAGGTGTCAGTTCAATAAATACCTCAAGCAAATGAGAGAACTACCTGCTGACAGGAGGTGATCTAGGCAGAAGGACCCATGAATTCCCCAAGGGAGGAGTGTGAACGTGTGTACTGATGGGAAGCAAGGAGGCCAGTATAGACAGAGAAACGAGGATGAGAAGAAGGAGGAATAAAGAGGTGAGGTTGTGGGTCAAGGAGGAGAAAAAGAGGATGAGGGAGAGAAGGATGTAAACACTGCCAGCAAAAGACAAGGTGAAGCCACATCTGGTCATACGTGTTCCTCCGCCTCACATTACCGGCTGCAGTTCTTCTTATTTTTTAATTGACATTTACTAAACTGTGTCTAGACCATGAAAAGCTAATTCTACTTGTAGCAACTAATTGAAGCAAGAAAATGGAACACCCTCAATGATCAATAGCAGTGTTTAAATAGGTTATGGCATGCTATGTGGCCTTTAAAATTCATAGCCCTGCAGAACATTTATGACCTAGCGAAATGCTCGTATCACTAGATGACCAGAAATGGGATTCACAGCTACATAGCTAATTTTGGTTAATGCATGTACATATACCTCTTCCCTGGCGATTATACCACAGTGTTAGAGGTGCTTACCTCCAGGGGCACCTGAATGGCTCAGTCGGTTAAGCATCTGGCTCTAGATTCCAGCTCAGTTATGATTCCACAGTGTGTGGGACCAAGCTGCATATTAGGCTCTGCACTGACAGCGTGGAGCCTGCTTAGATTCTATCTCTCTCTCTCCTCCCATCCCTCACTCTTGCTCATCTCTCTCTCATTCTCTCTCTCTGCCAAAAATACATAAACATAAAAAAGGTGTTTAGATATGCTTATCTCCAGGTGTTTGACTTATGACCATTTTTCTTTCTTTTTTATTTTTAATTTTCTAGCTTTTCTGCAATAAACTTTAAGAGTACCATAGTCATAAAATAACATTTCAAATAAATGATTCAGTCTAGTATCATTTAAATAAATAAAGTGTTTCAATTTCATACATTTATTAGGTACATCCAACATATCAAGGATAGTTTCAAATAGTCCAGTGTTAACGTTGCTAAGGTCTAGATTAAAATGGGAGTCTAGGGATACCTGGGTAGCTGAGTCAGCTGAGTGTCCCACCTCTGCTCAGGTCATGATCTCACAATTTGTGAATACAAGCACCACACCAGACTCAGTGCTATCAGCATAAAACTCACTTTGGATCATCTGTCCCCTCTGTTTGCCCCTTCTCTGTTTGTGCTCTCTCTGTCTCAAAATCAACATTATTATTTTTTTCATTGTTTTAATTTTTTTAATGTTGATCTATTTTTGAGAGAGAGAGAAAGAGTAAAAACCGGGCCAGAGGGAGAGAGGAAGAGAGAGGGAGAGAGAAAATCCAAAATCCAAATCAGATTCCGGGCTCAAACTAACAGACTATGAGATCATGACCTGACCTGAAGTCAGATGCTTGACTAATTGAGCCACACAGGAGTCCATAAAAACTGAGTTTATAAGAAATTACATTTGTTTGAAAATCTTATAATTGGCTTTACACCATATGCTATTGGCTTTAGGAAAGATTTTAGTGAACAGATTCATCAATCCACTTACTCTAATTAATATATTAACTTCCAAAATATCATCTTCAGTGGGTCTGCTCCAGGACCACATCATATTAAACACGAACAAACAAGCAAGCAAGCCAACAAACAGACAGGCAAAGAAACAAACAAAATAAGAACTATTAGCAAATCATGACGCATAATGATCCATCCCACTGTCAAATTTGTTACTATTTTTTTGGCCAAAGAGCTTATTTCAAAGGATTCTATTGCTTTTAATACAGATGAACTTCTGCAATTAGTTCAGCATATAGGTTTGAGGACATACTGAAAATGTAAAGGAAATACATAATTTTATATTGTATAACCTTAGGCCTCTAACTTCCATGAAACTCCAAAAGGAGAACATTACCAGCACCATGAATTCTCTCCCTGCGATCACTCCCCATTCCTGCTCCATCTCCCTTCCCCAACGTAATCAATATCCTGACTTTGAGCATCAGAGATTAAATTAGTCCATGTTTGAATTTTATAAAAATATAATGGAATAATATGCATTTCTTTAGATCTGGCTTCTTCCGTTCAACATTATAACGCTCATCGATGTTGTTTTGCCTAGGTGTAACTCAGGGATTGGTACTTCCACATTGTATTCTCTTACATGATTATTTAACAATTTGCTTATCGCTTCTACTGTTGATTTACGTTTGGAATGTATGTTTCCATACTGTACTTATTATATGGAAGACTGCTATGAACATTTCCCTTTTACTGTGCTCAGCATGAAGCGTATCTACTACAGCGCGTTAATGTTTAGTTAGCTGCCTTAGCCTTAAACCCTGGCTGTACATCAGAATCACCCTGATGTCTGGATGTCAGTTCCACAGATCATTCTAATTTGAGCTTGGGTTAAGAACCACTAGGGTAGATGTTGAAATCGCCAGACAAAAGGAGGAGATGAATCCAGTTTAAGGAATTCTCAATGGGTTCCTCTTTCTGGACAATAAAATGCAATGCAAAAAATATTTTGTGGCCATATTGACATCACTTTCCTCGCCCTCGCCCTCGCCCTCGCCCTCGCTCTCCCCCCCTCCCCCTCCCCCTCCCCCTCCCCCTCCCCCTCCCCCTCCCTCTTTTTCTTCTTCTTCTTCTTCTTCTTCTTCTTCTTCTTCTTCTTCTTCTTCTTCTTCTTCTTCTTCTTCTTCTTCTTCTTCTTTCATAAAGCTCCTACACAAAAAGACTACCTATAGGCTTTAAGAGACTCTGCATGGCTTCCATAATATGTTGAAATTTCCCCAAATTCTCAAAAGAAACGTCTTTAGACATGTTTGAAAAATATGTGTTCCATGACACAGCACACTTGAGTGGGAGATTAGGGTATCAAATATCTAGACATGACCTAGGTTGGTATCCCAGCTCCATAAATACTGAGACTGGAAAAGGCAAGAGATAATTTTCCATGGTCCAGATAAAGACAGAATTAAATGAGATCTCCTTAGTAGTAACTGTTACAACTGAATATTTAGTTGGTGCTCTTTAATTTTCTAGTTTTCTGAAACTGCTTTTTGGATTCAAGACCAGAATCTGTCTTGATGAATATATGTCAGAGAATGAAAGCCAAAAACAAACAATGTGACTCTAGAAAGTACTGCACCAGTTAATATTGAGGTATCACAAAACTCTGAAAGCACATTCTTCAAGTTCAGTCTCCAATATGCATTGAGAGGTAGGAGAAAACAGAGGTCATGATATAACTCTTTTGTGAAACGTGAAGATATGTGCAGTAAGTTATTATTTTTGTGAAGTTAGGTAATTGCCTTTAGTTTGTGATGTAAACGTTGTTTCAAGGTTGCGCTTGAATCCGAAAATTCCTTCAGCAGACTCCCCTCCCACCTGATATGACATTGACTCCACCACTTCACCAAGAATGATTTCTAAAGTATGACCATGTTTGAGTGTTTATAAAAGTTTCTGGAAGCATGGAAGATCTCATCTTTGCCTTCAAGAAACTTACAATATTTGAGGGTAGAAAAAACCCAAACACCATACAAAGCACAGTAAGACTTCAAGGTCAAGTTTCATGTATCAGGAGAAGTCCAGTGAGCTGAGTTGATCAGTAAAGGCATCTCAGAGGCATAGCACAAAGAACCTTAAAGGATGACCAAATTTCTAGCTGGCAGGCAGAAAGGAGAAGGACAAAGGAGACAAAAATAAATGTGTGGGACAAAAGGAGGGGCAGGCATTCCAAGAACAGTGAGAACAACCCTGTTGGAGTTTGAGATTCTTCTACAACAGTGGCCATTAAGTATTTGTGACGATGACCAAGACTGGGTAGAAGATGAGGTACCTACATCACCCATCAATTCCATAATCTTATGAAAGAAGGTCTTGTTGACAGCGAAGAATTGGAGACCATCAGTTAGAACCTCAAGATGGTAATAACAAAGCAATTTGGTAGACACAAAACAACGAAAAGTTAAAATTCTAAGCAAACTTCTGTAAGTATGTGAATTAATACCCAATCAATAAGCAATTGAAATCCATGACCAACTTAAGACCCCTCTTGTGTCTTTCTGTTAATGGGACGTTGTCTTCAGTTGCTCAGGAGGGAAAGAGACTCATTGTCAGTCGTCTCCTCCTCAACGTCTTTCCTGTGATCCATTCAGCAGCAGGGGTTCTCAACTCCACCTCCAACGTATGCCAAGCCAGCTATTTTCTCACCACCTTCTGCCTACTCTCCATTTTCGTTCTTAGCCCCATGCTGCCTTTCTCTTCCAACCAAAATCCCAGTTCATTCTTTTCACTGCATCAGGAATGCAATCCAAAAATCCTGAATCTGAGCAGTTCATTCCTCTGCTTAAAACAACCCTCTAATCTCCACTGTACTCAAAATGACACATAGAATCTGTAACGTGACCACCAGACGTTGGCAGTCCTGCCTTGTCACCCCTCTAATGCCATCTTTCCTCATTCTCCTTTCTTTAGGTGATTGGGACCGTCTCTTCTCCTGTTGTCTCAAACTAGACCCACGTAGGTGCCGCTTAGAATGCATTTTGTGTTTGCTAGTTTCCTTACCGTTCTTGCTACGGGTCCAAGTTTGAATAAAGGACTTTTCTCCCCAAGAAACCTTTGTTGGCCAATCCTCTAATCAACATTTTGTCCCCTGTGTCATTCCTTCTCATAATATTTAGTCTTTTATTTAACAGCATTTTGCCACAAGTTGTAATTACACATGTACCTTTTGTAGCTAAGGTTTGAAACATCCTGAATATATGGAGTGTGCATGTTTGATTATCACTGTGTACTTGAACCTAATAGCACCTGACACCTAAGGTGTCTGAAATAGGGGACTTTTAACTATCTCCTGGTGTGCTGGACTGCAATATACATTCAAGTCTTCAATAATCTCTACCACCAAAGTTAATATTCATATACAAGAAAGGGAAGGGTCACCTCCTCAAGAATAGGAAAAACAGTTTGCCTCGTTGATAGCTTCTAAGGTGTAGCTTACATTTTGACCTACAAAAGACCCCACCCTGGAGATACAGGTTGCATGGATGTAGTGACAACTATGAAGATATCAAAACACAATACAGTGTTTATTGAGTGTAATGTGCCAGGATTTTTTCCACACGTTTTACAGGCATTACCAATAATCTCACAACTATACTGAACATAGGCAGTATACTTGCCCTTTACAAATTGGAAAAGCAAACTCCGAGGTATCATTTGGCTACAATCTAAGACCTGGCTGGTAGAAGAAATTGATGGGGCCAGGTAATTTAAAAAATCCACAATTTTGCCCAAGGTAACCTCTGGGAAATCAGAAAATGAGTGGCTTTCATAAGTGCAGCTGCCCAGAGCCTTTCGGAGGAGCCATCTGTGTGGAGCCCGGGGTTTGGCGCCATCACATCTCCAGGATCTCACTACCAGGAGAAACCCCCATTGTTGGGAAGGGCAAGAACATCCATCCATGGCAACTTAAGGTGTTTTAACCCCTGTCAAAGTAGTGCAAACCTCCAATTACTTCATTTGGTACTTCAAGGAGCAAATCACAGCACACCTCTGAGTGTTTTGATTTTCAAAATTTTCAAAACTCACTCTGAGATGAGAAATCAAACAACGAAAGTCATAGCAATGCAAAGCAAGTAACACTTTCCAAAACACACCCCCAGAAGGGCCAGGCCATGGAGTGGGGATGAGCCCACTTTAATGTAGCAGTGCTCTCAGGTGCAGAGCACATAAAACAAAACAAAACAAAACAAAACAGAACCAAACAACAACAACAACAACAACAACAACAACAACAACAACAACAACAACAAAGTTAAAACACATAAGGAATAGAAAACTATCCACAATGATGAAACGGAAGAATTCCCCTCAGACGAAATTCCAGGAGAAGTGACCATTAAAGAATTGATCAAAATAGATAAAAGCAGTATAACAGCAAGAATTTAGAATAATTGTCGTAAGATTAATCACTGGGCTTGAAAAAAGGCATAGAAGACAACAGAGAATTTAGTATTGCAGTGATAAAAGAACTAAAACATAGCCATGGTTAATTAAAAAGGCAATGACATAGGGATTGATTTTAATCACCGATACAAAAACAGATAAGCTGGAAACTTGGATGTCCATTACCCAAGTTAATAGTTATGTGATTGTAGCAAAAGGTAATTCTAAAAACTATATTAAATAATGAAAAACAGAAAGCTAAAATATGTCAAGGTTTAAATACCTAGCATGAGCCGTGCAGCTGTATAGTTGTTTAAAATTCCCAGGTTTTTACGTAGATAAATGACAGATCTTACAAACAACAACAAACAGATTAGAAGGATGGTTCAAAACCAAGGATTGCAAGATTGCAGTAAGGACATAATATGTGGGAGTAATCGGGGAGGGTGGGAGGAAGAAAGGGCCAGGGGCCAGATGGAGGGTCTGTAAATGGAAACTGGCATGCTAGCAAAGGTGGAGACTTGTTACTTCCACTCCTTTACTCCAGAACTTGTTGTCCCCAGCATGTGGTGTCCACTTACCATATGCTTCAGAGATGGAGGATGGATAAGCTGCCCATTGTAATTAGGAGAAAACATTCCACCCACAGAATTCACTAATTGGCCTGTTCTATAATGTTTACCCTCTTACTGGCATTGCTAAAAGCACCTACTTTGTCTATACCACCATAGAACAGGTGGATTTTCCCTTGTCAGACTTTGCTCGCTTGCTTGTCGGTTTATTGGTCCACCTGTGGCTTTATTCACCACTCACCGAAAGCTGACTGAGGGACTCTGTGTGCCAGGCTCTATTCTCGAGGTATACCCCTGCCTCCGTGGTGGTTGTGGGTAATTCTTGACTTCTGGGCTTCCAGCTACTACATCAGGGGGGCTCTCCATCACCTTCTGTTGCTTTTTCATTGTCATTGGGCAGGTGTCTGCCTGCTTCTTCTCTCTAATTATGTACACGGTAGAAATCAGTGCTTTGGGAACATGAATGACTGCAAGAACAGACTCCTGGACGTGTCTTTTCCCTTGGGGAATTTGCATATTTGTGCATATTTGTATCTCAAAATGTAGTTTATCCTAGAGGTAGACATTTTAAACAAAGCAAACACAGTCCAGAAGGGGCTCAAGAAACAAAATTGTTGGATGTGTCCCCGAGCCTGGTAGCAATGCAGGTGGGCTAGAGGCCTATAGATGTGGAGCTAGACTGTTGTTGGAAGACAGCTTCACTGTGCATCTTCAGCCAGGAAGTGGTACAGCTGGAATGAGAATTCTCCTAGTGTGATTCTTGGCCTGGTGTTTTCCTGCTGACTCATTGGCCTGGGAGGGCTGAGACCTTTTGAAACTTTGTTGTGTTTTGCTGCAGAATCAAACACTAGCTAGGTTTGTCAGGTAGTTATAGAATGGGCTTTGACAGCAAGGTGGGGTGGGGGTCAGCGAGACCTGGCAGGAGGGAGGAAACTGCACAGGCAGGAGAGTGGGACTGACAGAGGCTGTTTTCTTCCATTTTGTTCTGGGCAGACCTTAGTGAGGATGTCTATTCCTGAGTACTGGTGAAATTTCTGTACTGGCCATGGAGTTGGGCGGGCACCTTAGAGAGATTCTGACAGTCTGTGGGAAGTGTGTGTGTGTGTGTGTGTGTGTGTGTGTGTGTGTGTGTGTGTCAGAGAGAGAGAGAGAGAGAGAGAGAGAGAGAGAGAGAGAGAGATGGAGAGAGAGAAGTCCCAGTATGGGAATGTGATATTTTATCGGATTGCCTCTTCAATTCATTTTCAAAGGATTCAAATCCCAGGGAATTTTTCTTAAAACGAAAAGTATGTACTGAGGTTAATCCTAATAACATTAATCAGAAAATAAGATCTAGAATTTGATGTCCATCAATTTATAAATAAATCCTTCTGGGGCAGAGGGGTCAACATGGTGGAGAAGGAGGGGGATCTGTACATCCCATGTCTCTCAAACAAAGTGCTGAAGCCAAAGTATTTTCAACCCCAAAAGTCTGCGAGTAAAACACACTGAATACTCCTGAAGGAAATGAGACAACTTAAGAAATGACAGGTGGCTGATTTTGAACTGGGGTACATAAATAGTCCAAGTAGGAATGGAGGGAGGAAATTCCCTTCTGAGGAGAGACAAAAGTAAGAGAAAGAGTGGCTCCGGAATTGTAGGGCTGTATATGGATAAGAGGAGAACCTCGGACTGGGACTGAGAGGGATCTTATCTCTAACTGTGGGGCTTTCTTGGGTCTGGGGCTAGGCTCCCTGTTTGCGCACCTGGGGAGGAGAGGAGCCAGCACTGGTTTCAGGGGTAGATCAGGGGCACAGTCCACAGAAGGAGACAGTAGCCCCTCCCTGGAGGGCTGTGCAATAGAACAAAGCCTGCCTGCATCCACCACCCTCCGGATCAGTGGCTGGGTCTAGGGCGCAGTCTGCAGTAGGAGAAAGTGGCCCCCTCCCTGGGGGCGTCGCTGTGGGACAAAACAATGCCTGCCTGCATCCACCATGCCCAAGCTCAGCAGTGAGGTCAGCAGGGCAGTCCAAGGCAGGAAAAGGCAGGGGTCCCTGAAGCACAGCAGCACAAAGATAGACAGGAAGACATTTGTAGCAGTACAGAGAGGCACTTCCCCAGTGCCAGAGCACACGGAACGGGTCTGCGAATCCTAGACAAGCGCTATGCCAAAGGAGTCAGCGGAGCAAGAAGGACCACACTGCGTGTGCCCTGGGCACAATGAGGACAACTGGAACGGAGTACACCAGGTCATGGAGACGAGGCTGGACATCACCATTTCCCCACCACCACCACCACCACCACCACCACCACCACCACCACCACCACCAAGGCGGAGCCTCAGGGATCAGTCGAGGGTCCATAGCGGAGGTGGGACCAGCCTACCCCAAACCACGCCCCTCTGTGCTAGGTACATGCTTATCCGATGGAGCAGGGTAGGCGCTGTGGAACGAGGCAGGTCCATCATCCGGACCAATGATGCTGCATAGACTGGATTAATTCCGGGACAACTCTTGTTAGTTAGACATATTCTCCCTCCCTATCTCTTCCCTCTTTTAGGTTGATAACTCTGCTTGTTGGTTCGTTTAAGCGGACATTTATAATCCATTCCCTTGATACATTTCCTACCTATATTTGTATACTTTCCTTTCTCTCTCTCTGGAATAATCAAGCCATCAAGTTTCTCTGCCTGGGTAAACTTATCTTCCTTTTGTTCCCACACCTCCTTCCTTATTTTCCTTTCTCTCTCTCTCTGCATTAAGCCATTTAGCCTCCTAGTCTGATCAATATATATATTTTTTCCTTTTCCCCACTCCTGTCATTTCCCTCTTTATATGTGTTCTTCCAACAGCAACGCCTCTACCTTGTTCTTTACTTGTAGCTGGTTTTTCTGGTTTGTTTGTTTTGTTTCGTTTTTGATTTCTGACTGTTTTTCTGTGTGTGTGAGCGTGTGTGTCCATTTATTTATTTTAGTTGCACGTTTCCTTCCATGTCTCTGTTTCCTATGTGTTGGTTTGTTTGTTTTCCTTTCCAGGGCTACTTCCAGGGACAAATAAAAGCACACCTTGTGGAGGGTCAAAAACATCATGACGAGTAGAGAACTCAAAGAGCCAATGCCACAACAACAGAGAGCCAGTACCACTCTCCAGGAAACACTACCTGCAGGGCTAGAACCTGCACAGGGCGTGACCCCCATTTCATATAACAATTCTTGCAGGTGCAGAGCAAATAACAAGCTTGTAAATCTCATAAGAGAGAGAAAACTAGCCAAAATAATGAAACAGAAGCATTCCCCTCAAAAGAAGTTCCAGGAAGAAGTGGAAAGCTAACGACTTGATCAAAACAGATATAAGCTACATATCAGAATCTAGCATAACAGTCAAAGGATGAATCGTTGGGATTGGCAAAGGCATAGAAGACAGCATGGAATCCATTATTGCACAGATCAAGGAAATAAAAAGTAGTCATGATGAATTCAAACGGTATAAATGAGGGGCAATTTAAAATGGAGGCAGCCACAGCGCGGATTGAAGAGACAGAGGGGAGACTAAATGAGTTAGAAGATAAAAACATGGGGGAAAGGAGGTGAGAAAAAGATAGAGAAAAAATTGAGGATCAAGAGGGGAGAATTAGAACTAAGTGATGCAATGAAATGGAACAATATCCATAGCACAGGATTTCCAGAAGAGAACAAAAAGGGGTGTGAAGATGACCTTGAACAAATCATAGCTGAGAACTTCCACAATCTGGGGAAGGAAACCGGCATTGACACCAAACGGGCACAGATAACTCCCTTCAGGTATAACTTGAGTTGATCTCCTGTACAACATATAATAGTGAAACTGGCAAAATACAAGCATGAAGAGAGAATTCTGAAAGCAGCTATGGATGAATGGACATTAACGTACAAAGGTAGAAATATGGGGATAGGAGCAGACCCATCTAGTGAAATCAGACAAGCCATAAAGGAATAAGGAATCTTCAATGTGATGAATAGGAAAAATATGCAACCAAGAAACTTTTATCCAGCCAGCCTGCCATTCAGAATCGAAGAAGAGGTAAAGGTCTTCCCAAACAAACCAAAACTGAAGGAATTCATCACCGCTAAACCATCCCTGCAAGTGATCCTAAGCGGGATTCTATGAGGGAAATGCCACAAGTATCACAAAGTGCCACAGACACCAGTACAAGCATGAAAAGTACAGACATCACACTGCCTTGGAACCATAGCTTTCCCTAATAACACTGCATGGAAGTGGAATAAATGCTCCAACCAAAAGACATAGGGTATCAGAATGGATAATACAAAACAAGACCCATCTATTTGCTGTCTTACAAGAGACTCCTTTCAGACCTGAGGACACATTACTATTGAAAGTGGGGGAATGGAGAACTACCTTTCACGCTACTGGGAGTCAAGAGGAAGCTGTATTAGCCATACTTATATCAGACAAACTTGACTTTAAATTAAAGTTTGTAGCAAGAGATGTTTAAGGGGATTATTAAATAATTACTGTGTCTGTCCATCAGGAGGAGCTAAAAATTATAATGACTATGCAGTGAATTCGGAAGCACACAAAGATTTAAAACATTTAATCACAAACATTAACAATCTCATTGATAAGAATGTGGTAATTGCAGGGGGCTTTAAGACTCAACTTACAACAATGGACAGAAAATCTAGACAGAATCAGGAAAGAAACAATGGTCCTGAATGATACATTGGACCAGAAGGACGTGTCAGATATTTGAGAACTCTACATCCCAAAGCAGCAGAGCATACTTTCTTCTGGAGTGCACGTGGAACATTCTACAAGAGAGACCATACACTGGGTCACAAAAAGCCTTCAATATATATAACAGAATTGAGATGACACCATGCAAACTTTCAGATCACAATGTTTAGAACTTGAAATAAACTACTGGAAAAAGTCTGCTAAACCTCTAAAAGCATACAGGTTAAAAAACATCCTACTAAAGAACAAATCAGTCAACCAGACAATTAGAAAAGAAATTAAAAGACATAAGGAAACAAATAAAAATGAAAACACAACAATCAAAACTTTTTGAAAACATATTTACTTAAAAAGATGGTAAAAGGGTTACTGAAGCTGAGTTTTGCATACTTGAGACAGCATGTAATGCACTAAGAAGTCAGAGTGCTTGGGGTAACGGCCATTTCCATAACTTTCTTAGTTCTGTGACCTTGAGCAATTATAACATCTCCTTCAGCCTCAATTCCTTCTTCTGTACACAGGGTCAATTGAGATGCTTTATCAGGTAACGTGCTTGCCAAAGGGAAGTGATTGGTAGCTGTAAGC
Organism: Panthera onca; assembly: GCF_046562875.1. Lineage (NCBI taxonomy): Eukaryota > Metazoa > Chordata > Mammalia > Carnivora > Felidae > Panthera > Panthera onca. Next base: position 7,502,109 of record NC_138358.1, on the reverse strand, counting down.
TCATTGCTTTGCCCCTGGTATTCCCAGGACTCATACCAGGGAGCCTGGAGGCCTGTGTGCTGGCCTGAATCTGCAGCATTTTCAGGCAAATTGTTCACTTTGTGATTAAGTCTTCCGTTTCACTGAGCCCTTGATTCACCCCATGTGTTCTGGCATCTGCTGCACTGCGTGGGTTCCCTCCTCCTTTTTAACACCCTTACTTGGTTTTGTGTGATACAGTGATCACACCACCTGAGCATCAATTATTCGCAATAAGCGTGACTCCTCTGAGTAGCTATGGTATTCTGATTATTCCCACATAAAGCTAGTTTCTGCAGCTCTGATTATCTGCTAAATTACACCAATGCATATTTTAGAAGACTCTTTTGTTGTTGTTGTTGTTGCTGCTGCTACTGCTGTTGTTGTTTTTGTTGTTTAGAAATCATTTGCTTCAGGTTCATCTAGTCTATCCCGGAACACCTGCAATAACATTGAGATAAACCTTGGTGTTACCTGTTTTCACTTTTTAACGCCAGTGGATTTTGTTTTTGGGTTTCTTTTTCAGGCTCCCTTTGGGAAGTTCTATTACTTCCATTTTCTCGCTCATGTTTCCTACATAGACAACGGATTGTTTGCTAGTTGGTGTCTCTGGGATGTTGTTGCTGTTTGCCAGGTGTTAGTATTGTCATGCCAGGCCTGGGGTGTTCATTCGTTCACAGATTTTTGTTCCAGGTCTTCATGACAAAGGCAACAGAATGAAGAAGGTACTGAGCTGAAGCAGTTAGAAATTCACTTCAACTAGGACTGCCGGGGGAAGTGGGCACTGCATTTAGAGGAGGAGACACAGAAATGAACCACAAGTGAACAAAATGAGTTGTGTATAAGAAAGAAAAATAATTCCAGCACGATAGTCAAGTTTTCTTTGCTTTTATTTGAACTATGGGAGAAATGTGTAACAGACTACAAACCCTTACTATTTGGGCTGCTTATTTTTATTTTAATGTTTGTTGGTTGGTTGCGTGGGTGGGTGGGTGGTTGATTTACAGTGTGTGTGAGGAAGGGGAGGGGATGAGAGAAGGGGAAGAGAAAATTCCAAGCAGGCTCTGTGCAGAGTGTGACCTGGGGCTTGAAACCACAAATGGCAAAATCATGACCTAAACTGAAACTAAGATTAGGTCACTCAACTAACTGAGCCACTAGGCTCCCCTTGGCTGCTTATTGTATTTGCACATTGGGTCTTCATGTTAGAAATACCATAGGGAGTGGTGTACATGCATGATCTAAGGAAGGTGCAGCTATTTAGATCTGGCTTATTTTTTTTTCCTTATAACACTTTATTCAGGAGTAATGTTTCATAAGTTTATTAGAAAGACAGATTGAAGAAGGTAATTGGGAGGAAATCAGGTAAGGAGTCATTGCAATTGACCAGGAGAGGTGAACATGACAGGAATTAGGATGGACGCAGGAAATGGAGAGATGAGGACAGATGTGGTATTTTTTTGAAAATGCATTTTGTTGTGTAATTAACATTATATAAAATAACTCTTTTGGTGCATAGTGCTTTGAGTTTTAAAGATTGTATATACTCATGTAAATGTCACCCCAGTGATAATACAGAAGAGTTCTGTTCCTGGGGCAAATAGGTGGCTTAGTCACGTAAGCATCCCACTCTTGATTTCGGCTAAGGTCATGATCTCACTGTTCTTGAGTTTGAGCCCCTGCTCACGAACTTCCCGGAGCCTACTTGGGATTATCCCTCTCTACCTCTCTTTCTGTGCCTCCCCCACTCTCACTCTCTGTCTCCCCCCCCCCCAAAAAAAATTAGACACAAATAGAACAATTCCATCAGCTCCCAGAATTCCCTCATGTTGAATCACTGTCACCCCACCCCTGAGGCCTGGCAACCATCTATCTCCAACTTTAATAGCATATAAATGGATCCTTATTGTAGGTAACTGTATGAGACTGGTTTCTTTCATTCAACATCATGCCTTTACAATACATCTGTTTCTTAGTGTTTCCCTGTACGGATATACCAGCTTTTGTTTAACCATTCATTTCCTGAAGGAAATTTGTGTTTTTCCATTTTTGTCCCTTATGATTAGAGTTGCTGTAAACATTTGTGTGCATGTTTTTTTGTTTTTGTTTTTGTTTTATAAACATAAGTTTTCAACTCTAGAGCAAATGTCTAGGAGTCAGATTTATGGGTCACATGCAAGTATTAGGTATTGTCTTTAAATATATATATATATATATATATATATATATATATATATATATATATATATATATATATTTCATGGGCTCCTGGTTGGCTCAGTAGATTGAGTAGCTGACTTTAGCTCGGGTCATGATCTCACGGTTTGTGAGTTCACGCCCCATGTTTGGCTCTATGCTGACAACTCGGAACCTGGAGCCTGCTTTGGATTCTGTATCTCCTCTCTCTCTGTCCCTCCCTGCTCACACTCTGTCTCTCTTTATCCCTCAAAAATAAGTAAAGATTGAAAAAAACATTTTCAATATGTGTATAGCAGTATCTCAGGGCAGTTTTAATGTGTTTCCCTGAAGCCTAGTGTTGTGGAGCATCGTTTTGCGCACTTCAATATATGATATTCTGGACACAAGACCTTTGCTGGATATATGATTTGGGAATATTTTCTCCAAGTCCATAGATTGTCTTTTTGTTCTTTTCACAGAGTCTTTTACCAAGCAAAAGTTTTAGTACTAATGAAGTGTAATTTAGAGATTTTTTTTCTTTTATATGAATCCAATTTATACACCTTATAATTTCAGATATACTTTGTACTCCTTGTTCATATATTTGCTATTCTATACCAGCATCAGAATGTTTTCAGTTTGTTGCTATTGGTCGCACAAGCTGTATACTGCACAGTTCTAGGAGGCATGATTTATATGAACTATAGTGCGAATGGTAACCCTCAAATCTGTAAAATGTACAACTTGTACACACATGTATTATCTCCTGGAGGGTCTTTTCTACTGTACAGATTGCAGTTATTGCTGTGGTTCTGTTTTACTTTCCTTGTCATTTATTTATTATGTGGAGTGTATACTAAAGCCAAATTTAAGAAGCTCCTGTTTGTGAGCTATCTAAAGGTAATTTATTCTCACTGATTCTCAACTAGCTGGGGCCTATCCTTGGTGTACAGCAACATCTGGCTTTCAAGCTTGTTCCCTTAATTGAATCTATTAATTTGCATTCATGGAAACTGGAAACTCTCTTCAGCCAGCCAGTTTTAGCTAGATACCAATGATTTTAAAATTCACCTCTAAACAAATGACTAAAACTTTAATATTTGTAGAATCATTGGGATTTGAAAAAAAAAGGAACAATATAAAAAAAAACTGGAAAAAATCAACAGAATATAATATAAAAACAAAAATATCATTTGCAGGGAATACTTTGGCTCCATGTAATTCTCTATTTACTCTGAGTAGCTCTAACTTGGTGTATGACGTCCCTCTGACAATATAAATATACATTCAGTGTTATGAGATGTTTGTTTGTCAATACTTAGTTCCTCTAAAGATGGAATCACAAAGTATTAACTGATCAACAGTTAGTGTTGTAGCAGAATCAGGAACAATTCAACAGAACAGGCCTGTTCTGGGTGTGTTCTTATAGAATTATATAATTATGTCCATTATTACTACAGGTGTCTTCACCTACCTGGCCTCTTCGTAATCAGCTACAGTAGCATTTCAGAAAGCATCCCATTCTTCCCCACTGAAATGGTGAAACATTTTTTTTTTTAATTTTTGTGTCTACATTTATTTATTTTTGAGAAACAGTGAGACAAAGTGTGAGTGGGGGAGAGGCAGAGAGAGAAGGAGACAGAATACGAAGCAGGCTCCAGGCTCTGAGCAAGTGGTCAGCACAGAGCCTGATGCAGGGCTCAAACCCATGAACTGTGAGACCATGACCTGAGCTGAAGTCAGACACTCAACCGACTGAGCCACCCAGGCACCCCATGAAATGGTGAAACTTTTGTGATGCTAGTTGTAGGCTTTTTTGGTGGGGATCTGTTTTTGTTTGTTTTATAAAAGTCCTTTATCAAGTTGATGAAGTCTCCCTGGACTCATAGTTTGCGGAGAGAATGTTTTATTTATTTTGAATGGAGGTAACAATTGCCTTGTCTGCATCTGTTTTTAAGACCATCTGATCATTGTCCTGTCTTTCTTCTTTAGCCTATTGTTGTGAGGGGTTAAACTAATTGATTTTTTAATATTGAACCAGTCTCCATACTGGTACTAAATCCCTCTTGGTTATGGATGTATAATTCTTTTTACACATTGTTGGATTTGATTTGCTAACATGTATTGGGTATTTTGTGTCTATGAAAATGCAAGACACTGGTCTCCAGTTTTAATTTCTTATAATGCCTTTACCTTGTTTTGTCAATGCTGGCCTCCTAGAATGAGGAAGTTTTCCCTCTGTTTTTATTTTTGGGAAGAGATTATAGGACATTAGCATCATTTTTTCCTGTAAATGTTTGCTAGAATTCTTCAGTGAAACCATGTGGGCCTGATGCTTTCTTTTGGGAAGGTTATTCGTCCTTGACTCTATTTACTTAATAAATATAGGCCTATCCAGATAATCTATGTTTCCTTATGTGGGTTTTAGGAGTGTGTGTCTTTTATTTGTTTTCTATATTTTTCTAAAACGTTTTCATTTATTTCTGAGAGAGATCTGTAGAGTGGGAGGTGGGAAGGGGCAGAGAGAGAGGGAGACGCAGAATCTGAAGCAGGCCCCAGGCTCTGAGATGTTAGCACAGAGCCTGACACAGGGCTCAAACCCACGGGCTAGGAGATTATGACCTGAGCTGAAGTCAAACTTTTACTGACTGAGCCACCCATGTGCCCCATCGTGTGCATCTTTTAAATAATTGATCTGTTTCATATAAGTTATGAAATTTGGGGGCATAGAGTCATTCATAATATTTTCCATTATCCTCTTGATGTTCATGGAATCAGTAGCGGTTATGTCTCTTTCATTTTTGATATTAGCCATTTGTGCCTACTTTTTTCCTTGGATAACCTAGTTAGGGGTTCATTGCCTTTATTGATATTTTCAAAGAACCATCTTTTGATTTCTCTATTGATTATCTCCAGTATTTTACTATCTTTTATTTTATTGATATCTGTTCTAATTATTATTTTTTTAATTATTATTATTTCTTTTCTTCTACGCAGCCTTCAACTGTACCTCCTCTCCTATTTTCCTAAGGTGGAAGTTTAGGCTACTAATTTAAGGTCTTTCTCCTTTTCGATTTTGTTACATTTATTTACTTACTTTGAGAGAGAGAGAGAGAGAAAGCATGTACGTGAGCAGGGGCATGGCAGAGAGAGGGAGAGAGAGAATCCCAAGCAGGAACCCAATACAGGGGATTGATCTCATGACCATGATAGCATGACCTGAGCGGAAACTAAGAGTTGCATGCTAAAACGACTGAGCACCCAGATGCCCGAAGATCTTTCTACTTTTCTAATAAATGCATTCAGTCCTGTTCATTTTACTGGAAGCCATGTCTTCAGTGCCCCCCTCACCCCTCCCTGCACATTTTGGTAGGTTGTATTTAATTTTCATTGAGTCCAAACTACTTTGAAATTTCTCTCAAGATTCCTTCTTTGATGTGTTATTTAGAAGTATGTTCTTAAATCTCTAAGCATTTGGGGATTTTTTCTGCTATCTTTTTATTATTGCTTTCTATCCAGTTCAATCCAGTGTGGCCTGACAGCATACTTTGTATGGTTTCTAGGCTTTGAAATTTGGTAGGATGTGTTTTATGGCCCAGAACATGTTCTGACTTGGTGCATGTTCTGTGTGAACTTGAGAAACATGTTTACTCAACTATTGTTGGATAAAATATTCCATACGTATCAGTTAGATCTAGGTGATTACTGCTACTGCTTAGTCCAGCTGTAGCCTTACCTATATCCTTCTAGACCTGTCAGTCACTGAGAGAAAGGTGTTGAAGTCTCCACTATAATAATGAATTTTTCCCTTTCTCCTTGAAATTCTAAAAGTTTTTCCATCATGTATTTTCATTCTCTGTTGTTAGACATAGAAAATTAGGGATTGTTATGTTTTCTTACAGAACTGACCCTTTTATCTCTCTAGATAATCTCTTTGTATAATGACACTCTTTATCTCTCTAGAGTTTCCTTGTTTGGAAGTTTGCTCTGTCTGGAATTAATGCAATTACTCCAACTCTCTTTTGATAAGCATTAGCATGATAAATCTTTCTTCATCCTTTTACTTTTAATCTATCTGTACCTTTATATCTCATGTGAATTTCTTATAGACAATATAGAGTTGCATCTTGTTTTTGGATCTCCTGTGACAATCCCTGAGCTTTAATTGGTATATTTAGACTATTCACATTTGATGTGAGTATTGATATAGTTGGAATAATATCTACCATGTTTGTAACTGTTTTCTATTCACTGCATTTATACTTTGCTTCCTTTCTATCTTCACCTTTTTCTGCCTTCTGGATGTTAATGCAGCCGTGGGTATATTCCATTTTCTTCTTTCTCTTAGCATATTCATTATACTTTTTTATTTTAAACAGTTGGAGTGGTATCCCCTTTATTTGCATTTGCATTACTCATTTATAACTAGTCAAATTCCTCTTTCAAATCACACTGTACCACTTCACAGGTAGTGCAGCTACCTCATAAAACTTTCTCAATTCCTCCATCCCATGCCTTCTAATATTGAGGTCATCTACCTCTTTATCCATGTGCTATGATCAACCGAGTATATTGCTGCTGTTATCACTTTAAACAAATTGTTATCTATCAGATAAGTTGGGAATGAGAAAAATAAAATATTTTATCTTACCTTCCCTTATTCCTACTCTAATCCTCTTCTTTTTTAAACATAGATCTGAATTCCTTATCTATAACCTATATCCATATTCCTTTTTCTAAAGACCTTTCTCTTGAGAGAGACAGGGGGCACAAACGAGCAAGGGGCAGAGAGAGAATCCCACGACAGGCAGAGAGAGAGGGAGAGATAATGGGATCTCACGCAAAGCATGGCTCATGCTCACTTGCAGTGGGGCTGGAGCTCACTTGATGTGGCACTTGAACTCACAAACTGTGGGACTTGAACTCATGAATGATGAGATCATGACCTGAGCTAAAGTCAGGTATTTAACCACTGAGGTATCCTCCAAGGAACTTTTTTTTTCTTGCAAGGCAGATCTACTAGTGATAAAGTCCTTCCTTTTTTGTTTCACAACATATTACTTGTTTTTGGGTTGTTGTTGTTTTTCTTGTTGTTGTTCTTGTTGTTTCCAAAGGCGAGGGATTGGAAACTTCAGATGCTTTTGGGAAGAGTAACGCAATCCATGCCTAACATCTTTTTTAATGTTTATACATTTATGTTGAGGGAGAAAGGGGCAGAGAGAGAGGGGGGTGGAGAGAGAGAGAATTCCAAGCAGACTCCATTTTGATAGCAGAGAGCCCTATGTGGGGCTCAATCTCATTAAACATGAGATCATGACTTGAGCAGAAACGAAGGTCGGATGCTCAACCTACTGAGCCACACAGGCACCCCAAAAAGTCTTTTTTCTTCAGTTTGAAATACACTTTTGCTGGATATAGAATTTTCAATGGGTATTTTTTCCCTTTCAACACTATTTTTATTTTTATTTTTATTTTTATTTTTTTATTTTTATTTTTATTTATTTTATTTTTATTTGTTCTTCTACCCTGGCTACGAAGAAAGGGATAGATGGGGTAAGAGGAGAGAGAGTGATGCTGGCTGGTGGAAGGGCATGACCTTAGCCTGGCTGGTGAATTGATGTCTGACAGACACACTAAATGGAGCACTGAAGCAAACGTGCAGTCATCTGAGGGAAGATGCAGGAAGAGCTGTAAGTGTAAAAGGACAGTGGTATCACTGAGGTATTTGAGAAAGGGGATGATGTGAAACACGCACGCCAGTATTGTGTTGCCTCAAAAAGCACATCTGCAAGCAGTCTTGTATATTCACAAAAACACTTTCTACCTACCTGGCATTGTGGCTCTCTGAAGTTTTATGATGCCTGTAGTTTTCTTTTTCTTTTTTTTTTTTTAGTAATGAAAGGAAAATGTTGAATTCTCTAGTTTCCAAACTCCTTTCTGGGACATCATTTTTTCTTGGAAGTTTTTGAAAACCATCCAGTACTACTCAAGGGAAGGTGAGACTTTGCTTCTATGGTATAAGGTGAAGGCCCCAAAGCCCAGTGTGGTCTGAGCCAGTGAAACCACTGAATGTATCTGTGGTATCAATCTAAGTATGCATGTCTGAATGGTAGCTGTTGCTGCTTTAGCTGTGGATTTATTCCTGAGTGAAATGAGGAGATACTGTATGTGGAGAAAAGTAATTAAGAAAAGCATGTGTAACAAGGGACATGTTTCAGTTGCATACCCAAGAGCAAATGTATGTATGTGTGTGTGTGTGTGTGTGTGTGTGTGTGTGTGTGTGTGTGTGTGTGTGTGTGTGTGTTTAAAGTTTTTATTTATTCTGTGTGAGACAGAGACGGAGAGAAAGAATGCAAGCAGGGGAAGGGGGGGGAGAGAGAGAGAGAGAGAGAGAGAGAGAGAGAGAGAGAGAGGAGAGAGAGAGAGAGAGAGAGAGAGAGAGAGAGAGAGAGGAAGAGAGAGAACCTGGCAGTGCAGAGCCTGACGCAGGGCTCCATGTCACTAACCATGAGATCATGACCTGAGCTGAAATCAAGTGTCCGATAGTAACTGACTGAGGCACTCAGGCGCCCTGTCTTTATTTTTTAAACATATGAACTCTTGAGTCATAGATCTCCTTGGGTTTTAGCCATTTTCTTGTAGCAAATGTATTCTGAAATACAGAGAGGTTTGTGTGCTTCAAAGTGAACAGTGGGGTGATGTATTTTTTTTTTAAGGTAGTATATCAGCTCAGAGGGGGCACATGGCAGAATGGCTGAATATGAGCCTGGAGCCGGATGGCCTGGGCTTGAACCCTGGCTGACTAGATGTGTGTCCTTGGGTAGGCTATTTAACCTTTCTGTTCCTTAAGTCTCCATTTGCAAAATGAGGCTAGTGATTCTATGTCCAAATGTTCCTGGATTGTGGTCGTGCCTGGCACAATTGTTAATGGCTTTCTGCTTTGATTCCCCAATGTATCTTTATTTGGACAATATATTATATTGTTGCCCTAACAATAAGCGAACCTGTGTCAGAAGATCCATTTTGAAGATTAAAAGCATTAAAAACAACACCTGCTCATAATACGTGCTCAGTAAGTTCTAGTTGCTATTATTAGCTGTGACAACCAGAATACACGTTTTAACTATCCAGTTTCATGCATTACCCCAGAGGCAAGGATTGTTACTGTAGACCTTGAACTCTGAAAGTGACATGTTTTGTTGGAAAATGGAGAATCACAACAGTGTGAGCAAATTTAATACAGTTTTGAAAAATTCTCTTCCAGTTTAACCTAGCATGGTGAAACCTGTAGCTTGAAAAAAATGGCCGTTTTCTTTCATTTCACTAACAGGGTAATCACCACCCAGGACATGCTGGTGTTACAGAGAAAATACCATGGGGGTTGTTAATTTGGGTTTTGTGTTTAATGTGCTGTTCTTTGCAGTCTGATCCCTAGTTTTCTTTCTTTGATCATTCTTTGTGCAATACCTTCCTTTTCCTCCCCTCATGTAATGTCTAAAGTCAATTGCTGTCCCTTCTTCATACATCCTTGTGCTAGGGGATAAAGAAATTATACATAACTGAAAAAGCTTTATTTGCAGTAATGGTTTCATGTGCCTACTCTTAAAATCCTTTGACGTGTTTGAGATTGGGTAGAAAAAAGTGGGTTAATTGGGATATGACTTCTTCACATAGGCATCTTGATGAGAGTTTCTGCTAAGCTTGTGAGGTAGTCACGCTAGACAGGCACAGAGGTGGGATGGACCTCGACTCCTGGCCCTGCCACAGGCTAGCTGTGTGACCTTGGGCACTCCATTTGTTTCATCTCTCTGAGTTTCAGTATTTAGCATGCTTAAAAAGGGGGGTAAAGACATGTGCTGCTTCCCAAGGTTAAACATGAGGCTCAAATGAGATGATGAGTTGGTGTGCTCTAAGCAAATGTTGGCCAAGAGTTCCTTTCTTTAAAAATCGGTTGATGTGATTGGGACTCCTTTTGTAAGATGCATGAGCAGAGGCTTGGAGGAAAAGAAGATAAAAATGCTGCTTCTGTTTGTGTGTTTCTGAGTTGCCTGTGGCTGTAGTACTTGGCTATCTAACCAGGTGCTGCTTCAGCATGCATGAAATACTTCAAATGGGTGACAAGATGGTTTTTCTTTTATCCTAAACTTCAGGCTGTTGGAAGCATATCTGTGGAAGCCTGTGTGGTCTGACAGCTTGAAGGCTCCATGAGAAGTCAAGTGTGCAAGGGAGCCCAGCTTTGAGCCAACCAGGGAAAGGATGGCTTCGCTCTCAAAGGAGCGTGCACGTTTCTTAGGTGATAGAGTAGAGAATAAAATGTGTCCCTTTAAACTCCACATTCCCCTGCTCTTCAACTTCTAAGAAAGTCTTTGGCTACGAGCAGTCTGGGCTCTGGAGCCAGCATAGTATTTTTCTTCTTTCAGTTTATCCTGGTTTATGATTTGCTCCCCTTCAACTGAAAAATTGTTTTTATTATAGAAAATGTCAAATATGTAAAAGTCAAGAAAATAGTATATTATACCCCCATGTGCTTAGGATGTAGTTTTAAAAATTATCAAAAACTCATGTCTAATCTTGTTCCATCTGTCTTTCTACCCGTTTTGTCCTTGCTCCCATCTTCCCCTGGTTTATTTGAGACAAATCCCACACGTTGCACTTTATTTAAAATATCATCCTGTTTGTTTTTATTTTTTAAAAGTTTTATTGTCGTATAATTGGCATAACTTACAGGAAACTAAAGTGTGCTATTTGATAAGTTTATACATCAGTGTGGATGAGTATACACACAGATCATAAAGTATATACACACACATATCCATGAAACCACTACAGTCTAGACAGTGACCATATCCATCACTGAAAAGTTTCCTTGTGTCCCTTGGTCATCCTTTCCTCTTGCCCCTCTCTGCCACCCATTACTGATCTGCCTTCTGTCACAATATATTAGTTTCTATTTTTTAGAGTTCTTGATGAGTGAGATCATAAAGTAAGTACTTTTTTTTTGATCCAGATCCCCCCACCAGATCCCCCCACCCCCCGCAGAGGCATAGTCTTTGTCTATTCTCCCAATATCGTCATGCTGTGATTAGGTAGCATTTAGGAAGCTGCACGACCCTTTAGCAGATATTATAGTAGTTCCGGTGAGAAATGGTGGTTTGGACCAGCGTGGTTACCATGGAGATGATAGCTGCCACAATTAGAGATCTGCTTTGGAGGTAGAGCTGATCAGATAGGCTGGATTTAGGGATTAGGGCGGGGGTGGGGGTGGGGGTGGCATCCAAAATTACTCCTGAGGATTCTAGCTGAGAAGGTAGCAAATGCAAAATAAAAGGTGCTTTTAGGTTTTAATGCACAGTGCTGTTGCTGAGTATCAGTGAAACAGATTTGTTTTTGTTTTTGTTTTTGTTTTTTGTTTTTTAAATGAATAAGTAGTTTGTGGATGTGAGTTTCAAAAGGTACACGTGTTCATCCTGTATCTCAAATCCCTTCTTTCCTCCTCAAGCAACTTTAATTGTTCTTTAGTGGCCCCTTTTATAAAGGGAGTCTATGCTTGTATTAGCATGTATGAGTGTGTTATTGTTTCTAGGATTTTGTTATGGAAATGCTAATTAGTGAATAGAGAGAATGTTATCTCTTGCCAGTCATGATAGCAACCAGTGTGTGTGTGTGTTTGTGTGTGTGTGTGTGCCTGCATGCATGCGTGTGCACACGAGCAAATGAGCAGATAATCTAAACAAGTGTTTACTTTTCACCATAAAAAAAGAAACATGTACATTAACAACGTTTAACCCATACTAAGGAAAAAGATTAAATAGAAACTGACTAGGCCCACCTTTGGATTTAACAAAGACTTCAAGCAGCTACTATATTTAAAGAACTAAAGGAAAATGTATTTGGACTTAAAGACTTCCAGCAGCTACTATATTTAAGGAACTAAAGGAACATGTATTCAAAGATACAGTAGGAAACATGATGTGAGTCCACCGAGAATCACAATAGACAAATGGAAGTGATTTTTAAAAAAGTGAAATTTATGGAATTGAAAAATGCAATAACTCAAATAAAATTTCACTAGATTAACTCAGTAGGTTAGAAATAGAAGAAGGAATCAGTGAACCTGAAGGTAAATCAAGAGAAATGTCCCAAGCCAAAGAATAGAGAGGGGGGGGGAAACTGGACACAAATCAGTAGAGCACTGTGTGACAATATCAGGTGCTCCAACATAATTATGTAACACGTGTATAATAGGAGTCCCAGATGGAGAGGAGGGAGAAAATGGGACAAAATATTACTGAAGAAATTGTTTAAATACCAGATTTGATGAAAATTATCTGAAAGATCCAAAAACTTGAAATAACTTCAATTTGGATGAACACAAAGAAGAACACACCTAGACATATCATAGTTACACTGTTGGAAAATAAAGATATTATTTTGAAAGTAGAAAGAGGAAGCTCCTTATCACATATATGTCAAGAATAATGTGACCAATGGCTGAATTCTCATCAGAAACAATGGAAGCCCGAAGATGGTGTAGTGATAGATCTCAAGTGCTGAAAAAACCATCAACTAAGAATTCTCTGTCCAACAAAACTCTCCTTTAAAAATGAAGATGAAGGAGGTTTCTCTTCTGGTTCTGGGAAAGTGGAGTAAACATACATTTCCCTCTTCCTCCCACTAAATATAACTAAAACTCTGGACACTAGAAATAAAATAAATGTAAGAAAGGGTGGGTCACTCGGTTGGGTGTCCAACTCTTGATCTCATCTTGGGTCACAATCTCGCAGTTTATGTGGTGATGCCCAGCCTCTTCTCCATGACCTGGTGTACTCCGTTCCAGTTGTCCTCATTGTGCCCAGGGCACACGCAGTGTGGTCCTTCTTGCTCCGCTGACTCCTTTGGCATAGCACTTGTCTAGGATTCGCAGCCGTTCCGTGTGCTCTGGCACTGGGGAAGTGCCTCTCTGTGCTGCTACAAATGTCTTCCTGGCTATCTTTGTGCTGCTGTGCTTCAGGGAGCCCCGCCTTTTCCTGCCTTGGACTGCCCTGCTGACCTCACTGCTGAGCTTGGGCATGGTGGATGCAGGCAGGCATTGTTTTGTCCCACAGCGACGCCCCCAGGGAGGGGGCCACTTTCTCCTACTGCAGACTGCGCCCTAGACCCAGCCACTGATCCGGGGGGTGGTGGATGCAGGCAGGCTTTGTTCTATTGCACAGCCTTCCAGGGAGGGGCTACTGTCTCCTTCTGTGGACTGTGCCCCTGATCTACCCCTGAAACCAGTGCTGGCTCCTCTCCTCCCCAGGTGCGCAAACAGGGAGCCTAGCCCCAGATCCAAGAAAGCCCCACAGTTAGAGATAAGATCCCTCTCAGTCCCAGTCCGAGGTTCTCCTCTTATCCACATACAGCCCTACACTTCTGGAGCCACTCTTTCTCTTACTTTTGTCTCTCCGCAGAAGGGGATCTCTTCCCTCCATTCCTACTTGGCCCAATTTATGTACCCCAGTTCACAATCAGCCACCTGTCATTTCTTAAGTTGTCTCATTTCCTTCAGGAGTATTCAGTCTGTTTTCCTCGCTGACTTTTGGGATTCAAAATACTTTGGCTCAGCACTTTGTTTCAGAGACATGGGATGTACAGATCCCCCTCCTTCTCCCCCATGTTGACCCCTTTGCCTCAGAAGGATTTATTTATAATTTGATGGACATCAAATTCTAGATCTTATTTTCTGATTAATGTTATTAGGATTAACCTCAGTACATACTTTTCGTTTTAAGAAAAATTCCCTGTGATTTGAATCCTTTGAAAATGAATTGAAGATGCAATCCGAATAAATATCACATTCCCTTACTGGGACTTCTCTCTCTCCATCTCTCTCTCTCTCTCTCTCTCTCTCTCTCTCTCTCTCTCTCTTTCTCTCTCTCACTCTCTCTCTCTCTTTGACACACACACACACACACACATGCACACACTCACACACACACACACACACACACACACACACACACACACACACACACACACACTTCCCACAGACTGTCAGGAATCTCTTTAAGGTGCCCGCCCAACTCCATGGTCAGTACAGTAAACAACAATGAAGCTTGCTCTCCACAATTATAACATTACTGGTTCTGTAAGGAAAATTAAGTTGCTGGGTGGCAAGTAGAAGGGGGATAAAAATGACATCAGGAATTCAAAAGCTTACTTGAGGTGCCAGTCACCACATATAGGCACTCAAGCATAGCAAGGTCATAAACTTCCTCCTTACTTGTGCCATATGAGATATAAAGGTATGAGAATGAATAAAGACTGTGGGATTTATTTCAAAAATCTGTACAACCTAAGCACAGACTCATTTTACAAGACAGTAAATGAATGCCTCACCAGAAAGGCCACCGTGTCAGGTTCCTTTTCACGGTCTGCCCAAAAGGATATATAAAATACTTTCATTTTCCTATTAATATATGAATCAACTGTATTAGTTATTTCTTCACATTTTATAACTTGTAAAACAAAACTTTAGCAAGGTTTTGTCAAAACTTGGGAAAAACAAAGATTTTTTCTTTAACATCCTGTTTTTTAAACCAGAAATGGCAATATTTTTTAAGGGACCAGCTAAACAACATATTGTTAACAGTTTGCCTAGTTAGTATCCATGCTCACTTTCATGCAGTGTAGGGAAGACCGAGTCATTGTGTGCTTAAGAGCAAAGCGTCAACGAATTCTGTGAGTGGCCAGTAGGGCATTCAGTGCCACTAAAACCTATTCACTACCTACCAATTCATGATATTTCAGGTAAGTCATACACAAGGTAGTAAGAGACCGTATGGGATTCCAAGGGTAGAAAACGTGTTACACCGTCCTTGTAAATGCTTTTGAAAACAACCAGCATAGTCCATCCATCATCACCACATACACAATTCATTCACAAAATACTACAAGGACCACCTACCATGATCAACTGAAATCCACTTCCGCATGAAAGGATGACTCCAAACTATGTGAATCACTAAAAGTGATAAGTCATGGTAACAATCAGAAGAGAAACTTGCCAAGGTCAACGTGATACACGTGACAGGCCTCTGTCTTTATTCAACTCCTTTTCTTAAACACACAAACAAAACTTTCATCTACGCAGCTTAAGCTACTACTACCTCACGCTCATAAAGTGCTGAAAATGGAAAGCTATCCTCATATTCAGTAAGAGCCACCCCTGGATTTCCGTTTTCATTCAATGTAATTTATTTTCAAATTGGTTTCCAAGCAACACCCAGTGTTCATCCCAACAGGTGCCCTCCTCAATGCCCGTCACCCAGTTTCCCCTCTCCCCAACCCCACGTCAACCCTCAGTCTGTTATCAGTATTGAAGGGTCTCTTATGGTTTGCCTCCCTCCCTCTCTATAATTTTTCCCCCATCACCTCCACCATGGTCTTCTGCTAAGTTTCTCCGGATCCACACATGGATGAAAACATATGGTATCTGTCTTTCTCTGCCTGACTTATTTCACGTAGCATAATACCCCCCCCCCCCAAGTTCCATCCATGTTGCCACAATGGCCAGATTTCATTCTTTCTCATGGCCAAGTAGTATTCCATTGTATACACAGAAACCACAACTTCTTTATCCACTTGTCAGTTGATGGACAGCTAGGCTTTTTCCATAGTTTGGCTGTTGTTGAAAGTAGTGCTATAAACATTGGGGTACATGTGCCCCTATGTATCAGCACTCCGGTACTCCGTGGGTAAATTCCTAGCAGTGCTATTGCTGGGTCTTCGGGTAGATCTATTTTTAATGATTTGAGGAACCTCCACACTGTTTTCCAGAGTGGCTACACCAGGTTGCATTACCACCAACAGTGCAAGAGGGTTCCTATTCCTCCACATCCTCACCTGCATCTATAGTCTTCTAATTTGCTTATTGTAGCCACTCTGACTGGCATGAGGTGGTATCTCAGTGCGGTTTTGATTTGGATTTCCCTGACGAGGAGTGCTGTTGAGCATCTTTTCATGTGTCTCTTGACAGTCAGGATGTCTTTTTTTTTTTTTTTTTTTTTTTTTCAACATTTTTTATTTATTTTTGGGACAGAGAGAGACAGAGCATGAACGGGGGAGGGGCAGAGAGAGAGGGAGACACAGAATCGGAAACAGGCTCTAGGCTCCGAGCCATCAGCCCAGAGCCTGACGCGGGGCTCGAATCAGCCCAGAGCCTGACGCGGGACTCGAACTCACGGACCGCGAGATCGTGACCTGGCTGAAGTCGGACGCTCAACCGACTGCACCACCCAGGCGACCCTGGATGTCTTTTTTAGAACAGTGTCTGTTCAAGTCTTCTGCCCGTTTCTTCACTGGATTATTTGTTTCCCGGGTGTGGAGTTGGTGAGTTCTTTTGATAGGTTTTGGATACTCGCCAATTATCCAGTATGACTTTTGCACACATCTTTTCCCATTCAGTCAGTTGCCTTTTAGTTTTGTTGATTGTTTCCTTCACTGTGGAGAAGATTTTTATTTCGATGAGGTCTCGATGGTTCATTTTTCTTTTAGTTCCCTTGCCTTTGGAGATGTGTCAACTGAGGACTTGCTGATGCTGAGGTCAAAGACAATTTTTCCTGCTTTCTCCTCAGGGGTTTGATGGTTTTCTGTCTCACATTCACGTCCTTCATCCATTGTGAGTTTATTTTTGTGAGTGGTGTAAGAAAGTGGTCTAGTTTCATTCTTGTGCATGTTGCTGTCCACTTCTCTCAGCACCGTTTGTTAAAGAGACTGTCTTTTTATCCATTGGATATTCTTTCCTGCTCTGTTAAAGATTAGTTGGCCATAGGTATGTGGATCCAATTCTGGGGTCTCTATTCTATGCCATTAAGTCTATGTATTTGTTTCTGTGCCAATACCATGCTGTCTTGATGGTTATAGCACCACCAAGACACTTTCCATAAAAAAAGACATAAGAAAGGAATGAATCCTCTTACAGTTCTGGAGGCATTCTTCATGTAGGCTCTCATGAGTGTATTTTTCACTAAGTCCATAACAACTGGGAGCTGATCCCTGCTGATCCAAGCTCCTCCAGGACAGAACTTTCCTCTGCTCAGTTGGCTTCAAGTGAACCTGGGTATTCAGCACTTCTCCAGTGTCCCTCTCCCACCATCCCACTTCTGGCCCTGTTGATTCCTAGATTTCTAGGAAAATCTGCCTATAAGGTCAAATCCTTATTTGTTGTTAGTTCCTTCCAGAGACAGGGTCTCCACGATGCTATCGATTACTTCAGTGGAATCCTGCCCATGGGCTGCACAAGGAACTCCATGATACGAGTTCAATGCCTCCTCAATTAATGGGTTTTATGCGAAGTTAAGTCCTCTGAGCTTGGGTTAGAAATAGTCCACATCTCAAGGCTTGTTTTGGACAAAGGATGAAGAGAAAAAGCAATGAATATATAAAAGCCTTTTGGAAAAGCTCAGCCTAAAAACGGCAGAAGAACATATAGGGGGAAAATGTCTTTTCCTTTCATGTTAAGAGCCAGAGAGAAAAGCTTCTTTAGATTTCAAGAAAAAAGGAATAATATCAGTACACTAAGCAAGCTTTAAAGATGAGCTTTATCATCGTGTCAGTAGAGCTTTTTAGCTTATCTTAGTTCATCAAGCTTTTTAGCTTATCTTAGTTCATCAAGTTCTTTAAGCTTTTTAGCTTATCTGAGTTCATCAAATAATGTTTATTTTTCTTTTTTTGATGACAGAAATCTTATTTACACTCCTGAACGTCCTATTACCCTTGACAGGTACCTAGCATCCTGCCTTGCACATCTACTTACTTATGTGGGGAATAAAGAAAAAAAAGACATTTGTTTATTCACCGTTCACAGACCGAATAAACTCCTAACGGAAATCATAAAATATTTGGGCACTGAACATGTGACTGCTCTTAAATGTTCATATATTCAATTTGAGGAAATTTTTTATTTGACAGGTGTCAAAGGCCCAACAGAAAGATTCATAAATGAAGAGAACTCTGGGAATAAATGGGTTAGGAAGGTAATGAAAAATTGGAGACTATGATCCAGATCTTAAATAAGCTCTGAATGTATACTCACAAAGACTTAACGACTTTTGATAACCAGGTTAGAAATAGTGCTTTGAAAGTCCATAGAGCTGTAGCATTCGAAGGCAGGGTTTCTTACAATATAGTCTGATACCTCTCCTTAATCAACGGAACCATGGAGGGCTTACTACAGGTACGGATTCCGAATTCACACCGAATTCTACATTTTTAGATAATTTGCCAGTTGTTGTTAAGATAACCCAAACGAGTAACAGCATTCCAATCTGCAAAGGACACACGAGGCCCACTCTCTTTAGCATAAAGTTTGGATTGCTTTGGTAGGTGGATGAAAGCAACAAAACACAGAAGTCTGCAGGGAGAAGTGGAGACTTGAAGGGTTTGAAATGCATACTGTCCCATTTCTGAAGGAGGGCACAGATACTGCTTGATGGCACCCTAATCAGGTGTTTCTGTCTGAACCAGTCCTGCTACCCAGGCCACAGTCAACCATAAAGATTATCCAGAGAAATGGTCTGCATCTGTATCTGCTGGAGATTCACTGACTAACCATATTCTCACTGCTGCTGGGGCTGGGGGTATGGGGGGGAGGTAGATAAACGGAGAGAATCAGACAAGCCGAAGAGGCCAAGAACTGGATGGGGTCCACCCTCACTGTTACCGTGGCCATACCTGTTACCGTGGCCATATCTGAAGTTTCCAGAGGTGATGATGCTACATTCGGGGCCACCATTGTTCCGTGATGATATTGCAGTTGGTATATGATGCGAAGACATTAAAAAAGGAAACGGGGTAACTTAGTATACATTATAACGTGTCAACAAGAAGACAAAGAAAACTCTTGGTTTTTACTTCATTGGCAATTACTAATAGATATGAAAGTTATAGTGCCTCCTAGGAGGCAAGGTTCTTGCCAACAGAAATACAACGCTAATACAGGAGCACCTTCCAATGTTTCATCTGAGAGTATACTGAATGGCATGAGTATTTAATGTGATTTGATAAGACAGAACTGGTTTCTCCGTGACTCACAAGTATTAAATTCTAGAAGTCCTATGAGTTTGCTTGATGCATTGATAAGCAAAGGAATCCTAGGAGGGGATTTGGTGAAGCCACATGCCTTAGAAATATGACAGCTAATTTTTGACTTAAGAAGAAAACGAATGACCTCCAAAAGACATCAACAATTCTACCTCACAGATGTGCTGTGAGCTTGAAATGCTCACACATGTGATGCATCTTGATGATGGTAAGTGGTAAAAATATTGGTATTATTATATTAATGGCTGCTACCCTTTTTTCCAAAATTGTGTAGTAGGTCATAAAGAAATTGGCAGCTCTGCCATTCCATGCTGCAGATGACATTGATGCCTTAATGGGACACAGCCTACAGCCTCTTTGTAAGTAAAACTGTCTTTGTTCATGCCACTGATGGCCGCCTTTCGGTGACAGCTGAACACGTCCTTAACCGATACTACTTGCCCTTACTCAATGCCATTCAAATACAATTTCATGTTTTGTTAGCACAGATAACATCAATAATGTCACTCTTATTGAAGGTGAAATTATTACCAACCTCACTCAGCAGATGACGTTGGGGAAAAGATGCTAGAAAAGTGTCCTAAATGAAGAAGGGTCTTGGAGAATACCAGTGTTCTCTCTCATAAGCATACCCTCGCAGAGTAAACTGTGGGGCACAGGGTTCTCTCTGTTACAACATAACTTGAAGTTTAGGAGTGTTTTTCCTTATAAAGGTTTGAAAAAGTCCATGATAGAGAAGAGTTTACTTAATCCCAGAGAGTAAAATGAAAGAAGGCTTTGGACCCACAAACTCCTACAATCAGTAAGTAGGCCGAGACAACCATAAGGCTGTAGACACAGGCTACCTTTCATGAGAAGGGAAGAATGACTTGGAGGTTGAAAGCCAGAACCCCGGAGGAGCTAGAGCCATGGAAAATCATTCCCAGGCCTTAAGACACAATGAAAGGACTGCCTACCTGGGCCAGCTGAACTTCAGAATTGTTATGGACCAGTGATTCATGATAACCTCCTTCCTTTCTTTGGGAACAGAAATGTTTGTGTTTTGTTGGTTTGTTTGTTAGTTTTCTCTCTCTCTCTCTCTCTCTCTCTCTCTCTCTCTCTCTCTCTCTCTCTCTCTGTGTGTGTGTGTGTGTGTGTGTGTGTGTGTGTCTGTGTGTCTGTGTGTGTTTTGTGTGTGCCTTTTTTGGTTGTATGCTTAATTCATAGGTCTTCATTGATAGGTCTTCAGATTGAAAGTGGAATCGAGTACCAGTGCACACAAGGAGACTCATTCACACCTGGACCTAATTTAGATAAAAAAATCCTGGACTTTGAGCTGATGTTACAAGGGTTGGGTCTTTAAGAGGGAGGATTCTTGGGGTAGGGTGAGGGTATTTTTCATGCAGGATGAAAGTGAATAATAGGAGGCCAGCAGACAGGCTGTGGCAGTCTAACATATGTTCATAAATTCTCTTTTAAGCCCTTCAAAAGGTGGACCTCCATTCCCTTTTCCTTAAGCATACGGCAGACGTACTGAATGGTTTTGAAAATACAAGAAGGTGAAAGTAACGGTGAGTCAAAAACACTCTAAAAAGCAGATATTGTAGTTCCAATGGTGTTGTGATCAGGGGATAATGGATGGAAGGGGCAACTGGCCATTAGACGCTAGAATTCTATGAGTGGAAGAGATGAACATAAGGGAAGAGAAACAAAAATAATATAAAATCAGGGAGGGGCAAAACATAAGAGACTCATAAATATGGAGAACAAACTGAGGGTCACTGGAGGGGTTGTGGGAGGGGGGATGGGCTAAATGGGTAAGGGGAACTCAGGAATCTACTCCTGAAATTATTGTTGCACTACATGCTAACTAATGTGGAGGTAAACTTTAAAAATTAAAAATAAATAAAATAAAATAAGAAGCTAGAATTGTACACATATCAAAATTATCAATTCAATTTGAGAGTGGACTCAAGATATCTTCAGATGTGCAAAGACTCAGAACATTTGATTCTATTCATTCTTCATTAGGAAGTTATCTGAAGGTGTATTCCAGCAAAACAAGGAGAGAAAAAAATAAAGAAAAATTATACTTAATAGCCAACATTAACAGTGTTTATTTTTGTGCCAGACACTGTTATGGGTTATTTTCACATATTATTACATATTAACCACACAACAAACTTATAAAGTACATACAATTACGATTATTATCTTCTAGAGGAGGAAATAGGGTTATAAAGAAGTCAAATAACTCATCCATCATCCAACTTACACAGTTGGTAAGTGGAACAAGTAAAGACTAAGTCCAGGCCGTCTGCTCTAGAGTCCAGGCTTTTAAATGCTCCCTCACTCCCCAGATAGCCATATTACCATGGAAACAAATGGGGACTGTAGCAGAGGAAAATCACAGGAAGGAAGCTATGAAGCAGACCTACTGAGTCACCAACTAAATGAGGCAGGAAAAGAGAAGGGTCCATAAGTGACCTCTAAGAGGTTAACAGGAAGATGTCATAAGTGGCATGATTTGAGAACACTGAAAGAGTGCAAGAAAACAAAGAAGTGCAATTAGAAAACTAAGGAGAGCGAGAAAATATCCGTACGATGGTCTCAGTCTGAATGAGCCAAGTGAAAGTTGGCGTGGTTTAAAGCACTGATGGAATACAAAGAAAAAGGACCCATTTCACCTTGATCCCAGAGATGTCCTCATTCAGCAAGTCCAAGGACTCCCGGAAAAGAGTAGTAATTCTAATGTTTGCATATTATTTAATAATCCCAATAATTTAAACCATTTATTAGTTTTCAAGTTTTAGAATCAACCTTGAACAATCTAAAGAGACTTGATTGCAGAGCATAATACCAGTGTTAACAACAATGACAAACAGAAGTCCAAAGCTGATGGGAGACCGAGAAAAAGTGCAGCAAGGTTAAGGAAGACATTTATCTTACAATGTAAGGAATGAAAAATGACAGTACAGGCAAGGGAAATAGGTCTCTATTTTAAAATTACATCTTGTGGGGAACCTGAGTGGCTCGGTGAGTTCAGAATCCAACTCTTGATTTTGGCTCAGATTATGATCTCACAGTTCATAAGACTAGGATGAACATTAGGTTCTGCACTGACAGAATTCTCAGAATTCTCTCTCTCTGCCCCTATCCTGCTTGAGCATATGCTCGCTCACTCGCTCTCTCAAATAACATATATTCATTCACACATGCATACATACATACATACATACATACATACATACACACATAAAATTATATCTTATGATGGTTAATTTCATGTTTTAACTGGGCTAAGCCACAGGGTACCCAGATATATGGTTAAACATTATTTCTAGTGAGTCTCTGAGGACATTTCTTAGTACAATGAACATCTGTATATCAGGAGACTAAGCAAAACATATTGCCTTGACAAACACTGGGTGGGCTCAACCAATCGATTGAAGACCTGAATGGAACAAAAGGCAGGGTAAGAGAGAATCCACTGTTGTGTATCTGGGTGTCTTCAAGCTGTGATATTGGTCTCCTGACTTCAGACTCAGACTTGGAGTGGAACATACATCATCAGCTCTCCTGATTCTTAGGCTTTTGGAGTCTGCCTGGAACTAAACTACAGGATCTCCTGGGTCTGCCCTTGTCAGCCTCCGTAATCCTGTGAACCAATTCCTATTGATACTGAGTCTCTGGAGAATCCTAACTGGTACATATATGTAACTTCATCCATTATGTCTTTTTGCCCTCAGATCCAG
This sequence comes from Panthera onca, assembly GCF_046562875.1. Lineage (NCBI taxonomy): Eukaryota > Metazoa > Chordata > Mammalia > Carnivora > Felidae > Panthera > Panthera onca. The sequence continues at coordinate 7,479,097 of NC_138358.1, read as the reverse complement.
TTCCTGCACTTCTCCCACAGACTGTGTTTCCTGGTTCCTTGCCACCTGGCTTCCAGAGGGGTTTGACCAATGGGTGTTTGATGGGAGAAAGGGAGGAAGGTATAAGCCCAGAGGTTTTTCTCTCTCCCGCTCCACTTGCTACCAGTGATTTTATCTCCTCCAAATTCTAGCTTCTTTCCAAGAGCCTCTTCTCCCATGTTCTCAGTTCCTGCTAGGTGTGGTTCTGAGTTTCTCTAGCCCTGGGGGTGGAAACAGCTTTCTGATGATACTAATTCCTGATTGCTTCGCCATCCTTTGTTTGGCTTCTGGGATTTCCCATCACGTGTGTAACTCTTTAAAATACCAATAGTGACTCACCGGCTGGCGGGACCTGACTGAAACAGTACAAAGATAGAAGTTCAGGAATATATGGGAAGGTGAGGAGAGAGAAGACAGGTGGCTTAAGTGACCTATATATGTCATCTTCACATAGGAAGCCAGTAGACGGTGCTTAAAACTGGCAAATCAATAAGCAGCAGTATGCTACATTACTTATATTCATGAAGATACCTAAGAAAAGAATATAAACCTGGAACAGTTCAAAGTGTTGCCTCAAATAATGGAGGCAGTAAAGAGACCTGTGGTTGCCAGGAACTCAGGGGGGAAGGGACAGATGAATAATAGATGAAGCACAGGGAATATTTACGGCAGTGAAACATCTTGTAAGACAGTGAAATGCTTTGAATCATGGCATTGTGCATTTGTCATAACTCACAGAACTGCACACCACAGTGAATGCTAAGGTAAACTTGGGACTTTCGTTAATAATAGTTTCCACATTGGCTCATCCGTTGTAACAAATGCACTACACTGACACAAGAAGTTTACAATAGGGAACACTATGTTTTGGGGGGTAGGAGGGAGAACAGGGGAACTCTGCCCTTTCCAGTCTTCTTCTGTAAACCAAAAACTGTTTTAAAAAATAAACTCCCTTAATGAAAGGAAGGCAGAGAGACGGAAGAGGAGGGAAGAAAAGAGGGAGAAAGGGAGCTACTTAAAAGTCATGGAGGAAACTTAAATGTGGATTACTAAGTGAAGGGATCCAATCCGAAAAAGTCATACGCTTTACATTTCCAACTATGATAACATTCTGGAAAAACAAAACAAAACAAAACGACAACAACAATGACAACAACAACAACAACAGCAACAACAAAACACCTTCAGAGACAGTAAAAAGACCAGTGGCTATTAGGGTTTAGGGGGAGAGAGGAAGTGGTAGTAGGTGGAGTACAGGGCACTTTAGGGTGGTGTAACTATTCTGTATGATACTGCAATAGTAGGTACGTACCATTTTACATTTCTCAAAACTTATGAATCTATATAACACAAAATAAACCCTAACTGTTAATGATAATGTGTCTAATGATATTGTGTCAATCAGTGATGGCTCATCCACACTTATAATCAATGTATCCACATTAGTGCAAGGTACTATAGAAACTAGTGGGGGTGAGGAAACTGTATTTTTTGTGCAGTTTGTCTCTAAATCTAAAATTGTTCATACAAAATGGTCTGTTTAAAAAAAAACCCTGATTAAAAAAAAAAAAAAGAAAAAAGAAAACAAAAGAGAGTGTTGCCTCTGGGGAAGAGGTGTTCGTGGGGGAAACAAAGCTTTTGTTTTGTTTATTGCAAGTCCTGATCTGCAGTTTGGATGTTATGGGTATTTTTTTTAACTATTTGTATACAATACCTGGATTGAAATTTCTCAAATTAAAAAAAAATCTGTACACCTGCCAGCATAGATAACATGAAAAAGACCATATTAGCAAGTGTTGGCAAAGCTATCAAGTATTCAGAGCTCACAGACACTATGCAGGCACTACTATAGAAAGAAGTTCATGTACATTGGTATAACCATTTTGGAAACAGTTTGGAGGAATCTTACCAAAGCTGATAAGGTGGATGACATGCGACCCAGCAAATTCCCTCCTAGATAAATAAATACTATTCTAAAACATGTTCACCAAACGACATGTCCTATACTATTCACTGAAGTTTCATTCATAATTACCCTAAGGCATAACCTACCTAAATGTCCACCAAGCGTTGCGCAAATATTGTAAACTATTCATATAAGGAAATTCTATACACCAATGAGCATAAAGGATCTATACATACAATAACATGAATATCACTAACATAAGTTTGAATGAAAGAAGCGAGGTGTAGGACACATAATTCCATTTCTATATAGTCCCAAAACAAGCAAAAGTTGTATATTCTGTAAGAAGTCAGAATAATTCCTGTCCCAAAGGAGAGATAGACGGTGACTGAAAGAGGCACAGGTGGTCTCTTGGGGTACTGGTACCTTGTTTAATGAGTGCAGGTTCCACAAGTATATTGAACTTAACTTCATCAAGCTGTGCTCAGAATACTTTTAATAATATATGTCCTTTTTGGGTGCCTGGGTGGCTCAGTCGTTAAGTGTCCAACTTTGGCTCAGGTCATGATCTCACGGTTTGTGAGTTCGAGCCCCACATCAGGTTGTGTGCTGACAGCTCAGAGCCTGGAGCCTGCTTCGATCCTGTGGCTTCCTATCTGGCCCTCCCCTGCTCACACGGTGTCTCTCTCTCAAAAACAAACAAACATGAAAAAAATAATATATGTCCTTTTGAATGTATACTATACTTCCGTTATCTTATTTTAATCTGAGTGCAGACCCCTAAATCACACCCTTTTTTCTCTACTGTCTCTACTAAACATTTAAAGAATATGTACTTTAAAACATCCTAGAAGAGAGAAATATATGTATGTATATATATGTATATATATATTTATATATATGTATATATACATATATGTATATGTATATGTGTATGTATGTATATATACATATGTGTATATGTATATGTATGTAAACATATATGTATATATGTATATATATTTGTATATGTATATATACATATGTGTATATATGTGTATATATGTGTATATATATGTATGTATATATATATATTATATACACATATATATACATACACATTTTACATAACTTATTTCAGTAGTTGGAAGAATCTCAACATTAACATTTCTATGAATACCTTTCAAAGTAAGAGAAGTTCAGTTTTGAGTCCCCTAGAATATTTATTCAAATTTGCTTGGGAGACATACTGTCCCATCTTTTCTGTGCACTGCTTTCCTTTTGGGCTCTGGATATGTCCCGCATGTTATAAATTTCAGTGTAAGGTGACATTGCCCAGACAGGAAGTGCTGACGATAAGTCATTGCTCTTGCAAAATCTGCAGCCAGGCTCAGTTTTGATCTTCTTGCCACCGGATAAATTCCATCTAGGGAAATTCTTTTATTGTTAATTTCAGCTACTGTAACTTTGACTTGCTCCCCAACCTAGAATATGTTGTTATTCCTTCTGCAGGTGGAAGTGGAAAGAGAGCTAAGTCACAGGCATTAGACCCAAATCTAAAGATGAGTTTGACCATGCTTCAACTGTGAGGCTATCTATTCCCTATGGTAACAACGTTCTGCTATTTCAAATCTAACTACTGCAATTACTTGTCTCCTTTAACACAGGAAGTACAAAACTCACACACATTGCTTCAAATTTAGTTTTGTACATGTAAACTCACACGGATTTAAAGCAAACAATACCGAGCTTACCCAAAATGAAAATTTCGTGTTGACATTTGGCAAGTTCGTGATCGGTAACTCTTATTATTTGTATAAATTCTCAGAAAATTTAATATACGTAACAGTATCTTTTAAATATATTTCGGAACAAAGGACAAAAAGACCCCAAATATCTAAGGAAGTCTAGAAAACCTCCAACAGTGAAAACTACCTAATAAATCAACTTAACCTCACCACCTGCTGTCTCTTTCTTCAACTAAACCCACTCATACATTACCTTCTCATCATTTGTCTTTTGGCTTTCTCAGACCACACTCTATTTTCAAGATGTTAAACTCGCAAGTACCTCTCAGCATATATATATTTATTTTCAGCCCATATGCCTCCAATTAATAGCATTTATGAAGCATTTTCTATGTGTTCACCCATTAACATCCTTTTTTAATCCTTTCAGTAGTCCAATAGTTTATTTTACTAACCACATGTGATTCTTCAGGAAGCTAAAGCACAGAGTATTTCTGTAACTTACGTACAGCTCTAATGGTTTCCAGTGGTCCATCTTTCATCCCACTGCAGGCAATGTGATCCACAGTTAGTACGTTGCTGCCTCTAATTATTAATAGGAACTCAGACACAAAGACAAATCCAGGGCACATAATACTATGAATCCTGCCCTTGCTAGCACTCTACGTCTACCCGCTAGGCTGTAATGAAAATTCTGGCTTTACTTTATTCTCTAGGACAGCCTTTACTGCTGCTACTCTTATGCAGCACACTTATGTTCTTTTATAATATAAAAATACGTGAGTGTTAGGCTTTCTATCGCTACTAGAAGGGGGTTGGAGTCAGGACTCAAAATGAACTTTGATGCAGTTTTAAAGTCTTTATTGTGGCAAACTGGGTACTGGTTTGGACTCTGGCATGAAGCATTGTCTCAGAGATTCACTAGATCATCAGACTTGATATTGACAAACTGTTGACTCCCAAAATAGCATAAAAACCATATCTCCAGGCTTCCAGGGTGTTGACGTTAACAAAAGAAATAAAAATTTCTCACATTGCTTTGCGATTCACATGCAAACATAAGATTCCATTTCAAAAACTTTCTAACATCATGAAAATAGACAGATACTGCATATTCTCTAACACGTATGTACAGTTAATACATTAAAAAGAAAAGTACAAGCAGATTTTTAATCTTAATCATATGTGCACATTAAACTGTCCCAGAACACAATTCAATTCCATGACAAACAACTGAGTTCTAATTCCCATAAGACATGACTATCTACCAAAAATATTTTAAACACACCAATAAAGCAAATTTTATATATAGATCCACTAAATAATATAAATATTATATATATAAATTATATATGCACTAAAAACTCATTTTACGAGCTCCGTGGCAATCCTTGGAACACCAAAAAACTATGAGTTCAAAATTGCTCAGATTTCTTTGTATTCAAATATGTTTCATGCATTTTTATTCAACAGTGTTCAGAACACTAGTACTATTGTTTGCACACAGCAAATCAATATGTGTCAGCCACCGGTTTAAATTATACTGGAACAATTGTGTACTCAAACTTGGACAAAACACACAGCACAACAGTGACAGTAAACAACAATGAAGCTTGCTCTCCACAATTATAACATTACTGGTTCTGTAAGGAAAATTAAGTTGCTGGGTGACAAGTAGAAGGGGGATAAAAATGACATCAGGAATTCAAAAGCTTATTTGAGGTGCCAGTCACCACATATAGGCACTCAAGCTTAGCAAGGTCATAAACTTCCTCCTTACTTGTGCCATATGAGATATAAAGGTACGAGAATGAATAAAGACTATGGGATTTATTTCAAAAATCTGTACAACCTAAGCGCAGACTCGTTTTAGAAGACAGTAAATGAATGCCTCACCAGAAAGGCGACCGTGTCAAGTTCCTTTTCACGGTCTGCCCAAAAGGATACATAAAATACTTTCATTTTCCTATTAATATATGAATCAACTATATTAGTTGTTTCTTCACATTTTATAAGTTGTAAAACAAAACCTCAGCAAGGTTTTGCTAAAAACTTAGCAAAAACAAAGATTTTTTTTAACATCCTGTTTTTTAAACTAGAAATGGCAATATTTTTTAAGGGAACAGCTAAACAACATATTGAATTCAGGATGGACATTCAGATCCAAACCGAAATCAGATAGCCCAGATAACCCAAAGCATGAATGCAAGTTCAATTGCAATAAAGTAACAAGGTATAGCAGGGAAAAACTAAGATTCTCAGTTAAGTTCAAATAACTGCATGGTGTCAATGGTTGTGTTTCAAAGCTGTGCTGAGCAAAGTTATCCTCCCAGCTACATCTAATTTCAAAACCCTCTGGGAAGCTACCTCGGTAAGCTATATGTTGAAATTACATTCTAATATGGTCATTGGATTCATTTTTAATTATTATACATTTATATACAATAGGGAAGTTGTACAAATATGTATCTTTCCCTCAGGGGCTAATTAGCTAAAACAGTTAATTTGGGAAGGGAGGGGGAGAAAAACCTCTGTATTTGAAATACCATTGGCCATGGAAGCTAGTAACGAAAATTTATATAAGCTTCCTATGAAACGAGTATAATTTAACCCTCTGCATCTTTTAAATAATTATTCACTTTTATTTACTTATGTGGCAGTATTTGTAACAACACATTATCATTGAGTAGTGAAAAAAAGAATATGAGGCTTACTGGGAAACTGTATATTAGGAAGCTATGCCATTTGAACTCTACAAGCCCAAGAGTCAAAATCACAACTCTCGGAGCGCCTGGGTGGCTCAGTCGGTTAACCGTCCGACTTTGGCTCAGGTCATGATCTCACGGTCCATGGGTTTGAGCCCCACATCGGGCTCTGTGCTGACAGCTCGGAGCCTGGAGCCTGCTTCAGATTCTGTGTCTCCCTCTCTCTCTGACTCTCCCCCATTCATGCTCTGTCTCTCTCTGTCTCAAAAATAAATAAACATTAAAAGAAAATTAAAAAAAAAAATCACAACTCTCATTATTCCCCTAAAAAGCTGCCAAGCAGAGAGAAACCATAGTATGGAAGATTTAATAGGTCATGTTTCAGCCTGGGATGGATGGTTCTATTGCAGAATACTTAAACTTGAAAGAATAATGGTACAAAATCATTCCTTGGCCCTTCCGATATCGCAGTAAAATCTGGCTGTGGCACCACTGACTAAACACCATTAAGTCTTGCTGCCACCAAGAAAGAACTGAGGTCACTTGGATAATCAAGAATTCCATGCTGGGCCACAGGATATAAACACTATCATAAAAGTGAAAAGTACTCTGTGTGGCTCTCCTGTTTGATCCCTGTGGTCTTTGATTGTCAAACAAAAGACCAATACCTGCTAACATAACTGTGCATGGACATAAGATAATAAAGGAAAGTCCTGGACCAAAACTGTTAACCAACTGCCATGATATTGATAAGAGTAATGCATGGTAATGTGGATATTTCCTGTTATCCAACAACGACAAAAACAAGTGAGGAAAATCTATTTTGCCCAAAGATAACCTCAACCAGTTATTTGGTGTCAAAAAAAAAATGTACCACCGCTCTAGATCAGTAATACTTCAGAGAATTCCAACGGCTATTATGTATGCAGGTTTAGTCACCACCCTTACCCATACTCATTTACACTATGTGATTTCTATTTTAAAATAAATTATCCTGGAAAGATTCCCAGATCAGTATGTGAGATTGGTACAAGGCCAAGTCATTTCCGAGTGGATTCCATCCATGTCCATAACCAGCACCAGTTTTTTATTCATTTATTTTTTGAAATTCACTCATTGGTTTGTAATAGAAACCGTGTGGTTTCTCAATGCACTTTCAATTTTACCCACTTATAAAGAATTTCCCAAGTTAATTTTACTAAACAAATCCTTCCAAGTGTCTACCATTTCCTTTAGGAGCTCAGTAAACATAAACATTACATTTCAATATAAAATCTTTAGAAATGTCTTAAGAATGTGTACACAGTTGAACTTTGAATCTTTTGGTTTGTAATCACCGAGCCCATGACATTCAAAGCCATACAAATCCTTACATTATTAACAGTGATACGCTTGAATTTCTTAGACAATATCCTTGGTCAAAGCTTTGGAATCCAGTTAAAACTCAGAAAGGTGTGGGATTGAGAATACCCACTATTGCAACTGGTATTGAGAATACCAACTATTGCAACAACTTTCCACACATATTTGATCTTCCACACATATTCCACAGAATATATGGAATATTCCACACATATTCGTCCAGAAAGAGTGGCAGTCAAAAAAGGAAGGAAGGAAGGAAGGAAGGAAAGAAAGAAAGAAAGAAAGAAAGAAAGAAAGAAAGAAAGAAAGAAAGAAAGAAAGAAAGAAAGAAAGAAAGAAAGAAAGAAAGAAAGAAAGAAAGAAAAAACAAATGGGGCGGGAGGAGCCAGGAGGTGGGTGAACAGCAAGGAAATTCTAGCTTTATTACACAAGCATGGAACCAAATTCCTTTGGAGGGGGTGGGGGTGGAAGTCTGACGACTTCAGACCAACGAGGGAACAAGAGAGAACATGGATCTGCCCCTACAGTCCTGGAGACATCTCAATCTGGGGTTAGGAAGAAAGGGGACCTCCCTTGCTGTCCAGGGGTCTCCTCCCTCCGCAGACCCGGTGCTGGGAGGCAGCAGAGGGCACTGCTGCCCGGGAGTCCCAGAAGAAGGCGCCGCATCCCGGGGGCGCGGGCCGGGACCCTCTGGTGCTTCTTCGCCCATAAAGTACACTAGGGGACGCGGTCCAGGCTGTCCCTGGTTCATCCCTCCAGGCACAACCCGTCCCGGGGCTTAGAGGTCGCGCGGCGGTGGCCTGCATCTCACGCCCAGGCACTGGGAAGCGGCGGAGTCTCACCACGGGTTCCAGGTTCACTCCCAGGACTTGGCGCGCCTGGCGCCGCGCTTCTGCCAGGCTGCTCTCGACCCACACGTCGCCCGCTATGCGAATGGTGGGGAAGGTGGTCAACGTCGGGGTGGCCGCCCTCCCACTCTCCTCCAGGGAGCGGCCCCTGGAGCAGGGCCCGGGTGCCGCGGGCTTACGGGGGCTGCTGTCCTCGCGGGACGGTGGCGGCGGGGGCGGCACCTTCCTCTGGCCGACCGCCACCGTCCGGGCTCCGTGGCGCCTCCGCCTGGCAGCTGGCCGGCGCGTCTGGAGGCGGGCCTCGGGGGGCTGGTGCCGGGGGTCCGGGACCAGGGCCAGGAGGGAGGAGTAGCCGTAGATGTCCTTGCTGCGCAGGATGTGGGGGGAGAACTGGTGCTTGAGGCTGCAGAGGTAGCTCCAGAGCTCCGTGTCTGAGCTCATGAACTCCGTGCTGCGGGGCAGGAATAGCTTGAAAGCGTCGATCAGCGCCTTGGTGCTGTTGGCCAGAGACAGTCGCGAAGGTTGCCACCGCATGTACACCACCTTCTCCTCAGGCGCCTCCAGCGCGGCCCCTCCTGCAGCGCTAGAGGCTCCTCCCCCGGCGGCCGGGGCCAGGGCCTCCCTGGGCCAGCGCCGCCTCCTCTTCATGCTGATCAGGATGCAAGGCCGCTAGGGGCCGCCCGCGCTTGCCAGGTCTCGCGGCCGCCGCAGGGCCCTGATGCATTTCCTACCATGAAGCCAAATCAGGCGGCAGGCTGTGAGAGTTACACCGCAGTTGCTAGGAGACCAGGCGCTTTGTGAGGTCACAATGTCTGCACATCTTATCACGGTGGGCTGCCCAAAGCTGCCTTAGGTTTGGCTGTGTTTAAGATTATGCCCTTGAGAAAGACCTGTACCTAGTCTTACCTGAGAAGGCCCATAATTCTTCACGAGTTCAAGAGGGTTGTCTTAGAGGTGAATGCACGGGTGCTTCAGCCTCCATTAATTCCATCTAACATGAAATGACACTTAGCGGTGGACAGTACACACAACTTGCAATCAAACACGACTCTAAGAGGGTTTTAGCTAATTAAATGCCTTGTCATGCAACGCACTGAAAGCCAAATTGAAATTACTACTCTACCCTTTCAAAGAATACCGATATACTGTGCCTTGCTTAGGGTTCCATACGTGTGTTGGTACAGCTCACAGTTCACGAAGCTGTTCTTCACAGCAGCAGCAAACAGTTTGCCTAGTTAGTATCCATGCTCACTTTCATGCATCTTAGGGAAGACCGAGCCTTGTGTGCTTAAGAGCAAAGCGTCAACGAATTCTGTGAGTGGCCAGTAGGGCATTCAGTGCCATTAAAACCTATACACTACCTACCAATTCATGATATTTCAGGTAAGTCATACACAAAGTAGTAAGAGACCGTATGGGATTCCAAGGGTAGAAAACGTGTTACACCGTCCGTGTAAGGGCTTTTGAAAGCAACCAGCATAGTCCATCCATCATCACCACATACACAATTCATTCACAAAATACTACAAAGACCACCTACCATGATCAACTGAAATCCACTTCGTATGAAAGGATGACTCCAAACTAGGTGAATCACTAAGAGTGATAAGTCATGGTAACAATCAGAAGAGAAACTTGCCAAGGTCAACGTGATACATGTGAGAGGCCTCTGTCTTTATTCAGCTCCTTTTCTTAAACACACAAACAAAACTTTCATCTACGCAGCTTAAGCTACTACTACCTCACGCTCATAAAGTGCTGAAAATGGAAAGCTATCCTCATATTCAGTAAGAGCAACCCCTGGATTTTTTTTTATTAAATGTAATTTATTTTCAAATTGGTTTCCACGCAACACTCAGTGTTCATCCGAACAGGTGCCCTCCTCAATGCCCGTCCCCCACTTTCCCCTCTCCCCAACCCCACATCAACCCTCAGTCTGTTATCAGTATTGAAGAGTCTCTTATGGTTTGCCTACCTCCCTCTCTATAACTTTTTCCGCCCATCACCTTCCCCATGGTCTTCCGCTGAGTTTCTCCGGATCCACACATGGATGAAAACATATGGTATCTGTCTTTCTCTGCCTGCCTTATTTCACATAGCATAATACCCCCCAGTTCCATCCACGTTGCCACAAATGGCCAGATTTCATTCTTTCTCATGGCCAAGTAGTATTCCATTGTATATACATAAACCACAACTTCTTTACCCACTTGTCAGTTGATGGACAGCTAGGCTCTTTCCATAGTTTGGCTGTTGTTGAAAGTAGTGCTATAAACATTGGGGTACATGTGCCCCTATGTGTCAGCACTCCTGTACCCCTTGGGTAAATTCCTAGCAGTGCTGTTGCTGGGTCTTCGGGTAGGTCTATTTTTAATGACTTGAGGAACCTCCACAATGTTTTCCAGAGAGGCTGCACCAGGTTTCATTCCCACCAACAGTGCAAGAGGGTTCCTGTTTCTCCACATCCTCACCAGCATCTATAGTCTTCTAATTTACTCACATCAGCCACTCTGACTGGCATGAGGTGGTATCTCAGTGCGGTTTTGATTTGGATTTCCCTGAAGGGGAGTGCTGTTGAGCATCTTTTCATGTGTCTCTTGACAGTCTGGATGTCTTTTTTAGAACAGTGTCTGTTCAAGTCTTCTGCCTGTTTCTTCACTGGATTATTTGTTTCCCGGGTGTGGAGTTGGTGAGTTCTTTTGATAGGTTTTGGATACTAGCCAATTATCCAGTATGACTTTTGCACACATCTTTTCCCATTCGGTCAGTTGCCTTTTAGTTTTGTTGATTGTTTCCTTCACTGTGGAGAAGATTTTCATTTTGATGAGGTCCCGATAGTTCATTTTTGCTTTTAGTTCCCTTGCCTTCGGAGATGTGTCAACTAAGAACTTGCTGACGCTGAGGTCAGAGACGATTTTTCCTGCTTTCTCCTCAAGGGTTTGATGGTTTCCTGTCTCACATTCACATCCTTCATCCATTGTGAGTTTATTTTTGAGAGTGGTGTAAGAAAGTGGTCTAGTTTCATTCTTCTGCATGTTGCTGTCCACTTCTCTCAGCACCATTTGTTAAAGAGACTGTATTTTTTTCCATTGGATATTCTTTCCTGCTCTGTCAAAGATTAGTTGGCCATACGTATGTGGGTCCAGTTCTGGGGTCTCTATTCTATGCCATTAAGTCTATGTATTTGTTTCTGTGCCAATACCATGCTGTTTTGTTGGTTATAGCTTTGTGGTAGTGGCTAAAGTCTGGCATTGTGGTGCCTCTCACTTTGGTTTTCTTCTTCAGTATTACTTTGGCTATTCAGGGTCTTTTGTGTTTCCATACACATTTTATGATTGCTTGTTCCAGCTTGGAGAAGAATGCTGGTGCAATGTGATTGGGGCTGCATATAATGTGAGGACTGCGTTGGGTCATATTGACATTTCGTCAATATTTATTCTTCCAATCCACGAGCATGGGATGTTTTTCGCTTTCTCTGTATCTTCTTCAATTTCCTTCACAAGCTTTCTGTAGTTTTCAGCATACAGATCTTTTACATCTTTGGTTAGGTTTATTCCTAGGTATTTTTTGACTCTTGGAGCATTGTAAATTGGATCCGTTTCTTTATTTCTCTTTCTGTTGCTTCATTATTGGTGTATAAAACGCAACCAATTTCTGTACATTGATTTTGTACCCTGCAACATTGCTAAATTCCTGTATCAGTGCTAGAGGACTTTTGGCGGAGTTTGTCCGATATTCCATGTATAGTGTCATGTCATCTGCAAAAAGTGGAAGTTTGACTTCATCTTTGCAAATGATGATACCTTCAATTTCATTTACTGTCTGATTACTGATGCTAAAACTTCCAACACTATGTTCAACAACCGGGGTGAGAGTGGACATCTCTGTCTTGTTCCTGATCTCAGGGGGAATGTTTTCAGTTTTTCCCCATTGAGGACGATATTTACTGTGGGCTTCTCATAAATGGCTTTTATGATGTTTAAGGTATGTTCCTTCTATCCTAACTTTCTTGAGGGTTTGTATTAAGTAAGGAAGCTGTATTTTCTCAAATACTTTTTCTGCATCTATTGACAGTGCACTATGGTTCTTATCTTTTCTTTTATTAATGTGATGTAGCACATTGATTGATTTGTGAATATTGCACTAGCCCTGCAGGCCAGGAATGAATCCCGCTTGATCGTGTTGAATAATACTCTCTATATGCTATTGAATGTGATTTGTTAGTATCTTGTTGAGAATTTTTGCACCCCTATTCATCAGGGATATTGGCCTGTAATTCTCCTTTTTTTCTGTGTTTCCCGTTTGGGAAGCAAAGAAATGCTGGCTTCATACAATGAGTCTGGAAGTTTTCCTTTCATTTCCATTTTTTGGAACAGCTTGGGAAGGATAGCTATTATCTCTACTTTAAATGTCTGCTAGAATTCGCCAGGGAAGCCACCTGGTCTAGGACTCTTGTTTATTGCGATATTTTTGATAACTGATTCAATTTCCTCACTAGTATGGGTCTGTACACATTTTCTATTTCTTCCGGTTTGAGTTTTGGAAGTGTGTGGGTATGGAGGCATTTGTCCATTTCTTCCAGGTTGTGCAGTTTGTTGCCATAGAAGATTTTATAGTGTTTCCTGATGATTGCTTGAATTTCTGAGGGATTCGTTGTAATAATTCCATTTTCATTCGTGATTTTACCTATATGGGTCCCCTCTCTTTTCTTGTTGAGAAGCTAGGCTAGACGTTTATCACTTTTGTGTATATTCTCAAAAACACAACTCTTGGTTTCATTGATGTGCTCTACTGTTTTCCTTTAGACTCCATATTGTTTATTTCTGCTCTGATCTTTATTATTTCTCTTCTTCTGCTCGGTTTGGGGTGCCTTGCTCTTCTGCTGCTAGTTCCTTTAGGTGTGCTGTTAGATTTTGTATTGGCGATTTTTCTTGTTTCTTAAGATAGGCCTGGATAGCAATGTTTGTTGTTGTTGCTATTGTTGTTTTGTTTTGTTTTGTTTTGTTGTTCCCTGTCAGGACTGCCCTTGCTGCATCCCGAAGGGTTTGCATTGTTGTATTTCGTTTCCATTTGTTTCCTTATATCTTTTAATTTCTTCTCAAATTGCCTGGTTGACCCATTTATTCATTAGTGGGATGTTTTTTAACCTCCATGCTTTTGGAGATTTTCCATCCTTTTTTCTGTGGTTAATTTAATGTCCCTTCAATTACCTCATTCTTATCAACAAGTTTCTGTATGTTTTTAATTAATTGTTTTATATATGTGTGTGTCTCCGAATTTGGTGTGTAGACATTTAAAATGTTGAGCACTTCCTGATGGAGAGACACTGAAATTAAAATAAAAAGCTCTTCGTCATCTCTTGTTACAGCCTTTAATTTAAACTCTACTTTGCATGATATAAGTTGGCTACTCCAGGTTTCTTTTGACCTCCAGTAGCATGATAGATAGTTCTCCATCCCCTCCCTTTCAATCTGAAGGTGTCCTCATGTCTAAAATCAGTCTCTTGTAGACAGCAAAGACATGGGTCTTGTTTTGTTTTTTGTTTTTGTTTTTTCTATCCATTCTGATACGCTATGTTGTTTGGTTGGAGCATTTAGTCCATTGAAATTCAGTGTTATTAGGGAAAGATATGCGTTTAGAGTCATTGTGATGTCCGTAGGTTTCATGCTTACTGTGGTGCACCAGTTTCCTTTCCCACCAACAGTGAGAGAGGGTTACTCTTTCTCCATATGCTCGCCAGCATCTGTGGTTTCCTGAGTTGCTCATTTTAGCCACACTGATTAGTGTGAGGTGGTATCTCAGTGTGGCTTTGATTTGTATTTTCCTGATGATGAGTGATGTTGAGCATCTTTTCATGTGTCTGTGGGCCATCTGGATGTCTCCTTTGGAAAAGTGTCTATTCATGTCTTCTGCCCATTTTTTCACTGTATTACATTTTCCAGGTGTGACTTGGGTAAGTTCTTTCTACATTTTGTACACTAACCCTTTACCAATATGTCATTCGCAAATATCTTCACTCCTTCCATCGGTTGCCTTTGAATTTGGCTGATTGTTTCCTTTGCAGTGCAGAAGATTTTTATCTAGACCAGGTCCTGATAATTAATTTTTGCTTTTCATTACCTTGGCTTTTGAGACATGCCAAGGAAGAAATGGCTGCAGTTGAGGTCAAAGGTTTTTTTTCCCTCTTTTCTCCTCTAGTGTTTTGATGGTTTCCTGTCTACATTTAAGTCTTTCATCCATTTTGCATTTATTTTTGTGCACGTTGTAAGAAAGTCATCTAGTTGATTCTTCATCATGTTGCTGTTCAGTTCTCCCAGCACCACTTGTAAAGAGACTGTCTTCTATCCATTGGATTCTCTTTCCAGCTTTGTCAAAGATTAGTTCACCATACATTTGTGGGGCCCCTTCTGGGTTCTCTATTCTGTTTCATTGGTTAATGTGCCAGTTTCTGTGCCAATGTCATACTATCTTGATGATTACAGCTTCGTAGGAGAGTCGAAAGTCTGGGCTGCCTCCCAATTTGGCTTTCTTTTTTCAATATAAGTTTGAATACTCAGGTTCTTTGGTTGTTCCGTGACAATTTTCAGATTGCTTACTCTAGTGTGGAGAAGAATGTTGGTACAATTTTGATTGGTATTGCATTAAATGTGTAGATTTCTTTGGGTAGTATTGACATTTTAACACTATTCATTCTTCCACTCTATAGGCATGGATTGTTTGTTTGTTTGTTTTTTCCTGATTTTGTTGTGTCTTCATCATTTTCCTTCATACATTTTCTATACTTTTCACTGTACAGATCTTTTACATCTTTGGTTAGGTTTCTTGCTAGGTATTTTACGGTTCTTGGTGAAATTGTAACTGGCAGTGATTTCTTGACTTCTCTTTCTGTTGCTTCCTTATTGGTGTATAGAAATGCAACCAGTTTCTTTACATTGATTTTGTATCCTGTGAGTTTGGTCAATTCATGTATCAGATCTAGCAGCATTTTCATGGAGTCTTTTGGGTTTTCCACGTTCAGTCTCACGTCATCTTTGAAAGGCCAAAGTTTGACTTTCAGTGATATATGTTCAGTTAAGTGTAGATAAACAGAATTTACTCTTTGGGCTCTATGTTTACTTCATAATTGCACAATAAGTGAGAAATAAGCAAGAACTGTGCACGTTATCCCACATTAGATTTGGTAACTGGAATCTAACTCTTTAAAATATATTGAATTCCTCATGTTATGGATAGAAGTATGAAACATCTAACTTCACCCAGTGCACACGTGTGTATTTGTAAACACATATGCTAATCAGCAAAATTGTAATACTAGTGAGTTGTACCATATTTTACACGTTCATGGTACAGGTAATATTGTTTTACCATCTTTATGGTAGCAGCCCAAATAAGATATTTGGAAGCAAGGAGAGAATCCAGAACCTACAGGGTACATTCTCCATGCTCTATCCTGGCTTTCAAATAAATGAACAAATGGACTTTAAAAAAAAAGATTGCACTGGTAATCATGTTTATGCAATTGTGCAATAACTTTTTATGGACTCTAGCCATAATAAGAGTGCCCGTGAATAAGGTTTGGAAATAACACCTATTTATAACTTTGTTTGACATGACAAACTCACTAGCAACATATACTTTCAAAAACTTTTTAATTTTTAGTATTAATCTTTTCAGATATTCTATAAGGCCCAATCACATCTTACTCCACATGTAGAAGAGCAAAGGTAGAAATGGTGAACTTTGCATGTGTTACAAAGGCTATTACATGATATTATTTGATATCTTAGAATTTTAAACAAATATACAGCTGCACGACTCATGCTAGGTATTTAAAACTTGACATATTTTAGCTTTCTGCTTTTCATTATTTAATAGTTTTTTAGAATTAGCTTTTGCTACAATCGCATAACTATTAACTTGGGTAATAAACATCCAAATTTCCAGCTTATCTGTTTTTGTATCAGTGATTAAAATCAATCCCTATGTTATTGCCTTTTAATTAACATGGCTATTTTTTTTAGTTCTTTTATCACTGCAATACTAAATTTTCTGCTGTCTTCTATGCCTTTTTTCAAGCCCAGTGATTAATCTTATAACAATTATTCTAAATTCTTGCTGTTATACTGCTTTTATCTATTTTGATCAATTCTTTAACGGTCACTTCTCCTGGAATTTCGTCTGACGGTAATTCTTCCGTTTCATCATTGTGGATAGTTTTCTATTCCTTATGTGTTTCAACGTTGTTGTTGTTGTTGTTGTTGTTGTTGTTGCTGTTGTTGTTTTGTTTTGTTTTGTTTTGTTTTACGTGCTCTGCACCTGAGAGCACTGCTACATTAAAGTGGGCTCATCCCCTCTCCATGGCCTGGCCCTTCTGGGGGTGTGTTTTGGAAAGTGTTACTTGCTTTGCGTTGCTATGACTTTTGTTGTTTGATTTCTCATCTCAGAGTGATTTTTGATAATCCCATGAGGTGTGCTTTGATTTGCTCCTTGAAGTACGGAATGAAGTAATTGGAGGTTTGCACTATCTTGACAGGGGTTAAAACACCTTAAGTTGCCATGGATGGATGTTCTTGCCCTTCCCAACAATGGGGGTTTCTCCTGGTAGTGAGATCCTGGAGATGTGATGGCGCCAAAGCCCGGGCCCCACACAGACGGCTCCTCCGAAAGGCTCTGGAGAGCTGCACTTATGAAAGCCGCTCATTTTCTGATTTCCCAGAGGTTACCTTGGACAAAGTTGTGGATTTTTTAAATTACCTGGCCCCATCAATTTCTTCTACCAGCCAGATCTTAGATTGTATGCAAATGATACCTCACAGTTTGCTTTTCCAATTTGTAAAGGGGAAGTATAACGCCTATGTTCAGTATAGTTGTGAGATTATTGGTAATGCTGTAAAACGTGTGGAAAAAATCCTGGCACATTACACTCAATAAACACTGTATTTTTTTGATTTCCTCATAGTTGTCACTACATCCATGCAAACTGTATCTCCAGGGTGGGGTCTTTCGTAGGTCAAAATGTAAGCTACACCATAGAAGCTATCAACAAGGCAAACTCTTTTTCCTATTCTTGAGGAGGTGACCCATCACTTTTTTTGAATATGAATATTAACTTTGGTGCTAGAGATTATTGAAGACTTGAATGTATATTGCAGTCCAGCACACCAGGAGATAGTTAAAAGTCCCCTATTTCAGACACCTTAGGTGTCAGGTGCTATTAGGTTCAAGTACACAGTGATAATCAAACATGCACGCTCCATATATTCAGGATGTTTCAAACCTCAGCTACAAAAGGTACATGTGTAATTACAACTTGTGGCAAAATGCTGTTAAATAAAAGACTAAATGTTATGAGAAGGAATGACACAGGGGACAAAATGTCGATTAGAGGATTAGCCAACAAAGGTTTCTTGGGGAGAAAAGTCCTTTATTCAAACTTGGACCCGTAGCAAGAACGGTAAGGAAACTAGCAAACACAAAATGCATTCTAAGCGGCACCTACGTGGGTCTAGTTTGAGAAACCAGGAGAAGAGACGGTCCCAATCACCTAAAGAAAGGAGAATGAGGAAAGATGGCATTAGAGGGGTGACAAGGCAGGACTGCCAACGTCTGGTGGTCACGTTACAGATTCTGTGTGTCATTTTGAGTACAGTGGAGATTAGAGGGTTGTTTTAAGCAGAGGAATGAACTGCTCAGATTCAGGATTTTTGGATTGCATTCCTGATGCAGTGAAAAGAATGGACTGGGATTTTGGTGGGAATGGAAAGGTAGCATGGGGCTAAGAACGAAAATGGAGAGTAGGCAGAAGGTGGTGAGAAAATAGCTGGCTTGGCATACGTTGGAGGTGGAGTTGAGAACCCCTGCTGCTGAATGGATCACGACAAAGACGTTGAGGAGGGAATGACTGACAATGAGTCTCTTTCCCTCTTGAGCAACTGAAGACAATGTCCCATTAACAGAGAAACACAACAGGGGTTAAGTTGGTCATGGATTTCAATTGTTTATTGATTGGGTATTAATTCACATACTTACAGAAGTTTGTTTAGAATTTTAACTTTTCGTTGTTTTGTGTCTACCAAATTGCTTTGTTATTACCATCTTGAGGTTCTAACTGATGGTCTCCAATTCTTCGCTGTCAACAAGACCTTCTTTCATAAGATTATGGAATTGATGGGTTATGTAGGTACCTCATCTTCTACCCAGTCTTGGTCATCGTCACAAATACTTAATGGCCACTGTTGTAGAAGAATCTCAAACTCCAACAGGGTTGTTCTCACTGTTCTTGGAAATGCCTGCCCCTCCTTTTGTCCCACACATTTGCTTTTGTTTCCTTTGTCCTTCTCCTTTCTGCCTGCCAGCTAGAAACTTGGTCATCCTTTAAGATTCTTTGTGCTATGACTCTGAGATGCCTTTACTGATCCACTCGCTCACTGGACTTCTCCTGATACATGAAACTTGACCTTGAAGTCTTACTGTGCTTTGTATGGTATTTGGGTTTTTTCTACCCTCAAATATTATAAGTTTCTTGAAGGCAAAGATGAGGTCTTCCATGCTTCCAGAAACTTTTATAAACACTCAAACATGGTCAAAGTTTAGAAATCTTTCTAGGTGAAGTGGTTGAGTCAACGTCAAATCAGGTGGGAGGGGAGTCTGCTGAAGGAATTTTCGGATTCAAGTGCAACCTTGAAACAACGTTTACATCACAAACCAGAGGCAATTACCTAACTTCACAAAAATAATAAGTTACTGCACATATCTTCACGTTTCACAAAAGAGTTGTATCATGACCTCGGTTTTCTCCTACCTCTCAATGCATATTGGAGACTGAACTTGAAGAACGTGTTTTCAGAGTTTTGTGAGACCTCAATGTTAACTGTTGCAGTACTTTCTAGAGTCACATTGTTCGTTTTTGGCTCTCATTCTCTGACATATATTCATCGAGACAGATTCTGGGCATGAATCCAAAAAGCAGTTTCAGGAAACTAGAAAATTAAAGAGCACCAACTAAATATTCAGTTGTAACAGTTACTACTAAGGAGATCTCATTTAATTCTGTCTTTATCTGGACCATGGAAAATTAACACTTGCCTTTTCCAGTCTCAGTATTTATGGAGCTGGTATACCAAACTAGGGTATGTCTAGATATTTGATACCCTAATCTCCCACTCAAGTGTGCCGTATCATGGAACACATATTTTTAAAACATGTCTAAAGACGTTTCCTTTGAGAATTTGGGGAATGTTCCACATATTATGGAAGCCATGCAGAGTCTCTTAAAGCCTATAGGTAGTCTTTTTGTGTAGGAGCTTTATGAAAAAAGAAGAAGAAGAAGAAGAAGAAGAAGAAGAAAAGAAGAAGAAGAAGAAGAAGAAGAAGAAGAAGAAGAAGAAGAAGAAGAAGAAGAAGAAGAAGAAGAAGAAGAAGAAGAAGAAAGAGGAGGAGGAGGAGGGGGAGGGGGAGGAGGAGGGGGAGGAAAGAGATGTCAATGTGGCCACAAAATAATTTTTACATTGCATTTTATTGTCCAGAAAGAGGAACCCATTGAGAATTCCTTAAACTGGATTCATCTCCTCCTTTTGTCTGGCGATTTCAACATCTACCCTAGTGGTTCTTAACCCAAGCTCAAATTAGAGTGATCTGTGGAACTGCCATCCAGACATCAGGGTGATTCTGATGTACAGCCAGGTTTTAAGGCTAAGGCAGCTAACTAAACATTAACGCGCTGTAGTAGATACGCTTCATGCTGAGCACAGTAATAGGTAAATGTTCATAGCAGTCTTCCGTATAATAAGTACAGTATGGAAACAAACATTCCAAACCTGAATCAACAGTAGAATGGATAAGCAAATTGTTAAATAATCATGTAATGGAATACAATGTGGAAGTACCAATCCCTGAGTTACACCTATCCAAAACAACTTCGATGAGCGTTATAATGTTGAACGGAAGAAGCCAGATCTAAAGAAATGCATATTATTCCATTATATTTTTATAAAATTCAAACATGGATTAATTTAATCTCTGTTGCTCAAAGTCAGGATATTGATTACGTTAGGGAAGGGAGATAGAGCAGGAATGGGGAGTGATTGCAGGGAGAGAATTCATGGTGCTGTTAATGTCCTCCTTTTGGAGTTTCATGGAAGTTAGAGGCCTAAGGTTATACAATATAAAATTATGTATTTACTTTACATTTTCAGTATGTCCTCAAATCTATATGCTGAACTAATTGCAGAAGTTCATCTGTATTAAAAGCAATAGAATCATTTGAAATAAGCTCTTTGGCCAAAAAAAATAGTAACAAATTTGACAGTGGGATGGATCATTATGCGTCATGATTTGCTACTAGTTCTTGTTTTGTTTGTTTCTTTGTCTGTCTGTTTGTTTGCTTGCTTGCTTGTTTTTCGTGTTTAATATGATGTGGTCCTGGAGCAGACCCACTGAAGATGATATTTTGGAAGTTAATATATTAATTAGAGTAAGTGGGTTGATGAATCTGTTCACTAAAGTCTTTCCTAAAGCCAATAGCATATGGTGTAAAGCCAATTATATGATTTTCAAACAAATGTAATATCTTATAAACTCACAGTTTTTATGGACTCCTGTGTGGCTCAATTGGTCAAGCATCTGACTTCAGGTCAGGTCATGATCTCACAGTCTGTCAGTTTCAGCCCGGAATCGGATTTAGATTTTGGATTCTCTCTCTCTCTCTCTCTCTCTCTCTCTCTCTCTCTCTCTCTGGCCCAGCTTTTAAACTTTCTCTCTCTCTCAAAAATAGATCAACATTAAAAAAATTAAAACAATAAAAAATAAAAAAATAATGTTGATTTTGAGACAGAGAGAGCACAAACAGAAAAGGGGCAAACAGAGGACACAGATGATCCAAAGTGAGTTTTATGCTGATAGCAATGAGTCTGGTGTGGTGCTTGTATTCACAAATTATGAGATCATGACCTGAGCAGAGGTTGGAAACTCAGCTGACTCAGCTACCCAGGTATCCCTTGACTCCCATTGTAATCTAGACCTTAGCAATGTTAACACTGGACTATTTGAAACTATCCTTGATATGTTTAATGTACCTAATAAATTTATGAATTGAAATATTTTATTTATTTAAATGATACTAGACTGAATCATTTATTTGAAACGTGATTTTATGATTATGGTAGTCTTAAAGTGTATTGCAGAAAAGTTAGAAAATTAAAAATAAAAAAGAAAGAAAAATGGTCATAAGTCAAACACCTGGAGATAAGCATATCTAAACACCTTTTTTTATGTTTATGTATTTTTGGCAGAGAGAGAGAGAATGAGAGACAGATGAGCAAGAGTGAGCGATGGGAGGAGAGAGAGAGATAGAATCATAAGCAGGCTCCACGCTGTCAGTGCAGAGCCTAATATGCAGCTTGGTCCCACACACTGTGGAATCATAACTGAGCTGGAATATAGAGCCAGATGCTTAACCGACTGAGCCATTCAGGTGCCCCTGGAGGTAAGCACCTCTAACACTGTGGTATAATCGCCAGGGAAGAGGTATATGTACATGCATTAACCAAAATTAGCTATGTAGCTGTGAATCCCATTTCTGGTCATCTAGTGATACGAGCATTTCTCTAGGTCATAAATGTTCTGCAGGGCTATGAATTTTAAAGTGCACATAGCATGCCATAACCTATTTAAACACTGCTATTGATCATTGAGGGTGTTCCATTTTCTTGCTTCAATTAGTTGCTACAAGTAGAATTAGCTTTTCATGGTCTAGACACAGTTTAGTAAATGTCAATTAAAAAATAAAAAGAACTGCAGCCGGTAATGTGAGGCGTAGGAACACGTATGACCAGATTTGGCTTCACCTTGTCTATTGCTGGCAGTCTTTACATCCTTCTCTCCCTCATCCTCTTTTTCTCCTCCTTGACCCACAACCCTCACCTCTTTATTGCTCCTTCTTCTCATCCTCCTTTCTCTGTCTATACTGGCCTCCTTGCTTCCCATCAGTACACACGTTCACAATCCTGCTTTGGGGAATTCATGGGTCCCTCTGCCTAGATCACCTTCCTGTCAGCAGGTAGTTCTCTCATTTCCTTGAGGTATTTATTGAACTGACACCATTTTCAGCAGGACCCTCTGTGTCTAGTATTTCACCCTGTCTAGTATTTCACACCCCCTCCCCCAATTCTTCTATCCTCTCCAAGATGTATTTCCTTTTTTTCCCCATTCATTATTCTCTACCATAGTTTCTATTTCCATTATCTTTGTCAGTCCCCCCACTGGACTATTAAGCACCAAGATCACAATGATCCTTGCTCCTTTTGTTCACTAGTGGATCCTCAGGGCGTAGACTGTGTTGTCTCACTCTAAATGCTCCAAAAGTTTTTATTGAATGATTCAATGAATCAACATCACTCCTTCTTTCTTATGAAAGTTTTATAATTTTGTACTTTACACTTACATCTATGATCCATTTGAGTGAATTTTTATATAAGTTATGAATTTAGGTCAAGGCTTCTCTTAATTAATTAAACAATGAACCGATTAATTAAACAATTAATTACTTAGTTCATTGATTACTACTGCATACGAACACTTAATTGTTCCAGTAACACTTGATGAAAGACTATATCCCTTTTTCTATTAGGTTGGCTATATGTCATTATCAGAAGTTGGGTGAGGATGCCTGTGTATGGGGT
The DNA here is from genome assembly GCF_046562875.1 of Panthera onca. NCBI lineage: Eukaryota > Metazoa > Chordata > Mammalia > Carnivora > Felidae > Panthera > Panthera onca. Next base: position 7,455,853 of record NC_138358.1, on the reverse strand, counting down.
CAGTTTCTGGATTCTCTGTTCTATCTCTTGACCTGTGTCTCCATCTTTCTTCAATATCACACTGCCTTGATTACGGGAGGTTTATATTGAGTCTTAAAATTGTGCAACATGAGTTCTCCAACTTGGTTATTTTTCAGAGCTGTTTGGCTGTTCTAGTTCCTTTGTCTTTTCACACACATTTTAGAATCAGCTTGCTGATATCCACAAAACAATCCTGGGATTTCGACTGGGATTATGTTGAATCTCTAGATCAAGTTGATAATTGACATCTTACTAGCGAGGCTTCCATGGGTAGATATGGTATATCTCTCCATTTATTTATATCTTCCTTGATTGATCCAATCAGCCTTCTGTGGCTTTTAGCATACAGATCCTGTGCATGGCTGTTAGATTTAAATGTAAGTATTTCAATGTTTGGTGTGATAATAAATGGTTCTTTAAAAGCATTTCCTATTCTAATTGTTCATGGCTTATGTATAACAATACAACTGAGTTGTATATATTGAGCGTGTATTCTGGGGCTTATTTAATTATCTTTGAGTTCTAGAAAACTGACGTATACCCCTTAGAATTTGTTTCATGTTGATAACCCCATGATTTACGAGTCACGGCAGTTTTCAGGGCACCTTGATGGCTCCATCAGTTGATTACCAGACTGCTGGGTTCAGCACCTCAGGTCATGGTCCCATGGTCAGGGGATTGAACCCCGTGTGGGACTCTGTGCTAAGCATGGAGCCTGCTTAAGCTTCTCTCTCTGTCTTTCTCTCTGTCTCTTTCTCTCCCCGTCTCTGCTCATTCTCTCTTTCCAAAATACAAATTGAAAAATAAATAAATAAAAGAATCGAGATAGTTTTTATTTTTACTTTTTCCAATCTGAAAGCCTTTTCTATGCCTTTTTGTGAACATGCCACACTTGTAATCAGGGGAGGTACTGGTGTTTATGTCAATTTGTACACAGAACTGGAAGATTCCTTGCTTGTATTGTCTCCTTCCTTGGATTTCTCCCAAACTTTCCCCAATCAAAATAGGATTCAGAGGGACCCTATTCTAGTTTCGGTTCAAGATGGCTGTGTAGGACAGCCTTGAACTCAACTCCTCCAAGGTGAAAGAAGATTCCAACTACCTCCATATTGACCTTAAACTTTCCAATTGATTAACTATTTCTTTCCAGCTTCTCTCCTTCTTTATGATTCTTTATTTTTGAGACAGAGGGAGACAGAGCGCAAGGGGGGGGACGGGCAGGGATAGCAGGGGACATAGAATCTGAAACAGGCTCCAGGCTCTGAGCTGTCAGCACAGAGCCCAATGCGGGGCATGAACCCATGAACCATGAGATCATGACCTGAACTGAAGTAGGATGCGTAATTAGCCAAGCCACCCAGGCACCCCCTCCCCACCCTCAGCTTATCTCTTAATTCAGGATCCTGAAAGCAAAGTATCACTTAATGGGAACTGAATCTACCGCTCTAGTAATAAGGACAGCCTGAGCCAATAAGACTCCACCCTCAAGCCCAAGACAATGACCAACCTGACCTTAGTGACCACCTGTGTATACCTACCTCTTTTTGTCCACATTTTCCTTACATAAACCTGAAAGTATTTTCAGCACGTTAGAGAGAGTCTTTGATGTGAGTCTGCTGCATTTCTTGTGTCAGCTTCTGAATAAATTTCCCATTTGTTTCACCTCCACTAGTTCCTTTGAATTGCGATCTTGTCAGTAATGGGTAGCCAAACCTCACCTTTTTTGGGTCCCCTGGAGCTAGGTGCTCTTGTTCCTGAACTCCCTGACTACGTTTCTGTTGAACCAGCCAGAAGGTGTACTTCCAGTTTGTCCAGCTCCCTAGGGATTGCACCCATTGATATAACAATTCCTCCTGAGGAGCTGAGGACTGACTGCACAGATTGTGCCTAACAAAACATAGAAAATTGAAAGACAGAAAAGAAAGAAAACAGCAAGACACAGAGACAGTAACAAAGGGAACACTCACCCCTAACGTTGCCAAGGGCAGTTGGGGAAGGACCAGGAACAGACTACTCTGTCTTTGGGCAGAAAAAAGAAAGAAAAAAAAAACTGCAGTTTGAAAAGAGCAAATGTCATATAAAAGAGAGCACTAGAACTCTGTCAATGACAGAGGAGCCATAGGAGTTCTCTCTGGGTCATAGAGACGGGAGAATGGCAGGGTTACATTTTACATCCACATTTTTTAATGTTTACTTCTTTTTGAGAAGCAGAGAATACAAGCAGAGCAGGGGCAGAAAGAGGGGGACAGAAGATTAGGGAAAGGCTCTACACTGACACCATCAAGCCCAATGTGGTTCTAAATTCATGAACTTATGAAATCATGACCTTAGCTGAAGTCAGATACTCCATCCACTGAGCCCCCAGCTGCCCCACATTCTCCATCCACCTTAAAAGCTTAGACCAGAGCACGGTCCAGTTGCTGTAGCTGGCCTGCTGCCTCAGTAAGTTCCAGGCACACAATACACACCAGCCCCAATTGCACTGGACACACACACCCATGGCATGCTTTCTCCCCTTAAACAATGCACTTTAAAGAGGAACTAGCATATAAAAAGAGCCATTCCTGGACTGTAACCCACCTCAGCTCCCACGGCCCCTTCAGGGCACCCTCTCAGTGGAAAGTCCTGGTACACCCTAGTTTATATCCACTTCAGCTGCAACTATATTGGCAAGGTATCCTCTGCATGTACAGCCCCCGGTGCCTTCAGCTTGTACCCACTTTAGCTTCACCTATCTTGCCCAGGAACCGTCTGCATAGAGAGATCAAGGACAACCTGATCCCCAGACTGCTTACGTTCTAGCCACCCTGTACAGGGCACCTATACACAGCACCCCAGCATGCCTCACCTTGCAATCATTTCAGCTTCAGCTGTCCTGCCAGGGTACCCTCAACACACAGAATCCTGGGACACCCCAGTCTGCCTTCACTTCAGCTTTAACTATCCTGACAGGGCGCCTGCTATGTAGAAAGCCCCAGGATCCCCAGTCCATGCAAGCCACGGCTTCAGCCAGCCAGCCAATGTCACCAACTAGCACACAGAGTCTACCCAGGGGGACAATCATATATAAGACAATTCCTTCAAGTGTAGGAGGAGTAGCTGCTCTGCCTCATCTATAGAAACAAATGCAGAAAGGTAAGCAAAATGGAGAGACAGGGAAATATGCTCCAAAAGAAAGAACAATAAAAAAACCAGAAAAGAGCTGACATAGAGGTAAGCATTGTGCCTCAATTAAATAAAGAATATAAATTAATGATTGTCAAGATGCTTGCCGGGCTGCAGAGAAAAGGGAAGAAATAAGTGAGACCCTTAATTAAGAGATAGCAAACACACACAAAATCAGAGTTCAAGAAGATAATAGCTGAAAAGTAAAAAAAAAAAAAAAAAACAAACACTAGAGGGAATCACCTGTAGAAGACGGCATGTGGAAGGACATATCAGTGATATGGAAGACAGATAAGGGAAAGCACCCCAAATAAACAGCAGTTGTTCTGTAAGGCCCGATAACTTATTATTCCACATTTAGAAGAGCAAAGGTAGAAATGGTGAACTTTACATGTGTTACTATGGCTATCACGTAATATTATTTGATATCCACGAATTTTAAGCAAATATACAACTTTAGGAAAACAACTTTAGGTTTCTAAGTTTCCCTTTTACTCTTAAAAAATATTTTGTGCCTGAAATTTTTAGTTTCCCTGAAATGAGCTGCTGATACTGGCCATAGATAAAACCATGAAAATCCAATGTATATCCAGTCACTGCCCTGTGAAATCAAGTAAAAAACAGAAGATTGTTTTATGTTTCCTGTCTTAAATTATTTATTGTTATAAGGGTTTTCTGTTTTGGGGAGCCTGGGTGGCTCAGTGGTTGAGTGTCCGACTTTGGCTCAGGTCATGATCATATGGTCTGTGAATTCGAGCCCCACGTCAGGCTCTGTGTTGACAGCTCAGAGCATGAAGCCTACCTCAGATTCTCTCTCTCTCTCTCTCTCTCTCTCTCTCTCTCTCTCTCTCTCTCTCTGTCTCTTTCTCTGCCCCTTCTCTGCTCATGCTGTGTCTCTGTCTCTCTGTGCAAAATGAATAAACAATAAAAACATTTTAAGAGAGTTTTATGCTTATTTATTTTTGAAATATAGAAAGATAGAAAGAGGGAGAGAGAGAGTAAGAGAGCACAAGGTCGGATGGTGCAGAGAGACATGGATACACAGAACCCAAGCAAGATTCAAACCCTGAGCTGCAACGCAGACCCTGATGCTGATCTAGAACTCATGAACCATAAGATCATAACCTGAGCTGAAATTAGATTCTTAACTGACCCAGCCAAACTTGCACCTAGTTTCTTTCTTTTTTAAATGTTTATTTATTTATTTATTTATTTATTTATTTATTTATTTATTTATTTATTTATTTATTTTTAAAATTAATTTTTGGTGTGTGTGTGTGCGTGTGTGTCTCCATCTGTGTGTGTGTGTGTGTGTGTGTGTGTGTGCGTGAGAGAGAGAGAGAGAGAGAGAGGGAGAGAGAGAGAGAGAGAGAGGGAGAGGGAGAGGGAGAGGGAGAGAGATGGAGGGAGACAGGGAGAGAGAAAGAGAGAGAGACAGTGGAGCGAGACAGAATGAATGGGGGAAGGGCAGAAGAGCAGGAAATACATAATCTAAAGTAAGGTCGAGACTTTGACCTGTCAGCAAGGGTCAGAAATTGGGCTTGAACTCATGGACCATGAGATCATGATTTGAGCTGAAGATGAAAGCTTAACCATCCAGGAAGCATCCTCAAATAAGTGTATTTATCTATCTGCTTTCAAACAAGCCAAATTAACAGAGAGATGGCAATCTAATCTTCACAGATATGTGTGATGAATAAATTTGTCCATCAGAATGTTTTGAACTAATCACCACCGTATCAAAGTTAGAATGGATTTTTACAGTATCCGGTTTACTTTCTTAAAATGTTCTCACTTTGCCCTTGTTTAGCTCTCAATCAATAAAAGTAAATAGATTATTTTCTCATCTGATCAATTATCTTTATAGCAACCCTCCACTAGATTCTTCCTATGGAACCATTATTTTGTCCTGCGACCTTTTTTTTTTTTTTTTTTTTTTTTTTTTTTTTTTTTTTCCATCTGGCCTTATTTGAGTTTTTCTCTACATTTCTAGCATTGGCAAAACTGAGTATCTTGTCTTTGATGCCATGCTTCCAACCATGCTGATGAAATCTTTCACATCATATTACCTCAAGTTCATGGAGATTAGACAAGTTTCATGGCTCCTCCAAGGTTTGTTTGTGGTTTTGAATGGTACAGTACTGGGGAGAATTAGATTAGTCTTACAAAATTTGTTTCCCCAAAGCTGCACTAGCACATACTGATAGTACATATTAGAGTCAAAGTCCATATAAATTGGTTACTGAGTGTTACTTAACGTGAAGTTTACATACAAGCCAGAAAAAACAAAAAACAAAAAACAAAAAACTCTGGTATTGGGCTCCTGGGTGGCTCAGTTGGTTAGGCCTCCAACTTTTGATTTTGGATCAGGTCATGAGATCATGGTTTCATGAGTTCAAGACCTGCATCAGGCTCTGTGCTCACAGCATAGCGCCTGCTTGGGATTCTCTCTTTCTCTTCCCTCTCTGCCTTTTCCACACACACACTGTCTGTGTCTCTCTAAAAGGAAATAAAAGTCTTCTAAAAAAAAAAAAAAAAAAAAAAAACTTCTGGTCTCATTAATTTATAAGTGACAGGGAAATTGTCAAATGTTGTTTTACAGAGAAAACACAATTCCAGTATACTCTTTATATCGTGCTTAAAACTGCTTATTTTGAATTAATTATTGAACACAAAGTGTTCCTTGCTCTTGAATAAAATCAGTGTTCTGTCTTAGAAGGATACTGCGTGAACGCTACAAAAGAGGCAGGGAGTGAAGACCAATGCAAGATTGAAACAAATGATGAACGTGGGTAACACCACTGATGTGACTGGCCATATAATTTTATTTATGTTTGCTTGATTTGGGTGTTCTGATTCTTAGTTATTAGGCAATAATAGAGACACTCCTACTGAAATGAGCCCAGCTGGAAATAATGAATCACCCCAACTCACCTGTCACACGTTGGTAGCCATCTGTGCATCTGGCAATCTTTGGAAAATCCATATCTGCTAATTGAATGAGAAACATGTAATTTAAATCCTTTATCTTACATCGGACCACCATCTCCCTATTCCTGCCTTGGTACCTGCAAGAAGATTCTCTTTCATCTTCCCCTGGAGCATCGTCTACCAAATCTTGCTGGGAATATTTATCTTTCCATCTCCCTGGGAGCCCGATCTCCATCATCTTGCCTAGGAAGGACACCTTGGGACATCCTTCCAGAAAGCATCTTCTCCAGCATTTTGCCTAGGAATGCAAGTCCCTAATCCTTCCAAGAATAGTGGTCCCCTACATCTTTCCTGGGACCTAAATTTCTGTCTTCCTGCCTGGGAATGCCAACTCCATCATTCAGAGAGGAAGCAAGGCCTCCCTCATTCTGCTCTCAGCCACTGTTTCTCTCATTCTGCCTGGTAGCACAGTATCCATCACTCACGTTGAATGGCCTTGAAGGCCATTTCCACCATTTTTCCTGGGAGCAGCATTTTGGTTGTCATGTTTGCTGGCACTGTCTATGTCATCATCCTGGGAGCACTGTATCCTTCATCCTGCATGAATGTGAGGTATCCCTGATCCTCCTGGGAGGACAGTCTCCTTCATTCTGCTTTCCAGTGTGATCTCTGTCATACTTCCTGGGAGTACAACCTATGATATCTTCTATAGGGGATGAAGTCTGGCATACAGCCTGGTAGCCTGATTTCTTTCATCCTAATTGGGAGCTTCCTGTCCCTAGTCTTTTTTTTTTTTTTTTTTTGAATGCGATTTTTGTTGTTTTACCTTGGGGTGCCATCTCTGTCACCATGCCTGCAGCTATGATCTCTGTCTTTCATGTCGGAAGCGCCATGTACATCATAATGGTGGCGCGCATGGTATCTTCAACCTGCCTGAGATCACGTTATCCACCATTGCCTGGGGATATGAACTACCTCATCCTGCCTGAAATCACCATTTTGTCATCCTGTGTAGGAGTGCAAAATCTCTTATCCTGTGTGGCCGTGCATTCTCCATCATTCTTTCTGTGAGCTCATCCTTATTATCCTGCCTGAGAGCATGAAATCATTCATCGTACCTAAAAGCGCCTTGCCCTTCATTATACTTTGCAGTGCGATTTCCTTCAATTTTCCTGGGAGCACCATCTACCTTAGCCAGCCTCTGATCATGATCCACATCATGCTCCCCTGGTTTGCTGTCTCTGCTGTACTGCCTCTGAGTGCTGTACCCTTCCTTCATCCTATCTGGGAGCACAATCTCCTTAAACCTGCCTGGGATGTCAGTCGCTGACATCCTGCCTGGGAGTGCCTTCTATGTCATATTTGCTGGTATCATGTTCTCCACCATCCCGGCTTGGGATACAGTCTCCATCATCTTTCCATGGAGCACCATGTCTATACTCTGGTCTGGCAGCACAATATGTGACATCCTGCCTGCCTAGGAGTCCTGTATCCATCCTCCTGCCTCGAAGGGTCCTCTTCTTCATGATGCCTGGGAATGCAATCCCATAATCCTTCTTACAAGCACGATCTCTGTAATTCTGTCTGAAGGAATACCTCCAATTTATTATCTTGGAGAGCATTCTTGGTTGCCCTGAATGGGATCATTGTCTCCTTTATCCTTTTGGGAACAGATCTCCATCATCTTGCCTTGGAGCTCCCTCTTTCTAATCGTACCTAGTAGCATGTTCTCCGAATTCCCACCCTGGAGCACAGTCCACAATTCCTACCTGAAAATGCCTTCTCCTTAATACTGACCGAGAGCAAGAAACCATCGTTATGCCTAGAAAGGCTGCCTCTGTCATCGTGCCAGGGAACACAGTCTCCACCAGCCTGCCTAGGAGCAGTTCTACCTCATTCTGCTTGAGATAGCAATGCCAGTCATAATTAAGAGCTCCAAATGCATCATCCTATCTGAAAGCAAGTTCTGAGACATACTGCCTGGAACACAATCCTTATCATCCTGCCCAGGAGCTCCATTTCAGTCGTCCTACCTGGTAACACAATACCTTTCATCTTGCCTCAAAGCACCTTATGGTCGTTTACACTGCTAGAGCAATCATCCTCATACTGCCTGGGAGATCTGCCTCCATCATCCTGTCTGGTTGCCAGGGAGAAGGATGTGTTTCATCCTGACCTGGAGTTCTGTCTATGGTTCCTGCCTGGGAGTTCTTTTGTCATCCTTCCTTGGAGGTTTATCCCCACATCTTGCCTAGGAAGGTCATCTCTGACATCCTGCCAGGGAGCACATCTGTCTCATTCTGCATTGGTTGAATTTAGGATAATCTCTTTCTTCTTGCCCTGGGACATTTTCTTACAGCCCAGCCTGGAGCACGTATCCCTCACCCTTCCTGGGAGTGTGATCTCCATCATCTTGCCTCAGAATGCCAACTCTGTCATCCTTCCAGCGAACATTTCTGCCAACATCTTCCCTGGGAGCCTGTCTCCCTCATCGTGGCTGGAAGAAGAGTCGCCTCCATCTTTCCTGGGACCTCCAACTCTGTCATCCTGTCCAGGAGCGCCAAATATGTCATGCTGGCAGGAAGCTGAATCTCATTTGGAGCACCGTTTCTTTCATCTTGCCTTGTAGTGCAATATACTCATCCTGCTTGGAAGTCCTTATATGCCTTTTTGCCTGACAGCACCATATCCATCAATCTTCCTGGTTGTGTGGCCACAAGTGAGGGTAGTCACCTTCATCCTGTTTTTCGGCATGCTCTCTGTCTCCCTTCCTGGGAGCAAAATGTACATCATCCTATTTATAGGATCATCTCCAACTTCCAGTCTGGGAGCCTCTTTTTCAGTCATCCTACCTGAGAGCATGATTTCCTTTATCCCATTTTGGAGTGCCCTCTCCATCGTCTTTTTTTTTTTTTTTTTTTGGCGGGGAAGAGGTACATGATTTGTTTTGTTTTACCTGGGAGTGCCATCTCCACTAGCCTGCATGGGGCACGATCTCCATTCTTCAGGGTGGAAATGCCATTCTGTCATTGTGACAGGGTGTTTGGTCTCTGCATCCTGCCAGGGAACAGGATATTCACCAACAACTTGGGACACAAACTTCACCATCCTTCCTGAAAGCGCCCTTTTGCTAGCATGCATAGTAGAGCAATATCCCTTATCCTGTGTAGGAGCACCTTGTCCATCATCCTTTTTGTGAGTGTCATCCGCATAATCCTGCCTAGAGAAGCATATCCTTCATCCTACCTGAGAGAGCAGTGTCCTCATGATCCTGAGAGTGTGATTTCCTTCCACCTGCCTGGGAGTGCCTTCTACCTTTTCCTGCCTCAGAGCCCAATCTCTGTCATGCTCCCTTGGTGCACCATGTCCTTTATCTTGCCTGGTCATATGATCTCCTTCAACCTGCCTTGGTCTCAGTCATCAACATCCTGCCTAGGAGCACCCTTTAAGTCATCCTTCCTGGTATGCTGTTCCCTGTCATCCTGCCTCAGAACGCCATCTCCATCTGTTGCCAGGGACCACCGGTAGCCCGATCTCCTTCCCCTGCCTTGGACTCAGTCTCTGACATCCTGTGTGGGAGCACCTTCTACATCATCCTTCCTAGTATCCTTTTCTCCATCATGCTGCCATGGAATGCCATCTCCATCATCCTGCCATTAAGTCTGTATGCATCCTACTGCCTTGGGAGCAGTATGCCTGTCATCCTGTCTTCCTAAAAGTGCTGAGTACGTCCTCCTTCTGGGAAAGGCCATATCCTTTATCATGCCATGGAAATCAATCTCCCTCTCATGATTGGAAGCATGTATTCTGTCATTGTGGCCTGAGGAAGATCTCTGACATATGTTCTGGGAGAGTGATCTCAGTCTTTTTGCCTGGGAGAATATCATCTCTGTTCTCCTTTTGGAAATCTAATTCACGTCATTTTGTCTGGGAATATCATCATGGTCATCCTTTATGGGAGCATAAACTCCCAATCCCCACCATGCAGCACAGTCCAGTTCCTGCCTGAGAGTCACTTCTCTGTCAGAGTGACTGGGAGTGATAAACCCTTGTCCTGCCTTGAAAGGCTGTATATGGCATCTGCTCAGGAAGCACTATCTCTCTCATTTCGCCCAGGAGAATTTCCCCCTCATCTTGCCTGCTATAGTGATTGTCTCTGTCATCAGGTCTGGTAGCACCAACTCTGTCATCCTGGTAGGAAACACAACCTATCTCTTTCTTCCTTGGAGCGGTGTTTCTCTCATCATGCCTGGGAGTGCATTATCCCTTATCCTGGCTTGGATAAGGGATATTTTCTGTCCTTTTGTCTGGGAGCTCCATTACCATCATCCTCACTGGGAGCACCTTCTTTGTCATCCTTCTGGGGGTGACAAATCCATCATCCTCCCTGTGTGTGTGGTCCCTCTGATCCTCCTGGGAGGGCAGTCTCCACCATCCTGCTTTACAGCGTGTTCTCTGTCACCCTGCCTTGGAGCACGATGTACGTTATCCTGTTTACAGGAAGATCTCTGACATCCAGTCTGGGAGTGTTATTTTGATCATAATACCTCGAAGTGAGACTTCCTTAATCCTACATGGGAGCGTCTCCTCCATAAGTCTTTTGGGAATGTGATATGTGTTGTTGTATCTTGCAGTTCCATCCCCATCACCCTGGATTTGGACACCATCTCCGCCTGACAGGTTGGAAGTGCCATCTCCATCATCCTGGCAAGGTGCCAGGTATCCGCATTCTGCCAGGGAACATGATATCCAACGTTGCCTGGGGACAATAACTCCATCATCCTGCCCAGGAACACAATTTTGTCATCCTTCCTTAGAGCTCACTATCCCTTTTCCTGTGTTGGAGCGCTTTCTTCATCATCCTGGCTGGCAGCACAATTTCATTCACTCTACTTCAGGGTGCTGTGTCTTCCATCATGCTTGGCAGGATGATTTCCTTAGAGCTGCTTGGAGGGCAGTCTACCATATCCTGCCTTGGAGCAGACTCTTCATCATGCTCTCTTGGTCTGCTGTGTCTGTTGCGCTTCCTGGGAGCACAGTATGCTTCAGCCTACCTCCGAGCAAAACCTCCGTCAACCTTCCTGGGAACCAAGCATCCGATGTCCTGCCTCGGGGTGCATTTCACCTCACCTTTACTGCTATCGTGTTCCCCACCACACTGACTTTGAACACTGCCCCATCATCTTGCCATGGACCAGGATCTCCATCCTCCTCCTCCCTGGGAGCATTATCTCCTTCAACATGCCTGGGCCACCTTCTCTTTCATCATACCTGGGAGATTTGTGTCACTTAACTTGCCGAGGAGTGCAATCCTCATCCTCCTTTGGAGCACAGAATCCATCCTTCCTGGGAGCATGATCTCCTTCAATTGGCTTGGGAACCCAGTCTCTGATCTCCTGCCTGCCTGGGAATGCCCCCTACATCATTCTCCTGATATCATATTTGCCATCACCCTGCCTTGGAAAACCATCTCCATCATTTTGGCATGGAGGGCCATCTCGGTACACCTGCCTGGCAGTACTGTATCTGTCATCACGCCTGCCTGGGAGTGCTTTGTATGTCTTCCTGCCTGGAGGCTTGATGTTACTCATCCTGCTGTAAGTACTGCCTCGGTCCTCCTGACTGGAAGACGCATCTCCTTCAGGATGCCTGAGAACACAGTCTCTCTCATCACATCCAGTAGCACAGTCTCTGCTGTTCTGACGAGAGGAAGATCTCTGACAAATGCCTGAGAGAGCCATCTCAGTCTTCCTTCCTGGGATAGTCATGTCCATTCTACTTTAGGGAAGGTGATTTCCAATATCTTGACTGGGAGTGCCCTCTTTTCATCCTGACTCACAGCATGAATTCCTAGTTTCCTTTCTGGAGTGCAGTCGATGCTTCTTACCTGAGAGGACTTTCTCCCTCATACTGACTGGGGTCAAGAAACCATCACACTGCCTAGAAAGGCTGCGTTGTTATCCTGCCAGCAAGCACCATCTTTGTCATCCTGCTAGGAGGGCTTCTACCTCCTCCTGCCTCGGGGAACGATGGCCTGCTTCATGCTTTGGAGCACCAGCTGCATCATCCTGCCTGGAAACAAGTTCTCAAGCATACTGCCTGGAACATGATGTAAGCGACCCTGCCTTGGAAACGCCATTTCAGCCATCCTACCTACCTGGTAGTGAAATATCCCTCATTTTCCTCAGAGCACCTTACAGTCATTCAAGCTGTTAGAACAATTATCCTCATCCTGCCTGGGAGCACCATCTCCAACACCCTAATTCAGTGCCTGGGATATTGCTCTTTTAATCCTGCCTTTGAGTGCCATCTACGAATCCTACCTGGAAGTGCGTATCTGTAATTCCTCCTAGTAGTGAAATCTCCATATCATGTCACAGAGAGCCATGTCCGTTATCCTTCCAGGGAGCATCTTTTCCAACATCTTCCCTAGGAGCGTATATCCCTCATCCTGTCTTGAGTGGATAACTCCACTTTATCTTGCCTGTGACTGCCATCTTAATCATCCTACCTGGCAGCACCATATCTGTCATCCTGGCAGGAGGCACCATCCCTCTTCTTTTCCTTGGAGAAAATCTTCTCTTATCCTGCCTTTTAGCACAATACCCCTCATCCTGCCTTGGAGGGTATTTTCTGTCATTTTGCCTGGGAATGCGGCATCCTTCAGCTTGCATGAGTATGTGATCTTGATCTTCCTGCCGTGCAGACTCCTTCTTCCTGCCACGCTGTGTGGGCTCTATCACCCTTCCTGGAAGCATGATCTACATCAGTCCGTTGAGACGATTTTTGACATCCGGCCTGGGTGTGTGACTTCAGGCAATCCTATCTGAGAGCGTCATGTACTTCATCGTACCTGGGAGCATCCTGACCCACCATTCTTTTTGGGAATGCAATTTCTGTTGTTTTACCTTGGAGGGACTTTTCCTTCATCTTTCCTGGTGACACGATCTCCATCTCGCAGGTTGGAGGAGTCATTTCTGTCATCGTGGTGGGGAGCATGGTATCTGAATCCTGTTCAGGACCATGATATCCACCATTTCCTGGGGTCACAACCTCTGCCACCCGACCTCCAAGTGTCGTTTTTTGGCATCCTGCCTAGGAGCGCAATATCCCTTATCCTCTGTGGAATGCCTTTACCGTCCTGTATCCTGTATGTGCAGTCTCTGTTACCCTGCCTGGGAGCATATCATTCATCCTACTTGAAAGCGCTGTGTCCTTCATTTTGCCTGGGTGGGTGATTTCCTCCTACCTGCCTAGGAGTGCCATCTAACTTAGTTTGTCAGAGTGTGAACCTATCGTGTTCCCTTAGTGTGCCATGTCTGTCCTGTTGTCTGGGAACACCACGTACCTCCTCCTGTCTAAGAATATGATTTCCTTCAACCAGCCTGGGAATTCTGCTTTTGACATTCTGACTGTGAGAGCCTTCTATGTCATCCTTCCTGTTATCATAGTCCCTGTAATTCTATCTTGGAACGACTTCTCCATGAACATGCCATGGAGGACCATCTCAGTAACCCGACCTGGAAGCACTATATCTGTCATCCTGTATGCCTAGAAATCATTTGTACGTCATCCTTCCTCCATGGGTGATCTCTCATCCTCCTTCAAAGTGCCCTCTCCTTCTGCCTGCCTGGATTGGTGATCTCCTTCATCGTGCCTGGGATTGCAACCTCCCTCATCATGCCTGGGAGCACAATCTTGTCATTCTGCCTCAGGGAAGATTTCCAACGTAGTTCCTGGGCATGGATCTCAGTGTCCCTGTAGGGAAAGTCATTTCTCTTATCTTTTTGGGAAATTGACTTCCATTATTTTGCCTGGTAGTGCCCTCTTTGTCATCCCATCTGGGAGCAGAATCTCCTACTTCCTGTTGTGTAACACACTATGATTCCTGCCTGAAAATCCCTACTCCATCATACTTACTGGGAGTGCAAAACCATCTCCATACCTAGAAACACTGTCTCTGTCCTCTTTACGGGGGCACCAATCCATGTCTTCTTGCCTGGGAGCATTCTCCTTCTTCCTGCCTGGGAGAAATATGACCAGTCATCATGCTTAGGAGCACCAACAATCATCGTGCCTGGTAGTAATTCTCCGATGTACTGTATGTAACACAATCTCCATCAACCTTCCTGGGAGTGCTGTTGTGGCCACCCTACCTGGTAGCATAAAATCCCTAATCATGCCTCAGAGTGCCTTATGGTCATTGATCCTGGTAGAGCAATCACCATCATCCTGCCTGGGAACACCATCAGCCTCTTCTTGCCTCTGTACCTGGGACAATGATCTCTTTCATCCTGCCATGGAGAGACATCTACGAATCCTGCATGGGGGTGCTTATTCGTCCTTCCAGAAAATGCAGTCTCCACCATCCTGCCTCAGATTGCCGTCTGCATCATCCCACCAGAGGGCATCTTCCCCAACACCTTGCCTGGGAACACGTCTCCTTGATCTTGCCTGGAAGAATGGTCCCCTTCATCTTGCAAGGAACCGCCAACTCTTGTCATTCTGCCCAGGAGGACCAAATCCTTTTCATCCTGGCAGAAACCACCATCTCCCGCGTTCTACCTTAGGGCACCATTTCTCTCATCTTGCCTGGCAGTGCAATGTCCCTCATCCTGCTTCAGAGGTCTTTATCGACATTTCGCCCTGGGAGAGCCATATCTGTCATCCTGCCTGGGTGGATGGTCTCCTTCTCCCTCTTGACCTGAAGGAGTTCAGTGTCCTTCATCATGCCTTATAGCATGATCTGTCATCCTGTCTGGAAGCATGCTCTTCATCCTGTTCAGATGACGATCCCCAACATCCACCATGGAACTGTGTTTTTTGTCATCCTTCCTAGGAGTGCTATTTCTTTCATCTACTTGGGAGCATCCTCTCCCTCATACTTTGTGGGAACATGTTTTCTGTTCTTTTACCTGGGAGTGCTTACTGGGGCATGACCTCCATCCTTCAGGGTAGGAGCTCAAGCTCCGTCATTGTGGTGGGGAGCATGGCATCTGCATACTGAATGGGAACACGATATCCACTCTTACCTAGGGACACAAACCCCATCATCCTGTCTGAAAGTGCCATTCTGTTATTTTGCCTAGGAGCGCAATGTCACTGTAGGGACCATTTCTCCACCATCCTTTTTGAGATTTAGTCTCCATCATCCCTTCTGAGAGCAAGGTATCATTCACCCTACCTGAGAGCTACAAGTTCTTCATTAGGCCTGGGAGTCCTATTTCCTTCAAACTGACTAGGAGCACTGACTATCTTCTCCTGTCAATTGTGAACTCCATCATGCTCCCTTGGTGTGTCGTTTCTTTCATACTTCCCAGAAGCCCTATGTCCTGCTTTCTGCCTGGGACCATCATCTCCTTCAACCTGTTGGGGGAACTCAGTCTCGAAATCCTGCCTGGGAACTCCTTCAACGTCTCCATTTCTGGTATCGTGTTACATGTCACCCTGCCTTGGAACGCCATATTCATCAACCTGGCCATTAGGTGCCATCTCGGGTTTACTCCCTGGGAGCACTATATCCACCATTTTGCCTGGTGAGGAGTATTGTGGAGGTCCCCCTGCCTGGAGGCCTTATTTCTTCCATCGTCCGTGGAAGTGCTGGCTCTGTCTTCCTGCCTGTAAGGGGGATTTGTTTCTTGATGCCTTGAAATGCACTTTCCCTCAACATGCCTGGGAGCGTGATCTCTGTCATTCTACCTAGAAGAGGATCTCCAACATATTAGTTGGCAGAGCAATCCTGGTCTTCATGCCTGGGAGCATTTTCTCCTTTTGGGAATGTGATTTCCATCATTTTGCCTGTGAGCACCCACTTTGGCACCCTGACCGGGATCATGATCTCCTACTTCCCACCTTGGAGTGAAGACTACAACTCTTGCCTGACAGTGCCTTCTGCCTCATACTGTCAGGGAGAAAGAAATTGTCATCATGACTAGAAAGGCCACCTCTATCATCCTGCCAGGGGGCACTATCTCTTTCATCTGGCTTAGGAGTGCTTCTCCCTTGTCCTGCCTTGGAGAGTGATGTCCTTCATCCTATTTTGGAACTACAGGGTAATCCAGCGTGGAAACGAGGTATGAGACATACTGTCTGGAACATGATCTCTGTCAACCTGTCTGGCAGCGTTTTCCTCATACTACCTGATAGCACCATATCTCACATCCTGCCACGGAGTGATGTACAGTCATTTACCCTTGTGGAGCAATCATGGTAATCCAGCCTCAGAGCACAATCACTAGTATCCTGCCTAGGAAGTCTGTATCAGTCATTTTACCTGGGAGCATCTTTTCCAGAATCTTACCTGTGAGTGTTGTCTCCCTCATCTTGCCTGGAAGTATGGCCCTCCTCCTCTTGCCTGGAACCACCATCTCTGTCGTTATGCCTGGGAGTGCGAACTGCTTCCTCTTGGCAGGATGAATAATCTCCCTTATTCTGCCTTGGAGCACCATTTCTGTCCTCCTGTCTGGTAATGCAATATCAGCCATCCTGCCTTGGAAGGCCGAATCTGTTAATTTGCCTGGAAGCATTATTGTCATCCTCATGCCTGGGAGTGCCTACTTTGTCAGTCTCTTTGTAGCCCTGTTTCCATCATCCTGCCTGGGGGCATGGTCTCCTTGATCCACTTGGGCAAGTAGTCTCCTTAATCCTGCTTTACAGCATGATATCCGTCACCCTGCCTAGGAGTGTGATAAACGTTATCCTGTTTAGAGCATGAACTCCAAAAGCCAGCCTGGGACAGTGGTTTTGGTCATCTTATTTCAGAGCATGATTTCCTTCATCCTATTTGGGAGTGTCCTCTCCATCACGCTTTATGGTAAAGTGATTTCTTTTGTTTTACCTGGGAATGCTCTCCATCACTTTGCTTGGCGGCATCATCTCCGTCCTTCAGGGGGGAAGCAATATCTCCATCTTTGTGGCAGGAAGCATTGTAAAGGCAGCTTGCCAGTGAACACGATATGCACCATTGCCTGGGGACATAAACTACATCATCCTACTTCAAAGAGCCATTCTTTTATGTTGCCAAGGAGTCCAATATCCCTTATCCTGTGTAGGAGCACCTGCTCTGTCATCCTTCCTGCTAGAGCAGTCACTGTCATCCTTTCTAGGACCACAATACCTTTCATCTTACCTGAGAGCGCTGTGTCCTTCATTATGCCTGTGAGTGTATTTTATTCAGCTTTCCTGGGAACACCACCTGATTTATCTTGCCTTGGAATGAGATCTCCATCATGCTTCAGTGGTGTGCGGGATCTGCTGAACTGCCTGCGAGCGCTATGTCCTTCAGGTTTATTGGGAGCATGTTCTCCTTCACCTGCCTTGGAACTCGGTCTCTGACTCATGCCTTGTAGTGTCTTCTCCCTCATTCTTCCTGGTATCATGTTCCCTGTCCTCCTGCCATGGAACACCATCCCTACCACTTTGCCATGGAGAGCACCTCAGTCTTCCAGCTTGGCAGCACAATATCGGTCATCCTGCATGCCTATGGATGCTCTGTGCAATCTCCTGCCTAGAGGGCCACCTCTTTCATGATGCCTGGGAATGCAATCCCCATCATCCTATATGTGAGCGTGATCTCCTTCACTCGGCCTAGAGGAAGATCTTCGACTTATCCTTGGAGAGCAATCGTGTTCTTCCCGCATGGGATCATCACCTCTATTCACCTTCTGGGAATGTGATTTCCATAATTTGTTCTGGGGCAACCTCTTTGTCACTCTACCTGATAATACGATCCCCTACTTCTTGCCCTGAGGCACAGTCTAGGATTCCTTACTGAGATTGCTTTCTTTGCCATCCTGACTGCGAGCAAGAAAAAAAAAAATGTCATTCTGCCTAGAAAGGCTGTCTCTGTCATCCTGTCAGGGAACACAGTGTCCATCATCCTGCCTAGGAGCGATTCTCACTCTCCTTTCTGCCTGGGAGAGTGATGTACTTCATCATAGTTAGCAGCACCAACTGCATCACCCTCCCTGGAAGCAAGTTCGTAGACACACTGTCTGGAACATGATCCTCATTATCCTGCCTGAAAATGTTTCATTCATCCTGAGAGATGACCCTTCTTTGTAGCACAATATCCCTCATCTTGCCTCAGAGCACCTTACAGTCATTTACCCCGTCAGAACAATCATCATCATCATCATCATCATCATCATCATCATCATCATCATCATCATCATTTCTGGACAGCCACCTCCACCATCCTGTTTCGGTGACTGGGAGAAGAATCTCTTTCATCTTGCCCTCAAGCACCTTCTCTGAATACTGCCTGGGAGCACTTATTTGTCTTCTTCCTGGGAGCATGATCTCCATCATCCTGCCTAGGAAGGCAGTGTCTGTCATCCTGACAGGGAGCATGTTCTACAACATCTTGACTGGGTGCTCATCTCCCTCAATCCTGCCTGGAAGAGTCGTCTCCTTCGCCTTTCCTTTGGCTGGCTTCTCCATCACACTACCTCAGTGCCTGGGAGAATGGTCTCTTTTACCCTGTCCTGGAGCATGGTGTACCAAACCCTCCTGCGAGTGGTTATCTATCTTCCTTCCTGGAACCACCGTGTCCAACATCCTGCCTCAGAAGACCATCTCCTTCATCCTGCCAGGGAGCATATTCTCCAACATCTTGCCTAAGAGAGCACCACTCTTATCCTGTCTGTAAGAGTCATTACCTTCATCTTGCCACGGACCCGCCATCTTTGTCATTATGCCCAAGGGCGCCAACTCCAGCATCCTAGAAGATCTCACTTGTTTCTCCCATCCTGCCTGGTATTAAAATATTCCTCATCCCTGTGAGGGCCTTATCTTTCATTTTCCCCAAGAGCACCATATTAATAATCTTGCCTGGGTGCATGGTCTCCCTGTTCCTCCTGACCTAAAGGATGGAAATCTCCTTCATCCTGCTTTGCAGAGTGATCTCTGTGATTCCGTTGTGAGCATGATCTATGTCATCCTGTTTCATGGACGATCTCCACTATCCAGCCTCAGAACATGTTTTTAGTCATCCTACCTAAGAGTGTTATTTCCTTCATTCAACTTTGGAGCATATTCTCCATAATCTTTTTTGGGAACGTTATTTGTATTGTTTTACCTGGATTTCCATCTCCTTCAGCCTGCCGGGGACATGAGCTCCGTCCTTCAGGATGGAAGCGCCATCTTCACCATCATGGCAGGGAGCATGGTGTCCACATCCTGCCTGGGAACATTATATGCACCATACCCTGGGTACACAGACTCCATCATCCCGGAAAGGGCCGTTCTCTTGCCTAGTAGCACAATATGGCTTATCCTGTGTCAGAGCACCTTCTCTGTCTTCCTTTTTGCAAGTGCAGTTTCCATCAACCTGCCTGAGACCATGATATCCTTCCTCCTACCCAAGAACACCATGTCTTCTATTATACCTCGGAATGTGATTTCCTTCCACCCACCTTCAAATGCCATCTACGTTAGCTCCTCTAGGAGCACAATCTTCATCATGATTTCTTGGTGTGCTGTGTCTGTTTTACTTCCAGGGAGCACAGTGTCCCTCATCCTGCCTGGTTACATGACCTCCCTCAAGCTACCTGGATACTAAGTCTCCAACTTCCTGCCTCGGAAAGTGTTTTCTTCATCCTTCCTGCTATCATTTTTCCTGTCCTCCTGTTTGGACCTTGTCTCCCTCATCTTCCTTTGGAGCACCATTGGTGTCTTTTTGCCTGGAAGTACTTAGCCGTCCTCCTGCCTGCCATGGAGTGCTGTGTCCATCCTCCTGTGTGGAGTTCCAATCTCTGTAAATCTTCCTTGGTAGTTCCATCTCCTTCCTGCAGTCTGGAAGGGACATTTTCATCATAATGCCCAGGAACACAAGCCCCCTTATCATGCCAGGGAATACAATCTTTCACATTTGCCATGTATAGAATGTCCAATTCCCCCCTCCCCCGGGATATCACTCTCTCCCTTCCTGTCTGGGAGTGTAATCTCTGATCTCCTTTCGGGAAGGTTATTTACATTATTTTACTGGGAGCACCCTTTCCATCATTCTGTCTGCGACCATGATCTCCATCTGCCGGCCTTGGAGGCTCTTCTACAATTCCAGCGTGTTAACACATTCTCTGTCATACTGACTGGGACCAAGAAACCATATTCTGTTTTGAAAGGCCATGGATATCATATTCCCAAGGAGCACCATCTCTATATCATGCTGCCTACAAGTGCATCCCTCTCTCATGCCTGGAAGAGGGATCTCCTTCATCATACCTGAGAGAGACATCTCCATCATCCTGACAGGAAGCATGTTCTCCAACCTATTGTAGGGAACATGATTTGCATCAGCCCACCTGGGAGCAATGTATTTGTCATCCTATCTGGTAATGCAGTAACCCTCTTCCCGCCTCAAATGCCTTACTGTCATTTACCCCAGTAGAGCCATCATTGTCTTCTTGCCTGAGATCCTGTCTCCATCTGAGATCCATCAGATCCTGAGATACTGTCTCAGTGCCTGCAAGAAATATCCCTTTTATCTTGCCATGGAGTGCTCTGTATGAATCCTCTTGGGAGCACTTATCCGTCATCCTCCCTGAGAACATATATATCCATCATCTTGACTAGGAAGACCATCTCCATTATCCTGAAAAGGAGCGTCTTCTTCAGAATCTTGCCTGGGGGCATGTCTCCCTCATTCTCCCTGGAAGAGTGGTCCCCATCATCTTGCCTGGGAACACCAATCCATCATCGTAGCAGGAAACATAATATCCCTCGTTCTTTTTATTATTATTATTATTTTTAATTTACATCCAAATTAGTTAGCATGTGGTACAACAATGATTTCAGTACTAGATTCCGTAGTGCCCCTTTACCCATTTAGCTCACCCCCCCTACAACCCCTCCAGTAATCCTCAGTTGGTTCTCCACATTTATGAGTCTCTTATGTTTTGTCCCCCATGTTTGTATATTATTTTTGTTTCCCTTATCTTGTGTTCACCTGTTTTGTCTCTTAAAGTCATCCTATGCGTGAATCATTTGACTTTTGTCTTTCTGTGACAAATTTCACTTAGCATAATGCCGTCCAATCCCATCCACATAGTTGCAAATGGCAAGATTTCATTCGTTTTAATAGCCGAGTAATACTCCATTGTGTGTGTATGTATGTAAGTATGTATGTATGTACGTACGTATGTATGTATGTATGTATGTATGTATGTATGTATGTATGTATACATATATATATACACACACACACATATATATAGATAAGTATGTGTATATGTATATGTATATCTATATCTATATCTATATATATCTGTATATATCTATTATCTATATATCTATATCTACATCTACATCTACATCTACATCTACATCTACATCTACATCTACATCTACATCTACATCTATATCTATATCTATATCTATATCTATATCTATCTATATCTACCTCTATCTCTATCTCTATCTCTATCTCTATCTCTATCTCTATCTCTATCTCTATCTCTATCTCTATCTCTATCTCTTTCTCTTTCTCTATCTCTATCTCTATCTCTCTCTCTCTCTCTCTCTCTCTCTCTCTATCTCTATCTCTATCTCTATCTCTATCTCTATCTCTATCTATCTCTAATCTTTTTTATCCATTCATCCATTAATGAATAGTTGAGCTCTTTCCTTACTTTAGCTACTGTTCATAGTGCTGCTATAAACATTGGGATTCATGTGTCCCTTCGAAACAGCACCCCTGTATCCCTTGGATAAATGCCTACTAGTGCAATTGCTGGGTCATAGGGTAGTTCTATTTCTTTTTCTTAGGAACCTCCATACTGTTTTCCAGAAAAGTTGCACCAGCTTGAATTCCCACCAACAATACAAAAGAGATCCTCTTTCTGTGCATCCTCACCAACATCCGTTGTTGCTTGAGTTGTTAATGTTATCTATTCTGACAGGTGTAAGGTGGTATATCATTGTGGTTTTGATTTGTATTTCGCTGATGATGAGTGAAGTTGAGCATTTTTTCATGTGTCCGTTGGCCATCTGGATGTCTTCTTTAGAGAAGTGTCTATTCATGTCTTTTGCCCATTTCCTCACTGGATTATTTGTTTTATGCATGTTGAGTTTGATAACTTCTTATAGATTTTGGATACTAATCTTTCTCTGATATGTTGCTTGCAAATGTCTTCTCCCATTCTGTCAGTTGCCTTTTAGTTTTGCCGATTGTTTCCTTTGCTGTGCAGAAGGTTTTTTTCTCTGTTTCTTTTTTGTTTTTTTGTTTCTGTTTTTGTTTTTTACATGGTCCTATTAGTTCATTTTTGCTTTTGTTCCCCTTGCCTCTAGAAATATGTTGAGTAAGAAGTTGCTGCAGCCAAGATCAAAGATGTTTTTTCCTGCTTTCTCCCTGAAAACCTCCCTCATTCTTACTTGGTGCATCATTTCCCTCATCCTGCATTGTAGAGCAAAATCCCTCCTGCTGGTTTGGAGATGCTTATCTGTCACTTTGTCTGGGAGAGCCATTGCCACCTTCTCGCCTGAGAACACCTTCTTTGTCATCCTCCTGGGAGTGCCATATCCATTATCATGCCTGGGTGCATGGTCTCCATACTCCTGCTGGGAGGGTAGCCTCCTTCACCCTGCTCTGTAGCATGATCTCTATCATCCTGCCTGAGAGAATTACCTAAGCCTTCCTGTTTAGAGGATGATCACTCATATTAAGACTGAGAGTGTGGTTTTGTTCATTCTACCTGGGAGTGCAATTTCCTTCATTCAAATTGGGAGCATCCTCTCCATCATCCTTTTTGGAAATGAGATTTACCTTGTTTTCCTTGGAGTTCCATATCCATCACCCTGGTTGTGGTCACCATCTCTGCCCCACTGGTTGGAAGCAACATTTGTGGCTTCATGGCAGGGAATGGGCTAACTACCTCCTGCCGGTAATACTATGTCCATCATTGCATGGGGACACAGATTCCATACTCCTGCTTGAAAATGCCATATTGTCATCCTGCTTTGCAGGATAAGTGACAATTTATCCTGAGGAGTTATACTTGTAATGTGCTGTGAATTCAGTATGTATTATCACATTGCTGATGCATGTGGGTATACGGGATGAGAAATAACTTTCAGTATAGGTGAAGAAGGCATTCCGTTTCTTTAAACTCCTACACAATCATGCATCGCTTTGATTGTAGTTTTAGTGAAATGTCATTTATTTCTAGATTTAAAAAATGGGTTAGTGGGCATGGGATTTGCAAAGGCACAATATAGAAATGATGTTTGCGACCTGACGGACCTAGACCTTTCCCCGACAAGTATTCCTTGTCCTATGTGGGAGTGCTCCTCCGTCATCATTCCTTTGAGCAGCAGTCGTCATCTTCCTTCATGGGAGGACATATTGTTTCTACATGAGAGCACCATGTCTTTCATTTTTCCTGAGAGTATTACCTCCTTCAAGCTTCCTTGGAGCGTGGTCTGCCTAATCTTGCCCCAAAGCATGATCTCCATTATGCTCCCTTGGCATCCCATGTCTGTCTTACTGCTGGGGAGCACAGCATCTTTCAGCATGCCTAGGGGCATTATCTCCTTAAACCTGCCTGGGAATCTCAGATTCTAAATTCCTGCCTACGAGAACCTTGTACATCATCCTTCTGCCATCGTGTCCCCCATCATTCTGCCATGGAATACCGTCTCCATAATGTTGATATGGAGCACTCTCCCCATGTCCTCCTTCCTTAGAGCACCTTATCCTTCATCATGCCTGCCTAGGATTGCTGTATACATCATTTATCCTGGGACCTCACTTTTTGTCATCGTTTCTGGAACCATGATCTACTACTTTCCACCCTGGGGTGTATTTGGCTGTCATTCACCCTTGACAATGTGGAGTGCTTTTAATATCAGGGCTTTATTAGGGTAAGATACAATTAAAATTAATTTTCTTAGGTATCCATAATACAATTGTTTTATGAAGTGGCGTTTTGTCTTTAGCAATTGAGATTTTTTATGTTTATGATCTTCGTGTTATTTTTTTTTATGTCCCTAAATTTGGATTCACATCACCTGACTTCAGTTTATCGTGAGGATCTATACTTGTAATGTGCTGTGAATTCAGTACGTATTATCACATTGCTGATGCATGTGGGTTTACTGCATGAGAAATAACTTTCAGTATAGGTGAAGAAGGCATTCCTTTTCTTTAAACTCGTACACAATCATGCATTGGTTTGATTGTAATTTTAGTGAAATGCCATTTATTTCCAGATTTAAAAAATGGGTTAGTGGGCATGGGATTTGCATGGCCACAATATAGAAATGACGTTTGCGACCTGAAGAACTTAGACCTTTCCCCGAGTCAGGATGAGAGAGGTGACACTCTCAGGCAAAACAACAGAAGAAAGCATCATAGACAGAATGATCCCAAGTAAGATGAAGGAAACCGTGCTCCCATGATGGATGTAAGAGATCATTCTCTACACGGGATGACAGAAATCGTCCTCCCACACAGGGGGACAGAGATCATGTGCAAAGCAGGATGAAGAAAATAGTCCTCTCAGGATGATCAGGGAGACCATGGACACAGTAGGATGACAGATACGTTGCTCCCAGGAGGATGACAAAGAAGGTGCTCCCAGGCATGATGATTACAATGGCACTCCCAAGCAAAATCACAGAAAAGACCCTGCAAGACACGATGAGGGATATTGGGCTACCAGGCAGGATGAGAAAAACGGTGTTCCAAGGCAGAACAAGGGAGATCATGCTTCCTGTAAACGTGATGGTGTTTGTCTTCCAGGCACGATGACAGAGATGGTTGTCCCAGTAAAGAGGAAGGGGACTACTCTTCCAGTCAGGATGAGGGAAATGTACTCCCAGGGAAATTCTGGAGAAGTTTATCCCTTGAAGAACAATGGAGACAGCCTTCTGAGACAGGGTGATGTACATCATGCTCCCAGAAGTGTGACAGACAAGCACTGCCAGGCATGTTTGGTCAGTGAGGGGTACTGTGCCTCCAGGTGGGATGAATAAAGGACAGTTCTGGGCAGGATGATGATGACCATATTCTACACAGGATGTCTGAGAACTCACTTCCTTACAGAATGGTGCAGTTGGCCCTCCTAAGCATGACGAAGGACATTGTTCTCCCAGGCCATATGAGGAAGAATCACTCCTAGGCAGGATTATGGAGACTGTGCTCCCTGGCAGGATGACAGAGATGACCTTTCTATGCAGAATCATGATGTCCCACTCCCAGTAAGTATGACAGAGAGACGCTCTCAGGCAGGAATTGTAGACTGCACTCCAGCACAGAAATTAGGAGATCATGCACCCTGAAAATATGACAAAGCAGGAGCTCCCAGGGGGGAAAAAATGATGGGAATCAGGTTCGTGAAGAGGGAATGGAGATGATGCAGGAACACCTAGATAGCTCTCCAAGGCAGTAAATCCAAGATCTTCCTCTAGACACAATTACAGAGATTGTGCTGTCAGGCAGGATGACAGGCATAGCAACCAAGGGAGCATGATGGAAATCGCTCTCCAAGACAAGATAAGGTAAACGGCACACTCAAGCAAGTTGAAGGTAATCACACTCCCAGTTATAATGAAGTGCGCAGCACTCTCAAGTATGATGAATGATATCCTGTTCTCAAGAAGGGTAACGGAGATGCGCTAGCAGGAAGGATGACGGAGAAGGCACTCCCACACAGGATAAGAGATATTGCTCTCCTGGCCAAGATGACAAAACGGTGCTTCCCAGGAGGATGATGGAGTTCATGACTCCAGACGATGGTGGATGTCATGTTCCTATGAGTGATGTGAACACCACGCTCTCAATCAGGATGACAGAGACGGCATTTCCAACCTGAAGGACAGAGATATTATTCTCAGTCATGGTAATGGAGATGGCATTTCCAGTTAAAACAAAATAAATAGTTTTTCCAAATGGATGTTGGAGAGGACACTCTCCAGAAGGATTAAAGAATTCGCGCTTCCATGTAGGATGTCTGAAATAAAGCTCTCAAGTTATCAGTAAAAAAAAAAATAATAATGCTCAGAACAGGATAACGTAGATCTTTCTCCAAATTAGGATGAATGAGACTTCCACCCCAGGTGGATTAGCGAGATCATGCATCCTGGCAGGATGATGGAGACATTGCTCCAAGAAGAAAGACAAAGAAGGTAGTCCCAGACATGAGGACCACAATGGCCCTCCCAGGAAAAATGATGGATTAGGCCCTCTAAGGTAGGAATATGATACTGCACAACTATGGTGGATGACATAAATGGTGCTCCATGGGAGAAAAAGGGAGATCATGCATTCTGCAAGGGCGAAGGAGTTGGCACTCTCAAGCAGGATGAAAGAAATGGCACTCCCAGGTAAGATGAAGGGGACCATTCGTCCAGACAGGATGAGGGAGATGCACTCCCAGGCAAGGTATGGAGAAAATGCTCCTTGGCGGGATGAAAGAGATGAGCTTACCTACACAGGATGCAGGGTAGTACCCACCCAGGAAGGATGACAGTTAAGTCCTCCCATTTGGATGACAAAGAATGCACTCACAGGCAGGGTAATGGCAAGGAGGATGGAGATAGCACTTCCAGGGTGGATGACATAGATCATACCTCCAGATAGGAGGATGGACACAGGTTTCCTAGGCAGGCAGGAAGATAGATATTGTGCTCCCAGGGGAAAAAAAAAGATAGAGACAATGATCCAAGGTAAGATGATAGAGATAGTGTTCCAAGACAGGAGGATGGGGAAAATGATAACAGGAAGTGTGACATAGAAGGCACTCTGAGACAGGATGTCATACACTGGGTATCCAGGTAGGTTGAAGGATATTGTGCATCCAGGCATGATGAGAGACATGGCCTTCCCTGGACGTACGATAGACATGATACACCACAAGAGCATGATGGAGATCGTGCTCTGAGATGAGATAATTGAGAAGGCACTCCCAGTCTGTTTGAAGGTAATCACACATTCAGGTACAATGAAGGGCGGGACACTCTCAAGTAGGGTGAGTAATATCATGCTTCAAGACATGATGACTGAGACTGTGCTTGCAAAAAAGATGAAGTGGAGGCTTTCCCACGCAGGATAAGGCATATTGTGCTCCTAGACAGGTTGGCGTAAGAGCACTTTTATTCAGGAAGATGGAGTTCATGTCCCCAGGTGATGGTGGATATAGTATAACCAGGAACTATGTGGCTTCCACGCTCCCTGCTTCAATGACAGATGGTGTTTCCACCTTGAAGGAAGGAGACCATGTCCCCAGGCGGGGTGACAGAGCTCGCTACTCAGGCAAAACGATAGAAATTGCATTCCACATGTGGATGATGGAGAGTCCTCTCCCATGCAGGATGAAGTACATCTCACTCCCAGGTAGAATGTCTGAAAACATGCTCCCAGACTGGATTTCTGAGATGGCCATCTAAACAGGATGACATGGATCCGCACCCAGACAGCATGACAGAGATCATGATCCAAGGCATGAAGAAGGATACCATCCTTTTTCAGGAAAAGAGGGACAGGGAGACCACACACCTAGGCAGGATGATGGATATGGTGCTCCCAGACAAAAAGAGAGATAAGGCCCTCCATGACAGGATGAGGGATACTGCCCTACCAGAGAGGATGAGAGAAATGGTTCCCCATGAAAAAAGTGAGTTTGTGCTTCCTGCCACGATGACAGAGTTGGCGCTCCTGGGAAGCATGACAGAGGTAGAGGTCCTAGAGATGAAGGGGACCAGTATTCCAGGCATGGTGAGAGAGACATGTTCATAGGCAAGATGTTGGAGAACATGCTCCCTGGCAGGATGAAGGATATGGTCTTATGAGGCAGGATGGTGAAGATCATGTCCCCATGATGGATGACAAATAAGTGCTACCAGGCAGGTTTCTTAGACGGCACTCCAGTGCAGGATGAAAAGAAAAACCTTTCTCCCAGGCACCAAGACAGGACGACGGAGATGGATGTCCCATGCAGGATGAAGGTAACCACTCTTCCAGGCAGAATAAGGAGATGTGCTCCAGGGAAAATGTTGGAGAAGATGCTCCCTGGTTGGATGATGAAGACAGTCTTCATAGGCAGGATGCTGGAGATTGTGCTCTGAGGAAGGGTGACAGATATGCAGTCCCAAGTAGAATTTGTAGGTGGTACTCCAGCGTACTGATGAAAGAGGTGCTTCTTCCAGACCCTGATATAGGATGAAAGAGATGATGCTCCCAAGCAGGATGACGATGATTGTTCCAGCAAGGTAAATGACCATAGGGTTCTCTGAAGCAGGATGCAAGATATGTGGTACCAGGTGGGATGAATAAAACAGCAATCCCAGGCAGGTTGACCAACATCATGTTCCCGACGGTATGTCTGAGAACTTGAATTCCAGACAGAATGAGATAGTTCGTGTTGCTAAGCATGATGAAGTACGTCACTCTCCCAGGCTGGAAGAGGGAGAGTCACCTGTAGTCAGGATTATGCAGACTTTGCTCAATGGCAGGATGAAAGAGATGGCCTTTCTATGCAGAATTATGGTTTCTCACACCCACGAAGTATGACAGAGATGACACGTCCAGGCAGGAATTGTAGACTGCCCTATAGGGAGAAATGTTGGAGATCATGCTCCCAGGAAAATTTATGGAAATGATGGAAACCATTTTTCCAAAGGAGAAAAAGGTGATACTCCCATGTTAGGAGACTGGGATTCCTCCTCAAGGCAATAAATCAGAAATCTTACTCTAGATATAATTAAACAGATCATGCTCTCAGGCAGTATAAGAGACACAGCAACCAAGGGAACGTAATGAATATTGTTCTCCAGGGCAGGAAAATGTAGACAGGACATCCAGGCAGATTGAATGTATTCACACTCCCAGGTATAATGAAGGATACTGCACTCTCAGCTAAGATAAATGATATCCTGGGGGAGGAGCCTGAAGGGCAGAACAGCATGGACGTTTTTTGTGTGTCTCACATCCATGAAATACAGCCAGACCAACAGTAAACCATCCTACACACCTAGAAACTGATTGGAAGTTTAACACAACAATCTGCACAACCTGAACCACACTATTCAGCAAGTATGCGACCCAAAGAGCTGAACTTGGGTAGCAAGAGACTGGGGGAGGGAGAAAACATACGGGAAAAGGACACCTCCCCAAAAGCAGCTGGAGAGAAAGTAGAAAATTGGAAACACCCACAGGAACTAAACTAAAAAGGGAGAAAGGACCAAGGAGAAAGCAGAGGGTTTAAATTCCATGAAGACTGTAGACAAGGGGAGTTGCAAAGGCTGCAACTCCTCAGCTCGATACCTGGCAGTGCTCTGGTGGGAAAGGTGAATGCCCAGGAACAGAGTGGGGTCTGGGAGGTTCTTGGGCCACATGGGGAAAACTGGTTTCACTGTTGGAAGACCATTTGGTAGAGACTGTTGACATCACCTGTTCCCAGCTGACCCTGGAAGACAGCCACATTCGCTGGTGCTGGGGCAAGGTTGTTGAGGGTGAAGCCTGGTGCCAGATCTGCATTGCGATTCTCCGTAATCCCTGAAAAGCTGATGCTACACTGTCTCGCGATCTTTTCTGAGGGCGGGCTGTCACCTGGCCGCAGTGTCGGGACACTGGCAACAGCAGAGTCTGGCGGGAATTCCTGGGTGCAGCCAACCTCCGCCATTGCTCATTTGGTCATTGCTTGGTGAGACCGTCCCACAGAGGGGTGCAACAGATCAAAGCTGCAATCTGTCAGACATAAGGGGCTGGGGAAAACAGCCGCTTCTGAGACAAAACTTGGGACAGAGTACTGTCTGGGGCCTGGTCACGGAGAGTGCAAAAGTGGGGAGTGGATGAGAGCTGAAGATGGAGGACCGGTGAGCGATTGAAGATCCAAGAGAACAGACTGGGTAACTGGGTGGCGCCTTTTTCACCACTGGCACAATGCCTATGCGCACCTAACAGCCCTGGAACAATCAACCACAGTAGGCTAGCAGCGCCATCTAGTGGAGAGCAGAGCTGTTACACGAAGCCCGCCCAACTGGGCCAACTTTGCTCTTCAAATACAAAAACCTCATCCCCGGCTTAATTTGTGGACTACAAAGAGCTACACGGACTGATCTGTAGGGGAAAATGAAGCCATTTCAGTCCTACTTCAATCTGTGAGCACTTTTCATCTATTCATTTTTTTCTTTTTTTCTCTCTTTTCCTTTTTCTTTTTTAGAATTCTTTTGTTTTTCTTCAATACAGAAAGAAAAAATTTCATTTTATTTTCAATTTTTATTAAATATATCTGTCTTTAGTTTTTATTACTAAAATTTTTTCCTTGTGTAATTTTTGTCAAATTCTACTTTACTTCCATCATTTTATTTTAATCTACTTCAGTGTACTCACCTTTTCAAATTTTCAAGCAATTTCCTTTTTTTCTTTCTTTTTCTTTTTTCTCTTTTTCATTTCTTTTTTTCTTGAATGCAGAAAAACAGAGAAACTTCATTTGTACTTAAAAAATTATTTTAAAATATTTTATTTAATTTTTATTACTATATTTTTTGCTTTTATATTTTCTTTTTCAAATTCCATCTTACTCCCATATTTTATTTCAACTACTACAGTGTATTCACTTTTACAAATTTTCAAACTATTTCTTTTTTTTGCTTTTTTATCTTTTTACTCATTCATTTCTTTCTTTTTTCTTAAATACAGAAAACTAAAACATTCATATTTCTTATTAACTTTAATTAAAAATATTTTTCTATAAGTTTTATACTATATTCTCTACTCTTGCGAATAATTTTTTTCAAATTCTATTTTACCCACAACATCTCATTTTAGTCTACTTAAGTGCAATACTTTTCTCAAAATCTCAAACGATTTCCATCTTTTACCCCCCCCCCCCTTTTTTTTCATTTCTCTAATCTGTCAAACCACGTTAACACCCAGACCAAAACACACCTAGGGTCTAGCATCATCTATTCGAAGTGTGTGTGTGTGTGTGTGTGTGTGTGTGTGTAATTTTTGATTTTTATGTTATTTAATTTTAATTTTTTTTAATTTCAATTTTTCTACTTCTTTAATTCCTTTTCTCCCTTCAAATGACAAAATAAAGGATTTCACCCCAAAGAAAGTCAAAGAAATGACAGCCAGGGATTTAACCAACACAGATACAAGAAACATGTCTGAACCAGAATTTAGAATCATGATAACAAGAATACTAGCTGGAGTCAAACATAGATTAGAATCCCCTTCTGCAGGGATAAGAGAAGTAAAAAATATCCAGAATTAAATTTAAAATGCTATAACGGTGCTGCAGTCACAGATGGATGCAGTGGCGGTAAGGACGAACAAGGCAGAACAGAGAATCAGTTTTCTGAGAACATAGTGCACAAGCTTATAGAGAATACAGAAGCAGAAACAAAGAGGGAGATTAAGACAAAAGAGCATGATTTAAGAAGTAGAGAAATCAGTGACTCATTAAAAAGGAAAAACATCAGAGTCATAGAGGACCCAGAGGAGGAAGAGAGAGAAATAGGGGTAGTAAAGTTATGTGAGCAAATCATGGCAGAAACTTTCCTAAACTGTGGAAAGATACAGACATCAAAATCCAGGAATCACAGAGGACTCCCATTAGATTCAACAAAAACTGACCATCAACAAGCCATATCATAGTCAAATTCACAAAATACTCAGGCAAGGAGAGAATAATGAAAGCAGCAAGGTGGGGAAAAAAAGTCGCTAACCTAGAAGGGAAGACAGATCAGGTTTTCAGCACACATATCCACAGAAACTTGGCAGGCCACAAAGGAGTGGCGAAATATATTCAGTTGGCTGAACTGAATACGGCTGAAATAGAAAAATACACAGCCAGGAATTCTTTACCCAGCAAGGTTGTCATTCAAAAATAGAAGGAGAGAGAAAAAGATTCCCATACAAACAAAAATTAAAGGAGTTTGTGACAGTAAACCAGCCCGGCAAGGAATCTTAAGGGTGACACTCTGAGGGGAGAAAAGATGAAAATTATATATACATACATATAAATTATAATATATAATATAATAAAATATAATAATATGATATGAATGATATAATAATATAATATAATATAATATAATATAATATAATATAATATAATATAATATAATATAATATAATATAATATAATATAATATAATATAATATAATATAATATAATATAATATAATATAATATAATATAAATGCAAAAATATGTATACATATACATACATATGTATATGTATACATATATGTATATATGTATATATGTACATATATATGTATATACACATACATATGTGTGTGTTTACATATATATACACACACCAAAAGGAACCAAAGACTAGAAAGGACCATAGAACACCACCAGATACTCCAACTCTACAAGCATCATAATGGCAATAAATGCACATCTTTCAGTACTCACTCTAAACGTCAATGGACTCAATACTCCAATCAAAAGATATGATGGATAAGAAAACAAGATCTATCTATATGTTATTTACAAAGGACCCCCTTTAGACCGAAAGATCCCTTCAGATTTAAAATAAGGAGGTGGAGAAGGCAGGAATAGCCATACGTCCATCAGACAATCTAGACTTTAAAATAAAAACTGTATCAAGAGATGCAGAAGGGCATATATCATAATCAAGGCATCTATCCACAAAGAAGACCTAAAAATTGTAAACAGTTATGTGCCAAATGTGGGGACCAGCCAAATATATAAATCAATTAAAAACAAACATAAAGAAACGCATCAATAGTAATACCACAATAGGAGGAGTCTTTAACACCCCTCTAGCAGCAATGGACAGATCATCTAATCAAAAAATCAACACAGAAACAAAGGCTTTGAATGACACACTGGATCAGATGGACTTCACAGATATATTCAGAATAGCTCATCCTAAAGCATCAGAATATACATTCTTGTCCAGTGTGCATGGAACATTCTCCAGAATAGACCATATACTGGGAAACAAATCTGCCCTAAGTAAGTACAAAATGATCAAGATCATACCGTGCATATTCTCAGACCACAATGGTATGAAACTCAAATCAACCACAAGAAACAATTTGTAAAGGTAACACATACTTGGAGACTGAAGAACATCCTACCAAACATTGAATGGACTAACACAGAAGGGAAAGAGGAAATTAAGTATATGGAAGTCAAAGAAAATGATAGCACCACAACCGAAACATCTGCGATGCAGCAAAGGTGGTCATAAGAGGAACGTATATAGCAACGCAGGGCTTCCTAAAAAAGGAAGAAAGATCGCAGAGACACAACCTAACCTTATGCCTTAAGGAGCTGGAAAAAAAACAGCAAATAAAACCCAAAAACACCACAAGACAGGACATGACAAACATTTGAGCAGAAATTAATGTTATCAAAACCAAAAACAAACAAACAAACAAACAAACAAAACAGTAGAACAGATCAATGAAACCAGAAGCTGGTTCTTTGAAAGAATTAACAAAATTGATAAACCACTAGTCAGTGTGACCAAGAAGAAAAAGGAAAGGAACCAAATAAGCAAAATCAAGAATGAAAGAGGTGAAATCACAACCAACACAACAGAAATACAAACAATAATAAGAGAATATTATGAACAATTATATGCCACTAAAATGGACTATCTGGAAGAAATGGACAAATTCCTAGAAATATATACACTACCAAAGCTGAAACAGGAATAAGTAGAAAATGTGAACAAACCCATAGTCAGTAAGGAAATCGAATTAGTAATAAAAAAAAATCTGCCAAAAAAAAAAAAAATGATTCCAGGGCCAGATGGTTTTCCAGAGGAATTCTACCAAACACTTAAAGAAGAGTTAACACCTATTCTCTTGAAACTGTTCCAAAAAAATAGAAATGGGCAGAAAACTTCCAAACTCTTTCTATGAAGCCAGCGTTTCCTTGATTCCAAAGCCAGACAGAGACCCCACTAACAAAGAGAACTATAGACCAAATTCCCTGATGAACATGGATGCAAAGTTCCTCAACAAGGTATTAGCCAACCGGATCCAACAATATTAAAAAAAAAAAAGTTATTCACCACAACCAAGTGTGATTTATACCTGGGATGCAAGGCTGGTTCAATATCCACAAAATAATTAACGTGATTCATCACATCAATAAAAGAAAGGACAAGAACCATATGATCTTCTCAATAGGTGCAGAGAAAGCATTTGAAGAAATACAGCAACGTTTCTTGATAAAAGCTCTCAAGAAAGTAGGGATAGAAGGAGCCTAACTCGAGATCATAAAAGCCATATTGAACGACCCAACGCTAGTATCATCCTCAAGAGGGAAAAACTGAGAACGTTCCCCCTAAGGTCAGGTACAAGACAGAGATGTTCACTATCTCCACGATTATTCAACAGAGAATTAACTGGAAGTCTTAGCCTCTGCAATCAGGCAACACAAAGCAATAAAAGGCATCCAAATCAGCCAGGAGGAGGTCAAACTTTCACTCTTCACAGATGACATGATACTCGATATGGAAAACCCAAAAGATTCCACCCAAAAACTGCTAGAACTGATCCATGGATTCAACAAAGTTGCAGGATATAAAATCAATGTGCAGAAATAGGTTGCATTCCTATACACCAACAATGAAGCCACAGAAAGAGAAATCAAGGAATTGATCCCATTTACAGTTGCACAAAAACCCCTAAGATACCTAGGAATAAATCTAACCAAAGAGGTGGAAAATCCATACACTGAAAACCATAAAAAGCTTATGAAGGAAATTGAAGAAGACACACAAAGAAATGGAAAAAGATTCCATGCTCCTGGAAAGGAAGAACATCTATTGTTAAAATGTCGATACCACCCAAAGCAATCTACATATTCAACGTAATCCCTATCAAACTGACACCAACATTCTTCACAGAGCTAGACCAAATGACCCTAAAGTTTGTTTGGAACCAGAAAAGACCCCGAATACCCAAAGCAATCTTGAAAAAGAAAACCAAAGCAGGAGGCCTCACAATCCCTGACTTCAAGCTATAGTTGACGATACAAAGCTGTAATCATCATCACGACAGTATGATACTGGCACAACAACAGACACTCAGATCAATGGAACAGAATGGTGAACCAGAAATGGACCAGCAAACATATGTCCAACTAATCTTTGACAAAGACGAAAGAATATCCAATGGAATAAAGACTGTCTCTTCAGCAAGTGTTGCTGGGAAAAGTGGACAGCGACATGCAGAAGAATGAAGCTGGACCGCTTTCTTACTCCATACACAAAAATAAACTCAAAATGATGAAAGACCTAAATGTAAGACAGGAAGCCACCAAATCCTCGAGGAGCAGCAGGCAAAAGTCTCTTTGATCTTGGCCCCAACAACTGCTTACTCAACGTGTCCTCTAGAGAGAAGGGAAACAACAAAAGTGAACTTCTGGGACCTCATCAAAATAAAAACGTCTGCACAGCGTAGGAAACAATCAGCAAAACTAAAAGGCTAGTGAAAGAATGGGAGAAGATATTTGCAAGCGACATATCAGATAAAGGGCTCGTATCCAAAATCTATAAAGAACTTATCAAACTCAAACCCCCCAAAAAGCAAATGATCCACTGAAGAAGTGGGCAAAAGACATGAATAGACTCTTCTCCAAAGAAGACATCCAGATGGCCAACTGACACATGAAAAAATGCTCAATTTCATTCATCATCAGTGAAATACAAGTCAAAACCACAATGAGACACCACCTTACACCTGTCAGAATGGCTAACATTCGCAAGTCAGGCAACAACAGATGTTGGTGAGGATGCAGAGAAAGAGGATCTCTGTTGCATCATTGCTGGGAATGCAAGATGGTGCAGCCATTCTGGAGAACAGTATGGAGGTTCCTCAAAAACTAAAGTAGAACTACCCTGTGAGCCACCAATTACGATATCCAAGGGATACGGATATGCTG
Organism: Panthera onca; assembly: GCF_046562875.1. Classification (NCBI taxonomy): domain Eukaryota; kingdom Metazoa; phylum Chordata; class Mammalia; order Carnivora; family Felidae; genus Panthera; species Panthera onca. Next base: position 7,419,852 of record NC_138358.1, on the reverse strand, counting down.
TTTCGAAGGGGCACATGCTCCCCAAATTTTATAGCAGCACTATCAACAATAGCCAAAGTATGGAAAGAGTACAAACGTCCATCGATGCGTGAATGGATAAAGGTGTAGTGTGTGCGTCTGTGTGTGTGTGTGTGTGTGTGTGTGTGTGTGTGTATAAAAAACATATATATATATACACACACACACGTATATACATGTATACACATACACATACACATACACATATACATATACATATACATACACATACACATAATATATATATATATATATACATACTACATATATATATACACACACACACATATATGTATGTATATGGTGACAGATTCACCGATTCACCAGGGGCAGAAAAAAGGAGACAGATGTTTATTGGAGTCTTGGGTCTGGACAATGGGGGAGGGAGAGGCCATGTGTCATGCAGTGGAGGTGCGGGGCTGTCTTCCAGGAGGAAGGTGAGCAGGCAGGGCTCACGGCTGTTTTGAGGCAGATCGCCCGATGGGCCTGTTTGTGTTCAGCCAGGAAGTGGGGGGTGGCCACTGTGGGCCCTTCTCCCTTTACTCGGGTTTCCACTGCTCCGGTTGGTGGCGCGAACGCGACCTCTGCCCACAGCCTCTGCCCCGTGGACACAGCACGCCATTCCTGGAGGATGGTCACTCGGCACAGAGTCAAAGCCTGATAGCCAGGGACGCGCAGGCTGCTGTCTTGATGGAGGAGGAGCAAGAACACGGCTTCTACTGGGTCTAAGCTGCGTGTGGCCCACACTGCTCCACGCTATCATTCAGAGCTGTTGGCAGGGAGCCCGCGGGTTCTCTTTCCTCGGCTTCCTTCTCTTCCTGAGCGCTCCACGGGGCTGTGTCTAAGCCCGGCTTTGCAGGGCACTGCACAGAACTCAGGCTCCTGAGATGCAAAACACAAAGGCAGTGGAGTGGACTAGAAGCAGCCTGTGACTACCTGCCGTGCCTGGCTGGGTCCCCAGCACCGTCTCTGGCCTTTGAAACCGCCAGTCCACAAGGTGCAGCCAGGACACATGCCTTCCTGTTGTGCGTCTCTGATCTGAGGCTGGAGGGCTCCTAGCCATTGCTCCTGTCTGTTGAGCATGATGACGTGGGAAACAAGCATAAGTAAACTTGAACGGAAAGCAGGAGACTCTAGAGGCAAGGCATGCACAAGGCAGGGCCATTGCAGACCTTTGAGCGGGAGGACACCAGGCGCCTCTTTGAAGGTTTGGCTTAGAGGGAGTTGTCTTTGTGCCTTTTCTGCCAGAGCAGACTCCTGTGTCTCCTGCTGGACATGTGCAGTGTGGGCTGGGCCCTGCAGGTTTTCAGACCATGAGGTCAAACAAAGCCGCTTCCTCGGGGCCCACCCACGGTCTCCTTGAGCAGGGGCAGCATCTCTGCCCTCCCAAGGCTTCCAAGGCTTGGGAGCTATGCCTCCCAAGGCTACAGCATTCTGCTGTGTGGCACTCGCAGCCACTGTCACAATGCAGCTCCTGGTGACAGCCAGTCACACTCCAGTGACTTCCTTCCATGTTGCCCAAAACATCTTCAGAGTGAAAGGGAGTCTCCAAATATGTACTCTTTTTTTTTTTCTTTTCTTTCCAAACCCACACAATGTTCGGTAATTAATGGCATATTTTAAGTACACCAGGGAGATTTGCATTTTTCAACAAGGGAGGAAGCAACAGCACACATAGAAATATGAGTTCATACTCAGGCAGCTTCTGGGCTGGCGATCCAAGGACCTGCTGGAAGGAAGGGAGATTGCTTTCCCTGTGGAGAAAAATTCTTCTCGCTCAAGGAGCAGGGGGAAGTTTTTGACAGCGTCTGCTGCTGCAGAGGCATCTCGGCAAGACCTTTGTTAAAACGTATTTCTCGTCTTTTATTAATGAGATTTGGTTCAGGGAGATCATGTGGGGGAATGAAAACTCTGCCTTGGAAGGCAGTTTGAAGAGCTGGCTGGGGCTCAGTGACAAGGGACTCGGCAGCTGTTGTCAGTTATTTGGGCTACACTGGATGGTGGGTGTCGGGGGACAGAGCCACTGGGCGGGTGATCCCGCAGAGGGTGGCTAGCTAGAGATGAGCACTGAGGGGTTCACACCACCCCCCCGCCCCATGAGCCACCCCGGGATCTCCATAGCATCCTAGCTGAAAACCTAGTCTTTGTGGCTGGAAAAGCTTGGATTTCAGTCCGAGCATGTGACCTTGGGCAAGCCTCAATTTATTCAGCTGTGAAATGAGGAAATCATCACAAGTTGTGGGGGGGAGTGAGTGGGGTCATCCGTGCAAGAGCTCGGTGCACAGTGGCCTTGCTCAGGCCAGGCTGGGCTCCTTCAGCCCTGGGGTTCTGCTGAAGGCCGTGGTGCATTCATGCTGCCCTTCTGTCCTCTGAGGTTTGTTTTCCACAGCCTCCCCCACCCCCCGCCACCCTTCTCCAAGGCTGATGAAACTTAACCCGTAGATTGTTCTGAGCAGCGTTGCATAGAAGTGGACATACCTCCAATGTCCATCAACTTATGAATGGGAATTGCAAATAATATAATGTGATAATACATGGTGAAATCTATCTTGGGTTTGAGGGCATTGTTTCAACAGAACAGAAGTGTTGTTCCTATATGCCACCTGAGGAGCCCTCTCCCCCTGCTCCTGGCCCCCACCCTCCCTCCTTCTACCTCCTTTCTGTCTCTGGAACGTTCCCTGAGGTGCCCTGATGCACTTGGCGGTCGCTCTGCTGGTGAGGCCCACACTCGCTGGGTGAAAACCACGTCAGTGGTTTCAGCTGGGAAAACCATATTCAGCATTTGCTTCCAAGAGTGAGCGGCTTTAAGTAATCACATCTGAAGCCCCCTTTGCTGGAAGGAGTTGACTGACAACTCATTCTGTCTCAGACACTGAGATTGATTGCCTGAGAAAGACCAGGAAATCACACAGGAAGGCCTGTGATGGGGCGACTGTCGAACTCAGTGACTGCATGGGCACACCGAGCAGGTGTCGACTGGGCTCACTGGGAAGCCTCGGATATGAAACGGCTGCACAGTGCAGCACGCACGTGCAAAGTGCAAAGATCTGGACTACATGATTCAGTGAGAAGACATAGATGGGAAATTACTGGAGCTGAAATTTTATTGCAAAGTTGTTTATCTTTGTTATTACTTTCTGAATCCTTTTGTGCTTTTTGTTCACGGTAGTGGTTAGAGGCACTCTTACTTACACTTTAAGCAGAGATTAGGAGGGAAAAATATTCCTCACGGCACCACAAAATACCAGAGTAACTCTCAGCCAGGCCTGTGATTTCTCTCATTTCAATGAAATATCTAGAAATTGAAATAACAATAATAAAAACTTTTTTTGTAGTCCTTTTGCACAGACAATTCATGTGATTTCCTTTTGATGCCAATTAGCATTTCTTATTACAATAATAATGGTGAGAACATGGCTCCCAGAAAGATGTGGCCTGGGACTCCTTCACTTTGGTTTCCAGCTTGTAGTGCAGGGATCCTGGCCCACTTCTGAGAGACGACGGCCACTGGCCAGACCGCTAAGGTGATGTGATGTTAATAACAGGGATGATTCATGTTTTACTTTTTCATAAAGCTGATTACTTTTCAGAATCATAGTCTACATCCTTGGATTATTTAAAATCTCATGCAATTTTTATTAAAAGGGAAACTAATTTTGTGAACTGAAAAAATATACACTTGAACATAGGCATACATAAAACATCCGGAGTTTTAAGTATTAACAAAGGTGTGGGTTTCTTATATTCATTCTTCTTGCAGTTATTTCCTGCTGCAATCAGAGTAAGAAGAAATACATTTTCTTTTTTAATTCTCAGCATTGCTGTTCAGGTATAACAGTTCAGAAGTGTTGTCAGTGAGGCCTGTGGACCAGCTTACCTAGGCAGGCACTCGGAAGCTCACTGGAAATGAAGATTCGTGGGGTGCCTGGCTGGGGCTCAGTAGGTACAGCACGTGACTCTTGATCTCAACATCACGTTGGATGTAGAGATTACTTAAAAATAGAATCTTTTTTTTAATGTTTGTTCATTTTTGAGAGAGAGAGAGAGACAGAGAGAGAGAGAGAGAGATGGAGGGAGAGAGAGATAGTAAGAGTGAGCAGGGGTGGTGCAGAGGGAGAGGAAGACACAGAACCCAAAAGAGGCTCCAGGCCCTCAGCTGTCAGCACAGAGCCCAACATGGGGCTTGAACTCACAAATGGTGAGATCGTGATCCGAGCTGAAGTCAGAGACTGAACTGACTGAGCCACCCAGGCACCCCCAAAATGAAATCTTTTTAAAAACATAAGAAATGCTGGGGCGCCTGGGTGGCGCAGTCGGTTAAGCGTCCGACTTCAGCCAGGTCACGATCTCGCGGTCCGTGAGTTCGAGCCCCGCGTCAGGCTCTGGGCTGATGGCTCGGAGCCTGGAGCCTGTTTCCGATTCTGTGTCTCCCTCTCTCTCTGCCCCTCCTCCGTTCATGCTCTGTCTCTCTCTGTCCCAAAAATGAATAAAAAAAAACGTTGAAAAAAAAAAAAAAAAAAAAAACATAAGAAATGCACATTCTTAATTCCCTCCCTGGACCTGAGTGTTGGGGACCAGCAACCTGTGTTAACCATGCTCGTCATCCTGGTGATTGATGAGGGCTTTAAAGACAGAGGCCACTTCCTTGTTAGGGTCACAATTGGATAGGGGGTAAAACATTGTTTGGGCTCAGATTGCCTGGGTTCAAAACCGAGATTCACCACCTCTATCTCTTAGCTCTGTGACCACAGAGTAAACCTTAAAATGGGAGCATGTTTATAGTGAGGGTCGGGTGTGTGTGTGGGGGGAGCATTTTCAATTGCTCTTGGACATGCACCCCATTCTTCATTTAACCCAGAGGGCTCCCCTTCCCAGCACCCCATGCAGCCAGACAGATCTGACGTACATTCCTGGCAAAGAAAACCACTGTTTTCACATGTGGGCAAATAACGTTCGGAAGCTGTTGGCCTAAGTGTAAATGAGAGATGTGGATGACTGTTCGCAGAGTGAGTTTACTGCCCCAGAAACCGGATCAAATCCTCAGCAAGAATGGAGGAATGGATAGGTCTCAAAGTCAGGCAAGAGAGAGGGGAAGTGATGTGAGGCTTCTTGGGAATGAGGTTCAGGAGGCAGTCTGGGAGCCAGATTATGGCAGATTGCATATTCCACAAATGGCCATGCTGATATTCCCTGTCCCACGTGTCGTTTAAAAAAATTTTTTTAACGTTTATTTAGTTTTGAGACAGAGAGAGACAGAGCATAAACGGTGGAGGGTCTGAGAGAGGGAGACACAGAATCTGAAACAGGCTCCAGGCTCTGAGCTGTCAGCACAGAGGCCAACGCGGGGCTGGAATTCATGGACTGTGAGATCATGACCTGAGCCGAAGTGGGCCGCTTAACCAACTGAGCAACCCAGGCGCCCCTTTGTCCATGTGTTCTTACCGAACTCTGCCCCTGCCTCACTGAAAGTCAGTCTTGGGGCTCCTGGGGGACTCGGTCGGTTAAGCGTCCAATTCTTGACTTCAGCTCACATTATGATGTCATGGGTAGTGGGTTTGAGCCCCGTGTCAGGCTCTGTGCTGATAACACAGAGCCTGCTTGGGATTCTCCCTCTCTCTCTCTCTCTGTGTCTCTCTCTCTCTCTCTCTCTCTCTTTCTCTCTCTCTCTCTCTCTCTCTTTCCCTTCCCTTCCCTTCGCTTCCCTTGCCTTCCCTTGCCTTCACTTCCCCTTCCCCTTCCCCTTCCCCTTCCCCTTCCCCCTTCCCTTCCATTCCCTTCCTTTCCCTTCCCTTCCTTTTCCTTCCCTTCCCTTCCCTTCTCTTCCCTTCCCTCCCTCAAGCTCTCTCTCAAAAATACATAAACTTGAGAGAGATGAGTGGGGGATGGGCAGAGAGACAGTGAGACACAGAATCCAAAGCAGGCTCCAGGCTCCCAGCTATCAACACAGAGCCCAACGCAGGGCTCAAACTCACAAACTGTGAGCTCATGACCTGAGCCAAAGTCAGATGCTCAACTGACTGAGCCACCCGGGTTGCCCCTAAAATAAGTAGACTTTAAAAGAAAAAAAAATAAAGTCAGTCTTATGTCCCTTCCTTTTGAAATTGGGTCGGCCTCTGTGACAGCCGGGTGGGGAATGTGGCAGAAGTGATGATGCATGGCTTCTGGGACTCGTTTGGAAAAGGTGTCCAAAAGGCAGTGTCTTCTTGGTTGTGTCTCTCACTGAACATACCCCTTTTGGGGCTCAGAGCTGCCACACCAGGGAGCATGAAGTCACTATGCTGGGGGAGGTGCATAGGAAAGGAGATGTTGCCGAAGCCCCAGCTGTCTCTGAGTCTCCCCAGTGCAGACTCCAGGCATGTGATGGAAGGCGACTCTCATGGCAGCCGCCATCTGACTGCAGTCTTGCGAGAGACCCTGAGTGAGAACTGCCAGGCAGAGCTGCTCCTGAGTCCCCTTCCCATGACTCCCTCTCCCCAAAAAGGGATAACAGGTGTTACTATCTTTGAAGAGCTAAGTCTCAGGGTTCATTATTAGGGAGCAGTAGGAACTGTAGCACCAATAACTTGTTTCTCTGTGGTGGGAACTGCCTCTCAGCTGGGGTCAGGAGGTTGACCCCTGGTCATCCAGCTGCAAGGTCACTCATCTGTGCCTGGGACTCTGCACAGACCTCCTTCCAGCCCACCTCCTGTAGATGCCGCCACGCTCCCGGGATGGAGGTAGCTGCTTGGTGATGCAGAGAACAGAAAGGCTTTGCCGCTGTCTGGGAGGAGACAAGGTGGCTCCAAGTCTCCTACTTGCCTGGGGGGGAGAGATTAGTCTGCTTCGTGTGTGTCAGAGTCACAGGGCGGTGCTTGGTACACGGGGAGTGCTAAAAGTAGTGGCCGCAGTTACTTACTGGTTTTGTACAGCAGATGGGTGTGAGGACTGTGCCGGGACACAGATTGGACAAGCGCTGACGCGGCTGCTCATGAGGCTGAGCCCAGGGAGCTTCGAGGGGGTCACACGTCCCCCTGGTGCACCAGGGATGATCTTGATGATGGTGCTTGTGGTGGTGGATGGCGGGTGGTGTGATGTGACGTGATATGGGCTCAGAGTGAGCAGTCAAGAAAGAATTCTTGACACATTTTGAGTTGGAAAAGGTGGTTTTATCAAAGGCACAGGGACAGGACCCCTGGGCAGAAAGAGATGCACTGGGATTGTGAGGAGCTTTCAACTTGGGGGCAGGTAGAAATCAAGGCATTTTGCAAAATGACGGTGTTTGCATGTTGAAGAGGTCTTGCGGGATCCTGGAGGTCTGGCTTTTGTCAAGCTAAGGTGGCTTTTTGCCTCTAGCAAAGCATTAACGGTAATGCTTTATGCATTATACTTCATGCGGTCCTGAGTTCCTGTGCTCTGCCTGCCTCAAGGAGGATGCGAGTTCTAAGGCAGTTTAATTTTACTTTCCTGTCTTTTGCCTTTGTTCTCCCTGTCAATGATGACGATGGCGGCTAAGCTTCCTCGTTGTCCGTCAGGCATCAGGTGCTCGGCGAAAGTCTAAACCACTCAGTTCTCACTGCAAGGCTGTGATGTAGGTCCTACTCTTGTTCCCGTGTTTCAGCCAGGGGGAGGAGGCACTGGGGGGAGTCACATAACTGGCCCTGTCTTACACAGTCACCAGATGCCCTGGGCTCCTCATTGTTAACATCTCCAAGTAACATGTATTTCGAGGTCTGCACTGCATATATAATGTGACTTCATCTTCAAAGCAACCTTGTGAGGGAGTTGAGGAGACCTCCGTTTTTTTCTAGTTTGAAGCTAACATCCAGAAAGTTAAGTGGCATCTTCACAGTGACACTGGACATGAGGCAGAATGGTGTCCGTGGGGGGAAGTGTCAGGCGTGCCGTTTGGAAAACAGTCCAGGTGTGTAAAGGAGAGGTCGCGTGAGATGCGGCTGAAGTGAGGGCCAGAAGCGTGGAGCTGGGACTTCATTCGGGATGAAAGGGGGAGCCACAGAATGTACCCGACGTGCATTGTTGAGGTTTGTCCCTGGTGTGGAGGAGAGTTTGGAGTGGGAGAGGAGAGCTGATGTGATGGGGTCCCAGCAGGGGCAAGGTGCCGGCCTGGCAGGTCACAGGGTCTGACGAAGTACATGCTGCTCTGGAGAAGGCGATGTCTTAGCAGCGTCTCCGCTGTGGTGGAAGACACACAGAGGGGAGTAATTCTGAGCCACGCCTGAGGTGGAGAGGGTGGGTGGGCAGGAAACAAGGGGACGCCTCCACCTCCCATCTGCTCCAGAGTCACATGTGAAATGGCCTGACTTGCAGGGAACAGCCAACGGTGAATCACGTTTCACTTTTCTTGCAAAGAGTCTGGTAGATTTCACACTGTTTTTTCAGATAGCGCGATGGGATTTGTGAAGGGGACACACTCACAGATCCCGTTAGGACACGCGGCACCCTGTCAGGGGCGGAGAGTTGGAGGAATCTGGTGGGGTGCATGTTGGCTGTATTGGTGAGGAGGCCAGAAAGCCAGGATGGGACACTAGGCAGACTAGAAGCCACCTCTCTTCTTGCAGCAGAGAAAAGGGTAACAAAAGGTCCACGTGTGCTCCAGCGACAAATAGTAGCTGTCATATCGGTTGTAAAATTTTGACTGTTACGTACCCCAGATTCCTCGGTGGAGTGGAATGTGTGCTCTAGAGCCAGCCAGACCTGGTTTTCTCCCACCTAGTTGCCACGTGATCTTGGGAGGTTGCTGAGATTGTCACCAGAGTCAGGTAGGTGATGTTGGAAAGGTGGGAATCGGAACACTCAATACAGACGTCTTCCTGAGTCCCATCTTGGTTGCCTACAAAACGGAGGTGGGAAGAACATCCGATGCATTCGGCACCTGTGTAGATGAAGTCAGTTCTCTTAGAGGCAAACCCACTCCATTACTGCTGGAAATGTTAGTCGTAAAGGGGAGGTACAAAGGAGCAATGCCGGAAACTTTCTCAAGTAGGAGGAGGGGCTGTACTCCAAATTCTTGCACATCAACTTCAGGGCTGATGTTAGATACAAGCAGCCGGCCACGAAGCTCCTGCAGAACATGACTTCCTGGAAAAAATAGCCCAGCGCCGCTTAGGAAGTGACACATTTCGGGCTTCTGCCAAGTTACTCACATTTCAGACAGTTCGTATTTGAATGCAGAATAGGTTTTGAACAAATTCCTTTCTTTTACCCTGACTACTTGCAGTGAGCTTGGGGTTGAACTCTGCCCCTTTGAAGAAAATAAGGCACTGAACCATAAACTATTATTTTTTGACACTAATTTCCCCAGACTATTTTTCTAGGGTAGTGATCTCAGTTTAACATACATTGATGAGTTTTAAGTGTTTTTTCTTCTCAGAACACATTTATGGGGATGAGCAGGACATAGAACACAAGAATTCAGATTCTCGGAATTTTGAGTCACGGTGTTTGGGACAGAGTAACCAATATGTGTGTGAGCATGCGCGCGTGCACACACACACACACACACACACACACACACACACACACACACACGCCAGTCTTTACCTGCACATCTGCCTTCTCCCAGGAGGAGGAGGGGAAAGGAAGCTCCTCTGTTGCTCGGGCCCTTTTATTGACTTATCATTTATTATTTTTTAAAATGACTAAAAATGTAATTGGCCTCATCACTCTGTTTTGGTGTGGGCTTAACCAAGGTCCTCAACCCCTGGGGAAAAGTCCTCCAGATGCCGTGGGTTTTGTGTTTTTGTTTTTTTTTTCTGTTATTTGTCCAGTTCTCACCTCAGGCATGAGCTTTATTCATCGGCACGCCTTTGCAAAAGACTGTTGTCCCTCCATCCCTCCAAAAAAGACATTTTCCTTATCAGAAAATTTAGAGATTTCTGGTTCCATTTAGTACTGAGAATGAGTAGCAGTGATGATGGCAGTGACGTCGTAGCGATGGACTCATGTGCTGAAAAATGTGACACATATCAGGTTTCTTTTATTTACCATAATCTGCCCAGTTCTGTTAGAAAGCCATTTGTGGGTTTGATGTGAGTGAGGCTAACTGCCCCCTTCCCTGGGGCAGGGTGGGGGATGTGGACACAGTGACTTGTTTCCTGCTGGGCACGTGACTCCCAACTGGCTATGTGACCAGACCAGAGTCTTTCTGTGACGTCATTGGGGAGGGTAGTGACCAGGTCTCCTCCTTGGAGGTCAGAACCATAAGATTCATGCCGTGCCCCATCCCATGTCATGGGGAGAGACAGTCTTCCTGCAAACTTCCAACAGACAGGAACCAGTATGGAGGTTCTGAAGGAGCAGACCTTGGGCGTGAGACCATCTCAGTAGTGCTGGTGTGGGGTGAGGCTGATCTTTAACCAGAAATAAAAGGAGAGAGCTTGAAAAACATGAGATAAAGCCAGGAAACAGTTGTTACTTCCAAAGAGGAAGTGTTTTCTGCGGACTCCTGTTGTAAAATGAGGACCAGGCAGAGTAGCAAGGGGTGGATGGATCATCAGAGAAGAGATGAATGGATTTCAGCGTTATCCCAGCAGCTTGGATGTTTCAGAAAAGGAGTTGAAAGGGTAGTAAAGAACAGGCCAGTGAGAAGCCTATGGGAGGCGGAGAAATGGCCCCCAAAGATGTCCACTGTAACCCGTTGGGCCTGTGGATGTGTCCTCTGCTGTGGCCCAAGGAGCACCGAGGATGGATTTAATAAGGGCCTGGGGATGGGAAGCCCTCCTGGACTGTCTGGACAGGAGCACCATTGCCTCATGGACCCTTAAACGTGGAAGAAGGAGGCACAAGAGAGGTGGGAGAGATGAGGCCAAAGGGAAAGAGGGGGTGAGAGGGGCAAGAAGGACTCAGTGCACCTTGAAGATGCAGGAAGGGTGCGGAGTCGTGGAATGCAGGGGACCCTGCAGCCAGGACGGGCCTCAGCGGCCAGCTGGCCAGAGGTGCACTGTGCCCACAGAGTGATGGAAGAGGAGAGGCCCCACCCCACAGGGCCCCCGGGGGGGTGGGGCGCAACCTGCCCGTATTTGGTGTCAGCCACTTCTGACCTCCAGAATCCACTGAGGTCGTCTAAGCCACCATTTGTGATAACTTGTTGCAGTAGCAACAGAAAATTAGTGTAGAAAAAGACCCACATGCTATCCAATCAGGACAGAGGCGGTGCCCTGCAGACTGGCTCAGTGCGCGCCAGCCGCATGGGGACCTGGCCTCCCAGAGGCTCTGCTCCTGGCCTTTCATGTAGACGGAAAGTGCCCGTGCCTCCTGGGGCCTGTGCTTGTTGGTTAAGATTGTTCTTTTATGGCAGTTAGCAGAGCACCTACCCGACTCCGTGCTCAGTAACTGCTTGATTGATGCAGATGAACACAGGAGAGGGAGAGACATCCCCATACATACTTTGAGATTGTCCTTCCTTTCTTAAGTAGACCAACTAGGTCACAAAGAAATGCAGCCTGAATAGATGTGAGTTTTCTAACTCACTGTTACAATAACAATGATTTTTCTGATTGAAATACAATTTGAGGCGCCTCACAGTGTTCCAGTGATCGCTTTGTCTCACCGTTACCGATGTTGTTAATAACTCATGAGGGATGCTTGTCATCCACTCCGATGAGCCCTGGGTCATCCACACACAGCAGTACAGCAGGAGCATCTAGGGGACTGACGTGGCTTCAGGGACCCCTCCTCTGAGCCCATCCAGGGTGTGGGTGTCCTTGATGACACCCTTGTGAGTTTCAGTTTGACCCCTAAACTGCCCCCTCCCTCCTGTCTTGTGGCCTCTGATAATTCTCAGGCATCTCAGACCTACCTGCAAGTTTTGTTTGACCTGACACCGCCTCCCTTCTGAAGGGCGGGGTCAGCCCCAAGGTCAGTGAGCTGGAGGTGAGCAGGGTGGCAGGGTGGCGGTGGGTGTGTTGTGGGTGTCGTTAGAATGAAAACCACAGGCCCCAAATAGTGTCACTTCGCTGAAGTTCCCAAACTGGGGCTTAAGGCCTAATCCAACTGCATTTCAGCCCCCCTCAGAGACGTAGTCTGAAACAGCCAGGAATGTTCCATCAGTGCCAGTGTCTCTGCCACAGGGGCCTCTCCACCCAAAGAAAGAAGACGTCTCCTGGATCCAGGGACCCCTTGCTTTCCCCCTGGACAGCAGCCTCTCTGCAACAGCCCTTCACTGTTGCTAGTAACTTTCTTACCCGGCTCTCCTTCTAGATGGACCTTCCTTTCTGTCCAGCTTCTTGGAGCCCCTTCTGCTTGCTGCTTGGGGTGCTACCCAATTCATGAGTCCTAAAGCCAATCATATATTTAAAATCTGCTCAGTTGCATTTTTGTTGTCTGGCAGTCTGTGCAAGAAGGCTCAGCCGGTGTCTCTCTGAGGCTTAGGCCCCTTCAGGCATGGCCACCGAAGACCCTGAGGGACCTTTCTCGGGATGGAGGGTCTCTGAGTTTGGAACTTATCCTGAGACAAGATTTGAGTGATGTTACTGCTCCTAAGGGAGCAGGGCAGGATGGGGGCCTATAAAGGGTGTGCGGCTCTTCTGAGAGACCGTGGGGACAGTGTGGGGACAGTGTAGGAAATGCCTCAGTGTTGCCTAGTGGGGGCAGAGGACTGGGGCATGGGCGTGCAGTGAGCCCACCCTCCATGGTTGATGCTGGGGCAGAGATGCCTTGCAGGCAGCAGCCTTGGCAGGAGGGGGTGTGGGTGGGGCACCCTGTGGGCTGCTCCTGCCTCGCTTCCCGGCCTCCCTGCCACTTGGGGACCAGAAGTCCTGACCGTAGTGTTGATAGTGGAATGTCTGCGCCCCCTAAGGGGAGCCCTGGAGGAGGAGTATGAGAGTGTCCTATAAAAGCTGACCGCTTGGGAGAGCACGGGAGGGAAGAAGAGGGCTCTGTCTGTGAGCTGGCCCCAGCCCTCAGACCAGCCAGGAGCCTCTGTGGGAGCAGCCAGTGGGATCAAGCCCGAGGAGCCTACCCTCTGTTCAGCCCAAGCATTGGAGCTTCAGGCCCAGACACTGGCAAGGGCAAGACTCTCCCCTCACCGCCTCACCTCTGTCAGGAGCCGAGCCTCCCCAAAGAGGCCGATGGAAGAGAGCAGGTCTCTGCATCCTCTCGGGGGCCATGGCAGCCCTTTTGGCTTCTCCAAGTGGATTCCTAGGCCACCAGCATGGTCAGGGGGGACCCAAGACGGACAGAAGTCCAGCAGTGGCAGGACGTGGTAGACGGGCACACGGGAAGAAGCCCTTTTGAGACTCAGAAATGCCTGGGTGTTTTGGGGGGTTTTGACTCGGTCACTAAGGCCACTGGAGGGGTGTCTATGCACCATCATGTGAACATGAAGGAACAACAGGGAAACCCAAACTGATGCACAGCCTGAAAGTAACACACAGGCCTCTGTTCCTCGAAATTTCTGTGGCATGAATGACCAAGGCCGAGGAATGTTCCAGAATAGAAGGCAAATAAAGAGATGTGACCACAGAATACAGTTAGTGACCTTGGAATGCATTCTGTGCAGGAACAAAGTTTAATACGGACATTTTTGGGACAGTTGATGACATTGGAATATGACCCATGCTTTAGATTACGGTGTTGTACTGGTGTTCAATTTCCTGAGGCTGGTCACTGACTTGTGAATATGTGAGAGGATGGTTTTGTCCTCAGGGTGTAGACCCTGAGCACAACCGACAAAGGGGCATGGAATGTGCAACCGACTTGGAAATGATTTAGAAATACAGTAAAACCTTGGATTGCGAGTAATCTGCTCCGCGAGTGTTCCACGAGACGAGCAAACATTTCTAATAAACTTTAACTTGATGAAGGAGCGATGTCTTGCAGTATGAGTCGTACGTGACTCCGAATGTCATGTGGTCACAACTGAGGCAGTGGTTCTTGAAATTTGCTTTGATACATGAGTGTTTTGGATTACAAACATGTTTCTGGAATGAGGTATGCTCGAAAACCAAGGTTTTACTTTATGTACGAGTGCGCGCGCATACGTTTGTACATATGTAAATCCTGGCCAAGTGAAGTATTAGTGAAATGGGCTAAAAGGTATATGGGGGTTCCTTTACTATTCTCGCAGTCTTTTGTAGCTTTGACAGTGATTGCAAGATAAAAGGAAAAGGAAGTTAGTGACCAGTTAGTGAGGCTCGGGAACACTCACACACAGTGTCCCCTGCATCCCATGGGAGACCAGATCCCCCACCCCTCCTGCCCAGTCTGCTGCCCCACCCCCACCTGGCAGAGTGCTTAGATTGTCAACGAAGCCCAGTCTCCAACACCCGCCTTGCACTCCACCCCCTTGGGACTCATGCTTGGAACCATGCACAGGCGTTTGTTTCCTCCTCATTCACATGGCCTTGTTTTCCGCTAGCTGTGCCAACGCCGACCCTTGGTGCACCCCCAGGGTCCCCAGACAGATCAGGAGTGTCCCGCCCTGCCCTCTTTTAAGCCATATTTTCCCAGCCGTATTGTCCAGATCTGGTCTGTCCAGCCCTATGGCATGATGCATGGCACAACTTCATTTTCTGGGTCGAATGAGCGGGCCAGGCAGGGGGAGGGTGGTGTGCTCCCAGACCCTTGGGAAGATGTTCTGAGGGATTTGAGGGCCACCTGGCTGCTGTGGGGGGGCAGGTGGGTAGGCGTGGGCCAGGCGTTCACCCAGGGATTGTGGTGCTGCCGGCAGGCCCGCGTCAGAAATGACAGGAGGTAGAACAATACCTGAGCAAAGCGTCCTGTCCGTTGTGACCGCATCATGCTGGAAACTTCCTTTCTTAGTGTCCCTTTGAGGCTGCGGTCAGGGAGGGGCTGGGTCCCATTGGAAGCTGGGTTTGTGTGGGGTCGGGAGCCCGCAGCCCCCAGGAAGGGGAAAGGGGGTGATGGGGGAATGGAGGGAAGGGGGAAGGGGGTGCTTCAGGAGGTCTATAGGAGGTGAAAGGCAGCTAGAGACACAGAAAATAAAAGCAGAATGAAGACTCTTAGGGATCCATAAACAAGCTGATGGGGCCCGCCCCTTGGGGTCCTCTCCAAGGCCCGCCAGTGGGGAGCTTCTCAGGCTGCAGGGAAGGTCTTTGTGGCGAAGGTCTGGTAGGTGCTGCACTTAAGTGGATTGATGTACAAGTATCTCAAAGCACTAGGGGAGGGCGAGCAGGGTATGGCCTCTCTATACTAGGGTTTTGGATTTGTACTTTTCCTTTCGATTTGTGAAGTCAGGTCTTTTGTTCATGTCGGATAATGCTTTGCTCTGGCGGGGGGGGGGGGGCAACTCGGGGTCATCTCCTTGCAGGGGGTTCACAGCCTCTTCCATCTCATTCACTGGCTTTGGGCAAATCGATAATGAGCCCAGCCACCCTCTATAGAATCAAATCAATCCTGTTAGTGTGTCTCGGTGGCCCACACTCCCTTTTCTGGCCCCAGTGGACTCTGGGCAATCTTAGTCCTCGATCTGTTCTGCAAATATTGTTGAGCTGCTTTTTAAGAGCCAGGCATGGGGCGCCTGGGTGGCTTGGTCGTTTAAGTGTCTGACTTCAGCTCAGGTCATGATTTCACAGCCCGTGAGTTTGAGCCCCGCGTCGGGCTCTGTGCTGACCGCTCAGAGCCTGGAGCCTGTTTCGGATTCCATGTCTCCCTCTCTCTCTGCCCCTCCCCTGTTCATGCTCTGTCTCTCTCTGTCTCAAAAATAAATAAACGTTTAAAAAAAATTAAAAAAAAAAAAAAAAAAAAAAGAACCAGGCAGTCGGTCTGGAGCTACAAATAAAATGGCAGCCCACGGGGGCCCCTGTTCCAGGTCCGTGATGACAGGAGACCAGTAAGCAGAATCCTGAGGTCCATCCAGCAGGATTCATGCTGTAAAAATAAAGAAGCCTAGGGTTCGAGAGAGGAGCTCTAGATTAGGTCAGAAACATCTTCTTGGAAGGGCGTGGGGTGAGCAGAGCCCAGAAGGAAGTAGGGACCATCCCTGTGTCCTGCGAGCTCCCGGCAGATGGCAGGGCTACAGCCATGATTGTGAGGCATCTGGGGAGGAGTGGAGGGCCATGGGGAGATGGGGCAGGAGTGGCAGGGACAGGCCTGGATGTTGGAGGCAGCAGGAAGAGCACCGCCTGGCAACATGGGCAGGGGCTTAGCTGTAGCCACACTGATGTGAGAAGCGGGTTTTGGGGCTAGGAGAGTGATACGTAGCACAGTCATCCAGGGGGTCAGATTAACTCCCACTGACTTCAGCTTCTGTGTTACCCCTCCCGAGGGAGCTGTGTCCCGAGTGTCTATGCCCTGCATCTGTGCTTCTGATTGGACGCTGCATGAGGACCAGCAGGAAATAACGCTGAAAGAGGCCATGCTTCTCAACCAGAGGTGATTCTGTCCCCTGGCTGACAGTGGACAATGTCTGGGGACATTTGTGGATGTCACCACTGTGTGTGTGCTCACACGTGCCTTCACGTGTGTGTATGTGTGCTTGTGTGTGCACGTGTGTGCACTCCTGGCATCTACTGGGTACAGGCCAAGGATGTTTCAAACATCCCTCAGTGTCTAGATCAGATGTCCCAAACAGGCTCTTCTGGCCCCAGATGACCCCACTGCCGACTCTAGACCCCAGCTAAACATGGCATGTTCTTTGCTTCATTTAATCCTTATAGGAATCCTATTAAGAATGCGATTCCCTTTTTATAATTGGGGAAAGTGACATTGGGGATGGTGAGCCATTTCCCAAGTGACACAGCTGGTTAGTGGTGGAGCTGGTTTTCAAACCTGGGTCTGACCCTGCAGGTTTTGTTTTAGTCGATGCAGGACGTTGTGCGGGGACCAGGCAGGTAAGGGGCACTCAGCAGGTGCCTGGAGAGTGAAGAAACCTCTTTGTTTTGACTTGAAGGTTCTCTGGGTTCTGCTGCCAGTTTGCTTTTGCCCCAGACATTCCCTGGTCACCCCCTTGATTTGTTCACTCCCTCGGAAATCATCCAGAACATTCACACCACTGCCCAGCACTCATCGGACACTGCCAAGCAGGGAGTTAACGATATCTTGATGTTGGAGTCAAGGAGAACTAGATTGGGCAGCCAAGTCTTACAATCTGTACATGGGAATGAGGGGTTATATTACCAGTGCCGCCCGCCCTGAGTCTTGGATTTGTAAACTGTGCTGACGAGTGCCAGTCAGCCTCAGGTCCCTTTCTTAGGAGGCCCCAACCCCTTAGGGAGGTTCCTGGACCCACTACACGGCAGGGCAGGGGGCCTGATTACCCACCACAGCGAGAGGATGGTGGGGCATCTGATTCAATTGCTGTTCCTGTGGATCCATTGTGACAGATGTCCGTGGTGGGCCTGTGTGCACGCTGGGCCTGGGGACTTCCTCAGCGTCTTGACGGCCATCCCAGGGGATGCCTCAGCAGGGGCATTGAAGGACCCAAATGTGAGATCCATGAGCATGGTTCCTAATCACACCCCCTCCCAGCCCCTCTCGCCGGCTGCCCCAGGGCCTCCTGTTCGTATCATCTCCTCAGCTGTGATTCCTTGGGCCTACAGGTTTTGAACCAGCCTGAGCCAGAGCAGTGGGTAGGTGGGCTCTGAATGGCATCAACTTACCAGAGACCTGCTTCTTTTATTTATTTTTTTAAAGTTTACTTATTTGGGGGGAGGGGGGGAGAGAGAAAGAGAGAGAGAGAGAGAGAGAGAGAGAGAGAGAGAGAGAGAGAGAGAAGGGCAGAGAGAGAGAGAGAGTCCCAAGCAGGCTCCGAGCTGTGAGCAGAGCGCCTGATGTGGGGCTCGAACCCAGATAATGACCTAAGCTGAAATCAAGAGTCGCTGGCTTAATGGACTGAGCCACCCAGATGCCCCAGGATCCCTGCGTCTCAGTGTCTCTAACCCACTTCCCTAACCCTCGGGGCCATTGTTGGATGGGTTGATGGGGACGGTGGGGACAAAACAGCATTCATTAGGAGTATACAGATGGCTCATGGGGACCCCTGCTAGTTTTTCAAGTTCAGCTTTCTCACTGAGCTGGGCAGGCCCTGCTCCAGGCATGGGAGCTATTCATTTAAATGAATCCTACAAGGCCTGCCCTCCGTGAGCATGTGGTCTGTTAAAAAAGCCCCATGTACAGTAAGTACATCAGTGCAGGGCCCCCTGGCTCTTTTCACTGCCCTGCTCACCTGCCCACCTTCCATGGCTACTCTTGGCTGCTCCCGTCCCCTCTCTTGCCCTCAGCTGAATATTGCTGGCAGGTCTGGCCTCCAGGCACCTGGTCTCCAGAGCCCTTTCTGCACCCACCACCCATCCTTTTCCCTGGTGCCTCCATGCCCTGCCCTCTGGGTAGAGGCCTCTGGATGTGCTCCTCAGCCTGGATGTGAGCTGGCTGTGGGTGGGCCCTTCTGTGCTGCAGGCCTGGCGCTGTGTGCTGAGGGGCAGAGGAAGGCCTGGTGTGGTGTGCGGGGCAAGTGCAGGGTGTGGAGGGAAACCATGGGTCTGTGTGCAGCAGCCTTTCCTGCAGAAGGCACTGATCCCGGGTATCTGGGCATTGGCCTCACCCACATCAGAGGCTCAGGGGCAATACCTTGTTGCCATGAGTCTGGGGTGCACGTGGGCAGGTTACAGTGTCAAGAACCAAGTGTGGACCCCAAGGCTCATTGTTGGGATTTTCAGCCACTCAACATACACTCGTCCTCCTGCCTTAGGGGAGAAACCCTCCCCACCTCAGGATCCTTCTGGAAACCACCAGGGCCTCGGACAAAAGGATAATGAAGATTTTCTGCAGTGATAAAAATGAAACCTGGAACTAATCTGTTTTTACAATGTCCAGTGTTGTCTCCCCGGCCCACAATCGCGTTGCCCCAGCACATCCTGCCTCCTGCCCCCACCTGCTGCTTTGACTTGGAGGATAAATGAGCTGGGGTGTCCCTGAGAGCTGGCCTGCTGGGCACGTGGAGTCGGGGGTGCTTGGGGCGGGTGTGGTGCAGAGCTGCATTTTAATAAGTGTTTGATAGTTGCTACCTGCACAGTGACAAATTGCACCCGTCCAGAGGGCAGACCCCCTGTGTGGCGCTCCATTAACAAATTAGTCTTCAGTCCTGAGGGCAGGACTCCCTGCCCTTGCTGTGATTCTGGAAGCTCAGTGGGGCACAGCCTCACCTTCAGAGTGACAGCTTCCTTGTGCCACCAGCAGGCTGTGTGGAAGGTTTTACCTCTCACCCTTCCCGTGGCTGGGTCGGAAGGGCCGCCCTGGAAGGGGTGTCGACCTCTGTGCCCTCCTTATCCCCCTCATCTGCTTCAGCCCTTGCCCTCACCCCTGCTGAAGAGCCCTGCCACAGCCACCTCTTTGTTACCTGGAGGTCTCTGTAGTCAAACACCATTTCCTTAAATAAGGCAACTTGATTCCAACAGATTCTGTCCCTGGAGCGGGAAGGCCGGGACCGGCTTAGCCAGAGTGGCAGGTGCGTTATGTGATGTGGGGTCAGAGGGCACCCTCCAGTGGCGCTGAAATCTTCCCTTTTCCTTGCTCAGTCTCTCTGGGAGACTCACCTGCTTCCCTTCCTACGTGCCCAAGCACAGCCCAGGGGAAAAATAAAACCTCTTTCTTGCCATTGCCAAGAATTCTTATTGCCAAGAAAGTCCATGCGTTCATTGTAAACTGCTGTTTTTGTAGAGGACAAAAATCAGGGTTAAGCCTGGACAGCAGCCTCCTATGAAAAATATACCAGGAAAGATGTGAGGGTTTGGTGAAAGGAATCACACACACAGGATCACAGGAAAGGTTTAACAACTAGATTTTGTCTGACAAAGGCTGGCGACTTTCCCTCCCTCCCTCCCACCTTCTCCACCCCAACTAGTTCCCTGTTATCTTTAAGAAACATCTCCTTTCCTTCCCCATCTTGCTCATGGTTCTTGGTTGCAAACAACAGACCCTGCTCTAGCTCGTGGCTCGTTTCAATGTGGACAGAGCCCGTTGAAGGACTCTGGTGAGCTCACAGAATCCCCTGGGACAGTCTGAGTCTTGCGATCACAGGTCATGCACACCGGAGCCCACCCAGGCCTGGCGATGCCCTTTGCCCCAGCTACTGTGGGCCATGCTACTGCCATGGATGGGGCTAGGTCACACGTCCTGCAGCTAGGACAGATGCATGGCCCCGCAAATCCAGCATGAGGTGAGGACCCAAGACCGAGGCTGAGGAGCAGGACAGAGCCATGGACTGAGAAGGGGCTCAGGCAGCCACTGGTCTGTCTCATGGTCATAAGTGGAGACCTGCAGTGTGCCACAGGGTGGGAGCAACGGGGGCAGGGGTAGGTGTGGTCTCGTGGGAAAGATGGGCCAAAACAGGGGAACAGAAACATCACAGTAATTTTGCTGGAAGGGAAAAAATTGGAGGTAGTGATGGGCCTTCCCCAGACGGGGTCCAGGGCGCCTCCCTGTGGTGGTGCCAGCTAAGCTCGCCTGTGGCCTCTCCTGCCATCTGGGCACAGCCAAGTGTGCCGGCTCTGATATCCGCATTGCCAGGATCAAGGCCCGTGTGCCTGGCTCAAGCTCATGGCGGTCCTTGGATAAATTTGGTAGGTACATGGGGTGGTTTGGGGTCAAGGGGAAGCATTTGGGCCCTGGAATCCCCGAAGCAGCTTAACTTGGGTAAACTGACCTCTCTTACCCTTGGCTTTCTTGTCAGGAGGTAGGATTGATGAAGGTGCCTGTCCCATAGGGTTGGAGGTAATGCTTGTCAGGTGTGGAGGACACAGTGTAGCTCACAGCAAGTGCTCAGTTAATGCTTGGCTGTTAGGCTGGCATCACCTTGCTCATTAGCAATCAACTGATGAATCAATCGCTAAACCATAAAGCCAGACTGTTCCTTAGTGCTTTGCCGGTACATAGGCACAGGGGAATAGCGTTTGGGATTTTCTTTTAAGAATCTCTGTTCTTGGGGCGCCTGGGTGGCGCAGTCGGTTAAGCGTCCGACTTCAGCCAGGTCACGATCTCGCGGTCCGTGAGTTCGAGCCCCGCGTCAGGCTCTGGGCTGATGGCTCGGAGCCTGGAGCCTGTTTCTGATTCTGTGTCTCCCTCTCTCTCTGCCCCTCCCCCGTTCATGCTCTGTCTCTCTCTGTCCCAAAAATAAATAAAAAACGTTGAAAAAAAAAAAATTAAAAAAAAAAAAAAAAAAAAAAAAAAAAAAGAATCTCTGTTCTACCATATTTTCATACCTCAGTGTTCTTCCTTAACTACATTATCTACTAGTTGTTGGGTATTTATTCTAGGCGCCTTCCCCAGAATGCCATACTTAATCCTTAGTGTGTGTGTGTGTGTGTGTGTGTGTGTGTGTGTGTGTGTGTGTGAGAAAATCAAGTGTCATAGACTTTAAGTATGTCGCCGAGTGTTGTAGCTTCTGTGAGGAATAGCTGGGATTTGAACCCAAATCTGGCTGACCTCCAGTTGTGTCTTATGACCAGTGCCAGGTTGCAGAGCAGCGCTGAGGTGCGGGGGCTGGAGGCCTGGGCTCCATGTCCATCTCCTCGTGAGCCAGGGTCCTCACACACGCAGCAGGTGTGTCCCGAGGAGAGCCCAGCAGCATCCATTTTTGCCGTCAGACAAAGAATGTGCCTGGTGTTTCCCCCAGAACCTTCTTGGGAAATTGTGCCTAAAGGAAGCAGTTCCTTGTAAATTCAGCCGCCACCGAAAGCAGAGAGGACTCGGTTTTCCAGAATGGCAGAACCAGCCGCCGATCCATTTTTATTTCCTTCTTGTTCATTTTGCATTTTCTTCTATCCCCATAATGCTTTCTCCCCCATGTGTTAAGAGTTTCATCTCACTGTCTATTTAACATACCGATGCTTCTCGCAGAAACTGACGTCCATTGTTCCTTGGAGTGGGGATTCATTAGTCTTTGCCAGAGAGGGGCTGTGGATTCGGTGCCTCCTTTGTAGGTTTGAGATTAATTCCTGCTGTGGTCATGTTCATTGGGATAATTTTATCAAGATTTTCTTTCTGTTGCTTTTATTACTTGCTTTCTTGGTTACTTTATTAAATTCTAAAATGTCTTATTAAAATCACTTCTTTTCTCATGACAAAAGTATAACTTTTAAACTTGGCTTGAAAAAATTTGCAAACCAGGTGCTTCTTGCCCCTCCCCCCTGCCCCTGGGGGGTGAGACAGGGCCTGCTGGGGACATGGGCCAGGGAAGGCTCTTACCTGTTCGCTCTAAACGTTTGTGAATGGTTTTTACTATTGATACTCATCACAGACTATTTCACTGAATTGCTTTAAGCAGTGAAAAAAGACTTCTGGACGTGGTAATGTTAATTTTTAAATTGTCTTATAAATTTATGTTAAAAGCAGTCGGCAGATATAGAAATGTAACAAGTCTTTTGTGAAATACACTTCGAGGACTCCACCTTAAAAAAATTGACAGATGGCAATCCCTCCAGTGAGAATAATGTGGCTATCAAAGTTGCACCGAATTCAGGAATATGCTTTAATGGAGATTTTTAAGGCCACTTGGCCTAACTGCAGTTTACAGCCCAAGTGACAATCTGTCTGGGTTCTGTTGGAGTATCCAAAGCTGCAGAGAGAGACAAGCTGTATTCACACTGTGGAGCGAGACTTAATGCCAGCAAATGACTTCCACGTCGGCCATCACCGGAAACCATCTGGAAGGACAATTTATGAAAACCCGGCTTTTTGTGACTTACATGTTGCCTGGTCTTTTGAAAAAGGACTGTCAGGGCAGGACTTATTTGTTGCCCACCATGAGTTAGTTTCTCACCTGGACAGGTGTCTGCCTCTTGCAGGTGGGCAGGTAAGTTGGCTTGCTGGCCTTGGGAGGCAGGGCACCTATGGGTGGAAACCAATGGGTGTGGAGAGCAATGCCTGGTGGTGGAGGAAACTTCCTGTGTTCACAGGCCTCCCCACCCCCCCTTCTCCAGTGCTCTGTGCCTCTCCCGGTCCCAAATAGGAGTGCTTTCTTGAAGCTACAATAGCCAGAACACCCCACATCCTCTGCCTCGTCCCCACCCCCGGATCCCCCACTCATACGTCACATGTGTTTCTTAGACACGGATATAAAATTAATGCTCTCGAGCTCGGTTCCTCGGGGAAAAGTGGGATAATCAGCAAATGTCAAAATGTTTTCTCCAAATTTCTAAATGAATGGAAAATAAAACAACGTAATTCCCCCTCCCTCAGGAATTACCTGGCCACCGTTTTGCCAGAGATTTGACAAGGCTATCTTCTGTTCCCCTGAGTGAATCCAGTTGGGAATATTTAATGCTATAGATCTCTGAGCTCTGAGGAGAGGCACTGCCCCTTTGGAAAGAGGGGGTCCTGAGCACAAGGGTTCTAGGGCGGTGTCTTTGGGTTCCAGGCAGCTTTCTGAGCCATGCAGTCTGTGAGGCACCTGGCCACTCACCCAGAAACGGGCTCCTTCTGTGGGTAGTGCCGGTTAACCTCCAGAATCTAGTGTAACTGAAAATCTTTATTGGAATTACCCAAGCCATTACCCACTCACTGTATTAGCTCTGCCCTCGAGCACTCTTGACTGTGTCTCATGGGGTTGGAGTGCTTAGTCAGTTGGAACTCAAGCCTCCCGATCTTAATTAGAGATGTGCCAAAGTACCTGAATTTAATGGAGAAGGTTGGAAGACAGATCTCTCTCCACCCCTCTTGCACTGAATGACTTCATTACTGAGTACCGTCCACAGCCATGCAGAAATAAATACGCTCTGCAGAGAAGCAGAGGTTGACGTGCAACCGCTTCTGCGTGGCACGTTCTGTGTGCAGCTCTGCGCTCTTTGCAAAACGGGGAGAGCCGAGATGTCAGCATTTTGCCCTGCTGTCCCCCGGCCATGCTCCGCCCAGCAGCCTGTCCTCGGACACCCGCGAGGGGCTGATGCCCCTGATACCCTGAGGTGCGGTGAATGCATTATTCCTGCACTCGCTCCCATCCGCAGATAATTCAATATTCTGCTCTCAACAATCTTTTCCAGTGGTATCTGTATTCGTCCTCTCGTTTTGTAAGGAAGGCTGCTACGTAATTGTTAAATATCTCTTCTGCTCCCTGAATAAATTGGAGATACAGAAAAATAATAGGGGTATGATTGCACCGTGTTCATTGGGTCTCGTCTGCCCTGGGTCAGTGGTGCGGTCACGGCAGATGGAAGTGCGGCCTTGTAGGGACTGCAGAGAAGGGCCCAAGTCACAGCTCTTTCTCCCCCTGGAAGATTTCCTCCGACATCTGTCCTTCTTAACTCAAACATGGCACCCTGCCCTGGCGACACCAGCTCTTACCAGCGGTGGCTTCTTTTCCACCAAAAACCAGGTGGTGGTCCTGGTCCATTCACATGGAAACTCTGCCAGCCTCATTCTCTTATTTAAGCTAAACATTTCCGTCAGAGGCAGGAACAGTGTAACTATTACACCCGTCTGCTTTGCAAAGCCAATTCACAGGTTCAGATTTCCCCAGTCTAAGCAAGGGCTTGTGAGCACAGTAAATACAGCTGGAGGGAACTGTTTGTGTAACACTTGCTTGGAAGGAATAAATAGCACTGGGTTCTGCCAAGAAAGGTAAAGAGCTCCCAGGCTTCCACAGAGGAAAGAGGAGCCAGGAAAATGGTGACTCTTTCCTGGAAAATTCACTGGAAAAGAAGGAGTCGCTTTCGCTTTGACGCTGAAAGAAAACATTCAGAGAGAGCGGCCGATGCTGGGTGCTGGGCTTGACCACTTTTCCTCTGGAAGCCAGGTGCAGGCTGAACTTGAGGGCTGGGCAGGTGTCTGAGCACGGGGCTCCCAGCGGGACAGAAGCTGGTGCTTCCGGAGCTCAGAGCCACTGGTCCGGGTGTGTGGGTGGGGTGGGTGGCCCAGGGCCGGGTAGCGGGTCAAGGGTGTCGGCTCATGGGGAGTCCTGAACACCCGTTCCTCTGGGCCCCTCTCCGGTCAAGGTGAGGTGCTGGGCTAGTGCTTGCCATCAGCCCTGGGTGGCCGCAGGTAAGTTTAGGACACCACACTTCTCATCCTGAGAGCTCCGTGTGAGGCCACTCGGCCACAGGTATTTATAAGTACGTGTGTCTCTCAGGTAAGGACCTGTGGAAGTCAGCTCTACCTTAGTTCTGGTTTTCCGGTCACATGCAGTTGGCTGTATGCTCAGGATCGTGCCCTTCCCCTTGGCGGGACAGCACTGTGCTTCTCTCCGTCTGTGTTTGGACATCAGTCTCTTCCCAACCTTTCCTTCTCTCAGTCTCTGATGTAGTGTCTTCTGACACATCACGTCCTTCTCTCCTTTCCTTGCGGCCGGCAGACTTCATTTGCATCCCGATCTTCAGGGTCACCGCTCACTCCCTCGACATCTTTTTGTTTTAGAGCCTGTCACATCAGCGTGGACGCAAGCCTCCCGCATCCTCCAGAGATCTTTGATAGTGCTGTAGATGCCTCAACCCACCCGATGTGTGGAATCTGCTCCCTGCCCAATTAATTTCCTCCCCAGCCTCCAAGAGCCTTCAAGTAAGTATGGTCTCAGCTCTTCAATCACCCTGGCCAGACTCTCTCGCTGGGGCCGACGAACACATAGCACTAGTTTAGACCAGTGATTCTCGACCAGGGGGCTGTCCCCTCCCAATGGGACACCTGGGGATGTCTGCAGGCATCTAGGGGGTGAAGGCCAGGGAGGCTGCTGACCATCCCACGGTGCACAGCCCCCATCACAGAGAATCACTCAGGCTAGAAGTCTGTCATGCCTAGGCAGAGGAACCGTAGGTCGTAACACAGCGGTGGTCAGGGTTTGCCTTCTCCTGGCAATATGACCTCAGCCAGAAAACAAACCCCACAGCTCTTACCTTGAGTGCTTCTGCAAGGATTAAAGGAAGTCATGTTCATAAAGTGCCTGGCAGAGTTATTCATGGTACGTGGAAACACGCAAGTTCCGGGTGCTGTTGTTGATTTTCCTGGTGTTCGTAAAACCCAAGCCCCACACCCCAACCTCTCCCGAGGGCTGGTCTCCTGTTCTTCATCTGCTCAAAGCCCTTGCTTGGCTCCTTGCGCTACCCTGCTTCACACCAGCACTGTACAGTGCCCCCGGCCTGGGCTCCTGCAGCCCGGCTCGCACTGCCAGCATCTGCCCCGGCACTCTGCTGTTTGGGCCCTTCCCTGAGTGTGTGCCTCTGTCTCTCATCCCCAGGGATGTGGCCATGTTCCTCAGGACCTCCCTCACCCAGGCCCGCCTCTCTATCGAGGTCAGTACGGGGGAGGAGGAGGGCTGGTGTGGGAAGGGGTTTAGCGTGCAGAGCCAGAGGCCACCTGCTCATCCCTCTCCTGAGTGCCCACTAAGCCTGACCCGGGCACTGGGACGGGGCCTGACCTTCTCACATCCGTGCTCGAGGGCCTTGGGAACAGGATGTAGGTGTGTGCGAGGAGCATGAGGGTCCCTCTTCCCTTCTTCTGAGTCTTCCCCAAGGCAGAGGCTTCTCACCTGGTGGAAAGACACATCAGGCCGATTTCAGGGGCACCTTGTTAAATGATATTAATGGCCCTCGAATGTCTAGTGTTGCCCCATACTTGGAAATGAACTCGGGGGCAGAAAAGCTGCCTCTGTTACCTGGTACTTAGAGTGAGAGTCAAAGGCCATACACTTGCAGGAAGTCCTTTCCTTTGTGCTGAGGGCTTCCATTTGGCCCAGCAGGTGGGTCTCAGATGCCTCTGCCCCTGCCCTCTGACTGTCCTCAGGACCCTCTTGCTCTGGTGCATTCCAGCAGCTCCTCAGTCTCTGCTCACTTGTCACCTCCTGTCACAGGCTTACCTGAGCATCTTATAGAAAGGCGCCTGTTTTCAATCACCCTGGTTCTTGTTAGGACATTGTCGCCATCTTCAAATACCTTGTTGATCTGTCTACTCGTATTCTCTGCGAGCTCTGCCATGGAGGCAGATGAGTTACAGATAAGATAACTCACAGGATGAGTTACAGATAAGAAGCAGACACTTTGAAAGGTTGTGTAATTTGCGAGGTCTGAGATCTTGGCACCAGGGTGTTTGGTGTTTGATGAGGACCTGCTTCCTGGTTCCTAGATGGCTGTCTTCTTGCTGTGTCTCACATGGTGGAGGGTGTCAGACACTTCTCTGGGGTCTGGAATTGCAATCTTGTCAGAAGAGGAAAAAAAAAAAAACATTAATGTCTTAAGAAGCTTACCATGTTGGGGGCCTGGGTGGCTCCGGTGTTTAAGCGTCTGATTGCAGCACAGGTCATGATCTCGCAGTCTGTGGGTTCGAGCCCTGCGTTGGGCTCTGTGTTGACACCTGAACCTGGAGCCTGCTTGGATTCTGTCTCCCTCTCTCTCTGCCCCTCCCCTGCTCGCATTCTGTCTCATTCTCTCTCTCAAAAAAAAAGAATAAATGTTAAAAATAAAAAAAGAACCTTACCATTGATGATAGACACTAAAAATGAATGTTCATTATACCTCCAATGAGGAGGCACACCTGTGGAAAATTACCACTTAATGCATCCAGATCTCGCGAGACCCCCAGCTCTTTAGGAATAGTCCATTTGCGTAAAGTGGGGTCCTCTTTATGCATGGGTGCTTGCCCTAGGGAGACAGTAAGGCTGAGAAATTATTAATCTACCCCGACGCAACTTCGTTCGTGGGCAGAGTCCAGAGGGTGAAGAGTGAGTGAATGTTGTAGACGTTTGCAGTCTTGGTGATCTGCTCATAAACACAGTGGTTTATTAGAATCTAGGATGCTGGATTTGATAACAGCCGCGGTAGGGAACCTCCTCTCAGAGAGGTTCCAGAATGCCCCTTCAGGCTGGTAATGATGTGCAGAACCAGTCTGTCTCCCTGGAGGGAAAAGGCTGGTGCACAGTGAAGTTTGGAAACAAAAACAAACTCAAACACACCTTCATCAAGACCCGAGATTCTAGCCGCGTGCGATGCGAGTCATCGCAGAGGGCCAGCTGGTCTTGGGGGAAACTCGTCCAATGTTCACTTCTGCTTGGTGGCAGGGACTCTGCAGAGATTCACTGATGTCCTACTCCATTTGCAAAGCCGTGGCTCGTGGCCCACGATCACAGGGCTGCTGGGTTCACATAGCTGCAAGGCAGTCCCAAAGGGTGGAGAATTCCAGAATGTGGGAGAATAGGTGACGGAGGTGGGTGAATATGTGAGTGACTGACATTTATCATCGAAGAGATCTGACGTATGCTAGAAGTTGGCTTTGGAAGGGGCCGGAGATCAAGGTATTGCTTGCCCGTTTCCTGGTAATTTTATTTGTCACAGAAGAAAGGAAATACAGTCATCACTTGGGAATTGTGAATGAGGTTGGGGCCCTCTGTTTAGGAATGGGAGCACACTGAGGGACAGGATGTTGGGAAGGAAAGTGGCTCTATTTCTCCCAACACAGTGCCTTTCCTCAAGCCAAGGAGTCTCCCCTGGTTTTCTGAATAGATAAGAATGGTTTGTAATTCACATATTGTCAAGGGCTTCTGGAATGCTTGAGGATGGTTGGAAAATGATTTCAGTTGACACAGCATGGCTTTGCCCAAATTGCACATGCCATATTCCTTAGCCAGTTCCTTTCTTTATACAGAGGTTAACTTCCCAACTGGCAGGTAGGGATTATCACAGTCTGAATGTAGGTGGTTTCTGTATAATATTTGCCTCTGGGTGCCCCTGTGAAAACAGCTAAAAATAGGGTCTTCTAGAGAGAGAGAAGTCATCAGCTGGGAAAGCTAAGGGCTGGAGGTGACCTCAAAACCTAGGGAGATAAGCTTTGCTGTGGGTTGAGGCAGCTGGGAACCTGCGAGGAGTTTCCAAGAAGTTAATTCTACAGAGGTCTTCAGTTATCTACACTGCTATTTCTCTAACTTCCACCGGAAGAAATGTTTATATTTAGCTTGGTTTTGGAAAGGGTAGGAAAAGGATATATTTAAATAAAAGTTTGGACAGCTTGTATACCAAAACCCATCACCCTCCAGGTACACATATCCCTACAAGCTGAGGGAAGGAAGCCTTCATCCAATGGCTCCCTTAACTGGTGGTGTCTGTTTCTGTTTGGATCTCAGAAACCCCAAACACAGTTGTTTTCGTTAACACAGATTTTAATGGGAGATATTTGTCCCCAGCACTCAGTCGTTTCCACTTGCCTGAGACCGCCATTTAAAACAACAAGTATAATAGCATCTTTGAGCTTTGTAGTTAAAAATTAATTAGGAGGTTTAAGAGCAAACTCTTTGGGGGTTACTGTACAATAGCATGTTTACAGAATTAGGTCTGGGCTTTTTGTTCTGGTTAAGTGTTTCCATTAATTCTCTGTCTATTAAATGTAATTACGTATGATGCCATCATACATTCATCAGCCATCAACATTATGATGTCGCATTTAAAAAGCAAGCTGGGAAAAAGTCTATAATTTTAAGTGTGGGATGAAGGTAACTATGGAAATTCAAATACAGGCACCTGTAACTGGGTGGTGGGGGAGTCACGGCCCAGAATCGAACAGCAGAGTTTCAATCACGGAGGCCATTCGGAACACCTTTGTCCCTGTTGGTCTCACCTTCCTGCTTCTGCTAGGATGCTTCCTTGGGGAACACCAGCACAGGCTAGATGTGTGCTGCCAAAGGACAAGAATGAACGGAAAGAAGGAATGTTCTCGCTCACGTCCTTGGCATGTATTTTCGCACTTACTGTTTTTTAATGAGAGCTTTTCATCGATTAAACGCTCGCTTTTGACATTGGCCGTTCAATGCATG
Organism: Panthera onca; assembly: GCF_046562875.1. Lineage (NCBI taxonomy): Eukaryota > Metazoa > Chordata > Mammalia > Carnivora > Felidae > Panthera > Panthera onca. The sequence goes on along the minus strand of NC_138358.1, from coordinate 7,390,160 downwards.
TGCTTCCAGAATAACCTTCATTTTCTCAGTCTGGAAACAGCACTTTTAGACACTTTGGAAGCAGGCTCTGTAGTCCATTCTTTTTCAGAGCATAGCTCTTGAACAGGTAGCATTTGCTGGGAGGGTTTTAACGTGTTGCTGTGCAGGTACTCAGGCTTCAGGACGAGGAAGCCCAAAGAGCTCCTCCCCCTCCTGTTCATTAACAGATTCTGTGGCAGTGGCCCGGCATGTTGGATCCCACCTGCTTAATCACCTCTGTTAAAAATGGATGGAACAGTGTCGTATCTCGAGATTGTATGCAATAACTAAAAAATAGTGCTTCTTGGAGAGGAATGCCAGGGTCTTGTCCTGTGGCTGACCCCCTTCTCCAAGCCCGGGGTGTGCATGGGAGCAGTTAGTTCACATCTCACTAGAACAGAGACTTAAGAAGCTTGCAGTGGTGGGGCTCCCCAGTGGTTGGCAAAATAAAGCCTAGACCAGAGTGACCTCTGAACACTCCCATGCTCCTGGCAGACGTACGAGGCACAAGAAGTCACTTGCTGGGAGAGCCCGCCAAGATGGCCCTCTTCTCCTTGTGTCAAGGCACCTGGGGCCCAGCGATGCCCTCCATTTTCAGACGGAGGGGGAACACCCTGCAGGTAGTTCCTGGACTTGGGGACACCAGACATGCTTCTTTTGGACGCACCCTGACTCGGCTGTGCTGACAGAACTCATCTTGGAAATACAGCCCTTCCGCAGGCCTTATCTGAAGAATGCAGCTCTTCCCTGTGATTTCTCTTCAGCAGTTGTATTTTTGGAGCGTGTTTCTTGATGGGAGACGTGCTGGGATCCGTAAGGAAGGATGTTGATGTTCTGGTGTCGCTCCTGGTCATTGGAGTGGCTGGAGGGGACACACATCAGTAGGTACGGTTGGGCTTAACATGATGTCCCCTGCCTCCGTGCTGCCTGGTTTCCCTCTTGCCGAGAGAAGGGACGGTCTCTCTTCCTTCTCCAGACTTCTCAAGCTCTCCCTGGTGACTGCTGAGGTGGCAGATCCCTTTGTGGGGGGGGGATTCTAAGAGGGGAAAATAGACTATTTCTCTTGCTGCGTTCATATAGTATTGGGGGCATTAGAAAAAAGGGGGCAAAGAAAAAGTTATTTTCAAGGCTTGGGGGGTGCTACTGCAGTGTAGTGGTGTTACCTTCTTTTTGTTTCTTTCCTCCTGGGTATAGTTAAAATTCTGAATTAGAATTTTTGTGGCATGTTCTCACTGTGCATCTTGATGATCAGATTTCCACTACGAGATGATATTTATCCCATATGCCTCACTTTAAGAACTGTCTTTTTTAAATCATTCCTCACAAGATGGGAGTGACTTTGTTTCCGGTTTTCAAATGCCTTTCATCTCATGCATCTCTCTCCCTATTTTGAATAACACAGTTTTGACTCAAGAAGACACTTCAGGCTGAAAGAGCCTCATTCAGTCCCAGCTTGGGTGCTTATGGAGGGAGCACATATCAAGATTTGTAGTGGAGGTTTTTTTTTTTTTTTTTCCCCAAAGCAATAAAGACGAGTTAGCACAGATTTGTCAATTATTGCATGAGGTGGGACCTCGCATCTCCAAGCCTTGTGTGTTATTGGACACAGATCTGTCAAGAACCACTTTAAAAAGCAACACAGGAGTAGTTACTCCGGAGCTCATTTGATTTACATGTATCAGAAAAGAAAAAAAGAAAAGCAAACCATCCTTGTGTCACACAAATACGCACTTGGACTAGGCAGCAATTTCCAGAAACACATTCATGTGTGGAATCAAAAAGTGCTTAATTGCAAACATCTGAGATGACAGGAAAAGTGGGATACTTGGAAAAGTATGCTAGATGATTCAGATGGGCGCCCTGGAGATGGGAGAGACACTGATGGGAGAGCCAAGCACGGGGTCTGAATGAAGTCATCTCATCAGACGCGAGATGGAGAAATTAATGTTTCCATGTTGATACTTTCTACGGGATAAAAATGTGTATACATGCCTAAGTTAATAACCTGAATATTATTAATAGATATTGGACGTCTTCATCTTTTTCAAGGAGCTTTATTTATTTATTTTTTCATTCAGTTTGGTCAGAATCTACTTTGGGATTACCTCTTCCTGGAAAAACAGCACCATGTCTCTGGGCACATGTATTGTTGATTTTTCTTTCAGACCTTGGAGCAAGGCTTGAGGTTGGGAAGTATTGGGGGAGGTGGAGAGAACTGCCCGTCGTTCACACCTGTGCATGGTACATCCACAGGTCACGTACACAGTTCTGGTTAAGTCGGCAAACTTGGAGTGTGCTTATAACATTAATTTTCAGTGTTTCATAAACATCGGAATGGTCGGTGGAGTTTATTAAAAATATAGATTCTGGGGGCCGCCTGGGTGGCTCAGTCAGTTAAGGGCTCCACTCTTGATTTCAGCTCAGGTCATGATCCTGGAGTTGTGGGATCCAGCCCCGTGTTGGGTTCTGTGCTGAGAGCAGAGCCTGCTTCGGATTCTCTCTCTCCCTCTCTCTGCCCCTCCCCAGCTCATGTTCTTTCTGTCTCTCAAAAGAAAAATTAAAAAAAAAAAAGAATGGAAAGAAACACAGATTTGTGGGCATCATCTCCCAGAGGGCTGGACTAGGGCCAGGAATCTGAACTGGGGACATTTGGACGTCGCCATCACACTGAGGCCTGGAGAGTATTCCAGGGGTGCGATTCGATCCAGCATCAAGGGGAGGTGTGGGTGATGGGGCTCCACGAGGAAGGTAGAGCAAAGGGGCTGGGTCTCTACGTGCGTGTGAGGAATCAGCTGTATCCAGGCAGGTCCAGTCTCCACCCTCAGCCTCAAGGATATCATCTCAAGGCCCCTGGAAGGTTCTACCCAGCAGGAGCATCCTCATTTGATGGGGACTTTGGCCACTCGACAGTCCAGCGGTGTGATTTATGACGGGGTCTTTAGGACCCATCATATCAGTTCTGATCTGGGGTAGGAGACTAAAGGTCATCCAAGTGGGCAGGACGCGGTCAAGCCCCAGTTAAGATTCTGGAAAACAAAGGCTTGGGTGAGATTCCCGGATGAGCCACGCTCTGCAGTGCTGTCACGCACGGAAGCCCAGAGGAAGTAATACCGTCCAGGACTCCACGGGGGTGGCTGGAGGTTTTTGGCACTGGAAATTCATACGTGGACTCTCCCAGACTTTGCCTCTGTCCTGTGGTCGGCTCTTACTTGTATCCTTGTACTCATGATAAACCTGTTCGTAAATACAGTGTTTCCTGCATTCTGAGAGGTGTTCTAGTGAATTATCAAACCTGAGGGAATCTTGGGGACCCCAGGATTTGCAACCAGAGGGTCAGACGTGATGGTGGCCATGGTAACCCCGAGTGTGTGGCTGGCATCTGAAGTCTTGGGCCTACTTGGCAGTCTGGAGGGCTGTACCCTCTCCTGGAGCATGGCCAATCCTTCTGCAATGTGCTTCAGCCTGGACAAGCCTGAGAAACACAAGGTGGAGAGAAAGAAACAAGTTCCATACAATGATATACAGCGTGACAACATTGATGCCAATTTTAGAAAGAATAAAGCGATGCCGGTGTGCCTAGGTGGCTCAGTCGGTTAAGCGTCCGACTTCAGCTCAGGTCATGATCTCACGGTCCGTGAGTTCAGGCCCCGCATCGGGCTCTGTGCTGACCCCTCAGAGCCTGGAGCCTGTTTCGGATTCTGTGTCTCCCTCTCTCTCTGACCCTCCCCCGTTCATGCTCTGTCTATCTGTCTGAAAAAGAAATAACTGTTAAAAAAAAATAAAAAAAATAAAGCGATGCCATAGGTTGTTTACTAACATATATGCACACGCACATATAACCCATATTTTCATGCGTGTGAAGTGCATAGGTAAATGTATATGGTTTATGTATAAATATGTATACTCATTTCTATGAATATGCAAAGCATTATAGTTTGGAACTGGACAGATACACACCAGTTTCTTAACCAACCTGCTTCCAGGGTCAGGATGAGAAAGCCAAAATGACAAACTGAGAACATTTGTTAATTACCGATGATGATTTTGGGACGTTCATATTATTATTCTGTATGTTTCCCTGTATTTGAAATTAATGCACACAAACCTGGATTGGAGGCAAGGGAGTCAGTGGGGCTTCAAGGGTGCTGGGAAGAGACCTAGGGGGCTGAGTGGTCACAGCTCCAGCGGCAGGACCACCCGGAGAGCAGCATGGGCTGTTGAGCAAGGACATGCAGATGCTTTGTGTGGCTTCTCCCGTCATGGCTGTTCCACGGACAACCACACCAGGAGGGATTCTGCAGCCTGAGTGCCTGGAGGTTCAGGAGCTGCCCATCGCTGGACTCCCCTCCCCCCCCATCCCGTCCACCTGGATGCCTGGGTGATGGTCACCAAGGAGGGAACAGCTGGGGGCTCTTGGTTCAGCTTCAGCGCAGTGTCTGGGAGCTGCCCTAACAGAGCGGCCGTTAGGCTTTCCTGCCTTCGCTCGCTGTCCCCCTGCAACTGAGGGCATATGGGGGTGTGCAGACTTGCCCGGCCTCAGGTCAGGGCATCCACGAGGCCCTCTCTCTGGGGCGGGCCAGCCCCAGCCCCCACAATGCCAGCCTGGCCTCCTCGGGGGCTATTTTTTCTTGCCTGTGCCTAAATATGCTCAACGGTGGCACAAGTCAATAAAAACCCCACCTGGCCCTCACAGCACAGAAGACTCTGTCTGCCTTGAAAATTCGTTTATGCTGAGCCAAGCACATGCTTCTAAATCACAAGGGACAGAAGAGTCAAGGTGACAAGGCAGGAACAAAAAATCAGCCACAGGAAGCACAGGTGCCATGGGGCCATATTTCACCCTTCGTGGGGAGGACAGCAAAGGCACGTTTCCTGGTTTGTTCAGGTGAAGAGAGGACATGAGGAGGCACGTGTGAGGAGGAGGCACGTGTGAGGTTAAATGGGGTGTGCATTTTACCCAGAATATATTATTGTGGGCGCATTGCATTTAACGTCTGTTTGACCTAACTGGGGACCCAGTCAGACTACCAGCTTCACTGTGTCAGAACCACAGGCATTAAAAAAAATTTTTTTTTAATGTTTATTTATTTTTGAGAAAGACAGAAGGAGAGACAGAGAGAGAGGGAGAGGGAGAGAGGGAGAGAGAGAGAGAGAGAGAGGAGAGGCAGAGAGAGAGAGAGAGGAGAGGCAGAGAGAGAGGGAGACACAGAAACAAAGGCAGGCTCCAGGCTCTGAGCTGTCAGCACAGAGCCCGACGCGGGGCTCAAACCCACAAACTGTGAGATCGTGACCTGAGCCAAAGTCCAGTGCTTAACCTATTGAGTCACCCAAGTGCCCCAGAACCACAGGCATTTTGAGCTTCAGCCACCCTAGTAAGCTGCCTGGGACAGTGTCAGGTCAGCTGTGCCCAACTCAGGGTCCTGGGCACCTTCCTGTGAGAAAGAATTCCAAGCAGGATACCAGGTGGAAAAAGCCTGGATTTTCACAATAGACATGAACTTGATGTGTAGGTGTCTTGTTCTGTTCTGGTGTGGGGCAGGGGTAGGACACACCCCTTATCGTTCTTACCCTCTTTTTCTGAGCATCTGTGCTTTTGAGCTCAGCGTTGGGGAAGCAGGGCTGGTCAAAACTGGGTCCTGCTCTCCAGGGTCCGCATGTGGCGGTGGGGAGACAGAGGCAGGTCAGGGAACAGACAGGCACTTTCAGGTGCTGAGGGAATGGGGGAAGTCACAGGGCGGGGGTGTGGGGTGAGGCATGGGGGCCCCATGAGGGGCCTCCTTGAGAAGGAGGGAGGGGTAGGAGGACTGACAGAGGAAGAAGAAGGAGGGGAGGGAGGAGGCGAAAGGAGGGAAGGAAGAGGAGGGAAGAGGAGGGATGGAGGGAGAGAGGAAAAGGAAGCATGCATGGCTGCCACTGTGTGGTAGGCTGTGGCAGCCGCTCGCCCACCTTCCTGGGCACTGGCTCCTTGGCTGCTCTCGGTCTTCCTCAAGCCCTCCGTGTCCCCACCTGTCACCACCTCTGTCGCCCCTGGGCTATCTCTGACTTCCGGCATCTGTGGCCCCCAGCCTGGTCCCTGCTTCTGGCCCAGATATGACAATTCTACCTTTTATCCAGTCCTTGAATCTTAATATGTTTCAGCAGCTTGGGGCCTGGGTTCCCCTGCTGGTCTCGTCCTCACCTCGTTGCTGGCAGCACCTGGTGCCCCTGTCCCGGTGGCTTGCGGTCACCTGCGCCGTCCTCCAGGGGCCGGCTTCTCTGCCACAGCCCTGGCCTCCGGGTCCCTAGAAATTAGACATTTTGGTGGAGGCAGTAACATTTCTTAGCACCTGGAATCGGCAGGCAGCCTCCTGTCCGTGCGTTACCCGCAGTCATCCGCCGCCTGCGGTTACGGTAAACCGCGTGCGCGTGGGGGCGAAAGGCTCATGTGGTGATAAATGTGGCCCCTGGTTCCACACCCCACGCAGGATTAAACAGGTGTTTCACCTTCTGCTTATGAATTCTGTCAATAAGTCTAATAAGAACTTGCAAACATTAAATTAGAATCAGCTCATAGGTTTTTAACATGAAAGGAGACAAAATTTGCTGAGATAAGTCAATTTGAAAAAAAAGAAAAGAAGCTGCTCACATTATGCATTTATGAAGTAGAAACTCATTTTCCCATCCAATTTGAGCTTGCTGTTTCACGATGGGTAATAGGTACTTCTGATAACAACAGCAGCCCCTGATGGAAACGCCAACGCAGTCTCACCAGTAAGTTCTCTCCAGGCTCGGGTCAGTGATGAAAATCTCATTGGCCGGACCCTGGCTAGTTAAAGGCAGAGTGCAGTGTGCCAGCCAGTTCCTTGGCTCACTGCCTTGCTGCGTTTATTTATTATTCATACCTAAATGCTGCCCACCCTGTGCACGTGAACTCCAGGCTCCCTCCTCTGGGAAGCGTCCAGGGCTGGCCCTGGGCTGCAGTGATTGCACCTCTGGCCACCACCACCCTTCAGGCCCCTCATCCGCTGCTACCAGCTCTGTGGTCAGGACGGGACAGGCAGAAAGGGAAGGCGGGTGCTGAGTTTGACACCCATTTTCTGCTGGATCCCTCACGAGAAATCTGTTTGTGGACCTGACAGGCCCCTACTCAGGCTTCTGGGGGTGACCTCTGCCTTCTTGGGCCCCAGCCTGGGTGTGGGAACCAGGATGGTGGGTGCAGAGGCCTAGAAGGACCCAGAAAGTTCTGCATAAGCCACGTGGTTGAAAAGCAGGCTTGGGGAAGGTTTGCTCTTGGAGAACTAGAGTCAGAGAGATCCAGGGGGGAGCTGGGCAACCGGCCTAGGGAGGATTATGGCGTTATCTGGGGTGGCCGGTTTACAGAGAAATGATGAAGGATTTTGAGGGCATCCGCAAGGCAAGGGCTAGACGGCCCGTGAGTGGAGAGAGGACGGGTGTGCGGTATTGTCGTTCGGGGTCACTCATCCCATCTTCTCGGTGTTCGCTGAGATGCTCTGCCAGACCCAGAGGGACCGCGTCTCTCTGCACTGCCCCACGTGGCCGTGTGACCCCTTGGCTGCATGGCGTGTTGTGGGCCGTATGTGGCCCCTTTGCTCAGGCCCGGGTCTGAATTCGGCTATGCGGCGGGGAAGCTGGATGGCATTTCTGGAGCAGGTTGCTTAGCTCTCTAAGCCTCGTGTCCTCAGCTGTGAAAGGGGCACAACTAATCACCTCCTAATGGGGTTGTTCTGAGGTCAAAGTGAGATAAAGGGAGGTGACATGGAGTGCGGGGCTCATCATGCAGCAAACAATTGGAGGCTAACAGGTCTTTGTGTCATTGATCTCCTAGCCCCGCATGGCTCAGCCCTACCCTTTGTCTGCGTCTTACCCCTCAGCTGCTGTGTGTGCCCTCTGCGGAAGGGGTCATGTCTCAGGAGCTGTTTATGCCCCCAGAGCCCTCCCCGGAAGGGGTGCGCAGGGGGAGCTCAGTGAGCCCATGAGCATGTTCCTCCTGTTACCCCAGCGGGCAGATTCCTGAGCTGCGGGAGGGCCGGGTCGGCTCAGGCACAGAGGAGAGCCCTGGGGCCAGCACGCTGGCCCGACGGGATTCCTCTCTGGCTGCGCTGTCCTGCATCTGAGTTTCTGGACTTTGGTCACAAGAATCTCGTAGGAGAGAAGCACGCGGGTTTGGCATGCTGCACTCAACCTCTAGAAATAGCACGCACACACACGGCTCTCAACACATGTTCCTGCGAGGAGTCATAAATTCGTAAGCACATTTAATTGTTCAACAACAAGGCGTACACTTGTCTAAGGGCAAAATACTGAAAAATGCATCGAGCAGGGGAAAATCACCAACAAAAATTGAACTTAAAGTCCCATGACTAAGTATTTATGTAGGGTGTTCCGTTCAATCACAGTTGACCATGTCTGAAAACAGCCAGATTGTGCAGCAGGTCATGGGAGACTTGACCATGGGTCAGCCCAAGCTGGACCCGTGGACCCAGGCCATGTCTGTGAGCAGGCGACTCAGGCAGATACAGTGGCTCCTTGGACTGTGGTTTCACAAGAGGAGCTGAGGGGCTGTGTGCACAGCGTCCAGCACCAGCCGAGGACTCAGTGTACCCCAGACGTTGTAACTGTTATTACTGTAGTTTTTATTTTATTTTTTTACTTCATTTTACTTAATTATTTTATTTTACTGTATGTATGTATGTATGTATGTATGTATGTATGTATGTATGTTTGTATGTATGTATGTATGTATGTATGTATGTATGTATGTATTTGAGAGAGGGAGAGAGAGCACACAGGCATGTGAGCAGGGGAGGGGCAGAGAGAGAGAGAGGGAATCCCAGGCAGGATTCACGCTCAGCGTAATGCCCACACGGACTCCGTGTCACAACCAAGAGACCACGACCTGAGCTGAAATCAAGAGTCAGACACTTAGCCTATTGAGCCACCCAGGGGCCACCCTTATGATTGTATTTAGGAGCACTAATGCCATTTGTTCCTCCTGAAAAAATTGACATTCTTAATTCTTTTGTGTACTCTCAAGTGAGATAAACATGTTAACTGATTGCTGTCGCACGTTCCGCGTCTGACGGCCTAGTGAATGGCAAACACATCTCCATTCAGTAACGGCCTTAAAAGAACCACAGACCTGGTTTCGCAAAAAGATGTATCTTTGCAATCAACAGACCTGCCGTTCATTCCTGCAGCCATCAGGAGGCTCTCAGCTGTTTGCAGACATCCACCAAAAATGCAGAAGTGTTGGTGTGTGACCTTGAATACTCACGTGAGAACAACAGGTGGCTGTGAACACGAGCTGAGAGCAAAGAGCACACTTAGGGACATTTCACTCGGAGTGGGACTCCTGGCGCTCACACCTACTCCCATGGAAGCAAATTTACTGAGAAAGCAATGGAGGCAGCATGACAGCAACTCAGACTGGAGCCCCCCGCCATCTGTGCAAAGACCTAAGCGTGTGGTGCAGACCCCGTGCCTTTTCTCTCAGGGTGTTTTAAGATAAATATCCTGAAAAAGCATAACTGTTGACTGAGCTTGATTCAGTCGTTATGGAAAGAAAAGTCCGAACTAATAAGCAAAAAGAAAGCACTCAGAGGTTTGGTGGTTGGTGGGCGTTTGGCTCACCACCAGTCCCCAACCCCAGTACTGGGCATTATCCCACTATTCCTGCTGCGACTTTGATCCCTAATGAGCAAGGACCAGGCCTGGGTCTCAGAAGCAGCTGAGGTCCCTGATGGGAGACAAGTGATGGTAAGACCATAGCTGTGAGCCAGCCTTTCCTGCACAAGGTGCTTTGCAGAGTGATTCTGTTTGCTTCGGCCATCCTCGGATTGTGGCGTCACTCTGACCTCTGCCTCCTCTTCACATCACCTCCGCTGTATGTCGTCTCCTCTTTGGTCTTTTATAAGGACACCACTGTGTCACATTTGGCATGAGCTCATCTCGAGATGCTTCACATAACTCCATCTGCAAAGACCCTTTTCCAGAGGAGGTGACATTCACAGCTTCCAGGATGCAAATGTAATTGGGGGCGAGGGGGCACCGTTCACCCTCTGCAGAGAGCCTTCAGTCAAAGCTCTCAGCACAATGCCTGGCACCACTGAGTGCTCGAGGAATATTATCTGTTCCTGTATGGTAACTATTGTTTCCTGGGAGAGGGTTTGGGAAGCCCTCTGGCCCTTTGTTTAAAACAGAACAGATGGAAAGGAGAGTCTTCATGACGGGGCAGGCGAGAAGGGGCCAGGGGCACTGCCGCCGGGCCTGCCAAGCGAACACGGGTCTCCCTGCCTCAGTACCCTCAGCCTGGGTTGAACTTTTCTTTTGGCATCTGCATTGTGGGTTTCTTGGGAGCAGAAGTTTTCCCGGGTAGAGTATGCTTTCCCTCTGGAGAGGCTCGGCTGTCCTGCCCCTGGCCAGTGTGCTCCTGCAGCACCAAGTCTCAGAGCTAACCACCACCTGCTGTCAGCAGAGAGGTGGGCAGAGCCCAGGAGGATTGTACCTGGGGACGAATGCACCACTGGCCTCCTCTATCATCTGCGGCCTCAGTGGAGCTGCTCAGATGCCAGACTGGAGGAAGCAGGAGAATCTTCCTCTCTTCCCAGGGGAGGAACCCATGCACCTGACCTGGGACGTTCACCCACCAGAGCACCAGGACTGAGGGGCTCGGAGCTCCTTGCTTGAGGCTGGGGCTCTCGGACAGGTCTCTGTCCCAAGCCCTGCACAGCAGCCCCATCACCCCCACCTGACCTCTCCGACCCCATGGGTGGCCCGCAGGCACTCATGCCCTCCCATGTTCTCTTGCCTTCTGGGGATCACAGGCCCACTGTATGCCAGGTGAGGTGCTAGGTGGATGCTGCAGCCTTGGAGGGAGCACTGGCCAGAGAAAAGCCATCTGTCTGTGTCTGCCCCCATTTACCGATTTGTGGGATGAACAGATTCTGTCCAGGCGGTGACCGTTGAACACCTGCAGGCTGCAAGCCACCTCCCCCTGCGGTCCTCTGGTGCGTCTCCGGCTCTGGCCTTGTGTGTGCGCTAAGAGCCAATTAAGTCTGTTCCCACATCTGTCTATGCCAATTGCACCAGTTTTTGTAATTACATCACGTGACTAAACATTACATAAAACAATGGCATTTCAGTGCGAACAGGAAGAAGGCGTTTGTTTCTATAAAAACAGTCGAATTTTTGGAAAGACTTAAAATGGGCAAGGTAGTAACATTTTTCTTTCAAATTCAGTTTCCATGAATCTGCAATAAAGGATTGAAGGAAGGAGTCACAATTCTGACTGATGGTGATACCTGCAGGCGCTTCAAATTGCCTGCGTCCTCACAGCACGTTTGGTGGGTGGGATGTGCGCTGCGGGCATGGTAGCTGTGAGCCAGAAACCAGAGGGCAGAGGGGGGGTGTTTTCCCAGTGGTGACCAGACAGTAAGTGAGCATATGTCTAAGCATTTTGTGTTGAGATGTTTAAGGCATCATCGGTGGTAATGACTGTCCACTTCACAAGACTGAGCCTGTGTGGCTCAGTCGGTTTAGCATCTGACTCTTCTTGACTTTGGCTCAGGTCATGATCCCAGGACTGTGAAATCGAGGCCTGCGTCAGGCTCTGCCCTTACTGTGGATCCTGCTTGGACTGTGAAATCGAGGCCTGCGTCAGGCTCTGCCCTTACTGTGGATCCTGCTTGGGATTCTCTCTCTCTCTCTCTCTCTCTCTCTCTCTTTCTCTCTGTCCCTCTCCCCTCCTTCTCCCTCCCTCTCTCTCCCTCTTCCTCTCTCTTTCTCTCCCTCCTCTCTCTCCCTGTCTCTCCTTCTCTCTTCCTTCCCCCTCCACCCCTCTTCTGCTCATGCTCCCTCTTTCCAAATTAAAAAAAAAAAATGGTCCACTTCATAGGATGTTTTTGGTCCCATATGAGAGGGAGTCTTCTGGGAGGCACTGTGATGGCGGGAGCTCACAGGGACCCAGGTCTCTCCAACATCCAGGATGTCATCCCCAGACCAGAGATCCCAGAACAGTGATACCTGTGGGATGGCATGTCAGAGTCTCCACAGCGCCTGACACATCCTCAGGAGGAAGCACTCCAGTTTTGTTGTTACTCTTCAGTGGAGGAAGCGTGTAAAAGAGGGTTTACTTTTGTCACACATACGCACATGCATCTGTATTTCTCTCTCTGTTCCAAAGACGGTAACTCTAAACGTGACTTTCTGTTCGGTCAGCGTACACAAAATAATCCTGAAAACATGGGAACTCACTTCCAAGAGAGAAAAAGAAGTGTAGACAGAAACTGAGGCATAAGCAGCAGTTACCTGCCGGTCAGGTCTCCTTAGGGTCCCAGAGAGCTGTCAGCTGGCCCCTCGACACGAAGATGCAGGGTCTCATACAGCGGCCACCTGGATGCTCACACACCAAGCGTGGGGATGCTTTGCTTGCAAAGCTCATTGCACTCCGTCTAGTTAGAAGGCAATATCTTTTAAAAGGTAAAATATTGCTCATGTAGATTATTTAACTTTTATTTTTAGCTCCTTCTATAATAATAAAAAGAGGCATACGCATCGAAATGAGCGATTTATGGAAACATATAAAGGAGCACATTTTCTTGGCGAGTCCTTGAAATTTAATTTAGAGATGTGGCAGCAGAGGAAAGGATGCATTTTCATGATGCTTGTTTCCTCTCCTTTGGGTGACTTTGCGGTGCCTTTGTGAGAGCAGCTGAGTTCAGGGAAGGAGCCACAGGGCCTTTCAGATGGTCAGGCATCCCCGTCCCTGAGCATTGGGTGGGGAGGGCCTTGTGCTAAGCCTGAGGAACTCCTGTCTCTGCACTCACTCCCTCGCTCCAGAGTTGAGTGCCACCGGCGTGTCTCTACTTGGACGTCAGGAGCCCATCTCACACTTGATGCATGGGGAGCTCAGCTCCCGCCTACGAAGCTTTCTCTACGAAGTCTTTCCCATCCTCGTGGATTTCAACAGTGTCCGTCCAGGTGCTCCAGCCGGATCACCGTGTCATCCCGGCTCCTCTTTTCCTACACCTCACACATAATCCATCACCGTGCCTTTCAGCAACACCTTCCAAATACATCCAGAAGCCAGCTGACATAGATAGGTAGCTTGTAGCCAACACCACGTGGGCGCCTGAGGAACTGCCGTGGCTGCTGAACTTCCATCCTGCCCATCCTTACCCCATTTCGGTGTCTACCCGACGGCCAGTGGGAACCTGCTAATGCCCAGTAGGGCGATGTCACCCTGCTTCCAATCATCTGAGGGCTCTTTTCTCCCTCGGCCGGTCATGTGACTGTGTGAGTGAGGGGCCGTTCCGCCGTGTGGTGCCAGGGGATCCTGCAGCTGGAGACACTGAGAGCCGGGGATGGTGAATGTGAGCAGGCACCCTCACAAACGGAGCAAGCCCCACGGACAAAGCAGGTTCTTAGTGTTCTGGCCCCGTCCCTCTGATGCCAGAGCAGGCACATCCCTGTATCACGTCATCGTCACTGGGGAAGGCCTCTTAGGCTAGGACCTTGGTGGATGTGAAGGAAGATTGCCAGGAGGGAGAGAATACCACATGGATGAAATGTCTACGATTCCATTCTGGTTTAGGGAAGTAACTTACGCCTCAAAGATAGTGAGTGGGGCACCCGTGTGTCTCAGTCAGTTGACCGTCTTGACTCTTGAAATCATCTTAGGTCGTGATATCAGAGTTCATGGATCGAGCCCTGTGTCAGGCTCTTCATTGATGAGGAGGCTGCTTGCCATTCTCTCTCTCCCTCTCTCTCTCCCTTTCCTGCTTGCTCTCACTGTCTCAAAAATGGAGGAGGGGGAGGAAAAGGGAAAGGAGAAGGAGGAGGGGAAGGGGAAGAGGAAGGGGAAGGAGGTGCCTAGGTGGCTCCGTCACTTAAGCAACCAAGTTCGGCTCAGGTCATGATCTCACACTTCATGAGTTCAGGCCCCACGTCGGGCTCTGTGATGATTGCTTGGAGCCTGGAAGCTGCTTTGGATTCTGTGTCTCCCCCTCTCTCTGCCCCTCCCCTGCACATGCTCTGCCTGTTTCTCAAAATTGAATAAATGTTAAAAAATTTTAATAAAAGGAAGAAGGAGGAGGAGAGAGGGAGGAGGAGGAAGAGGGGAAGGAGGAGGGGAGTGGGGAAGGGGGAGGAAGAGGGGAAGGAGAAGGAGGAGGAGGCTGAGGGGTGGGGGAGGGGAGGGAGAGGAGGAGAAGGAGGCAGAGATGATAATACAGAGTGGCTGGAATAACCAAAGCCCAGGTATGACCCTGTGGGATCAACCCTAGGTTGTGTGCCACAACTAGGTTTTGGCACACAACCCTAGTACTTCCCCGGGAGAGTGCCCCAGGCGAGGGATGTCCCTGCTCTCACAGAGTGTACAGTCTGGAATACCTGTCTAAAGTCCCCAAGAGGGTCTGAACTGACCGACATCAGCCAAGAGATCTCACTGGCATCACATGACGCTCTGCAGACTGAGTCTGGTTTCTCTGTGTGTCATCCAGTCAGATTGCACGTGGCATTTAAGGCCCTCGTCTGAAATGAAACCAGGGGCCCAGGTGATGGATTGTTGACTGATTCATTCATTCACACACATTCACTGCACACCTGTTGTATGCCAGGCGCTGGGTCAGCCACTGGGGGTGGTGAGCCCCGCGAGACCATGAAGCGAACCAAGAGTCTCCCAGCACCAGGGCTCCTGGAGGACCTTGTCGCAGAGCCATCTTGCACAAGGGTGTCTGGAAGGCCACCCTGTGCAGCTGCCCCCACGCACACCACATCTCTGTTGTATGTTTACACAGGGCATCAGGGATTTATGTGGGGAGGCATTAAAGCATCAGGGATATCCAGTCAGAGCAACAAAAAAATACAGGGACCGTCTTTCACTCCTGGTATCTGCACAGTTCCCTTTTTATGTGACAAATATGGAGAACAATTAGGTCCCTTTTGATGGGATTATTGCTTGCTACCTGAAGAAGCTGCCTTAAAATGACAACTCGAGCAACGTGGACTTGCCAGCAGTATTTAAACCCGTCACATTATCCAGAAGAAGTGGAAGGAAGGCTGAGCCAATCCGTGAATGCCTCCTTCCTAGATTGCCCAGCCTTTTGTATCTGTTATTAACAAGTATGCTGCTTCTCTGGTGAGAAAATGTATTTGCATAGCTCCCAGTGGCTACACCAGACAGTGGTCAGCTCGAGATACACCTCCCAGAGCTGGGGAGGAGGGTATTACGCACATACCATAACTAGGTCCAATTATGTTGAAAACCAATAGCTGTGTTTCTCTGCCCATGTGTTCCCTGAGTGTGAAGAGAAGGAACAAATAGACTGATAAAATAGAATGGAATGGAATGGAACGGAACAGAACGGAATGGAATGGAACAGAATAGAACAGAATAGAATAGGAGTAAAATAAACTAGACTAGGCTAGAATAGACTAGACTAGATTAGAACAGACTAGACTAGACTAGACTAGACTGGAATAGAATAGAAAAGAATAGAATAGAATAGAATAGAATAGAATAGAATAGAATAGAATAGAATAGAATAGACTAGACTCAGACTAGAGTAGACGAGACTAGACTAGACTAGACTAGAGTAGACTGGAATGGAATGGAATGGAATGGAATGGAATGGAATAGAATAGAATAGAATAGAATAGAATAGAATAGAATAGAATAGAATAGAATAGAAAAATAATATAGAATAGAATAGAATGGAATAGAATAGAATAGAATAGAATAGAAAAGAATAGAATAGAATAGAATAGAATAGAATAGAATAGAATAGAATAGAATAGAATAGAATAGAATAGAATAGAATAGAATGGACTCAAGTAGACTAGAGTAGACGAGACTAGACTAGAATAGAATAATAAAATTGCTACAGGGTTTTAAGGATGGGAGTCTGAGGAGGAGCCATTCAGGTTCTTGCCGCTTGTCCCGTCTCGTGTGGGTCTCCCAGGAGCACAGGGTATGCTGGTTCTGGCAGCCCCTGTGGGCTGCCCCCTGGTTGGAGGCAGTGTTGGGGTCTGCCAGCACTCCATGTGGCACCAGGAGCCTGGAAGTGCCTTCTTGAAGAAATGGCCTGGAGAGGCACGAAGCTCCTCGTTTTCTTTCTTTCCAGTAATTGACTGTATATTGAGTTCCCCACCAAAGTGGACAGTCAGGCGCTCGTTCCCAATGAAAATTGCAGCGAGAGACAAATGGCAGTTGAAATAAGTAACATCGAGTCGCTTGACAAATGCATCTGCAGCAGCAGCAGAGGCCCCGGCTCAGGAGACACAATTATGCACCTGACCTTTGAAGCCAGTGCCTCAGTGGCCGCAGGAAAATGGATCAGCTACGCGGGGCCTGGAGTGGGCCCTTTCCATGTATTTGTCCCAGAAAAGTTAATCAGAGTGAAGTGGAGACGGGGAGAGCTAAGGTTATCCTGATAGCGTTAAAAAAAATTAAATTCCGGTTGGCCCTTTGCAATCCAGGCTCATTTCTCTCTCCCTCTCTCTCTCCTATGGAAACCGTGTCTATTCGTGTCTTTTCAGTGTGAGAACAGTTTCACCCTTGAATTGGTGAGAGGGGCCTTACAGTTTCTTAGGGAAGTGCAGAGGGCAGGACAGGGATTGCGAGGGGAGGTCCAGTGGCTCCCATGGTCTCCTCCACTCCACCCACAGGGCTGGCAGGAGAACACAGATAGTGCCATTTTACCTGGACAAGCGTGTGGTTGAGGACAAGGCCCCTGGGGGTTTTATGGGCATGGGTTTGCCTGGAGGACAGATCTGGGAAGGCTAAGAGAACGTACGCAGGGAGCTCCGGAGGGGCAGAGGAAGGATAGGTCAGGTGTCGTCAGTCACCCAGCGCTCCTTGCCCTGAACAGATGCATCCTGCAAGAGTGTGTCTTTGCATCTGCCCATCATGCCCAAGGCTGGGGGTGAGACTATGCCCCTGAGGATTCAAGGACCAGACTGAGCCCCTCTGCTGGTTGAGGCGGGAGGAGTGTCAAGGCTGGGATCCTAGATGCTTACACTGGGGGACATCTCCCCGAGCACCATACGGCTGCCTGCCTGGCCAGTGCCAACCAACGTGGCCTGGAAGGCTCCAGAGCTCAGGCTGAGAGGCCACCTCTGGACATTGTGCCCATAGGAAGCCCCTCCCTTAGCTGTCATCCAGCAGGAGAAAGTCCCTGGTGTTGCTTCTGAGGCCACCACCGCACTGTCTCTTAACACCCCAGACAGGTTCCTGGAGGTTGGATGGTTGCCGAGTAAAAACCAGCACCTCCTTGACCTGCTGCCCTTAGGTAAATGGACATGGCCCAGCAGCCGGGGGTGACTGTGCTGCCATCCCCACCCAGCCTCCAGCCACGCTGCACCCAGAACCTTCTAGGGGTCCGCCAGGGGGCTTTGTGCATGTGTACAGTGTCGGGAGGCCCTGCAGGAGGTTGCCTCCACCCGGTGCGGTGCCCTGGTGGTGGTTCAAGGTCCTTCTCTCCTGCCCTCCCACCCTTCACGTGTGTATGGGCAGCACTGGGTCCCACATGCCAGGTGCCGATGGCAGTGTTTTACCAACCTCAGTCATTTACTTCCTTACTCCGTGGTTTGGTTTGGCCACGTCTCCTGCCACCACGGCCCATCTTCACCGTTTTCCACTTTGAAATATTGCCTTTTTTATTATTTATTCATTGTCTCCTCTTAGTTGCCTTTTTAAAAAATAGACTTTATTTTTTAGAGCCATTTTAGGTCCACAGCAAAATCGAGAGCAAGAGGAAGGTCCAAAAACGTTTCCATATGCCGCCCTCCCCGCACTGACGTGGCCTCCCTCGTCGTCACCATGCCCACGGGATTTGTTACAGTCCATGAACCACGTGGACGAGTCATTATCACCCAAAGTCCATTGTTCACCTGAGGGTTCACTCTTGGTGCTGTGTGCATTCTGTGGGTCTGGACTGATGTGCGGTGGCACGGCCCGCCAACATAGCACCACACACTGTGGTTTCTTGCTCCTGAAAGTCCTCCGTGCTCCCCCCTTGTCATCCGCCTCGCAAATCTCTGGAAACCACCGATCTGTTTACTGTCTCTGTAGTGTCGCCTTTCCCAGAACATCACAGATTGGAGTCAGATTGGCTTCTTTCATGTGGTAATATACACTTAAGTTTCCTTAAGGTAACTTATTAAACTGAAGTGAATATATTTTAAAGGGAATCAGTACCACCCATGGAAAACTAGTATCATTTATATTAATGGGGGATAATGGGATGAATACAATAAAAAGCGAATACGTTTTGGCTAGATATCATCAATTAACAAAGGGTCAGAGCCCCAGATCTATTTTCTTTATTGAAAAGATACATGAGTGTATGTGAGGTGTCAAGGCTAGAGCACCATGGAACTGAGGCTTTCCTCTTTATCGGAAGAGCTGAACAGCCTCTGCTGCGTGTGTCCGCTCGGTCGATACCAGTAGGACAGTGGTGGGTTCACACTCTTCCTTCTTCTCGGATTTAGTTATATTCTGGAGCAGATGTTACTATTGCCAGTTTAAAGAGGGGAAATTGAGGCTTGGCAAGGCAGTGCAGCCAGGATCTGAACCCAGCATCCTGGCCCTCAGGTCTCATGCTCACAAACATCAAATTCCTCGCGTCGGGGAGAGGGGGCGGTTCCGTCTCAAGTCTCCCGGCCCCCGGCATCAGACTGGCAGGGAAGAGTGCCCCCAAGGCATGTGTCGGTCCTGGAGGGCTCAAGGCAGCCCACCTCTGGGGCCAGGCTGGTCATCTACCTCACCTTTGGGTTGACTCTCTGACCCAAAGTGCAGATAGGCTTCTGTGTGAGTGGAACATCCGCAGCTGGGTTGGGTTGGATCCTCTGGGAAGGGCCCTAACCTTCCTAAGCGCTCTTCTCTGTCATGTGTCTCGGGGGCAATCAGGAAGTGATGCGGGTGACCTTTCCCCCAGAGCAGAGCTCCCCCTTAATGCTTGACATTAATGCTCAGGTTCAGAGGATCAGGTTCACAACATCTCAGCCTGCCCCATTAATGCTCGACACCTGGAAAGATTGGGCCCACACCAGGAGTTGGTTTCTCAGAGAGGCTCTCTGCAGCCCCGGGGTTCCTTTTAAATTTCTCAGCAGCAAAGGATATACGAGAGGGAGCCGCATGCGTGCCCAGGCAGTGGGAGGACTTTCTTACCAGTGACCTGGGGAAGTGACCTGCTGTCTCCAGGTAGGTGGATGCTGGAAGTCCCTCACCTGTGAGCATCTGGCAGGGCTTATTATCCATGGCCATGGAAGGAGCGGCCCCCCCGCTTTCACGACTCGAGGATAAGTTATGTCTGAGTTATGCATATGACTAACGTATTGGCAGACCCGCAAGCATCTGTCCTGGTTTTCTGGGTCAGCTGTTGTCAGCAGGAAGATTGACACTCCTCCAGCTCCTTGTTCTGCATCCTCCCTCCTTCTGTTCGACACCTGTTGATAGCGTGCCAGGCGCTCCACCACTCGGGATGGCTACACGGCCCTGGTTTCTGCTTCTATTAGGCTACAGGGCACCTTGTCTAAGAGCGGAGCATAGACCTGGAGTGCGGGCTGTCTGCACCCACACTTCCCATCCGTGCACTCTGGGGGGCAGGCTCTCTCCGTCCCCTGCATCCCCTCTGGAAGCTTACCTTCCATTCTGTGGCTGTGACGACTGGGTATTTCTATATTGAGGAAAGTATGCATGGTTACAGGGAGGTCAGGACCGGGACACTTGAGGCCTCTTTCCTCCCCTTTTTGGCGTTGTGTGTATGGGAAGATAGAAAGGGGACCCACTGCATCTAAGTGCCGTGTGCAGAACTGAGCCATGGGGAGTAAAGTGTCTACATGGGCATGGCCCAGGGGGCCTGGCTCTCTTGTCTGAGAAGGTTCTGGAAGCAATAGAGACCAGAGTCCAATGGTCTGTGTCACGATCCCTTGTGGTCGGTCTGCCCTCTGTGGAACACAGAGTGGCAGTGTCGGTCACCCGGAGGAAGGAATTGGCAAGCACCTGGCAAGTTGACAGGTCCCAGGCACTGCCTGAGCTTTAGGTGAGGCAACAGTTCCCATGGACACTGGAGAGCTGCACAGAGATGCCGCGGTCATCAAGACAGCGTGACGTGAGAGGAGAGGGGGTGATTACACCAGTGTGGCCCAAAGCCCAGGTGCCACCGGCACACCAGGTACAACATCTCTGAACCTGAGGGAGCAAGCCAAGAGCTCAGGCCTGTCACCAGAGGGGCTGGGGCCTCCCCTCTGCCCTCTTCCTTTGCCTCTTCAGTTCTGGGCACCTGGTCTAATACTGCATATGCCCAGCCCACCCCCTTCCCTGCTGACTCGTTCTTCTGGCTGCTGCCACCATCCAATCTTACGTTGTACTTCATTCTTTCGTCCGTCGTGTGGTTCTGCCCGTTGGGGTCTGGGCGGGAGAGCTCATTGTCTGGTTCCCAGTGCCGGGCACCTTGTGAGTCCAGGACACATGTTTCTTGCATGGCTGACAGGTGGCCACATGCCGCATGGACGTCTTGTGCAGGCTAGATCACACGGCCAGCTTACGGTGTCTGGAGGGGGAGGCATGCATGGGTCCAGTTGGGCCGCAGGGACCTTGCCATCCACTCGGTCTTTCTGGCTTCTCCTGGAGCAGCTTTTCTTCCGGTAAATGGTAGCCAGAGCAAATGTGCCCAAGCCTAGTTGTGAAATCTGCAGTGGTATGTAACAGGAACACTTTTACTTTCTGTAAAGCTGAGCGCACAGTTCTCCCCATTCCCCCCTTTTGGGGGAGCCATGGGAAGGATTGTAAAGATATTTTTTTTAACGTCAATTTTAAAAAAGAGAGATGCCACATATTCCCCTCTGTTCTGCCTTAAATCAAGGAAATACAGCTAGGGCCTTCTTGGGGGACTTCCCGACTCCTTCCCATCCACATACTTACTGCTCTGTTCAGTTGTTCATCTGGCCCACAGACACGGGTCTGGCACCCACCAAGCTCCAGGTGTGATGTGTGATAAAGAACCCTTCCTATTAGATCAGATGCTTTGAAGGTCAAAGAAACCAACCAGGGATAGCATTGGCTGAGGCCCACAAGGAGTTTCTGGCAGTAGTCCAGGGAGCCTCCCTGAGTTACAGAGAGGAAGCCGAGGCACGAAGAGTGGTGGACGCGTGAACAGAAAGAACTCAGACAGTAAGCTGGTGCTGTGTCTTTGAGAAATTTGAAGGTGAGGAGAAGCCGAAGGTTGTGAGGACAAAGCAGGGTTAGAAGCCCGGGAATTGAAATCACCATATTCCAAGTGGATGAGGAACAGCCAGTGGAGAGAAAGAGAGCCTGCTACACATCATCTTATAAAAAAATTTTAATTTCACTTTTTATTTTTAGAGACTTCGAGTGGGGAAGAGGGCAGACAGAAGTCGAGTATCTTAAGCAGGCTCATGGAGCCCGATAACGGGGCTGGATCACACGACCCTGGGATCATGACCAGAGCCAAAGCCAAGAGGCGGACGCTCAACCAACTGAGACCTCCAGGTGCCTCGACGACGACACATCTTTCATCTCCTTGTGTCCTGCTGGCAGAGGTGGCGAGGAGGTGAGAGTTCCTGGGAGGACCTTGGGGGGCCCGTCTTTGGCTAGACTCCCAGGTTCCTTAAGTCAGAGGGAGGCCCTGAGCAACCATCCAGTGCTCCTGCACGACTGCTTACAAGATGGGGAGCGTGGTGGCATCAGCGGCGAGCGGGGATGACTTTCTTCTGGAACCTTCCTCGGTGTCACCGAGCAGCTTGTAGCCTGTGACATGCCATGTGTGTCATTCGACAGGTTTCCGTGAGTGCCCAAAATATGCTGAAGAAGGCTCTCCCGAATGAAAGGTTAAGAGATGAGCGGTCCGCGTTGCTGGTGGGGCGGTGGGAAGGGCGGCTTCCACCGTCACACTCGTCTTGTGGAGCCAATAGCCGCAGGTTCTTGCAGGGACCGGGGCGCACCTGCCCCCAGCCACGCAGAGCCCTTGGTGATCTTTCCGCCTGGGTCTCCATCGGCTCTGGGTGCGGCTACTCCACTAAATCATTGCCGGTGTGATGAGGGTACAGTGATGACTCCTGTGGCTTAATGAGCGTTTCCTGAAGACCAGTGAGTTTGAGAATTGTTTTCACGTTTGTCGGTCGGTTGGCGATGCTCTTGAGATTTACTGACTGTGCACATCCTTTTGTTCATTGACAAGTGGCTGGGTTGTTTCTTCTTGTCCTTTCTGTCAGAGGTCTGTGCGTGTTGGAGCTGTTCACCCATTGCTTCTTATCTGCTGCAAATGTGGATGGCTCCAGACTGTCGCTGGTTTGACCTAAC
Source organism: Panthera onca (assembly GCF_046562875.1). Classification (NCBI taxonomy): domain Eukaryota; kingdom Metazoa; phylum Chordata; class Mammalia; order Carnivora; family Felidae; genus Panthera; species Panthera onca. The sequence goes on along the minus strand of NC_138358.1, from coordinate 7,367,821 downwards.
CATTTTTCGTCTTTTCCGTGGCGTGAAGGCAACATACACTCAGTGGAAAGCGTCTTTGGGATTGCGGGATTGGACCTCTTCCTGGGTTAGTGATGTGTGGTCCGATCATCTCCTATGATGTGGGGCAGCGCGGGCTCCCATTAGCCACATGACCACAAGTGTCACCAACCCATACGCTGGTGGCCACTCTGCACCCAGGCGTCCCTCTGGCTCCCACTTCAGGACAGTGTTTGGTACATTCCACGAGGCAGTCAGCACTCCTTGATCCAATAGGATTTAGGATGAACGGTCCTGCCCAGCCGTGGGCTCACACGACTGTTCTTGCATATGGAAGGCAGGCTGGACTGAGCTCTGAGGTGTGGGAGGTCAGGCGTATGCATGCATTTTAGACTTAATGATGTTTTCAACTAAGGATGGGTTGATAGGGATACAACCCCATTGTGAGTCCAGGAAGATCTGTACTTATTTTTTTTACAAAGACTTCATTTAGGGGCACCTGGGGGCTCAGGCCATGCGTGATCTCACAGCTGGTGGGTTTGAGCCCCGCGTTGTGCTCTGTGCTGACAGCTCAGAGCCTGGAGCCTGCTTCACATTCTGTGTCTCCACCTCTCTCTGCCCCTCTCCTGCTCACACTCTGTCTCTCTCTCTCAAAAATAAATAAATAAGTATTAAAAAATTAAAACAAAATAAAACCCACAAGGCTTTCATTTACCTGTTGATGTGTTTGCAAAGGCATTTGCTATGTAAAATTTCTCATTTTTTATGCTGCCAAGTGTGACTGCTGTCTGTGCAGCATCTGAGGTCCCTTCCTGCCCAGGGATGTGTCCCTGTGCCTAGATCCTGGTGGAGTTTCTTCTGTTTCTCCTGGGAAAGCGCCTGTCCGACACCACCCCTTAAATGAGCCTTGTCTTTTCTGAAACATCAATTAGATCTGAAATAGGAGAAATACGGAAGGTGTAAAATTGTTGCCTGGATATTATTTTATAGCCCTGTGTCAAGATCCTATTGAGAATTGCTGGGAAACCCGTGTTGTGAGAGAACTTTGACTTGATTTTCATGGTGGATATTTCCTTCTTACCCTTTCCGCACTGAGTCCTCTTCTCTGGACAGTCTGGACAGTGGTACCCCCAATTTCCTTGGGGTAATGAATGCGTCTCGGCCATCGAGGGCATTCTGGATTAGACACATTGGTGTCCACACTTGCCCCGCGAGCTCCCGGTGCAGCCAGGCCTGGTGGAGGCCCTCCTGAGCTGAGTGGAGGGCTGGAGGCCTGACGCGGGGCTCGAACTCACGGACTGCGAGATCGTGACCTGGCTGAAGTCAGATGCTTAACAGACTGCGCCACATAGGCGCCCCATCATTTTATGATTTTAAAGAAAATCTTTCCTCTTCTTTTTTTAATGTGCCTATGCTCAGATTTCCTTGTTGTCTATTTTATTTGGGGAAGGTTACCACTTCCTCTGGAACTACTGATTGTCAGTGAGGAAAACAATTGAGATCAATATGGGCGTGAAGTATTGATCTACAAGTGGGGGAAATCCGTGGTACAGACCTCCAGCTGCTACCATGTCAATGCAGTGCCCCCCCCCCGCCCCATCTCCCGATTCCTCCCCAAGATGCCAGGACCTCCAGCCTGCCTCCTGTCGAGGCCGCACAGTGCCAGCATCTGATCGTCCCCAGCTCTGGGTTCTGCTGAGCACACTGGGAGGCTGTGATGCTTTCAGTAAGGGCACGGGTCAGCCTCAAACTATTTCAGAAGTTCCTCCTGGGTCCCTGCTCTTTGTGCACAGCCATAGGTCCCAGTAGACAGCCAAAGAACTCTCTGGTGAGCACTCTTTGTTGGAGAGTTATTGACTTTCTATTCATGATACTGAGCCCAGGTCCAGTGAGCAGCTAAGTGTAAGGCAGAATCCGATTCTAAGGTGATCATTGTCCAGGGAAATCTCTCTCCTCCCATGATTTTCAATACAGGATGCTGTTTTTGGATCACAGTTGGAAGGGTCTGAGAAAGAAAATCTATAGATATGTAAGATTTTCCATGATTTCAGAAGGGCTCTAGCCTTCTTAAAGCCTCACCTTGGCTTCCAGGTTCAGATCCCCTAGTCTCTCAGCTGCTCTGAGGACATGTTCATCCATCCATCCATCCATCCATCCATCCATCCATCCATCCATCCAATAAATGTTGTTTTGGGTGTCTATTAGGTAACAGGCTATAGTGATACCTAGCAGAATGAAATAGACATAGTTCCTATCCTTTGAGGGCTTATAATTTTGAGGGAGTTTCCAGACTATAGGCAAAATAAAGAAGCAAATAAAGAGTTATGACTGGTGAAGGTGCTATAAGCAAACCCAAATCAACAGTAATAGAGTGAATTGGCATTGGATGTGTGTGGCCACCCAGTAGAAACCTGGTCCAGGAAGTACCTTGTGAAGATGTAGCATTTAAGCCATGCAGGCAAAGTGCTGGTGAGCACGTTCTAGACAGAGATAGAACATGTGCAAAGGCCCTGAGATAAGGGGGTAGTCAGTTTGGTCCAGCACAGAATGGAGGCCAGCATGGTGCAAGTCCAGGGACCACAGGGGGAGGGAAGAGATAAACAGGATCGGATCCGTCAGGTCTTGTGGCACAGGTAGGAGCTCAGACTCTTCTTTTAAGTTTAGTAGGAAGTTAAGCAAGGATTGTATATGACAGCCCAATCTAGGTTTAAAATTCCTTTTTAGCTGCAGTGAAGAGAGTGTGCTGGAAGGAGCAGGAATGGGAGAAGGCCGTTTTGAAGTGAGAGTTGATAACTTGAAGTCAGGTGGTCATGGTGGCGACGGGGAGAGGCAAACTAATTTGGGATGTAGAAGTGGTGTGTTGGTAAGTGGTAAGCCAACAGTCTTAAAAACAAACACGATGAGTGTTACAATTCCATGACATAAACAACTTCACCGCTGGCTGATTGCAAGCTGCCTGGGTGATGTCACTGAACGTGGAGTCAGGAAGCCGTTTGCACAGTCCAGCTGCATGTCTGGCACTGGTTAGCAGGAGGCACCTCAGGCAGGGAGGTGGATTGAAGAGGCCAGCAAGGAGGCATTGGAGACCCCCACACGTTTTGGTTTGAGTAGCTAAGAGGATACCAGGAGGACTGGACACCTGAGGTGCATGCATGTAGAATGGACAGGCTTCTTTCCTGTGCCCTCTGGAAGCTGGCACTTACTCAATCTATGATGCTGGAAGGTGACAGAAGGAAGGGAGACAGACAGTCTTTGGGAAGAGGGTGTGGGTGACACCCACGGACTTTGAGATGTTCTGCCTGAACCCTCATCACCCTGGGATCTTTGGATTCTGAAGCCGCTCACTTTCCTGGCCTCCTATCCAGTAACAGACAGAGACCAAAACAGAAGACGGGGATCATGTGGAGGGTGGCCCGAGGGGGTGCTGGCCGTGGCCCTGTTTCCTAGCTTGATGAGCTCTGGCCTCCCAGACCCCAGGCCGTGGAGCCACAGCTGGAACCTGCCTTTGCTCACACAGTGCTTCCATATGTTTGATTAGACATGCTAGGAGGACCCTGATTTAAATGACAGGATGTTCAGGGCACTACTTTGGTCACAGCATACCTGCAAAGAAGAAAAGTTGCAAGTAGGAAATAAGTCAAATACTGAGGCCAGGACCAAATCTCTGAGCAGCCTGGCAAGATTTACAGACCCTGCCTTGGGCCAAGGTCAGAGAATGCAGCTCACTTCCAAGGGCTTAGTGAGAAACAAGGGGCAGGAGGGCCCAAGAAAGGGGCTGTGGAGGGAGGAAGGTGATCAGGCTTCATGCTGCCCAGGGCCCAAGCGTGTGGTCGCCATCTCTGTAGGGAGATGCCCAGGGAGGGGCAGTGGGTGTGCTCGAATGTGGGCGAGCCATGGGTGCAGGGTGGACGTGAGAAGGAACGTTGGATGCATGCGGCAACCTTGAGGGGGTGGGAGAAGCAGCCACGTCTTCAATCCAGGCAGGTCTTTCTATTAATCATTTATTGAGCACCTAGATACACAGGGTACCATCCTAGTATCAAGGCTACAAATGTATCAGGGATTCATCAGGTTCCCAACTCTGAAGTGCACGGAATACCTAATACCCTTACTTTCTGGCCATCAAAGGAATGAACAAGCTGAGCCTTCATCCTTCCTGGTGAGAGGAAAATTCAGCCACACTTGTTCTTGGGGGTCAGCTTCTGTCAGGGTTTTGGAGAACGTCCCTTGTTGGAGGCCGTAGCCAGGTGTGGAGGAAACTGCTCTGGCCACTTGTCACTAGGCCAGAGTGCCTGCATCCCAGCATGAAGGTCCATGCTGTTTTATGCCCATCCTGGACCGCAAGAGTCTTTGGCCAAGAAGTCTGGGGTGTGAAGCAGGCGTACTGAACAGGTGTGCCCCTAAGATACAGCCAAGGCTGGGGCTACTTCCAGAGCCTCCCTAGTCCCCTCTTCCCTCACTTTCTGCTCCCAGAAGACACTTCTTTTCCTTTTTCCTGCAAATTCAACTCCATTTAAGCTTCTCCACCTCATCTTGTATTCTCCCTGCTCTCTGCCACTTCTAATACTTGCTGAGGTTCTATCACCTGCCCCGGAGCCTTTGAACCTGCTATTTCTTTCTGTCATCTGTGCTGTTTTCCTTGGTTTAGCTCTGCCCTCCTAATTCTGATCTCATCTCAATATGAGTTTCCAAAGGGCTTCCTTGGTCAATTGATTTTCATAGCCTTCAGTCATTGTCACTTCCTATCAGGCATGCTGTTGGCTTGTCTTTATAAAGGACACTGCCATCTTACTGTTTTAAACTTACTTCTTTGTTACAAGTCCGTCCCAGCAGAATGTAAGTATTTGAGGATAGTCTCATCCTGTCCTGTTCACCACTGTGTCCTTCTCAGTGGCCAGCATTTAGTAGTTGCTCAATAAATACCTGTTGAATGTGGGGTGGACAAACCCAGAATGTCTGGCTTCTTCCACGCTAAGTAGAGCTCACTGACGATTCCTACCTCCCTCCTGCAGAGTCCCTCTGATTGGGGTGGATTGACTAGAGAATAGGGCTGTTTTTATTTCTTTTCTGGATCTCATAGAATACATCTATTTCCAGCTTAAATAAAAAAAAAACAAGAGACAATAAAAACACATTGTTACAGATTGGATGGGTAAAACAATTGGCTTGACAGTAATCTAGGAATTTAATTATAGCAAAACATGCCCATGTAATACCCAGATTTGGGAAAGAAGAGTTGAAGGGGTCCAATAAATCATTGTTTGTAAAAACAGAAGAAGCCTTTGTAATCGTCCAGTTACTGCTGATGAGGCCATAAAGAAGGCCTAAGCAGGCTGGGCACCATGCATCGAAAGCCTTAATGTGCAGGCGGCTCTTCGGAAAGGGGAGTTGCCTGGGAAAGAGCTGAACTATGTGGTTATTTGTCTCAAATGGAAAGCAATCACTCAGGGTGGTGGGAGCTGTTTAGTGAAGATCCTTCATGGCCAACCGCAGGGTCCCGCATATGTTTGGGCAGGAGTCTAAAGGAGCAAGGTTGGGGGGGAGACAAAGATGTCCAGGAAGCACTCGCAGCCCCACTTGGGCAGAATTCCCTGGTAGAGCGCTTCTGGCAGCTCGCCTGCCCCCAACCGGGCCTGCGAACACATCCTCCGGGATCCCCTGCCCGGCGAGCGATGCAGGTCCCCAAGCGCCCCTTCACGCCTCTTTGTGATGGCACCTCCTTCATGCACCAGCTCCTCAGAGAGCCCTCTTGCCTGTCCATGTAAAGAACCTACTGCCACCACCCCTCCCCCTACCCCTCCCCCAGTCCCTGGTTGATTTTCTTCAGAGCATTTATCACCATTGGAGAGTGTCTTACCTGAGGGTTTGTTCACACATTATCCGTCCCCGCAGTGTGACGTAAACTTCGAGAAGGCGGGGGTTAGCTCACATTGCCACAGCCCCACATCTGGTACCTGGCACGGCGCCAGGCCCGCTAATGTGTGCGTAGCTCGTGAAGCGGTTCTCTAGCGGACCCAGGGACAGGATGTCCTGCCACCTAACCCCTCTTCAAGAAAGTGAGTGTGGAGAGGGCAGTGCAGGGGCGTTAGACACTGTCCAAGGTCTGCAGAAGGACACGTGGCTTGAGATCATAATTCATTTTTAGTTTTTTAAAGTGCTTATTGTGGACTAAGCCATGTGAATTGACTCCTACTCTCACATACATGTGCACACACACCACACATATGCATAGAGGGGAGTGTGCGTGTGCACGTACACCTGTGCACGTAAGTATATGTACATGTAATACAATCTGTAAACACAGGCAATATGATATGTATACATACACTACATATTATTATTGTTTATGAGTGCACTAGTCGTTAGTACGAAGCAATATTTCTGTAGATGGTAGAAATACATCTATGTATATGGTCCCTCTCTGTGTATCTGGTAGAGTTACCTTTCCTGGCATGTCCCCTGTTGTGGGGGGGAGGGGTCAGATGACCACCCCAGGTGGCCCGGGAGTTGTGAGTGGAGTCGGCACATGTCACTTCCACTGCTGGTGTGACATCCACGAGGCCCTCCCTCCCTCCACTGCCTTGAGCAGCAGAGGTGCCGGAACGGTGTCCCACTGGGGAGCAGAGCAGAACTCCCACCCACCCGCAGACAGCGTGTTGCTTCCTCAGACACAAACCTTTGCCGTTTTAAGCCACCATATTCAGGAAACCGTTTGCTACTATGGCATATAGTTAACAGCCTGGTCCGCCCTGAATTGCAGTTTTTTGTGTGTTTTTTATTTATATAAAAATAAAGTACAACATTCAAATTCTCATATCACAGGAATTAGTGGAACTCTTCCAGGGTGCGTGTGTGTGTGTGTGTGTATGTGTGTGTGTGTGTGTGTGTGTGTGTGTGTGTGTGTGTGTGTGTGTACACACACCATATGAGGTAGGGAGACACGTCTGTGTGTCTATATGCTGGACTCTATCATCACGCTCAGTGCTTCTACTTCCTGGTCTTCCAACCCTAACAAGTGGGCACATCTGAGCACAAGGCAAGGTCTTCATGCACTGAAGGTCTCTGCACTGAGGAACAGAGCTGCACTGAGGAACAGAGCTGCACTGAGGAACAGAGCTGCACTGAGGAACAGAGCTGCCAAAGTAGATCTTCTGACTCCCCAGAGAGGACCGAACCGCCCACCTAACCATTTCCATCATTTCTCAGTTTCTCCCAGTGATGGGGGTTTTCCATTGTTTTACCTCGGAGCATGGCATCGGAGGTATTTCAGACGTCTTCATTTCTCCTCAGTAACAGACCCCTCCTTCATCTTGCATCACACCCTTCTTTTCCTCTGATTCTGTGCATTGCATGCATATCCTCGGGCTGTTTTGTTCTAAAGATATGAAACAATTTCCCAGGCCCTGGTTACTTCTCCATGGATTCAGCCTGGCTTTTTCAAAGCACTGTTCAAGGGTCACGTGCGTCAGCATTATGTGGGACGTTGGCTGCACACTCAGATTCCTGCCTTGTCCTGCGGACCTCCTGCAGCGTTGGGGCTCTGGTTCTGGGCATGTTGAGGGGTCCCCTCCAGGAGGAGGTCTGCTCCCGCCCTGAATTGGACACCATCGAAATGATTGTTAAGCATGCATAGTCCTGGGCGCATCTTTCTTCTCTGTAAGGTAATCATTAGGCGACTGGGGGAAGGAGGGCGAGATGGGACTCAGTATTGAGGAAGAAGCCGAGGTATGGAAGTGACAGTAAAGATCTGATTTGTCCTCCAGTGTCTTTGACATGGTTGGGTCAGCGGGCAGGTATGCCGTTCCCCTACAGTGGACAGCCGCTCCTGGGTGTTGGGGTAAGGGTACTCACAATTTCATTTGGGGGACCACTCTGTGCCCACACTTTGTCTGTGTGGTTTGTGTGGGGCTAATTCCACCCCAGCCACAGAGAGCCCACTTGGCCCAGGCCTAGCCAGTCAGCTTCTTCCACTCATTGGCCTGTTGAGTGGGCCCTGGGACTTGTGCTCAGCACCCAGGAAAGGCTTCTCTCTTCACCTGGACAGGAGCCAGTGCACTGTGTCACCACCAGGGGAGCTTCCCCAGAGTGTAGTCCATGGAGGTGAACATAAACCTGACAGCAGAGGTTGACCCCTGCAGCCGGCCTGGTGCTTATTCGCCAGGTCATGGGAACCAATAATGTTCTTGTCTTTAATAAACCTGCCTGTGTTTAGTTTCTGTCACTTACAACCAGAAGGGTCCTGGTAATGCTGGGGCAGCCCCCTCCCCAACCCGGTTCCGCAAATGCCTGGGATGCTTGGCCAGGGGCTGTGAGCTGGCAGTGGTATTGTCAGGAGGTGATGGGCATTCCTGCAGGGCCTGATTCCAGTGCCAATCAGGCCAAGCGACCCTCGATGCCAAACGCATCACCGGGGACCGTCACCCACAGGTGGTTGCTTTGTCTCAGTGGATGATGGTACAGGTCCCCTCTGAGCCAAGACCCTGAGCCTAGGATAGACCAATCTGTCTGCCCCATCTCCTATCGCTTCCCGAGGACACATTGACTCCTGCTTGGAGGCCTTCATGATGTGCCCAGAGGGCCTGCCGCTCATTTCCTGATGATCATGCAGACCCTGGCTCCAGCACACAACTTCCTGTCTCCTCCCCTGAGGTGGGGAGGGGGAAGGGAAAGTGCCTACCCAGGTTTTACTTTGTCTCCAGTTTTAAGGATAGGGCAAAGCAAGAATGCTTCAAGGCATTCTAGTTGCAAAAGATAAAACAGGAAAACTTCTCTTCCAAAAAAAGACTGAGTTGTGTGGTTCCAATAGGTTGGGGAGACACTGGTTTAAAAGAAGTCAAATAGGGGCGCCTGGGTGGCTCAGCTGGTTAAGCGTCCGACTTTGGCTTAGGTCATGATCTCTCGGTTAATTCAAGCCCCGCATCAGGCTGTGTGCTCACAGCTCAGAGCCTGGAACCTGCTTTGGATTCCGTGTCTCCTCTTTCTGCCCCTTCCCTGCTCATGCTCTGTCTCTCAATACAAATAAGTGTTAAAAAAATGTTTAAAAGCAGTCAAGTAGATGTTGCACAACAGGAAGATGCTGAATTGCTAACACACCACGTGCTGTGACCCCAGAAGAGTATGTGACTGCCTTTGCTAAACTCATGTGCTCCTAGGATCTCTGTTTGGGGAGCATCTCTGGGGATCTTGTGTTCTGCAGAAGACTCCTGGGGAACATTTTAAGGAGAAAGGTGCAAGAGTCTTCTCCCTGCCTTTGGCTTGGAAGTTCTGCAGGGTGACTTTGTGGGACTGGACCCCGCGGTATGAGGAACAGATGCTCATTTTCTACAAACTGGTTAATAAGCTTCAGGTTGCCTGTCTGGTTCACCACTCTGTCTCCGGTACTGACCGCCTGTCTGATGGGTGGTGGGCCCTTGAAGCGTTTGCTGAATGAGGGAATGAACAGTGTGTTGTCGAGGCCACATACACCCAGCATGGGGACAAGGTGGAGCCGGAGAGCTTGCTTTCTGCCACCTCTGAAAGTCTTGTGTGTGAAAGGAGGGATTATTTGTTCCCCTTGTGTCTTTAGAAAACAGCGCTGGAGTTGGGGCATCTAGCTGGCTCAGTCGGTTGAGTGTCTGACTGTGGCTCAGGTCATGATCTCACGGTTCGTGGGTTCAAGCCCCGTGTCAGGCTCTGTGCTGACAGCTCGGGGCCTGGAGCCTGCTTCGTATTCTGTGTCTCCCTCTCTCTCTGCCCCTCTCCTCCCCCTCCAAAATAAAAAAAAAAAATACAAACATTAAAAAGAAAAAAAAAAAAAAAAAAAGAAAACCAGAGCTGTGGTCCAAGGGTGGAGTTGGCACTGAAGAGGAGTTCAGCCAGGAGGGAGAAAAGCATCTCCAGCAGTAGCTCAGCAAACGTTAGGCTGTCTCCAGAGGCAGGGGCCCCCGTGGGTTACTACAGATGTACTCACGCCTCAGATGGGGGCTTGCCCTGTGTGGTCTCCAGGGGCAAGTCTCTACACTTCGAGCGTGAAATAGCGACACGTTCTCTCTGTGTGAGTTCCTCAGTGACGAGCCTAGCTGCCTCCAGAAGCTGTTGGCGCTGAACTCCACGGTTCCTAAGCTGCCTTCAAATATTTGAGGACATTGGGAATGTTTCTTATTTGCCATGAGAAGCCCTGGGTGTGCTTTCCTTTCATAAATTCAGCCTAGATAACAACGCAAGAAGGAAATAGAAGACCTGAAAGAAAAGCATGTCTTGCATTTGCAAGGGCTCATTTGTGGAGTGACCTCTCTCTTGGTGACGCTGCATCTTGGGTCAGGGTGTCCGGAAGCACACTCTGAGCAGAGGATCCATGAGCAGGTGCTTCAGTAGGAAAGTGATCCTGGGGAGATTGGCAGGAGCAGGGGGAGGGGCTGGGCCGGGCGGGGTGGGAAGGGAGGGAAGAGGAACCCTTCCTGACCCCACAGGTGGGCCCCAAGTGCAAGGGACCAGACCTGTCAACATCAAGGCCAGGGATTTCACTGAAGAATGCCCTGGGTCTTGGAAGGTGCTCTATGCTTAAGTAACAGGACTAGAGGATGTGGTGTCTGTAAGGAGCTTTCTAACACTTCAGCCTAAAAGAAGAAACGTGCCTTTATGTATACACACATACACGTGATTCTTCTGTTATAAATCCCTACGTAATTATTTTATAAATATTTATATATTACATTTACATAATTTATATATATTCATATATAATATTTCTATATACATTGTTATAAATGTGTTTCTATATACATACTTATAAATGTCCCATATCTATATATCCACGTAGATACATAAAACACACGCGAAAGATGCAAGTGAGTGTTGTACTTTTCACTCTTCTATAGGCTTGAAATTTTTAAAACAAAATGTTGGGGAGAAAGTGAACCACAATTCCATCTTCCCAAACTAAACACTGTGTGAGTCCTGTTAATGTTTCAGTCTGTGGTTCTTTCCTCGCAGCTGCGGGCACATGTGTCCAGGCACGTGCTTGCAAGATGCACCGGGAGTCTCTGTTAGCCTGGGGAGTTGGTTCAGGGATTAAGATGTGGTTTGCACACAGGACCCTGGGCTGCCCAGACCCTCCCCGAGCCCAGGCGCTCATGTCCAGAAGCCCAGGCACAGAGCACCAGTGAGCTGGCGCGGGAGGGTGAGGGAGTCTCCCCTTCGTGCAGGTCCTCTGGAATGCCCAGCTCCCCCGTGAATAACCCGGGCCCCCACGGTCTGAGGAGGCCAATGGCGGCCTGGCCCCTGGCTAGGCAGTGTGCATGTGGTAGAGCCCCGCGTCCGCCTGGAGGGGCGGGAGGCCCTGCGCCACCCCTCCCCAGAGGCTGAACACTCAGAAGAAGAGAGAGGCACACGTTTCTCACCTTGAAGGTAGAAGACACAGAGGGAAGCCAGTGCTGTGAGTTCCCCATCTGAAGAGGCACCCGGCCGTCACTCCTACACTTAGGTGATTGCTTCCAAATTTCCAGCGGCGTGTCTGTCCTCAGTCCTCGGTCATCCTCCTGGAAGGTGAGGGTGGTGGGGGGTTGAGTGAGGAGTCTTGATGTCATCAAGGCGACAGTGGAACAGGCAGCATGATATCCGTAACCTCCTTTATCATTATTTTAAGTAATGGACTCATCGAGCAGTTTTAGTTTCACAGAGAAACCCGTGGGGAGTGCCAAGGCTCCCCCTGTATGTTCTCCCTCCTGCTCCCCCATTCCTCCCATTGGCAGCTTGCCTGGGAGGGTGCAGGAGGTATGGGCGCTGGGTCGGTGGGGATCCTCTGTCATTAACCGTAAAGCTTGCACTTGGCCTTAGTGCTCATTTTCGGTGTTGTACATCTGCGGACTTCCACAGACGTGCAGTGACTTCCATCCACCATTACAGTGTCACTTGGAGTATTTCCCTTGAGGCTCGCCTGTCCATCTTTCCTCCAGAACCCTTGGGAATCACTGACCAGTTTGCTCGGCACTATACCAGGAACATTTTCTCATGCCATTAAATTTTCCTAAAAAGTGAACTTTTTAAAAGGTATTTGAATTTGACATTCTCCAGTTATTAAATGCATTTAAAGCAAGTCTCTATGTTGGGAAAGTTAGGCCGTTTCCTTTTTTTTTTTTTTTTTCCCCTCTGCCTCAACTGTGAAATCGTTGCAATGAACACAATTTTGCATCACGGTTTCTCACAACAGCACTGTTGACACTTTAGGCAGGATTACCTTTTGCCTCGGGAGCTTTTCTGGCTGCTGCACGATATCTGCCAGCATCCCTGGCCTCCACCCAGCAGATTCCAGCAGCGTCCACCCCCAGCAGTGCCAACAGAAAATGTGTCCTCGCGCCACCAAGTGCACTGATTTACCTCTGTCTTTCTGCGCGCATCCGGCTGTTTCGGGGACTAGGGCCTCATTGGTGGGATTAGAAGTTGGGATTGATGGGGCGCCTGGGTGGCCCAGTCGGTTAAGCGTCCGACTTCAGCCAGGTCACGATCTCGCGGTCTGTGAGTTCGAGCCCCGCGTTGGGCTCTGGGCTGATGGCTCGGAGCCTGGAGCCTGTTTCCGATTTTGTGTCTGCCTCTGTCTCTGCCCCTCCCCCGTTCATGCTCTGTCTCTCTCTGTCCCAAAAATAAATAAAAAACGTTGAAAAAAAAAAAGAAGTTGGGATTGTTGCAAGACTAATAATGATTTCGGGAGCATGTGTCATACTGCCCTTCCCGGGTTGCTGGGTGGCTCGTGGCTAGAGTGTATCCTCTCTGTTCCCCAGGTCCTGGCTTAGAGGTGGACATGGGGAGAGTCTAACGTCCCAGGGGATGTAGACTGTGCCGAAGGACCCTCCCTCCAGGTGCGGGAGGGAGGCTCCAGGGGAAGATCGAGTTCACCCGGGAGTACCTTTGCCAGCAACTGGCTTGAAACCACAGAGAGTTGAAGATGTGCCACACAGTCATCATGACTTCCGGTGGGCCTCCCTTCCCCTGTGACCGTCACATCCTGCTGCTGATGGGACCCTCGGGTAGGTCAGAGAAATAGGGAGTCTTGCTAGTGCCATCCCCCAACAGGCAGTGGGCACCGGGTGAGCGGGTCCTGCCAGTCTCCAGTGCCAGGTCCAGCAAACACGAAGATGAGAGTGTGCGGACAGCCTGTGCAGGAAGTTGCTACAGTTAAGCAGAAGAACAGGTCTCCCTGTGGGTGGCCCCCGACTTAACCCAGTGCGGACCCCCAGGCTGCCCTGTCTGCTGAACAGCCCTCTCTAAAGGCCTCCCTCAGGGCCTCCAGTGTGGTCCTGCCTAGCTGGTATTTTCATCCATGAACATGTGGGTTTGCTCACCGTTAAATCATTTCCATCCTGAGGGGGTTGGTCGCCAGGTAACTGAGAGAGAAGGAAGTCTGGCCCCAGCTGAGTGCCCTTTGCTCTCCTCCCCGCTTTGGTCTTCAAGACATTTCTGCAAGTTTGTGCCAGCCCCTCCTTGTCTGGCTGGTTTCCCTTTAAGTTTCCACTGGCCCGTCCTGTTCCTCTGAATCTATGACTTAGTCCACTTTCTTTCTACCAACTGCGAAGCTTTTCCTCTGCGAATGAACAAATTCGCCTTTAAGGAACATATTGCTGTCTGCTAGAGTCTTGTGTTTCCATGTTGTGTGCAAGGCTCCGTGAATATGCACGAATGTGAATTTTCCTGGCCCACCGTCGCCTGCTGGATAATTTGCTGCCCAGAATTGACAGCACATCTGTCTCCTTCCTTTCCTCCTACAGAGGGACGTCCCCCGGGCCCCGGGCCCACCACTTACATCATAATTCACCAGCTGAAGGGAGGTTGAGGCCACTGAGCCATCTTTGGTTGGGGGTCTGGGAGAGTCAACATGGGCCGGACTCATAGGGCAGAGCGATGGGGACCAACTGCCTCCCTACCCTGCCCACGCCTTCACGTCACCAAATGCCTGGGCCACCAAGCGCCCTGCGTGTGCCGCAAGGGGGCAGATGCAGCCTGTCTTGTGACTCCAGCTGCAGTTCCCCACCTGGACCCCTGCCCAACCCTGCTCATATCCCCCTTCTCTCCAGGACCTCCTCCTTTGAGCCCTCCCCCACCTGGAGAAGTGTCCTCCATTGCATGTGAGTGGCCTTCCCTGTCTGGACGGGTCACCTAGTGCTACGCTAAGCCAGGTCTTTGTCTGCCGACTCTCGGAGCTCAGCGGTACTATCCACAGCTACTTGTCAGCTGTGAGGACAAGGGTCCCACCTCTGGCTTCTCAGTAAACCCCATTTGGCCGTTTACATAGTGAATGCTCAATGAGTGTGTTAGTGAATTCATGGGAGAACTGTTTTATCTCCCAGAGGACAGGACGAGCCCCGTTGCTATGCTGTGTCCATGTAATGGGCCCATCCGATGTCTAACAGGATGAAATACTTACTGTGCCTTGCTGGAACAGTGTGTTGGGGATGGACGAGTCTGAGCAAGAGTCTTCATTATACACAGTAGGAAAACGAACCCCTCTGCTGGGCAGGAAAACCGGTTCCTAATTCACATTCTTGTCGACAGACAGGCCTGGGGGCCAGAACAGGGTTCCGGGGTCCCCCGCCTCACCACAATTTCAATGCAACGACTGAGGAGTGGAGAAGAGCTCACTTTGCCAGCAGGGAATTGGGGAACAGTCCAGCTCCTGTGTTCTGGGGCTTAATGAAGCAAAGTGCAAGAAGGAAGCCAAGTTGTGGGATGCAGATGCCTCCACAGCTGCAGTGGTGGACCCGGGAGCTGGGTGAATTAAGATGGAAACTGTTTGGGAGGGTCTGGGTGGCTTAGTCAGTTAAGCATCCGACTTCAGCTCAAGTCATAATCTCGCGGTACTTGAGTTCGAGCCCCGTGTCGGGCTCTGTGCTGACAGCTGGGAGCCTGGAGCCTGTTTCAGATTCTGTCTCCCACTCTCTCTGACCCTCCCCCATTCATGCTCTGTCTCTGTCTGTCTCAAAAATAAATAACCATTAAAAAAAAAAAAGATGGAAACCATTTGGCCTGTGGCCTCAGAGCTGGTTTTATGGCCATGTGGGGACCGAGCCATGTCCTGGACCCGGCCTGAGCCAGGAGGAAAAACTCTGAGCAAGTTTTGTAAGTTCCAAGACCATGTAAATCCCCATGGTCCCTCCGTCCAGTTAGTCCCTGCCATACTGCCTGCCCCCGCAGGGTGTGGGATGGGTGGGGAGAAGCATGGAGAAGCATCAGTAGAGAGATACCACAAGCCTTCACATCTTATCCTGAGTGGTCGGAGCTCATTCTTTACTGTTGCAAATAAGCCGTGTCCAGACTCCCTGGGGCTCCGTACTGTACCCCCAAATCCTTAATTAGAGGTGGAAAACACAGCAGTTCTGAAGATGTGGTGCTGTGGGTGTCTGAGGACCATCCTTTGAAAACGAAAGACTTGGTCCCATCAGGACTTGTTCTCTGACACTGGGGATCCTGTGGCTTGAGAAGGTCAGGGTGCATTAGAAAGAAGCACCTCTCTGCTCACTCCCCCTCCCTGAGACTTCATGGAACAGGCTTGTGGGTAACTGCGATGGCCCAAAGCTGGCCTGGGAGATGGCACCAAGGATGAGCATTTGAGGAAGAATATCTCATATGTGCAGGGAGTGAAGGTTCCATCTTTTCAGTCTGAAAGCAGGAACTATATGGAAAGAAGGCACTGCTGTCATAATCCACAGAAGCGTCTCCCATCTCTGGCCACCCTCCCTCCGTCCCCGTGACACTGCACTGGCTTCTCTTGAACATCTGGGACTCCAAAGAGTTTTCATGTCTAAGCTACCATGAGGAGTGACAGAAGAAGCTGGTTATTCATTTAGAGGATGGTTATCAAGTTGCAGCCTGCCAGGGGTCAGTTTTTATGGCTCACTCCTGATCCCCGAAATGCAGACTTGACGATGACAGTTTTTTGGGCAGCACTTGGAGTTCCGTGGCATAGCAATAAAGAAATCTGAGCGGAACGCACTCTCCTTCCCAAGTAAGCCCCTCTGTCAGCAAAATTGTGCAAGTGCTTTTTCATAAATAAAATAATTCTGTGTTCCAGCTGAGAGTGCTGTGCACACCCTCCCTAGTTATGTGTCCATAGCCTGTGTTTTCACTGCTGGGCAGGATCTTTTGATGGGCACTTTATCGCTAAGTGTGTTGTCCCTTTGGGAGAAAAATACTTTTATCCCAGCGCGTGCCCCATCTCCAAGTCTACTGATCAGTGGTGTTATTATACTTGCAAGAGTCATTTGTAAGCTCTTCAAATGATATGCCAATATGTGTGTGTGTGTGTGTGTGTGTGTGTGTGTGTGTGTGTGTGTGTGTGTTTCCCCCAGGTAAAGGAGAGGATACACTAAAAGCAAAACCCTATATATCTACGGGGGGCGGGGGGGGTGGGTGGAGGGCGCCATTTCAACCAAATCGATGTTTAACTTACAAGCACCGTCTATCATGAAAGGCCTGCTGGCTACTTTCTTGTGCATGTTCCAGAAGCAATCCTCACTATTAAATAAGATTGGGAAAGTGGAATTGGAGAACTCAGCGCCCATCATGTTCCTTCTTAGCTGTCAGACCAAGGAAACATGGGTGGAAGATTTCAAGCCTTTGTTTTCTCATCTGTGAGAAGGGGCAGTGCTGATGCTTAGTTCTTGAAATGGTTGTGGAGATTCAGGGCCATGATGAAGGATGAGAGGCACAGAGTGTCGTTCCGGGTTCTCTGTACATCAGGAATGTCTCTGTGATAGTCTCTGCTCTTGTGTTTCTTGTTCACTGTGAGTTTGGCAAATCTCTCAGTATTTCAGGGGTGGTTGGTGTTTGAGACCACTCTTTCTTACCTTTACTGGTGATCTTAAACCAGTTTGGGGCAGAGATAGCATCAGTATCTTTCCCCCCGCCCCAAAATCCTGCAGTTTGTTAAACACATTTGCCTAGAGTTCATGCATCGCGTGCTCAGAGCTGACAGCATTGTAGTATCCCCGAGAGGTGTGCGTGAGTGTGTGTGCACACACATAAACCAGATGTTCTCACGAGCCTCCCATAGAAGGATGAACTCCTACTCAGGGGACAGAGAAGCCTGCCTTGGGCTGACTCTCACATACCAGTCAAATCTGGGCCCTGGAAGACTAAGGGGTCCTGCCATCATCTCCACCAGTCTCCAGATCTTGATCCTGAATGAAGGTCGTCCAGTTTCATGACACACAGGCCGGATGGGGGACGGTCTTGATGATGGCTGGTGGCATATTTGTGGAGCCCCAAAGAGGCAGGTGTGACCATCACACAAGTGTTCTGAACACAGAGTGTGTCACCTTCAGCCAGCGTGGCTCCCATACCCACAAAGTGAGCTGCCACCTTCCTGCTGGTGGCTGGGGATGGGGGCGTGGGTGGGGATGGGGAGAGCACACGGCAGTGAGCTCCTCACTTGGTTGTCATCTCCCCAGGGCTGCCATGAGGATGCTCTTCCCACAGGTGAGGTCGTGTGGGCCCCTTCTTCACTCATTTGTCTCGGCTGTCACCAGACTAGCTGGGCCGGTGGGGTCAGGGTGGAGGGGCTAAGAGAAACAATTCTCTTTCCACCAGTGAAACACAACATACAAGCCCATTTTTCTGTTGCAAAACTTTGTATCCAGTACTTTTAAAGAACTGAATCTAGTACAGGGAACGTGCCCCAGAGTTGCCAGTTACCTTGCAAACCACCCCTGTGCTCTATGGTTTTCAGGGTGTGTGCAGTTCAAGCTCAGTCCCTATCAAATGACTATGAAACTGAGGGGCTGGGGGCTTCGCCGCCCCGCTACAAAAGACTGGCAATCTCTTACTGTTTCTGATGCAGTGCCTCTCATCTTCCAAATCTGCGAGTCTCCACAGGAGGTGAGGCCTCCTCTTCATCCATGAGACATTTGGTAACATCTGGAGACATTTTTGCTGGTCACCACTGAGGGGAAGGGGTCCTCCTGGCCTCATGTGGGCAGAGCCCAGGGAGGCCGCTGAGCACCCTCCTATGCACGGGACATCCTGCAGCAAAGTGTTACCCGGCCCCACATGTCAACACTTCAAGGGTTGGAAAGTCCTGGCCTGTGTTAAAATCGAAAGGGCGAATGGGGCACCTGGGGGGTTCAGTTGGCCAAGTGTCTGTCTCTTGGTTTCAGCTCAGGCATGATCTCACAGTTCATGGGATGGAGCCCCACGTCAGGCTCTGTGCTGATAGATGGGATCCTGCTTGGGATTCTCTGTCTCCCTTTCTCTCCGTCCCTCCCTTACTTTCTCTCCCTCCCTCCCTCTGTCTCTCTCTTTTTCTCTCTTACAAGAGTAAATAAATAAGCATTAAAAAAATAGAATACATAAGATAAGATGATCAGGAAATCAACTCCCAGCTGGATGTTTTGCGATGTTAAGAGATTATTACTTTCAGTGCAGTATAGTCTTGAGATTGCATGTAAAGGAGCCTCTATCTTTTGGAGATACATTTTCACATATCTATAGATGAAATGATAGTTTGAGTTCTCTTTCAAAATAATTCGAAGGAGGAGTGTTTGTGGATGTGGAAGGAATCAAATTGGCATGAGTTAGTAATTGTCGATCCCCGTTGATGGATGCATGGGGCTCATTATTCTGTTCTCTCTATTTCTGTCTAAGGTTGGAATTTTTCATAAAACAAAGTTTTCAAAAAACAGTGCCCAAACCCGCAGAGTTCCACCTGCCAAATTCTATTAGCATAACTAATGGCATCTAATGCCACAGGACTTCACACACCTTCCCCTTGTAGCATCCCACAAAATGGTGGTGGGCCCTTGACGGTTTGCCCGGGGGAGCCTGAGACTCAGAGATGAAGCAATTGCCTGGGGACATGAGTAATTTAGCAGGGGGTGGGGAGGAAGGAATTGAAGCTCAGGTCCTTCTGACCCCGAGTGGTGGGTGTCTTCTGCCCTGCCCCACTGGTGTCCAGCCCTGTGCAGAATGCCGGTGCTGGAGAACAAGGTTGCAAGGAGTGTATGTGCTCTGCAGGTGCACATGCTAATCAGCCCCCTTCCAAATGTGCACACAGCTCTCTGTGTCAGCTGCTGTTTGGACAGCCGAATCTCTAAGGAACCACAACATAATGCCTGATTCCTACCCTGGGAGTTAGAAAGTAACCCCAGGTTGGAAATGTAAATATTTTCCCCATGGGCAAGAACTGTTTTTAGCTGATTATAAATGGAAAAGACTGGCAGCTGTCAATATTGATGGTTTTTCCTTGAAAAATGACTTCAAGGTACTGGTAATGAGTTGTCTCTCAGAATGAAGAATGGAGCACACAGCTCTCTGGGAACCTCAACATGTATTTATAAACACATGCTTTATCGAACACACAGGAAAAATGAGCCAGACCTTTGGCATTATGATGAGTTATTCAGAGTATATACAACATTTATTAGCGTCTATATTGGACTTCAAATTGACAAAATTCCTTTAAAAAATGGCTGTTGCTGCTGTTTTGTGTTTCTGTTATTTAGTGTTCTCATCGCTACACTGAAGCATGCTGCTTGGCACTGAGCTGAAGACTTCACAAGGGCCGGGATTGTTTCTTTCTTACTCAGTAAATAAGTAGCTTTCCACTTGGCTGACAACGCCTGGATGAATTAGGCACTGTCTAACAACGTTTGCCTCGCCGTGTCTTCCTAAAACTGACGTTGGCGTGCAAGGTGCAGGAGAATGCGTGTTTTACTGTGAGGACTGTGGGTTCTTCTTCCTCACACCCTTTGCTGGGGACTGGGGTGTAGAGGCGTGGCAGGCAGAGTAAGATGACCTCCCAGAACTCATGTCCCTAGAATTCCCTTCCCTCTAGTGTGGACGTGATCCGTGGCTTGCTTTCAGCCACCGAATGTGGCAAAGTTTGGAATGTCGTTTCTGGTATTGCCCTTCAAAAGATTGTGACATCTGTCTGGTGAGGAGGCTGTCCCTTGTGCGCTGTGTTGAAGAACGCCCCGCTGCCCCCAGGGAGCCAAGGTGGCAGGGTGCTGAGGGCAGGGCCCCTGTCTCAGCAGGAAGCTGAGACCCAGTCTGCCAGCAGCGAGGGGCTCCCCAGCTCACCTGTGGCCGCTTTTGGAGATTGCTGATTGACCCTTTGTTGCAGTAAGCCCTGGAACAATGATTTCAGAATCACAGCTTCCACTCCCCACAGCGGTTGGATACCCTCCAGTACTCTCCCATTCCACGCCAGGATTGGCTGTATTCATCCTGAACCATGGAAGGTGAGGGTGGAGGAATCACAAGACCTCACGCAGGAGCCTACTCCTGATTCCAGGACTCATTTCTTAATTTATAACCCGGGAATTTTTAAAAACCAGAATAAACGAGTACTGTTTCACTGTTGCATCAAAAGACGCAGAAGAAACTGTGTGTCATGAGGTCAGTGTCATGCCTCCTGCCCCAGGAGCAGACTCACAGTGAAGTCTCCAAAGTATCATGAGCTTACGGTGAAGCTTATAGCACAGTCCTCCACATCAAGGCACCGCAAGACCTGTGAACGTGAGGCCAACCAAGAGGTAAACGGGCTGTTCACGGGGAGCTGCAGACACATCACACACTCTCTGAATTGACTCACCCAATGTACATAGATGTGGGATGCTCTACGTGGTGTCATCCTTGCCCACAGAGGGCACGGAGGTAAAGGTCCTTCTGGGCAGCTGGCGTCCTCCCTGGGACGGTGCCCTTCACACCTGACATTCAGTCTTTCATTTGATGCACTTATTGGGCACCAGCTGCATGCCATATGTGACATAGATGCTGAGAGGAAATCAGTGAACAGATCATTTTCTCCCTTCCTAAGAGGGGACGGCGGCTGAACTTGTTCTGCTCCAGGATGCAGAGGGCTTCCATCCTGTAAATTCACTCCACACATTCTAGTACTCACCGCACTAGATGCCTTTACCACAATTAACGATGTTGGCCATTCCTCCTTTTCCAAACACCTGTCCCCTTGGAACTGTGAGAATGAAATGACCCATGTGGGAATCCAGTGGTCAATATGGAGAAGTTTTTGCAAGTTAGTGGGAATTCAGATCAGGAACAGGCTATGGTCTGATTTGTTCTTGGTTAAGACACTCTGGCTTCATTGTGGGGGCTCATGAGAGAGAGAGGAGGTCCTTCTGACTGACTTCCAGATGGGAGACATGGGAAGTTCACCTCACTGTCTTCTGGATGAGAGAGTGATGGTTCTCCAGACCGACTTCCGGATGAGAGAGAGGGGTGGTTCTCCTGACTGACTTCTGGACAAGAGAGGAGGGTTCTCATGTATGAGAGAGAGGGTAGGTTCTGCTGACTGAGTTTTGGACGAGAGAGGGGAGATTCTGCTGAGTGAGTTTGGGACGAGAGAGGGAAGGTTCTCCTGACTGACTTCTGGACCAGAGAGTGGAGTTGCTTGAATGAGAGATAGGGGAGGTTCTCCTGACTGACTCTGGACAAGAGAAAGGAGGTTCTCCTGATGGAATTCTGGACCAGAGAGTGGAGGTTCTCTTGAAAGAAGAGAGGGGATGTCTCCAGTCTGACTTCCAGGCGAGAGAGGGGAGGTTCTCCTGACCAACTTCCAGATGAGAGAGAAGGGGGTGGGGGTGGGGGGGTTCTCCTGCCTGAATTCTGGACCAGAGAGTGGAGGGTCTGCTCACTCACCTCTGGACAAGAGTGAGGAGAAGGTTCTCCTGACTGATTTCTGGCCCAGACCAGGGGAAGTTCTCCTGTCTTATTTCTCGACAAGGAAGAGGGGAAGATCTCCTGACTTCCGGACCAGAGAGGGGAGGTTCTTGAATACGTGAGAGGGGAGTTTCTCCCGAGTGACTCCCGGATAAGAGAGAGGGGAGGTTCTGGTGACTGATTTCTGGATGAGAGAGGGGAGGTTCTCCTGACTGACATCTGGACACGAGAGGGGAGGTTCCCCTGACTGACTTCTTGACGAGAGAATGGAGGTTCTCCTGACTGACTTCTTGACCAAAGAGTGGAGGTTGTACTGACCGACTTCCGGATGAGACAGAAGGGAGGTTCTCTTGACTGACTTCTGGACGAGAGAGGGTAGGTTGTCCTAACTGACTTTTACACGAGAGAGTGGGGAGGTTTTCCTGACGTCTGGACCAGAGAGTGGAGGTTGTTGAATGAGAGAGATGGGAGGTTCTCTTGACTGACTTCTGGACCAGAGAGTGGAGGTTCTTGAGTTAGAGACATGGGAGGTTCTGTTGACTGACATCTGGACAAGAGAGTGGAAGTTCTCATGAATGACAGAGAAGGGAGGTTCTGCTGACTGACTTCTGGGTTAGAAAGAGGAGAGGTTCTTCCTGACTGACGTCTGAACCAGAGAGGGGAGGTTCTTGAACGAGAGAGAGGGGAGGTTTTCCTGACCGACTCCCAGATAAGAGAGAGGGGATGTTCTCCTGACTGACTTCTGGACGAGACAGAGGGGAGGTTTTCCTTACTGACTTCTGGACCAGAGAGAGGAGGGTCTTGAACAAGAGGGAGGGGAGGTTCTCCTGACTGACTTCTGGATGAGAGAGGGGAGGTTCTGCTGACCGACTTCTGGATGAGGGGGGGAGGGTTTCTGGCAGGAGACAGAGGGGTGATTCTCATGACTGACTTCCAGGCGAGAGAGGCGGGAGGTTCTCTTGACTGATTTCTGGACCAGACAGCGGAGGTTCTCCTGTCTTACTTCTGGATGAGAGGGAGGGGAGCTTCTTCTGAATGAATTCTGGACCAGAGATGGGAGGTTCTCCTGACCAACTTCCAGATGAGAGAGAGAGGGAAGGTTCTCCAGACTGACTTCTGGACAAGAGAGAGTGGAGGTTTTCCTGCCTGACTTCTGGGCGAGAGATGGGAGATTCTCCTGACTGACATCTGGACCACAGAGGTGAGGTTCTGCTGACTGACTTCTTGATGAGAGAGAGGGGAGATTCTCCTGACTGACTTCTGGATGAGAGAGGGGAGGTTTTCCTGACTGACTCATGGACGGGAGCGAGCGGAGGGTTTCCTGACTGGCTTCTCAACCAGAGAGTGGAGGTTCTTGAATGAGAGAGACTGGAGGTTCTCCTGAATGATTTCTGGACGAGAGAGGGGAGGTTCTCCTGAGTGATTTCTGGGTGAGAGACGGGAGGTTCTCCTGACTGACTTCCGGACCAGAGAGTGGACGATCTTGATTGAGTGAGAGAGATGGGAGTTTCTCCTGACTGACTTCTGGACAAGAGAGTGGAAGTTCTCATGAATGACAGAGAAGGGAGGTTTTGCTGACTGACTTCTGGACAACAGAGAGGAGAGGTTCTCCTGACTGACCTGGACCAGAGAGGGAGGGGAGGTTCTTGAACAAGAGAGAGGGTAGGTTTTCCTGACTGGCTTCTGGATGAGAGAGAGGGGAGGTTCTCGAGACTGACTTCTGGACAAGAGAGAGTGGAGGTTTTCCTGCCTGACTTCTGGGCGAGAGATGGGAGATTCTCCTGACTGACATCTGGACCACAGAGTTGAGGTTCTGCTGACTGACTTCTGGATGAGAGAGAGGGGAGATTCTCCTGACTGACTTCTGGATGAGAGAGGGGAGGTTTTCCTGACTGACTCATGGACGGGAGCGAGCGGAGGGTTTCCTGACTGGCTTCTCAACCAGAGAGTGGAGGTTCTTGAATGAGAGAGACTGGAGGTTCTCCTGAATGATTTCTGGACGAGAGAAGGGAGGTTCTGCTGACCACAGTCCGGATGAGAGAGAGGGGAGGTTCTCCTGACTGACTTCTGGACAAGAGAGGGGAATTTCTCCTGAGTGACTTCTGGGTGAGAGAATGGAGTTTCTCCTGACTGACTTCCGGACCAGAGAGTGGACGATCTTCATTGAGTGAGAGAGATGGGAGTTTCTCTTGACTGACTTCTGGAAAAGAGAGTGGAAGTTCTCATGAATGACAGAGAAGGGAGGTTTTGCTGACTGACTTCTGGACCAGAGAGGGAGGGGAGGTTCTTGAACAAGAGAGAGGGGAGGTTTCCTGACTGACTTCTGGATGAGAGAGAGGGGAGGTTCTCCTGGCTGACTTCTGGACCAGAGAGGGGATGTTCTCCTGACTGACTTTTGGACGAGAAAGAGAGAAGGTTTTCCTGAGTGACTTCTGGACCAGAGAGTGGAGGTTCTTTTATGAGAGAGAGGGGAGGTTCTCCTGATAAGCTTCTGGATGAGTGAGGGGAGGTTCTCCTGAATGAATTCTGGACCAGAGAGTGGATGTTCTCTTTAAGGAGAGAGAGGGGAGAATCTCCTGACTGATTTCCAGGCACGAGAGGGGGGAGGTTCTACTGACCAACCTCCAGATGCCAGAGAAAGTTGTTTCTCCTGACTGACATCTTGACCAGAGAGGGGACGTTCTGCTGACCAACTTCCGGATGAGAGAGAGGGGAGGTATCCTGTCCGATTTCTGGGCGATAGAGGGGACGTTCTCCTGAGTGACTTTGGAAGAGAGAGGGGGAGGTTTTCCTGACGGACTTCTGGACCAGAGTTCAGCGGTTCTTGAATGAGAGTGAGGGGAGGTTCTCCTGACCGAATTCTGGACCAGAGATGGAGGTTCTCTTGAAGGAGAGAGAGGGGAGATGATCCTTACTGGCTTCTAGGTGAGGGAGAGGGGGAGGTTCTCCTGACTGACTTCTGGACCAGAGATGGAGGTTCTGCTGACTGACATCAGGATGAGAGAGGGGAGGTTCTCCTGTCTGAATTCTGGACCAGAGAGTGGAGGTTCTCCTGACTGACTTCTGGATGGAAGAGAGGGGAGGTTCTGTTGAGTGACTTCTGGACCAGAGAGGGGAGGTTGTTGAAGAGAGAGAGGAGACATTCTTCTGAATGACTTCCGGATGAGAGAGAGGTGAGGTTCTCCTGACAGAATTCTGGACCAGAGAGTGGAGGTTCTCTTGATGGAAAGAGAGGGGCGATTCTCCTGACTGACTTCAGGCAAGAGAGAGGGGAGGTACTCCTGACTGACTTCCGGAGCAGTCAGGGGAGGTTCCCCTGTCTTAACTTTAGACGAGAGAGAAGGGAGGTTCTCCACACTGAATTCTGTACCAGAGAGGGGAGGTTCTTGAGCAGGAGAGAGTGTAAGTAGTCCTGAATGACTTCCGGAGAGAGAGAGGTGAGATTCTCCTGACTGACTTCTGGACGAGAGAGGGGAGCTTCTCCTGACCGACTTCTGGATGTGACAGAGGGGAGGTGGTCATGAATGACTTCTGGATGAGAGAGGGGATTTTCTCCTGACTGACTTTTGGATGAGAGCGAGGGGAGATTTTCCTTACTGACTTCTGGACCAGAGAGAGGAGTTTCTCGAACAAGAGAGAGGGGAGGTTCTCTGAATGAATTCTGGATGAGCGAGAGGGGAGGTTCTCCTGACTGACTTCTGGATCAGAGAGGAGAGGTTCTGCTGACCGATTTCTGGATGAGAGAGGGCAGGTTCTCTTGCAGGATAGAGAGGGGAGGTTCTCATGATTGATTTTCAGGCGAGAGAGAGGGGAGGTTCTGTTGACAGATTTCTGGACTACAGAGAGGAGGTTCTCCTGTCTTACTTCTGGACGAGAGAGAGGGGTGTTTCTCCTGAATGACTTCTGGACCAGAGATGGGAGGTTCTCCTGACTGACTTCTGGATGAGAGAGGGGAGGTTCTCCTGACTGACTTCTGAATGAGAGACAGGGGAGGTTTCCCTGAGTGACTTCTGGACCAGAGAGGGGAGGTTCTTGAACGAGAGTGAGGGGAAGTTCTCCTGAATGATTTTCGGACGAGAGAGAGGGGAGGTTGCCCCAACTGACTTCCAGAATAGAGACAGCGGAGGTTCTTCTGACTGACTTCCGGACCAGAGAGTGGAGGTCCTCCTGACCCATGTCAGATGAGAGAGAGGGGAGATTTTCCTGACTGACTTCGAGGCGAGAGAGAGGGGAAGTTCTCCTGACTGATTTCCGGACCAGACAGAGAGTTTCTCCTGTCTTACTTCTGGATGAGGGAGAAGGGAGGTTCTCCTGAATGACTTCTGGACCAGAGAGGGAAGGTTCTTGAATGAGAGAGAGGGGAGGCTCTCCTGAATGACCTCCAGATGAGGGACAGGGGAGGTTCTCCTGACTGACTTCTGGATGAGAAAGGGGAGGTTCTCCTGAGTGGCTTCTGGAAGAGAGACTGGAGCTTCTCCTAACTGACTTCTGGACCAGAGAGTGGATGTTCTGCTGACCAACTTCCAGATGAGAGAGAGGGGAGGTTCTCCTGATTGACTTCTGGATGAGAGAGGGGAGGTACTCCTGACTGAATTCTGGATCAGAGAGTGGAGGTTCTCTTGCAGGAGAGAGAGGGGAGATTCTCCTGACTGACATCCAGGAGAGAGAGAGTGGAGGTTCTCCTGACTGATTTCTTGACCAGACAGGGGAGGTTCTCCTGTCTTACTTCTGGATGAGAGAGTGGGGAGTTTCTCCTGACTGACTTCTGGACCAGAGAGGGGAGGTTCTCCTGCCTGACTTCCGGAGTTGAAACCAGGCAGGTGCTCAGCATGGCTATGTCAGCTCGAGGAAACATCTTTACATTTGAAGGTGCTTGGGAAATGATGGCAACAGGGAAGTGCCAACTAACTCTTCTCGGGTGTAACAACAGTGGTTGTAGTATTTGCTCATTTCACCTACAGGCTGACTTCACTGATAGCAGATTCAGACAAATTGTGCCCAGCCAGCTCCAGGGGGCTGGTGTGAGTAGGACTCTGTCAGGATGGTCAGCAGGTGTGAGCAGGTGACCCACTGGGATGGTCAGCAGTTCTGAGCAGGTGCCCTGACAGGATGGTCAGCAGGTAGCATGTTGCAAGGGCCTGGCAAGGACAGTGTAGGTGAGCAGTGTTCCGGGGATGATTGCTGGGGTCCTGTCTTTCAAATGGGATGGATGTTGCAACTGCTCACAGACACACTCCAAGGGGAATTACAGGGGATTTGGAAAAAGTTGTAGGGACTAGCAGTCCCAGAGGGTCTCAGGGCCTGAGTGGACGGTCTGTCAGCCCAGGTCATGTGTCAATGCTTTCAGGAGGTCAGTACTTACCTGGGACACCCTGTTCCTGTGTTTAGAGGATGGGTCAAGGGCACAGTGGGAGATGCGAGCTGCAGATCAGAGGAGGGGGCTGGACTGGAGAAAATCATGTGAGAATCACACATTCCTGTGCGTCTGAGGCCAGGGCCTGGGTGAGGTTCCAGAGCAACAGTGAGGATGTCACCCATGAGGGAGTGAGGCCCACCATCTCTCTGTCTCTCACTCCACTCTTCTCTCTGTCTCTGTCTCCCCCTGTCTCTCCATGTCTCTGTCTTCTGTCTCTCTCTCTCTTTTGTCTCCCTCTGTCTCTCCTCTCTCTCCCCTCGTCTGTCTCTGATGAATGCCATGGCTGCCAGCTGGGTAGAAGAGACTATGCCTTACCAGCAGGCTGAGGAGCAGCGGGAAGGACACTGGAGACTGTAGCCAGGGGAGGAGTGTTTCTGGAAGGAAGTTGGTGCTGGGAGGTCCACAAGGGTATGGAGGATGGCGGTTGGGTGTGGGTGGGTGGAGGCCTCCCGAGACCCTGGGCAGGTTCCCGGGCCAGCCGAGGGGTAGGAGCAGCGTGGAGTGGACGCAGCAGTGGATGCGCATGAGAAGCTGGCCTGGCGCCCTCAGATGCCTCCAGAGTCTGTAGCTGGGGGAGCACTCGAGAGAAGTGGGAGGAGTTTTCAAAGGGAAATACTGAAGCTGTCTACAGGTTGATGCAGCCAAGAGGGGAGTTTAAATGTGAAAGAGAGAGAGACAGAGACAGAGACAGAGAGAAGGGAAACAACAGAGTAACGACCTCTGAATGTCACTCTCCCACTAAGAAAAGATGGCCGAAATGGTCAGAAGAAGCTTTTCCGCAACTCTAGAAATTAATCAAAGTCTTCCAGGAACATAAGGTTTTCTGTGTTCTGGTTTTCCGTTGTTGTTTCGAGGATAAGCAGTTGAATTTTGTTAAGAACGGTGAGAATTCTGACTTTCCCCATATCGCTCCTGCTCTGCAACTCTGGGTGACCTTGAGCACCAGCAGTGCCACACAAGGGGTGAACAGAGCCGGGGCTCGCCGAAACCTCCTGCTCAGAGCACTGCCCTCACCATACGTGTCCTGCAGTTGCTTGGACGCCTCTGTCTACGAGGCTGTCTGTTTGCCTTGACTGGAGCTCACCTGGCGTGAAGTCAAGGAGGGGCAGGTGACAGACAGAGAGCCGGCCACTCAATGACGGAGCACAAGAGCATTTCAGGTGGAGGGCACAGGTGCAGGCCCTGAGGCTGGAGTGAAGCTGGTTGGGAGCCCAGAAGGAAGATCGGGGGTGGGGCAGGTGGGGGAGTGCCAGAGAGGAGGGCTGGGGACCCTGGATCTCACCCCATGGGCACTGACAAATTCTGGCTGCGTTTTGAATTGGGGAAACCGCTCTGAGGTGGGGTGTTACTTTGTCTTTGAGCCACGATCCCGCTGGCCTGTGAGCAATGTGGGAATAGAGACTGCCTCTTACATCCTCAGGACAGAATCGTGCCATCCGTCACAGGTTCTGTCGTAGGGGCATTTGGGGAAAGAAAGAAGGAAGGAAGGAAGGAAGGAAGGAAGGAAGGAAGGAAGGAAGGAAGGAAGGAAGGAAGGAAGGAAGGAAGGAAGGAAGGAAGGAAGGAAGGAAAGCTAGCCGGGTGGCCTAAGCTCACGCTGTTGCGCCTCTGCCCTTAGCATGCTGCAGGGGGTGCTCTGATTTGGGATTAGAGGCCTTACCTGACTCTTTAGTTTAGCATCTGTGCCTGTTGGGCCTGACATGCTTCTAAATTCAATACCCTCTTCCTCTCATATTTTATGCCAAATTTCTCTACCTTGGAAATTCTAGATCCTTTCTTATGGGAAAAAAAATTGCATGTTTTTGATGTCATAAGATATAATTTACTGGGAGTTACAGATAGCTTTTCCATTTAATCATTATTCATTTGTTCAATTTTACATTTCTTCTATCAATTTTATACCACTACGTTTCTCTCGGTTGTTAATTAGAGCCAGTCTGTATTCCAGGCATTCCTGGAGTCAGAACGCACAGGTTCGTTGTTTGCAAAGGTGAATGGGAGTTGCCAGCCTGTGCCTGCCCCAGTATGCCCCAGTATGCACAGTATACTCTGCGTTTGCACATTCTCAGAAGGCACCATATGTCCCCATATCTGGCCGGGGAAGCCGTTGGTGGCAGGGATGGTCCTCACCTGGTGATGATCTCTTTACTGCGTCTGTTAAATAATGTAGTCACTTTTATTAATTCTCAGTCCATCTATGCAGGAGAAAATACCTGAACAGGCATATGGTTGACTTTAAAAAAAATAATGTTTATTTATTTTTAGAGAGAGAAAGAGAGAGACAGAGCGTAAATGGGCGGGGGCGCTAAGAGGGAAACACAGAATAGAAGCAGGCCCCAGGCTCTGAGCTGTCAGCACAGAGCCTGACACGAGGCTCAAACCCACAAACTGTGAGATCATGACCTGAGCTGAAGTCAGACACTTAATCAAGCGAGTCACCCAGGCGCCCCCATACAGTTGACTTTTTAATGACTGCAAAATTCCTTTTTTTTTTTCTTTTATGAAATTTATTGTCAAATTGGTTTCCATGCAACACCCAGTGCTCATCCCAACAGGTGGTCTCCTCAATGCCCATCACCCACCTTCCTCTCCCCCCCACCCCCATCAACCCTCAGTTTATTCTAAGTTTTTAAGAGTCTCTTACGGTTTGGTTCTCTCCCTCTTTTTTTTTTTTTTTTCCTTCTCCCCCCCCCCCCCCCCCCCATGGTCTTCTGTTAAGTTTCTCTGGATCCACATATGAGTGAAAACATATGATATCTGTCTTTCTCTGCCTGACTTATTTCACTTAACATAATACCCTCCAGTTCCATCCACGTTGCTACAAAAGGCCAGATTTCTCATTGCCAAGTAGTATTCCATTGTGTATATAAACCACAATGTCTTTATCCATTCATCAGTCAATGGACATTTAGGCTCTTTCCATTATTAGGCTATTGTTGAAAGTGCTGCTATAAACATTGGCATACAAGGGTCCTTATGCATCAGCACCTCTGTATCCCTTGGGTAAATTCCTAGTAGTGCTCTTGCTAGGTTGTAGGGTAGTTCTATTTTTGTTTTTTTTGAGGAACCTCCACACTGTTTTCCAGAGCGACTGCACCAGTTTGCATTCCCACCAGCAGTGTGAGAGGGTTCCAGTGTCTCCACATCCTCACCAGCATCTAGAATCTCCTGATTTGTTCATTATAGCCACTTTGACCAGCGTGAGGTGATACATCAGTGTGGTTTTGATTTGTACTTCCCTGATGAGGAGTGATGTGGAACATCTTTTCATGTGCCTGTTGGCCATCTGGATGTCTTCTTTCGGAAAGTGTCTATTCATGTCTTCTGCCCATTTCTTCACTGGATTATTTGTTTTTTGGGTGTGGAGTTTGGTGAGTTCTTCATACATTTTGAATACTAGCCCTTTGTCCGATATGTCATTTGCAAATATCTTTTCCCATTCTGTTGGTTGCCTTTTAGTTCTGTTGATTGTTTCCTTCGCAGTGCAGAAGCTTTTTATCTTGGTGAGGTCCCAATAGTTCATTTTTGCTTTTAATCCCCTTGCTTTTGGAGATGTGTCAAGTAAGAAATTGCTGCAGCTGAGGTCAGAGAGGTTTTCTCCTGCTTTCTCCTCTAGGGATTGACGGTTTTCTGTCTCACATTCAGGTCCTTTATCCATTTTGAGTTTATTTTTGTGAATGGTGTAAGAAAATGGCCTAGTTTCATTCTTTTGCATGTTGCTGTCCAGTTCTCCCAGCACCCTTTGTTAAAGAGACTATCTTTTTTCCATTGGATATTCTTTCCTGCTTTGTCAAAGATTACTTGGCCGTACTTGTGTGGGTCTAATTCTGGAGTCTATTCTATTCCATTGGTCTATGTGTCTGTTTTTGTGCCAATACTATGCTGTCTTGACGATTACAACTTTGCAGTAAAGGCCAAAGTCTGGCATTGTGATGCCTCCTACTTTGGTCTTGTTCTTCAATATTACTTTGGCTATTTGAAGTCTTTTGTGGTTCCATATACATTTTAGGATTGATTGTTCTAGCTTCTAGAAGAATGCTGGTGCAATTTTGATTGGGATTGCGTTGAAGGTGTAGATTGATTTGGGTAGTATTGACATTTTAGCAGTACTTCTTCTTCCAATCCATGAGCATGGAATGTTTTTCCATTTGTTTTTATTTTTTTTTCAATTTCCTTCATAAGCTTTCTATAGTTTTTAGTGTACAGATCCTTTACATCTTTGGTTAGGCTTATTCCTAAGTATTTTATGATTCTTGATGATGATTGAAAAATTCCTGATGTCACATGAAAGATTCTGGACGCGTGCACATTATGCCTGATTTTCTGCTAACTTCCAAACCTAGTTCCGATCCCCTCCTGGGGGACCTTTACTACGTGGCTGTGTATTTAAGAAAAGGGGACAGTTCACAGAGCAGGCACAGAGCTGCAATGTATACTTAATGGCTTGTTCCAAGGAGTAAATTAAGCCTGGAACTGTCACTGTATTAAACTTAGCAGAGCAGGTCCTGAGCATTAAGGAGAGACATTTCTGAGAGAGAGGGTTCATTCTTTCACATTGACTCAATAGTAAAATAAAGTGAACTCTGACAATGTGATTTAGCAAAGACTCTAAAACATAACAGGTTGGAGTGGCTGTGTATCACAAGTTATTTTTCTGTTCTATTACCTTTAATGAATAGCTTAGATCACCAAGTATATTCACAGAGCTATGGCCCAGTACATTTTTGATAAGGAGAAAAAAAGTACCCTGGGTTTTGGTGTAATCTTATATATGCCGACGTTGTGTGCTCAGTGTCCTGTGTGTGCAGAAGTGCCTGTCCCCGCGCACAGTGTCCGTGTTTGTTTACACACAGGGGCACGTGAAGATTTTACCTGTGGGGCTTCGACTGAATCAGGATAGGTTTGATAATAAAGAGCTTTATTGTGTTTTTCATCTTAAATAAATAGAAGCGCACAAAACCCTTTCTTGGAAATTCACTGAAGGGAGACACGTCATCAAATTAGTCCCCACAAGGCCAGCTGTGAGGTGAAGTGGTGAATCTATCTCAGATGAGTCACTGCTCTGTGAAAATGCCTCAGATTATTTAGCCCATGGCCTTGAAAGGACTAACTGTTTCCCAATGCATAGTTTCAAGCAGAGTTCAAACCACCCATTCCTTATTTTCAGAGTTCAGGTGGGAAGTGCCACTTGCCTTCTGGGCTGAGTCTCTTCTCCCCCTCCAGCAGTGTCTTCAGCTGCTGGGCAGGGAAGACAGTCTGTCTGCCCCTGAGGCTGGGTCGGCCAGTGACTCCCCTGCTATAGGACCCCATCCTGTACCGGGGACCCCTCACCTGGGTGGAGAACCCTGGACAGGAATACTCTCCGTGGGGGTTGTGGTAAAGCCCTCTCCCCCATCCCCCGCAGGCTTCTGCCTGGTGTGGGTCAGCATGCCTCAGCTGGGACCACAGCTTTGCCGACCCCATGGTCACTGGAGGTACCCCTGCCACCACCCCTCTGATCTTTCTTCAAGCTGCCCACCCCTCAGGGCTTTTGCTCTGACTGCACCTTTAGCTGGAACACCCCAAGCCTGGTTGCCTTGTCCACATTCCTCTAAGATTTTTTTATCTTCTGAATCTATGACCATTCATTCATTCATTCATTCATTCATTCATTCATTCACTCATTCATTCATTAATATACTTATAACGTTTATTTTTGAGACAGAGAGAGAGAGAGAGAGAGAGAGAGAGCGAGCACTAGCAGGGAGGGGCGGAGAGAGAGGGAGACACAGAATTGGAAGCAAGCTCCAGGCTCTGAGCTGACAGCACACAGCCTGATGCGGGGCTCAAACTCAGAAACCATGAGATTATGAACTAACATGAAGTCAGACAACTGATTGAGCCACCCAGGTACCCCGACACATATTTTTTAAAGTTTATTTATTTTGAGAGAAAGGGAGAGAGCAAGAGTGAGCAATCAGAGTGCACATGAGTGGGGATGAGGCAGAGAAGGGGAACCCCAAGCAGGCCCCACGCTGCCAGTGCAGAGCCCCACACAGAGCTCGAACCCATGAACTGTGAGATCACAACCTGAGCCAATATCAAGAGCAGACTCCCAACTGACTGAGCCACCCAGACATCCCACGTCCAACCCATTTTTTTGATGACTTCCTCTGGATGGCAGGCACCAGGTATAGGTGTGTCTCTGAGTGAGCAATATGGGGGGATCATGTTCTAAGCAGGGGAGACAGTATACGTTTCATGGACGAGGACATGCATCACACACAATCTGTCCTGTGCTTGGCACAAGCCAGGCATCACATGGGTTCAGGGGCCCTCATTCGGGCTGTCATAGGCATTTGTCATGGTGTGCACCACGCTGTATGAGAAAAGACCTTTTCCACTCCACTGTAAGTTCTGCAGGGCAGAGCCATGCTGTTTTGATCTTTTTATACATAGCGTGGTGCCTTCTTCGCGGCTTCTAGAAAATACTTTCAGTAATCCATCACACAAATATTTACTGAGCTCCTGCTGTGCAGCTTGCCTCATTAGGTACCAGAGATGGAGATAGGTGAGGCTGCCTCCCCCTGGGGAACGAGGGGAGAAAAGGAGGCTCAGTCAACTAGTGCACCTGGGACCCACAATCTCCAGAGTCTCTGATCAGGCAGGCGTGCCACGGGGTTTGAGAATGTGCATTTGCAGCAATCCCTGGACCTGCTGCTGCCGGTGCATAGGACACTCTGAGAAGGGGACGTGGAAAGTGAGGCCTGGAGGAAAGGAAGGGTGCAGAGTGTTTCAGGGAGGGGCATCGAGGGCAAAGTCCCCGAGGTAGGAACAACCGGATCATAACACCAGGGGCCCTGAGCCTGGCGTCCAGTGAGAGGGGAGGAGGGACGTGACACACAGGAGATTTGGTGTCAGGTAGGTCCCCCAACCTGGGGCCACTGAGCTCAGCAAGGAGCTGATATTTTTGCAACAGCAGTGAGAAAGTGCTGTGGCCTGTTAAGCAGGGAGTGGCATCAGCTGATGTACATGACGGCAAACAATGGCTTCAAGCAACACTGTTCTTCCCAGCTCCGGGCTCACCTGTGGTCTCATGGGGCTGAAGTCACGACACCCACACGCCGCATTCCTCTTGGAGGCTCCCAGGGAGACTCCCACCTCCTGGTCTCTTCCAGCCGCTAGCGGCCCTCATGGGCTGGAGTCCGCCTGCTCCTTGGTTCAGACCCATGACGGTGCACCCGCCAGTCTTTCTCTGCTCCCTTTCCCACCTTCAGGGCTGACCCACTTGGGTGACCCAGGGTACTCTCCATATCCTGCGGTCCACAGACGAGCCATCTTTGTGGGGAGCACTGTTCTGCCCGCACATCTCGTTTACGTTTAAAGTGAACACTGTGGATACAGTTCAGAGGTGGCAGCACAAGGGTCCCAAACTGGTCCAGGCATGGAATGGGCGGGCAGGGGTGCCATGACCTGAAGGATGAGGAAGATGAGGGTCAGAGTCAAGTCTGTTCAACCTAGCTCACTTACCAGTATACACACCGGGCTTTAGAAGCACAAAAACTTTATTTTTTGAACCAGAAGATGAATCTTGGGCTCTAGTGTCTTAAGGAAATCCACCACTCTGTGGGCTGGCACTGATTGACCTGTGGGACAAAAGGAATCTGCATCAATTCTGGAATGTTTCATAAAGTGAAAAAGATGTTTGAAGACTGTGCTTGAAAGGAAGTGTGGACTTCTGGGATGGGCACAGGCTGACCTGAGTTTGAATCCAAGTTGGGCACTTACTAGTTGAGATATTCCAAGAATTTGGCTGACTTCCCTGACTCCTTCATCTGGAAATATGCCCTGAGAAATCAACTGGTGGGGTTATCTAAGACTGGGCATGCTGTACATAAATGCCTCACAGCTCCTGAGAGTTCATTCTTACACTCTTCTGGTCTCTGTTGAGTTCTAATGAGTTGGAAATCATTTGTTCTGACATTAGTACTCTGAGGCAACGGCTTTTTCAGGGTGCTATACAATTACTGATCCAATTGACATGCCCTATGAAGGCTCCTCAAAGCAGCCAATAATTAAAAAATTAAGCTTTGTAAAAAAGTTCACCATCCTTAAAAATATTTGTATTATTCGCTCTTCTTTATAGGCCAGCAGGTGTTAAGAAATGTTTTCCTTATAAAAAAATTAACTTTTTTTTTTTTATTTTTTGAGAGAGAGAGAGAGAGACAGTGAGTGGGGAAGGGACAGAGAAAGAGGGAGACACAGAATCTGAAGCAGGCTCTAGGCTCTGAACTGTCAGCACAGAGCCCAATGTGGGGCTGGAACTCATGGACCATGAGATCATGACCTGAGCCAAAGTCAGACATTCAGCCGACTGAGCCACCCAGTTGCCCCAAGTTTTTCTCTTCTTTTTTTTTAAATGTTTATTTTGAGAGAGAGAGAGAGAGAGAGAGAGAGAGAGAGAGAGAGAGAAATAGAGGTGCAGAGAGAGAGGAAGAGAAAATCCCAAGCAGGTTCTGCATTGTCAGCACAGAGCCCTACGTGGGGCCTGAGCCCTGGGATCTCACGAACCCTGAGGTCATGAACTGAGCCAAAATCAAGAGTCAGATGCTTAACTGACTGAGTCACCCACGTGCCGCCCCGAAAAGGTTTTCTAATGAAGAATTTGGGAATCTCTGTGAAAGTCCAGCACCCCTCTTTGAGAGGTAGGAAACGTTACGTACAAAAACAATACATCATCTGATGTTTTCCAAACTGCCTTACTTCTCTCCTCCCGTGTTCTCATCTCTGTGTACTCCCCCATCTGGCGATGCGCACAAGTACTCATCAAAAGTCAAAGCCATATTAATATGTTTCTTTTCTCAGACGGTTGGCAGTGAGTGAACAATTAGCAGGTCTGATTATGGTTTTAAATTCAGTCCCGCCTCCTAGTTGCCAAGCATGACAGGCTTCACGACCCGCAGACACTGTGAGTTTATTTTTCATTTGTATTCATGACACTCGTGATCTGAAATGGCCATTTTCATGTGTCCCCACTCCTCTTTGCAACAAATGAGTGGAGTCAGTTGCTTCTGGCCCGAGGTCTCGTTTGTTGTGCCAAATGTGACCCGGATGCCAAGTTCCGTCTCAGCATTGGCATTTAGAGCACATTGGACATAAAGAGACCCTGACGGCCCTTATCTGCGGTCTGGGAAGGGGCCAGCAGTGCAGTACCACAGACAGCTGCCTGAATGCGCCTCCTGACACTTTATGTCTGGGGATGCAGTGACCACAGGCTGTCCCTCCCACACAATGGTTGCTGATGAGAGGGGACAGCTCCACAGACTCTACTCCAGCATTGGGGTATTGACGAGATGATTCTTGGTTTTGGCAGGGTTTGGGGCCAAGGAATTTCAAATACCTTTACTTTCATTGTGATTATTGATGCAGAATCTTCAGGTTGCTGAGTGTAGCATTTAAAAAAAATTAATGTTTATTTAGTTTTGAGAGAGAGACAGAGTGCAAGTGGGGGAGGGGCAGAGAGAGAGGGAGACACAGAATCTGAAGCAGGCTCCAGGCTCCCAGCTGTCAGCACAGAGCCAGATGTGGGGCTCCAACTCACAAACCATGAGATGGTGACCTGAGCCGAAGTTGGACGCTTAACTGACTGAGCTCCCCAGGCGCCCTAGTGTGGCATTTTTAACCACTATTTAAAAATATTATAAAGGTAATATATACAATATATGACTTTTACAAAGTCAAATGTAGAGAAGAAGGTAGAAGATCGATGCTACACACAGGTGTGGTTTCTACCGTTCTAAGTAGGATCTCAAAGATGGGGAGGATGTAGAAGCCTAAGTAGGGTTCTCTCCACCCCTTCCACTGTGTGCTCGTTTTCTACACTTGACCTTCCACAGTGTACTCATTTTCTACACTTGATCTTAGCCAAAAGGGTGAGAAGCAATGTAAGTTTATTTTCTAGAAGTAGTATTTTTAGCTTTTAGCTACTTTATTTCTTATGTACCTTTATAGAAATACGTATGCATTTACCACAATGTCATCTATATAATACATCTCTATGGTACTTATAAGGCATCTCCATATGTATACATATGCACATTCAAGAAGCCTGATTTAAATGAACGTTTCCCATTCTAAATGCACCTTTTTCCTTATCCGATCTTGAATATTTCATATGTACAGAAGAGTACATATACTGGGTGCATTCCTTAAAGAATGGCAATGAGTGGATTCTCTACCCTACTCAGGTAACACAAGGAAGCCCATGAACACCCATCAACTGTACCCCTTCTCCTGTTATCCCAAATGCTATAATTATTTCTTTGCTTTTCTTTTTTTTTCTTTTTTTAAAATTTTTTTTAGCATTCCATCTTATGGTTGTAACATGCTTTATTTAGCCAATTTCTATTGTTGGATAGATCCTAACATTTTAGAGTCGGAATACACTATAGACATTGTTGTGTCCAAGTTATTTCTTTCCCAAGCTTTATAGCTGCAAGCCTTAAGCACATGGCACACAAAAACCATTCGACATTTTGAAAACAGTGTCAAGTTTTCACTTTCCAGCTGGATTTGGGTATTGCAGGGGCTTTGGATTTGCCATTCAGGAATCTAAAAGATGGAAATAGTGGAATGGTGGTAGGAGGGGGCAACGAGCCAGGTGTGAAATAGTGCCCAAGGCATCAAAACTCTATCCTGAATGGTTTTGTGTCCCTTAAAAATAGATATGGCAGACCACAAAATAGGTTCTATTGAATCTGTTGATGACAGTTCCATCATGCAAAATGGATAATGCCTTGACAGAGAAGAGATTAAGTAGAGAACTGGTTGCGGTGAATGTGTCTCTCAGAGTCAAGCAGCACTTTCTCTTCCGCACAGTTCACGGAACGAGAACATCCAGTCATTTGGTCTTGCTGTGCTGAGCTTCACTTTGTTTCTGGAGGCACGGGGGCCAGGCAGGAGAAGTCGTTCTTGACGCTTTTTTTTTTTATTTTTTTTTAATGTTTATTTATTTTTGAGACAGAGAGAGACAGAGCGTGAATGGGGGAGGGTCAGAGAGAGGGAGACACAGAATCGGAAATAGGCTCCAGGCTCTGAGCTGTCAGCACAGAGCCCGACGCGGGGCTCGAACTCACGGACCGCGAGATCATGACCTGGGCCAAAGTCGGCCGCTTAACCGACTGAGCCACCCAGGCGCTCCATTGACGTTTTCATTTCAACTGCCTATCATTGTCAGAGACTTCAGGATATTCTCTGATGATGTCTTTAAACCCAAATGAGTCACATCAAGGTAAAAATAACTGCGTTCCTTGAGGTCTACACGAAATGTGACACATACTCTGGATGTTGGAGGATTATCGAAGCAGTTGTATGTGTTTCCTGGGGTGTCCCTCATGGGACCGAGGCTTTCCAATTAGAGTGCTGCACTCTCCCTGTCACCGAAGCATTTTCCACAATAGGGTGGCTTCTCAATATCACTCCCCATTGGCTTAGTTGGGTTTGGTAGAGGGTACAGGAGGCCACCTTGCCTGGTCTTAAGCTGAAGTTTTCAGTCCAAGTTAGACTGGTTTTATGAAGAATCATTCCTAGACTATTTTTTTCTATTGTGTTGAATGAATTTTTCTTAGAGTTATAGAAAATTTTCTATCTCAGACACCAATTATTTTTCTGTTGTGTATGTTTCAGTTTATTTCCACATCTTTTGCCATCAAACTATGTGCATAGTATAGAGAAATTTAAGAATCTCATGTAACCAAACACACTTTCTTTCCTTCCTTGTTTGTGTACTTTATGACTTAATTTAGCAAGGCTTGCCCTCCCCAGTAATTACTATTAGTTTTTAATATTTCTTTGTATTTTATTCCTAGGCTTATATGACATCCCCCTTGCATTTCGCTCTATTATCCACCTGAATTTAGATTTGCATGTCATTGGAGGCAGGGGATGAAGAATACTGTTTCAAGACCACCACCTATATAATCTTATGTTCTCCACTAACAAGTGTGTCTTCAGGATGCATTTCCTTCCTTTGGAAATTAAATCTAGAAGCAAGTCTTGCTTGTGAACAGTCAGAGAAGCTTCATTTGGTGGAATTCCCAGTGGTCTTACTTCAAACCAAGGCCAGTACAAAGCCTGGACGCTTATTTCAGTGATCCTTTCATCTTCTTTCCAAGGGAAGACATTGTAAGGTCATTCACAGATTTATAAAATGTGTTCTCACGGCTTGTGCTGGCTACAGAGGAATTTCTAGTATGGCCCAGTATGCCTTGAAAAATTTGATGAGCTTTCCAGAATGAGTAGGTAAGTCTGTGCTGTAAGATCAAAAGCCCTCAGTCCAGATCGCTGTCTTAAAAAGGCCTTCTTCTGAGTGCCTGGCCAAGGGCCTTTGCTTCTTACGCAGTTGTCAAAGGTAACAACAGGAGAGCCACTGGCAGGTGAGGCCTCCCCAAGGTAGGACTTAGAAAGGACTTACAGTGCTCACCCTTTGCAGGGAGGGGTATGGTCTAGAACCTCAGTGATCCTGGCTCCCCCCTCTTTTTTTTCACCAATTTCCTTGTTCAGGGAGAGGTTAACCTTTGCCAGAAAAAGGCTCCTAGTTCAAGCATACATCTGTCTGTGGGGACACCGTGTCCCCTCTTTCCCTTACCAGACCACAGGCACTCAACAAAGAGCATCTTATAAACACATCAGAGCCAGGTAAGGTTAACCAGAAGGAAGGAAATGACACTGAGTGATTGGGGTGCAATGATCCTGGGTCACTCCAAATCACCACAGCTGGAACTCACAAAGTCTTCTCTTTGCTCTTGGATGTCTCCCACCAGCACCTCTGGACGCCCGGTGGAAACATCACCACCCACAGAAACTTTCCACTGCTGGTTCGAGAGCCTTTTTTCCCAACAGAGCAGCACAGATGGATGGTGTCAGCAGAGGGCTAGGTGAGTCAGCAAGGTCAGGCCAGACCATTCAGCCCATGTCTGTGTCTAGTTGAGCAAACAGCAGAGCCTAGGGGATGCTGTCGGGAGTATTCTAACACTGATGCAGTTTGTCTTGCTGGCCTTGATCTCTGATGCAATTAACAAATTCATAGTGAATGTGCTCCTCATAGCTTTGTGCCCTGGAAACTTCTGGGAGATTCCTCTCTCTCCTGCACGTTCTAAGAAGCTGGTGAAAGACAGGGAATGTGGAATTTTTATAAAACGCAATCCTTCCTGGAGCTAATGCTGAGTTATGCTTCCTGCCCTCTAGACACGTGCTCCCATTCAACTTCAGCAGGAGCATGAGGCACTTGTCTGTCACATGGGCACATGGTGGGAAGTGAGAGAGACAGAGAGAGAAAATACAGATATATATATCTGAGAGAGAGAGAGAGAGAAGAGAGAGAGAGAGAGAGAGAGAGAGAGAGAGAGGGGGAGGGGGGGGTGCACGTGCCTCAGATGTCTGCTCCAGAATTTTCCCCTTCATCCCTTTACTTGCTGGGCAGCCAGATGGAAAATGTAAAACAGTGCTGCTGCAGGAAGCCCTGTTACTGCCCGGGGTCCTGAATGATGTCTTTTGCCAACTTAGAGATTGGACCTTCTCCAGGTCTGAGGCTCCTTGTAGAGACTGAATTCCAGGATTCCAGAAGGCTCTCCCCTTCTTACAAAGGAAACGATTGTCCAGGCAACAGTCCATTCACATCTGGCAAAGGTACAGACAACTTAGTGGAATCGAGCTCAGTATTTTACAGCTGTGGGCGCTCGGATGCTCTCTTGGTGACCACTAGATCCAGCCCTCGATCTTTCTTCTTTGCAAGAGAGGGTCTCCTCGAGTCCAGACGTGTGATGAGGCATAAGGAGAGGTGCACCTGCTTATCGCATTGTGGTCACCACAGAGAAAGTTAGGGGGAAGAGGGCTTTGGGTTGGCTGGGGACGCTTGCTGCCCTTGGCTTGGCACCTCCACCCTCACGGTCGGGAACCTGGCCAGGGAGTAGCAGATGGGCCCAAGGCTGGAAGAAGCCAAGAGACTGCTTGTGCACCCAGAGTGCTTGTGGATGAGCGAGTCTCTGAGTCACAGCATCAGATGAGTTTGCCTCCATGGCCTCCAACCCTTGGCTGAAGGATGAGGGCTCTCTCCATCTGCTCCGGAATTTACAGAGTGGAGCCCTTGCCGAGAAGCCCACTCAGGAGGCCTTTCTGAGAGCTGAGTGAATGTTCTACAGTGTGTGTTGACAACTGGCCTCGTGGGAGGCCCATGTGCCAGGGACCCTGGAAAAGTGCATGGCAGGGCTGGCAGGATGCAGCTCTGGGAGACAGTGACATGTCCCCTGACAGCCTAGGTGACAGAGGGCTGTTTGTTCGTTGCCTGGGCTTCAGACCAAACACTTCCCAAGAGCAAAGAGACACCGTTTACCAAACTTGAAGCCAAAGCTAACATAAGAGGCAAGATAACTCGATGCAAAGGGCATCAGTACCAAGGGCTAACACCCGATTAGCACTCCCGGCCTATGAGGCCATGTGCTATAGTGGCCATAATGGACACTGTCCCTTTCATCTTCAAAGCAGCCCTAGGAGGCCAGTACTGTGTCATTATTGTGCCTGTTTGACAGCTGAGACTCAGGCTCACAGAGGCCCAGATGCTTGCCCTGAGTTGAACAGAAGCAGAGGAGACAGGACCCCAACCATGGCTGTGTGATGCAGCAGTAACATTGACTCCTTCAAACCTGTGCTGTGAAAAGTGGTGGTATCGATACATTCTTTGAAAAATAACTAAAGATAGTGAGAAAACAGAAAGCGCCCTCTCTTTCCATTTGAGCTCCCCGCGCGTCCCTCCCCATCTCCCCAGCCGCCGGGCCCAGTGGCCCCCGGGGACAAACTTACTTTACCACATGGCTGCTTCTGGCCCTGCTGGAATTCCCTGGGAAGCTCTTTTCTCTTATTCCCAGTAACTGCTCTTGGTGTAAAGTTCTCAGAGGTGAAGCTTATCCTGATCCATTTACCCCCCAGATGCCTAGGTTTCTTCTCCCTCGGAGTCTGACCCCACTTCTCCTCCTCGCCCTCACTGGTGTTGGCCTTTGCAGGTTGGAAATCGGAAGGCGCCCTGCACTCTCCTTGTTGGCACTGAGCTGGAGACTGGGGTGGGTGGGCACAGTGCCCACAGTCTGGGGAAACCACAGCCCGGTGAAAACGACAGCTGCTTCCTTACAAATGTGACCGAGCAACCCCTCCTCCTCCACCTGGAGCCCTGGGGGGCTTGTTGTTTCACAATAACAAGTTAGATAGTGTGTGTGTGTGTGGGTGTGTGTGTGTGTGCGCGCACATGTGTGCGTGTGCACGTACACACGTGGGCACCCGCATGCACACTCAGCTTCCTGGTTGCTCAGATACAAAAGATGAAAATGTTGTTTTGGGGTTTTAAGGTCTCTTATTAATATATAGTATATATATAATAAATATATAAATATAATATTATATATAATAAATATAATAAATACATATAAATATAATATTATATATGTACATATATAAGTGTATATATGTGTGTATATATATATATATCCATATATATATATATGTGTGTGTGTGTGTGTGTGTGTGTCTGTGTGTGTATATATATATATATATATATATAAATCTAGCTTTCTTTCCATGACTTATAGCCTACACGTGCAGGAAGTCCCTAGCCTCGGTCCCCATTCAGCCCCTCCACTCTGCAGAAGGGTGTAGACATTTCTTCCAGAAAGGTTTGGTGCTGATCGGCTGTTACGTGCATGTACTTAGCAAGCTCATTGATTGTTCATTTGCAGTCAAAATGCCGAACACCCAGCCTCTGGGGCCACCATTCTGTCTTCCTTTTCTGTCCCTTGCCTCTCTTCCGTCTAGAGCAGGTGGCGTTTCTGCCGCAAAACTAACAGATGTATTTGGGGGCTCCACCTTGAGGTGGGGTGCTCCTTCAGGGTGATGGCGAATACCAAGCACCAAAGGAAGCTCCTAACTCATTTGAGAACAGAGTAGAAGAAAGTTTCAGGAAAGCCCGTTGTCTCGGTTCTGAATGCCAGAACCAAATAACACAGACAGGACACTCAGACAAAGGGAATCTGTATCTCAAGGTTTTGGAGGCTGGAAGTCCAAGGTCACGGTGCCTGCAGAGTAGGTCTCTGTGAAAGTCCCTTCCCAGCTTGTGGCTTCCCATCAGTTCCCAGTGTCCTCCCAGAGCCCATGCTCTGTGGTTGGTGCGTGTGCTCCTGGAACAGTCTTGTTGGATTAGAACCCCAACCTCGTGACCTCATGTAACCTTGATTACCACCTTGAAGGCTCTACCTTCAAACACAGTGACATTTGGGATTAGGGCTCCAATCTAGGAACTCTGGGGGGACACACATTACTACAAGTTACTACA
The DNA here is from genome assembly GCF_046562875.1 of Panthera onca. NCBI lineage: Eukaryota > Metazoa > Chordata > Mammalia > Carnivora > Felidae > Panthera > Panthera onca. Next base: position 7,324,412 of record NC_138358.1, on the reverse strand, counting down.
ATTTAACTATAACCTAAAAGCCAAATGAACATATTCCTCCTACACATGTAGATTTCAATGAGTTTCTTTCTTCCCTTTTTCTATTCCAGTTGGGAGAGTGCATTGTGCACCAAGAAAGCTCAAGTCCCAGTAGGCAGAGGGGAGAAGTACCCTACAAACCCTCCCATGCCCCCTGTCTCCACTGTTACCAGGGATAGGAGCATAGCCATGAATGCTGGGACAGATGTCCACCGGCCTGTGCCCTCCCGGTGAGGGGGTCCCCGCTGGCCCTGCTCCTGGTCGGTGTGTGGGCGTTGGGTCTCAGACTGTCTCACACCTCACTCAGATGTGCACCACCATGTGCTTACTCTGTTTTTGCAAGCGGCTGCTCTAGTGTCCTCGGGGGTCCCCCATTTGCCATAGAGCAAGTGGGGGGAAGCTTCAGCCCAGCCCAGTGAGCTCGGTCTGAAGAAAGAATTTACATCCGGTAAAACCTTGGATTGCAAGTGACTTGTGCTGTGAGTCTTCTGCAAGACGAGCAAACACTTGTCATAAATTTTAGCTTGATAAACGAGCGATGTCTTGCCATACGAGTCGTAGGTGGCACTGAACTTTCCATGATCACAACTGAGCCGATGGTTCTTGAAATTCACCTTGATCTATGAGTGCTGTGGATTCCAAGTGTGTTTCTGGAACGAATCACGCTCACACACCAAGGACTTACTGAATTTAGTTTAGCATGTTTGGTCTCTTCATGTAAAGATTCAGACTTGGGTCACATTCCTCTGTCCCTCTGCAGGGTTGAGGCTGGGTGGGTGTAGAGGCACAGCTTGTGGCCTGCTAGTGGCAGAGGACAGAGGGAGACCGTAGGCTAGGGAGGCACAGCCCCCTCTGGCTGTGGCCTGATGCCCCTTCTACACCGGGGACATGGACAATTCCCTGCCTTCCCAGGGAGGTGCCTGTCTCCGGGGACTTCCACACTGTGGCGCCTCACCGGCACATGCTCCCCCTTTAGGAAGCCAGGCTCCTTCTCACAGCCTCAGCCTGAGCCCCAAGGGTGTCCTCATTAGGAATCTTAGAGGCTTGGTGCTTTAGGGACAGGGGACCTTCCCCCAGTCCTCCTGTTCCCTGCTGCCCCGTGGCTAAGGGGTGCCTTGGCTGGTGGCGTGGGGAGAGGGGGGCTAATGAGGCCTGCTGGAGAAGTGTTTCAGTTGAAAGTCTGAAACGTTGCAAAGCTTCCCCCAAATCGCACACCTCCTTTGCACTCACAGCCTTTTGAAGTGGCTCAGCTGACTCAAATCAGAGAGATTCAAAGCTGAATTTCAACCACTGTTCATTTCTTATTTGAGAATAGGGAAGGCAGATCCTTAGACGGTGAATGCACTGTGTCTGTTCAGGGGAGAGAACGCGAGCTGCTGTGGGACCTCTCGGGGATGCACAGCCAGGCTCCTCTCTGGGCTCTGGGCATGCGGCGGGCTGGGGGTGGGGGCGGGGGTTGTGCCGGGAGAAGCCCATTCAGAAACAGGGCACAAGTCTGCAGCACCTCACTACAAATTTAGCAGCAAGGCAGCGATCACAAAGTGATGATAAATTAAAAGATGAAAAAATAAAGATTAAAAAGAGGGAGAGAGCAGCTCAGCTCCTGAACAGAAGCCAAGCAGGAATTTGCTCCCAGAGTGGTTGGCGGTGCATCAGGGGTGAGTTAGGCTTGCACCCACTTCCTCCTGCTGCCACGGGCAGTCATCTTCTTTATTCTCTCTGGAAGGCACGAGCATGGGGTGTGCGTTCACCTTCAGGACTTGTGAGCACATCAGACATCTCATCTGGATGTAACGCAACCAGGAGTGCAATTTCTCAAGTTGGCAATTTAAGCCATAGGTGGAGAGGTGGAGTGATCTCCCTGCTCCCTCAGATTCTGGGAGATGTGAGGTGACCGGAGTCCTGCCCCAGGCCTGGGTCCAGTGCAAACTCAGCCCTGCTGGCTGCTTGAATCCTGGTCTCCTTCATTTGCATGCTGATTATCCAATTAGTTAATGTTCCCTTCTCCAGCTGAGTGGACTGGGGTGGGGGGAGTGGAGAAAAATAGTAGGGTGGAATCTCAGGGCCATAGTAATGGCTTTCTACTCCTTGAGAAGCATTTGATGGGTGTTTTTCCACAGAACTTAATTCAGTTTTGAATATGAATCAGGATGAAAACAGAACAAATCTAATAGCAATCAATAGAATTTCGCCATGGTGGATCTCGGGGTAATTTAAGATGAACTGGCACAAGCAAGCTAAATCAAACCAATAAAGCTTCATGCCTTTACCAGAGAGGTCAGACAAGGGCATCCTTTAGGGTAGAAGCTCTTAGCTGGGGCCTCACAGCTCAGCATTACGGGGTCTGTGTAGTCTTGGATATGGGTTTCCAAGCCAGCTGGTGTGTGCATTTCGGGGGGAAAGGATCCTTAACTTTTTCATCATATTCTTAGAGCAGTGTCAGGTGGTTCCCACTGGCTTTGGCACCACTGTTTAAAAGAAGATTCAGGGATTGATTAGAGACCACAGGGGGAGAGATGTTACCAGACCTGGGCCTTGGAGATGCAAATTGTTGCCCTGAGAGAGACAGAGTGTGTGTGTGTGTGTGTGTGTGTGTGTGTGTGTGTGTGTGTGTGTGTGTGTGTGTGTTGGGTGTGCACTCATACCCTTGTGCGGGTCTGCCAGACATGCTAGCAGAGTGAGAAGAGCACTGGCCCAATATCTCAACCCTGTTTCTGTCTCCCACTGTGTGGCCTCAGACACATTCTCAACTTTCCTGTGTTTCAGCTTCTTACCTGCAGAATGGGGACAGTCATGGTGCGCATGCTATAGAGGATTTGAAGATTAAAAGCATCACTCCTCACAGAGATCAGCAGACCGCGCACAGCAGAGACAGAGACACAGTGGTCTCCAGCTGCTTTGTGCCTCCACTTAAGGCAGCGTCGCCGTTTCTATTCTCGATCCCGAGCGCTTCAAGCTGCCGGTCATTTCTGCGTTAGGTATGGGCAATGAGGCACTCGGCAAAGTGCCTGGCACAAGGTGAGCATAGTGGAGAGTCAAGGAATGTTTGTTGGGGTGCAGTTCTGTCTGCCAAGTGCAGCCGTGCAGTGCGAGAGCCATCCAGGGTGCCTGGAGGAGCCCAGACTTCAAATCTGCTGACGGCCGCACTTCTGTGAAGCCCTCCTCCTCTGTGCTGACGGCGAAAACTTCTATTTGTATTTTCATTGTCTTTCTCCTGAGAGATACATTTTGTGGCCTGCCATTGAGTCTGCTTTCAAAAATGCAGTTTGGAGATTTTTTTTTTTTTTGAGATAAACTATCCTGTGAAGAAACATAGATACTATATAGTAATCTGGGAACATTGCATTCAGAACCTCTTTTTTTTTTTTTTTTTTTTTTTTTTTTTTTTTTTTTAAGGCAACATTGGTGGTGCTATCATTCAGAGGATATGGACGTTTCAAGGAAATTTACATCCAATCGTACCTTTGAAGCTTTACCAGCCCTGGGCAATATCATCTTTCTGTCTGGAAACAGCAGTGGCTATGGATGTAACACATGATCCCGGATCATAGTGCCCACACCACGAAGGTCCATGTCCACATATCTCCAGGCCTGTTGTGGCTAAGATCCTTACACGGGAGGGCCCCTGCCCTGACAGATGTCGTGTACCTATCGGAGCGAAGCCAGGGAGGTCTGCTGCTTAGTGCAAAGGCGGTATCCAACCCAAAGGGAGGACACAGGGGCTGGCATTGAGCCACTGGGGAGCACTCTGCTTAATCCTGCCCCATTTTGGAAACAATGGGGAGGAAGGTGAGCTTGGTGGTTGAAGGCACCTAAAATTGTCACCCTGGGGTGTTTCCCAGGTTGAAACTAATTGCCTTTTCTCATAGCAAGAAAGATGCAAAAAAAAATCAAGACCCATTAGTTTTGGTCCAGATAGAGCTGGGTGCTTCTAATTGATAAATATTAACCTGTAGAATAAGATGGACCCCTGTGGGTTGGTTCCACCTCAGAACTCCCTGAGAACCCAAGCATGGTCCCCTCGTCAATGAATCTTCCCGGCTGGTGCCCTCGAGCCCCATGTACAGATGTGGGGCCCATCGATTTCAACATATGTAGGAGAAAATGCACCTGTTAACAATAGTCTTCTTACACATCTGTGGGATGTACAATACACTCATCCCCCCACAAACCAAAACGTGACCCTCTGCTGCAGACGCGGGGAGCACCCCACAGTGTGCCTGATGTGATGCTTCTCCAGGAAAGGAACAAAACTGCATGACATCAGTTTTCCAAAGACCTTTCCAAAGACTTTCCAAAGACTTTCAATTCGCCGTGGTAATGGGGAGCGGGCCAAAACATGGGCAAGACAACACCAAAGATATTTTTTTTTAATTTTTCTCCAATCGTTATTTATTTTGAGAGAGAGAGACAGATCTTGAGCAGGGGAGGAGCAGAGAGGGAGGGAGACAAGCCGAAGCAGGCTCCAGGCTCTGAACTGTCAGCACAGAGCCCAATGCGGGGCTCGAACCCACGAAAGCAAGATCATGATCGGAGCCAAAGTCAGATGCTCAACTGACTGAGCCCCCCAGTCTCCCCGATGGTCTTATTTATGGAAACTGTGTGACATTCCTTCCATCCCCAGCCCCTCCCAGTGGGCACCCCATCTGTGATTTGCTGAAACCAACAGTGGTTTTTATGAGGATGTGTGATCCCACCAAATGGTGGAAACTGACCCAGGGTTCAAATTTGGTGGAACTCAATCTGTGAAATGGATTACATTGCACCTTGCTAGAATGTAAACGCAAATTCAAATTCACAAGGTGGGGGTGGGAAGGGATTTACTAAGAGCAAGAAAGACTTGAGCTGAAAATGCATTTTGAAAGCCTGGAATTGCGCTGATAGGTATGGGCGTAAGGAAGACAGGGTTCCAAAAACATGTATTGGTCCAAAACTTGGGGCTGATGCTGGGCCGGTTAGTGGACAAATACGGCTCAACTGTGACCTCACAGGAGGACGTAGGTCTAGAGGATGCACACTGGGGCAGGAGAGGGCCTCTCTGGCTGGACAGGCAGGAAGGAGCCCATGAAGGTGGCCACCTGGAGGAGGTGGGGAGTGGAGCTAGAGGGTGGGCACGCCCACGATTTGGAATGCCGCTTTGGTGCTGAGCAGGATGCGGGATTGTGAGGAGACCCCTTGCTCTTTCAGACCCCAGCTTTGGGGACCTTGGGTCTGCAGAGTGTCCTGTTAGGTGACAAGCTAACAACATCACTAAAGAGTGTTATCTGCTTCCCTTAACCACGTGGCCAGGGTTGGGGCACCTGGGTGGTTCCACCAGTTAAGCATCTGACTCTGGCTCAGGTCATGGTCTCAGCTTCGTGGGACGGAGACCCCCATTGGGCTCTGGACTGAGAGCACACGGATCCCGCTTGAGTTTCTCTCTCTCACCCTCTCTCTCTGCCCCCTCCCTGCTCACGTACGTGTGCTCATGCTTTCTGTCTCTCAAAAATAAATACAAAACTTAAGAAAAGAATGGCCAGGGTCCTGACACTGTTTCTGCAAAGAGGGGGCCAGCAGCGGTAGGGACTCACTTTACTGGACATGGAATCGGGTTACAGATGTGTCACTGACACCGCCTGTGTGGCACAAAGCCTCACCCTCTGCCCTCGATGTTTCCTGTTTTCCCTCTCTCTGAACATTTGTCTGAGTTTCTCCTGAAAATCCAATGCTCCTCTCAAGGAAGCAGTGACCCCTATAAGTAGTTCTAGGGAACTCCTAAACCTGGCCCATCTCTCTGTCTCTTGTTCCCAGACCATGGCTCTTAGGAGCTTTAATACAAGTTCAGCAAGTAAGAGGAAGGTGTGATGATTGATAGTGGCAGGTCGTTGTGGTTTGCTGGGCGACAGGTTACGAGTGTCCCCACAGTTCTGTGTGGCACTTCACTGTTGCTCTTCTTCAACATGTGGCTGAGAGTCACGGCCACGAGCACGGCTGGCTGTCTCTGATGTGCTGTGAGGATGCTGGGGTGGGTTTTTCTATGGACTGGAAATCCTGGGTGCCTCCAGATGTTCTATTTCTCTTGGAAAAAAAAGGCTCTTCTGGGGCCAGTACAAAGATAATCCTTTATGCTTCTGTGAGGGGGTGCCAAAAAATATACGAGAACAACAACAACAAAAAGAAATCACCATCACGTTTACGCCTTAAATTTATGGACAGCCTGTCACGATGAAGTCAAAAATTGATACTCACTTTGTGGACTTAATTTCAAATGACTTAGTGGAGGGAAAGCAGGCACTTGCTTTGAACCACCCGCAATCGAAACACAGACTCCGACAGCCTAGTGTGAAAAGGGGCCATTGGGCACTGCTGACCACCTGTCCCACATTCACATCCCCTTCTCTCTCTCCCCGCAGAGCCTCCACCCGCGTCCGCCCCTCAGCCTGGAGGTCCACGTGGCTCCAGCGGTGCCAGCCACACCTGTGGAGCCATGCATATGCCTGCACGTGTGCACCAGGGGTCCTGGAGACACGAGGCCTCCTGGGTTCTGCCACAAGCATTCCCACCCAGCCTCAGCTTTGGGATTCTGCTGTGTGTCAGGGCAGCGACATGCTGCAGCCACTTGCTGGTGAAGGCCAGCCTGGGGGACAGGTGAAGGGTGCTCCAAAGCCAGATGTGCAGGAAGATGGGCCCGGTGACTCCCTCTGTATGGTTGCCATTGGAGTGGGGGCCTCTTTATTCACATGCAAGAGAGTCCCTGGAAGCTGAGAGCTAGCTGTTCATACTACGTATCTGGGATCCAGGTGATCCCAAGGTGGCCTACTCAGTCGTTGTTGACTTCAGAGGCCCTTGGGTGGAAGTTTCTCATGCTCCCGGAGCAGGAGCCACCCAGGCATGGCGTCATTCTCCCCGTCCTGCCAGGAGAAGGGCCTCGCACCCCTGTTCACCCCAGCAAGGCAGCAGAGTGGGAGCACAGAGGCCACTGCATTCCCTGGAGGCCTCAGGGAGGCTGCGTGATGGAGGCTTTTCATGGGCCAGATGCCGGGCACCGCCCACAACTGCTTCTGGTGCCTCTGCATGGCCCAGACCACCCTGGGCGTGGACCCCTGGGCTCCACCTGTATGAGTGAGGGTCCCAGGTCTTCAGTGGCAGAGCATCCCCGGCTGCAAAGCCCTCCTGCCGCTCTCCCGACAGGATGTCCTGCTCCCCAGCCAGCTCAGCATGGGCAGAAGTGCTGGAGGCCAGGGACCTTGATGCGGCAAAGCTGGCCACAGGCATGGCCGAGGTTGGAAGGTCGTGGAATGGGAATTATGTCAGGGCTCAGCAGCTTCTTCAGTGTTACGGGCTATTTATTTTTGTGTTTATTTAGTTAGGTTTGGGTTAGAGGCTGGGGGGAGCCTGCACATGCGAGTATGAGCAGGGGACAGGCAGCGAGAGAAGAAGAGAGAATCCCAGGCAGGCTCCACGCTGTCAGCACAGAACCCGATGTGGGGCTCGAACCCACAAACTGAGAGATCATGACCTGAACCGAAATCAAGAGTCGGACGCTTACCTGACTTTGCCATGCAGGCTTCCCATGTTACAGGCAGTTTAACTGAATTGGTGTTTCTGCGGTGAGCAGAGTGCAGGGCACCCAGGAAAGACCTAGTGCTTTGGGAGGCACTGGACAGACGATGACAAGAATTGCAGGGAGAACTTATTTTCGGTAAGGGTTTTCTTCATGTACCTTCAGAGTGCTAAGTCCTTCCCCCACCTTCTAACTAATTCCTCCCACCGACCTATTAGCTCCATTTTATAAGTGAAGGCAGAGGTCAGAGAGGTTCAGGAACTGTCCAAGACACACAGCACGAAGAGTGTGGGATCAATATTTGGACCCAGGGGCGCCTGGGGGACTCAGTCGGTTAAGCAACTGACTTCACCTCAGGTCACAATCTCACGGTTCGTGCGTTCGAGCCCTGTGTCAGGCTCTGTGCTGACAGCTCGGAGCCTGGAGTCTGTTTCGGATCTGTCTCGCTCTCTCTGCCCCTCCCCCCGCTTGTTCTCTGTTTCTCAAAAACACATAAACGTTAAAAAAATTTTTTTGTTTAAAATTTGGACCCAGCTGAGTCTGAATGCCAGACGTGCCTGGACTCTCGCCCGTTACTGACATGCACCTAGACCCACGTCTCCGTGACAGTTTGCTCCTGTAGGGAATGTGACAGTGAGAGGTTGAAGGGTCTGACTTACCTGGTATTTTAGAACCAACCGTTCATCCAAGAGGCATAGCAAACCTCCAGCTCTCTCCTGCCTCATCCTTACCCTGCCTGCTGACAAGACAGATGCCATTCAAACACTGGCAATTCTCTGTCATTGCCGCAAGGGGAGGGGAGACCTTAGAATACAGGCCATCCCCATCTGCCTGAGCTGGAAGAGGGCAGAGAAGAAAAACTTCAGGGAATCCAAACATGAAGACCGCGGCCACCCGTCGGTTGCCCTGTGCTGATGATGTGCTTGTCACAACACATTAATACGATGCTTGCGAATTCCGCTCACTTCAAATGATGAAGCCTTGTACCGTAAACGGACGTCACTGCTGCCCCATGAACGAATGCAGAGGGATTCCTCGTAAAGTCACCTCGAGCTTGCCCCTGACCTCACCTGCTTTAATTATGCACGAGGTGCTCAGATTCCCTGGCAACAAGCAGTCATTCATTACCTATAATTCCTATTTTATAACCTTTTTGTTTGATCTGTCCCAGAATTCATTCTGAAGAAATCCAACAGAATAAATGATCATTCTTCCCGACCACATGACTGCTTCTTTGAATACATGATGAGGCTGCACGTGTGTATTATTTATGAAAAATTGATTGCCACGGAGCCTCCACATCCCTTTCATGCTCTGCAAACGTGGACTTAACACCCTTCCTCTGAAACCCGCAGCCAGCCCCGCGTACGTGACAACACGTTGAAGGAGCAAATGGATTTATTGGTTTGGGCAGCATGTCCCTGGTGAGGAAATTAGGGGATGTGCAGATATGCAAACTCTGCTCTTGTCTGCATCTCGGCACACTGCTCTGGGGCCTGAAGACTGCATCAGCCTACAGGGAAGCCCCCCACCCCTGGGAGACATGAGGACTCCATGAGCCAGAAGCAGGCGCCAGAAGGCGCTTCTCTTAGAAACTTTGCCAGAAAGAAGCACCCGCCAGTGGGGGACCCGGGACACAGTGTGACTGCAGCTCAGGGGCTGACAGGTGCCCCAGGGGCTCTGTGATTGGGGCCCTCGGGCTCAAGCCTTCAGACAAGGACTTGGGTCCAAGAGTTCATTTACAAGGAGATGCCAGAAGAATCATAGGGTTTGGGCAGGGGCCAACGAAGGGTGTGTTTGTTATAAGACTCGGGGATCCGTGTGAAACACCTCCGAGCTCCCCCAGGGGTGAGGGGGCAGGGGTGCACAGCCCCTGATGCCCACTCATCCCTGGCGGGGGCGTGATCCAGGTCCCCTCCTTGCCTGGCATTTCTGGCAGGCCCTGCTGGTGGCGGGGTGGGGGGGCAGGGGAGTGGGGAGATGGTGTGGCTGGAACGGAACAGCGTGCACTGCGGGGCAGTGGCTGGGTCAGTGGTGGTCCCCACATTTAGGAGACCCTAGTCCCATGTTTCTCGCTGCACACCCGGGGCCCCAGGAGTCACACCAGAGTGACCCAGCGAAGTCGCATCTGTGACCTTGGATCCAGATGGTTTGGTGGCATCCCAGTGAGAACAGCCACCTGGGGACGTGGGGATCTGGGGTCATGGTGAACGTTACCACCTGAGCCTACTGTTGTGCCATCCAGAACCTTCTGCAGAGCTTCACTGGTGCTGGCAGTGTAGAGGCCCCCAGACCTGAGGAGGACTGGGAGGTGAGGAGCAGAGGGGAAGTAAGGGAACTGAAATGGGACGACAAGTAGTAGGAGGTGCACTGCAGGGGGGCGTGGGGAAGCAGTGTGTTTGAGGCTCACTCGGACATGGTGTCCCCAGCTCAGCTCCAGCGCAAGGACCGTGCAGCCCAGCCTGTGTCCCTGAGACAGACAAGGGCCTGCTTCAACTTGTCTCCTGCCTAGCTGCTCCCAGTCTGGCCAGCGGCTGGGCAGCTCCCGCCTCGCCTGGGAGCCATGAGAAATCCCACTGTGGTCCAGCCCTGGCCTCTGATTCAAAATCTGCATTTTCATAAGATCCCCAGCTGCTTCCCAAGCCCATGGGCTGAGAGGCACGGATTGAGCTCTGGCTCTCCAGCTGGGAGTCCCGGGCCCTCCCCTGGGTGTTTGGGGTCTGAATGTCACGGAGCCCAATGGCTTCCATGTTTTCAGGGGGCCAGACTCTGCAAGGCCTCATTTCACTCTGCAAATGACGCTGCTCGGCCACAAGCACCCGGGTCCTCATCACCATACAGGGTAGGAACCCACAGTTGTGCCGGGGACATATACACCACAGTCCCTGAGTCCTGCAGCATCGGGCCTGGAGCCCACACCCCTCGGGCCCCGTCTCCCCGGCCGGCCTGTCCCTAGGCAGCGGAACTCGTCCGATCTGGAAGATTGTTGGCACATTTCCACACCGAAGAAAACATTTTGTTTTGTTTTGCATTCCAAATGAAGGAGACAGTGAAAGACAGACCAAGGGGTGAAGTTGTAGGCAGACAGTTTTGTGCTGTATTTTCTTGCTGAATGTTTTTTATGATGCATCCGATGCCCTTTAAAGGTCAGATATTACTATTGTTCATTTCCTCATCAGTTAGCAAACCAAGCACTGTGCACCGCTTCAGGTCACAAGTGTTAGTTACTGATGAAAGAGAAAGGCTGCTCTTGATTTTCTAAGGGGAAGACAGGATTCGAACGCACGCTTGTAGAAACAGTTTTGCAACCAGGGCAAGCATGCTATGCAGAGATTTAATTTGGGGGAGATAGCGTTATGTCAGATACAGGATCTTGACTCCCATCTCTGGCCACTGTGTGCAGGGGCCACACCTGCTGGTGCCGATCTGGGCAGGACAGTGGCCAGAGCAGACACCACCATTTCTGCATCGTGACCAGGAACGACACCAAGTGCTACAACAGCTCGGGCCAGCCTGCTTCCCTCTGGTGTGACGGGGATGATGAACCTGCTTGTCCCCGGCAGGGTGAGGGTCGGGGTGGCATACACAGCCTGTCTCAGTAAACGGTCGGTGAGAAAAATGAGAGCACGTGAACTCCTGGTACTTGAGAATCCACATCATGGTAGAACTTCTCTTGGGAAAGCTGTGCACTTGCCCTGAGCAGGAAGGTACTGTCCCCTCAGAGCAGTGGAGAAAACCAGCCAGCAGAGAGGTCTAGTGGCCCGCATCCCATGGCACAACCAGGGGGTTCTGGCACCTGACCTGACAGAGCCCCCAAGGCAGGAGGCCCTCTGTGGTCCCACAGTGTTGAAACACTTAACTGCTCCCTTCCCACAGCTACTAGCTGTCTTTTATTTCCTGTGTTTTCTTTCCCATCCCGGAGGAAGGTCTCATTTGTGGGGTGAACACAGTAAGGCCTGGAGGCTTTGTCAGGGACAAGAAAGGCTGGATTAGGGGTGCCTCGGTGGCTCGGTCCATTAGGTGGTCGACTCTTGGTTTTGGGTCAGGTCATGATCTCCGGGTTCTTGAGTTCAGGCCCTGTGTTGGGCTCAGTGCAGACAGTATGGAGCCTGCTTGGGATTCTCTCTCCCTCTTTCTCTGCCCCTCCCCTGCTCTCTCTCTCTTAAAATCAGTAAATAAATAAAAAAAGAAAAGAAAAGAAAAGTATAGAAAAGAAAAAAAAAGAAAAGAAAGTAAAGGAAAGAAAAGAAAAGAAGAAAGAAGAGAAGAGAAGAGAAGAGAAGAGAAGAGAAGAGAAGAGAAGAGAAGAGAAGAAAAGAAAAGAAAAGAAAAGAAAAGAAACGAAAGGAAAAGAAAAGAAAGGAAAAGAAAAGAAAGGAAAAGAAAGGAAAAGAAAAGAAAGGAAAAGAAAAGAAAAGCTGGATTAAAACTCCTGGATAGGGTTTGCCCAGCACAGGCGAGTGATGAGGACAAACCTGACGACATTCCACTTTCTTTCAGCATCTTGGGGTCAGTTTGGATGTAAGAGACAGACCCAATCCTGTCGCTCAGGGATCAGGGGCATCCAGCTCCAGAAAACAGAGCAGAGGCCACAGAAGTTAAAGATGGAGCTGGGCTGAGGGGCTGTGGTCCTGTGTGGTGCCTCCCTTGGATAAGGGTTTATATCTACCCCCTGCACTCCCCCTACCCTGTGCCTCTCCCTCTCTGCTAAAGGAGACTGGCTTTTGTCCAGACAGCAAAGAGGGAGAGAAAAATATAATCACTTCTCTAAAGGAGAGGGGAAAGGGGTTCCCACGATTCTAATTGGTTGATTTGGACCTGGGGGGAGGGGAGGAGTTCTGGTGATTCTGATTGGTTGGTTTGGTTCAGAAGCATGTGATTCTCATGGAAGGTGTGGCCTGTACTACCTGTGTGGAGGAGGGGGAAATATTTCACCTCATTCAGAAGAAAGCACCAAGCCTGGGGACCCTCCCTTGGAGTTGCTGACTATGGGGTGGGTGGCTCTGGTCACTGGGTAGATCCATGTCCAGGCAAGAGTGCCCTTTTAACTTGTCGCCCGTTGTCAAACCAGCCAGGCCCGGGCACTGCTCTGTTTCATTCCCCACCCATTGTCACCCCCTTTGAGGGGTCGCAACACTCAAGGGGACACATGAGCCCTGCTGATGTTCAGTCCCCCAGTTTTTATTGTTGTTAATTCTGTCCTTTGCTGCGATCATGGAATTCTGCTTTGGAAATCATTTTAGGCAATAGTGGTCTCATGAGTGTTAGAAGTGACTCTGTATTTTGGCCTGGGGGTGTGTTTCCAAGCTGTGTGAGTTCACTTGTGTTTTATGGGCCCGGCAGGAGGGTCTGGCCCTTCACCTGCGTCACAAATGTATGTGTGCGTACAGTATTGCACACACACGCAGTATCACAGCCTCTCCAAGTGCCAGAGACATCTGTTTACGCTGTGCCTTGTTCTCCATATACCCCCACACCTGTCTGATTTGGGCCAACGAAGGCCGATGTGCAAATGAGCTGACATGCCACTCTGCCCGCAGGGCACAGACACGCTTCCCACTTCCCCCGGGTATGGGGGCCCAGGGAGATGCTGTAAGTCATTACCTATCAACACTGCGTCCGATCAATTTCTCCGGGAATATGACAGGCTCGTTCTTCCCCACCAGCTGCAGCCAGTGCTGGGGCCGATCCTGGGTTGGAGATCTTCTGCTCCCCTTGGAAACCTCGAGCTTTAATGACTGGTTAACATATCGACTGCCCCCACAAGCCCTAAGGCATCTCCTGCTAAAGGTCAGCCTGCAGCCAGTGTATAATGGCTGCTTCTCCGAGATAATTAGTTACTTTCCTTCGATTAAAATTGGAAAATGCACAGAGCGGAACATTTGTCTCAGTTAACATCCACTGAGATGCATCTTCAGACCCATAATCGCTCCCCCGAGGTGGGAGGGCTGGCTTAGGGGACCGCGGACAAGTCGAGTCTGAGGTGGTGGCTTCTTGAAAATCAAGAAAGCACCATCATTCTCACCACGGTGAGCTAATCTTGGCACCGAGATGGCGTGGGACCTTGGAAGGCCTCGGGGAGATGTGTGCAGGCTTCCCAGACGCCAATCAACACACCCCACCCCCACCCACTGCCCTCCCATACTGCCTGCGGCGGCCAAGCCAGGGTCCGGGATGTCCGTATCTGATCACCAGCTGCCTCCTGCCTCCTGAACATGCCAACAACAGAGCTCATTATTCAAACAGATGTTTCTGTTTGCTTCGGATTGCTATCCCGAAGGGAATCGGGCTTTCTCGTTTGCAAAATGAAGACCGTACTTCAGTTTGTGCAAGATGTTAGGTCCCCCAAATACCCAGATCATTGGTAGAGAGGCTGACGGCTCAGGGCAAGAGGTTGGATGGGATAATGGTCATTCTGCAGTCAGAGAACATTCTGTATTCTCGTGATGGGCCTCCGGCCCTTTATCTCTGTCTCTTGAATATTCAGAATTCCGGAGAGCCTCACTCTGGAAGAGTCCCCCACCCCCTAGCCCCCAACAGGCAGGTTATACACCTGTGTCTACAAAACAGCTCTGGGGGCCCAGCCTGAGGGGCGTTAAGACCCCGTCCACGGGCTCCTCTCTGCCCTCTTGTTAGATACGTCTTGTGTTTACTCCCACACCCTCAGTGGCTGTCCTCCATTTATAAATAATTTGTGTGGATCACTTAAAAGTCATAAGAGCAGGGGCGCCTGGGTGGCGCAGTCGGTTAAGCGTCCGACTTCAGCCAGGTCACGATCTCGCGGTCCGCGAGTTCGAGCCCCGCGTCGGGCTCTGGGCTGACGGCTCAGAGCCTGGAGCCTGCTTCCGATTCTGTGTCTCCCTCTCTCTCTGCCCCTCCCCCGTTCATGCTCTGTCTCTCTCTGTCCCAAAAAAAAAAAAAAAAAAAAAAAAGTCATAAGAGCAAACAAAAATAACACGAAGGAAGTAAAGTCTCCTGCGTCCCTGTTGGCCTGGTCTAACCCGTGGCAAATGGTGACTCGACGTTTTTATTCAAATCCTTCGACTTACTATTTCTTTCCACTTCTCTCCACCATTTCTTTGAGGGATGGGCTGGACAGCGTATTCATTTAGGAGTCTCTCCAAGTCAAGACCCTTTACAAAAATTGTTGCACACTCGTTGCTCTGTGGCTATATAATAACTTAGCAACCTTTGCCCCAGTGACGAACATCCACTTAGTTTCTAGTTCTTTTTGTTTTTGGGGGGTGGGGGGTTTTACTGGCCAGGCAGCAGTGCTACAATGTGCTTGATGTACGTACCTATCCTCATGCACCAGCTCAGTCTTTAACTCCTAGAGAACTCTGGCTTCTAGGCACTGATAAGGAACGCAAGTGGTTGCTTGCAGAGCCTATCTCTGGGGAAAGCAAACGCTGTTTTCAGCTCCACTGCCACCTTGTCCTGGAAGAGAGTTTGTTCCCATTGCACAGAAGACACCTGAGGCCTGGGGTCATCTTCTCAGATGTGCGAGGCTCTCAGCTCCCATCCCATTTACTCTTGGCTCCCCAGCCCGTATCAGCTGTACCTCTCGCGGTTTGCTGAGGTCTCCAGGAATGAGTGACTGACTCTCTATGTTGATGAACAGTCCGTAGAAGTGTGTCTAGGTCCCTCCTGGATGCCCAGCCTCTGTTTACCTCTGCAAGTAGACCTCTCCCCATTCCTATTTAGCTTCACAACATCAAGCAGATAGCCTTCCAGGGCCAGGAGGAGGCAGGGTTCCTGGGTCCAGACATTGATATACCCGACAGGCAGAAGGGGGTTATAATTTCATGGTGTGGCCTCCAGTGGAAGTATTAGGAGTTCCGGTGGGGATTGGAGAAAGCCGGTTTCAACCGGTTACATTATGCACACCGTCTGTCTCCATTCTTCTAAAGAATTTTAGGTAGAGGATTCTGATTTCAGAGCACAGGCAGGAGGGCCAAGTCCTTTGGGGTTTTGGGGGAAAATGACATTTAGATATGACCAGGACAGGTCTTAAGTCCTGGCAGAATGGAATCCCTAGATAGAGCCTGCACATCAGAAGTCAGGAAGGTAGGAACAAGATTTTGGACTGGGATGGGGGTCCAGACTCTGGAAAGCCTGGTAGGCAGGGGGTCAGGTTCTGAGCAAGGGTTGAAGGAGATTCCAAGGGCATTTGGAATATGTTGAAGAAAACCTGGACATTCCCAGGAGTTGTGGCTGCTCCCATCTTTGCCTCCTTCAGGACACGCTTTCCCTGTGATCCCACACCTGCTGGAATCAGAGAGAGACGCTCTAAGGGGTCAGGGCAAGTACTTCCCGGGCGTTGAGAAGCACATGCATTCACAGAAGGGCCACGGACAGCTTCAAGTTCGGGCAAAAATGCGGCACGTGACAAAGTTTGGGCAGGAATGTTGTTTTCTACTTTAAGATGCCTGAAAGGTGTTTTAACACTAACCTCCCATGTAGCTTTCCTGTGGATGATATATAACTCCATTTACCGCTGTAATCTGGGTAGCAAAATGAATACTCCATCGTTGTACTATGAATAGTAAATTAACCCAGATAAAAGTGTTCTCCAGCCAATCAAAACCATTAAGTAACTAGGAGACTAAGATTAGTGAGCACATTCTGAAGGCAATTATAATGAATAACTAAAGAATACATTCACTTCAAGAGGGCAGACGCCTTCAGAAGCTTTCTGGTTTCTCCAAAGAAAATGAGGGTAGGTGGGAAGAAAGCTGAGGAAATTTCGTAAAAAGGACATATTTATTGATCTATGTGGGGCCATTTAGAATCGGTAATGGGTTCTTAGGGCGACTTGGGCGTCTTAGCCATCAGCAGGATCATTAAAGGAAACAAAGAACCGAGAAGTTTTCCCTGCTCACCACCTTTTACAGCCAGGTCAGACCCAGAGGCTGTGCCTGAATCTCAGTGTGGCAACAGTTCTCAGTCTCTTGTGAAGAAATACCATTTTCGTGTTTTAAATGTAAGTGTAATGCATGCTAATTGCAGACAGTATGGAACACTCACCAAAAAACGCGAAACGATACCAAAACTGATCCATAATCCTGTCACCCAGAGACAGCCATTATTAACATTTTGGGGTAACTCGGTTTTTAAGTGTTTCTGGGTATGTACATTATATGTTTGGATAGTTGTAAATTATTCTGTTCACTTAAGAATGATGGCTTTAATATTTTGGTAAAAATGATACAACTTATTATATAAAATTCAAGCCATACAGAAAAATGCAAAGAAAGGTTTTAAAAACTTTAACCTGGGGACGCCTGGGTGGCGCAGTCGGTTAAGCGTCCGACTTCAGCCAGGTCACGATCTCGCGGTCCGTGAGTTCGAGCCCCGCGTCAGGCTCTGGGCTGATGGCTCGGAGCCTGGAGCCTGTTTCCGATTCTGTGTCTCCCTCTCTCTCTGCCCCTCCCCCGTTCATGCTCTGTCTCTCTCTGTCCCAAAAATAAATAAAAAACGTTGGAAAAAAAAATAAAAAAAAAAAAATAAAAATAAAAACTTTAACCTGGGGGTACCGGGGTGGCTCAGTGGGTTGATCATTCAACTCTTGGTTTTGTCTCGGGTCATGATCTCGCGACTTCACGAGTTCGAGCCCTGCCGATGGGCTCTGTGCTGCCAGCCCGGATCCTGCTTGGGATTCTGTCTCTCCATCTCTCTGCCTCGTCCCTGATCCTGGCTCCCCCTCTCAAAATAAATAAATAAACTTAAAAAAACCAAACTTGCCCCTGAACTCTCACCCAGGGAAGTTAACCATCCTGCATCTTCTTTCAGCTTATGGGCTAATTATGTGCTCTCTCAGAGAGAGAACAATTACCTTCTGCAAAAAATGGATGATTGTAGGCTATTTTCATGCAAAAATGGTAATTTTTTTTTTTTTGTAATTTCAGGTAAGGAAATAAACAAACCAGAAGGACAAAACACAAGGCTGAAGGACTGTGGCACTACTGGAAACTGTTTCCAGGGGCCACACTGGTTCTTTTAAGAGATTCCGCCCATTCTCTCTCCTGGCTTTCTCTTCTTTGTGCTGAGACATGTCAGCTCATCGCGTCTTCCAAGGCAGTAACAGGGCTCCGTGTAAGGCCCTCGGCCGCACATCCTGCTTTTCCTGACTTCCAGCAGATTCTCTAAGTCTGGTGGCTCAATCCCGGACACAACAATGGCCAGATACTGAGAAGTGTTCAACCCGTGGCCACGGTGACCCTCAGCTGTCTAGCCAGTCACTAATGGGACATTCTTACATGTACCACCAACCAGCATCTTCAGGTGCTAGGGAAAGATGAACAAACACAAACACCAAACAAAGCAAAGCTTCCAAGACCTAAGCAGTGATATCAGTGAATTAAGTGGCTTATGTGCGATAAGAGCAAACCAATAAACCTGAGCCTCCAGAGCGGACAGTGAAAACCCCCAGCCTAGTCTTGCCAGATGGGAATTGGGGTCCATGTGGGCATATCATCAGATTTGTCAGGAGGAACCAAAAATCTAAATTTTTTAAATTTTTTTGGTAATGTTTATTTTATTTGTTTCAAGGGGGGAGGTGATTGAGTTGGGGAGGGAGAGAGAGGGAGAGAGAATCCCAAGCAGACCCCGTATTGTCGGCACAGAGGCTGATTCCGGCTCGAACTCACAAACTGTGAGACGGTGACCTGAGCCAAAACCAAGAGTCGGGCACTGAACCGACTGAGCCGCTCAGGCGCCCCCACAGAGACCTAAATTTTTAACTGAAATCTCCTTACTTACATATATTGAGGGTAAGTTAGAAAATTGAAAACACCGCGCAAAGCAAACAAAACTCACTGATGGGTCAGCCGGATTTCTTTTGCTGTTCTGACACAATTTAGTACAATTCAGGACACCAGTTCAAGAATATCAAGTGAGCAGCAGACAATTTTTAGTGAAAGTATGACCCAGACAATATTTGGCACATATTTATACCAAAAGATATTCATTGTTGTTTGTTTTTCTGTGTTTTATCTGAGATTCAAGTTTTACCTGAATGTCTTGTTTTTGCTGGTGGGTTTTGGTGGATGATTTCCACCCCCCCTCATGGGGACCCCCGTCTTAGGAAGTCTGTGAGCTTTCTCTGTCTTCCCTGCCTCTGTCCAGATTTCAAAGTATTTGGCAGCTAAGTGTCATGTTTTTGTTTTGGTCCGTTTCCTTTTTCATTGATAATGTAGTTGTTTTTCTCTTACTGTTATTATTTTTTTAATTTTCTTTTTGTTTCCAGTAGGTTTGGAGGAAATTGTGGGGTAAGAATGTATTTTTTTAATGCCATTGATGAGCAGTCTCTACAGTCTGCTTTTTAATTTAACATTATATCATATATATCTCCCCATCATGAAATATTCCTATTTAAATTTTTTAATGTTTATTTATTTTTGAGAGAGAGACGGAGAGAGAGCATGAACAGGTGAGGGGCAGAGAGAGAGAGGGAGACACAGAATCCAAAGCAGGCTCCAGGTTCTGAGCTGTCAGCACAGAGCCCGACGCAGGGCTCGAACTGACTAACTGTGAGATCATGACCTGAGCCGAAGTCAGACGCTCAACTGCCTGAGCCACCCAGGTGCCCCAACATTCCCTCATTATGAAATATTTCAAAAACACATTCACTCGTATGAATTTCCCAAACCTGTCTTAGGTGAAGTTCAGTTACATTTAATGCTCAGAAAACCTGTGTACAGATATTGGAGCTAGAAGCAGAACTGTGTGGGAGAAAGAGTCGATTCTCCTGCTTGTTCCTAATGGGGCTGGGAGAACAGGAGAACCGTCCACGGTGGGTCGGCTCTGACTGTCCTTAGCACCCACTACAAATGATGGTTCCTCCCACAGCCCTGGTCCCAGATTTCCAGTGGCCTTCCTTAGCTTTACCTTAAACAAGTCGGGTGAAGGATTTCTTTTTCTCCCCTAAATCATCTGGGGACCTCTTCTTATTAACTGTTGGTTTCTAATGAGCAAGGCAATCCTACCAACTGGGTTTGATGTGATTAAGAAAAGTGCTTTTTCAAGCTATTATTTTTTGTGGTGGGGATGATTCTCGGGTAATTAGGCCACACTGTGGAGACACAACTTGATACATTGGCTTATTTGGGTTTTGACAATATGAATAAAAGTCCTAGGCTTTTGCCAAACAAGCTGCTGAGGAATGTTGGCATTCCATTTGGTATCTGCTGGGATCTGAAGTTGTGTGTGGGGGACAAGGGCAAATGCACAGCTAGGGGAGGAAGGGGCTGCCGTGTCCTGTCCGCGTAATCCACCTGCGGGGAGCTCGCGCTGGCTCGCGGAGATGGTAAGGGCACCGTTGGGACTGCATACTGCTTCCCAGGATAACCACATTCCATGAAGAAGTTGGATGGCATCTACCCTGATGGCACAAAACACCGAGATAATTCCATTCTACTTCCTGTTTTTTTCTCCAGATCCACTCCACTGTGGCACAGTGAGTCACGATCATTCTCGGTTTTAGAGCTGGTGTTTTTAATTTTGTTGGCGGCTTCAAATGCCACTTTTATGAAGTTGAGAATCCTGTTATGTAGAAAGTATGAGGCACTTTGGGTGACATGTTGGGCCTCCACAAACTAGCTTTCTTCTTCTTCAGATACAGGACTGGATTGGCCTGTGGGTGTCTGTCTCGTGTGGGAGGCGTCCACCGGCCAGCGCTCTTGCACTCTTCCACCCAGTGCTTGCTGGCCGGCTCAGAGGGTCCATCCATCCTTGTTTTGGCAATGAGTGCCTTAGTCCGGCCATTTTTGGCTAGGGTAGTAAGAGAGAAAGAAAAAGAAATGGAGAGGAGAAGAAGAAAGGCAGAAGGACAGAGGAAGCGGGGGAGGAGGGAGGGAGCGGAAGAGGGAGAGCATTAGGAAAGATCAATGCTCCAGGATCACTCCACATGCAGAAGGACCACGGGTGTCAGGGTGAGCTTGAGGGCAGGTACTCAGAACGTCATCTGAACTTT
Source organism: Panthera onca (assembly GCF_046562875.1). Classification (NCBI taxonomy): domain Eukaryota; kingdom Metazoa; phylum Chordata; class Mammalia; order Carnivora; family Felidae; genus Panthera; species Panthera onca. The sequence goes on along the minus strand of NC_138358.1, from coordinate 7,303,878 downwards.
AAAGTGTCATCCCCAAAAAGAGAAATCAAATATTCAGTGGCTCCAAAATGCTCATCTATCCAATCACGAGTTGCACCTAGCACGCCTCTCCACCTGGAGGCATGGACACAAAAAGGGCTCCATTTCTAGAGCATCTCCTGGAGAGAAAGCTGTGATAAGAAGAAAAGGGAAAACACCCGAGTCTCCTGTGCCCCGCACACCCACAGCCCAGGAGCCAAGGAGAGGCTGACCCTGGTGTCTTTCTTGCCGGCCGGACAGGACTTGATTCTCAGGTGTGATTGAGTTAGTGGGGCTGTTGGCAAAAGCTTGTTTTGACTGGTAAACGATGCAAGTTTGGGATAGAAGTCGGTGACCGAGGAGGACGGTGGAATGTTGAGGTGTCCTCCTCACTATCACACGTCTGAACCACGGCTACTTCTAATTCTCCTGCCAGCACGCTTCTTATTATTTTTGCCAACCTCTTATTTCCAAACCCTGGTTTTGCTTCATTTAACCCTCTTTTCCTGGACCTCTTAGACAAGGCACCCCGTTGGTGAAAAAACAGACAAACAAAACATCTAAGACACCACTTGGGACTATGTGGCAGCAAACACACTTTGGGGAGGCCTTGTCCTACAGAAGAGATGCTCCAGCGTGTGCAGAGACCATCAACGAGAAAGTTAGAGCAAATGAAAACTTTGTTCACCTTTAAAACAATTGAAAAGAGAGAGGGTGCATTTGAGCTGAGATTTTGAGACAGAAACAAAAGCCTCAGGTATCGACCGCCAGACAGCATGAGTCCATCCTTCCCGTAGGACGCAGGGCAGGAAATCTGTCAGCCGTGGAGCCACCTCTGTCGGCTTTAGACTCCCCCTTGCTTTTCGATGCTCCCTGTTTCCTGTAACAAGCCCCTCAGTTGTACACGGTGCCTGTCTGACTCTGCTCCTGCCAATTTGGGAACCAGGCCCACCCAGTTTGGGCATCATCCCACTTATTCTGAGGAGCTGTCAGAAGAGCACTGTTTCTCAGCCGTTGGGCGTTTTGACAGTAGGGCCTCAGTAGGCCTGTCTGCATGTCGCAGGGAGCCCTGCCCACTGGGAGCTCATACCCTTTGGTACCTGGGAGGAGACCTCTACTCTTTCTGACTCCAGTCTTTTCTCAAAGAAGCTTCCCCGACCCGAAGCGTAAAAGGCGGAGCTCGGACACATCTGCCAAGCTCCCCACCATGCTGTCTTCTGGTCTTGCTTCCCACTGACAAGACCCGTCATTTGTTAAGCTGCGACCCTGGTGTCCTTAGGAAGGAGAGCCTTCCCTGGGACCCAGCCGAGACCCCAAGCTGCTCAGCGAGAGCAAAGGCAGGCAGTGATATTTCCTCATTGATTCCAGGCCTTAAGACCCAATGAAAGTACTGCCTACCTGTGCCAGCTGAACTTCAGAATTGTTATGGACCAGTGACTCATGATAACCTCCTTCCTTTCTTTTGGGACAGAAATGTTTGTGTTTTGTTGGTTTGTTTGTTTTTTCTCTCTCTCTGTGTGTGTGTGTGTGTGTGTGTGTGTGTGTGTGTGTGTGTGTGTGTGTGTGTGTGTGTTTTGTGTGTGTGTTTTCTGGTTATCACATGCCCGTGTTGGTTGTATGCTTAATTCATAGGTCTTCATTCATAGGTCTTCAGATTGAAAGTGGAATCGAGGACCAGTGCACACAAGGAGACTCATTCACACCTGGACCTAATTTGGATAAAAATATCCTGAACTTTGAGCTGATGTTACAAGGGTTGGGTCTTTAAGAGGGAGGATTCTTGGGGTAGGGTGAGGATATTTTTCATGCAGGATGAAAGTGAATGATAGGAGGCCAGCAGACAGGCTGTGGCAGTCTAAAATATGTTCATAAATTCTCTTTTAAGCCCTTCAAAAGGTGGACCTCCATTCCCTTTTCCTTAAGCATACGCCAGACGTACTGAATGATTTTGAAAAACACAAGAAGGTGAAAGTGATGGTAAGTCAAAAACACTCTAAAGAGCAGATATTATAGTTCCAATGGTGTTGTGATCAGGGGATAATCGATGGAAGGGGCAACTGGCCATTAGACGCTAGAATTCTATGAGTGGAAGAGATGAACATAAGGGAAGAGAAACAAAAATACTATAAAATCAGGGAGGGGGCAAAACATAAGAGAGTCATAAATATGGAGAACAAACTGAGGGTCACTGGAGGGGTTGTGGGAGGGGGAATGGGCTAAATGGGTAAGGGGCACTGAGGAATCTATTCCCGAAATCATTGTTGCACTGCATGCTAACTAATGTGGAGGTAAACTTTAAACATTAAAAATAAATAAAATAAAAAAAGAAGCTAGAATTGTACACCTATCAAAATTATCAATTAAGTTTGGGAGTGGACTCAAGATATCTTCAGACGTGCAAAGACTCAGTACATTTGATTCTATTCATTCTTCATTAGGAAGTTATCTGAAGGTGTATTCCAGCAAAACAAGGAGAGAAAAAAATAAAGAAAAATTATACTTAATAATAGCCAACACTAACAGTGTTTATTTTTGTGCCAGACACTGTTATGGGTTATTTTCACATATTATTACATATTAACCACACAACAAACTTACAAAGTATATACAATTATGATTATTATCTTCTAGAGGAGGAAATAGGGTTATAAAGAAGCCAAATAACTCATCCAACATCCACGTTACACACTTGGTAAGTGGAACAAGTAAAGTCTAACCCCAGGCCGTCTGGCTCAAGAGTCCAGGCTTTTAAATGCTCCCTAAATTCCCAGATAGCCATATTACCATGAAACCATGGAAACAAATGGGGACCTTAGCAGAGGAAAATCACAGGAAGGAAGCTATGAAGCAGACCTACTGAGTCACCACCTAAATGAGGCAGGAAAAGAGAAGCCTCCAGTAAGTGACCTCTAAGAGTTTAACAGGAAGATGTCATAAGTGGCATGATTTGAGAACACTGAAAGAGTGCAATAAAACAAAGAAGTGTAATTAGAAAACTACGGAGAATGAGAAAATATCCATAAGATGGTCTTAGTCTGAATGAGACAAGCGAAACATGGCATGGTTTAATGCACTGATGGAACACAAAGAAAAAGGATCCATTTCACCTTGATCCCAGAGATGTCCTCATTCAGCAGGTCCAAGGACTCCAGGAAAAGAGTAGTAATTCTAATGTTTGCATATTATTTAATAATCCCAATAATTTAAACCATTTATTAGTTTTCAAGTTTTAGAATCAACCTTAAACAATGGAAAGAGACTTGACTGCAGAGCGTAATACCAGTGTTAACAACAATGACAAACAGAAGTCCAAAGCTGATGGGAAACCGAGAAAAAGTGCAGCAAGGTTGAGGAAGACATTTATCTTACAATGTAAGGAATGAAAAATGATTGTACAGGTAAGGGAAATAGGTCTCTATTTTAAAATTACATATTGTGGGGTACCTGAGTGGCTTGGTGAGTTCAGAATCCAACTCTAGATTTTGGCTCAGATTATGATCTCACTGTTCATAAGACTAAGATGAGCATTAGGTTCTGCACTGACAGAATTCTCAGAATTCTCTCTCTCTGCCCCTATCCTGCTTGAGCATATGCTCTCTCTCTCTCTCTCTCTCTCTCTCTCTCTCAAATAACATATATTCATTCACACATACATACATACATACATACATACACACATAAAATTATATCTTGTGATGGTTAATTTCATATTTTACCTGGGCTAAGCCACAGGGTACCCAGATATATGGTTAAATATTATTTCTAGTGAGTCTGTGAGGACATTTCTTAGTACAATAAACATCTGTGTATCAGGAGACTAAGCAAAACATATTGCCTTGACAAACACTGGGTGGCCTCAACTAATCAATTGAAGACTGAATGGAACAAAAGGCAGAGTAAGAGAGCATCCACTGTTGTGTATCTGAGTGTCTTCTAGCTGCGATATTGGTCTTGTCACTTCAGACTCAGACTTGGAGTGGAACATACATCATCAGCTCTCCTGATTCTTAGGCTTTTGGAGTCTGCCTGGAACTAAACTACTGGATCTCCTGGGTCTGCCCTTCTCAGCCTCCGTAATCCTGTGAACCAATTCCTATTGATACTGAGTCTCTGGAGAACCCTAACTGGGACATATATGTAACTTCAGCCATTATATCTTTTTGCCCTCAGATCCAGTTCCTGCACTTCTCCTACACACTGTGTTTCCTGGTTCCTTGCCAACTGGCTTCCAGAGGGGTTTGACCAATGGGTGTTTGATGGGAGAAAGGGAGGAAGGTATAAGCCCAGAGGTTTTTCTCTCTCCCGCTCCACTTGCTACCAGTGATTTTATCTCCTCCAAATTCTAGCTTCTTTCCAAGAGCCTCTTCTCCCATGTTCTCAGTTCCTGCTAGGTATGGTTCTGAGTTTCTCTAGCCCTGGGGGTGGAAACAGCTTTCTGATGATACTAATTCCTGATTGCTTCGCCATCCTTTGTTTGGCTTCTGGGATTTCCCATCACGTGTGTAACTCTTTAAAGTACCGATTGTGACTCACCGGCTGGCTGGACCTGACTGAAACAGTATAAAGATAGAAGTTCAGGAATATAGAGGAAGGTGAGGAGAGAGAAGACAGGTGGCTCAAGTGACCTATACGTCATCTTCACATAGGAAGTCAGTAGACGGTGCTTAAAACTTACAAATCAATAAGCAGCAGTATGCTATATTACTTATATTCATGAAGATACCTAAGAAAAGAACATAAACCTGGAACAGTTAAAAGTGTTGCCTCAAAAAATGGAGGCAGTAAAGAGACCTGTGGTTGCCAGGAACTCAGGGGGGAAGGGACAGATGAATAAGAGATGAAGCACAGGGAATATTTACGGCAGTGAAACATCATGTAAGACAGTGAATTGCTTTGAATCATGGCATTGTGCATTTGTCAAAACTCACAGAACTGCACACCACAGTGAATGCTAAGGTAAACATGAGACTTTCGTTAATAATATTTTCCATTTTGGCTCATCCGTTGTAACAAATGCACTACACTGACACAAGAAGTTTACAATAGGGAGCACTATGTTTTGGGGTGTAAGAGGGAGAACAGGGGAACTCTGCACTTTCCAGTCTTCTTCTGTAAACCAAAAGCTGTTTTAAAAAATAAACTCCCTTAATGAAAGGAAGGCAGAGAGACAGAAGAGGAGGGAAGGAAAGAGGCAGAAATGGATCTACTTAAAAGTCATGGAGGAAACTTAAATGTGGATTACTAAGTGAAGGGATCCAATCCGAAAAGCCATATGCTTTACGTTTCCAACTATGATAACATTCTGGAAAAACAAAACAAAACAAAACAACAACAACAACAACAATGACAACAACAACAACAGCAACAACAAAACACCTTCAGAGACAGTAAAAAGACCAGTGGCTATGAGGGTTTAGGGGGAGAGAGGAAGTGGTAATAGGTGGAGCACAGGGCACTTTAGGGTGGTGTAACTATTCTGTATGATACTGCAATAGTAGGTACGTACCATTTTACATTTCTCAAAACTTATGAATCTATATAACACAAAATAAACCCTAACTGTTAATGATAATGTGTCTAATGATAATATGTCAATCAATAATGGCTCATCCACCACTTATAATTAATGTATCCACATTAGTGCAAGGTACTATAGAAACTAGTGGGGGTGAGGAAACTGTATTTTTTGTGTAATTTGTCTCTAAATCTAAAATTTTTCATACAAAATGGTCTGTTTAAAAAAACGCTGATAAAAAAAAAGAAAAAAGAAAACAAAAGAGAGTGTTGTCTCTGGGGAAGAGGTGTTCGTGGGGGAAACAAAGCTTTTGTTTTTTTTTTATTGCAAGTCCTGATCTGCAATTTGTATGTTGTGTTTTTTTTTTTAACTATTTGTATACAATACCTGGATTGAAATTTCTCAAATTAAAAAAAAAATCTGTACACCTGCCAGCATAGATAACATGAAAAAGACCATATTAGCAAGTGTTGGCAAAGCTATCAAGTATTCAGAGCTCACAGACACTATGCAGGCACTACTATAGAAAGAAGTTCATGTACATTGGTATAACCATTTTGGAAACAGTTTGGAGGAATCTTACCAAAGCTGATAAGGTGGATGACATGCGACCCAGCAAATTCCCTCCTAGATAAATAAATACTATTCTAAAACATGTTCACCAAACAACGTGTCCTATAATATTCACTGAAGTTTCATTCATAATTACCCTAAGGCATAACCTACCTAAATGTCCACCAAGAGTTGCGGAAATATTGTAAACTATTCACATAAGGAAATTCTATACACCAATGAGCATAAAGGATCTATACACACAATAACATGAATATCACTAACATAAGTTTGAGTGAAAGAATCTAGGTGTAGGACACATAATTCCATTTCTATATAGTCCCAAAACAAGCAAAAGTTGTATATTCTGTAAGAAGTCAGAATAATTGCTGTCCCAAAGGAGAGATAGACCGTGACTGAAAGAGGCACAGGTGGTCTCTTGGGGTACTGGTACCTTGTTTAATGAGTGCAGGTTCCACAAGTATATTGAACTTAACTTCATCAAGCTGTGCTCAGAATACTTTTAATAATATATGTCCTTTTTGGGTGCCTGGGTGGCTCAGTCGTTAAGTGTCCAACTTTGGCTCAGGTCATGATCTCACGGTTTGTGAGTTCGAGCCCCACATCAGGTTGTGTGCTGACAGCTCAGAGCCTGGAGCCTGCTTCGATCCTGTGGCTTCCTATCTGGCCCTCCCCTGCTCACACGGTGTCTCTCTCTCAAAAACAAACAAACATGAAAAAAATAATATATGTCCTTTTGAATGTATACTATACTTCCGTTATCTTATTTTAATCTGAGTGCAGACCCCTAAATCACACCCTTTTTTCTCTACTGTCTCTACTAAACATTTAAAGAATATGTACTTTAAAACATCCTAGAAGAGAGAAATATATGTATGTATATATATGTATATATATATTTATGTATATGTATATATACATATATGTATATGTATATGTGTATGTATGTATATATACATATGTGTATATGTATATGTATATGTATGTAAACATATATGTATATATGTATATATATTTGTATATGTATATATACATATGTGTATATATGTGTATATATATGTATGTATATATATATATATTATATACACATATATATACATACACATTTTACATAACTTATTTCAGTAGTTGGAAGAATCTCAACATTAACATTTCTATGAATACCTTTCAAAGTAAGAGAAGTTCAGTTTTGAGTCCCCTAGAATATTTATTCAAATTTGTTTGAGAGCCATACTGTCCCATCTTGTTCTGAGCACTGGTTTCCTTTTGGGCTCTGGATATGTCCCGCATGTTATGAATTTCAGTGTAAGGTGACATTGCCAAGACAAGGGAGTGCTGACGAGAAGTCATTGTTCTTGCAAACTCTGTAGCCAGGCTCAGTTTTGATCTTCTTACCACCAGATAAATTCCATCTAGGGAAATTCTTTTATTGTTAATTTCAGCTACTGTAACTTTGACTTGCTCCCCAACCTAGAATATGTTGTTATTCCTTCTGCAGGTGGGAGTGGAATCAGAGCTAAGTCACAGGCATTAGACCCAAATCTAAAGATGAGTGTGTCCATGCTTCAACTGTGAGGCTATCTTTTCCCTATGGTAACAACGTTCTGCTATTTCAAATCTAACTACTACACTTACTTGTCTCATTTAACACAGAGAGTACAAAACTCACACATGTTGCTTCAAATTTAGTTTTGTACATGTAAACTCACATGGATTTAAAGCAAACATTACCGAGCTTACCCAAAATGAAAATTTCGTGTTGACATTTGGCAAGTTCGTGATCGGTAACTCTTATTATTTGTATAAATTCTCAGATAGTTTAATATACATAACAATATGTTTTAAATATATTTCAGAACAAAGGACAAAAAGACCCCAAATATCTAAGGAAGTCTAGAAAATCTCCAACAGTGAAAACTACCTAATAAATCAACTTAACCTCACCTCCTGCTGTCTCTTTCTTCAACTAAACCCACTCATACATTACCTTCTCATCATTTGTCTCTTGGCTTTCTCACACCACACTCTATTTTCAAGATGTTAAACTCTCAAGTACCTCTCAGCATATATATTTATTTTCAGCCCACATGCCTCCAGTTAATAGCATTTATGAAGCATTTTCTATGTGTTCACCCATTAACATCCTTTTTTAATCCTTTCAGTAGTCCAATAGTTTATTTTACTAACCACATGTGGTTCTTCAGGAAGCTGAAGCACAGAGCATTTCTGTAACTTACGTACAGTTCTAACGGTTTCAAGTGGTCAATCTTTCATCCCACCGCAGGCAATTTGATCCACAGTTAGTATGCTGCTGCCTCCAAATATGGATAGGAACTCAGACACAAAGACAAATCCAGGGCACATAATACTATGAATCCTGCCCTTGTTAGCACTGTACCTCTACCCGCTAGGCTGAAATGAAAATTCTGGCTTTACTTTATTCTCTAGGACAGCCTTTACTGCTGCTACTCTTATGCAGCACATTATGTTCTTTTATAATGTATACATACGTGAGTGTTAGGCTTTCTATCACTACTAGAAGGGGGTTGGAGTCAGGACTCAAAATGAACTTTGATGCAGTTTTAACGTGTTTATTGTGGCAAACTGTGTAATGGTTTGGACTCTGACATGAAGCATTGTCTCCGAGATTCACTAGATCATCAGTCTTTATATTGACATACTGTTGACTCACAAAATAGCATAAAAACCATATCTCCAGGCTTCCAGGGTGTTGCCGTTAACAAAAGAAATAAAAATTTCTCACATTGCTTTGCGATTCACATGCAAACATAAGATTCCATTTCAAAACTTTCCAACATCATTAGAAGAGCCAGACACTGCACATTCTCTAACACGTATTTACAGTTAATACATTAAAAAGAAAAGTACAACCAGATTGTAAATCTTAATCATATGTGCACATTAAACTGTCCCAGAACACAATTCAGTTCCATGACAAACAACTGAGTTCTAATTCCCATAAGACATGACAATCTACCAAAAATATTTTAAATACACCAATAAAGCAAATTTCATATATGTATATGTGTGTGTGTATATATATATATACATATATATATATATCCACTATATAATATATATACCCTCTAAATGATATAAATATTATATATATAAATTATATATGCACTAAAAACACTGATTTTAAGAGCTCCATGGCAATCCTTGGAACACCAAAAAACTATGAGTTCAAAATTGCTCAGATTTCTTTGTATCCAAATATGTTTCATGCATTTTTATTCAACAGTGTTCGGAACACTAGTACTATTGTTTGCACACAGCAAATTAATATGTGTAAGCCACCGGTTTAAATTATACTGGATCAATTGTTTACTCAAACTTGGACAAAACACAGAGCACAACAGTGACAGTAAACAACAATGAAGCTTGCTCTCCACAATTATAACATTACTGGTTCTGTAAGGAAAATTAAGTTGCTGGGTGACAAGTAGAAGGGGGATAAAAATGACATCAGGAATTCAAAAGCTTATTTGAGGTGCCAGTCACCACATATAGGCACTCAAGCATAGCAAGGTCACAAACTTCCTCCTTACTTGTGCCATATGAGGTATAAAGGTACGAGAATGAATAAAGACTATGGGATTTATTTCAAAAATCTGTACAACCTAAGAGCAGACTCGTTTTAGAAGACAGTAAATGAATGCCTCACCAGAAAGGCCACGTGTCAAGTTCCTTTTAACGGTCTGCCCAAAAGGATACATAAAATACTTTCATTTTCCTATTAATAGATGAATCAACTATATTAGTTGTTTCTTCACATTTTATAAGTTGTAAAACAAAACTTCAGCAAGGTTTTGCTAAAAACTTAGCAAAAACAAAGATTTTTTTTTTTAACCTCCTGTTTTTTAAACCAGAAATGGCAATATTTTTTAAGGGACCAGCTAAACAACATATTGAATTTAGGATGGACATTCAGATCCAAACCGAAATCAGATAGCCCAGATAACCCAAAGCATGAATGCAAGTTCAAGTGCAATAAAGTAACAAGGTATAGCAGGGAAACACTAAGATTCTCAGTTAACTTCAAATAACTGCATGGTGTCAATGGTTGTGTTTCAAAGCTGTGCTGAGCAAAGTTATCCTCCCAGCTACATCTAATTTCAAAACCCTCTGGGAAGCTACCTCGATAAGCTATATGTTGAAATTACATTCTAATATGGTCATTGGATTCATTTTTAATTATTATACAATTATATACAATAGGGAAGTTGTACAAATATGTATGTTTTCCTCAGGGGCTAATTAGCTAAAACAGTTACTTTGGGAAGGGTGGGGGAGAAAAACCTCTGTATTTGAAATACCATTGGCCATGGAAGCTAGTAACGAAAATTTATATAAGCTTCCTATGAAACGAGTATAATTTAACCCTCTGCATCTTTTAAATAATTATTCACTTTTATTTACTTATGTGGCAGTATTTGTAACAACACATTATCATTGAGTAGTGAAAAAAAGAATATGAGGCTTACTGAAAACTGTATATTAGGAAGCTATGCCATTTGAACTCTACAAGCCCAAGAGTCAAAATCACAACTCTCGGGGCGCCTGGGTGGCTCAGTCGTTTGAGCGTCCGACTTCGGCTCAGGTCATGATCTCACGGTCCGTGGGTTCGAGCCCCACGTCGGGCTCTGTGCTGACAGCTCGGAGCCTGGAGCCTGCTTCAGATTCTGTGTCTCCCTCTCTCTCTGACCCTCCCCCATTCATGCTCTGTCTCTCTCTGTCTCAAAAATAAATAAACGTTAAAAGAAAATTTAAAAAAAAATCACAACTCTCATTATTCCCCTAAAAAGCTGCCAAGCAGAGAGAAACCATAATATGGAAGACTTAATAGGTCATGTTTCAGGATGGGATGGATGGTTCTATTGCAGAATACTTAAACTTGAAAGAATAGTGGTACAAAATCACTCCTTGGCCCTTCTGATATCGCAGTAAAATCTGGCTGCGGCACCACTGACTAAACACCATTAAGTCTTGCTGCCACCAATAACTGAGGTCACCTGGATAATCAAGAATTCCATGCTGGGCCACAGGACAAAAACACTATCATAAAAGTGAAAAGTACTCTGTGTGGCTCTCCTGTTTGATCCCTGTGGTCTTTGATTGTCAAACAAAAGACCAATACCTGCTAACATAACTGTGCATGGACATAAGATAATAAAGGAAAGTCGTGGAGCAAAACTATTAACCAACTGCCATGATATTTATAAGAGTGATGCATGGTAATGTGGATATTTGCTGTTATCCAACAACAACGACAAAAACAAGTGAGGAAAATCTATTTTGCCCAAAGATAACCTCCACCAGTTATTTGGTGCCATAAAAAATGTACCACCGCTATAGGGGCGCCTGGGTGGCGCAGTCGGTTAAGCGTCCGACTTCAGCCAGGTCACGATCTCGCGGTCCGTGAGTTCGAGCCCCGCGTCAGGCTCTGGGCTGATGGCTCGGAGCCTGGAGCCTGTTTCCGATTCTGTGTCTCCCTCTCTCTCTGCCCCTCCCCGGTTCATGCTCTGTCTCTCTCTGTCCCAAAAATAAATAAAAAAAAAAGTTGAAAAAATGTACCACCGCTCTAGATCAGTAATACTTCAGAGAATTCCAACGGCTATTATGTATGCAGGTTTAGTCACCACGCTTACCCATACTCATTTACACTATGTGATTTCCATTTTAAAATAAATTATCCTGGAAAGATTCCCAGATCAGTATGTGAGATTGGTGCAAGGCCAAGTGATTTCCGAGTGGATTCCATCCATGTCCATAACCAGCACCAGTTATTTATTTATTTATTTATTTATTTATTTATTTATTTATTTATTATTTTTTGAAATTCACTCATTGGTTTTTAATAGAAACCGTGTGGTTTCTCAATGCATTTTCAATTTTACCCACTTATAAAGAATTTCCCAAGTTAATTTTACTAAACAAAACCTTCCGAGTGTCTACCATTTCCTTTAGGAGTTCAGTAAACATAAACATTACATTTCAATATAAAATCTTTAGAAACGTCTTAAGAATGTGTACACAGTTGAACTTTGAATCTTTTGGTTTGTAATCACCGAGCCCATGACATTCAAAGCCCTACAAATCCCTTACATTACTAACAGTGATATGCATGAATTTCTTAGAAATTCTTAGAAAATACCCTTGGTCAATGCGTTGGAATCCAGTTAAAACTCAGAAAGGTGTGGGATTCAGAATACCCACGATTGCAATTGGTATTGAGAATACCAACTATTGCAACAACTTTCCACACATATTCGATCTTTCGTCCAGAAAGAGTGGCAGTCAAAAAAGGAAAGAAAGAAAGAAAATGAGGCATGAGGAGCCGGGAGGTGGGTGAACAGCAAGGAAATTCTAGCTTTATTACACAAGCATGGAACCAAATTCCTTTGGAGGGGGTGGGGGTGGAATGGCTTCTTCTGACAACTTCAGACCAATGAGGGAACAAGAGAGAACATGGATCTGCCCATACAGTCCTGGAGACATCTCAATCTGGGGTTAGGAAGAAAGGGGACCTCCCTTGCTGTCCAGGGGTCTCCTCCCTCCGCAGACCCGGTGCTGGGAGGCAGCAGAGGGCACAGCTGCCTGGGAGTCACAGAAGGCGGCGCCGCATCTCGACGGCGCTGGCCGGGACCATCTGGTGCTTCTTCGCCCGTAAAGTGCACTAGGGGACGCGGTCCTGGCTGTCCCTGGTTCATCCCTCCAGGCACAACCCGTCCCAGGGCTGAGAGGTCGCGCGGCGGTGGCCTGCATCTCATGCCCAGGCACTGGGAAGCGGCGGAGTCTCACCACGGGTGCCAGGTTCACTCCCAGGACTTCGCGCGCCTGGCGCCGCGCTTCTGCCAGGCTGCTCTCGACCCACACGTCGCCCGCTACGCGAATGGTGGGGAAGGTGGTCAACGTCGGGGTGGCCGCCCTCCCACTCTCCTCCAGGGTGCGGCCCCCGGAGGAGGGCCCGGGGGCCATGGGCTTGCGGGGGCTGCTGTCCTCGCGGGAGGGCGGCGGCGGGGGCGGCACCTTCCTCAGGCCGACTGCCACCGTCCGGGCTCCGTGGCGCCTCCGCCTGGCAGCTGGCCGGCCCGTCTGGAGGCAGGCCTCCGGTGGCTGCTGCCCCCGCGTGTAGACCATCTTCTCCTCAGGCGCCTCCAGAGCGGCCCCTCCTGCAGCGCTAGAGGCTCCTCCCCTGGAGGCAGAGGCCAGGGCCTCCCCAAGCCAGCGCTGCCTCCTCTTCATGCAGCTCAGGATGTGAGGCCGCTAGGGGCCGCCGCGCTTGCCAGGTCTCGCAGCCGCCTCAGGGCCCTGATGACTTTCCTACCATGAAGCCAAATCAGGAGGCAGGCTGTGAGAGTTACACAGCAGTTGCTAGGAGACCAGGCGCTTTGTGAGGTCACAATGACTGCATATCTTATCCCGGTGGGCTGCCCAAAGCTGCCTTAGGTTTGGCTGTGTTTAAGACTATGCCCTTGAGAAAGACCTGCATGTAATCTTACCTGAGAAGGCCCATAATTCTTCACACGAGTTCAAGAGGGTTGTCCTAGAGGTGAATGCACGGGTGCTTCAGCCTCCATTAATTCCATCTGACATGAAATGACACTTAGCGGTGGACAGTACACACACCTTGCAATCAAACACGACTCTAAGAGGGTTTTAGCTAATTAAATGCCTTGTCATGCAACGCACTGAAAGCCAAATTGAAATAACTACTCTACCCTTTCAAAGAATACCGATATACTGTGCCTTGCTTAGGGTTCCATACCTGTGTTGCTACAGCTCACAGTTCAGGAAGCTGTTCTTCACAGCAGCAGCAAACAGTTTGCCTAGTTAGTATCCATGCTCACTTTCATGCAGCTTAGGGAAGACCGAGTCATTGTGTGCTTAAGAGCAAAGCGTCAACGAATTCTGTGTGAGTGGCCAGTAGGGCATTCAGTGCCACTAAAACCTATTTGCTACCTACCAATTCATGACATTTCAGGTAAGTCATACACAAAGTAGTAAGAGACCGTATGGGATTCCAAGGGTAGAAAACGTGTTACACCGTCCGTGTAAGTGCTTTTGAAAGCAACCGGCATAGTCCATCCATCATCACCACATACACAATTCATTCACAAAATACTACAAGGACCACCCACCATGATCAACTGAAATCTACTTCCGCATGAAAGGACGACTCCAAACTATGTGAATCACTAAGAGTGATAAGTCATGGTAACAATCGGAAGAGAAACTTGCCAAGGTTAACGTGATACATGTAACAGGCCTCTGTCTTTATTCAACTCCTTTTCTTAAACACACAAACAAAACTTTCATCTACGCAGCTTAAGCTACTACTACCTCACGCTCATAAAGTGCTGAAAATGGAAAGCTATCCTCATATTCAGTAAGAGCCACCCCTGGATTTCCTTTTTCATTCAATGTAATTTATTTTCAAATTGGTTTCCACGCAACACCCAGTGTTCATCCCAAAAGGTGTCCTCCTCAATGCCCGTCACCCACTTTCCCCTCTCCCCAACCCCACGTCAACCCTCGGTCTGTTATCAGTATTGAAGAGTCTCTTATGGTTTGCCTCCCTCCCTCTCTATAACTTTTTCCCCCCATCGCCTCCCCCATGGTCTTCTGCTGAGTTTCTCCGGATCCACACATGGCTGAAAACATATGGTATCGGTCTTTCTCTGCCTGACTTATTTCACGTAGCATAATACCCCCCAGTTCCATCCACGTGGCCACAAATGGCCAGATTTCATTCTTTCTCATAGCCAAGTAGTATTCCATTGTATATACATAAACCACAACTTCTTTATCCACTTGTCAGTTGATGGACAGCTAGGCTCTTTCCATAGTTTGGCTGTTGTTGAAAGTAGAGCTATAAACATTGGGGTACATGTGCCCCTATGTCTCAGCACTCCTGTACCCCTTGGGTAAATTCCTAGCAGTGCTATTGCTGGGTCTTAGGGTAGGTCTATTTTTAATGATTTGAGAAACCTCCACACTGTTTTCCAGAGCGGCTGCACCAGGTTGCATTCCCACCAACAGTGCAAGAGGGTTCCTGTTTCTCCACATCCTCAACAGCATCTATAGTCTTCTAATTTGCTCACATCAGCCACTCTGACTGGCATGAGGTGGTATCTCAGTGCTGTTTTGATTTGGATTTCCCTGACGAGAAGTGCTGTTGAGCATCTTTTCATGTGTCTCTTGACAGTCTGGATGTCTTTTTTAGAACAGTGTCTGTTCAAGTCTTCTGCCCGTTTCTTCACTGGATTATTTGTTTCCCGGGTGTGGAGTTGGTGAGTTCTTTTGATAGGTTTTGGATACTAGCCAATTATCCAGTATGACTTTTGCACACATCTGTTCCATTTCGGTCAGTTGCCTTTTAGTTTTGTTGATTGTTTCCTTCACTGTGGAGAAGATTTTTATTTCAATGAGGTCCTGATGATTCATTTTTGCTTTTAGTTCCGTTGCCTTCGGAGATGTGTCAACTAAGAACTTGCTGACGCTGAGGTCAGAGACGATTTTTCCTGCTTTCTCCTCCAGGGTTTGATGGTTTCCTGTCTCACATTGACGTCCTTCATCCATTGTGAGTTTATTTTTGTGAGTGGTGTAAGAAAGTGGTCTAGTTTCATTCTTCTGCATGTTGCTGTCCACTTCTCTCAGCACCATTTAAGAGACTGTCTTTTTATCCATTGGATATTCTTTCCTGCTCTGTCAAAGATTAGTTGGCCATACGTATGTGGGTCCAGTTCTGGGGTCTCTATTCTATGCCATTAAGTCTATGTATTTGTTTCTGTGCCAATACCATGCTGTCTTGATGGTTACAGCTTTGTGGTAGTGGCTAAAGTCTGGCATTGTGGTGCCTCTCACTTTGGTTTTCTTCTTCAGTATTACTTTGGCTATTCAGGGTCTTTTGTGTTTCCATACACATTTTATGATTGCTTGTTCCAGCTTGGAGAAGAATGCTGGTGCAATGTGATTGGGGCTGCATATAATATGAGGACTGTGTTTGGTCGTATTGACATGTCATCAATATTTATTCTTCCAATCCACGAGCGTGGGAGGTTTTTCGCTTTCTCTGTATCTTCTTCAATATCCTTCAGAAACTTTCTATAGTTTTCAGCATACAGATCTTTTACATCTTTGGTTAGGTTTATTCCTAGGTATTTTTTGACTCTTCGTGCATTGTAAATTGGATCCGTTTCTTTATTTCTCTTTCTGTTGCTTCATTATTGGTGTATAAAACGCAACCAGTTTCTGTACATTGATTTTGTACCCTGCACCATTGCTAAATTCATGTATCAATGCTAGAGGACTTTTGGTGGAGTCTGTCGGATTTTCCATGTATAGTGTCATGTTATCTGCAAAAGTGGAAGATTGAATTCATCGTTGCAAATGATGACACGTTTAATTTCATTTACTGTCTGATTACTGATGCTAAGACTTCCAACACTATGTTCAAGAACGGGGGTGATATTGGACATCTCTATCTTGTTCCTGATCTCAGGTCTCAGTTTTTCCCCATTGAGGACGATATTTACTGTGGGCTTCTCATAAATGGCTTTTATGATGTTTAAAGTATGTTCCTTCTATCCCAACTTTCTAGAGGATTTGTATTAAGTAAGGAAGCTGTATTTTCTCAAATACTTTTTCTGCATCTATTGACAGTGTACTATGCTTCTTATCTTTTCTTTTATTAATGTGATGTAGCACATTGATTGATTTGTGAATATTGCACTAGCCCTGCAGGCCAGGAATTAATCCCAATTGATCGTGTTGAATAATACTTTCTATATGCTATTGAATGTGATCTGTTAGTATCTTGTTGAGAATTTTTGCACCCCTATTCATCAGGGATATTGGCCTGTAATTCTCCTTTTTTTCTGTGTCTCTGGTTTGGGAATCAAAGTAATGCTGGCTTCATACAATGAGTCTGGAAGTTTTCCTTTCATTACCATTTTTTCGAACAGCTTGGGAAGGATAGCTATTATCTCTACTTTAAATGTCTGCTAGAATTCGCCAGGGAAGCCACCTGGTCTAGGACTCTTATTTATCGGGATATTTTTGATAACTGATTCAATTTCCTCACTAGTTATGGGTTCGTTCACATTTTCTATTTCTTCCCGTTTGAGTTTTGGAAGTGTGTGGGTATGGAGGCATTTGTCCATTTCTTCCAGGTTGTCCAGTTTGTTGGCATAGAAGATTTTATAATCTTTCCTGATGATTGCTTGAATTTCTGAGGGATTCGTTGTAATAATTCCATTTTCATTCGTGATTTTACCTATTTGGGTCCCCTCTCTTTTCTTTTTGAGAAGCCAGGCTAGACGTTTATCACTTTTGTGTATTTTCTCAAAAACACAACTCTTGGTTTCATTGATGTGCTCTACTGTTTTCCTTTAGACTCCATATTGTTTATTTCTGCTCTGATCTTTATTATTTCTCTTCTTCTGCTCGGTTTGGGGTGCCTTGCTCTTCTGCTTCTAGTTCCTTTAGGTGTGCTGTTAGATTTTGTATTGGGGATGTTTCTTCTTTCTTGAGATAGGCCTGGATAGCAATGTTTCTTGTTGTTGTTGTTGTTGTTGTTGTTGTTGTTGTTTTGTTTTGTTTTGTTTTGTTGTTCCCTGTCAGGACTGCCCTTGCTGCATCCCGAAGGGTTTGCATTGTTGTATTTCGTTTTCATTTGTTTCCTTATATCTTTTAATTTCTTCTCAAATTGCCTGGTTGACCCATTTATTCGTTAGTGGGATGTTTTTTAACCTCCATGCTTTTGGAGATTTTCCATCCTTTTTTCTGTGGTTAATTTAATGTCCCTGCAATTACCACATTCTTATCAACAAGGTTCTGTATATTTTTAATTAATTGTTTTTTATATTTGTGTGCCTACGAATTTGGTGTGTAGACATTTAAAATGTTTAGCTCTTCCTGATGGAGAGACCCTGAAGTTAATATAAAAAGCTCTTCGTCATCTCTTGTTACAGCCTTTAATTTAAACTCTACTTTGTATGATATAAGTTGGCTACTCCAGGTTTCTTTTGACCTCCAGTAGCATGATAGATAGTTCTCCATCCCCTCCCTTTCAATCTGAAGGTGTCCTCATGTCTAAAATCAGTCTCTTGTAGACAGCAAATAGGTGGGTCTTGTTTTGTTTTTTTTGTTTTTGTTTTTTCTATCCATTCTGATATGCTATGTTGTTTGGTTGGAGCATTTTGTCCATTGAAATTCAGTGTTATCAGGGAAAGATATGCGTTCAGAGTCATTGTGATGTCTGTAGGTTTCATGCTTACAGTGGTGCAGCAGTTTCCTTTCCCACCAACAGTGAGAGAGGGTTACTCTTTCTCCATATGCTCGGCAGCATCTGTGGTTTCCTGAGTTGCTCATTTTAGCCACACTGACTAGTGTGAGGTGGTATCTCAGTGTGGCTTTGATTTGTATTTTCCTGATGATGAGTGATGTTGAGCATCTTTTCATGTGTCTGTGGGCCATCTGGATGTCTCCTTTGGAAAAGTGTCTATTCATGTCTTCTGCCCATTTTTTCACTGTATTACATTTTCCAGGTGTGACTTGGGTAAGTTCTTTATACATTTTGTATACTAACCCTTTACCAATATGTCATTCGCAAATATCTTCACTCCTTCCATCGGTTGCCTTTTAATTTGGCTGATTGTTTCCTTTGAAGTGCAGAAGATTTTTATCTTCACCAGGTCATGATAATTCATTTTACCTTCTCATTTCCATGTCTTTTGAGACATGCCAAAGAAGAAATGGCTGCAGTTGAGGTCAAAGGGTTTTTTTTCCCTCTTTTCTCCTCTAGTGTTTTGATGGTTTCCTGTCTACATTTAAGTCTTTCATCCATTTTGCATTTATTTTTGTGCACGTTGTAAGAAAGTCATCTAGTTGATTCTTCATCATGTTGCTGTTCAGTTCTCCCAGCACCACTTGTAAAGAGACTGTCTTCTATCCATTGGATTCTCTTTCCAGCTTTGTCAAAGATTAGTTCACCATACATTTGTGGGGCCCCTTTTGGGTTCTCTACTCTGTTTCATTGGTTAATGTGCCTGTTTCTGTGCCAATGTCATACTATCTTGATGATTACAGCTCCATAGGAAAGGGGAAGTCTGGGCTGCCTCCCTCTTTGGCTTTCTTTTTTCAATATAAGTTTGAGTACTCAGGTTCTTTGGTTGTTCCGTGCCAATTTTCAGATTGCTTGCTCTAGTCTGGAGAAGAATGTTGGTACAATTTTGATTGGTATTGCATTAAATGTGTAGATTGCTTTGGGTAGTATTGACATTTTAACATTATTCATTCTTCCACTCTCTAGGCACGGATTGTTTGTTTGTTTGTTTGTTTGTTTGTTTGTTTTCTGATTTTGTTGTGTCTTCATTATTTCCCTTCATACATTTTTCTATACTTTTCACCGTATAGATCTTTTACATCTTTGGTTAGGTTTCTTGCTAGGTATTTTACGGTTCTTGGTGAAATTGTAATTGGCATTGATTTCTTGACTTCTCTTTCTGTTGCTTCCTTATTGGTGTATAGAAATGCAACCAGTTTCTTTACATTGATTTTGTATCCTGTGAGTTTGGTCAATTCAGGTATCAGATCTAGCAGCGTTTTCATGGAGTCTTTTGGGTTTTCCGCGTTCAGTCTCATGTCATCTTTGAAAAGCCAAAGTTTGACTTTCAGTGATATATGTTCAGTTAAGTGTAGTTAAAAAGAATTTACCCTTAGGGCTCTATGGTAACTTCATAATTGCACAATAAGTGAGAAATAAGCAAGAACTTTGCATGTTATCCCACATTAGATTTGGTAACTGGAATCTAACTCTTTAAAATATATTGAATTCCTCATGATATGGATAGAAGTATGAAACATCTAACTTCACCCAGTGCACAAGTGCGTATTTGTAAACACATATGCTAAACAGCAAAATTGTAATACTAGTGAGGTGTACTAAAGTTACATGTTCATTGTACAGATAATATTGTTTTACTGTCTTTATGGAAGCAGCCCAAATAAGACATTTGGAATCAAGGAGAGAATCCAGAACCTAGAGGGTACATTCTCCATGCTCTATTCTGGCTTTCAAATAAATGAACAAATGGAATTTAAAAAAAATATAGATTGCACTGGTAATCATGTTTATTGCAATTGTGCAATAACTTTTTGTGGAGTCTAGCCATAATAAGAGTGCACGTGAATAGGGTTTGGAAATAACACCTATTTATAACTTTGTTTGACATGACAAACTCACTAGCAAAATATACTTTCAAAAACTTTTTAATTTTTACTATTCATTTTTTCAGATATTCTATAAGACCCAATAACGTATTACTCCACATGTAGAAGAGCAAAGGTAGAAATGGTGAACTTTGCATGTGTTACAATGGCTATCACATACTATTATTTGATATCCTAGAATTTTAAACAACTATACAGCTGCACGGCTCATGCTAGGTATTTAAACCTTGACATCTTTTAGCTTTCTGCTTTTCATTATTTAATAGTTTTTTTTAGAATTAGATTTTGCTACAATCTCATAACTATTAACTTGGGTAGGAGACATCCAAGTTTCCAGCTTATCTGTTTTTATATCAGTGATTAAAATCAATCCCTATGTCATTGCCGTTTTAATTAACCATGGCTATGTTTTAGTTCTTTTCTCACTGCAATACTAAATTCTCTGTTGTCTTCTATGCCTTTTTTGAAGCCCAGTGATAAATCTTATTACAATTATTCTAAATTCTTGCTGTTATACTGCTTTTATCTATTTTGATCAATTCTTTAATGGTCACTTCTTCCTGGAATTTCGTCTGACAGGAATTCTTCGGTTTCATCATTGTGGATAGTTTTCTATTCCTTATGTGTTTTAACGTTGTTTTTTTTTTTTTTTTTTTTTTTGTTGTTGTTGTGTTGTGTTGTTTTGTTTTGTTTTATGTGCTCTGCACCTGAGAGCACTGCTACATTAAAGTGGGCTCATCCCCTCTGCATGGCCTGGCCCTTCTGGAGGTGTGTTTTGGAAAGTGTTTCTTGCTTTGCGTTGCTATGACTTTCCTTATTTGATTTCTCATCTCAGAGTGATTTTTGAAAATCCCACGAGTTGTGCTTTGATTTGCTCCTTGAAGTATCAAATGAAGTAATTGGAGGTTTGCACTATCTTGACAGGGGTTAAAACACCATAAGTTGCCATGGATGGATGTTCTTGCCCTTCCCAACAATGGGGGTTTCTCCTGGTAGTGAGATCCTGGAGATGTGATGGCGCCAAAGCCCGGGCTCCATACAGACGGCTCCGCCGAAAGGCTCTAGACAGCTGCACTTATGAAAGCCGCTCATTTTCTGATTTCCCAGAGGTTACCTTGGGCAATATTGTGGATTATTTAAATTAACTGGCCCCATCAATTTCTTCTACCAGCCAGATCTTATATTGTAGGCAAATGATACCTCAGAGTTTGCTTTTCCAATTTGTAAAGGGCAAGTATAACGCCTATGTTCAGTATAGTTGTGAGATTATTGGTAATGCCTGTAAAACGTGTGGAAAAAATCCTGGCATATTACAGTCAATAAACACTGTATTTTTTTTAATTTCCTCATAGTTGTCACTACATCCATGCAAACTGTATCTCCAGGGTGGGGTCTTTTGTAGGTCAAAATGTAAACTACACCATAGAAGCTATCAACGAGGCAAACTGTTTTTCCTATTCTTGAGGAGGTGACCCTTCCCTTTTTTGTATATGAATACTAAATTTGGTGGTAGAGATTATTGAAGACTTGAATGTATATTGCAGTCCAGCACACCGGGAGATACTTAAAAGTCCCCTATTTCAGGCACTGTGGATATACATATTGAGCACCTTAGGCGTCAGGTGCTATTAGGTTCAAGTACACAGTGATAATCAAACATGCACGCTCCATATATTCAGGATGTTTCAAACCTTAGCTACAAAAGGTACATGTGTAATTACAACTTGTAGCAAATGCTGTTAAATAAAAGACTAAATGTTATGAGAAGGAATGACACAGAGGACAAAATGTCGATTAGAGGATTGGCCAACAAAGGTTTCTTGGGGAGAAAAGTCCTTTATTCAAACTTGGACCCGTAGCAAGAACTGTAAGGAAACTAGCGAACACAAAATGCATCCTAAGCGGAACTTACGTGGGTCTAATTTGAGAAACCAGGAGAAGAGTTGGTCCCAATCACCTAATGAAAGGAGAATGAGGAAAGATGGCATTAGAGGGGTGACAAGGCAGGACTTCCAACGTCTGGTGGTCACGTTACAGATTCTATGTGTCATTTTGAGTACAGTGGAGATTAGAGGGTTGTTTTTTTTTTTTTTTTTTTTTTTTTTTTATTTTTTTTTTTCAATGTTTTTTATTTTTTATTTTTGGGACAGAGAGAGACAGAGCATGAAAGGGGGAGGGGCAGAGAGAGAGGGAGACACAGAATCGGAAACAGGCTCCAGGCTCTGAGCCATCAGCCCAGAGCCGGACGCGGGGCTCGAACTCACGGACCGCGAGATCGTGACCTGGCTGAAGTCGGAGGCTTAACCGACTGCGCCACCCAGGCGCCCCTAGAGGGTTGTTTTAATTAGAGGAATGAACTGCTCAGATTCAGGATTTTTGGATTACATTCCTGATGTAGTGAAAAGAATGAAATGGGATTTTGGTTGGAAGGGAAAGGCAGCATGGGGCTAAGAATGAAAATGGAGAGTAGGCAGAAGGTGGTGAGAAACTAGCTGGCTTGGCATACGTTGGAGGTGGAGTTGAGAACCCCTGCTGCTGAATGGATCACAGGAAAGATGTTGAGGAGGGGACGACTGACAATGAGTCTCCTTCCCTCTAGAGCAACTGAAGACAATGTCCCATTAACAGAGAGACACAGGAGGGGTCTTAAGTTGGTCATGGATTTCAATTGCTTATTGATTAGGTATTAATTCACATACTTACAGAAGTTTGCTTAGAATTTTAACTTTTCTTTGTTTTGTTTCTACCGAATTGCTTCGTTATTACCATCTTGAGGTTCTAACTGATGGTCTCCAATTCTTCGCTGTCAACAAGACCTTCTTACATAAGATTATGGAATTCATGGGTGATGTAGGTACCTCATCTTCTACCCAGTCTTGGTCATCGTCACAAATACTTAATGGCCACTGTTGTAGAAAAACCTCAAACTCCATCAGGGTTGTTCTCACTGTTCTTGGAATGCCTGCCCCTCCTTTTTTCCCACACATTTGCTTTTGTCTCCTTTGTCCTTCTCCTTTCTGCCTGCCAGCTAGAAATTTGGTCATCCTTTAAGATTCTTTGTGCTATGCCTCTGAGATGCCTTTACTGATCAACTCAGCTCTGTGGACTTCTCCTGATACATGAAACTTGACCTTGAAGTCTTACTGTGCTTTGCATGGTGTTTGGGTTTTTCCTACCCTCTAATATTGTAAGTTTCTTGAAGGCAAAGATGAGGTCTTCCATGCTTCCAGAAACTTTTATAAACACTCAAACATGGTCAAAGTTTAGAAATCTTTCTAGGTGAAGTGGTTGAGTCAACGTCAAATCAGGTGGGAGGGGAGTCTGCTGAAGGAATTTTCGGATTTAAGTGCAACCTTGAAACAACGTTTACATCACAAACCAGAGGCAATTACCTAACTTCACAAAAATAATAAGTTACTGCACATATCTTCACGTTTCACAAAAGAGTTGTATCATGACCTCGGTTTTCTCCTACCTCTCAATGCATATTGGAGACTGAACTTGAAGAACGTGTTTTCAGAGTTTTGTGATACCTCAATGTTAACTGTTGCAGTACTTTCTAGAGTCACATTGTTCGTTTTTGGCTTTCATTTCTGACATATATTCATCAAGACAGATTCTGGGCATGAATCCAAAAAGCAGTTTCAGGAAACTAGAAAATTAAAGAGCACCAACTAAATTTTCAGTTGTAACAGTTACTACTAAGGAGATCTCATTTAATTCTGTCTTTATCTGGACCATGGAAAATTAACACTTGCCTTTTCCAGTCTCAGTATTTATGGAGCTGGGATACCAACCTAGGGTTGTCTAGATATTTCATAATCTAATCTCCCACTCAAGTGTGCCGTATCATGGAACACATATTTTTAAAACATGTCTAAAGACGTTTCCTTTGAGAATTTGGGGTATTTTCAACATATTATGGAAGGCATGCAGAGTCTCTTAAAACCTATATGTAGTCTTTATGTGTAAGAGCTTTATGAAAAAAGAAGAAGAAGAAAGAAGAAGAAGAAGAAGAAGAAGAAGAAGAAGAAGAAGAAGAAGAAGAAGAAGAAGAAGAAGAAGAAGAAGAAGAAGGAGAAGAAGGAGAAGAAGGAGAAGAAGGAGAAGAAGGAGAAGAAGGAGAAGAAGGAGAAGAAGGAGAAGAAGGAGAAGAAGGAGAAGAAGAAGAAGAAGAAGAAGAAGAAGAAGAAGAAGAAGAAGAAGAAGAAGAAGAAGAAGAAGAAGAAGAAGAAGAAGAAGAAGAAAGAGGGGGAGGGGGAGAAAAGTGATGTCAATATGCCCACAAAATAATTTTTACATTGCATTTTATTGTCCAGAAAGAGGAACCCATTGAGAATTCCTTAAACTGGATTCATCTCCTCCTTTTGTCTGGGGATTTCAACATCTACCCTCGTGGTTCTTAACCCAAGCTCAAATTAGAATGATCTGTGGAACTGACGTCCAGACATCAGGGTGATTCTGATGTACAGCCAGGGTTTAAGGCTAAGGCAGCTAACTAAACATTAACGTGCTGTAGTAGATACGCTTCATGCTGAGCACAGTAAAAGGGAAATGTTCATAGCAGCCTTCCGTATAATAAGTACAGTATGGAAACATACATTCCAAACGTGAATCAACAGTAGAATGGATAAGCAAATTGTTAAATAATCATGTAAGAGAATATAATGTGGAAGTACCAATCTCTGCGTTACATCTATCCAAAACAACATCGATGAGCCTTATAATGTTGAACGGAAGAAGCCAGATCTAAAGAAATGCATATTATTCCATTATATTTTTATAAAATTCAAACACGGACTAATTTCATCTCTGTTGCTCAAAGTCAGGATATCCATTACGTTGGGGAAGGGAGATGGAGCAGGAATGGGGAGTGATCGCAGGGAGAGAATTCATGGTGCTGGTAATGTCCTCCTTTTGGAGTTTCATGGAAGTTAGAGGCCTAAGGTTATACAATATAAACTTATGTATTTCCTTTACATTTTCAGTATGTCCTCAAACCTATATGCTGAACTAATTGCAGAAGTTCATCTGTATTAAAAGCAATAGAATCCTTTGAAATAAGCTTTTTGGCCAAAAAAATAGTAACAAAAGTTGACAGTGGGATGGATCATTATGCGTCATGATTTGCTACTAGTTCTTGTTTTGTTTGTTTCTTTGCCTGTCTGTTTGTTGGCTTGCTTGCTTGTTTGTTCGTGTTTAATATGATGTGGTCCTGGAGCAGACCCACTGAAGATGATATTTTGGAAGTTAATATATTAATTAGAGTAAGTGGGTTGATGAATCTGTTCACTAAAGTCTTTCCTAAAGCCAATAGCATATGGTGTAAAGCCAATTATATGATTTTCAAACAAATGTAATTTCTTATAAACTCACAGTTTTTATGGACTCCTGTGTGGCTCACTTGGTCAAGCATCTGACTTCAGGTCAGGTCATGCTCTCATAGTCTGTGAATTTGAGCCCGGAATCGGATTTGGATTTTGGATTTTCTCTCTGTCTCTCTCTGTCTCTCTCTCTCTGTCTCTCTCTCTCTGTCTCTCTCTCTCTGTCTCTCTCTCTCTGTCTCTCTCTCTCTCTCTCTCTCTCTCTCTCTCCCGGCTTTTACTCTTTCTCTCTCTCTCTCTTAAAAATACATCAACATTAAAAAAATAAAACAATAAAAAAACAATAATGTTGATTTGGAGACAGAGAGAGCACAAACAGAGAAGGGGCAAACAGAGGGGATAGATGATCCAAAGTGAGTTTTATGCTGATAGCACTGAGTCTGGTGTGGTGCTTGTATTCACAAATTGTGAGATCATGACCTGACCAGAAGTTGGACACTCAGCTGACTCAGCTACCCAGGTATCCCTAGACTCCTATTGTAATCTAGACCTTAGCAACGTTAACACTGGACTATTTGAAACTATCCTTGATATGTTGAATGTACCTAATAAATTTATGAATTGAAACACTTTATTTATTTAAATGATACTAGACTGAATCATTTATTTGAAACGTTATTTTATGATTATGGTAGTCTTAAAGTTTATTGCAGAAAAGTTAGAAAATTAAAAAAAGGAGAAAGAAAAATGGTCATAAGTCAAACACCTGGAGATAAGCATATCTAAACACCTTTTTTTTATGTTTACGTATTTTTGGCAGAGAGAGAGAATGAGAGAGAGATGAGCAAGAGTGAGCGATGGGAGGAGAGAGTGAGATAGAATCATAAGCAGGCTCCACGCTCTCAGTGCAGAGCCTAATATGCAGCTTGGTCTCACACACTGTGGAATCATAACTGAGCTGGAATCTAGAGCTAGATGCATAACCGACTGAGCCATTCCGGTGCCCCTGGAGGTAAGCACCTCTAACACTGTGGTATAATCGCCACGGAAGAGGTATATGTACATGCATTAACCAGAATTAGCTATGTAGCTGTGAATCCCATTTCTGGTCATCTAGTGATACGAGCATTTGCTAGGTCATAAATGTTCTGCAGGGCTATGAATTTTAAAGGCCACATAGCATGCCATAACCTATTTAAACACTGCTATTGATCATTGAGGGTGTTCCATTTTCTTGCTTCAATTAGTTGCTACAAGTAGAATTATCTTTTCATGGTCGAGACAGAGTTTAGTAAATGTCAATTAAAAAATAAAAAGAACTGCAGCCGGTAATGTGAGGCGGAGGAACAGGTATGACCAGATGTGGTTTCACCTTGTCTATTGCTAGCAGTCTTTACATCCTTCTCTCCCTCATCCTCTTTTTCTCCTCCTTGACCCCAAACCTCCACCTCTTTATTCCTCCTTCTTCTCATCCTCGTTTCTCTGTCTATACTGGCCTCCTTGCTTCCCATCAGTACACTTTCACACTCCTGCCTTGGGGAATTCATGGGTCCTTCTGCCTAGATCACCTTCCTGTCAGCAGATAGTTCTCTCATTTCCTTGAGGTATTTATTCAACTGACACCTTTTTCAGCAGGACCCTCTGTGTCTAGTATTTCACCCTGTCTAGTATTTCACACCCCTCCCCCAATTCTTATAGCCTCTCCAAGATGTATTTCCTTTTTTCCCCCAATTCATTATTCTCTACCATAGTTTCTATTTCCATTACCTTTGTCAGTCCCCCCACTGGACTATTAAGCACCAAGATCACAGTGATCCTTGTTCCTTTTGTTCACTAGTGGATCTTCAGGGTGTAGACTGTGTTGTCTCACTCTAAATGCTCCAAAAGTTTCTATTGAAAGATTCATTGAATCAACATCACACCTTCTTTCTTATGAAAGTTTTATAATTTTGTACTTTACACTTACATCTATGATCCATTTGAGTGAATTTTTGTATAAGTTATGAATTTAGGTCAAGGCTTCTTTTAATTAATTAATCAATGAACTGAGTAATTAAACAATTAATTACTTAGTTCATTGATTACTATTGCATACGAACACTTAATTGTTCCAGTAACACTTGATGAAAGACTATATCCCTTTTTCTGTTAGGTTGGCTATATGTCATTATCAGAAGTTGGGTGAGGATGCTTGTGTATGGGGTCAGTTTCTGGATTCTCTGTTCTATCTCTTGACCTGTGTCTCCATCTTTCTTCAATATCACACTGCCTTAATTACGGGAGGTTCATATTGAGTCTTAAAATTGTGCAATATGAGTTCTCCAACTTGGTTATTTTTCAGAGCTGTTTGGCTGTTCTAGTTCCTTTGTCTTTTCACACACATTTTAGAATCAGCTTGCTGATATCCACAAAAGAATCCTGGGATTTCGACTGGGATTATGTTGAATCTCTAGATCAAGTTGATAATTGACATCTTACTAGCGAGGCTTCCATGGGTAGATATGGCATATGTCTCCATTTATTTATATCTTCCTTGATTGATCCAATCAGCCTTCTGTGGCTTTTAGCATACAGATCCTCTGCATGGCTGTTAGATTTAAATGTAAGTATTTCAATGTTTGGTGTGATATTAAGTGGTTCTTTAAAAGCATTTCATATTCTAATTGTTCATTGCTTGTGTATAAAAATAAAACTGAGTTGTATATATTGACCGTGTATTCTGGGGCTTATTTAATTATGTTTGAGTTCTAGAAAACTGATGTATACCCCTTAGAATTTGTTTCATGTTGATAATCACATGATCTAAGAGTTGCAGCAGTTTTCAGGGCACCTTGATGGCTCCATCAGATGACTACCAGACTGCTGGGTTCAGCAGCTGAGGTCATGGTCCCATGGTCAGGGAATTGAGCCCCGTGTGGGGCTCTGTGCTAAGCATGGAGCCTGCTTAAGCTTCTCTCTCTGTCTTTCTCTCTGTCTCTTTCTCTCCCCGTCTCTGCTCATTCTCTCTTTCCAAAATACAAATTGACAAATAAATAAATAAAAGAATCGAGACAGTTTTTATTTTTACTTTTTCCAATCTGAAGGCCTTTTCTATGCCTTTTTGTGAACATGCCACGCTTGTAATCAGGGGAGGTACCGGTGTGTATGTCAGTTTGTACACAGAACTGGCAGATTCCTTGCTTTTATTGTCTCCATCCTTGGATTTCTCCCAAACTTTCCCCAATCAAAATAGGATTCAGAGGGACCCTATTCTAGTTTCGGTTCAAGATGGCTGTGTAGGAAGGCCTTGAACTCAACTCCTCCAAGGTGAAAGAAGATTCCAACTATCTCCATATTGACCTTAAACTTTCCAATTGATTAACTTTTTCTTTCCAGCTTCTCTCCTTCTTTATGATTCTTTATTTTTGAGACAGAGGGAGACAGAGCGCAAGTGGGGGACGGGCAGGGATAGCAGGGGACATAGAATCTGAAACAGGCTCCAGGCTCTGAGCTGTCAGCACAGAGCCCAATGCGGGGCATGAACCCATGAACCATGAGATCATGACCTGAACTGAAGTAGGATGCTTAATCAGCAGAGCCACCCAGGCGCCCCCTCCCTACCCTCAGCTTATCTCTTAATTCAGGATCCTGAAAGCAAAGTATCACCTGATGGTAACTGAATCTACCGCTCTAGCAATAAGGACTGCCTGAGCCAATAAGACTCCACCCTCAAGCCCAAGACAATGACCAACCTGACCTTAGTGACCACCTGTGTATACCTACCTCTTTTTGTCCCACATTTTCCTTACATAAACCTGGAAGTATTTTCAGCACGTTAGAGAGAGTCTTTGATGTGAGTCTGCTGCATTTCTGGTGTCGGCCTCTGAATAAATTTCCCATTTGTTTCACCTCCACTAGTTCCTTTGAATTGCGATCTTGTCAGTAATGGGTAGCCAAACCTCACCTTTTTTGGGTCCCCTGGAGCTAGGTGCTCTTTTGCCTGAACTCCCTGACTACGTTTCTGGTGAACCAGCCAGAAGGTGTACTTTCAATTTGTCCAGCTCCCTGGGGATTGCACCCATTGATATAAGGATACCTGCTGAGGAGCTGAGGACTGACTGCACGGATTGTGCCTAAAAAAACATAGAAAATTGAAAAATAGAAAAGAAAGAAAACAGCAAGACAGAGAGACCGTAACAAAGGAAACACTCACCCCTAACGTTGCCAAGGGCAGTTGGGGAAGGACCAGGAACAGACTCCTCTGTCTTTGGGCAGAAAAAAGAAAGAAAGAAAAAAAAACACAATACTGAAGTTTGAAAAGAGCAACTGTCATATAAAAGAAAACACTAGAACTCTATCAAAGACAGAGGAGCCACAGGTGTTCTCTCTGGGTCATAGAGACGGGAGAATGGCAGGGTTACATTTTACATCCACATTTTTTAATGTTTACTTATTTTTGAGAAGCAGAGAATACAAGCAGAGCAGGGGCAGAAAGAGGCGGACAGAAGATTCAGGAAAGGCTCTACACTGACACCATGAAGTCCAATGTGGTTCTCAAATTCATGAACTGTGAAATCATGACCTGAGCTGAAGTCAGATACTCCATCCACTGAGCCACCAAGCTGCCCCTCATTCTCCCTCCACCTTAAAAGCATAGGCCAGAGCAGGGTCCAGTTGCTGTAGCTGGTCTGCTGCCTCAGTAAGTTCCAGTCCCACAATACACACCAGCCCCAATTGCACTGGACACACACACACACACCCATGACATGCTTTCCCCCCCTTAAACAATGTACTTTAAAGAGGAACTAGCATATAAATAGAGCCATTCCTGGACTGTAACCCACCTCAGCTCCCATGGCTCTGTAGAAACTGACACATGCATCATCTCATTTAATCTCACAATGGCCCTTCATATGGGAGTCCTTATTCCAATTTCCAGGTGAGGAAATTGAGACCTAGGAAAGTCAAGTGCCTTCCCCATAACTTGTTTATGACTGTGTTAGACAACAACCCTAGACTCCTACTCCATGTCCAGTGTGTTTTCTTCTGTGCCACAGTTGGTTCCCTTCCAAGGTAAACACTGCTAAAGAATCATTTGAGCAAAGCAGTAAAAAAAAAAAAAATCATTTAAGACGTCTAGTTTTCACCCAAACACTGCTTTCTGGGTGACTTTGGTGTGTTTTCTCTCTGAGAAACAAAGGTGAGAAATTCCAAACTTAGGCCTTTGTTACAGAGTTATGAAGACCAGTAGAAATTAGTAAAGCTCACTGGCAGATTACGGTTTCCAAATTGAAGACATTAGTTTGAATTCTCATATTATGGGTGTTAAAGTGGAAGCTGGGATTTCACATGGCTTTGACAATCGCCATCAATTCTTTTCTTCAAGATTTGACTGCATATTCTCAGTCTTTCCTTTTTTTTCTTTTTTAACTATACTTCCAATCTGCCAACTCATCCCTAGTTTCTCCCTATTACTAGCAATGACCATTCTCCATATGTCCACATTAAATCTATCATCAAAGAAGAATAAAAAGATAAAAGAACAAAGCCAGAGAAGTAAGACTCAATACTAAAATGTAAATTGGTGTTAACACTTCTACTTCCAGCCAAATGTGATAACAAAAATCAGATTTATACTCCTTATGGAAGCAGCTAAAAGTGTAGACAAAATATATAAGAAGCTGTTCTCAAAACATCAGACATCAGGCAGTGAAGGGCAGTGATCTCTGATATTGGGAAATAAATGAAATGGTTCCTATAGTGCCCTAGCTTATTGACTAGGTGGGGATTTGAGTTTGTGGTTTAGAGAGGAGGAAGCTGGCATAGCCCAACAGTTTCCCTGAATTGTGGAGGGGGTAGTCACTGATTCAGGAAGACTGCTATATTTCACAGAGCAGAGTACCAAAGAAGAGAAAGTTGTTCACAGAGAGAACTCCAGAGATCAACAGATTGCCTGCCTTGAGTATTCAATTGGATATTGATAAACTCTTGTGTATGAGGAAACTGAGACCAGGGGAAGGAACAATACCCACTGCCATACAGGGTCAGGAATAATGCCTGACAGCCAGTGTGGAAGACCTCACAATTTACATGCCATTTGGAAAATACTTCATTTTTGTGTCAGTACTGGACAAAAATTATCCCTAAACTAAGTGCTGCCTGTGCCTTGCCCAAAGTATATTTAAGGAAAGACCTGAAAGGATCAAGCTATTTCTAAGTAACTAAACTATGTCCCAAAACAAAAACCAAGAATATTTTTAGGAATCTAGAAGTATCCAGCCTCTGACAGGCTAAAAATGACCATGTTTGGCAGCCCATAAAAATTATCAGGCATGCAAAGAAGCAGGAAACTAAGACACGTAAGGAAGGGGAACTCAACTGACACTGACCCAGAAATTACACAAATGATATAATTTATACATAAGAACATTCAAATAGTTATTATAACTATTATCAGTATATCCAAGAAATTATAGGGCAGAATGAGCATCTTAAATAGAGACATGCAAGTGATATGTAAGACCTAAACCAAACTTCTCATGACTAAAGCAATGACTAAAATAAGAAATCTGGTCTATGATTACTGAATGGAATTAAAGGCATATAGACAGTGCAGGAAAAAAAAAAAAGTTTGATGAACCTAAAGACATAGCAATGGAAATCATCTGAAATGAAACACACAGAGAAAATGTGACTGCAAATCATCCAATATACATGTAATTGTATCTCCAAGGAACACAGACAAGAAAACTAGTTTCAGTAAATAATGAAACTAATTTGAATTTATAGTTGTTAAGGTTGATGCAAACTAAAAATATATAGTTCCAATAAATTCAATGAACCTCAAGGACAGGAAATATGAGGACAACTACACCAAGGCACCCCACAATCAAATTGCTTTAATTCAGAGAAAGGGAGGAAAAATATTTCTCATCAGAACCAATGCAATCTAGAATACAGTACGATAACTTTTTTAAAGTACCTAAAGTAGGAGACCATTATGACCTTGGAATAGGCAAATATTTCTTCACTACACCACCAACAATATGATTCATTACAAGAAAAAAAAAAGATTGATTGGATTTTATCAAACTAAAACTTTTGCTTTTCAAAGAACAAAGAGTTTGAAATAGAAGACTGAGACTGGGAGAATATATTTACAAATCACCTACGTGAAATGGGACTTATATCTAGAACATATGGGCCATCCGCAAGAGTCAATATTCTGAAGCGAAATAATCCAAAAAAAGGCAAAAGATTTGAAAAGACACATTACCAAAAAAGACATATGTACAGCAGATACACACATGAAAATGTGTTGAGCATCATGAGGGGAAATGCAAATATAAACTACAATGAGATAAATGAGATACAATGAGATCAACTACTACTTCATACCTACGAGATGTCTAAAATCAAAAGACAGGGCTCCGAAGTGTTAGCTAGGATATGAAAGAACTGGAATTCTCACATACTGCTGATGAGAATGTAAAAGTGATAAAACTACCCTGGGAGCAGTTTGACAGTATCCTAAAAAGCTGAACATGCAACCTATTCTATGATTCAGCCAAATCTACTCTCAAATATTTTCCCTAGAGAGAATAAAGTTTACGATCATACAAAACAAAACAAAACATAACAAAACAAAACAAAAAGAGAGAGAGAAAAGAAAAGAAAAAAATGAATGTTTATAGAAGCTTTGTTTTTAATAGGCTAAGGAGCAGCTGGTGCTTCAGTTGGTAGATTTCTTGATTTCTTGATTTCTGCTTGGGTCATCATCCCAGGGTCCTGTTATTGAGACCCACATTGAGCTCCACACTAAGCATGGAGGCTGCTTAAGAGTCTTTTTCTCTTTCCCTCTGCTCTCTCTTTCTCTTTCTCTCTCCCTCCCCCTCTCCCTCTCCCTCTCCCTCTCCATCTCCCTTTCCCTCTCTCCCCCACCTCCCCTTCCACCCTCCCCTCTCCTTCTCCCCCCCTCTCTAATAAAAAGAAATAAATACGCCAAATGTGGAAATAATACAAATGTCCACTGAAATGTGAATGGATAAACAAGTAGTAACAGACTATTGGAACACACAACACTATGGATAATATTCAAAATACCAAGTGAAAGAAGTCAACTCCCCACCCTCAAAAATTAAGGAGTATGTCTTATATAATTTTATTTGTATACTATTCTAGAAAGTGCAAGATAATATGTAGGGACAGAAAACAGACCAGAGATTGCTTAGGAATGGGAATCGGGAAGATGTGGGGGATGGAGGGATATCTAAAGGATTCGAGGACATTTTTAGTGGTGACAGACATATTCTCTTCCTTGTTGTTATGTATACATTGGTGTATATGTAAACAAAATTTACCAAATTATGTAATTGTATTTATTAGTATTAGTATTAATTATTAATTAAGTAATTTATTTATTAGGGCTTTTAAAAAAATTTTTTAACGTTTATTTATTTTTGAGACAGAGAGAGACAGAGCATGAACAGGTGAGGAGCAGAGAGAGAGGGAGACACAGAATCTGAAACAGGCTCCAGGCTCTGAGCTGTCAGCACAGAGCCCGACGCGGGGCTCGAACCCACGGACCGTGAGATCATGACCTGAGCCGAAGTCGGACGCTTAATCGACCAAGCCACCCAGGCATCCCATAGGGCTTTTTTTTCGGAGAGAGAGCTGAAGCGTTCATAACGGGGGGAGAGAGGCAAGGGAGAAAGAGAGAATCTTAAGCAGACTCCATGCTTAGCATGGAGCCCAATAAAGGGCTTGATCGAACCTGGGGTCATGACCTGAGCCAAAATCAAGAGTCTGATGCTCAAGTGACTGAGCCATCCAGGTGCTCCACCAATTACGTACTTTAAATATGTACAGTTTGTGTATATCAGTTAAACATTAATGAAGTTGTTAAAAAAAAACATGATTAGATATTGTGACTTTTGACCTCTGGGGCTGCTATTTGAAACCTGGTCCACCAGCATCTACTGATTCTGGGAATTCCCAGTATCTTTCCTTAACTCACATAAGTTCTTCAAAATAAATGTAACTTGGGAAAAGGGGAAATACCCTGGCAGTGATCACGTGTATCAATTATAAACATCACAACACTTAGAACTATGATCCATATATGAGGTGGGTGATATAGCATATGTTTCCTTTAGACAACTGAGAGCTGGTTGACTCCCAGCACCCCATTACCCTTGTACACTTGTTAATTACTTGTTTACCAGTTAATGGTCCTCTGCCTCCTTATACTGTATAAAGAAGGGACTTGGTCTGTCTTGCTCACTTCTGTGTTTATAATGTTACAAAACCAGGCTGGAACGCTGGCAGAAAACAAAGTGGCACTCCGAGATCTTCTTTGGATTGCAGATCTTGATGGAACGGCGGGCTCAGAGGACCCCGTTTCTCCAAACTTCTGAGCGCTGAATGCAGGTGGGGCAGGAAATTTAGTCATCAGCTGCCATATCTGTGGGGGTTTTCCTGCACACAGAAAACAAAGGAAGAAGAACCAGGAGAAGGGGTCTCTAAGATAGAGACCAGAGTTCGTTTTATCCCACCGGCCATCCTTGGTGCAGTATTTTATTCACTCCTCCAACATTATCCCATTTTATGCCTTTTACAACACCTTTTTAGTAGATATCACCTTTCAGTTTTTTAGGTTGGTACCCTCAGAAGGCTAAGATGCCTGCAGTAGTTTGGCGAGCAACAGTGTTTTCAATAAAATGTACCATGGTATTCAGTATACAGGGGCCAATGGATACAAGTAAAATTAGGGAGAAGAGGGGCCCTGCCAGGGCAGGAAGCCAGGATCCCAATCTGTGAGATCTCATTTGTTCCGTTGATTGGTACTTTCCTGTTGTCAATGTTGAATTATTATTATTATTATTATTATTATTATTATTATTATTATTGTTGTTGTTGTTGTTGTTGTTGTTATTATTATTATTATTATTATTATTATTATTATTATTATTATTATTATTTTTAGTTCCTTAACCTTAGTTGTAAGTATTTCTGACTGGTTTAAAAAATAGCAACATTCCTCCCCCGAAAAGATGCAAGTCCCTCCATTTTCTGAAGTGAGGAGGTCGGGGGCTTGTCTATTTTGGGGGGTTACTGCCACCAGAGAGTTTATTTGGTTTTCTAAGGTTACCAGAGAATCGGCCACGCGTTCCATGTCTTCATTTAGCTCTTGAGATAGTCTATGGTACAGTCCTATGCATAAACCTATGCCCCCTTCTCCAGTTCCTATTCCTGTCACAATTTCTGAGCCTATCCGAATGGCTAGCAGGACTGCCCGTTTAGCCTGAGACTTGGGGCTAAAGGTTGTTAGGAACTGATCTTCAGTGTATACAAATATCCCTGGGGTCCGGAAGATGGAATAACATTTCTGAGTCCAGTTGGCCTCTAAGCACCGATAGGCTGAATTAGAACACAGATAGAACACCCCAAAGGTGCAACATATTTCCTTGTCTGCAATCTGGTGTAGGTCTCCTGGGAGCTTTCCTAAACGTGTGTGTGTGGGGGGGGGGAGGGTCGCCCATATAATAACTCAAAAGGGGAGAATCCCAGTGCCCCAGGCGGGCATTGGGCACACAGGAGGGCCAGCCGAAGTAAATCTGGCCATAGGGGGTGAGTCTCTTGGTGGAACTTGGCCAGGGTTTCCTTGAGGGTGCAATTCATCCGCTCTACCTTTCCCTGAGCTCTGGGGGCGTTAAGTAGTGTGCAGTTTCCAGGCAATGTTAAGGGACTTTGTTAGGGTTTGTATAATGTCCGCTCCAAATGCAGGTCCATTATTACTGTGTGTGATTAAGCCCAATCTCCCGTAGAAGAGCTTTGGCCACCTCGTGACTTCATTCCATTCTGGTCTGGAATGCTTGGAGGTATCCCAAATTGGTGCAGATTGTTCCAAGAAGGTACCTAAACCCTTTATTTGGTTGTACGTTGGTAAAGTCCACCCCTAAGTCCATCCTTTGTGAGCCAGGCAGGGGCTGTGGGGCAGAGCAAGTATTGTTTTTGGCACATGTTACACATTATTCACTGACAGCCTGGCATAATGCTGGCAGCTGGCTGGCTGCCGGCAGCTGATATCGTAGTTCTTTTTGAAGAGGCCCTGTAGAGCAGTTTTCCCTAAGAGGGTGAGTTAGTTATATTCCTTCACTAGGTGCTTTCACATAGATGACGGGACAAGACTCACCATCCGTCTTTGCTTAGTGTGCCCGCTTCTGTCGAGGCCCAACTTCTTTCTTCACTCGTGTACAGGGGTGGGGAGGCTTCCTTCTGGGGCCCAAGAGTCAGAGTGTAGGTAGGAGATTCACCTAGGTCACCTGAGGCAGCCACTCTGGCTGTTTTGTCGGCCAGGTGATTTCCTTGATTTATGGGGGCATCTCATTTCTGAGGTCCCTTACAGTGTAGGATAGCTACTTTGTCTGGTAGCCATATGGTCTCAAGAAGCTGTAGTGTTTCTTCCTCGTTTTTGATAGTTTTCTCTGAAGCGGTAAGGAGGCCTTTTTCTTTATAGATGACCCCATGTACATGCACAGTAGCGAAGCCATGCCAGGAATCGATGTAGATGTTAACACATTTACCTTTGCGAAGGATGATGGCTCAGGTTAAGGCGTACTGAGTCCAGCCCATTGTGCCGACCATCCTTCCGACAAGGCCTTGGCTTCCTGCACTCCCGTGGTTGTGATTACCGCATACCCTGCTCTTTGGCTGCACTCCTCTAAATAGCTTCTCCCATCGCTGAACAGGGTGATCTCTGGGTTTGTTATACCCTGGTCTTGGAGGTTTGGGAAGCTGGCGTAGACTTCATCCACTACTCCAGAACAGTCATGGTCAGGTTCTCCCTCCTCTGTGGGAAGGAAGGTGGCCAGGTTTAGTGTTCTTATACTGTTTCGAGAGTGAGCCTTGGGTTCTCATAGAGAAGGCTTTGGGATTGTGTCAGCTGAGAAATGGAGAGGAAACGATATCCTTGGGTGCTTGTGAGCCACACGACCGTGTGTGGGACCTTAACATTAAATGTTTGGCCAAGTGTGAGCTTGTCTGCATCCTTCATGAGCAGGACTGTGGCTCTGATCTCTGAGGCACAGGGGCCATCCTGCAGCCACAGGATCAAGTTTTTTTTGTTTTTTTTTTTTTGTTTTTTTTTTTTTTACCATTAGAACACTGGCCATTGCCAAGGCACCATGCTCTGAGTGAGCACTCCTTTTCATGTAGGAAGAAGTTAAAGGGCCTTTCTAAGTCAGGCAAACCAAGGGCTGGGGCTTGTCCCAGAGCCAACTTTATTTCTGTGAAAGCGGCCCTCACCTCCTCAGTCCATGCGAGGGACTCCCAGTTTGGTCCTCCCAACAGGTCATAGAGGGACCTCACTATGGCTGAGCATCTGAGGATTCCCAATGCGACAGAACCCTCCGGCCCCTAAACATTCACACAAGCCTCGTTTTGTTTGGGGCTGTGGCAGTGTGGTGCCACACTTTCTTCCTTTCCGGTCCTCGTTCTCTTTTTCCTTTTGTGAGGAGGGAGCCTAAGTATTGGACCTGCTGCGGACAAAATCTGTGCCCTTTTCCATGAGGGTGGTACCCCAAGTAGGATCAGAGCTGTAGGAGGGCCTGTGTACCTTTCATACAGTCTTCCTGGGTGTCACTGGAAAGGAGGAGGTCTTCTACATATTGGAGAAGGACATACCCTGTGGTTTCCTTCGGAAAGTCAGCGAGATCTGAACCTAGCGCTTCCCCCAGAAGAATGGGCAAGTTGTTGTAACCTTGGGAAAGTAGTGTCCAGGTCAGCTGCATCTGACGCTCTGTAACACGCTCAGTCCATTCAAAGGCAAACAATGATTGACTTTGTGGAGCCAGGCAGAGGCAGCAGAAAGCATCCTTTAGGTTGAAGCACGCAACCCTTCTGGCTGACCACGGAATTTGGCTGAGGAGAGTACACTGAGGGTTCGGAATGACTGGGTGTAAGGAAACCATCACTTTGCTAATGGCCCTCAAAGCCTGTACTGGTTGGTGTCCTCCTGGCTTCTTGCCTGGCAAGAGTGAGGTATTCCAAACTGATTGGCACTCAGTTACAATACCTCTTTCTCTGAGCTTGGTCAGGTGCTCTTGTATGCCCATTCTAGCCTCTAGTGGAACGGGGTACTGCCTTGGTGTCTGAGGTTGAGCTTCAGGGATCAGGTCAACAATGATTGGGACCCGATTCCAAGCTATTTCAGGCGGGTTATCATCAGCCCATAGCGAGCTGATGTAAGCCTGAATTCTTAGGGGCTACCAGGTAAGGCCTGGGCACAGAACAGTCTCCATTCTTCTTCCCTTGGCAGGGGTATCGCCAAGACCAGGGTTTCCTTCTGCCTTGGGTTTCACTGGAGGCTAGTGTGTCCAGTGGGTTCAAAAGGTATCTGGGCCCCAAGTTTGGAGAGTAGATCCTGGCCCAGGAGAGGAATCGGGCAGTCACGTAAGGAGAGGAACTCATGCTGGACCTTGTGACCCCCAAGTGCACCTTGTTGAGCTTGACAGAAGGGCCGTTGCATTGCCTGTGTCCCAGTAGCCCCAAGTATGGTTGCTGTCTTTTGGCCTAAGGGCGCTACCAGGGAAGTAACAAAGGAGTATTCAGCCCCAGTGTCAACCATGAAAGTTATTGTTCAGCCCACCACTTCATTTCAACCGTGGGTTCATGGGGGCCAAGAAACAAAGAGTCCGGTCCCCCTCCGTCCAATTCTACCCCGGCCAGATCAAGAGGGTTCTCACCTCGAGGTTCCTCCAGATATTGGCTGGGTTTTGAGGTCCCCATCCAATTCGAACATTCTTACAATTTCCCTTACCTTTGCAGTATGCACACTGGTCCCTTGCTAAGGGGGCTATGGGCTTCCCCCTTTTTGTGGTTGGGGTTTTCCCATCTTTGCAGCATCTGTTCTTTAGTTCTGCTGGGAGAAAGGTGGCCTTCTGTTTTAGTCTCCACTTCTCTTTCAGCTGCAAATTTCTGTTCGTGAAAACTGTACTGATGACCTCTAACAGCTGAGTGATATTCATCTGGCAAGCCCTCCAACTTCTGGAGCTTTCGTCAGATATCTGGGTAGCCTGTGCCACAAAAGAGATATGTACCATCTGTTGACTCTGGTCCCTCGGGGTCAAACGGGGCGTATACACGGTACACTTCACATAATCTTTCATAGTAGTCTCCGGGAGACTCCCCAGGGTGCTGTGTGACTGATGATATTTTAGTCATGTTCATGGGATTGTTGACTCCAGCTCAGACTCCCTGAAGGAGGGCTTCCAGGTATCATCAGACATGGCCCTGTCCTCCTTCTGTGGTGAAATCCCGTGTTGGACATTCTTCACGCATGCAACTTGAGCCCAGACAGTACGGTCATTGATTCCTGGAGATGTGTGATCTTCTAGGTACTGTCATGTTTCTGTCATTCTTATTTTTAATTAAACAAAGTATGGAACAACTGTTGACAATCTTCCCAAGTCTGTCAGTACGTCTGGAAGAGGGACTCCATCAAGTCAACCATTGCGTGTGGCTTTTCGGAGTATGGTGGAGTGTTGTGTTTCCACTTGAGGAGGTCGGTTGTAGAGAAAGGTAGATAACCCATCATGGAATGGCTGGTCTGGACTGGTCCATCCTCTTTCTGTCTTTCAGGCTCTCTTGTCTCCGTTACATGCGTTTGGAGAGTTTTAGGTCTGGGTCTGGGCGCAGTCTGGCTGCTGGCCCATGTGGGGTGGGTTATCTGGGTCTGAGAGGGGCGGGGAGATGGGCGGCACTGACTGCAGTGGCAAGTGCACTGACTCTGGCTGTGGCTGGAGAGACAGATGCAGGAGGAGTCTCAAGCTCAGAGGGAGGGAGGTGGGAGCCTGAAGAGTTATAAGGAGGTGGAAAGACAATATCTTCGTCCACATCTCCTTTAAATATTAGAGGAGCAGTGGATCACTTCTTTGACTCCCTGGTGAGCCTCCAGATAAAGTGGCTAAAACCTTTGCCTGGCTCTGTTTGCTAATGATGAATCACCTTCAAGGCAGGAATTCTGGGGCAATTTCAAGCCAGGAGTTGATGTACAGAAATGGATCAGGGTGGCCTGGGTTCCCAGTGACTATTAGCCAAACCTGCTGCACTATTTGAGCATCTAATGTCCCTTCTGGAGGCCATCCTGCATTGAATATGGGCCATTCTAGTTCACAAAATTTCCTTAACTTCCTGGGTGTCATTGTCACCCCATGGTAACCTGAAAACCCCTGTTCACATTTTTTCATCATGACCTCAAAACATCATAGGCTTACTCCGTTTTCATCCCATTATTAATTTCTTTCTCATATTTGGTGTCACAAAGACAGACAAAGTTAGGGTATACCGCCAGATGAGAGGAATATTCACATACTCCTCTGGTCGCATTCCTGAGGGAAAGTTTGGGTGAGGTTTGGCTATAGTGGACTCTGCTTTGTGACTTGTAATGGGAATCTGATCTGATACCACCCTAGACCTTATATTCTCACAATGACAACACAGGGGAGTCCATTCAGACTCCAGAGACCTTGGGGACCTTAAGAGTGCCCGTCCATGAAGTCACAAACTCTAACTCGACTGGCAACCCTGGCTTAGATGCACATTCTCTCTCTCTCTCTCTCTCTCTCTCTCTCTCTCTCTCTCTCTCTCTCTCCACACACACACACACACACACACACACACACACACACGCACATGCACACCAGAGTCTATTACATTTCCTTCCACAAAATTTCCTACCTGGGACACCTATTAAGTCCTCTGGGGATTGATCATGTCCCCCTTCCGCTCTTTTGGGTATGCCTGACTTCTTCGGGGCCCCGGCCTTACCAGTTCCATGGAGCAGGACCTGCCCAAGACAGCGGAGAAGGAGGCTGCTGAAATTCAGGCAGAGCATGCACTTTCTCCCTTGCTAGCCTTTGCTTTGCCACCACCTCACTGTTCTCACTGTTCTCCCAAACTAGTGGCAACAATGGGCCAGTGCGGTTGGGTTTCCTGGTCAGCAATCTAGTATGTTACGGAACCAGGCTGGAACACTGGAGGAAAAACCAAGTGGCACTCAGAGAGTTTGGTCAGAGAGTTTGAGAGGCCTGAGAAAACTGAAACTTAAAAGCTTAAGTTATGGGAAACTGAAACCTAACCAAGCCTAACTAGCTTGTTCCACTTCTGTACAATTGCTTGGCGTGCCCGTGTATTCCTGATCAATCATTGTTGCTTGGCACATCCGTGTATTCGTGATCAATCATTGTGATACCCGTACCCCCGGTTGTGGTCTGACCTAAAGGCAGGAACCAATCGAATACTGCTAAGTGTCCAACTTTAAACACCAACCAATCGCAGCTCTGTAACTGTGGAAAATTCCTGATTTCCCCATGACTTGTTTGTACCTGTCTATAAAAGGGGTGTAAAAACCTCTCTCGGGGCCTCTCAGCGTCACTGGCAATTAGTGCGCAGAGGTTCAGGTTCGAACCTGCAATAAATGACCCTTGCTGCTTAGCTTTGACTCTGGACTCTGGTGGTTCGTTTTTGGGGGTCTCTTGGACTCTGGGCATTTCCAGTTTGGCTCACCAAAGGTCTGAGCGTGGAGTCCAGTGGGGAGGGTAATTTATAGTCGTCAGCTTCCATATCTGTGGGGGTTTTCGCACACGCACC
This sequence comes from Panthera onca, assembly GCF_046562875.1. Taxonomy (NCBI): domain Eukaryota; kingdom Metazoa; phylum Chordata; class Mammalia; order Carnivora; family Felidae; genus Panthera; species Panthera onca. The sequence goes on along the minus strand of NC_138358.1, from coordinate 7,261,581 downwards.
AAACAGAGGAAGGAGAATCCAGAGGAGAGGTCTCTAAGCTAGAGACCAGAGTCTGTTTGAGCCCCGTTGAACATCTTTGGAGTACTTTATTCACTTCTCCCACAAGAGTAGAGCTCTAAATATCACATAGTATATGCTCATTAAATCTTATTAAGTGAATGAGTTCTATTGCTTCTGTATCGGACATATAACAAGATTTTGGACAATCTATATGGTAAGAGTCCCCAGACCATCCACATTATAGGGATTTCAAGGTTTTGTAGTCTTCACACAATATTAAGGTTTCGTTACAACCACCATAAGCTAACCCTACAACCTCCCATCCTGGATCATATAATGCCCCTGTCTCCTCTTCATTCACAGTCTTTTGCAACTGAGTGCAGACAATTCCATAATGTGGTCTTGGTTCAGAAAGCCAAATTCCTCAGTTTTTCTCAGTCAGACAGAGTTAAATCTTACTGTGAACGTCTGCCAGTAATGTTGCAATAGAGAGGAAGAAGATCAATTCAAGTTGACTCCCTGAGCTGATCCCTATAATCTCTTTAGGGCATGAGTACAGTTAAATAGAAATGCTGCAATCAGAAATATGTCTACTGCTTATCCAACGAACAAAAAGCAAGCATTAAAAAAGTAAGCCGTTTCCCTGCAGAGCAGCTTAATCAGGGAGAGTGAGTGGTGCAAAGTGGGTGAATTCTTCTCTAGGGCCTTAACTATTGCAGAGACACAGTTCAAGCTATTGGGGTGTATAACAGAAACATGAAACCTGAGAGCTGCCATTGTTGGGTAACAATGTTCTCTAACTGTGCCTTAGGCATTGACATGATAATCCAAGGGAGAAAAGCACTAATTATAAGTGGCATAGACGTGGACAATTTCTACATGCTTCAACACCTCTTGATAATAATTAATCCTGTCTGCTCTTTGCACGTGAACATTCCGTTGTTGGTCATTTTCCCCATGACAGAAATGGTCCCCTGTGTTTCCGTGGGCTTGTAAACTTAGCCTTCCTGAATAGGGTTGGAGACATCAAAAGGGTATCTCTTGGTACCTGTTGTTTCATTTTGTTCGATAGTTATGGACCTACCCTTATAAAAGGATTCAGAATTTTCGTAGTATGTCTTAAGACTGAATTGGAAGCCCATTTTCTGTATTCAATTCAACTTAACAAAGAGGGTATTACATGTCAGACATTGTGAAACATATAACTGAAGGAATATTACTTCCCAAAGATTGACCCTCAAAATCAGTACGCCTTACTAATGATGCCTTGTTTTTTGGAAGGTCATGAAGGTGTGGATCAAGGTAAGAATGGATTAAAATTAAATAGAACCAATAAGAAAATATAAAAGGACATTTACACTTAGTAAGGATAACCAATAATTCATGAAATGTTGTTTATTTCCTTTATTTATATGTATGTGTATGCTTATACTGGGTTGTGGTGAAATATGTGTTCCTTACAGTAGGTTGGGGATAAAATATTTGAGAGACGCTGTGCTAATGCACCTTATCAGGCTGCCTGGTGCCTCTGTAGCTTGGGTTCTTGATAGGGCTTAGGTTCATCCGCTTCATGTGCTTGCATGAAATTTGGAAGATATGATGGCTAGTTTTATGTGTCAACTTTACTGGGCCACAGAGGTCCAGATGCTTGGTCAAACATTTTTCTGGTGTTTTGTGATGGGAAATACTTGAGTCTGTACAGTGAGTAAAACAGATTATTTTCTTAATGTAAGTGAGCCTTATCTAATCAATTGAAGGCCTGAATAGAATAAGGATGATTCTCCCATGGATACTAGGGAATTACTCTTGCCTGCCTGAATGTCTTTAAACTGGGACATTGGCCTCGTCCCCAGATTCAAACTGAAACAGCAGCTCTACCTGAGATTCAAGCCTGCCAGCCATTGGACAAGAACTATGCCATCAGATCTCGTGTGTTTTCAGCTAGCCAACTCATCCTGCAGATCTTGGGACTTGTCACCGTCCACATTTATGGGAGCCAATTTCTCATAAGAAATAAATAAATAAATAAATAAATAAATAAATAAATAAAAATTTATTTAATAAATTCATATTCATATGAATATATAAATATAAACATAAATATAAATATAAATATATAAATAAATAAAAATATATAAATATATTATAAACTATAATATATATTATATATATATATGAGAAACAAAAGTTTTCTCTGTTGAATCTTACTAATTCAGAAGGTGAAAACTATTATCTAGTGGTTCTACAGCCGTTTTTTTTGTTGTTGTTTACAAACAGAATGTGGTAGACATTATTCTAATAGAAAAAAAAATAGCACCCAACATTCCATACCTTAATGCTGACAACCCATGAAAATGAAGAGATACCTTTTCTGTAGTCGTGTTGTATTATAGAGAGAGATTTTCTGGACCAACCTAGTATCATCATGAACCCATGCACCATACACCCATGCAAAGCAGAGAGTTTTTTCTGGCTGGCCATCCCACAATCTGAAAATAAAGACCTCAGTTGTATAACTGCAAGGAACTTAATTGTCCAAAACCCAAATAATCTCAGAAGTAGATTTCTCCAGATAAGTACCCCACCTACTGACACTTGACTCTTACCTAGTGATACCCTAGGCCCAGAACACCAGTGAGTCTGCCTGGACAGACCAGTGAGTCTGCTGGGGTTATTCTGGCAAGACAATTCTGCAGTGCTGTCTTTGGATTCTGGGAGTGCAGTGTACACCCCACTTAACTAACACTTCTCCTGATGTTTTGAACACACAATTCCTCATATTAAGTCACTGCTTGGATAGAAGGTAATTTCTGCCATATGCTACTGAAATTTGACGATTGTACCTCCACGTATCTCCTACTAGTTAAATGCAACGATACCTGTAGCTTATTTCGAACTCAAGTAAAGCAAAACACAAAACTCTAAAGAACGGACCACTCCTTACTTCTTGAAAATACCTCTTCTTTTCTTTTTGATAACATTTGACTCTCCTGGTTTCTCTTTTATATTCCCTCTACTAATTTTCATTCTATTTTCCTGCCTGATTTCCATTCATCAAGCATGCATTGAGCACGTACTAGGTTGTAGGCACTGTATACAAAGAACAGAGGTCTTATCTAGAACTAATAATGGACCTTGTTATCCAGGGATTTGCCACTGTGCAAAGAAATTAACTATACTGAGTTGATAACATCTGTAATAGAGGTGGATAAATGTACCCTGGAATTGCAAAGAAGAAAACACATGAGTCTCTGGGGCACCCAGGGAGTGCTTTACAAAAATGAGAGTCACTTGAAGTGAGTCTTCTAGAGAAGGCATATTTCAAATCGACAGAGTAAGGAAGGGCATTCCAGGCAGGGAAATAAATAAATAAATAAATAAATAAATAAATAAATAAATAAATAAATAAATAAATAAATAAAAAGAGGAAGACACGGAAGTTTGAAAATGTGACACATTAAAGGAGTAGCAAAGTTTCCTTTGGATGGATTTCTTGTGGGAATGGGAGGTTGGTAAAGAGTGAGGATTGGTGTAGAAGGTGACATATGAATTGGATCCTAGAAACAGTTTACAGGAGATAGTTATTGTGCCCGAATAACTTTGATGACTACCCATTGTATTCAAATAAACCTGAAGACACTTCTTGGCTTAGTTAGAAGGTTGCTCATCATCTGTTTAATTCTATAAGGTTAATCTCATCCTATGTTCCTCTTCTCTACAAACCATTCACTCATTTACTCAATTATTTATTCAGTCAGGGAGGGTATGTGTGGGGTGCATATCACGAAGAATGTGAAAGTCATTATAAGGATTTTGACTTTTATTTTCAATGAGATGGGAAGTCAGTTGAGTAGTCTGACCAAGTTAATATTTTAGTTTTATTTATTTATTTATTTATTTATTTATTTATTTATTTATTTATTTATTTATTTATGAGAGTGCCCACAGGGGGATAGAGAGACAGAGAGACAGAGAGAGAGAGAGTGAGAGTGAGAGAGGGAATCTCAAACAGGCTTCATGCCTAATTCATGCCTAGCACAGATCCTAATGCACGTTCTGACCCCATGAGCTCATGATTTCTGGATCATGACCTGAGCCAAAATCAACAGTCAGATGGCTAACCACCTGAGCTACCCAGGTGACCCTAATTTATATGTTAAACAAATCACTCTGACTACTGTCTGGGGAGCAGGATGGAGTGGGAAGCAAGCATACAAGCAACAACAACAACAACAACACAATAAGGAGGTTACCATAGTAATCTTGAAATAACTGTAGCTTGAATAAGGATGCAAGAAGGGCACATAGTGAGAAAATTATGATCGTGTGTATATTATAAATGTGGATCAAGTAGGATTGCTTTTGGTTTGAATATAAGGTATGAGAAAAACAGATATAAAAGATGATACCAAGTTTGTTTTTGTTTTTGTTTTTGTTTTTGTTTTTGTTTTTGTTTTTTGTTTGTTTGTTTTGGGCTGGACCACAGGTTGGTGGTAGTTTTAAGTTGTCTGTTAGAGATCATGGGTTTTAGGGGAAACATCAGGACTTGCTTTTTTTAACATTGTGAGTTTGAGATGCTTATCAGACATCCAAGCTGCATTTTTGTGAATGCAGTTAGATATAGGCATCTGGAGTTTAAACTAAGAAGTTTGGTGTGGACTCTAGTCTGGATTACTTAGTATGAGATCACATGAGATCAGCTAGGGAGTGAGAATGGATGAGAGAGAAGACATGCAAGGACTGAGCTCTGGGGTCTCTAACTCTTAAAGTACTGCAAGATGTGGAAAAACTAGCGAAGGAAACTAGACACAGTGGCCACTGAAGGAGTAGGCGAGATGTGAGGAGGGTCTCGAGTCCAGGAGGCCTGGTAAGGAATGTGTTTCAAGGAAGGAGGTATCAAATTGGTCAAGTGCTGATGGCAAGTCAAATAGGATGAGGTCAAATAAATGATCATCAGGGTCACATGGGGGGGTCACTTGGTTAAGTGTCTGACTCTTGGTTTCACCTCAGGTCATGATCTTATGGTTTGTGGGTCCAAGCCCCAGGTGGGGCTCCATGCTGACAGTGTGGAGTCTGCTTAGGATTCTCTCTATGCCTCCATCTGTCTCATAACCTCCCCTGCTCACTCTCCCTTTCTTTCAAAATGAATGCATACACTTTAAAAATTACTAAAATATAAATAATCACTGTGTTTTGCAAAGTGGATGTCATTGACCTGTGATGAGAACCGTTTCTGTAGCACCGGGAAAAAGCCGAATTGGAGTGGATTCAACAGAGAATTGGAGGAGAATGACTGTAGACAGGGAGGAAGGCAATTCTTTCAAGGAGCATTGTGACAAAATGTGGGAGAAAAATGAGGCAGCAGTGGGAAGGGAAGGGAGCAGGGTCAAGAGAGGGCTTTGGTTTTTCTTTCTAAAATTTGAGAAATAAAAGCATTTTTGTAATTTCCATATTGCTGATGGAAATGATGATATGGCAGAGTGGGGGAGAACTGCTGACAGAAATGTTCTTAACAGGGCGAGAGTGACTTCAGTCTAGTGTCCAAAAGATAATTGGCGCGGAGAGGAATGAACAGATCCTTCATATTAATGTTGGTGAGAGCAGAGCACAAGGGAATAGGTGTAGATGGAATGGTAGATGCGATAGGTGATTTTGCAAATTCTCTTTTCACTGACCTGGTTTTCTCAGTGCGGTAATAGGCAAAGTTATAAGACCAGAGTGAAGAAGGGTTGGGAACAGTTAGAAGTTTGCAGAGAAGGAAGTTGTGAAATAGAGGTCTAGGGGTGTGAGTAAGTAGCCTTCTGACCTCACTTTGGTCAGTGGCCATCAAGTAACTTTTGTGCTGCTTTTCTCCAATTACATTGGATGTTGCTATGCGTAGGAAGTAGATTGAACTCCCTGCGGTTCCCCACTTCTTTACCTTTGCATAGGTAAGTTTGCATCTGCCTGAGAAGCCCTCTCTACCCTAATCACTCATATTTCAAATTTGCCTCAACCATTACTTACTTAATCCCACCAGGCAGAGTGAATTAGTCCCTTCTTGGAACTCTTGTGGTACCATGTGCAGTACCCTGTACTGTAATTTTTGCCATATTGTAATAATTTGCGTCCCTGTCTCCCTAGATAATTTGGCCACTCCTTGAGGGTGTCAATTTGGTCATTGCACTTCCTAGTATACAGTTTGACTTGTGGTTAGCCTTTGTTAATTGCCAATTGAATTGAATTGAATTGAGTTGAATTGAATTGAGTTGAATTGAATCGAATGTATTGAATTGAATGTATTGAATTGAATTGAATTGAATTGAATTGCATGGAGAGAATTAGCAGAAGGGATTGGCAGGTAGGAAGGGCAGAGCCTAGAAAGAGTGGTGACATTTAGAACAAGACTTGTCTGATCTATAAGGAGGGGAACTCCTGCTCATGAGAGTGGGAAAGGTAACTGTTTACTCACCTGTAGTGGTGGAGTGAATGGAGCCGAAACCCCAAATGGACTTCTGTAAATTGTGTCAACAATTCTTACTTCTATAGTGTTTGCGTTGAGGACCAAAAGAGTTCATATATGCAGAAGGATTTTGTACATAAAAATGTGCTGCATAATGTAAGATACTCTTTCTCACAACACTCTGTGCCAAGATTAAAGAAATGTGTTGATTTTATATATTTTACTAAAGGATAGCATGTATAACAGAGGAAGAGAAGGATGGGTTTAAAAAAATGATTATAGTTATACTCGTCTTGTTGACCTTTCTACTCTTTAAAGTCTCTTTGGAAGATATCATCCTGGTCTCTTTCAGTTACAGATGCCTCTTATTGTCTCTGAGACAATAGTCCTAATATGATCCAATTTGCTAAGCCAGGTGGTGTGGAAGACAGAAAACGGCCAGCTCATTCTGCAGGAAGCAGCATACAAGGAGCCCACTGATCTGACAGGCTTGTGTCACAATGCACCAGTGTGGGAATTGCTCAGGCTCAGAAAAGGCCAGTTTTTCGCAACATTATACAACTCAAGAGAACTTTCTAACACAGAGGCAATGTTCACAGTTGCACAGAAATCACATATCTGATTCTTGATGCTGACTAGAAGTCAGCCAGTTATTTTAACACAGGTTATAACTCTTACTGGTTTCACTTCACTTTCCCTTAAGTTTCAGGTTTCTTAAGGGCAGGGACCATGTTCTGGGCTTCATAACCTCTGCCCACACATGTCTACCATGGTATTTCATGGGCGCTCTGTTATCAACTGTTATTCATTGGGTTTTTTAGTAGGTGTCAGGCAGCTTTCATGGTGACCACGTATTGGCAGATCATCAAGAGAGTGGCAATAGTGGAGCTGTCTCTACTATATGAACCACATGTTACTTATCTTAAAATTCCTGGAACATGTGTATGATGTCCTGTATGAATGATTGTGAGTTTATGACACTCATATTCTACTCCTTTTCCCCAACAGTTTAAAATACCTTTATGGCAGTTTACCTTCCTTTCATTCCCTAACTTAAAATATTTTACTTCTTTGGCTTTGGACTACCTGTCTACATGCTAAAAGATGCAACACCAGAAAACATGATTGCATTTTGATGTGTTCTTAGCAGGCTGCCTTAATTGCCAGCTCTGTTGGGTGGGTTGGATATCACTGTAACTTCTGGCAGGATCTTCTGAGATACAAGTATATTTCTTGGGCAAAGTAGCATGTTGAGTCCATCATCATTTGGAGTGAAACTCAGTCTACGTCCAGTTGAGTTGGTCCTATTGGTCACATGAAGGAATGGAAAACAGGCCATATTCGTTTCGATGTCATAACATTCTTGGACGTGTAGTAATGCCCATGAGAAAAAAAAAAAAAGAATCAGACAGGGGACTCCATTTAAGAGACGTCTCAGCAAGCAGAATCAAGATGCCAGAATGAGGAACAAAGATAAATGCTGTCTAGGTTGTAGAGGTTGGAGACATTGCTCCAGCAGAGAGAAAGTTCCTTCAGGGTTAAGGGAGAGGCTGGATAGTGATCTACAGGCCCCTTGTTACCACCTCCAGGCCATGGTCTTTCTACTCCCCTGAAATTCCTGCCTTCACCTCCTTAGTCCATCTATTCAATCCCAGAGCGCCACCCTTTTTTTCATGGACATTTCTGGAATCCTTTCCTACTCTTCTTTCTCCTCATGTTGCTCCCGCGTCTGTTGTGGGCAATTTCAGAATCCTGGTAAAATTGCTCTAGCAATGTAGCTTCAGTGTTCTTTAAATTCTCTGGCTCCCACAACCTTAAGAGTCAGTTTCCTCCAGTAGCTAACTTCCGTGATGGTACTCTGAGCTCTATGATCATCCAGATGTCTCCTGCTAGAATGTCAAACTTAACGTGCCAATATCTCAGAAGATAACCTCCCCTAACCAGGTGTCTCACTACTTGACTTCACAACTTCTCTTCTTCAGCCTGATAGAGACTTGTGGTCCCTACTTCCTCCCTCTCATTTCCCTGTATATCATCCCTTGTGGCTCCACTTCCCTTCCTAATGCAGTGTATACACCTCAGTATGTCACTTTGTGTTGGAACCTCCTAGTCCTCTGCTGCATCGGCTTAGGTGGCCTTGAAGCTTGGATGAGTCCTCCACTCTGTCAGCCCATCCTCTGTCTCACTCAGCCCAGTGAACTGTTACAGGGACTCACAGTCACTAGGGTCACTCACTATGATTTTATGGTTGCTGATGGCAACCTACCCCCAGAGCTTCTTGCCAATCTTAAGTGGTCTTCTCCACACAGCAGCTATTCCATACCTCCATCATTTCCCTCAACCTATCTTTTTCACCTTTCCCTGGGAAATGACTCTTATTTCATAGATAGAACTTAGATTGTAGACACCTTCAAACTCTCACTCAGACCTCATAATCACACCTTTCAACACAACGTTCAACCCCCACCCCAGTATGAGAGACAAAATGTTCCTATTCCCACTCTACATTCATTAATTCATTCGGCAGTCACTGAGAGCCAACTGAGTCCTACGAAGCACTGTGCTATATGCTTGGGACATTAGAGATGAGGAGGTAGACCCTACTCACAAGGCGCTTACAATCACAAGGAGCTTACAATCATGTAGGGGAGACAGATATTATGGTGTAATGATCCCAAGATGCATGGAGCATTAGGAGAGTGTGAAGGGAAAATCCATGTAACTCAGCCTTCAGGGGAAGGAGATGAAGTGTTGCAAGGGACTTTTCAGGTGGCGTGCTATCTTGAACTAATCCTTAAAGAGTGAGTAGGTATTAATTAGGCAAGGTTGGAGTAGGAAGGACACAAGAGGTTCAGGCATTACACAGTAGAGAAAAATCACACTGAATATAGGGAGGGGGTATAAGTAAAAATAGGAAATTGAGTCATTCCGATTCTTGACTGGGTCCTACACTTTGTAAAGAGGTCATCTCACAAAGAACCTCAAACGATCACATTTTCCCACAATTTCCTTCTGCATTTTTTATTCTTTATCCTAGTGTAATTCCTCTCCTTCCCTCACCAGTATGATTCAATTAGTAACTCACTTCTGTGGATACTATGGCAACCACATTTCCTCTATGCCGCACCCTTCTGTATCTTTGCTTGGCATCAGTGGAGCTTCATGATGGAGCTCATATCTCTACTCCCCTTAGAGTGGACTTTGGAACATGCAAAAGTTATTACATCACTGCCTTCCAAGCTGTGGTTCCCCCACACTCCAGCATGATAGAAAACACCTTTCCCATCCACACCCTGCCCCCACCTTTGCATCCTTACTGGTCCTGGGCCAATTGCTCATGCCCTTAGACTCCCGCATGATCAACTATCAGCAAATTCCTTAATATGCCCTGTTGTTTTATACCTAGAAGTCTTCCCCATCACCATGGGTATGTTTTGATGCAGCATCTTAATTGGTACATATTTTAATGCAGGCTAAAATAACTATCAAATATCTAACCTATTCTCTTTTTTTTTTAATTTCCCAGATAACAAGGGTAATAGATGCTCTTTTTTTTTCGTTTTTAAAATTCTATTATTGAAGTATAGATTACATACAGTGTTATTTTAGTTTCAGGTGTGTAAAATAGTGATTTGATAATTCTACACATTATTCAGTGCTCACCATGGTAAGTGTAATCACCATTTTTCACCATATCATGTTGTTATAATATCAACTATATTTCCTGTGCTGTACTTTTCATCTCTGTAAGTTATGTACTTTATGACAGGAAGTTTGTAACTCTTAGTCGCCTTTCCCTATCTTACACACCCCACCCACTTCTCTTCTTGGAACCACAAGTTTGTTCTCTGTATTGAAGAATCTGTCTGTTTCTTTCTTTGTTTTGTGTTTTAGCTTCTACATAAAAGTGAAATTATATGGTATTTCCTTTTATCGGGATAATCCCACGTAGCATAATACCCTCTAGGTTCACACATGTTGTTGCAAATGGCAACGTTTTATTCCTTTTTTTTACAATGAAATTATATTCCATTCTATGGACACTACATTTCTTTATGTATTCATCTGTTGACAGGCACTGGGGCTGCTTCCATAGCTGGGCTATCATCAATAATGCTTTAATAAACACAGAGGTGCATGCATCTTTTCAAATTGGGGTTTCCCTTTTCTTTGGGTAAATACCCAGTAGTGGAATTATTGGATGATGTAGAATTTCTGATTTAATTTCTTGAGGAACCTGCATTCTGTTCCCTAGAGTGGCTGCACCTATTTACATCCCCACCAAGGGTGCATTGGTGTTGCTTTTTCTCTTACCTTCTCACCAATACTTGTTATTTCTTGCCTTGCTGATACTAGGCATTCTGTCAGGTGTGAATTGGTGTGTCATTGTGGTTTTGATTCAGGTTTCTCTGATTAGTGATGTTGAGCATCTTTAATGTGTCTGCTGATGTAGTAGACACTCTTAATTCATCCCTTTCCCCTTCCCTTTTGATTCTTTCCAGGGTGATGGTGACACCGATGACCTCTGACAGCTTAACTCACCATTTTATCTTCTATCAACAGTCATACATTACTTCAAGTGTCCTGCTTTCCTGCTTCAAGTTACATTGTTTCTAATGCTTTACATGACGTCCCTTTCACGAGTCTTCCTAGGGCACCCCTACTCACCTTGTATTACTACCCACCGTCACTCATACTCTTAGAAAGTTGCTCTAGTTACTTATCCTGATCCAACACTCTCTTTATATGCCCCGACTCTAATCTCTACACACACTTCAATTGACACCTCTTACACTTAATTTTTTTCCTAATATTTGTTTGTTTGTTTGTTTGTTTATTTATTTATTTATTTATTTATTTATTTATTTATTTATTTATTATTTTTGGAGGAGAGAGAGACAGATCATCAGTGGGTGAGAGTCAGAGAGACAAGGACATGCAGAATCCCAAGCAGCCTCCAGGTCTGAGCTGTCAGCACAGAGTGCCACATGGATCTTGAACTCACAAGCTGTGAGATAATGGCCCAAGCTGAAATCGGCCACTTAAGCAACTGAGCCACCCAGGTGCCCCAACACCTCTTACACTTTCATGTCTCCAACATAGGACTTAATATTTCTGAGGACCGGGACTATCCATTCATTAATTTCTAGCACCTCCTACAGTTTGGGAATAAAGTAGACACTCAATAAATTGATGCTCAATTGACAAATAAAGGAAGGAATGGGTCTGAAGACAAAGGGCTCAATAAAGACTTTCGTTCCTAGGAATTCAACCCAGAGTAACACTAGAGCATTTGAATTCAACTGGAGGGTCCTTTAACCAATCATGGGAGAATTTACCATATTCTAAGAGTTGTAAGCTGAGAGACTAAGATTTTTTTGAAGAAATATTAAAGGTAATTTAATTTCCTAAGAGGCCAAGCCTTGAAAGCTTAGCTATAAGAACTATAAGATGTAAGAAGATTCTGGATCATGGTGAAACTCAAGTGCAGTGAGAGCCGTGACAACACGGGGAACACGCAGTAAGGACCACAGTAGTCCCGGAAGTGCTGTCCTGTATGAGAAAAGAGGGTTTAGTGACCCTGTATGGAGGGAGAGGATAAAGGGTGGGCAGAGTAGGGAGGGGAGGAAGTTGGGATCCAAATTGCAATATTGAAATATCAGAGGAATGTTATTGTCATATTCATAAACTTCCCTATACGTATCCTAAGGAAAACTTTTTTTTTTTCTTTAACGAGCTTTTTAAAGGTAATATACACATGGTAAAAATTCATATAGTAGCAAAAAAAGTTATTCAATGAAAGTAAATCTATGTCTTCTCTAGGCCTCCATTATCCTTCCCCAGAAGAAGACCACCTTTAACAGTTTGTAGGTTTTTTTTTTTCCAGAATCTCAAAGTATATAATATGCATATTATGGTATATGCCTACCTCACATGAAAAAAAAATATGTATATATAGCTGGTACCAAGATATTATCTACAGCTCTCCATTTTATAGATACATGATTTTTGTGATTGTTAAAAGGTATGACATGCCATTTGCCCTCTTAAAAATTAAAGTGTCTGGTCCAATGGGACATTATTTTTTAAATATACTTCATGGTATTCCTACCCTGGCTGCATTGGAGGTATTTAATCTGTCCCCTGTTTATGTGTATTTAATTTGTTTCTAGTCTACGACTATAGACTATATACGCTGCAGTGAAAGTCCTTGTACATATGTTTGCCTGCCAGAGTCCAGCAGAGTGTGGGTGGTGCCTCTAAAATCTTACCTGGAAAGAGTTTAATGGAGGAACTGTGAACACAGGTGCTGGCGAGATAAACGGGCTCAAAACTAAGTGGTCGAGTTCTTGGGGACTAGCAAGAGAAGACTTCACCTCTCCCAGGCACCAAGGGACACGGAAAGGACAAGTGTTACTAGAAGCCAATGAGCCCACAGCTGGGAGAGAAGCCACCTAACAGGAGATGTTGCCATAGACTGAGGAATAAGCCACTGCCAAAATTCCAGAGTTCACAGTACATATAATGACTGCTTTTCTATTGCTCTCTGGCTACCTATTAGTATACCTGCCAACTATGGATGGAAGCCAGAGGACAAGAAAGCCTAAACGATGCAGTCCATGGAGGTCAGCTTACTGGCAGGCATAGGATGATCAAAAATATATCTGCAAGGATGAATGGAGGATTAGCAGTCCCTGGCTTAATATTGTTTGACTTATAGTTATTGGACTTCACAAGGGTGTGAAAATGATAGCATTGTTTACAAATTGTACTTTGAAGAGCACCTGGCTGGCTCAGTGGTGTAAGCATCTGACTTTAGTTCATGTCAAGATCTCACGGTTCATGAGTTCAAGCCTGCCTCAGGCTATGCTGACAACTTGCATCCTGGGGCTGACTTGAGATTCTGTGTCTCTCTCTGTCTCTCTGCCCCTCCCCTGCTCGCACTCTTTCTGTCTCTCTTTGTCTCCAAAACTTGAATAAACATTAAACGTTTTAAAAGATAAAATGTACTTCAAGTTTAAATTTTTGACCTCTCCCACTGCTAATGAGACGCGATACGACCCTCTCCTGTGATGCCTGGCAGAGCAACCAGCCACAGCTCCCAGTCCACCACATGATCATGGTGGTGAACAATCTATATGCTTACAGCCATTCTGTACTCACACAACCGTTGTGTTTATGCTTTCAACACAGTATTCACTGAAATACATGAGACAGTTAAACTTTAATGTAACATAGGCTGTGTGTTAGATGATGTCTCATAGTTTCAGCTAATGCAACTATTCTGAACACACATAATAGAGGCTAGACTAAACTATGATATTCAGCACATTATGTGTGTTAAATGCATTTTTGACTTAGCATAATTTCAACTCACAATGGTTTTATCTAGAAGTGACTCCATCCCAAATCAAGGATGATTTGTAATGTAAAAATCTTGGGAAATTTCCTAGAACTGGAATTGTGGTATCAGTAGGACAGAAAGAACCTCTTCCACATCCATTCCTCCACCTCCTTCCTTTGCTGGTTATTACCAGCGCTTAGCTGTGCCTACGGGCACTCGGAATTAGGACTACATACCCCAGCTTCCCTTGCAGCCAAAGCAATATAAGAGGAAGTGTCATGTGGCAGCTTTTCTGAGAAAGTTGAGACAGCTGTGTGCCTTGTGACCTTTATTTTTTCTTTGATGTCATTCACATGCTGCCTTGGATCCTGAACTCCAGGGCCAAACCATTTGGATGGAAAGTGAACTGAGATTCTTCCAGCAAGAGCTGGTAGGAACTAGATTTCTTTGCACTTCATAGAATATAGCTGCCCAATCAGACTTGAGCTGTATACCTCCAAATTTCACTTATTTGGGAGAGAAATCCACTTGTACCCTATTGAAATCATAGTTCTTCCTTGTTCTGTGTTGTAGGGAAAAACCTAACCCTCATGAAGGTATATAGATAACAGGTATAAATAGTTTGAATTTTTATGGGTTTTGTCAAGTTTGGTATTTTGAACTGAATTTTTAATACTGACTTTGAATTCAGCTACTCCATTCACAACACATGACTTAATCTTCTTGTGCCTCTGATTTCTCAGAGGGGTAGTAATATAAAGCACTTCATTTGGTTGTTATGAGGAATAATTAAATTAAAATATGTGAAAGAGGTCAGTGTCTGTCCAACATGCCAAACACTCAATGAATGTTATTACTGTTATTTTTACCATTATCATGTTTAACTGTCTTCCAAACAAGACGTACCAGTTAGCCAATTGCATTTCTGAAATGCCTTTTTCCTCTTCCCTTATCTATAGTGTGCATTACCAAAGTTTGTGTCCAATAGATGAGTAGTAGTATTTCATTTTTATTTGCAATTGCTTTCTAAAATTGTGGTTGTACATCTAGACATTTTGTAAAAGTCATTTATGCTTGTTTTCTGGTGAACTTCCTTTTTCTTTCCTCTATTCCTTCTATTGGATTTTTGTTTTGTTTTACAGTGTGGCTTAAAAAAAAGCAATACAAGCATTATGGGAATTTGTCTTCTGTGTTTCTATTGGTGGTGCAAATATTTCCACTAATTTTCATTTGCCTTTATTTTCTTTTTTTTAATTTTTTTTAAATTTAATGTTTATTTACTTTTTGAGAGAGAGAGAGAGTGCGAGCAGGGAAGGAGAAGAGAGATGGGGAGACACAGAATCTGAAACAGCCTCCAGACTCTGAGCTGTCAGCAAAGAGCTAGATGCAGGGCTCAAACCCACAAACCATGAGATCGTGACCTGAGTCGAATTTGGACGCTTAACCTACCAAGCCACCCAGGCACCTCACTTTATTTTTTCTTTTTCCTTTTTTTTTTTTTTTTTTTTGGCTTTATTTTATCTTTACAAAATTAAAATATATATATATATATATTGAATATATATATATATATATTCAATATAATATATTGAATATATATATATATTCATATATATATATTCATATATATTCATATATATATTCATATATATATATTCATATATATTCATATATATTCATATTCATATTCATATATATATATATATATATATTCAATATAATAAAAATGATCCTTCTCTACTATCGTTACATCTGAGCTTAATATCCACCCCTATTTTAGAACGATCATTGTCATTCTGTATTATAAGAATAATTCCCCCATGTTTTCTCCTAGGACTTCATAGATTGACTTACATAAAAAAAATATCTTCTCCATTTGTAATAAAACTGGGGGAGGCAGTGAGATGAGATTTAAAGTGATTCTGCAGATGACTGTGTTGGAGCGTCGGCAAAAATGAACGCTTTGACACATAAATCCTAAGAAAGTTATAGTTTCCTTTGATCCACATAATAGATACTTCTTAAATAAAGCACGTGGGAAGCCATCCTCCTTGCAGGTATGGGGTAAGCTTGCCTCCTGGGCTTTTTTTGTTTTGTTTTGTTTTGTTTTGTTTTGTTTTGTTTTTTAACTCTTGGGGGGAAACGCATCGGTTGTTTATAATGGAATTTTGTATTTCCAGGTTAAGGTGCTGCCAGGTACAGCCTAACTAATTTACAGTTTGTAAGACTGCCTCTCACACATCGCTTCCTGGTAGTAGGCAAAATTTCTTTCTCTGCAACCAGGACCATACTGCCACTTGTTTACAGGTTAAGTAATGATGCCAAGACATTTTTATGCCTATGCTACCAATGGCCCATCTGTGGACAAGTGCAGGCAGATACTGCCTAAGTTTTAAGGCCAAGGAGGGATTGAGCCCAGGGCCTTCCACTGGGCTCCACCATTGTTTCTGCTCTCTCTGGTGTTTGTCAGTTGTGATCATCACGGTTGAGAACACACGCTCTAGAGTAAAACTATCTGACTATGTACTTCCATCTTGAGCTATAGGGAAACAAATAAAGTCCCCTTACCTTTTTTGTTCTTTGCTTTCTCTTTTGTGAAACGGGCATTATCACAGTGTGGAAATTAAATAAGTAAATAAATAAATACGTAAGTGCTTAAAATTTCTTAGCAACAAACGCTCAGTAAATATTAAGAAGGCTTATCCCCATAGAGAATAGAAAAATAACTTTCTTCTTTTCTCCTAGGATTTTATAGATACATTTTTATAAGAAAACATATAACATTGGTAACAATATTATAACATATAATAATATGACATTATACAAATTAAGACATGTATAAGAAAAGTACTGAAACTTCATGAATAGTATCATTGGTACTATTATTCGAACAATGCATTTGTTTTGAAAGGTTCACTTAGTTATACACTAAATTTGCATATGCTTTGAACCTAGTTCTGTATTCTCTATGAGGATTCATTTATTGAGCTTAGCCACATTTGCTTTATAACATAATTTATCATCTGGTAGAACTCGACTAATTCATATGCTTCCTTTTCAGAACATGTTTTCTAGATCAGCTTGAATTTTGATATTTATACAAAAATCTTAGAACCAGCTGATCTGATTTTAAAAATCCATATTTTATTGGGCGTGCAACAAATTTACATAGTAATTTAGAGATGGTTGGCATTCTTACAATAATAACTTTTCCTATTCCAACACAAGGAATGTTTATATTTAAGCTTTTTTTTTATTTTTTTTATTAAAAAAAATTTTTTTAACGTTTATTTATTTTTGAGACAGAGAGAGACAGAGCATGAATGGGGGAGGGGCAGAGAGAGAGGGAGACACAGAATCGGAAGCAGGCTCCAGGCTCTGAGCCATCAGCCCAGAGTCTTAAGCGGAGCTTGAACTCACGGACCGCGAGATCGTGACCTGAGCTGAAGTCGGACGCTTAACCGACTGAGCCACCCAGGTGCCCCAAGCTTTTTTTTAAATATCTCTCAGAAGAGTTTAAATTTTTCTGAAATGCTTATTTATATATTTCTTTCATGTTTCTTGTTAAGTTCCCTCCTTCCTTCCTTCCCTCCCTCCCTCCCTCCCTCCTTCCTTCCTTCCTTCCTTCCTTCCTTCCTTCCTTCCTTCCTTCCTTCCTTCCTTCCTTCTTTCCTTCCTTCCTTCCTTCCCCCCTTCCACCTCCTTCTCCTTTTACTTCTGTTATGGCAAATGGTGCCAATTCTCTGACTATATTTCTAATTATTTCTTGTTCGTATGGGAGAATGCTAAATTGTTTACCTTGTGAGCCTGGATCATGTAACTTCATCAGGAAGACTCATGAAAAATCTGATCTCCCTTCCTTCATCGCAGTTATATATAATTGACATTTGTTGGAAGGAGATAAACAGAGTCAAGAGAATTTCAGTCTTAGAAGAGAAGCCCCTGAGGTGAGAGTAGCCTGAGAGAGCAATTGGAGAGGGAACAAATGTGACCCAGAAAGGATCTCACTGAACAATGTGATTGGGATACCCCCCCAAAAGCAGGTTGATTAGGAATAGCACCAATCAGTAATTGTCAGATATGATCAAAGCTGTACAGGGCCACTTTAAAGTGTTAGATGTTTTCCTTAAATACAAAAACTTTTGTATTTAACCAAGAAATTAAAAAGTTACCCAAGATAAAATCAGTAAAATTAAAGCATTTTTCTTTTAAACAGAAAATTCAAGGAAACCAAATTATTAAAGGAAAACATGGTAACATTATAGAGCTTTTTGTTATGAAAAAATCCTATGTACATATGCCAATAAAATAGACAATGAATGTTTTGGAGACAATGTAAATGATACAACTGGTTTAAGAAAAAGCAGCAAGAGAATGAAAGCCATGCGAGTCATTTCTTTGAAAAACTAGCATAACCCCATACCTCTAACACTGGAGCAAATGAGTAAGACTTGGGGACCAGCTAGCCTGGCTGAGATGTTTCTTGCCAACACTTACTTAGTTCTTACTCATACCAGGGGAGTTTCTGAACATTTCACAAGTAATTCATGTCATTCTCCTAAGGGCCCTAGGAGGGAGGGGTTACTATTAACCTCCTTTTACACATCAGCAAATTGAAGAAGTTCAGAGGTTAAGGAACTTGTCTGCTCCCAAGGTCAACACAGGTGGCATGTGATGGAACTGAGAGGTGGCATGAAATAGTGTCCTCTAGTGCCAGCGTACCCAAGTTTACATCCTGTCTCACCAGTACTAGGTGTATGATCATCGGCACAGTTTTTTTTTTTTAATGCTTTTGTGCTTTAGTTCTCATATATGTAAGACCAAGAGATGAATATAATAATCATATAAAGAGTTTAGAACAGTATCTGAAACATAGCAAACACCCCTTATATAGAATCCTATTATTACTGCTATTATTATTAAAACAGGACAGGACAGAGAATACCTAAAAAGACATAATAACACATATGCAAACAAATGAATTTCCTGATACCTAAAATATCAGAAATTCCAGTAATTTATTTAGGTGCTCTAAAGTTTTTTTTTTTTTTCTTTTTCTTATAAATTGAATTTATTTTTAAATATTTTATGGTTTTTAAACAATATCTTATTTATTTTTGAGCGAATGCAAGCAGGGTCAGAGAGAGAGGAATAGCATATCTGAAGTGGGAGTGATGCCTACAGCAGTGAGCCCAATGTAGGGCTTGAACCCACGAACTGCGAGATCATGACCTGAGCCAAAGTTGGATGGTCAACCAACTGAGCCACCTAGAAGCCCCTATTTTTTTCACATATAGTGTTATATTAGTTTCAGATGTACAACATACTAATTCAGCAATCCCTTACAATACCCAGTACTCATGGCAACAAGGGCACTCCTTAATCCCCATCACATATTTCACTCACTACATCTGCACCCCCCACCCCCCAACACTGGTAACCATCAGTTTGTTATCTATAATTAAGTGTATGTTTCTTGATTTGTCTGTTACTCTTTTTCCCCAACTTTTGATCATTTGTTTAGTTTCTTAAATTTCACCTATGAATGAAATCATATGGTATCTGTCTTTCTCTGACTGACTTCTTTTGCCTAGCATTATACTCTCTAGCTCCATTCATGCTGTTGCAGATGGCAAGATTTCATTATTTTACATGGCTGAGTGCTATTCCACTGTGTGTGGGTATTATACATAATATGCCACATCATATAATTATGTGTGTATAATACCACATTATAATACCACATCATATATACATACTAAATCTTTATCCATTCATCATTTGATGGACGCGTGGCTGTTCCTTATCTTTGCTATTTTAGATAATGCTGCCAAAATTATCAGGGTTCTTGTATCTCTTTGAATTATCGTTTCTGTATTCTTTGGCTAAATACACAGTAGTGTGATTGCTGCAGTTGTATTTTTCACGTTCTGAGGAACCTACTATGTTTTCCACACTGACTGCACCAGTTTGCATTCCTATCAACAGTGCAAAAGTTCTTTTTCCATATCCTCATCAACACCTGTTGTTCATTGTGTTGCTGAGTTTAGCTATTCCAACAAGTGTGAGGTGGTATCTCATTGTCCTTTTGACTTGCAATTTCCTGATGGTAAGTGATGATAAACATGTTTTCACGTGTCTGTTGGCCATCTGCATGTCTTCATGGAGGAGTGTCTCTTCAGGTCTTCTGCCCATTATTTAATTGGCTAATTTCGTTTTACAGTATTGAGTTTTGTAAGTTCTTTATATAGTGGATACTAATCCGTTACTGGATATGTCATTTGCAAATATCTTGTCCCGTTGTGTAGGTTGCCGTTCATTTTTGTGGATTTTTTCCTTAGCTGTGCAGAAGCTTTTTATTTGGATGCAATCCCAATAGTTTATTTTTGCTTTTGTTTCCCTTGTCTCAGGAGATATACCTAGAAAACGTTTCTTTGGCTAATGTCAAACAATTACTGCCTGTGTTCTCTTCTAGGATTTTTATGGTATCAGGTTCAGCATTTATATCTCTAATCCATTTTGGATTTATTTTCATGTGTTTTGTAAGAAAGTGGTCCAGTTTCGTTCTTTTCCATATTTCTGTCCAGGTTTCCAACACCATTTGCTGAAGAGAATACCTTTTTCCATTTTATATGCTTTCTTCCTCTGTCAAAGATTAATAGACCAGATAGGTGTGGGTTTATTTCTAGGTATTCTATTCTGTTCCATTGGTCTACGTTCCAATTTGTCCCAGTACCATGCAGTTTTGATAACTACAGCTTTGTAGTATAACTTGATATCTTGAGTTTGTGATGCCTCCAGTGTTTGTCTGTCTGTCTGTCTGTCTGTCTGTCTGTCTGTCTGTCTGTCTGTTTGTTTGTTTAAGATTGCTTTGCTCTTCAGGTTCTTTGGTGGTCCCATATAAATTTTAGGACTGTTTGTTCTAGTTCTGTGAGAAATGCCGTTGGTGTTTTCATTGGGGTTACATTAAATATGTAGATCGCTTTGGTAACATAGACATTTTAACATTATTTGCCCTTTCAATCCATGAGCATGGAATTATCCATTTCTTTTGTTGACTTCAGTTTCTTTCAACCTTATTTAATAGGTTTCAGAGTATGGGTTATTCACCTCTTTGTATAAGTTTACCCCTAGATATCTTATTTTTTTGGCCCAATTATAAATGGATTGTTTTCTTAATTTGTCTTTCTGCGGCTTCATTATTAGTGTATAGAAATGCAACAGATTTCTTTATGTTGATTGTATCCTATGACTTTACTGAATTCGTTCTTCAGTTCTCACAGTTTTGTCCGTGGAATCTTTCAGGTTTTCTACAGTAGAGTATCATGTCCTCTATAAATCGAGAACATTTTTCTTCTTCTTTATTGATTCCATCGCCTTTTACTTCTTTTTGGTGTCTAATTGCTGTGGCTAGGAGTTCTAGTACTGTGCTGAATAAAAAAGTGGTGGGAGTGGATATCCTTGTCTTGTTCCTAAGCTTATGGGCAAAGCTTTCAGGTTTTCCCCATTAAAAAAGATTTTAGCTATGAGTTTTTCATAGACGGCCTTTATTATGTTGAGGTATTTTTCCTCTAAACCTAATTTGCGGAGGGTGTTTATCATGAATGGATGTTGTACTTCTTCAAATGCTTTTCCTGCAGCTATTGAAATGATAATGGGGTTCTTCTCCTTTATCTTATTGGTGTACTGTAACATGTCAATTGATTTGGGAATATTGGACTATACTTGTAAACTAGGAATAAATCTACCTCAATTGTGGTGAATACTTTTTTATAATGTATTATTAGAGTCAGTATGCAAGTATTTTCTTGAGGATATTTGCATCTATGTTCATTAAACATATGGGCTTGTAGTTCTTTTTCTTAGTGGAGTAGTATTCTGATTTTGATATAAAGTTAATGCTGGTCTCATAGAATGAAGTTGGAATTCCTTTGAGAAGAACAGGGAGTAACATTTCTTTAAGTTTATAGTAGAATTAATCTGGTCCTGGACTTTTGTTTCTTCAGAGCGTTTGGATTACTAATTCACATTTGAGATTCTATCTCACCGTCTCTGTGCCTCTCCTCTGTATTCTCCCTCTCTCTCTCTCTCTCGCTGTCTCTTTCTCTCTCTCTCTTTCAAAATAAATCACTTTTAAAAAGATAAGTTGAGACGTTTTAAAATCAAACACAATATCAGCAATTATGGCAATATTGTCAGATGGAATGAATTTGAGAAACTTTTAAATATTGACATCAAACTTGTCATCGAATTTTCAATAAATAAAAATTTAAGAGGTTTTTTTGCAAGATCGAATATCAAATCATATTTTGAAGGAGTTTTTTTAAAATCATATATTAAAGCATAACAAGTTTGAGAATGAATGTTGGAAATAAAATTGTAAACAAAACAAAATACCTAATTTTCTGATTAAACAATTTGATCACACACTCACACCCACAAGACTCCTGAAGGAGTCCTAGTACTGATGCCCTTGTGTGAACTTCGCTGTTTCTGAAATGACCTCAGGTTACGGATGGGTGGCCCAGATTGCAAGCCAACAGAGGGGAGGGTCGCGGGGAGGTGGGGCTCTTAAAGGCCACGAACACACCATCCTCTCTCCCGTGTGCCCTCTGCCCTCTCATCATCAGCCGTGATGAGTCGGGTGATGCTCTTCCTCTGTGTCCACAGGCTTAAGCCGTGTGTCCAACACGCCATGTGAGACTTGTGAGAAGACTCCCAACTGCAAACACCAGCAGGTGCTCAGGGAGGTCGCCTCGTCCCAGGCAGCCTGTGTTCCTTTGCCTGAGTGCCAGGACAAAGGGTGCCTCGGCCACATAGGGAACGATGGACTTGTGCAGCCTTAGCATTCTGTGCAGAGGTCACGGGCAGGCCTGGAGCTTAGAAAGGACTGGGATGAGCCTCACCTGCGAAGAGGTGAGTGCTGGGGTACTCCTTACAGAGCAGATGGCTGCTTGCCAGAGATGTCTGTGCTGGGGATGGGGCAAAAGCTCCACCGTGCTAGCAGTGCAGTAGACAAGAGTTCAGTCTTGTCCATCGCAGGCTCTTCTGTATCCCCAAGTAACACGGCCCCCAGCATAGCGTGCCTGAGACTGATATCCCCACACTAATCTTCCTGTCTCCCAAGGTGCCCAAGCCCCCCAGGAACGCACTGCACAGCTCTGCAGTACAAGAGCCTTCTCTGCAGTGGCTCTATTCCTGAGAAGCCTTGGCAGTCCCAATGCATGGAGGCTTCTTGCCCCTCTCAGTATGCAGACAACATGGTCAGCGGAGTGTCAGCACGCTGTGGAGTTGACGATCTGTACAACCAAGTCTTACCTCTTCCAGGGCGGAGGCTGTCGAACTCTCTAGAAGGGAAGACAGGTCTTACTCTGGCTGCTGTCTGCACATTGGCTGGAGAATCACGTCTTCTCAGCCGCTTGATGTGTAAACGTCGGGGTACCCTGGAAAACCTCCCTGTGCTGGCCCGTGTCTTTGGTGTGAACATCCAGAAAAAGTATGGCCCATGATTCTGCAGTGGGAATATGGCCTCAGTGGTCATGAGGCTGGGCCCTTTGGGGCATCTTTCTGCACAAGCAGGCCGTTACTTGATAGGTCTTTCCAAGCAGGAACACTTTACGGCACAGGTGAACACAGGGTCCCCCACATGTTAATATCTCCAGCCAATACCTCCTTAGGGGCCAGGGTGACGTTTGCGCCCGGCCTGTCCCAAAGACAAGGTACGGACAAAGTGTGGGTGTGGAATACACTCACGGCACCCAGAGCCAAACCCTCAAGTGTGGACACTTGAGGTCCGTGGGCAGAGGCCTCGGTGCTCTGTGTCCGAGGGATTACAGGCCTCATGCTGCACACCCGGCATCCCCGGGTGTCCTCCTGTATCCGCAGCTCTCCCCGGGGAGCCCTAGGACACAATGTGGACATTGTGGTCAGGATTCTGACCAGGCTCCACCCGCCCCGACCCAAACCGCAGTGGGCAGAACGTGGACCACTATGTGTGCGCTTTGGAGAGTATAAAGAGAAGGCTCTTGTACTGCACAGCGGTGCAGTGGGGATCCTGGGGGGCTTGGGCAGCTTGGGAGACAGGAATATTAGTGTCGGAATGTCAGTCTCAGGCACGCTGTGCTGGGGGCCGTGTTACTTGGGGATACAGAAGAGCCTGCGATGGACAAGACTGAACTCTTGTCTACTGCACTGCTAGCACGGTGGAGCTTTTGCCCCATCCCCAGCACAGACATCTCTGGCAAGCAGCCATCTGCTCTGTAAGGAGTACCCCAGCACTCACCTCTTCGCAGGTGAGGCTCATCCCAGTCCTTTCTAAGCTCCAGGCCTGCCCGTGACCTCTGCACAGAATGCTAAGGCTGCACAAGTCCATCGTTCCCTATGTGGCCGAGGCACCCTTTGTCCTGGCACTCAGGCAAAGGAACACAGGCTGCCTGGGACGAGGCGACCTCCCTGAGCACCTGCTGGTGTTTGCAGTTGGGAGTCTTCTCACAAGTCTCACATGGCGTGTTGGACACACGGCTTAAGCCTGTGGACACAGAGGAAGAGCATCACCCGACTCATCACGGCTGATGATGAGAGGGCAGAGGGCACACGGGAGAGAGGATGGTGTGTTCGTGGCCTTTAAGAGCCCCACCTCCCCGCGACCCTCCCCTCTGTTGGCTTGCAATCTGGGCCACCCATCCGTAACCTGAGGTCATTTCAGAAACAGCGAAGTTCACACAAGGGCATCAGTACTAGGACTCCTTCAGGAGTCTTGTGGGTGTGAGTGTGTGATCAAATTGTTTAATCAGAAAATTAGGTATTTTGTTTTGTTTACAATTTTATTTCCAACATTCATTCTCAAACTTGTTATGCTTTAATATATGATTTTAAAAAAACTCCTTCAAAATATGATTTGATATTCGATCTTGCAAAAAAACCTCTTAAATTTTTATTTATTGAAAATTCGATGACAAGTTTGATGTCAATATTTAAAAGTTTCTCAAATTCATTCCATCTGACAATATTGCCATAATTGCTGATATTGTGTTTGATTTTAAAACGTCTCAACTTATCTTTTTAAAAGTGATTTATTTTGAAAGAGAGAGAGAGAAAGAGACAGCGAGAGAGAGAGAGAGAGGGAGAATACAGAGGAGAGGCACAGAGACGGTGAGATAGAATCTCAAATGTGAATTAGTAATCCAAACGCTCTGAAGAAACAAAAGTCCAGGACCAGATTAATTCTACTATAAACTTAAAGAAATGTTACTCCCTGTTCTTCTCAAAGGAATTCCAACTTCATTCTATGAGACCAGCATTAACTTTATATCAAAATCAGAATACTACTCCACTAAGAAAAAGAACTACAAGCCCATATGTTTAATGAACATAGATGCAAATATCCTCAAGAAAATACTTGCATACTGACTCTAATAATACATTATAAAAAAGTATTCACCACAATTGAGGTAGATTTATTCCTAGTTTACAAGTATAGTCCAATATTCCCAAATCAATTGACATGTTACAGTACACCAATAAGATAAAGGAGAAGAACCCCATTATCATTTCAATAGCTGCAGGAAAAGCATTTGAAGAAGTACAACATCCATTCATGATAAACACCCTCCGCAAATTAGGTTTAGAGGAAAAATACCTCAACATAATAAAGGCCGTCTATGAAAAACTCATAGCTAAAATCTTTTTTAATGGGGAAAACCTGAAAGCTTTGCCCATAAGCTTAGGAACAAGACAAGGATATCCACTCCCACCACTTTTTTATTCAGCACAGTACTAGAACTCCTAGCCACAGCAATTAGACACCAAAAAGAAGTAAAAGGCGATGGAATCAATAAAGAAGAAGAAAAATGTTCTCGATTTATAGAGGACATGATACTCTACTGTAGAAAACCTGAAAGATTCCACGGACAAAACTGTGAGAACTGAAGAACGAATTCAGTAAAGTCATAGGATACAATCAACATAAAGAAATCTGTTGCATTTCTATACACTAATAATGAAGCCGCAGAAAGACAAATTAAGAAAACAATCCATTTATAATTGGGCCAAAAAAATAAGATATCTAGGGGTAAACTTATACAAAGAGGTGAATAACCCATACTCTGAAACCTATTAAATAAGGTTGAAAGAAACTGAAGTCAACAAAAGAAATGGATAATTCCATGCTCATGGATTGAAAGGGCAAATAATGTTAAAATGTCTATGTTACCAAAGCGATCTACATATTTAATGTAACCCCAATGAAAACACCAACGGCATTTCTCACAGAACTAGAACAAACAGTCCTAAAATTTATATGGGACCACCAAAGAACCTGAAGAGCAAAGCAATCTTAAACAAACAAACAGACAGACAGACAGACAGACAGACAGACAGACAGACAAACACTGGAGGCATCACAAACTCAAGATATCAAGTTATACTACAAAGCTGTAGTTATCAAAACTGCATGGTACTGGGACAAATTGGAACGTAGACCAATGGAACAGAATAGAATACCTAGAAATAAACCCACACCTATCTGGTCTATTAATCTTTGACAGAGGAAGAAAGCATATAAAATGGAAAAAGGTATTCTCTTCAGCAAATGGTGTTGGAAACCTGGACAGAAATATGGAAAAGAACGAAACTGGACCACTTTCTTACAAAACACATGAAAATAAATCCAAAATGGATTAGAGATATAAATGCTGAACCTGATACCATAAAAATCCTAGAAGAGAACACAGGCAGTAATTGTTTGACATTAGCCAAAGAAACGTTTTCTAGGTATATCTCCTGAGACAAGGGAAACAAAAGCAAAAATAAACTATTGGGATTGCATCCAAATAAAAAGCTTCTGCACAGCTAAGGAAAAAATCCACAAAAATGAACGGCAACCTACACAACGGGACAAGATATTTGCAAATGACATATCCAGTAACGGATTAGTATCCACTATATAAAGAACTTACAAAACTCAATACTGTAAAACGAAATTAGCCAATTAAATAATGGGCAGAAGACCTGAAGAGACACTCCTCCATGAAGACATGCAGATGGCCAACAGACACGTGAAAACATGTTTATCATCACTTACCATCAGGAAATTGCAAGTCAAAAGGACAATGAGATACCACCTCACACTTGTTGGAATAGCTAAACTCAGCAACACAATGAACAACAGGTGTTGATGAGGATATGGAAAAAGAACTTTTGCACTGTTGATAGGAATGCAAACTGGTGCAGTCAGTGTGGAAAACATAGTAGGTTCCTCAGAACGTGAAAAATACAACTGCAGCAATCACACTACTGTGTATTTAGCCAAAGAATACAGAAACGATAATTCAAAGAGATACAAGAACCCTGATAATTTTGGCAGCATTATCTAAAATAGCAAAGATAAGGAACAGCCACGCGTCCATCAAATGATGAATGGATAAAGATTTAGTATGTATATATGATGTGGTATTATAATGTGGTATTATACACACATAATTATATGATGTGGCATATTATGTATAATACCCACACACAGTGGAATAGCACTCAGCCATGTAAAATAATGAAATCTTGCCATCTGCAACAGCATGAATGGAGCTAGAGAGTATAATGCTAGGCAAAAGAAGTCAGTCAGAGAAAGACAGATACCATATGATTTCATTCATAGGTGAAATTTAAGAAACTAAACAAATGATCAAAAGTTGGGGAAAAAGAGTAACAGACAAATCAAGAAACATACACTTAATTATAGATAACAAACTGATGGTTACCAGTGTTGGGGGGTGGGGGGTGCAGATGTAGTGAGTGAAATATGTGATGGGGATTAAGGAGTGCCCTTGTTGCCATGAGTACTGGGTATTGTAAGGGATTGCTGAATTAGTATGTTGTACATCTGAAACTAATATAACACTATATGTGAAAAAAATAGGGGCTTCTAGGTGGCTCAGTTGGTTGACCATCCAACTTTGGCTCAGGTCATGATCTCGCAGTTCGTGGGTTCAAGCCCTACATTGGGCTCACTGCTGTAGGCATCACTCCCACTTCAGATATGCTATTCCTCTCTCTCTGACCCTGCTTGCATTCGCTCAAAAATAAATAAGATATTGTTTAAAAACCATAAAATATTTAAAAATAAATTCAATTTATAAGAAAAAGAAAAAAAAAAAAAACTTTAGAGCACCTAAATAAATTACTGGAATTTCTGATATTTTAGGTATCAGGAAATTCATTTGTTTGCATATGTGTTATTATGTCTTTTTAGGTATTCTCTGTCCTGTCCTGTTTTAATAATAATAGCAGTAATAATAGGATTCTATATAAGGGGTGTTTGCTATGTTTCAGATACTGTTCTAAACTCTTTATATGATTATTATATTCATCTCTTGGTCTTACATATATGAGAACTAAAGCACAAAAGCATTAAAAAAAAAAACTGTGCCGATGATCATACACCTAGTACTGGTGAGACAGGATGTAAACTTGGGTACGCTGGCACTAGAGGACACTATTTCATGCCACCTCTCAGTTCCATCACATGCCACCTGTGTTGACCTTGGGAGCAGACAAGTTCCTTAACCTCTGAACTTCTTCAATTTGCTGATGTGTAAAAGGAGGTTAATAGTAACCCCTCCCTCCTAGGGCCCTTAGGAGAATGACATGAATTACTTGTGAAATGTTCAGAAACTCCCCTGGTATGAGTAAGAACTAAGTAAGTGTTGGCAAGAAACATCTCAGCCAGGCTAGCTGGTCCCCAAGTCTTACTCATTTGCTCCAGTGTTAGAGGTATGGGGTTATGCTAGTTTTTCAAAGAAATGACTCGCATGGCTTTCATTCTCTTGCTGCTTTTTCTTAAACCAGTTGTATCATTTACATTGTCTCCAAAACATTCATTGTCTATTTTATTGGCATATGTACATAGGATTTTTTCATAACAAAAAGCTCTATAATGTTACCATGTTTTCCTTTAATAATTTGGTTTCCTTGAATTTTCTGTTTAAAAGAAAAATGCTTTAATTTTACTGATTTTATCTTGGGTAACTTTTTAATTTCTTGGTTAAATACAAAAGTTTTTGTATTTAAGGAAAACATCTAACACTTTAAAGTGGCCCTGTACAGCTTTGATCATATCTGACAATTACTGATTGGTGCTATTCCTAATCAACCTGCTTTTGGGGGGGTATCCCAATCACATTGTTCAGTGAGATCCTTTCTGGGTCACATTTGTTCCCTCTCCAATTGCTCTCTCAGGCTACTCTCACCTCAGGGGCTTCTCTTCTAAGACTGAAATTCTCTTGACTCTGTTTATCTCCTTCCAACAAATGTCAATTATATATAACTGCGATGAAGGAAGGGAGATCAGATTTTTCATGAGTCTTCCTGATGAAGTTACATGATCCAGGCTCACAAGGTAAACAATTTAGCATTCTCCCATACGAACAAGAAATAATTAGAAATATAGTCAGAGAATTGGCACCATTTGCCATAACAGAAGTAAAAGGAGAAGGAGGTGGAAGGGGGGAAGGAAGGAAGGAAGGAAAGAAGGAAGGAAGGAAGGAAGGAAGGAAGGAAGGAAGGAAGGAAGG
Source organism: Panthera onca (assembly GCF_046562875.1). Classification (NCBI taxonomy): domain Eukaryota; kingdom Metazoa; phylum Chordata; class Mammalia; order Carnivora; family Felidae; genus Panthera; species Panthera onca. Next base: position 7,232,228 of record NC_138358.1, on the reverse strand, counting down.
AAGGAAGGAAGGAAGGAAGGAGGGAGGGAGGGAGGGAGGGAAGGAAGGAAGGAGGGAACTTAACAAGAAACATGAAAGAAATATATAAATAAGCATTTCAGAAAAATTTAAACTCTTCTGAGAGATATTTAAAAAAAAGCTTGGGGCACCTGGGTGGCTCAGTCGGTTAAGCGTCCGACTTCAGCTCAGGTCACGATCTCGCGGTCCGTGAGTTCAAGCTCCGCTTAAGACTCTGGGCTGATGGCTCAGAGCCTGGAGCCTGCTTCCGATTCTGTGTCTCCCTCTCTCTCTGCCCCTCCCCCATTCATGCTCTGTCTCTCTCTGTCTCAAAAATAAATAAACGTTAAAAAAAATTTTTTTAATAAAAAAAATAAAAAAAAAGCTTAAATATAAACATTCCTTGTGTTGGAATAGGAAAAGTTATTATTGTAAGAATGCCAACCATCTCTAAATTACTATGTAAATTTGTTGCAAGCCCAATAAAATATGGATTTTTAAAATCAGATCAGCTGGTTCTAAGATTTTTGTATAAATATCAAAATTCAAGCTGATCTAGAAAACATGTTCTGAAAAGGAAGCATATGAATTAGTCGAGTTCTACCAGATGATAAATTATGTTATAAAGCAAATGTGGCTAAGCTCAATAAATGAATCCTCATAGAGAATACAGAACTAGGTTCAAAGCATATGCAAATTTAGTGTATAACTAAGTGAACCTTTCAAAACAAATGCATTGTTCGAATAATAGTACCAATGATACTATTCATGAAGTTTCAGTACTTTTCTTATACATGTCTTAATTTGTATAATGTCATATTATTATATGTTATAATATTGTTACCAATGTTATATGTTTTCTTATAAAAATGTATCTATAAAATCCTAGGAGAAAAGAAGAAAGTTATTTTTCTATTCTCTATGGGGATAAGCCTTCTTAATATTTACTGAGCGTTTGTTGCTAAGAAATTTTAAGCACTTACGTATTTATTTATTTACTTATTTAATTTCCACACTGTGATAATGCCCGTTTCACAAAAGAGAAAGCAAAGAACAAAAAAGGTAAGGGGACTTTATTTGTTTCCCTATAGCTCAAGATGGAAGTACATAGTCAGATAGTTTTACTCTAGAGCGTGTGTTCTCAACCGTGATGATCACAACTGACAAACACCAGAGAGAGCAGAAACAATGGTGGAGCCCAGTGGAAGGCCCTGGGCTCAATCCCTCCTTGGCCTTAAAACTTAGGCAGTATCTGCCTGCACTTGTCCACAGATGGGCCATTGGTAGCATAGGCATAAAAATGTCTTGGCATCATTACTTAACCTGTAAACAAGTGGCAGTATGGTCCTGGTTGCAGAGAAAGAAATTTTGCCTACTACCAGGAAGCGATGTGTGAGAGGCAGTCTTACAAACTGTAAATTAGTTAGGCTGTACCTGGCAGCACCTTAACCTGGAAATACAAAATTCCATTATAAACAACCGATGCGTTTCCCCCCAAGAGTTAAAAAACAAAACAAAACAAAACAAAACAAAACAAAACAAAAAAAGCCCAGGAGGCAAGCTTACCCCATACCTGCAAGGAGGATGGCTTCCCACGTGCTTTATTTAAGAAGTATCTATTATGTGGATCAAAGGAAACTATAACTTTCTTAGGATTTATGTGTCAAAGCGTTCATTTTTGCCGACGCTCCAACACAGTCATCTGCAGAATCACTTTAAATCTCATCTCACTGCCTCCCCCAGTTTTATTACAAATGGAGAAGATATTTTTTTTATGTAAGTCAATCTATGAAGTCCTAGGAGAAAACATGGGGGAATTATTCTTATAATACAGAATGACAATGATCGTTCTAAAATAGGGGTGGATATTAAGCTCAGATGTAACGATAGTAGAGAAGGATCATTTTTATTATATTGAATATATATATATATATATATATATATATATATATATATATATATATATATATATATATATATATATATTTTAATTTTGTAAAGACAAAATAAAGCCAAAAAAAAAAAAAAAAAAAAGGAAAAAGAAAAAATAAAGTGAGGTGCCTGGGTGGCTTGGTAGGTTAAGCGTCCAAATTCGACTCAGGTCACGATCTCATGGTTTGTGGGTTTGAGCCCTGCATCTAGCTCTTTGCTGACAGCTCAGAGTCTGGAGGCTGTTTCAGATTCTGTGTCTCCCCATCTCTCTTCTCCTTCCCTGCTCGCACTCTCTCTCTCTCTCAAAAAGTAAATAAACATTAAATTTAAAAAAAATTAAAAAAAAGAAAATAAAGGCAAATGAAAATTAGTGGAAATATTTGCACCACCAATAGAAACACAGAAGACAAATTCCCATAATGCTTGTATTGCTTTTTTTTAAGCCACACTGTAAAACAAAACAAAAATCCAATAGAAGGAATAGAGGAAAGAAAAAGGAAGTTCACCAGAAAACAAGCATAAATGACTTTTACAAAATGTCTAGATGTACAACCACAATTTTAGAAAGCAATTGCAAATAAAAATGAAATACTACTACTCATCTATTGGACACAAACTTTGGTAATGCACACTATAGATAAGGGAAGAGGAAAAAGGCATTTCAGAAATGCAATTGGCTAACTGGTACGTCTTGTTTGGAAGACAGTTAAACATGATAATGGTAAAAATAACAGTAATAACATTCATTGAGTGTTTGGCATGTTGGACAGACACTGACCTCTTTCACATATTTTAATTTAATTATTCCTCATAACAACCAAATGAAGTGCTTTATATTACTACCCCTCTGAGAAATCAGAGGCACAAGAAGATTAAGTCATGTGTTGTGAATGGAGTAGCTGAATTCAAAGTCAGTATTAAAAATTCAGTTCAAAATACCAAACTTGACAAAACCCATAAAAATTCAAACTATTTATACCTGTTATCTATATACCTTCATGAGGGTTAGGTTTTTCCCTACAACACAGAACAAGGAAGAACTATGATTTCAATAGGGTACAAGTGGATTTCTCTCCCAAATAAGTGAAATTTGGAGGTATACAGCTCAAGTCTGATTGGGCAGCTATATTCTATGAAGTGCAAAGAAATCTAGTTCCTACCAGCTCTTGCTGGAAGAATCTCAGTTCACTTTCCATCCAAATGGTTTGGCCCTGGAGTTCAGGATCCAAGGCAGCATGTGAATGACATCAAAGAAAAAATAAAGGTCACAAGGCACACAGCTGTCTCAACTTTCTCAGAAAAGCTGCCACATGACACTTCCTCTTATATTGCTTTGGCTGCAAGGGAAGCTGGAGTATGTAGTCCTAATTCCGAGTGCCCGTAGGCACAGCTAAGCGCTGGTAATAACCAGCAAAGGAAGGAGGTGGAGGAATGGATGTGGAAGAGGTTCTTTCTGTCCTACTGATACCACAATTCCAGTTCTAGGAAATTTCCCAAGATTTTTACATTACAAATCATCCTTGATTTGGGATGGAGTCACTTCTAGATAAAACCATTGTGAGTTGAAATTATGCTAAGTCAAAAATGCATTTAACACACATAATGTGCTGAATATCATAGTTTAGTCTAGCCTCTATTATGTGTGTTCAGAATAGTTGCATTAGCTGAAACTATGAGACATCATCTAACACACAGCCTATGTTACATTAAAGTTTAACTGTCTCATGTATTTCAGTGAATACTGTGTTGAAAGCATAAACACAACGGTTGTGTGAGTACAGAATGGCTGTAAGCATATAGATTGTTCACCACCATGATCATGTGGTGGACTGGGAGCTGTGGCTGGTTGCTCTGCCAGGCATCACAGGAGAGGGTCGTATCGCGTCTCATTAGCAGTGGGAGAGGTCAAAAATTTAAACTTGAAGTACATTTTATCTTTTAAAACGTTTAATGTTTATTCAAGTTTTGGAGACAAAGAGAGACAGAAAGAGTGCGAGCAGGGGAGGGGCAGAGAGACAGAGAGAGACACAGAATCTCAAGTCAGCCCCAGGATGCAAGTTGTCAGCATAGCCTGAGGCAGGCTTGAACTCATGAACCGTGAGATCTTGACATGAACTAAAGTCAGATGCTTACACCACTGAGCCAGCCAGGTGCTCTTCAAAGTACAATTTGTAAACAATGCTATCATTTTCACACCCTTGTGAAGTCCAATAACTATAAGTCAAACAATATTAAGCCAGGGACTGCTAATCCTCCATTCATCCTTGCAGATATATTTTTGATCATCCTATGCCTGCCAGTAAGCTGACCTCCATGGACTGCATCGTTTAGGCTTTCTTGTCCTCTGGCTTCCATCCATAGTTGGCAGGTATACTAATAGGTAGCCAGAGAGCAATAGAAAAGCAGTCATTATATGTACTGTGAACTCTGGAATTTTGGCAGTGGCTTATTCCTCAGTCTATGGCAACATCTCCTGTTAGGTGGCTTCTCTCCCAGCTGTGGGCTCATTGGCTTCTAGTAACACTTGTCCTTTCCGTGTCCCTTGGTGCCTGGGAGAGGTGAAGTCTTCTCTTGCTAGTCCCCAAGAACTCGACCACTTAGTTTTGAGCCCGTTTATCTCGCCAGCACCTGTGTTCACAGTTCCTCCATTAAACTCTTTCCAGGTAAGATTTTAGAGGCACCACCCACACTCTGCTGGACTCTGGCAGGCAAACATATGTACAAGGACTTTCACTGCAGCGTATATAGTCTATAGTCGTAGACTAGAAACAAATTAAATACACATAAACAGGGGACAGATTAAATACCTCCAATGCAGCCAGGGTAGGAATACCATGAAGTATATTTAAAAAATAATGTCCCATTGGACCAGACACTTTAATTTTTAAGAGGGCAAATGGCATGTCATACCTTTTAACAATCACAAAAATCATGTATCTATAAAATGGAGAGCTGTAGATAATATCTTGGTACCAGCTATATATACATATTTTTTTTTCATGTGAGGTAGGCATATACCATAATATGCATATTATATACTTTGAGATTCTGGAAAAAAAAAAACCTACAAACTGTTAAAGGTGGTCTTCTTCTGGGGAAGGATAATGGAGGCCTAGAGAAGACATAGATTTACTTTCATTGAATAACTTTTTTTGCTACTATATGAATTTTTACCATGTGTATATTACCTTTAAAAAGCTCGTTAAAGAAAAAAAAAAAGTTTTCCTTAGGATACGTATAGGGAAGTTTATGAATATGACAATAACATTCCTCTGATATTTCAATATTGCAATTTGGATCCCAACTTCCTCCCCTCCCTACTCTGCCCACCCTTTATCCTCTCCCTCCATACAGGGTCACTAAACCCTCTTTTCTCATACAGGACAGCACTTCCGGGACTACTGTGGTCCTTACTGCGTGTTCCCCGTGTTGTCACGGCTCTCACTGCACTTGAGTTTCACCATGATCCAGAATCTTCTTACATCTTATAGTTCTTATAGCTAAGCTTTCAAGGCTTGGCCTCTTAGGAAATTAAATTACCTTTAATATTTCTTCAAAAAAATCTTAGTCTCTCAGCTTACAACTCTTAGAATATGGTAAATTCTCCCATGATTGGTTAAAGGACCCTCCAGTTGAATTCAAATGCTCTAGTGTTACTCTGGGTTGAATTCCTAGGAACGAAAGTCTTTATTGAGCCCTTTGTCTTCAGACCCATTCCTTCCTTTATTTGTCAATTGAGCATCAATTTATTGAGTGTCTACTTTATTCCCAAACTGTAGGAGGTGCTAGAAATTAATGAATGGATAGTCCCGGTCCTCAGAAATATTAAGTCCTATGTTGGAGACATGAAAGTGTAAGAGGTGTTGGGGCACCTGGGTGGCTCAGTTGCTTAAGTGGCCGATTTCAGCTTGGGCCATTATCTCACAGCTTGTGAGTTCAAGATCCATGTGGCACTCTGTGCTGACAGCTCAGACCTGGAGGCTGCTTGGGATTCTGCATGTCCTTGTCTCTCTGACTCTCACCCACTGATGATCTGTCTCTCTCTCCTCCAAAAATAATAAATAAATAAATAAATAAATAAATAAATAAATAAATAAATAAACAAACAAACAAACAAACAAATATTAGGAAAAAAATTAAGTGTAAGAGGTGTCAATTGAAGTGTGTGTAGAGATTAGAGTCGGGGCATATAAAGAGAGTGTTGGATCAGGATAAGTAACTAGAGCAACTTTCTAAGAGTATGAGTGACGGTGGGTAGTAATACAAGGTGAGTAGGGGTGCCCTAGGAAGACTCGTGAAAGGGACGTCATGTAAAGCATTAGAAACAATGTAACTTGAAGCAGGAAAGCAGGACACTTGAAGTAATGTATGACTGTTGATAGAAGATAAAATGGTGAGTTAAGCTGTCAGAGGTCATCGGTGTCACCATCACCCTGGAAAGAATCAAAAGGGAAGGGGAAAGGGATGAATTAAGAGTGTCTACTACATCAGCAGACACATTAAAGATGCTCAACATCACTAATCAGAGAAACCTGAATCAAAACCACAATGACACACCAATTCACACCTGACAGAATGCCTAGTATCAGCAAGGCAAGAAATAACAAGTATTGGTGAGAAGGTAAGAGAAAAAGCAACACCAATGCACCCTTGGTGGGGATGTAAATAGGTGCAGCCACTCTAGGGAACAGAATGCAGGTTCCTCAAGAAATTAAATCAGAAATTCTACATCATCCAATAATTCCACTACTGGGTATTTACCCAAAGAAAAGGGAAACCCCAATTTGAAAAGATGCATGCACCTCTGTGTTTATTAAAGCATTATTGATGATAGCCCAGCTATGGAAGCAGCCCCAGTGCCTGTCAACAGATGAATACATAAAGAAATGTAGTGTCCATAGAATGGAATATAATTTCATTGTAAAAAAAAGGAATAAAACGTTGCCATTTGCAACAACATGTGTGAACCTAGAGGGTATTATGCTACGTGGGATTATCCCGATAAAAGGAAATACCATATAATTTCACTTTTATGTAGAAGCTAAAACACAAAACAAAGAAAGAAACAGACAGATTCTTCAATACAGAGAACAAACTTGTGGTTCCAAGAAGAGAAGTGGGTGGGGTGTGTAAGATAGGGAAAGGCGACTAAGAGTTACAAACTTCCTGTCATAAAGTACATAACTTACAGAGATGAAAAGTACAGCACAGGAAATATAGTTGATATTATAACAACATGATATGGTGAAAAATGGTGATTACACTTACCATGGTGAGCACTGAATAATGTGTAGAATTATCAAATCACTATTTTACACACCTGAAACTAAAATAACACTGTATGTAATCTATACTTCAATAATAGAATTTTAAAAACGAAAAAAAAAGAGCATCTATTACCCTTGTTATCTGGGAAATTAAAAAAAAAAGAGAATAGGTTAGATATTTGATAGTTATTTTAGCCTGCATTAAAATATGTACCAATTAAGATGCTGCATCAAAACATACCCATGGTGATGGGGAAGACTTCTAGGTATAAAACAACAGGGCATATTAAGGAATTTGCTGATAGTTGATCATGCGGGAGTCTAAGGGCATGAGCAATTGGCCCAGGACCAGTAAGGATGCAAAGGTGGGGGCAGGGTGTGGATGGGAAAGGTGTTTTCTATCATGCTGGAGTGTGGGGGAACCACAGCTTGGAAGGCAGTGATGTAATAACTTTTGCATGTTCCAAAGTCCACTCTAAGGGGAGTAGAGATATGAGCTCCATCATGAAGCTCCACTGATGCCAAGCAAAGATACAGAAGGGTGCGGCATAGAGGAAATGTGGTTGCCATAGTATCCACAGAAGTGAGTTACTAATTGAATCATACTGGTGAGGGAAGGAGAGGAATTACACTAGGATAAAGAATAAAAAATGCAGAAGGAAATTGTGGGAAAATGTGATCGTTTGAGGTTCTTTGTGAGATGACCTCTTTACAAAGTGTAGGACCCAGTCAAGAATCGGAATGACTCAATTTCCTATTTTTACTTATACCCCCTCCCTATATTCAGTGTGATTTTTCTCTACTGTGTAATGCCTGAACCTCTTGTGTCCTTCCTACTCCAACCTTGCCTAATTAATACCTACTCACTCTTTAAGGATTAGTTCAAGATAGCACGCCACCTGAAAAGTCCCTTGCAACACTTCATCTCCTTCCCCTGAAGGCTGAGTTACATGGATTTTCCCTTCACACTCTCCTAATGCTCCATGCATCTTGGGATCATTACACCATAATATCTGTCTCCCCTACATGATTGTAAGCTCCTTGTGATTGTAAGCGCCTTGTGAGTAGGGTCTGCCTCCTCATCTCTAATGTCCCAAGCATATAGCACAGTGCTTCGTAGGACTCAGTTGGCTCTCAGTGACTGCCGAATGAATTAATGAATGTAGAGTGGGAATAGGAACATTTTGTCTCTCATACTGGGGTGGGGGTTGAACGTTGTGTTGAAAGGTGTGATTATGAGGTCTGAGTGAGAGTTTGAAGGTGTCTACAATCTAAGTTCTATCTATGAAATAAGAGTCATTTCCCAGGGAAAGGTGAAAAAGATAGGTTGAGGGAAATGATGGAGGTATGGAATAGCTGCTGTGTGGAGAAGACCACTTAAGATTGGCAAGAAGCTCTGGGGGTAGGTTGCCATCAGCAACCATAAAATCATAGTGAGTGACCCTAGTGACTGTGAGTCCCTGTAACAGTTCACTGGGCTGAGTGAGACAGAGGATGGGCTGACAGAGTGGAGGACTCATCCAAGCTTCAAGGCCACCTAAGCCGATGCAGCAGAGGACTAGGAGGTTCCAACACAAAGTGACATACTGAGGTGTATACACTGCATTAGGAAGGGAAGTGGAGCCACAAGGGATGATATACAGGGAAATGAGAGGGAGGAAGTAGGGACCACAAGTCTCTATCAGGCTGAAGAAGAGAAGTTGTGAAGTCAAGTAGTGAGACACCTGGTTAGGGGAGGTTATCTTCTGAGATATTGGCACGTTAAGTTTGACATTCTAGCAGGAGACATCTGGATGATCATAGAGCTCAGAGTACCATCACGGAAGTTAGCTACTGGAGGAAACTGACTCTTAAGGTTGTGGGAGCCAGAGAATTTAAAGAACACTGAAGCTACATTGCTAGAGCAATTTTACCAGGATTCTGAAATTGCCCACAACAGACGCGGGAGCAACATGAGGAGAAAGAAGAGTAGGAAAGGATTCCAGAAATGTCCATGAAAAAAAGGGTGGCGCTCTGGGATTGAATAGATGGACTAAGGAGGTGAAGGCAGGAATTTCAGGGGAGTAGAAAGACCATGGCCTGGAGGTGGTAACAAGGGGCCTGTAGATCACTATCCAGCCTCTCCCTTAACCCTGAAGGAACTTTCTCTCTGCTGGAGCAATGTCTCCAACCTCTACAACCTAGACAGCATTTATCTTTGTTCCTCATTCTGGCATCTTGATTCTGCTTGCTGAGACGTCTCTTAAATGGAGTCCCCTGTCTGATTCTTTTTTTTTTTTTCTCATGGGCATTACTACACGTCCAAGAATGTTATGACATCGAAACGAATATGGCCTGTTTTCCATTCCTTCATGTGACCAATAGGACCAACTCAACTGGACGTAGACTGAGTTTCACTCCAAATGATGATGGACTCAACATGCTACTTTGCCCAAGAAATATACTTGTATCTCAGAAGATCCTGCCAGAAGTTACAGTGATATCCAACCCACCCAACAGAGCTGGCAATTAAGGCAGCCTGCTAAGAACACATCAAAATGCAATCATGTTTTCTGGTGTTGCATCTTTTAGCATGTAGACAGGTAGTCCAAAGCCAAAGAAGTAAAATATTTTAAGTTAGGGAATGAAAGGAAGGTAAACTGCCATAAAGGTATTTTAAACTGTTGGGGAAAAGGAGTAGAATATGAGTGTCATAAACTCACAATCATTCATACAGGACATCATACACATGTTCCAGGAATTTTAAGATAAGTAACATGTGGTTCATATAGTAGAGACAGCTCCACTATTGCCACTCTCTTGATGATCTGCCAATACGTGGTCACCATGAAAGCTGCCTGACACCTACTAAAAAACCCAATGAATAACAGTTGATAACAGAGCGCCCATGAAATACCATGGTAGACATGTGTGGGCAGAGGTTATGAAGCCCAGAACATGGTCCCTGCCCTTAAGAAACCTGAAACTTAAGGGAAAGTGAAGTGAAACCAGTAAGAGTTATAACCTGTGTTAAAATAACTGGCTGACTTCTAGTCAGCATCAAGAATCAGATATGTGATTTCTGTGCAACTGTGAACATTGCCTCTGTGTTAGAAAGTTCTCTTGAGTTGTATAATGTTGCGAAAAACTGGCCTTTTCTGAGCCTGAGCAATTCCCACACTGGTGCATTGTGACACAAGCCTGTCAGATCAGTGGGCTCCTTGTATGCTGCTTCCTGCAGAATGAGCTGGCCGTTTTCTGTCTTCCACACCACCTGGCTTAGCAAATTGGATCATATTAGGACTATTGTCTCAGAGACAATAAGAGGCATCTGTAACTGAAAGAGACCAGGATGATATCTTCCAAAGAGACTTTAAAGAGTAGAAAGGTCAACAAGACGAGTATAACTATAATCATTTTTTTAAACCCATCCTTCTCTTCCTCTGTTATACATGCTATCCTTTAGTAAAATATATAAAATCAACACATTTCTTTAATCTTGGCACAGAGTGTTGTGAGAAAGAGTATCTTACATTATGCAGCACATTTTTATGTACAAAATCCTTCTGCATATATGAACTCTTTTGGTCCTCAACGCAAACACTATAGAAGTAAGAATTGTTGACACAATTTACAGAAGTCCATTTGGGGTTTCGGCTCCATTCACTCCACCACTACAGGTGAGTAAACAGTTACCTTTCCCACTCTCATGAGCAGGAGTTCCCCTCCTTATAGATCAGACAAGTCTTGTTCTAAATGTCACCACTCTTTCTAGGCTCTGCCCTTCCTACCTGCCAATCCCTTCTGCTAATTCTCTCCATGCAATTCAATTCAATTCAATTCAATTCAATACATTCAATTCAATACATTCGATTCAATTCAACTCAATTCAATTCAACTCAATTCAATTCAATTCAATTGGCAATTAACAAAGGCTAACCACAAGTCAAACTGTATACTAGGAAGTGCAATGACCAAATTGACACCCTCAAGGAGTGGCCAAATTATCTAGGGAGACAGGGACGCAAATTATTACAATATGGCAAAAATTACAGTACAGGGTACTGCACATGGTACCACAAGAGTTCCAAGAAGGGACTAATTCACTCTGCCTGGTGGGATTAAGTAAGTAATGGTTGAGGCAAATTTGAAATATGAGTGATTAGGGTAGAGAGGGCTTCTCAGGCAGATGCAAACTTACCTATGCAAAGGTAAAGAAGTGGGGAACCGCAGGGAGTTCAATCTACTTCCTACGCATAGCAACATCCAATGTAATTGGAGAAAAGCAGCACAAAAGTTACTTGATGGCCACTGACCAAAGTGAGGTCAGAAGGCTACTTACTCACACCCCTAGACCTCTATTTCACAACTTCCTTCTCTGCAAACTTCTAACTGTTCCCAACCCTTCTTCACTCTGGTCTTATAACTTTGCCTATTACCGCACTGAGAAAACCAGGTCAGTGAAAAGAGAATTTGCAAAATCACCTATCGCATCTACCATTCCATCTACACCTATTCCCTTGTGCTCTGCTCTCACCAACATTAATATGAAGGATCTGTTCATTCCTCTCCGCGCCAATTATCTTTTGGACACTAGACTGAAGTCACTCTCGCCCTGTTAAGAACATTTCTGTCAGCAGTTCTCCCCCACTCTGCCATATCATCATTTCCATCAGCAATATGGAAATTACAAAAATGCTTTTATTTCTCAAATTTTAGAAAGAAAAACCAAAGCCCTCTCTTGACCCTGCTCCCTTCCCTTCCCACTGCTGCCTCATTTTTCTCCCACATTTTGTCACAATGCTCCTTGAAAGAATTGCCTTCCTCCCTGTCTACAGTCATTCTCCTCCAATTCTCTGTTGAATCCACTCCAATTCGGCTTTTTCCCGGTGCTACAGAAACGGTTCTCATCACAGGTCAATGACATCCACTTTGCAAAACACAGTGATTATTTATATTTTAGTAATTTTTAAAGTGTATGCATTCATTTTGAAAGAAAGGGAGAGTGAGCAGGGGAGGTTATGAGACAGATGGAGGCATAGAGAGAATCCTAAGCAGACTCCACACTGTCAGCATGGAGCCCCACCTGGGGCTTGGACCCACAAACCATAAGATCATGACCTGAGGTGAAACCAAGAGTCAGACACTTAACCAAGTGACCCCCCCATGTGACCCTGATGATCATTTATTTGACCTCATCCTATTTGACTTGCCATCAGCACTTGACCAATTTGATACCTCCTTCCTTGAAACACATTCCTTACCAGGCCTCCTGGACTCGAGACCCTCCTCACATCTCGCCTACTCCTTCAGTGGCCACTGTGTCTAGTTTCCTTCGCTAGTTTTTCCACATCTTGCAGTACTTTAAGAGTTAGAGACCCCAGAGCTCAGTCCTTGCATGTCTTCTCTCTCATCCATTCTCACTCCCTAGCTGATCTCATGTGATCTCATACTAAGTAATCCAGACTAGAGTCCACACCAAACTTCTTAGTTTAAACTCCAGATGCCTATATCTAACTGCATTCACAAAAATGCAGCTTGGATGTCTGATAAGCATCTCAAACTCACAATGTTAAAAAAAGCAAGTCCTGATGTTTCCCCTAAAACCCATGATCTCTAACAGACAACTTAAAACTACCACCAACCTGTGGTCCAGCCCAAAACAAACAAACAAAAAACAAAAACAAAAACAAAAACAAAAACAAAAACAAAAACAAACTTGGTATCATCTTTTATATCTGTTTTTCTCATACCTTATATTCAAACCAAAAGCAATCCTACTTGATCCACATTTATAATATACACACGATCATAATTTTCTCACTATGTGCCCTTCTTGCATCCTTATTCAAGCTACAGTTATTTCAAGATTACTATGGTAACCTCCTTATTGTGTTGTTGTTGTTGTTGTTGCTTGTATGCTTGCTTCCCACTCCATCCTGCTCCCCAGACAGTAGTCAGAGTGATTTGTTTAACATATAAATTAGGGTCACCTGGGTAGCTCAGGTGGTTAGCCATCTGACTGTTGATTTTGGCTCAGGTCATGATCCAGAAATCATGAGCTCATGGGGTCAGAACGTGCATTAGGATCTGTGCTAGGCATGAATTAGGCATGAAGCCTGTTTGAGATTCCCTCTCTCACTCTCACTCTCTCTCTCTCTGTCTCTCTGTCTCTCTATCCCCCTGTGGGCACTCTCATAAATAAATAAATAAATAAATAAATAAATAAATAAATAAATAAATAAATAAAACTAAAATATTAACTTGGTCAGACTACTCAACTGACTTCCCATCTCATTGAAAATAAAAGTCAAAATCCTTATAATGACTTTCACATTCTTCGTGATATGCACCCCACACATACCCTCCCTGACTGAATAAATAATTGAGTAAATGAGTGAATGGTTTGTAGAGAAGAGGAACATAGGATGAGATTAACCTTATAGAATTAAACAGATGATGAGCAACCTTCTAACTAAGCCAAGAAGTGTCTTCAGGTTTATTTGAATACAATGGGTAGTCATCAAAGTTATTCGGGCACAATAACTATCTCCTGTAAACTGTTTCTAGGATCCAATTCATATGTCACCTTCTACACCAATCCTCACTCTTTACCAACCTCCCATTCCCACAAGAAATCCATCCAAAGGAAACTTTGCTACTCCTTTAATGTGTCACATTTTCAAACTTCCGTGTCTTCCTCTTTTTATTTATTTATTTATTTATTTATTTATTTATTTATTTATTTATTTATTTATTTATTTATTTCCCTGCCTGGAATGCCCTTCCTTACTCTGTCGATTTGAAATATGCCTTCTCTAGAAGACTCACTTCAAGTGACTCTCATTTTTGTAAAGCACTCCCTGGGTGCCCCAGAGACTCATGTGTTTTCTTCTTTGCAATTCCAGGGTACATTTATCCACCTCTATTACAGATGTTATCAACTCAGTATAGTTAATTTCTTTGCACAGTGGCAAATCCCTGGATAACAAGGTCCATTATTAGTTCTAGATAAGACCTCTGTTCTTTGTATACAGTGCCTACAACCTAGTACGTGCTCAATGCATGCTTGATGAATGGAAATCAGGCAGGAAAATAGAATGAAAATTAGTAGAGGGAATATAAAAGAGAAACCAGGAGAGTCAAATGTTATCAAAAAGAAAAGAAGAGGTATTTTCAAGAAGTAAGGAGTGGTCCGTTCTTTAGAGTTTTGTGTTTTGCTTTACTTGAGTTCGAAATAAGCTACAGGTATCGTTGCATTTAACTAGTAGGAGATACGTGGAGGTACAATCGTCAAATTTCAGTAGCATATGGCAGAAATTACCTTCTATCCAAGCAGTGACTTAATATGAGGAATTGTGTGTTCAAAACATCAGGAGAAGTGTTAGTTAAGTGGGGTGTACACTGCACTCCCAGAATCCAAAGACAGCACTGCAGAATTGTCTTGCCAGAATAACCCCAGCAGACTCACTGGTCTGTCCAGGCAGACTCACTGGTGTTCTGGGCCTAGGGTATCACTAGGTAAGAGTCAAGTGTCAGTAGGTGGGGTACTTATCTGGAGAAATCTACTTCTGAGATTATTTGGGTTTTGGACAATTAAGTTCCTTGCAGTTATACAACTGAGGTCTTTATTTTCAGATTGTGGGATGGCCAGCCAGAGAAAACTCTCTGCTTTGCATGGGTGTATGGTGCATGGGTTCATGATGATACTAGGTTGGTCCAGAAAATCTCTCTCTATAATACAACACGACTACAGAAAAGGTATCTCTTCATTTTCATGGGTTGTCAGCATTAAGGTATGGAATGTTGGGTGCTATTTTTTTTTCTATTAGAATAATGTCTACCACATTCTGTTTGTAAACAACAACAAAAAAAACGGCTGTAGAACCACTAGATAATAGTTTTCACCTTCTGAATTAGTAAGATTCAACAGAGAAAACTTTTGTTTCTCATATATATATATAATATATATTATAGTTTATAATATATTTATATATTTTTATTTATTTATATATTTATATTTATATTTATGTTTATATTTATATATTCATATGAATATGAATTTATTAAATAAATTTTTATTTATTTATTTATTTATTTATTTATTTATTTATTTATTTCTTATGAGAAATTGGCTCCCATAAATGTGGACGGTGACAAGTCCCAAGATCTGCAGGATGAGTTGGCTAGCTGAAAACACACGAGATCTGATGGCATAGTTCTTGTCCAATGGCTGGCAGGCTTGAATCTCAGGTAGAGCTGCTGTTTCAGTTTGAATCTGGGGACGAGGCCAATGTCCCAGTTTAAAGACATTCAGGCAGGCAAGAGTAATTCCCTAGTATCCATGGGAGAATCATCCTTATTCTATTCAGGCCTTCAATTGATTAGATAAGGCTCACTTACATTAAGAAAATAATCTGTTTTACTCACTGTACAGACTCAAGTATTTCCCATCACAAAACACCAGAAAAATGTTTGACCAAGCATCTGGACCTCTGTGGCCCAGTAAAGTTGACACATAAAACTAGCCATCATATCTTCCAAATTTCATGCAAGCACATGAAGCGGATGAACCTAAGCCCTATCAAGAACCCAAGCTACAGAGGCACCAGGCAGCCTGATAAGGTGCATTAGCACAGCGTCTCTCAAATATTTTATCCCCAACCTACTGTAAGGAACACATATTTCACCACAACCCAGTATAAGCATACACATACATATAAATAAAGGAAATAAACAACATTTCATGAATTATTGGTTATCCTTACTAAGTGTAAATGTCCTTTTATATTTTCTTATTGGTTCTATTTAATTTTAATCCATTCTTACCTTGATCCACACCTTCATGACCTTCCAAAAAACAAGGCATCATTAGTAAGGCGTACTGATTTTGAGGGTCAATCTTTGGGAAGTAATATTCCTTCAGTTATATGTTTCACAATGTCTGACATGTAATACCCTCTTTGTTAAGTTGAATTGAATACAGAAAATGGGCTTCCAATTCAGTCTTAAGACATACTACGAAAATTCTGAATCCTTTTATAAGGGTAGGTCCATAACTATCGAACAAAATGAAACAACAGGTACCAAGAGATACCCTTTTGATGTCTCCAACCCTATTCAGGAAGGCTAAGTTTACAAGCCCACGGAAACACAGGGGACCATTTCTGTCATGGGGAAAATGACCAACAACGGAATGTTCACGTGCAAAGAGCAGACAGGATTAATTATTATCAAGAGGTGTTGAAGCATGTAGAAATTGTCCACGTCTATGCCACTTATAATTAGTGCTTTTCTCCCTTGGATTATCATGTCAATGCCTAAGGCACAGTTAGAGAACATTGTTACCCAACAATGGCAGCTCTCAGGTTTCATGTTTCTGTTATACACCCCAATAGCTTGAACTGTGTCTCTGCAATAGTTAAGGCCCTAGAGAAGAATTCACCCACTTTGCACCACTCACTCTCCCTGATTAAGCTGCTCTGCAGGGAAACGGCTTACTTTTTTAATGCTTGCTTTTTGTTCGTTGGATAAGCAGTAGACATATTTCTGATTGCAGCATTTCTATTTAACTGTACTCATGCCCTAAAGAGATTATAGGGATCAGCTCAGGGAGTCAACTTGAATTGATCTTCTTCCTCTCTATTGCAACATTACTGGCAGACGTTCACAGTAAGATTTAACTCTGTCTGACTGAGAAAAACTGAGGAATTTGGCTTTCTGAACCAAGACCACATTATGGAATTGTCTGCACTCAGTTGCAAAAGACTGTGAATGAAGAGGAGACAGGGGCATTATATGATCCAGGATGGGAGGTTGTAGGGTTAGCTTATGGTGGTTGTAACGAAACCTTAATATTGTGTGAAGACTACAAAACCTTGAAATCCCTATAATGTGGATGGTCTGGGGACTCTTACCATATAGATTGTCCAAAATCTTGTTATATGTCCGATACAGAAGCAATAGAACTCATTCACTTAATAAGATTTAATGAGCATATACTATGTGATATTTAGAGCTCTACTCTTGTGGGAGAAGTGAATAAAGTACTCCAAAGATGTTCAACGGGGCTCAAACAGACTCTGGTCTCTAGCTTAGAGACCTCTCCTCTGGATTCTCCTTCCTCTGTTTGGTGCATGTGCGAAAACCCCCACAGATATGGAAGCTGACGACTATAAATTACCCTCCCCACTGGACTCCACGCTCAGACCTTTGGTGAGCCAAACTGGAAATGCCCAGAGTCCAAGAGACCCCCAAAAATGAACCACCAGAGTCCAGAGTCAAAGCTAAGCAGCAAGGGTCATTTATTGCAGGTTCGAACCTGAACCTCTGCGCACTAATTGCCAGTGACGCTGAGAGGCCCCGAGAGAGGTTTTTACACCCCTTTTATAGACAGGTACAAACAAGTCATGGGGAAATCAGGAATTTTCCACAGTTACAGAGCTGCGATTGGTTGGTGTTTAAAGTTGGACACTTAGCAGTATTCGATTGGTTCCTGCCTTTAGGTCAGACCACAACCGGGGGTACGGGTATCACAATGATTGATCACGAATACACGGATGTGCCAAGCAACAATGATTGATCAGGAATACACGGGCACGCCAAGCAATTGTACAGAAGTGGAACAAGCTAGTTAGGCTTGGTTAGGTTTCAGTTTCCCATAACTTAAGCTTTTAAGTTTCAGTTTTCTCAGGCCTCTCAAACTCTCTGACCAAACTCTCTGAGTGCCACTTGGTTTTTCCTCCAGTGTTCCAGCCTGGTTCCGTAACATACTAGATTGCTGACCAGGAAACCCAACCGCACTGGCCCATTGTTGCCACTAGTTTGGGAGAACAGTGAGAACAGTGAGGTGGTGGCAAAGCAAAGGCTAGCAAGGGAGAAAGTGCATGCTCTGCCTGAATTTCAGCAGCCTCCTTCTCCGCTGTCTTGGGCAGGTCCTGCTCCATGGAACTGGTAAGGCCGGGGCCCCGAAGAAGTCAGGCATACCCAAAAGAGCGGAAGGGGGACATGATCAATCCCCAGAGGACTTAATAGGTGTCCCAGGTAGGAAATTTTGTGGAAGGAAATGTAATAGACTCTGGTGTGCATGTGCGTGTGTGTGTGTGTGTGTGTGTGTGTGTGTGTGTGGAGAGAGAGAGAGAGAGAGAGAGAGAGAGAGAGAGAGAGAGAGAGAGAGAGAGAGAGAGAATGTGCATCTAAGCCAGGGTTGCCAGTCGAGTTAGAGTTTGTGACTTCATGGACGGGCACTCTTAAGGTCCCCAAGGTCTCTGGAGTCTGAATGGACTCCCCTGTGTTGTCATTGTGAGAATATAAGGTCTAGGGTGGTATCAGATCAGATTCCCATTACAAGTCACAAAGCAGAGTCCACTATAGCCAAACCTCACCCAAACTTTCCCTCAGGAATGCGACCAGAGGAGTATGTGAATATTCCTCTCATCTGGCGGTATACCCTAACTTTGTCTGTCTTTGTGACACCAAATATGAGAAAGAAATTAATAATGGGATGAAAACGGAGTAAGCCTATGATGTTTTGAGGTCATGATGAAAAAATGTGAACAGGGGTTTTCAGGTTACCATGGGGTGACAATGACACCCAGGAAGTTAAGGAAATTTTGTGAACTAGAATGGCCCATATTCAATGCAGGATGGCCTCCAGAAGGGACATTAGATGCTCAAATAGTGCAGCAGGTTTGGCTAATAGTCACTGGGAACCCAGGCCACCCTGATCCATTTCTGTACATCAACTCCTGGCTTGAAATTGCCCCAGAATTCCTGCCTTGAAGGTGATTCATCATTAGCAAACAGAGCCAGGCAAAGGTTTTAGCCACTTTATCTGGAGGCTCACCAGGGAGTCAAAGAAGTGATCCACTGCTCCTCTAATATTTAAAGGAGATGTGGACGAAGATATTGTCTTTCCACCTCCTTATAACTCTTCAGGCTCCCACCTCCCTCCCTCTGAGCTTGAGACTCCTCCTGCATCTGTCTCTCCAGCCACAGCCAGAGTCAGTGCACTTGCCACTGCAGTCAGTGCCGCCCATCTCCCCGCCCCTCTCAGACCCAGATAACCCACCCCACATGGGCCAGCAGCCAGACTGCGCCCAGACCCAGACCTAAAACTCTCCAAACGCATGTAACGGAGACAAGAGAGCCTGAAAGACAGAAAGAGGATGGACCAGTCCAGACCAGCCATTCCATGATGGGTTATCTACCTTTCTCTACAACCGACCTCCTCAAGTGGAAACACAACACTCCACCATACTCCGAAAAGCCACACGCAATGGTTGACTTGATGGAGTCCCTCTTCCAGACGTACTGACAGACTTGGGAAGATTGTCAACAGTTGTTCCATACTTTGTTTAATTAAAAATAAGAATGACAGAAACATGACAGTACCTAGAAGATCACACATCTCCAGGAATCAATGACCGTACTGTCTGGGCTCAAGTTGCATGCGTGAAGAATGTCCAACACGGGATTTCACCACAGAAGGAGGACAGGGCCATGTCTGATGATACCTGGAAGCCCTCCTTCAGGGAGTCTGAGCTGGAGTCAACAATCCCATGAACATGACTAAAATATCATCAGTCACACAGCACCCTGGGGAGTCTCCCGGAGACTACTATGAAAGATTATGTGAAGTGTACCGTGTATACGCCCCGTTTGACCCCGAGGGACCAGAGTCAACAGATGGTACATATCTCTTTTGTGGCACAGGCTACCCAGATATCTGACGAAAGCTCCAGAAGTTGGAGGGCTTGCCAGATGAATATCACTCAGCTGTTAGAGGTCATCAGTACAGTTTTCACGAACAGAAATTTGCAGCTGAAAGAGAAGTGGAGACTAAAACAGAAGGCCACCTTTCTCCCAGCAGAACTAAAGAACAGATGCTGCAAAGATGGGAAAACCCCAACCACAAAAAGGGGGAAGCCCATAGCCCCCTTAGCAAGGGACCAGTGTGCATACTGCAAAGGTAAGGGAAATTGTAAGAATGTTCGAATTGGATGGGGACCTCAAAACCCAGCCAATATCTGGAGGAACCTCGAGGTGAGAACCCTCTTGATCTGGCCGGGGTAGAATTGGACGGAGGGGGACCGGACTCTTTGTTTCTTGGCCCCCATGAACCCACGGTTGAAATGAAGTGGTGGGCTGAACAATAACTTTCATGGTTGACACTGGGGCTGAATACTCCTTTGTTACTTCCCTGGTAGCGCCCTTAGGCCAAAAGACAGCAACCATACTTGGGGCTACTGGGACACAGGCAATGCAACGGCCCTTCTGTCAAGCTCAACAAGGTGCACTTGGGGGTCACAAGGTCCAGCATGAGTTCCTCTCCTTACGTGACTGCCCGATTCCTCTCCTGGGCCAGGATCTACTCTCCAAACTTGGGGCCCAGATACCTTTTGAACCCACTGGACACACTAGCCTCCAGTGAAACCCAAGGCAGAAGGAAACCCTGGTCTTGGCGATACCCCTGCCAAGGGAAGAAGAATGGAGACTGTTCTGTGCCCAGGCCTTACCTGGTAGCCCCTAAGAATTCAGGCTTACATCAGCTCGCTATGGGCTGATGATAACCCGCCTGAAATAGCTTGGAATCGGGTCCCAATCATTGTTGACCTGATCCCTGAAGCTCAACCTCAGACACCAAGGCAGTACCCCGTTCCACTAGAGGCTAGAATGGGCATACAAGAGCACCTGACCAAGCTCAGAGAAAGAGGTATTGTAACTGAGTGCCAATCAGTTTGGAATACCTCACTCTTGCCAGGCAAGAAGCCAGGAGGACACCAACCAGTACAGGCTTTGAGGGCCATTAGCAAAGTGATGGTTTCCTTACACCCAGTCATTCCGAACCCTCAGTGTACTCTCCTCAGCCAAATTCCGTGGTCAGCCAGAAGGGTTGCGTGCTTCAACCTAAAGGATGCTTTCTGCTGCCTCTGCCTGGCTCCACAAAGTCAATCATTGTTTGCCTTTGAATGGACTGAGCGTGTTACAGAGCGTCAGATGCAGCTGACCTGGACACTACTTTCCCAAGGTTACAACAACTTGCCCATTCTTCTGGGGGAAGCGCTAGGTTCAGATCTCGCTGACTTTCCGAAGGAAACCACAGGGTATGTCCTTCTCCAATATGTAGAAGACCTCCTCCTTTCCAGTGACACCCAGGAAGACTGTATGAAAGGTACACAGGCCCTCCTACAGCTCTGATCCTACTTGGGGTACCACCCTCATGGAAAAGGGCACAGATTTTGTCCGCAGCAGGTCCAATACTTAGGCTCCCTCCTCACAAAAGGAAAAAGAGAACGAGGACCGGAAAGGAAGAAAGTGTGGCACCACACTGCCACAGCCCCAAACAAAACGAGGCTTGTGTGAATGTTTAGGGGCCGGAGGGTTCTGTCGCATTGGGAATCCTCAGATGCTCAGCCATAGTGAGGTCCCTCTATGACCTGTTGGGAGGACCAAACTGGGAGTCCCTCGCATGGACTGAGGAGGTGAGGGCCGCTTTCACAGAAATAAAGTTGGCTCTGGGACAAGCCCCAGCCCTTGGTTTGCCTGACTTAGAAAGGCCCTTTAACTTCTTCCTACATGAAAAGGAGTGCTCACTCAGAGCATGGTGCCTTGGCAATGGCCAGTGTTCTAATGGTAAAAAAAAAAAAAACAAAAAAAAAAAAAACAAAAAAAACTTGATCCTGTGGCTGCAGGATGGCCCCTGTGCCTCAGAGATCAGAGCCACAGTCCTGCTCATGAAGGATGCAGACAAGCTCACACTTGGCCAAACATTTAATGTTAAGGTCCCACACACGGTCGTGTGGCTCACAAGCACCCAAGGATATCGTTTCCTCTCCATTTCTCAGCTGACACAATCCCAAAGCCTTCTCTATGAGAACCCAAGGCTCACTCTCGAAACAGTATAAGAACACTAAACCTGGCCACCTTCCTTCCCACAGAGGAGGGAGAACCTGACCATGACTGTTCTGGAGTAGTGGATGAAGTCTACGCCAGCTTCCCAAACCTCCAAGACCAGGGTATAACAAACCCAGAGATCACCCTGTTCAGCGATGGGAGAAGCTATTTAGAGGAGTGCAGCCAAAGAGCAGGGTATGCGGTAATCACAACCACGGGAGTGCAGGAAGCCAAGGCCTTGTCGGAAGGATGGTCGGCACAATGGGCTGGACTCAGTACGCCTTAACCTGAGCCATCATCCTTCGCAAAGGTAAATGTGTTAACATCTACATCGATTCCTGGCATGGCTTCGCTACTGTGCATGTACATGGGGTCATCTATAAAGAAAAAGGCCTCCTTACCGCTTCAGAGAAAACTATCAAAAACGAGGAAGAAACACTACAGCTTCTTGAGACCATATGGCTACCAGACAAAGTAGCTATCCTACACTGTAAGGGACCTCAGAAATGAGATGCCCCCATAAATCAAGGAAATCACCTGGCCGACAAAACAGCCAGAGTGGCTGCCTCAGGTGACCTAGGTGAATCTCCTACCTACACTCTGACTCTTGGGCCCCAGAAGGAAGCCTCCCCACCCCTGTACACGAGTGAAGAAAGAAGTTGGGCCTCGACAGAAGCGGGCACACTAAGCAAAGACGGATGGTGAGTCTTGTCCCGTCATCTATGTGAAAGCACCTAGTGAAGGAATATAACTAACTCACCCTCTTAGGGAAAACTGCTCTACAGGGCCTCTTCAAAAAGAACTACGATATCAGCTGCCGGCAGCCAGCCAGCTGCCAGCATTATGCCAGGCTGTCAGTGAATAATGTGTAACATGTGCCAAAAACAATACTTGCTCTGCCCCACAGCCCCTGCCTGGCTCACAAAGGATGGACTTAGGGGTGGACTTTACCAACGTACAACCAAATAAAGGGTTTAGGTACCTTCTTGGAACAATCTGCACCAATTTGGGATACCTCCAAGCATTCCAGACCAGAATGGAATGAAGTCACGAGGTGGCCAAAGCTCTTCTACGGGAGATTGGGCTTAATCACACACAGTAATAATGGACCTGCATTTGGAGCGGACATTATACAAACCCTAACAAAGTCCCTTAACATTGCCTGGAAACTGCACACTACTTAACGCCCCCAGAGCTCAGGGAAAGGTAGAGCGGATGAATTGCACCCTCAAGGAAACCCTGGCCAAGTTCCACCAAGAGACTCACCCCCTATGGCCAGATTTACTTCGGCTGGCCCTCCTGTGTGCCCAATGCCCGCCTGGGGCACTGGGATTCTCCCCTTTTGAGTTATTATATGGGCGACCCTCCCCCCCCCACACACACACGTTTAGGAAAGCTCCCAGGAGACCTACACCAGATTGCAGACAAGGAAATATGTTGCACCTTTGGGGTGTTCTATCTGTGTTCTAATTCAGCCTATCGGTGCTTAGAGGCCAACTGGACTCAGAAATGTTATTCCATCTTCCGGACCCCAGGGATATTTGTATACACTGAAGATCAGTTCCTAACAACCTTTAGCCCCAAGTCTCAGGCTAAACGGGCAGTCCTGCTAGCCATTCGGATAGGCTCAGAAATTGTGACAGGAATAGGAACTGGAGAAGGGGGCATAGGTTTATGCATAGGACTGTACCATAGACTATCTCAAGAGCTAAATGAAGACATGGAACGCGTGGCCGATTCTCTGGTAACCTTAGAAAACCAAATAAACTCTCTGGTGGCAGTAACCCCCCAAAATAGACAAGCCCCCGACCTCCTCACTTCAGAAAATGGAGGGACTTGCATCTTTTCGGGGGAGGAATGTTGCTATTTTTTAAACCAGTCAGAAATACTTACAACTAAGGTTAAGGAACTAAAAATAATAATAATAATAATAATAATAATAATAATAATAATAATAATAACAACAACAACAACAATAATAATAATAATAATAATAATAATAATAATAATAATAATTCAACATTGACAACAGGAAAGTACCAATCAACGGAACAAATGAGATCTCACAGATTGGGATCCTGGCTTCCTGCCCTGGCAGGGCCCCTCTTCTCCCTAATTTTACTTGTATCCATTGGCCCCTGTATACTGAATACCATGGTACATTTTATTGAAAACACTGTTGCTCGCCAAACTACTGCAGGCATCTTAGCCTTCTGAGGGTACCAACCTAAAAAACTGAAAGGTGATATCTACTAAAAAGGTGTTGTAAAAGGCATAAAATGGGATAATGTTGGAGGAGTGAATAAAATACTGCACCAAGGATGGCCGGTGGGATAAAACGAACTCTGGTCTCTATCTTAGAGACCCCTTCTCCTGGTTCTTCTTCCTTTGTTTTCTGTGTGCAGGAAAACCCCCACAGATATGGCAGCTGATGACTAAATTTCCTGCCCCACTTGCATTCAGCGCTCAGAAGTTTGGAGAAACGGGGTCCTCTGAGCCCGCCGTTCCATCAAGATCTGCAATCCAAAGAAGATCTCGGAGTGCCACTTTGTTTTCTGCCAGCGTTCCAGCCTGGTTTTGTAACATTATAAACACAGAAGTGAGCAAGACAGACCAAGTCCCTTCTTTATACAGTATAAGGAGGCAGAGGACCATTAACTGGTAAACAAGTAATTAACAAGTGTACAAGGGTAATGGGGTGCTGGGAGTCAACCAGCTCTCAGTTGTCTAAAGGAAACATATGCTATATCACCCACCTCATATATGGATCATAGTTCTAAGTGTTGTGATGTTTATAATTGATACACGTGATCACTGCCAGGGTATTTCCCCTTTTCCCAAGTTACATTTATTTTGAAGAACTTATGTGAGTTAAGGAAAGATACTGGGAATTCCCAGAATCAGTAGATGCTGGTGGACCAGGTTTCAAATAGCAGCCCCAGAGGTCAAAAGTCACAATATCTAATCATGTTTTTTTTTAACAACTTCATTAATGTTTAACTGATATACACAAACTGTACATATTTAAAGTACGTAATTGGTGGAGCACCTGGATGGCTCAGTCACTTGAGCATCAGACTCTTGATTTTGGCTCAGGTCATGACCCCAGGTTCGATCAAGCCCTTTATTGGGCTCCATGCTAAGCATGGAGTCTGCTTAAGATTCTCTCTTTCTCCCTTGCCTCTCTCCCCCCGTTATGAACGCTTCAGCTCTCTCTCCGAAAAAAAAGCCCTATGGGATGCCTGGGTGGCTTGGTCGATTAAGCGTCCGACTTCGGCTCAGGTCATGATCTCACGGTCCGTGGGTTCGAGCCCCGCGTCGGGCTCTGTGCTGACAGCTCAGAGCCTGGAGCCTGTTTCAGATTCTGTGTCTCCCTCTCTCTCTGCTCCTCACCTGTTCATGCTCTGTCTCTCTCTGTCTCAAAAATAAATAAACGTTAAAAAATTTTTTTAAAAGCCCTAATAAATAAATTACTTAATTAATAATTAATACTAATACTAATAAATACAATTACATAATTTGGTAAATTTTGTTTACATATACACCAATGTATACATAACAACAAGGAAGAGAATATGTCTGTCACCACTAAAAATGTCCTCGAATCCTTTAGATATCCCTCCATCCCCCACATCTTCCCGATTCCCATTCCTAAGCAATCTCTGGTCTGTTTTCTGTCCCTACATATTATCTTGCACTTTCTAGAATAGTATACAAATAAAATTATATAAGACATACTCCTTAATTTTTGAGGGTGGGGAGTTGACTTCTTTCACTTGGTATTTTGAATATTATCCATAGTGTTGTGTGTTCCAATAGTCTGTTACTACTTGTTTATCCATTCACATTTCAGTGGACATTTGTATTATTTCCACATTTGGCGTATTTATTTCTTTTTATTAGAGAGGGGGGGAGAAGGAGAGGGGAGGGTGGAAGGGGAGGTGGGGGAGAGAGGGAAAGGGAGATGGAGAGGGAGAGGGAGAGGGAGAGGGGGAGGGAGAGAGAAAGAGAAAGAGAGAGCAGAGGGAAAGAGAAAAAGACTCTTAAGCAGCCTCCATGCTTAGTGTGGAGCTCAATGTGGGTCTCAATAACAGGACCCTGGGATGATGACCCAAGCAGAAATCAAGAAATCAAGAAATCTACCAACTGAAGCACCAGCTGCTCCTTAGCCTATTAAAAACAAAGCTTCTATAAACATTCATTTTTTTCTTTTCTTTTCTCTCTCTCTCTCTCTCTTTTTTTTTTTTTTTGTTTTTTTGTTTTGTATGATCGTAAACTTTGATCTCTCTAGGGAAAATATTTGAGAGTAGATTTGGCTGAATCATAGAATAGGTTGCATGTTCAGCTTTTTAGGATACTGTCAAACTGCTGCCAGGGTAGTTTTATCACTTTTACATTCTTATCAGCAGTATGTGAGAATTCCAGTTCTTTCTTACCCTAGCTAACACTTCGGAGCTCTCTCTTTTGATTTTAGACATCTCGTAGGTATGAAGTAGTAGTTGATCTCATTGTATCTCATTTATCTCATTGTAGTTTATATTTGCATTTCCCCTCATGATGCTCAACACATTTTCATGTGTGTATGTGCTGTACATATGTCTTTTTGGTAATGTGTCTTTTCAAATCTTTTGCCTTTTTTTGGATTATTTCGCTTCAGAATATTGACTCTTGCGGATTGCCCATATGTTCTAGATATAAGTCCCATTTCACATAGGTGATTTGTAAATATATTCTCCCAGTCTCAGTCTTCTATTTCAAACTCTTTGTTCTTTGAAAAGCAAAAGTTTTAGTTTGATAAATCCAATCAATCTTTTTTTTTCTTGTAATGAGTCATATTGTTGGTGGTGTAGCTAAGAAATGTTTGCCTAATCCAAGATCATAATGGTTTCCTACTTTAGGTACTTTAAAAAAGTTATCGTACTGTATTCTAGATTGCATTGGTTATGATGAGAAATCTTTTTCCTCCCTTTCTCTGGATTAAAGCAATTTGATTGTGGGGTGCCTTAGTGTAGTTTTCCTCATTTTTCCTGTCCTTGAGGTTCATTGAATTTATTGGAACTATATATTTTTAGTTTGCATCAATCTCAACAAGTATAAATTCAAATTAGTTTCATTATTTACTGAAACTAGTTTTCTTGTCTGTGTTCCTTGGAGATACAATTACATGTATATTGGATGATTTGCAGTCACACTTTCTCTGTGTGTTTCATTTCAGATGATTTCCATTGCTATGTCTTTAGGTTCATCAAACTTTTTTTTTTTTTTTCTGCACTGTCTATATGCCTTTAATTCCATTCAGTAATCATAGACCAGATTTCTTATTTCAGTCATTGCTTTAGTCATGAGAAGTTTGGTTTAGGTCTTACATATCACTTGCATGTCTCTATTTAAGATGCTCATTCTGCCCTATAATTTCTTGGATATACTGATAATAGTTATAATAACTATTTGAATGTTCTTATGTATGAATTATATCATTTGTGTAATTTCTGGGTCAGTGTCAGTTGAGTTCCCCTTCCTTACGTGTCTTAGTTTCCTGCTTCTTTGCATGCCTGATAATTTTTTATGGGTTGCCAAACATGGTCATTTTTAGCCTGTCAGAGGCTGGATACTTCTAGATTCCTAAAAATATTCTTGGTTTTTGTTTTGGGACTTAGTTCAGTTACTTACAAATAGCTTGATCCTTTCAGGTCTTTCTTTAAATGTGCTTTGGACAAGGCACAGGCAGCACTTAGTTTAGGGATAATTTTTGTCCAGTACTGACACAAAAATCAAGTATTTTCCAAATGGCATGTAAATTGTGAGGTCTTCCACACTGGCTGTCAGGCATTATTCCTGACCCTGCATGGCAGTGGGTATTGTTCCTCCTCCTGATCTCAGTTTCCTCATACACAAGAGTTTACCCATATTCAATTGAATACTCAAGGCAGGCAATCTGTTGATCTCTGGAGTTCTCTCTGTGAACAACTTTCTCTTCTTTGGTACTCTGCTCTGTGAAATATAGCAGTCTTCCTGAATCAGTGACTACCCCCTCCACAATTCAGGGAAACTGTTGGGCTATGCCAGCTTCCTCCTCTCTAAACCACAGACTCAAATCCCCACCTAGTCAATAAGCTAGGACACTGTAGGAACCATTTCATTTATTTCCCAATATCAGGGATCACTGCTCTTCACTGCCTGATGTCTGATGTTTTGAGAACAGCTTCTTATATATTTTGTCTATGCTTTTAGCTGCCTCCATAAGGAGTATAAATCTAGTTTTTGTTATTACATTTGACTGGAAGTAGAAGTGTTAACACCAATTTACATTTTAGTACTGAGTCTTACTTCTCTGGCTTTGTTCTTTTACCTTTTTATTCTTCTTTGATGATAGATTTAATGTGGACATATGGAGAATGGCCATTGCTAGACATAGGGAGAAACTAGGGACGAGCTGGCCGATTGGAAGTATAGTTAAAAAAGAAAAAAAAAAGAAAGAATGAGAACATGCAGTCAAATCTTGAAGAAAGGAATTGATGGCGATTGTCAAAGCCATGTGAAATCCCAGCTTCCACTTTAACACCCACAATATGAGAATTCAAACTAATGTCTTCAACTTGGAAACCTTAATCTGCCAGTGAGCTTTACTAATTTCTACCGGTCTTCATAACTCCATAACAAAGACCAAGGTTTGGAATTTCTCACCTTTGTTTCTCAGAGAGAAAACACACCAAAGTCACCCAGAATTCAGTGCTTGGGTGAAAACTAGACGTCTTAAATGAGTTTTTTTGTTGTTGTTGTTGTTGTTTTGTTTTTTTTTTTTGTTTTTTTTTTTTTTTTTTTTTTTTTTTTACTGCTTTGTTCAAATGATTCTTTAGCAGTGTTTGCCTTGGAAGAGAACAAACTGTGGCACAGAAGAAGACACATTGGACATGGTGTAGGAGTCTAGGGTTGTTGTCTAAAACAGTCATAAACAAGTTATGGGGAAGGCACTTGATTTTCCTAGGTCTCAATTTCCTCATCTGGAAAATGGAATAAGGACTCCCATATGAAGGGCCATTGTGAGATTAAATGAGATGATGCATGTGCCAGTTTTACAGAGCCTAAAACTTAATATTACATGCAAGCGTCTGTGTATTATTTCTTCTAGAGGGAGGGATTTGCATTTCTTTTAGTGGAAGCAAAGAGATGAATATACAACTGGACTATCAAATAAGAGGTGGATAGAGGACTGGCTTACTGGTGTACCTCCTTGTACTCATTCAGCCATCCTGGCCCTGGGCTCCCTTCAAATTAAAGAATCAGTGTCAGAAGACCTGAGCTCCACCCGTAGGTATCTGACCCCACACAGAATATTAGCCTGTCTTAGCTGTTCAAATGAGGATAATGATGGCTATCATCGGTGGAGCACTTGTTCCGTGTTGTCAGGTGTTGGATTAAGCACCTTGCCAATACTGTCATTTAAACTTTTTGACCCTTTGTTATTATTTCCATTTTATAAATTAGGCAGCTGACTTTCAGATATGTTAAGTAATTGGTCCAAGATAACACAAACACAAGTGGTGTGGCTGGGATGGGCACCAGCTCTGCTCCTATGCCAACATGCATGCTCTCACCCATGTTACACTGCCTTCCCATTAGCATGTAAAGGGTTTGGAAAGCTGAGGGCCAACCCTGATAAAGTACCATGGAGTATGTTGGTGTCCTAGCTAAGATCTTTTTCCCTTACCTTACGGGAACAGTTTCATATTAACTGAAACACTAGTCCCTGCACAAGACAACTTTCTCAAATTTCTCTTAACGCTATACACTGGTCAGAATATAAAAAGCAACGACTTCAGAACTTGAAAGTTAGCAATAGGAGGTGAATGAGGGAAGGGAAGCAAAACGAGAATGACCCTGTGATGGTTTTTATTACGTGTCTACTTGAGTTGGCCGTGGGGTGCCCCAGACTAAACATTTTTTCTCTGGATATTTGTAGAGTGTTTCTGGGTGAGATTAGCGTTTGATTTGGCGGACTCAGTAAAGCCGACTATCGTTGCCAGTGAGTGTGGGCAGCATTCAATGTCCTGAGGTCCTGAAGAGAACACAGGGTAGAAAAAGGAGGAATCCATGCCCCACCGCTTCTTTTCTCAGCCTTAGAAGGTGATCCCGCTTAGTGGCAGAGCAGTGGGTAGGGTTAGGGTTGGTTCTCCTGAAGTGCCTTTGCTCCAACACCCCACAGTGATGTGATTTCCCTGCAGGACTGAAATGAGGGCCCATGTGCGGTTATGGGTCAGGGGTAGCGTTGGAAGAGCGGAGCCAAACATATGGGTGGGCCAGACTGAAACTGTCTCAGGATCTCCACCTCCATCTCCATCACGGCCATGGAAATGTCATGGAGAGAGTGTGACTTCCACACAGGATTTTCCCCAATGGTAATTGGCCCCAATCCGTTATTTCTCTCAGACGTCCATGCTAGGTCCCTTTAGGGCCAGAGCCCAGGCCAGCGTTAGGGTTAGGTCCTAGCTACCTGCATGTAGATCTCCTGGTTTCCCAATACCATTTTTTGAAGAGACTGTCTTTCCCCCATTGTTTATTCTTGCCTCCTCTGTTATAGGTTAATTTACCACATAAGCATGGGTTTATTTCCTGACTTTCTATTCTGTCCCATCGGTCTATGTGTCTGTGTTTGGGCCACTACCCATACTAATTGCTTTACTTGAAGCTTTGTACTACATCTTGAAATCTGGGATTTTGATACCTCCAGGTATGGTTTTGTCTTTCAAGATTATTTTCACTCTTCAGGGTCTTTTGCGGTCCCATACATATTTTAGTATTAGTTGTTTCAGTTCTGTGAAAAGTGCCTTTGGTATCTGGAAAGGGATTGCATTGAAACTGTAGATAGTTATGAGTAATATGGACGTTTTAATGATATTGATTCTTCCAATCCATGATCATGGGATAGCTTTCCATTTGTTTGTGTCGTCTTCAATTTCATCATTGACTTATGGTTTTCACACTACACGTCTTTCACTTCTTTGGATAAGTTTAGTCCTAGCTATTTTACTCTCTCTTTTTTTGGTGCGATTAGGAACGGTGTTGTTTTCTTAATTTCTCTTTCTGTGACTTCATTATTATTATATAGAAACCCTACCAATTTCTGTGTATCAATTCCGTATCTGCAACTTTACTGAATTCGTTTATTACTTCTCGTAGTTTTGGGGGAAAGTTTTAGGGTTTTCTAGCATATTCTTATGTCATCTGTAGATAGTGACAGTTCAGCTTCTTTACAAAGGTAGATGACCTTAATTTCTTTTTTCTTATCTGATTCCTGTGGCTAGGACTTCTAGTGTTATATTAAACAAGAGTGGCAAAAGTAGACATATTTATCTTGTTCTTGATCTTAGAGGGAAAGCTCTCAGTTTTTCACCATTGAGATGTTAGGTGTGAACTTAATATAAACAATATATAAAATAATATTTTTATGTGTTGAGGCATGTCCGCCCCCCTGACTTTGTTGAGAACTTTTACCATGAATACATGTTAAATTTTGTCATATGCTTTTTCGGCATTTATTGGAATAATCATATGATTTTTACCCTTCGTTTTGTTGAGGTGGGATATTATGTTGATTGATTGGATGAGCCATCTTTGTTTCCCTGGAATAAAAGCCACTTAATCATTTTAGTGTGTTGTTGAGAGGAGTTTGCTAATATTTTATTGAGGGTTTTAAAGTCTATTTGGTTTGATATAGGTGTTGTTACCTGGTTCTGATGTGTTGTTGTTATTTGATGTTGTTTTTGTTGTCCTTGTTGTTGTTTGCTTTCATTTGCATGGGAAATGTATCTCCATGCCTTCACTTTCAGTCTGTATGTGTCTAGGTCTGAAGGGAGTCTGTGCTAGGCAGCATATGGATGAGTGTTGTTTTTTGTCCATCCTGTTACCCTATGTATTTGGACTGGAGCACTTCAGCCATTTATTTTTAAAGTAATTGTTCACCGTTATGTACTGATTGTAATTTTTTTCTTTGTTTTCCGGTTGCTTTTGTAGGTCTCTGTTTCTTTTTTTCCGTACTCTCTTTCTTTCTGATAGATGGATTTGTGTTGTGCTTTACTTGGCTTTCTTTTTCTTTATTTTTCATGTATTTTGTGTTTTGAGTTTGTTATCACAAGGCTAACATATAACATCCCAAGGAAACAGCAGTCTATGTTAATTTGGTGGTCACTTTAATATAAACACATTCGAGAAATTTAAAAAGACTAACCTTTGGGGCAAGTGGGTGGCTCAGTCAGTTAAGTGTGCGATTTCGAGCTCAGGTAATGATCTCACAATACGTGAGTTTGAACCGCATGTTGGACTCTGTACTGACAGCTCAGAGCCTGGAGCCTGCTTCAGATTCTGTGCCTCCCCTTCTCTCTGTCCTCCCTGTTAACACTCTGTCTCTCTCTCTCAAACATGAAATAAAACATATATTTTTTTGTAAAATAAAATACAAAGAGTAACTTTTTTAAGTCCCTCCTCCAAATTTTATGTGTATGGTATCATATTTTACATCTTTTTATTCATAATTCTGTAATATCTAATTATGATTTTCCCCCATTAACATTTGTTGCATTGCTGATTAGTGGTGATAAACTTCTTTATCTTCTGTCTAAGAAACTCTTTATCTCTTTTTTTTTTTTCAAATCTTAATGATAATCTTTTCAGGTAAAGTTTTCTTGGCCATGGGATTATCCTTTCAGGCCTTTGAAGAAATCATGTCACTCTTTCCCAGCATGCCAACTTTCTTCTGAAATATCAGCTGACAGCTTTAGGTGTTTGTTTGTTCTGATTTTTTTTTTCAAATCATAGGTAACTTTTGCTTCTCTCTTACAACTTTTGAAATTCTTCATTAATCTTTAAACTTTGACGCTTTAATTCTGATGTGTCATAGTGTGGGGCTCCTTGGTTTCATCATGTGTGGAACTCGGTGCTTCTTGTCCTAGATGTCTGTTTTCTTCTCTAGTTTTGGAAAGTCTTCAGTTATCTTTTCTTCAAATAATTTCGGTACCCTTTTTCCTTCTGGTGGAATCCCTATTATGTGGATTTTTGCTCACTTGATATTTCCAAAGTATCCCTTAACCTATCCTCATTAAAAAAACAATCTTTCTGCTGTTTGTTTTGGGTGCTTTCCCTTAATCTCTCTTCCATATCACTGATATGTCCTTCCGTATGCCATCTTCTACTGTTGATTCCCTCTAGTGGTTTTTTTTTCAGCTATTGTATTCTTGAACTCTGATTTTGTGTGTGTTTGCTATCTCATAATTAAGGTTCTCATTCAGTTCTTGCCTTTTCTCCACAGCTCGGCGAGCATCTTGACCATCATTAATTTATATTCTTTATTTAATTGAGGTACAGTGCTTACCTCCGTTTCAGCTCTTTTCTGGGTTTTTTATTGTTCTTTCTTTTGGAGCATATTTCCCTGTCTCTCCATTTAGCTTACCTTTCTGTATTTGTTTCTATACATGAGGCAGAGCAGCTACTTCTCCTACACTTGAAGGAATTGTCTTATATATGATTGTCCCCCTGGGTAGACTCTGTGTGCTAGTTGGTGACATTGGCTGGCTGGCTGAAGCCGTGGCTTGCATGGACTGGGGATCCTGGGGTTTTCTACATAGCAGGCGCCCTGTCAGGATAGTTAAAGCTGAAGTGAACGCAGACTGGGGTGTCCCAGGATTCTGTGAGTTGAGGGTACCCTGGCAGGACAGCTGAAGCTGAAATGATTGCACGTTGAGGCATGCTGGGGTGCTGTGTATAGGTGCCCTGTACAGGGTGGCTAGAACATAAGCAGTCTGGGGATCAGGTTGTCCTTGATCTCTCTATACAGACAGTTCCTGGGCAAGATAGGTGAAGCTAAAGTGGGTATAAGCTGAAGGCATCTGGGGCTGTAAATGCAAAGGATACCTTGCCATTATAGTTGAAGCTGAAGTGGATATAAACTAGGGTGTACCAGGACTTTCCACTGAGAGGGTGCCCTGAAGGGGCCGTGGGAGCTGAGGTGGGTTACAGTCCAGGAATGGCTCTTTTTATATGCTAGTTCCTCTTTAAAGTGCATTGTTTAAGGGGGAAAAAGCATGTCGTGTGTGTGTGTGTGTGTGTGTGTGTGTGTGTGTGTGTGTGTCCAGTGCAATTGGGGCTGCTGTGTATTGTGTGCCTGGAACTTACTGAGGCAGCAGACCAGCTACAGCAACTGGACCCTGCTCTGGTCTATGCTTTTAAGGTGGATGGAGAATCTGCGACAGCTGGGTGGCTCAGTGGATGGAGTATCTGACTTCAGCTCAGGTCATGATTTCACAGTTCATGAATTTGAGAACCACATTGGGCTTGATGGTGTCAGTGTAGAGCCTTTCCTGAATCTTCTGTCCCCCTCTTTCTGCCCCTGCTCTGCTTGTATTCTCTGCTTCTCAAAAATAAGTAAACATTAAAAAATGTGGATGTAAAATGTAACCCTGCCATTCTCCCGTCTCTATGACCCAAAGAGAACTCCTGTGGCTCCTCTGTCATTGACAGAGTTGTAATGCTCTCTTTTATATGACAGTTGCTCTTTTCAAACTGCAGTGTTGTGTTTTTATTTTCTTTCTTTTTTCTGCCCAAAGACAGAGGAGTCTGTTCCTGGTCCTTCCCCAACTGCCCTTGCCAACGTTAGGGGTGAGTGTTTCCTTTGTTACTGTCTCTCTGTCTTGCTGTTGTCTTTAGATTTTCTATGTTTGGTTAGGCACAATCTGTGCAGTCAGTCCTCAGCTCCTCAGGAGGAATTGTTATATCAATGGTTGCAATCCCCAGGGAGCTGGACAAATTAGAAGTACACCTTCTGGCTGGTTCACCAGAAACGTAGTCAGGGAGTTCAGGCACAAGAGCACCTAGCTCCAGGGGACCCAAAAAAGGTGAGGTTTGGCTACCCATTACTGACAAGATCGCAATTCAAAGGAACTCGTGGAGGTGAAACAAATGGGAAATGTATTCAGAGGCCGACACCAGAAATGCAGCAGACTCACATCAAAGACTCCCTCTTACGTGCTGAAAATACTTCCAGGTTTATGTAAGGAAAATGTGGGACAAAAAGAGGTAGGTATACACAGGTGGTCACTAAGGTCACGTTGGTCATTTTGTTGGGCTTGAGGGTGGAGTCTTATTGGCTCAAGCAGTCCTTATTGCTAGAGTGGTAAATTCAGTTCCCATCAGGTGATACTTTGTTTTCAGGATCCTGAATTAAGAGATAAGCTGAGGGTGGGGAGGGGGCGCATGGGTGGCTCGGCTGATTAAGCTTCCTACTTCAGTTCAGGTCATGAACTCATAGTTCATGTGTTCATGCCCCACATTGGGCTCTGTGCTGACAGCTCAGAGCCTGGAGCCTGTTTCAGATTCTATGTCCCCTGCTATCCCTGCCCGTCCCCCACTTGCGCTCTGTCTCCCTCTGTCTCAAAAATAAAGAATCATAAAGAAGGAGAGAAGCTGGAAAGAAAAAGTTAATCATTTGGAAAGTTTAAAGTCAATATGGAGGTAGTTGAAATCTTCTTTCACCCTGGAGGAGTTGAGTTTAAGGCCTTCCTATACAGCCATCTTGAACTGAAACTAGAATAGGGTCCCTCTGAATCCTATTTTGATTGGGAAATGTTTGGGAGAAATCCAAGGAAGGAGACAATACAAGCAAGGAATCTGCCAGTTCTGTGTAAAAGTCGACATAAACACCAGTACCTCCCCTGATTAAAAGTGTGGCATGTACACAAAAAGGCATAGAAAAGGCCTTCAGAATGGAAAAAGTAAAAATGAAAACTATCATGATTCTCTTTATTTATTTTTCAATTTGTAATTTGGAAAGAGAGAATGAGCAGAGACGGGGAGAGAAAGAGACAGCGAGAAAGACAGAGAGAGAAGCTTAAGCAGGCTCCATGCTTAGCACAGAGCCCCACACGGGGCTCAGTCCTCTGACCATGGGACCATGACCCGAGCTGCTGAACCCAGCAGTCTGGTAGTCAAATGATGGAGCCATCAAGGAGCCCTAAAAACTGCCGCAACTCTTAAATCATGTGATTATCAACATGAAACAAATTCTAAGGGGTATACATCAGGTTTCTAGAACTCAACCATAATTAAATAAGCCCCAGAATATACGGTCAATATATACAAGTCAGTTTTATTTTCATACATAAGCAATGAAAAATTAGAATATGAAATGCTTTTAAAGAACCATTTAATATCACACCAAACATTGAAATATTACATTTAAATCTAACAGCCAAGCACAGGATCTGTATGCTAAAAGCCACAGAAGGCTGATTGGATCAGTCAAGGAATATATAAATAAATGGAGAGATATGCCATATGTATCATTGGAAGCCTTGCTAGTAAGATGTCAATTATCAACTTGATCTAGAGATTCAACATAATCCCAGTCGAAATCCCAGGATTTTTTTGTGGATAACAGCAAGCTGATTCTAAAATGTGTGTGAAAAGACAAAGGAACTAGAATAGCCAAACAGCTCTGAAAAATAACCAAGTTGGAGAACTCATGTTGCACAATTTTAAGACAATTTTAAGCCACCTGTCTTCTCTCTCCTCACCTTCCCATATATTTCTGAACTTCTATCTTTATACTGTTTCAGTCAGGTCCAGCCAGCCGGTGAGTCACTATCGGTATTTTAAAGAGTTACACACGTGATGGGAAATCCCAGAAGCCAAACAAAGGATGGCGAAGCAATCAGGAATTAGAATCATCAGAAAGCTGTTTCCACCACCAGGGCTAGAGAAACTCAGAACCATAACTAGCAGGAACTGAGAACATGGGAGAAGAGGCTCTTGGAAAGAAGCTAGATTTGGAGGAGATAAAATCACTGGTAGCAAGTGGAGCGGGAGAGAGAAAAACCTCTGGGCTTATACCTTCCTCTCTTTCTCCCATCAAACATCCATTGGTCAAACCCCTCTGGAAGCCAGGTGGCAAGGAACCAGGAAACACAGTCTGTAGGAGAAGTGCAGGAACTGGATCTGAGGGCAAAAAGACATAATGGCTGAAGTTACATATATGTCCCAGTTAGGGTTCTCCAGAGACTCAGTATCAATAGGAATTGGTTCACAGGATTATGGAGGCTGTGAAGGGCAGACCCAGCAGATCCAGTAGTTTAGTTCCAGGCAGACTCCAAAAGCCTAAGAATCAGGAGAGCTGATGATGTATGTTCCACTCCAAGTCTGAGTCTGAAGTCAGGAGACCAATATCGCAGCTTGAAGACACTCAGATACACAACAGTAGATTCTCTCTTACTCTGCCTTTTGTTCCATTCAGGTCTTCAATCGATTAGTTGAGGCCACCCAGTGTTTCTCAAGGCAATATGTTTTGCTTAGTCTCCTGATATACAGATGTTCATTGTAATAGGAAATGTCCTCAGAGACTCACTAGAAATAATGTTTAACCATATATCTGGGTACCCTGTGGCTTAGCCCAGTTAAAACATGAAATTAACCATCACAAGATATAATTTTATGTGTGTATGTATGTATGTATGTATGTATGTATGTATGTATGTATGCATGTGTGAATGAATATATGTTATGAGAGAGAGAGAGACAGAGAGAGAGAGAGAGAGAGAGAGAGAGAGAGAGAGAGAGAGGATAGAGAGCATATGCTCAAGCAGGATAGGGGCAGAGAGAACAATTGTGAGCTGTCAGTGCGAACCTAATGCTCATCTTAGTCTTATGAACTGTGAGATCATAATCTGAGCCAAAATCAAGAGTTGGATTCTGAACTTACCGAGCCACTCAGGTACCCCACAAGATGTAATTTGATAATAGAGACCTATTTCCCTTACTGTACAATCATTTTTCATTCCATACATTGTAAGACAAATGTCTTCCTCAACCTTGCTGCACTTTTTCTCGGTTTTCCATCAGCTTTGGACTTCTGTTTGTCATTGTTGTTAACACTGGTATTATGCTCTGCAGTCAAGTCTCTTTCCATTGTTTAAGGTTGATTCTAAAACTTGTAAACTAATAAATGGTTTAAATTATTGGGATTATTAAATAATATGCAAACACTAGAATTACTTCTCTTTTCCTGGAGTCCTTGGACCTGCTGAATGAGGACGTCTCTAGGATCAAGGTGAAATGGATCCTTTTTCTTTGTGTTCCATCAGTGCTTTAAACCACGCCATGTTTCACTTGGCTCATTCAGACTAAGACCATCTTATGGATATTTGCTCATTCTCCTTTGATTTCTAATTGCACTTCTTTGTTTTATTGCACTCTTTCACT
The DNA here is from genome assembly GCF_046562875.1 of Panthera onca. NCBI lineage: Eukaryota > Metazoa > Chordata > Mammalia > Carnivora > Felidae > Panthera > Panthera onca. The sequence goes on along the minus strand of NC_138358.1, from coordinate 7,193,916 downwards.
GTTCTCAAATCATGCCTCTTACGACATCTTCCTGTTAACCTCTTAGAGGTCACTTACTGGACCCTTCTCTTTTCCTGCCTCATTTAGGTGGTGACTCAGTAGGTCTGCTTCATAGCTTCCTTCCTGTGATTTTCCTCTACTACGGTCCCCGTTTGTTTCCATGGTTTCATGGTAATATGGCTATCTGGGGAGTTAGGGAGCATTTAAAAGCCTGGACTCTTGAGCCAGACGGCCTGGGGTTAGACTTTACTTGTTCCACTTACCAACTGTGTAACTTGGATGTTGGATGAGTTATTTGGCTTCTTTATAACCCTATTTCCTCCTCTAGAAGATAATAATCGTAATTGTATATACTTTATAAGTTTCTTGTGTGGTTAATATGTAGTAATATGTGAAAATAACCCATAACAGTGTCTAGCACAAAAGTAAACACTGTTAATGTTGGCTATTATTAACTATAATTTTTCTTTATTTTTTTCTCTCCTTGTTTTGCTGGAGTACACCTTCAGATAACTTCCTAATGAAGAATGAATAGAATCAAATGTTCTGAGTCTTTGCACATCTGAAGATATCTTGAGTCCACTCTCAAATTGAATTGATAATTTTGATAGGTGTACAATTCTAGCTTCTTTTTTTATTTTATTTATTTTTAATTTTTAAAGTTTACCTCCACATTAGTTAGCATGTAGTGCAACAAGGATTTCAGGAGTAGATTCCTCAGTGCCCCTTACCCATTTAGCCTATCCCCCCTCCCACAACCCCTCCAGTGACCCTCAGTTTGTTCTCCATATTTATGACTCTCTTATGTTTTGCCCCCTCCCTGATTTTATAGTATTTTTGTTTCTCTTCCCTTATGTTCATCTCTTCCACTCATAGAATTCTAGCGTCTAATGGCCAGTTGCCCCTTCCATCGATTATCCCCTGATCACAACACCATTGGCACTACAATATCTGCTCTTTAGAGTCTTTTTGACTCACCATCACTTTCACCTTCTTGTATTTTTCAAAACCATTCAGTATGTCTGGCGTATGCTTAAGGAAAAGGGAATGGAGGTCCACCTTTTGAAGGGCTTAAAAGAGAATTTATGAACATATTTTAGACTGCCACAGCCTGTCTGCTGGCCTCCTATTATTCACTTTCATCCTGCATGGAAAATATCCTCACCCTACCCCAAGAATCCTCCCTCTTAAAGACCCAACCCTTGTAACATCAGCTCAAAGTCCAGGATATTTTTATCCAAATTAGGTCCAGGTGTGAATGAGTCTCCTTGTGTGCACTGGTCCTCGATTCCACTTTCAATCTGAAGACCTATCAATGAAGACCTATGAATTAAGCATACAACCAACACGGGCATGTGATAACCAGAAAACACACACAAAACACACACACACACACACACACACACACACACACACACACACACACAAACAAAACAAAAAAACAAACAAACCAACAAAACACAAACATTTCTGTTCCCAAAGAAAGGAAGGAGGTTATCATGAATCACTGGTCCATAACAATTCTGAAGTTCATCTGGCCCAGGTAGGCAGTCCTTTCATTGGGTCTTAAGGCCTGGGAATGATTTTCCATGGCTCTAGCTCCTCCGGGGTTCTGGCTTTCAACCTCCAAGTCATTCTTCCCTTCTCATGAAAGGTAGCCTGTGTCTACAGCCTTATGGTTGTCTCGGCCTACTTACTGATTTTAGGAGTTTGTGGGTCCAAAGCCTTCTTTCATTTTACTCTCTGGGATTAAGTAAACTCTTCTCTACCATGGACTTTTTCAAACCTTTATAAGGAAAACCACTCCTAAACTTCAAGTTATATTGTAACAGAGAGAACCCTGTGCCCCACAGTTTAGTCTGCGAGTGTATGCTTAAGAGAGAGAACACTGGTATTCTCCAAGACCCTTCTTCATTTAGGACACTTTTCTAGCATCTTTTCCCCAACGTCATCTGCTGAGTGAGGTTGGTAATAATTTCACCTTCAATAAGAGTGACATTATTGATGTTATCTGTGCTAACAAATCATGAAATTGTATTTGAATGCATTGAGTAACGGCAAGTAGTATCGGTTAGGGATGTGTTCAGCTGTCACAGAAAGGCTGCCAACAGTGGCACGAACAAAGAGAGTTTTACTCACAAAGAGGCTGTAGGCTTTGTCCCATTAAGGCAGCAACGTCATCTGCAGCAGGCTGCATGGAATGGCAGAGCTGACAATTTGTTACGACCTACTACAAATTTTGGAGAAAATGGTAGCAGACATTAATATAATAATACCAATATTTTTACCACTTTCCATCTTCAAGATGCATCACATGTGTGAGCATTTCAAGCTCACAGCACATCTGTGAGGTAGAATTGTTGATGTCTTTTGGAGGTCATTCGTTTTCTTCTTAAGTCAAAAATTAGCTGTCCTATTTCTAGGGCATGTGGCTTCACCAAATCCCTCCTAGGTTTCCTTTGCTTATCAATGCATCAAGCAAACTCATAGGAATTCTAGAATTTAATACTTGTGAGTCATGGAGAAACCAGTTCTGCCTTATCAAATCACATTAAATACTCATGCCATTCAGTATACACTCAGATGAACCGTTGGAAGGTGCTCCTGATTAGCGTGGTATTTCTGTTGGCAAGAACCTTGCTTCCTAGGAGGCACTGTAACTTTCATATCTATTAGTAATTGCCAATGAAGTAAAAACCAAGAGTGTTCTTTGTCTTCTTGTTGACACGTTATAATGTATACTAAGTTACCCCGTTTCCTTGTTTAATTTCTTCGCATCATATACCAACTGCAATATCATCACGGAACAATGGTGGCCCGAATGTAGCATTATCAGCTCTGGAAACTTCAGATATGGCCACGGTAACAGGTATGGCCACGGTAAAAGTTAGGGTGGACTCCATCCAGTTCTTGGCCTCTTGGGCTTGTCTGATTCTCTCCGTTTATCTACCTCCCACCCCACACCCCCAGCCCCAGCAACAGTGAGAATATGGTTAGTCAGTGAATCTCCAGCAGATACAGATGCAGACCATTTCTCTGGATAATCTTTATGGTTGACTGTGGCCTGGATAACAGGACTGGTTCAGACAGAAACACCTGATTTGGGTGCCATCAAGCAGTATCTGTGCCCTCCCTGAGAAATGGGACAGTATGCATTTCAAACACTTCAAGTCTCCACTTCTCCCTGCAGACGTCTGTGTTTTGTTGCTTTCATCCACCTACCAAAGCAACCCAAACTTTATGCTAAAGAGAGTGGGCCTCGTGTGTCCTTTGCAGATTGGAATGCTGTTACTAGTTTGGGTTATCTTAACAACAACTGGCAAATTATCTAAAAATGTAGAATTCGCTGTGAATTCAGAATCCGTACCTGTAGTAAGCCCTCCATGATTCCGTTGATTAGGGAGAGGTATCAGACCATACTGTAAGAAACCCTGCCTTCGAATGCTACAGCTCTATGGACTTTAAAGCACTATTTCTAACCTGTTTATCAAAAGTCGTTAAGTCTTTGTGAGTATACATTCAGAGCTTTTTTAAGTTCTGGATCATAGTCTCCAATTTTCATTAGCTTCCTAACCCATTTATTCCCAGAGTTCTCTTTATTTTTGAATCATTCTTTTGGGCCTTTGACCACACCTGTCAAGTAAAAAATTTCCTCAAATTGAATATATGAACAATTAAGAGCAGTCACGTGTTCAGTGCCCAAATATTTTATGATTTCCGTTAGGAGTTTATTCTGTCCATGGACGATGAATAAACAAATGTCTTTTTTTTTTCTTTTTTCCACAGATAAGTAAGTAGATGTGCAATGCAGAATGCTAGGTACCTGTCAAGGGTAATAGGACGTACAGGAGTGTAAATAAGATTTCTGTCAGCAAAAAAAGAAAAACAAAAGATTATTTGATGACCTAAGATAAGCTAAGCTTTAAAATGAAAGGAAAATAGCCATGAACTCAGATGAAAGTTAGGCAATTAAGTACTTTTCCCTAGGGCACCAAGGAGTTTTGAGAAATACCATAATCTGTAGAATTTGTACTAAAAAGCTCTATTGACATGATGATAAAGCTCATCTTTAAAGCTTGCTTTGTGTACTGATATTATTCCTTTTTTCTTGAAATCTAAAGAAGCTTTTCTCTTTGGCTCTTAACATGAAATTAAAATACATTTTCCCCCTATATGTTCTTCTGCCGTTTTTAGGCAGAGCTTTTCCAAAAGGCTTATATATATTCATTGCTTTTTATCTTCTTCCTTTGTCCAAAACAAGCCTTGAGATTGGGAATGATGTGGACTATTTCTTTTTTTTTTTTTTTTAAATTTTTTTTTCAACGTTTTTAATTTTTTATTTTTGGGACAGAGAGAGACAGAGCATGAACAGGGGAGGAGCAGAGAGAGAGGGAGACACAGAATCGGAAACAGGCTCCAGGCTCCCAGCCATCAGCCCAGAGCCTGACGCGGGGCTCGAACTCACGGACCGCGAGATCGTGACCTGGCTGAAGTCGGACGCTTAACCGACTGCGCCACCCAGGTGCCCCTGATGTGGACTATTTCTAACCCAAGCTCAGAGGACTTAACTTCTCATAAAACCCATCAATTGATGAGGCATTAAACTCGTATCATGGAGTTCCTTGTGCAGCCCATGGGCAGGATTCCACTGAAGTAATCGATAGCATCGTGGAGACCCTGCCTCTGGAAGGAACTAACAACAAATAAGGATTTGACCTTATAGGCTGATTTTCCTAGAAATCTAGGAATCAAGAGGGCCAGAAGAGGGATGGTGGGAGAGGGACACTGGAGAAGTGCTGAATACCCAGGTTCACTTGAAGCCAACTAAGCAGAGGAAGGTTCTGTCCCAGAGGAGCTTGGCTCAGCAGGGATCAGCTCCCAATTGTTATGGACTTAGTGAAAATACACTCATGAGAGCCTACATGAAGGAGGCCTCCAGAACTCTAAGAGGATTCCTTCCTTTCTTATGTCTTTTTTTATGGAAACTGTCTTGGCGGTGCTTACTTCACCTTTGTGTGTCCACAGTTCTTCTTCCCACTAGTTGTGTTGCCATGAACCTCCTTACGTAGCCCTTGCTCCCCTCCTAGACCATGTGTTCCTCATGGGCAGGGCTCACCTTAGCCATCCGTGTGTCGTTACTACAGTGCCAGCCATGTGCAAAGGACCCTGTACATACTGAATGAATGCAATGTGTTTATGGGGTTTCAGTTCCCATTTTTTACAGAAGAACTAGCTGTCTCACTTCAATTTTATGTGTAACAGCAGCAGTCTATACTGGCGATTCTCTCACACATTCTCTCTTTTTACAAACACCTGCAATCAACTTTTGATGAACTCTTACCCTTTTGTGATCAGATGAATTGAGTGGAACCTTTGCCATCTCTTAAGATCTTATTGGCAACCCAACACCACTTCAGCTCCCTATCCTACAGTAAATTCTTGCTTAGCAAGAAGCACTATAGTTCAGTGACTAAGAGGGTGGCCCCTGGAGCCAGGTTACCTGGGATCTAAACTCATATTTTGCTCTATTTCTAGCAGCAGACCTTTGACAACTTACTTTTTCTCTTTGTTACTCATTTTTCTCAGCTGTAAAATCAGGCACAACCTAGTACCTTCAACAGAGAGCTCTGAAATGAATTCAGTGTGGTAACAAAGGTAAAACACTTAGAATAATGCATGGAACCCCCTTAACTGCGAGTCAGTAAACACTCGCCTTATTTAGTGATGTAACTACGTTTTTGACAAAGTCACTTTTTGCTTACTTAAAACCTCCACGTTGGCTGTGTTAAATGTACAGAACAGGTGAACTATGGAAGGCACCATGTCAGAGTCAGGCTTACTTGGTAGAATGAGGTCCCATTCCCTGATGCTGGTGATTGCAAGAGGATACTCAATCCTCTTGTGCACAGAGAGGTACAGAGGCCCTCGGTACAAACCTATAACAAGATGATAAGAAAGCCATAGGAAAACAGAGGGAACAAACTAATTTTACTCAATCCTCTTGTGCACAGAGAGGCACAAGGCCCTCGGTACAAACCTATAACAAGATGATCAGAAAGCCATAGGAAAGCAGAGGGAACAAACTAATTTCACTTTAGTTCCCACCATACACCAGTACAGTTCTCTGCAATTCACACATGTTTCCCTCTCAAGCAAACATAACAGGCCTGTGGGGAAGGTATTATTATTCCCATTTAACACGCAACTAGACTAATGCTTAGAAAGTTTAAATAACTTGCCAAATATCACATCTATGTGGCAGAGCTAGGATTTGAACCAGCATCGGTCACATCCCACTGCCTCTGCCAATCTTTAGAAACATCTTTGGAAGAAGTGAAATACGTTAATCATAATGATGCGCTGAATAACATAGGACTGGGTACTATAGGCCCATGCGATCCCAAGGCGGGAAAATATTAATTTACAAAGGCTATTTTGCTTACTGTTATATTTCTCAGAGTGCACAGGGTAAGTGTTCACTCTTTGTGAAATGAGTGAGTTTACGAGGGAATGGACAGAAGTGTGAATACCTATGCTCATACGATTACACCGTGTAGTTTGGTTGAGGATCTCGGGACACTCTGCCTTACATCTTATCTCAGCAGAGTAACGGGGACGTTAGAGCTGTCATAGCAGGTGAAAGAGAAGGTTACTTATCATACCGCTTTTCCCAAATTACTCGTAGGTCAGTTTAAAAAGCAGCACACAAACATAAGACAGTGAGAGAGAGCCAGGAAAGCTCAGAGAGAGGGAGAGAGAGAATCCCAAGCAGGTTCTAAGTGTCCACACAAAGCCTGATGCAGAACTGGAGCTAGCAAACCATGAGATCATGACCTGAGTCGAAAGCAATATAGTCACATGCCTAACTGACTGAGCCATCCAGGTGCTCTCACCTTTGTTAAGATTGAAATTCCCAGGTTTTTACATAGATAAATGACAGATCTTACAAACAACAACAAACAGATTAGAAGGATGGTTCAAAACCAAGGATTGCAAGATTGCAGTAAGGACATAATATGTGGGAGTAATCGGGGTGGGTGGGAGGAAGAAAGGGCCAGGGGCCAGATGGAGGGTCTGTAAATGGAAGCCGACATTCTAGCAAAGGTGGAGCCTTGTTACTTCCACTCTTTTACTCCAGAACTTGTTGTCCCCAGCATGTGGTGTCCACTTACCGTATGCTTCAGAGCTGGTGGATGGATAAGCTGCCCATTGTAATCAGGGGAAAACATTCCACCCACAGAATTCACTAATTGCCCTGTTCTATAATGTTTACCCTCTTACTGGCATTGCTAAAAGCACCTACTTTCTCTATAGCACCATAGAACAGGAGGATTTTCCCTTGTCAGCCTTTGCTCGCTTGCTTGTCAGTTTATTGGTCCACCTGTGGCTTTATTCACCACTCACCGAAAACTGACTGAGGGACTCTGTGTGCCAGGCTCTGTTCTCGAGGTATACCCCTGCCTCCATGGTGGTTGTGGGTAATTCTTGACTTCTGGGCTTCCAGCTACTACATCAGGTGGGGGTCTCCATCACCTTCTGTTGCTTTTTCATTGTTATTGGGCATGTTTCTGCCTGCTTCTTCTCTCTAATTATGTACACGGTAGAAATCAGTGCTTTGGGGATGTGGATGACTGCAAGAACAGACTCCTGGACGTGTCTTTTCCCTTGGGGAATTTGCATATTTGTGCATATTTGTGTCTCAAAATCTAGTTTATCCTAGAGGTAGACATTTTAAACAAAGCAAACACAGTCCAGAAGGGGCTCAAGAAACAAAATCATTGGATGTGTCCCCGAGCCTGGTAGCAATGCAGGTGGGCTAGAGGCCTACAGATGTGGAGCTAGACTGTTGTTGGATGACAGCTTCACTGTGCATCTTCAGCCAGGAAGTGGTACAGCTGGAATGAGAATTCTCCTAGTGTGATTCCTGGCCTGGTGTTTTCCTGCTGACTCATTGGCCTGGGAGGGCTGAGAACTTTTGGAACTTTGTTGCATTTTGCTGCAGAATCAAACACTAGCTAGGTTTGTCAGGTAGTTATAGAATGGGCTTTGACAGCAAGGTGGGGTGGGGGTCAGAGAGACCTGGCAGGAAGGAGGAAACTGCACAGGCAGGAGAGTGGGACTGACAGAGGCTGTTTTCTTCCATTTTGTTCTGGGCAGACCTTAGTGAGGATGTCTAGTCCTTAGTACTGGTGAAGTTTCTGTACTGGCCATGGAGTTGGGCGGGCACCTTAGAGAGATTCCCACAGTCTGGGGGAAGTGTGTGTGTGTGTGTGTGTGTGTGTGTGTGTGTGTGTGTGTGTGTGTGAAAGAGAGAGAGAGTGAGAGAGAAAGAGAGAGAGAGACAGAGACAGAGACAGAGACAGAGATGGAGATATGGAAGTCCCAGTAAAGGAAAGTGATATTTATTCGGATTGCCTGTTAAATTCATTTTCAAAGGATTCAAATCACACGGAATTTTTCTTAACACTAAAAGTATGTACTGAGTTTAATCCTAATAACATTAATAAGAAAATAAGATCTAGAATTTGAGGTCCATCAATTTATAAATAAATCCTTCTGGGGCAGAGGGGTCACATGGTCGAGAAGTAGGGGGATCTGTACATCCCATGTCTCTCAAACAAAGTGCTGAAGCCAAAGTATTTTGAACCCCAAAAGTCTGCAAGGAAAACAGACTGAATACTCCTGAAGGAAATGTGACAACTTGAGAAATGACAGGTAGCTGATTGTGAACTGGGGTACATAAATTGGGCCAGGTAGGAATGGAGGGAAGAGATCCCCTTCTGCAGAGAGACAAAAGTAAGAGAAAGAGTGGCTCGGGAAGTGTAGGGCTGTATGTGGATAAGAGGAGAACCTCGGACTGGGACTGAGAGGGATCTTATCTCTAACTGTGGGGCTTTCTTGGGTCTGGGGCTAGGCTCCATGTTTGCGCACCTGGGGAGGAGAGGAGCCAGCATTGGTTTCAGAGGTAGATCAGGGGCACAGTCCACAGAAGGAGACAGTAGCCCCTCCCTGGAGGGCTGTGCAATAGAACAAAGCCTGCCCATCCACCACCCCCCGGATCAGTGGCTGGGTCTAGGGCGCAGTCTGCAGTAGGAGAAAGTGGCCCCCTCCCTGGGGGCGTCGCTGTGGGACAAGACATTGCCTGCCTGCATCCACCATGCCCAAGCTCAGCAGTGAGGTCAGCAGCGCAGTCCACGGCAGGAAAAGGCGGGGCTCCCTGAAGCACAGCAGCACAAAGATAGCCAGGAAGACATTTGTAGCAGCACAGAGAGGCACTTCCCGAGTGCCAGAGCACACGGAACGGGTCTGCGAATCCTAGACAAGCGCTATGCCAAAGGAATCAGCGGAGCAAGAAGGACCACCCTGCGTGTGCCCTGGGCACAATGAGGACAACTGGAACGGAGTACACCAGGTCATGGAGAAGAGGCTGGGCATCACCATTTCCCCACCACCACCACCACCGCCACCACCACCAGCACCAAGGCGGGGCCTCAGGGATCAGTCCGAGGGTCCATAGCGGAGGTGGGATCAGCCTACCCCAAACCTCGCCCCTCTGTGCTGGGTACCTGCTTATCTGATGGAGCAGTGTAGGCTCTGTGGAACCAGGCAGGTCCATCATCCAGACCAGTGATGCTGCATAGACTAGATTAATTCCGGGACAACTCTTGTTAGTTAGACATATTCTCCCTTCCTATCTCTTCCCTCTTTTAGGTTGATAACTCTGCTTGTTGGTTCGTTTAAGCGGACATTTATAATCCATTCCCTTGATACATTTCCTACCTATATTTCTATAATTTTCTTTCTCTCTCTATGGAATAATCAAGCCATCTAGTTTCTCTGTCTGAGTAAACTTATCTTCCTTTTGTTCCCACACCTCCTTCCTTATTTTCCTTTCTCTCTCTCTCTGCATTAAGCCATTTAGCCTCCCAGTCTGGTCAATATATATATATTTTTTTTTCCTTTTCCCCACTCCTGTCATTTCCCTCTTTATATGTGTTCTTCCAACAGCAACACCTCTACCGTGTTCTTTACTTGTAGCTGGTGTTTCTGGTTTGTTTGTTTTGTTTCGTTTTTGATTTCAGACTGTTTTTCTGTGTGTGTGAGCGTGTGTGTGTCCATTTATTTCTTTTAGTTGCACGTTTCCTTCCATGTCTCTGTTTCCTGTGTGTTGGTTTGTTCGTTTTCCTTTCCAAGGCTACTTCAAGGGACAAATAAAAGCACACCTTGTGGAGGGTCAAAAACATCATGACGAGTAGAGAACTCAAAGAGCCAATGCCACAACAACAGAGAGCCAGTAACACTCTCCAGGAAACACTACCTGCAGTTTTAGAACCTGCACAGGGCGTGACCCCCATTTCATATAGCAATTCTTGCAGGTGCAGAGCAAATAACAAGCTTGTAAACCTCATAAGAGAGAGAAAACTAGCCAAAATAATGAAACAGAAGCATTCCCCTCAAAAGTAGTTCCGGGAAGAAGTGGACAGCTAACGACTTGATCAAAACAGATATAAGCTACAGTTTAGAATTTAGCATAACGTCAAAAGATGAATCGTTGGGATTGGCAAAGGCATAGAAGACAGCATGGAATCCATTATTGCAGAGATCAAGGAAATAAAAAGTAGTCATGATGAATTCAAATGGTATAAATGAGGTGCAATTTAAAATGGAGGCAGCCACAGCGCGGATTGAAGAGACAGAGGGGAGAATAAATGAATTGGAAGATAAAAATATGGGGAAAAGGAGGTGAGAAAAAGATAGAGAAAAAATTGAGGATCGAGAGGGGAGAATAAGAGAACTAAGTGATGCAATCAAATGGAACAATATCCATAGCACAGGATTTCCAGAAGAGAGCAAAAAGGGGTGTGAAGATGACCTTGAACAAATCATAGCTGAGAACTTCCACAATCTGGGGAAGGAAACTGGCATTGACACCAAACGGGCACAGATAACTCCCTTCAGATGTAACTTGAGTTGATCTTCTGCACAACATATAATAGTGAAACTGGCAAAATACAAGCATGAAGAGAGAATTCTGAAAGCAGCTAGGGATGAATGGACGTTAACGTACAAAGGTAGAAGTATTGGGATCGGAGCAGACCCATCTACTGAAATCAGACAAACCATAAAGGAATAGGGGAATCTTCAATGTGATGAATAGGAAAAATATGCAACCAAGAATCCTTTATCCAGCCAGCCTGTCATTCAGAATCGAAGGAGAGGTAAAGGTCTTCCCAAACAAACCAAAACTGAAGGAATTCATCACCGCTAAACCATCCCTGCAAGAGATCCTAAGAGGGATTCTATGAGGGAAATGTCGCAAGTATCACAAAGTGCCACAGACACCAGTACAAGCATGAAAAGTACAGACATCACAGTGCCTTGGAACCATAGCTCTCCATAATAACACTGCATGGAAGTGGAATAAATGCTCCAACCAAAAGACTTAGGGTATCAGAATGTATAATACAAAACAAGACCCATCTATTTGCTGTCTTACAAGAGACACATTTCGACCTGAGGACACCTTACTATTGAAAGTGGGTGAATAGAGAGCTACCTTTCATGCTACTGGGAGTCAAAAGGAAGCTGTATTAGCCATACTTATATCAGACAAACTTGACCTTAAATTAAAGTGTGTAGCAAGAGATGTTTAAGGGCATTATTAAATAATTAGTGTCTGTCCATCAGGAGGAGCTATAATTATAATGAGTATGCAGTGATTTCGGAAGCACACAAAGATTTAAAACATTTAATCACAAACATTAACAATCTCATTGATAAGAATATGGTAATTGCAGGGGGCTTTAATACTCAACTTACAACAATGGACAGAAAATCTAGACAGAATCAGGAAAGAAACAATGGTCCTGAATGGTACATTGGACCAGAAGGAAGTGTCAGATATTTTAGAACTCTACATCCCAAAGCAGCAGAGCATACTTTCTTCTGGAGTGCACGTGGAACATTCTCCAAGAGAGACCACATACTGGGTCACAAAAAACCTTCAGTAAATATAACAGAATTGAGATGACACCATGCACACTTTCAGGTCACAATGTTTTGAACTTGAAATAAACTACAGGAAAAAGTCTGCTAAACCTGTAGCATACAGGTTAAAAAACATCTTACTAAACAACGAATCAGTCAACCAGACAGAGAAGAAATTAAAAGACATAAGGAAACAAATAAAAATGAAAATACAACAATCAAAAATTTTTGAAAAAAAATTTACTTAAAAAGATGGTAAAAGGGTTAGTGAAGCTGAGTTTTGCATACTTGACAGCATGTAATGCACTAAGGAGTCAGAGTGCTTGGGGTAATGGCCATTTCCATAACTTTCTTAGTCCTGTGACCTTGATCAATTATAACATCTCCTTCAGCCTCAATTCCTTCTTCTGTACCCAGGGTCAATTGAGATGCTTTATCAGGTAACGTGATTGCCACAGGGAAGTGATTGGTAGCTGTAACTTCATTGCTTTTGCCCCTGGTATTCCCAGGACTCCTACCAGGGAGCCTGGAGGCCTGTGTGCTGGTCTGAATCTGTAGCATTTTCAGGCAAATTGTTCACTTTGTGATTAAATCTTCCCGTTTCACTGAGCCCTTGATTCACCCCATGTGTTCTGGCATCTGCCGCCCTGCGTGAGTTCTCTCCTCCTTTTTAACACCTTTACTTGGTTTTGTGTGATACAGTGATCACACCACCTGAGCATCAGTTATTAGCAATAAGTGTGAGTCCTCTGAGTAGCTATGGTCTTCTGATTATTCCCACATACAGCTAGTTTCTGCAGCTCTGATTATCTGCTAAATTACACCAATGCATATTTTAGAAGACTCTTTTGTTGTTGCTGCTACTGCTGTTTTTGTTGTTGCTGCTGTTGTTGTTGTTGTTTTGTTGTTTAGAAATCATTTGCTTCAGGTTCATCTAGTCTATCCAGTAACACCTGCAATAACATTGAGATAAACCTTGGTGTTACCTGTTTTCACTTTTTAACGCCAGTGGATTTTGTTTTTGGTTTTCTTTTTCAGGCTCCCTTTGGGAACTTCTATTTCTTCCATCTTCTCGCTCATGTTTCCTACATAGACAACGGATTGTTTGCTAGTTGCTGTCTCTGGGACGTTGTTGCTGTTTGCCAGGTGTTAGTATTGGCATGCCAGGCCTGGGGTGTTCATTCTTTCACGGATTTTTGTTCCAGGTCTTCATGACAAAGGCAACAGAATGAAGAAGGTACTGAGTTGAAGTACTTAGAAATTCACTTCAACTAGGACTGCCGGAGGAAGTGCCACTGCATTTAGAGGAGGAGACACAGAAATGAACCACAACTGAGCAAAATGAGTTGGGTATAAGAGAAAAAAAAATAATTCCAGCACGACAGTCAAGTGTTCTCTGCTTTTATTTGAACTATGGGATAAATGTGTAACGTACTACAAACCCTTACGATTTGGGCTGCTTATTTTGATTATAATGTTTGTTCGTTGGTTGGTTGGTTGGTTGGTTGGTTGGTTGGTTGCGTGGGTGGATAGTTGATTTGCAGTGTATGTGAGGAAGGGGAGGGGATGAGAGAGGGGGAAGAGAAAATTCCAAGCAGGCTCTGTGCAGAGTGTGACCTGGGGCTTGAAACCACAAATGGCGAAATCATGACCTGAACTGAAACTAAGATTAGGTCACACAACTAACTGAGCCACTCAGGCTCCCCTTGGCTGCTTATTGTATTTGCACATTGGGTCTTCGTGTTACAAATACCATAGGGAGTGGTGTACATGCATGATCTAAGGAAGGTGCAACTATTTAGATGTGGCTAATTTTTTTTCCTTATAACACTTTATTCAGGAGTAATATTTCATAAGTTTATTAGAAAGACAGATTGAAGAAGGTAATTGGGAGGAAATCAGGTAAGGAGTCATTGCAGTTGACCAGGAGAGGTGAACATGACAGGAATTAGTGTGGACGCAGGAAATGGAGAGATGAGGACAGATGTGGTATTTTTTTGAAAATGCTTTTTGTTGTGTAATTAACATTATATAAAATAACTATTTTGGTGCATAGTGCTTTGAGTTTTAAAGATTGTATATACTCATGTAAATGTCACCCCAGTGGTAATACAGAAGAGTTCTGTTCCTGGGGCACATAGGTGGCTTAGTCATGTAAGCATCCCACTCTTGATTTCGGCTAAGGTCATGATGTCACTGTTCTTGAGTTTGAGCCCCTGCTCACGAACTTCACGGAGCCTACTTGGGATTATCCCTCTCTACCTCTTTTTCTGTGCCTCCCCCACTCTCACTCTGTGCCTGCCCCCCAAAAAAATTAGACACAAAGAGAACAATTCCATCAGCTCCCAGAATTCCCTCATGTTGAATCACTCTCACCCCACCCCTGAGGCCTGGCAACCATCTATCTCCAACTTTAATATTATATAAATGGATCCTTATTGTAGGTAACTTTATGAGACTGGTTTCTTTCATTCAACATCATGCCTTTACAATACATCTGTTTCTTAGTGTTTCCCTGTACGGATATACCAGCGTTTATTTAACCATTCATTTCCTGAAGGAAATTTGTGTTTTTCCATTTTTGTCAGTTATGATTAGAGTTGCTGTAAACATTTGTGTGCATATTTTTTTGTTTTTGTTTTATAAACATAAGTTTTCAGTTCTCTAGAGCAAATGTCTAGGAGTCAGATTTATGGGTCACATGCAAGTATTAGGTATTGTCTTTAAAAAATGTATATATATTTCATGGGCTCCTAGTTGGCTCAGTAGATTGAGTAGCTGACTTCAGCTCGGGTCATGATCTCACAGTTTGAGTTCAAGCCCCATGTTTGGCTCTATGTTGACAACTCGGAACCTGGAGCCTGCTTTGGATTCTGTATCTCCTCTCTCTCTGCCCCTCCCTGCTCACACTCTGTCTATCTTTATCCCTCAAAAATAAGTAAAGATTGAAAAAAACGGTTTCAATATGTGTATAGCAGTATCTCAGGGCAGTTTTAATGTGTTTCCCTGAAGCCTAGTGTTGTGGAGCATCGTTTTGCGCACTTCAATGTATGATATTCTGGACACAAGACCTTTGTTGGATATATGATTTGGGAATATTTTCTCTAAGTCCATAGATTGTCTTTTTGTTCTTTTCACAGAGTCTTTTACCAAGCAAAAGTTTTAGTACTAATGAAGGGCAATTTAGAGATATTTTTTCTTTTATATGAATCCAATTTATACACCTTATAACTTCAGATGTACTTGGTACTCCTTGTTCATATATTTGCTATTCTATACCAGCATCAGAATGTTTTCAGTTTGTTGCTATTGGTTGCACAAGTTGTATACTGCACAGTTCTAGGGGTCATGATTTATATGAACTATAGTGCGAATGGTAACCCTCAAATCTGTAAAATGTACAACTTGTACACACATGTATTATCTCCTGGAGGGTCTTTTCTACTGTACAGATTGCAGTCATTGCTGTGGTTCTGTTTCACTTTCCTTGTCATTTATTTATTATGTGGAGTGTATACTAAAGCCAAATTTAAGAAGGTCCTGTTTGTGAGCTATCTAAAGGTAATTTATTCTCACTGATTCTCAACTAGCTGGGGCCTATCCCTGGGGTACAGCAACATCTGGTTTTCAAGCTTGTTCCCTTAATTGAATCTATTAATTTGCATTCATGGAAACTGGAAACTCTCTTCAGCCAGCCAGTTTTAGCTAGATACCGATGATTTTAAAATTCACCTCTAAACAAATGACTAAAACTTTAATATTTGTAGAATCATCGGGATTTGAAAAAAAAAAAAAAGGAACAATATAAAAAAAACTGGAAAAAATCAACAGAATATAATATAAAAACAAAAATATCATTTGCAGGGAATACTTTGGCTCCATGTAATTCTCTATTTACTCTGAGTAGCTCTAAGTTGGTGTATGACGTCCCTCTGACAATATAAATATACATTCAGTGTTATGAGATGTTTTTTCAAATCCTGATGTTTCTACAAATATTAAAGTTTTAGTCATTTGTTTAGAGGTGAATTTTAAAATCACGGGTATATAGCTAAAACAGGCTGGTTGAAGAGAGTTTCCAGTTTCCATGAATGCAAATTAATAGATTCAATTAAGGGAACAAGCTTGAAAACCAGATGTTGCTGTACCCCAAGGATAGGCCCCAGCTAGTTGAGAATCAGTCAGAATAAATTACCTTTAGATAGCTCACAAACAGGACCTTCTTAAATTTGGCTTCAGTATACACTCCACATAATAAATAAATGACAAGGAAAGTAAAACAGAACCACAGCAATGACTGCAATCTGTACAGTAGAAAAGACCCTCCAGGACATAATACATGTGTGTACAAGTTGTACATTTTACAGATTTGAGGGTTACCATTCACACTGTAGTTCATATAAATCATGTCCCCTAGAACTGTGCAGTATACAACTTGTGCAACCAATAGCAACAAACTGAAAACATTCTGATCCTGGTATAGAATAGCAAATATATGAACAAGGAGTACAAAGTACATCTGAAGTTATAAGGTGTATAAATTGGATTCATATAAAAGAAAAAAAATCTCTAAATTGCACTGCATTAGTACTAAAACTTTTGCTTGGTAAAAGACTCTGTGAAAAGAACAGAAAGGCAATCTATGGACTTGGAGAAAATATTCCCAAATCATATATCCAGCAAAGGTCTTGTGTCCAGAATATCATACATTGAAGTGCGCAAAACGATGCTCCACAACACTAGGCTTCAGGGAAACACATTAAACTGCCCTGAGATACTGCTATACACATGTTGAAACTGTTTTTTTCAATCTTTACTTATTTTTGAGGGATAAAGAGAGACAAGGTGTGAGCAGGGATGGGCAGAGAGAGAGGAGATACAGAATCCAAAGCAGGCTCCAGGTTCCGAGTTGTCAGAATAGAGCCAAACATGGGGCTTGAACTCACAAACCGTGAGATCATGACCCGAGCTGAAGTCAGCTACTCAATCTACTGAGCCAACCAGGAGCCCATGAAATATATCTATTTTTTTAAAGACAATACCTAATACTTGCATGTGACCCATAAATCTGACTCCTAGACATTTGCTCTAGAGAAGTGAAAACTTATGTTTATAAAACAAAAACAAAAAAATATGCACACAAATGTTTACAGCAACTCTAATCATAACTGACAAAAATGGAAAAACACAAATTTCCTTCAGGAAATGAATGGTTAAACAAACCCTGGTATATCCGTACAGGGAAACACTAAGAAAGAGATGTATTGTAAAGGCTTGATGTTGAATGAAAGAAGCCAGTCTCATAAAGTTACCTACAATAAGGATTCATTTATATGATATTAAAGTTGGAGATAGATGGTTGCCAGGCCTCAGGGGTGGGGTGACAGTGATTCAACATGGGGGAATTCTGGGAGCTGATGGAATTGTTCTCTTTGCGTCTAATTTTTTTTTGGGGGGGTGAGACAGAGATTGAGAGAGGGGGAGGCACAGAAAAAGAGGTAGAGAGGGATAATCCCAAGTAGGCTCGTGCACAGGGGCTCAAACTCAAGAACAGTGAGATCATGACCTTAGCCGAAATCAAGAGTGGGATGCTTAAGTGACTAAGCCACCTATGTGCCCCAGGAACAGAACTCTTCTGTATTATCACTGGGGTGACATTTACATGAGTATATACAATCTTTAAAACTCAAAGCACTATGCACCAAAAGAGTTATTTTATATAATGTTAATTACACAACAAAATGCATTTTCAAAAAAATACCACGTCTGTCCTCATCTCTCCATTTCCTGCGTCCACACTAATTCCTGTCATGTTCACCTCTCCTGGTCAACTGCAATGACTCCTTACCTGATTTCCTCCCAATTACCTTCTTCAATCTGTCTTTCTAATAAACTTATGAAATATTACTCCTGAATAAAGTGTTATAAGGAAAAAAAATTAGCCAGATCTAAATAGTTGCGCCTTCCATAGATCATGCATGTACACCACTCCCTATGGTATTTGTAACACGAAGACCCAATGTGCAAATACAATAAGCAGCCAAGGGGAGCCTGAGTGGCTCAGTTAGTTGAGTGACCTAATCTTAGTTTCAGTTTAGGTCATGATTTCGCCATTTGTGGTTTCAAGCCCCAGGTCACACTCTGCACAGAGCCTGCTTGGAATTTTCTCTACCCCCTCTCTCATCCCCTCCCCTTCCTCACACACACTGTAAATCAACCACCCACCCACCCACCCAACCAACGAACAAACATTATAATCAAAATAAGCAGCCCAAATCGTAAGGGTTTGTAGTCTGTTACACATTTATCCCATAGTTCAAATAAAAGCAAAGAAAACTTGACTATCGTGCTGGAATTATTTTTCTTTCTTATACCCAACTCATTTTGCTCACTTGTGGTTCATTTTTGTGTCTCCTCCTCTAAATACAGTGCCCACTTCCTCTGGCAGTCCTAGTTGAAGTGAATTTCTAACTGCTTCAACTCAGTACCTTCTTCATTCTGTTGCCTTTGTCATGAAGACCTGGAACAAAAATCCGTGAAAGAATGAACACCCCAGGCCTGGCATGCCAATACTAACACCTGGCAAACAGCAACAACGTCCCAGAGACAGCAACTAGCAAACAATCCGTTGTCTATGTAGGAAACATGAGCGAGAAGATGGAAGAAATAGAAGTTCCCAAAGGGAGCCTGAAAAAGAAAACCAAAAACAAAATCCACTGGCGTTAAAAAGTGAAAACAGGTAACACCAAGTTTTATCTCAATGTTATTGCAGGTGTTACTGGATAGACTAGATGAAACTGAATCAAATGATTTCTAAACAATAAAAACAACAACAACAACAACAACAACAACAACAACAGCAGCAGTAGCAGCAGCAACAATAACAACAACAAAAGAGTCTTCTAAAATATGCATTGGTGTAATTTAGCAGATAATCAGAGCTGCAGAAACTAGCTTTATGTGGGAATAATCAGAATACCATAGCTACTCAGAGGAGTCACGCTTATTGCTAATAACTGATGCTCAGGTGGTGTGATCACTGTATCACACAAAACCAAGTAAGGGTCTTAAAAAGGAGGAGGGAACCCACGCAGGGCAGCAGATGCCAGAACACATGGGGTGAATCAAGGGCTCAGTGAAACGGAAGACTTAGTCACAGGGTGAACAATTTGCCTGAAAATGCTGCAGATTCAGGCCAGCACACAGGCCTCCAGGCTCCCTGGCAGGAGTCCTGGGAATACCAGGGGCAAAGCAATGAACTTACAGCTACCAATCACTTCCCTGTGGCAAGCACGTTACCTGATAAAGCATCTCAATTGACCCTGTGTACAGAAGAAGGAATTGAGGCTGAAGGAGATGTTATAATTGCTCAAGGTCACAGAACTAAGAAAGTTATGGAAATGGCCGTTACCCCAAGCACTCTGACTCCTTAGTGCATTACATGCTGTCTCAAGTATGCAAAACTCAGCTTCAGTAACCCTTTTACCATCTTTTTAAGCAAATTTTTTTTCAAAAAGTTTTGATTGTTGTGTTTTCATTTTTATTTGTTTCCTTATGTCTTTTAATTTCTTTTCTAATTGTCTGCTTGACTGATTTGTTCTTTAGTAGGATGTTTTTTAACCTGTATGCTTTTAGAGGTTTAACAGACTCTTTCCTGTAGTTTATTTCAAGTTCAAAACATTGTGACCTGAAAGTGTGCATGGTGTCATCTCAATTCTGTTATATTTACTGAAGGTTTTTTGTGACCCAGTATGTGGTCTCTCTTGGAGAATGTTCCACGTGCACTCCAGAAGAAAGTATGCTCTGCTGCTTTGGGATGTAGAGTTCTAAAATATCTGACACGTCCTTCTGGTCCAATGTATCATACAGGACCATTGTTTCTTTCCTGATTCTGTCTAGATTTTCTGTCCTTTGTTGTAAGTTGAGTATTAAAGCCCCCTGCAATTACCATATTCTTATCAATGAGATTGTTAATGTTTGTGATTAAATGTTTTAAATCTTTGTGTGCTTCCGAATTCACTGCATACTCATTATAATTGTTAGCTCCTCCTGATGGACAGACACAGTAATTATTTAATAATGCCCTTACATCTCTTGCTACAAACTTTAATTTAAAGTCAAGTTTGTCTGATATAAGTATGGCTAATACAGCTTCCTCTTGACTCCCAGTAGCATGAAAGGTAGTTCTCCATCCCCCCACTTTCAATAGTAAGGTGTCCTCAGGTCTGAAAGGGGTCTCTTGTAAGACAGCAAATAGATGGGTCTTGTTTTGTATTATCCATTCTGATACCCTATGTCTTTTGGTTGGAGCATTTATTCCACTTCCATGCAGTGTTATTATGGAGAGCTATGGTTCCGAGGCACTGTGATGTCTGTACTTTCATGCTTGTACTGGTGTCTGTGGCACTTTGTGATACTTGCGACATTTCCCTCATAGAATCCCTCTTAGGATCTCTTGCAGGGATGGTTTAGCGGTGATGAATTCCTTCAGTTTTGGTTTGTTTGGGAAGACCTTTACCTTTCCTTCGATTCTGAATGGCAGGCTGGCTGGGTAAAGGATTCTTGGTTGCATATTTTTCCTATTCATCACATTGAAGATTCCCCTATTCCTTTATGGTTTGTCTGATTTCAGTAGATGGGTCTGCTCTTATCCCAATACTTCTAACTTTGTATGTTAAGGTCCACTCATCCCTAGCTGCTTTCAGAATTCTCTCTTCATGCTTGTATTTTGCCAGTTTCACTATTATATGTTGTACAGGAGATCAACTCAAGTTACAACTGAAGGGAGTTCTCTGTGCCCGTTTGGTGTCAATGCCCGTTTCCTTCCCCAGATTGTGGAAGTTCTCAGCTATGATTTGTTCAAGGTCATCTTCACACCCCTTTTTGCTCTCTTCTGGAAATCCTGTGCTATGGATATTGTTCGCTTTGATTGCATCACTTAGTTCTCTAATTCTCCCCTCTCGATTCTCAATTTTTTCTCTATCTTTTTCTCACCTCCTTTCCCCCATGTTTTTATCTTCTAACTCATTTAGCTTCCCCTCTGTCTCTTCAATCCGCGCTGTGGCTGCCTCCATTTTAAATTGCACCTCATTTATACCATTTGAATTCATCATGACCACTTTTTATTTCCTTGACCTCTGCAATAATGGATTCCATGCTGTCTTCTATGCCTTTGCCAATCCCAACAATTCATCCTTTGACTGTTATGCTAAATTATGATATGTAGCTTATATCTGTTTTGATCAAGTCGTTAGATGTCCACTTCTTCCCGGAACTTCTTTTGAGGGGAATGCTTCTTCTGTTTCATTATTTTGGCTAATTTTCTCTCTCTTATGAGGTTTACAAGCTTGTTATTTGCTCTGCGCCTGCAAGAATTGCTATATGAAATGGGAGTCACGCCCTGTGCAGGTTCTAGCCCTGCACGTAGTGTTTCTTGGAGAGTGTTACTTGCTCTCTGTTGTTGTGGCATTGGCTCTTTGAGTTCTCTACTCGTCATGATATTTTTGACCCTCCACAAGGTGTGCTTTTATTTGTTCCTTGAAGTAGCCCTGGAAAGGAAAACAAACAAACCAACACACAGGAAACAGAGACATGGAAGGAAACGTGCAACTAAAAGAAATAAATGGACACACACATGCTCACACACACAGAAAAACAGTCTGAAATCAAAAACGAAACAAAACAAACAAACCAGAAACACCAGCTACAAGTAAAGAACACGGTAGAGGTGTTGCTGTTGGAAGAACACATATAAAAATGGAAATGACAGGAGTGGGGAAAAGGAAAAAAAAAATATATATATATTGACCAGACTGGGAGGCTAAATGGCTTAATGCAGAGAGAGAGAGAAAGGAAAATAAGGAAGGAGGTGTGGGAACAAAGGAAGATAAGTTTACCCAGGCAGAGAAACTAGATGGCTTGATTATTCCAGAGAGAGAGAAAGGAAAGTATAGAAATATAGGTAGGAAATGTATCAAGGGAATGGATTATAGGTGTCTGCTTAAGCAAACCAATAAGCAGAGTTATCAACCTAAAAGCGGGAAGAGATCGGAAGGGAGAGTATGTCTAAATAACAAGAGTTGTCCCGGAATTAATCCAGTCTATGCAGCATCACTGGTCCGGATGATGGGCCTGCCTGGTTCCACAGCGCCTATCCTGCTCCATCAGATAAGCAGGTACCCAGCACAGAGGGGCGTGCTTTGGGGTAGGCTGGTCCCACCTCCGCTATGGACCCTCGGACTGATCCCTGAGGCCCCGCCTTGGTGGTGGTGGTGGTGGTGATGGTGGTGGGGAAATGGTGATGTCCAGCCTCTTCTCCATGACCTGGTGTACTCCGTTCCAGTTGTCCTCATTGTGCCCAGGGCACACGCAGGGTGGTCCTTCTTGCTCCGCTGATTCCTTTGGCATAGCGCTTGTCTAGGATTCGCAGACCCGTTCCGTGTGCTCTGGCACTGGGGAAGTGCCTCTCTGTGCTGCTACAAATGTCTTCCTGGCTATCTTTGTGCTGCTGTGCTTCAGGGAGCCCCGCCTTTTCCTGCCTTGGACTGCCCTGCTGACCTCACTGCTGAGCTTGGGCATGGTGGATGCAGGCAGGCATTGTTTTGTCCCACAGCGACGCCCCCAGGGAGGGGGCCACTTTCTCCTAGAAAGGCGCAGACTCCTAGGGGGTGCAGACTGCGCCCTAGACCCAGCCACTGATCCGGGGGGTTGTGGATGCAGGCAGGCTTTGTTCTATTGCACAGCCCTCCAGGGAGGGGCTACTGTCTCCTTCTGTGGACTGTGCCCCTGATCTACCCCTGAAACCAATGCTGGCTCCTCTCCTCCCCAGGTGCGCAAACAGGGAGCCTAGCCCCAGACCCAAGAAAGCACCACAGTTAGAGATAAGATCCCTCTCAGTCCCAGTCCGAGGTTCTCCTCTTATCCACATACAGCCCTACACTTCCCGAGCCACTCTTTCTCTTACTTTTGTCTCTCCGCAGAAGGGGATCTCTTCCCTCCATTCCTACCTGGACCAATTTATGTACCCCAGTTCACATTCAGCCACCTGTCATTTCTCAAGTTGTCACATTTCCTTCAGGAGTATTCAGTCTGTTTTCCTTGCAGACTTTTGGGGTTCAAAATACTTTGGCTTCAGCACTTTGTTTGAGAGACATGGGATGTACAGATCCCCCTACTTCTCGACCATGTGACCCCTCTGCTCCAGAAAGATTTATTTATAAATTGATGGACATCAAATTCTAGATCTTATTTTCTTATTAATGTTATTAGGATTAAACTCAGTACATACTTTTAGTGTTAAGAAAAATTCCCTGTGATTTGAATCCTTTGAAAATGAATTGAAGAGGCAATCCGATAAAATATCACATTCCCATACTGGGATTTCTCTCTCTCCATCTCTCTCTCTCTCTCTCTCTCTCTCTCTCTCTCTCTGTCTCTCTCTCTCTCTCTCTCTCTCTCTCTCTCTTTCTTTGACACACACACACACACACACACACACACACACACACACACACACACACAAACACACTTCCCACAGACTGTCAGAATCTCTCTAAGGTGCCGGCCCAACTCCATGGCTAGTACAGAAACGTCACCAGTACTCAGGACTAGACATCCTCACTAAGGTCTTCCCAGAAGAAAATGGAAGAAAACAGCCTCTGTCAGTCCCACTCTCCTGCCTGTGCAGTTTCCTCCCTCCTGCCAGGTATCCCTGACCCCCACCCCACCTTGCTGTCAAAGCCCATTCTATAACTACCTGACAAACCTAGCTAGTGTTTGATTCTGCAGCAAAACGCAACAAAGTTTCAAAAGGTCTCAGCCCTCCCAGGCCAATGAGTCAGCAGGAAAACACCAGGCCAAGAATCACACTAGGAGAATTCTCATTCCAGCTGTACCACTTGCTGGCTGAAAATGCACAGTGAAGCTGTCATCCAACAACAGTCTAGCTCCATATCTGTAGGCTTCTAGCCCACCTGCATTGCTACCAGGCTCGGGGACACATCCAATGATTTTTTTTCTTGAGCCCCTTCTCGACTGTGTGTTTGCTTTGTTAAAATGTCTACCTCTAGGATAAACTACATTTTGAGATACAAATATGCACAAATATGCAAATTCCCCAAGGGAAAAGACACGTCCAGGAGTCTGTTCTTGCAGTCATCCATGTTCCCAAAGCACTGATTTCTACCGTGTACATAATTAGAGAGAAGAAGCAGGCAGACACCTGCCCAATGACAATGAAAAAGCAACAGAAGGTGATGGAGAGGCCCCCTGATGTAGTAGCTGGAAGCCCAGAAGTCAAGAATTACCCACAACCACCACGGAGGCAGGGGTATACCTCAAGAACAGAGCCTGGCACAAAGAGTCCCTCAGTCAGTTTTCGGTGAGTGGTGAATAAAGCCACAGGTGGACCAATAAACCGACAAGCAAGTGAGCAAAGGCTGACAAGGGAAAATCCACCTGTTCTATGGTGGAATAGAGAAAGTAGGTACTTTTAGCAATGCCAGTAAGAGGGTAAACATTATAGAACAGGGCAATTAGTGAATTCTGTGGGTGGAATGTTTTCTCCTAATTACAATGGGGGGCTTATCCATCCTCCATCTCTGAAGCCTATGCTAAGTGGACACCACATGCTGGGGACAACAAGTTCTGGAGTAAAGGAGTGGAAGTAACAAGTCTCCACCTTTGCTAGCATGCCAGCTTCCATTTACAGACCCTCCATCTGCCCCTGGACCTTTCTTCCTCCCACCCACCCCGATTACTCCCAAATATTATGTCCTTACTGCAATCTTGCAATCCTTGGTTTTGAACCATCCTTCTAATCTGTTTGTTGTTGTTTGTAAGATCTGTCATTTATCTACGTAAAATCCTGGGAATTTTAAACAACTATACAGCTGCACGGCTCATGCTAGGTATTTAAACCTTGACATATTTTAGCTTTCTGTTTTTCATTATTTAATAATTTTTTTTAGAATTACCTTTTGCTACAATCACATAACTATTAACTTGGGTAATGGACATCCAAGTTTCCAGCTTATCTGTTTTTGTATCAGTGATTAAAATCAATCCCTATGTCATTGCCTTTTTAATTAACCATGGCTATGTTTTAGTTCTTTTATCACTGCAATACTAAATTCTCTGTTGTCTTGTATGCCTTTTTTCAAGCCCAGTGATTAATCTTATGACAATTATTCTAAATTCTTGCTGTTATACTGCTTTTATCTATGTTGATCAATTCTTTAATGGTCACTTCTCCTGGAATTTCGTCTGAGGGGAATTCTTCTGTTTCATCATTGTGGATAGTTTTCTATTCCTTATGTGTTTTAACGTTTTTGTTGTTGTTGTTGTTGTTGTTGTTGTTGTTGTTTTGTTTTGTTTTGTTTTCTTTTGTTTTGTTTTGTTTTATGTGCTCTGCACCTGAGAGCACTCCTACTTTAAAGTGGGCTCATCCCCTCTCCATGGCCTGGCCCTTCTGGAGGTGTGTTTTGGAAAGTGTTACTTGCTTTGCGTTGCTATGACTTTCATTGTTTGATTTCTCTTCTCAGAACGATTTTTGAAAATCCCACGAGGTGTGCTTTGATTTGTTCCTTGAAGTACCAAATGAAGTAATTGGAGGTTTGCACTACCTTGACAGGGGTTAAAACACCTTAAGTTGCCATGGATGGATGTTCTTGCCCTTCCCAACAATGGGGGTTTCTCCTGGTAGTGAGATCCTGGAGATGTGATGGCGCCAAAGCCCGGGCTCCACACAGATGTCTCCTCCGAAACGCTCTGGGCAGCTGCGCTTATGAAAGCCACTCATTTTCTGATTTCCCAGAGGTTACCTTGGGCAAAATTGTGGATTTTTTAAATTACATGGCCCCATCAATTTCTTCTACCAGCCAGATCTTAGATTGTAGGCAAATGATACCTCAGAGTTTGCTTTTCCAATTTGTAAAGTGTAAGTATACTGCCTATGTTCAGGATAGTTGTGAGATTATTGGTAATGCTGTAAATCTTGTGGGAAAAATCCTGTTACATTACACTCAATAAACACTGTATTGTGTTTTGATTTCCTCATAGTTGTCACTATATCCATGCAACCTGTATCTCCAGGGTGGGGTCTTTTGTAGGTCAAAATGTAAGCTACACCATAGAAGCTATCAACGAGGCAAACTGTTTTTCCTATTCTTGAGGAGGTGACCTTTCCCTTTTTTGTATATGAATAATAAATTTGGTGGTAGAGATTATTGAAGACTTGAATGTATATTGCAGTCCAGCACACCGGGAGATAGTTAAAAGTCCCCTATTTCAGGCACTGTGGATATACATATTGAGCACCTTAGGTGTCAGGTGCTATTAGGTTCAAGTACACAGTGATAATCAAACATGCACGCTCCATATATTCAGGATGTTTCAAAACGTAGCTACAAAAGGTACATGTGTAGTTTCAACTTGTGGCAAATGCTGTTAAATAAAAGACTAAATGTTATGAGAAGGAATGACACAGGGGACAGAATGTCAATTAGAGAATTGGCCCACAAAGGTTTCTTGGGGAGAAAAGTCCTTTATTCAAACGTGGACCCGTAGCAAGAATGGTAAGGAAACTAGCGAACACAAAATGCATTCTAAGCGGAACCTACGTGGGCCTAATTTGAGAAACCAGGAGAAGAGACGGTCCCAATCACCTAATGAAAGGAGAATGAGGAAAGATGGCATTAGAGGTGTGACAAGACAGGACTGCCAACGTCTGGTGGTCACGTTACAGATTCTATGTGTCATTTTGAGTACAGTGGAGATTAGAGGGTTGTTTTAAGCAGAGGAATGAACTGCTCAGATTCAGGATATTTGGATTGCATTCCTGATGCAGTGAAAAGAATGAACTGGGATTTTGGTTGGAAGAGAAAGGCAGCATGGGGCTAAGAACGAAAATGGAGAGTAGGCAGAAGGTGGTGACAAACTAGCTGGCTTGGCATACGTCGGAGGTGGAGTTGAAAACCCCTGCTGCTGAATGCATCACAGGAAAGACGTTGAGGAGGGGACGACTGACAATGAGTCTCTTTCCCCTTGAGCAACTGAAGACAATGTCCCATTAACAGAGAGACACAAGAGGGGTCTTAAGTTGGTCATGGATTTCAATTGCTTATTGATTGGGTATTAATTCACATACTTACAGAAGTTTGCTTCGAATTTTAACTTTTCGTTGTTTTGTGTCTACCAAATTGCTTCGTTATTACCATCTTGAGGTTCTAACTGATGGTCTCCAATTCTTCACTGTCAAAAAGACCTTCTTACATAAGATTATGGAATTGATGGGTGATGTAGGTACCTCATCTTCTACCCAGTCTTGGTCATCGTCACAAATACTTAATGGCCAGTGTTTTAGAAGAATCTCAAACTCCAACAGGGTTATTCTCACTGTTCTTGGAATGCCTGTCCCTCCTTTTTTCCCATACATTTGCTTTTGTCTCCTTTGTCCTTCTCCTTTCTGCCTGCCAGCCAAAAATTTGGTCATCCTTTAAGATTCTTTGTGCTATGCCTCTGAGATGCCTTTACTGATCAACTCAGCTCAGTGGACTTCTCCTGATACATGAAACTTGACCTTGAAGTCTTACTGTGCTTTGTATGGTGTTTGGGTTTTTCCTACCCTCTAATATTGTAAGTTTCTTGAAGGCAAAGATGAGGTCTTCCATGCTTCCAGAAACTTTTATAAACACTCAAACATGGTCAAAGTTTAGAAATCATTCTTGGTGAAGTGGTGGAGTCAACATCATATCAGGTGGGAGGAGATTCTGCTAAAGGAATTTTCGGATTCAAGCGCAACCTTGAAACAACGTTTACATCACAAACCAGAGGCAATTACCTAACTTCACAAAAATAATAACTTACTGCACATATCTTCACGTTTCACAAAAGAGTTATACCATGACCTCGGTTTTCTCCTACCTCTCAATGCATATTGGAGACTGAACTTGAAGAATGTGCTTTCAGAGTTTTGTGATACCTCAATGTTAACTGTTGCAGTACTTTCTAGAGTCACATTGTTTGTTTTTCGCTTTCATTCTCTGACATATATTCATCAAGACAGATTCTGGGCATGAATCCAAAAGGCAGTTTCAGAAAACTAGAAAATTAAACAGCACCAACTAAATTTTCAGTTGTAACAATTACTACTAAGGAGATCTCATTTAATTCTGTCTTTATCTGGACCATGGAAAATTAACTCTTGCCTTTTCCAGTCTCAGTATTTATGGAGCTGGGATACCAAATTAGGGCATGTCTAGATATTTGATACCCTAATCTCCCACTCAAGTGTGCCGTATCATGGAACACATATTTTTAAAACATGTCTAAAGACGTTTCCTTTGAGAATTTGGGGAAATTTCAACATATTATGGAAGCCATGCAGAGTCTCTTAAAACCTATATGTAGTCTTTTTGTGTAGGATCTTTATGAAAAAAGAGGAAGAAGAAGAAGAAGAAGAAGAAGAAGAAGAAGAAGAAGAAGAAGAAGAAGAAGAAGAAGAAGAAGAAGAAGAAGAAGAAGAAGGAGGAGGAGGAGGAGAAGGGGGAGGGGGAGGGCTAGGGGGAGGGAGAGGGAGATGAGGGCGAGGGGGAGGAAAGTGATGTCAATATGGCCACAAAATAATTTTTGCATTGCATTTTATTGTCCAGAAAGAGGAACCCATTGAGAATTCCTTAAACTGGATTCATCTCCTCCTTTTGTCTGGGGATTTCAACATCTACCCTCGTGGTTCTTAACCCAAGCTCAAATTAGAATGATTTGTGGAACTGACATCCAGACATCAGGGTGATTCTGATGTACAGCCAGGGTTTAAGGCTAAGGCAGCTAGCTAAACATTAATGCGCTGTAGTAGATACGCTTCATGCTGAGCACAGTAAAAGGGAAATGTTCATAGCAGTCTTCCGTATAATAAGTACAGTATGGAAACATACATTCTAAACGTGAATCAACAGTAGAAGAGATAAGCAAATTGTTAAATAATCATGTAAGAGAATACAATATGGAAGTACCAATCCCTGAGTTACACCTATGCAAAACAACATCGATGAGCGTTATAATGTTGAACGGAAGAAGCCAGATCTAAAGAAATGCATATTATTCCATTATATTTTTATAAAATTCAAACATGGACTAATTTAATCTCTGTTGCTCAGAGTCAGGATATCAATTACGTTGGGGAAGGGAGATGGAGCAGGAATGGGGAGTGATCGCAGGGAGAGAATTCATGGTGCTGGTAATGTTCTCCTTTTGGAGTTTCATGGAAGTTAGAGGCCTAAGGTTATACAATATAAAATTATGTATTTCCTTTACATTTTCAGTATGTCCTCAAACCTATATGCTGAACTATTTGCAGAAGTTCATCTGTATTAAAAGCAATAGAATCCTTTGAAATAAGCTCTTTGGCCAAAAAAAATAGTAACAAAAGTTGACAGTGGGATGGATCATTATGCGTCATGATTTGCTACTAGTTCTTGTTTTGTTTGTTTCTTTGCCTGTCTGTTTGTTGGCTTGCTTGCTTGTTTGTTCGTGTTTAATATGATGTGGTCCTGGAGCAGACCCACTGAAGATGATATTTTGGAAGTTAATATATTAATTAGAGTAAGTGGGTTGATGTCTTTCCTAAAGCCAATAGCATATGGCGTAAAGCCAATTATATGATTTTCAAACAAATGTAATTTCTTATAAACTCACAGTTTTTATGGACTCCTGTGTGGCTCAAGTAGTCAAGCATCTGACTTCAGGTCAGGTCATGATCTCACAGTCTATCAGTTTGAGCCCGGAATCGGATTTGGATTTTGGATTCTCTCTCTCTCTCTCTCTCTCTCTCACTCTGGCCCGGCTTTTACTCTTTCTCTCTCTCTTAAAAATAGATCAACATTAAAAAAATTAAAACAATGAAAAAAATAATAATGTTGATTTTGAGACAGAGAGAGCACAAACAGAGAAGTGGCAAACAGAGGGGACAGATGATCCAAAGTGAGTTTTATGCTGATAGCACTGAGTCTGGTGTGGTGCTTGTATTCACAAATTGTGAGATCATGACCTGAGCAGAAGTTGGACACTCAGCTGACTCAGCTACCCAGGTATCCCTAGACTCCCATTGTAATCTAGACCTTAGCAACGTTAACACTGGACTATTTGAAAATATCCTTGATATGTTGAATGTACCTAGTAAATTTATGAAATTGAAACACTTTATTATTTAAATGATACTAGACTGAATCATTTATTTGAAACGTTATTTTATGATTATGGTAGTCTTAAAGTTTATGGCAGAAAAGTTACAAAATTAAAAATAAAAAAGAAAGAAAAATGGTCATAAGTCAAACACCTGGAGATAAGCATATCTAAACACCTTTTTTTATGTTTATGTATTTTTGGCAGAGAGAGAGATGAGCAAGAGTGAGCGATGGGAGGAGAGAGAGAGATAGAATCATAAGCAGGCTCCACGCTGTCAGTGCAGAGCCTAATATGCAGCTTGGTCCCACACACTGTGGAATCATAACTGAGCTGGAATCTGGAGCCAGATGCTTAACCGACTGAGCCATTTAGGTGCCCCTGGAGGTAAGCACCTCTAACACTGTGGTATAATCGCCAGGGAAGAGGTATATGTACATGCATTAACCAAAATTAGCTATGTAGCTGTGAATCCCATTTCCGGTCATCTAGTGATATGAGCATTTCGCTAGGTCATAAATGCTCTGCAGGGCTATGAATTTTAAAGGCCACATAGCATGCCATAAGCTATTTAAACACTGCTATTGATCATTTAGCGTGTTCCATTTTCTTGCTTCAATTAGTTGCTACAAGTAGAATTAGCTTTTCATGGTCTAGACACAGTTTAGTAAATGTCAATTAAAAAATAAAAAGAACTGCAGCGGGTAATGTGAAGCGGAGGAACAGGTATGACCAGATTTGGCTTCACCTTGTCTATTGCTGGCAGTCTTTACATCCTTATCTCCCTCATCCTCTTTTTCTCCTCCTTGACCTACAACCTCCACCTCTTTATTCCTCCTTCTTCTGATCCTCGTTTCTCTGTCTATACTGGCCTCCTTGCTTCCTATCAGTACACACGTTCACACTCCTGCCTTGGGGAATTCATGGGTCCTTCTGCCTAGATCACCTTCCTGTCAGCAGGTAGTTCTCTCATTTCCTTGAGGTATTTATTCAACTGACACCTTTTTCAGCAGGACCCTCTATGTCTAGTATTTCACCCTGTCTACTATTTCACACCCCTCCCCCAATTCTTATAGCCTCTCCAAGATGTATTTCCTTTTTTTCCCCATTCATTATTCTCTACCATAGTTTCTATTTCCATTACCTTTGTCAGTCCCCCCACTGGACTATTAAGCACCAAGATCACAGTGATCCTTGCTCCTTTTGTTCACTAGTGGACCCTCCGGGTGTAGACTGTGTTGTCTCACTCTAAATGCTCCAAAAGTTTTTATTGAATGATTCAATGAATCAACATCACTCCTTCTTTCTTATGAAAGTTTTATAATTTTGTACTTTACACTTACATCTATGATCCATGTGAGTGAATTTTTGTATAAGTTATGAATTTAGATCAAGGCTTCTTTTAATTAATTAATCAATGAACTGAGTAATTAAACAATTAATTACTTAGTTCATTGATTACTATTGCATACGAACACTTAATTGTTCCAGTAACACTTGATGAAAGACTATATCCCTTTTTCTGTTAGGTTGGCTATATGTCATTATCAGAAGTTGGGTGAGGATGCTTGTGTATGGGGTCAGTTTCTGGATTCTCTGTTCTATCTCTTGACCTGTGTCTCCATCTTTCTTCAATATCACACTGCGTTGATTAAGGGAGGTTTATATTGAGTCTTAAAATTGTGCAATATGAGTTCTCCAACTTGGTTATTTTTCAGAGCTGTTTGGCTGTTCTAGTTCCTTTGTCTTTTCACACACACTTTAGAATCAGCTTGCTGATATCCACAAAAGAATCCTGGGATTTCGACTGGGATTATGTTGAATCTCTAGATCAAGCTGATAATTGGCATCTTACTAGAGAGGTTTCTATGGATAGATATGGCATATCTCTCCATTTATTTATATCTTCCTTGATTGATCCAATCAGCCTTCTGTGGCTTTTAGCATACATATCCTGTGCATGGCTGTGAGATTTAAATGTAAGTATTTCAATGTTTGGTGAGATATTAAATGGTTCTTTAAAAGCATTTCATATTCTAATTGTTCATTGCTTATGTATAAAAATAAAACTGAGTTGTATATATTGACCGTGTATTTTGGGGCTTATTTAATTATGTTTGAGTTCTAGAAAACTGATGTATACCCTTTAGAATTTGTTTCATGTTGATAACCCCATGATTTAAGAGTTGCGGCAGTTTTTAGGGCTCCTTGATGGCTCCATCATTTGACTACCAGACTGCTGGGTTCAGCAGCTCAGGTCATGGTCCCATGGTCAGAGGATTGAGACCCGTGTGGGGCTCTGTGCTAAGCATGGAGCCTGCTTAAGCTTCTCTCTCTGTCTTTCTCTCTGTCTCTTTCTCTCTCCGTCTCTGCTCATTCTCTCTTTCCAAAATACAAATTGAAAAATAAATAAAGAATCGAGATAATTTTTATTTTTACTTTTTCCAATCTGAAGGCCTTTTCTATGCCTTTTTCTGTACATGCCACACTTGTAATCAGGGGAGGTACTGGTGTGTATGTCGATTTGTACACAGAACTGGCAGATTCCTTGCTTTTATTGTCTCCTTCCTTGGATTTCTCCCAAACTTTCCCCAATCAAAATAGGATTCAGAGGGACCCTATTCTAGTTTCGGTTCAAGATGGCTGTGTAGGAAGGCCTTGAACTCAACTCCTCCAGGGTGAAAGAAGATTTTAACTACCTCCATATTGACCTTAAACTTTCCAATTGATTAACTTTTTCTTTCCAGCTTGTCTCCTTCTTTATGGTTCTTTATTTTTGAGACAGAGGGAGACAGAGCGCAAGTGGGGGACGGGCAGGGATAGCAGGGGACATAGAATCTGAAACAGGCTCCAGGCTCTGAGCTGTCAGCACAGAGCCCAATGCGGGGCCTGAACCCATGAACCATGAGATCATGACCTGAACTGAAGTAGGATACTTAATCAGCTGAGCCACCCAGGCGCCCCCTCCCTACCCACAGCTTATCTCTTAATTCAGGATCCTGAAAGCAAAGTATCACCTGATGGGAACTGAATCTACCTCTCTAGCAATAAGGACTGCCTGAGCCAATAAGTCTCCACACTCAAGCCCAAGACAATGACCAACCTGACCTTAGTGACCACCTGTGTATACCTACATATTTTTGTCCCACATTTTCCTTTCATAAACCTGGAAGTATTTTCAGCACTTTAGAGAGAGTCTTTGATGTGAGTCTGCTGCATTTCTGGTGTCGGCCTCTGAATAAATTTCCCATTTGTTTCACCTCCACTAGTTTCTTTGAATTGCGATCTTGTCAGGAATGGGTAGCCAAACCTCACCTTTTTTGGGTCCCCTGGAGCTAGGTACTCTTTTGCCTGAACTCCCTGACTACGTTTCTGGTGAACCAGCCAGAAGGTGTACTTCCAATTTGTCCAGCTCCCTGGGGATTGCACCCATTGATATAACAATTCCTCCTGAGGAGCTGAGGACTGACTGCACAGATTGTGCCTAACAAAACATAGAAAATTGAAAGACCGAAAAGAAAGAAAACAGCAAGACAGCCAGACAGTAACAAAGGGAACACTCACCCCTAACGTTGCCAAGGGCAGTTGGGGAAGGACCAGGAACAGACTCCTCTGTCTTTGGGCAGAAAAAAGAAAGAAAAAAAAAGAAAAACACAACCCTGCAGTTTGAAAAGAGCAACTGTCATATAAAAGAGAGCATTAGAACTCTGTCAATGACAGAGGAACCACAGGAGTTCTCTCTGGGTCATAGAGACGGGAGAATGGCAGGGTTACATTTTACATCCACATTTTTTAATGTTTACTTATTTTTGAGAAGCAGAGAATACAAGCAGAGCAGGGGCAGAAAGAGGGGGAGAGAAGATTCAGGAAAGGCTCTACACTGACACCATCAAGCCCAATGTGGTTCTCAAATTCATGAACTGTAAAATCATGACCTGAGCTGAAGTCGGATACTCCATCCACTGAGCCCCCAGCTGCCCCACATTCTCCCTCCAACTTAAAAGCATAGACCAGAGGAGGGTCCAGTTGCTGTAGCTGGCCTGCTGCCTCAGTAAGTTCCAGGCACACAATACACAGCAGCCCCAATTGCACTGGACACACACACACACCCATGACATGCTTTCTCCCCTTAAACAATGCACTTTAAAGAGGAACTAGCATATAAAAAGAACCATTCCTGGACTATAACCCACCTCAGCTCCCACGGCCCCTTCAGGGCACCCTCTCAGTGGAAAGTCCTGGTACACCCTAGTTTATATCCACTTCAGCTTCAACTATATTGGCAAGGTATCCTCTGCATGTACAGCTCCAGGTGCCTTCAGCTTGTACCCACTTTAGCTTCACGTATCTTGCCCAGGAACCATCTGCATAGAGAGATCAAGGACAGTCTGACCCCCAGACTGCTTATGTTTTAGCCACCCTGTACAGGGCACTTATACACAGCACCCCAGCATGCCTCAACGTGCAATCATTTCAGCTTCAGCTGTCCTGCCAGGGTACCCTCAACACACAGAATCCTGGGACACCCCAGTCTGCGTTCACTTCAGCTTTAACTATCCTGACAGGGCGCCTGCTATGTAGAAAGCCCCAGGATCCCCAGTCCATGCAAGCCACGGCTTCAGCCAGCCAGCCAATGTCACCAACTAGCACACAGAGTCTACCCAGGGGGACAATCATATATAAGACAATTCCTTCAAGTGTAGGAGGAGTAGCTGCTCTGCCTCATCTATAGAAACAAATGCAGAAAGGTAAGCAAAATGGAGAGACAGGGAAATATGCTCCAAAAGAAAGAACAATAAAAAACCCAGAAAAGAGCTGAAACAGAGGTAAGCATTGTGCCTCAATTAAATAAAGAATATAAACTAATGATGGTCAAGATGCTTGCCGGGCTGCAGAGAAAAGGGAAGAACTAAGTGAGACCCTTAATTAAGAGATAGCAAACACACACAAAATCAGAGTTCAAGAAGATAATAGCTGCAAAGTAAAAAAAAAACACTAGAGGGAATCACTTGTAGAAGATGGCATGTGGAAGGACATATCAGTGATATGGAAGACAGATTAAGGGAAAGCACCCCAAATAAACAGCAGTTGTTCTATAAGGCCCGATAACTTATTATTCCACATTTAGAAGAGCAAAGGTAGAAATGGTGAACTTTACATGTGTTACTATGGCTATCACGTAATATTATTTGATATCCACGAATTTTAAGCAAATATGCAACTTTAGGAAAACAACTTTAGGTTTCTAAGTTTCCCTTTTACTCTTAAAAAAATGTTTTGTGCCTGATATTTTTAGTTTCCCCGAAATGAGCTGCTGATACTGGCCATAGATAAAACCATGAAAATCCAATGTATATGCAGTCACTGCCCTGTGAAATCAAGTAAAAAGCATAAGATTGTTTTATGTTTCCTGTCTTAAATTATTTATTGTTATAAGGGTTTTCTGTTTTGGGGAGCCTGGGTGGCTCAGTGGTTGAGTGTCCGACTTTGGCTCAGTTCATGATCATATGATCTGTGAATTCGAGCCCCATGTCAGGCTCTGTTTGACAACTCAGAGCATGAAGCCTACCTCAGATTCTCCTCTCTCTCTCTCTCTCTCTCTCTCTCTCTCTCTCTCTCTCTCTCTGCCCCTTCCCTGCTCATGCTGTGTCTCTGTCTCTCTGTGCAAAATGAATAAACATTAAAAACATTTTAAGAGAGTTTTATGCGTATTTATGTTTGAAATATAGAAAGATAGAAGGAGGGAGAGAGAGAGTAAGAGAGCATAAGGTCGGATGGTGCAGAGAGACGTGGATACACAGAATTCCAAGCAGGATTCAAACTCTGAGCTGCAGCACAGACCCTGATGCTGATCTAGAACTCATGAACCATAAGATCACAACCTGAGCTGAAGTTAGATGCTTAACTGACCCAGCCAAACTTGCACCTAGTTTCTTTCTTTCTTTTTTAAATGTTTATTTATTTATTTATTTTTAAAATTAATTTTTGGAGTGTGTGTGTGTGCGTGTGCGTGTGCGTCTCCATCTGTGTGTGTGTGTGTGTGTGTGTGTTTGTGTGTGTGTGAGAGAGAGAGAGAGAGAGACAGAGAGAGAGAGAGAGAGAGAGAGAGGAGAAAGAGAGGGGGGAGAGAGAGAGAGAGAGAGAGAGAGAGAGAGAGAGAGAGAGATATGGATGGAGACATGGAGAGAGAAAGAGAGAGAGACAGGGGAGAGAGACAGAATGAATGGGGGAAGGGCAGAAGAGCAGGAAATACATAATCTAAAGTAAGGTCTAGACTTTGACCTGTCAGCAAGGGTCAGATATGGGGCTTGAACTCATGGACCATGAGATCATGATTTGAGCTGAAGGTGAAAGCTTAACCATCCAGGAAGCATCCTCAAATAAGTGTATTTATCTATCTGCTTTCAAACAAGCCAAATTAACAGAGAGATGGCAATCTAATCTTCACACATATGTGTGATGAATAAATTTGTCCATCAGAATGTTTTGAACTAATCACCACCATATCAAAGTTTGAATGGATTTTTACATTATCTGGTTTACTTTCTTAAAATGTTGTCACTTTGCCCTTGTTTAGCTCTCAATCAATAAAAGTAAATAGATTATTTTCTCATCTGATCAATTATCTTTATAGCAACCCTCCACTAGATTCTTCCTATGGAACCATTATTTTGTCCTGCGACCTTTTTTTTTTTTTTTTTTTTTTGCCATCTGGCCTTATTTGAGTTTTTCTCTACATTTCTAGCATTGGCAAAACTGAGTATCTTGTCTTTGATGCCATGCTTCCAACCATGCTGATGAAATCTTTCACATCATATTACCTCAAGTTCATGGAGATTAGACAAGTTTCATGGCTCCTCCAAGGTTTGTTTGTGGTTTTGAATGGTACAGTACTGGGGAGAATTAGATTAGTCTTACAAAATTTGTTTCCCCAAAGCTGCACTAGCACATACTGATAGTACATATTAGAGTCAAAGTCCATATAAATTGGTTACTGAGAGTTACTTAACGTGAAGTTTACATACAAGCCAGAAAAAACAAAAAAACAAAAAACAAAAAACTCTGGTATTGGGCTCCTGGGTGGCTCAGTTGGTTTGGCCTCCAACTTTTGATTTTGGATCAGGTCATGGGATCATGGTTTCATGAGTTCAAGACCTGCATCAGGCTCTGTGCTCACAGCATAGCTCCTGCTTGGGATTCTCTCTTTCTCTTCCCTCTCTGCCTTTTCCACACACACGCTGTCTGTGTCTCTCTAAAAGGAAATAAAAGTCTTCTAAAAAAAAAAAAACTTCTGGTCTCATTAATTTATAAGTGACAGGGAAATTGTCAAATGTTGTTTTACAGAGAAAACACAATTCCAGTATACTCTTTATACCGTGCTTAAAACTGTTTATTTTGAATTAATTATTGAACACAAAGTGTTCCTTGCTCTTGAATAAAATCAGTGTTCTGTCTTAGAAGGATACTGTGTGAACAGTACAAAAGAGGCAGGGAGTGAAGACCAATGCAAGCTTGAAACAAATGATGAACATGGGTAACACCATTGATGTGACTGGCCATATAATTTTATTTATGTTTGCTTGATTTGGGTGTTGTGATTCTTAGTTATTAGGCAATAATAGAGACACTCCTACTGAAATGAGCCCAGCTGGAAATAAGGAATCACCCCAACTCACCTGTCACACGTTGGTAGCCATCTGTGCATCTGGCAATCTGTGGAAAATCCATATCTGCTAATTGAATGAGAAACACGTAATTTAAATCCTTTATCTTACATCGGACCACCATCGCCCTATTCCTGCCTTGGTACCTGCAAGAAGATTCTCTTTCATCTTCCCCTGGAGCATCGTCTACCAAATCTTGCTGGGAATATTTATCTTTCCATCTCCCTGGGAGCCGGATCTCCATCCTCCTGCCTAGGAAGGACACCTTGGGACATCCTTCCAGAAAGCATCTTCTCCAGCATTTTGCCTAGGAATGCAAGTCCCTACTCCTTCCAAGAATAGTGGTCCCCTACATCTTTCCTGGGACCTAAATTTCTGTCATCCTGCCTGGGAGTGCCAACTCCATCATTCAGAGAGGAAGCAAGGCCTCCCTCATTCTGCTCTCAGCCACTGTTTCTCTCATTCTGCCTGGTAGCACAGTATCCGTCACTCACGTTGAATGGCCTTGAAGGCCATTTCCACCATTTTTCCTGGGAGCACCATTGTGGTTGTCATGTTTGCTGGCACTGTCTACATCATCATCCTGGGAGCACTGTGTCCTTCATCCTGCATGAATGTGAGGTATCCCTGATCCTCCTGGGAGGACAGCCTCCTTCATTCTGCTTTCCAGTGTGATCTCTGTCATACTTCCTGGGAGTACAACCTATGATATCTTCTATAGGGGATGAAGTCTCGCATACAGCATGGTAGCCTGATTTCTTTCATCCTAATTGGGAGCTTCCTGTCCCTAGTCTTTTTTTTGGAATGTGATTTTTGTTGTTTTACCTTGGGGTGTCATCTCTGTCACCATGCCTGCAGCTATGGTCTCTGTCTTTCATGTTGGAAGCGCCATGTACATCATAATGGTGGGACGCATGGTATCTTCAACCTGCCTGAGATCACGTTATCCACCATTGCCTGGGGATATGAACTACCTCATCCTGCCTGAAATCACCATTTTGTCATCCTGTGTAGGAGTGCAAAATCTCTTATCCTGTGTGGCGGTGCATTCTGCATCATTCTTTCTGTGAGCTCATCCTTACTATCCTGCCTGAGAGCATGAAATCATTCATCGTACCTAAAAGCGCCTTGCCCTTCATTTTACTTTGCAGTGTGATTTCCTTCAATTTTCCTGGGAGCACCTTCTACCTTAGCCAGCCTCTGATCATGATCTACATCATGCTCCCCTGGTTTGCTGTCTCTGCTGTATTGCCTCTGAGTGCTGTACCCTTCCTTCATCCTATCTAGGAGCACAATCTCCTTAAACCTGCCTGGGAAGTCAGTCGCTGACATCCTGCCTGGGAGTGCCTTCTATGTCATATTTGCTGGTATCATGTTCTCCACCATCCCGGCTTGGGATACAGTCTCCATCATCTTTCCATGAAGCACCATGTCTATACTCTGTCTGGCAGCACAATATGTGACATCCTGCCTGCCTAGGAGTCCTGTATCCATCCTCCTGCCTCGAAGGGTCCTCTCCTTCATGATGCCTGGGAATGCAATCCCATAATCCTTCTTACAAGCACGATCTCTGTAATTCTGTCTGAAGGAATACCTCCAATTTATTATCTTGGAGAGCATTCTTGGTCGCCCTGAATGGGATCATTGTCTCCTTGATCCTTTTGGGAACAGATCTCCATAATCTTGCCTTGGAGCTCCCTCT
Source organism: Panthera onca (assembly GCF_046562875.1). NCBI lineage: Eukaryota > Metazoa > Chordata > Mammalia > Carnivora > Felidae > Panthera > Panthera onca. The sequence continues at coordinate 7,154,385 of NC_138358.1, read as the reverse complement.
TTCTAATCGTACCTAGTAGCATGTTCTCCGAATTCCCACCCTGGAGCACAGTCTACAATTCCTACCTGAAAGTGCCATCTCCTTAATACTGACCGAGAGCAAGAAACCATCGTTATGCCTAGAAAGGCTGCCTCTGTCATCCTGCCAGGGAACAGTCTCCACCAGCCTGCCTAGGAGCAGTTCTACCTCATTCTGCCTGAGATAGCAATGCCAGTCATAATTAAGAGCTCCAAATGCATCATCCTATCTGAAAGCAAGTTCTGAGACATACTGTCTGGAACACAATCCTTATCATCCTGCCCAGGAGCTCCATTTCAGTCGTCCTACCTGGTAACACAATACCTTTCATCTTGCCTCAAAGCGCCTTATGGTCGTTTACACTGCTAGAGCAATCATCCTCATACTGCCTGGGAGATCTGCCTCCATCATCCTGTCTGGGTGCCAAGGAGAAGGATGTGTTTCATCCTGACCTGGAGTTCTGTCTATGGTTCCTGCCTGGGAGTTCTTTTGTCATCCTTCCTTGGAGGTTTATCCCCACATCTTGCCTAGGAAGGTCATCTCTGACATCCTGCCAGGGAGCACATCTGTCTCATTCTGCCTTGGTTGAATTTAGGATAATCTCTTTCTTCTTGCCCTGGGACATTTTCTTACAGCCCAGCCTGGAGCACGTATCCCTCACCCTTCCTGGGAGTGTGATCTCCATCATCTTGCCTCAGAATGCCAACTCTGTCATCCTTCCAGCGAACATTTCTGCCAACATCTTCCCTGGGAGCCTGTCTCCCTCATCGTGGCTGGAAGAAGAGTCGCCTCCATCTTTCCTGGGACCTCCAACTCTGTCATCCTGTCCAGGAGCGCCAAATATGTCATGCTGGCAGGAAGCTGAATCTCATTTGGAGCACCGTTTCTTTCATCTTGCCTTGTAGTGCAATATACTCATCCTGCTTGGAAGTCCTTATATGCCTTTTTGCCTGACAGCACCATATCCATCAATCTTCCTGGTTGTGTGGCCACGAGTGAGGGTAGTCACCTTCATCCTGTTTTTCGGCATGCTCTCTGTCTCCCTTCCTGGGAGCAAAATGTACATCATCCTATTTATAGGATCATCTCCAACTTCCAGTCTGGGAGCCTCTTTTCAGTCATCCAACCTGAGAGCATGATTTCCTTTATCCCATTTTGGAGTGCCCTCTCCATCGTCTTTTTTTTTTTTTTGGCGGGGGAGAGGTACATGATTTGTTTTGTTTTACCTGGGAGTGCCATCTCCACTAGCCTGCATGGGGCACGATCTCCATCCTTCAGGGTGGAAATGCCATTCTGTCGTTGTGACAGGGTGTTTGGTCTCTGCATCCTGCCAGGGAACAGGATATTCACCAACAACTTGGGACACAAACTCCACCATCCTTCCTGAAAGCGCCCTTTTGCTAGCATGCATAGTAGAGCAATATCCCTTATCCTGTGTAGGAGCACCTTGTCCATCATCCTTTTTGTGAGTGTAATCCCCATAATCCTGCCTAGAGAAGCATATCCTTTATCCTACCTGAGAGAGCAGTGTCCTCATGATCCTGAGAGTGTGATTTCCTTCCACCTGCCTGGGAGTGCCTTCTACCTTTTCCTGCCTCAGAGCCCAATCTCTGTCATGCTCCCTTGGTGCACCATGTCCTTTATCTTGCCTGGTCATATGATCTCCTTCAACCTGCCTTGGTCTCAGTCATCAACATCCTGCCTAGGAGCACCCTTTAAGTCATCCTTCCTGGTATGCTGTTCCCTGTCATCCTGCCTCAGAACGCCATCTCCATCTGTTGCCAGGGACCACCGGTTGCCCAATCTCCTTCCCCTGTCTTGGACTCAGTCTCTGACATCCTGTGTGGGAGCACCTTCTACATCATCCCTCCTAGTATCCTTTTCTCCATCATGCTGCCGTGGAATGCCATCTCCATCATCCTGCCATTAAGTCTGTATGCATCCTACTGCCTTGGGAGCAGTATGCCTGTCATCCTGTCTTCCTAATAGTGCTGAGTACGTCCTCCTTCTGGGAAAGGCCATATCCTTTATCATGCCATGGAAATCAATCTCCCTCTCATGATTGGGAGCATGTATTCTGTCATTGTGGCCTGAGGAAGATCTCTGACATATGTTCTGGGAGAGTGATCTCAGTCTTTTTGCCTGGGAGAATATCATCTCTGTTCTCCTTTTGGAAATCTAATTCACGTCATTTTGTCTGGGAATATCATCATGGTCATCCTTTATGGGAGCATAAACTCCCAATCCCCACCATGCAGCACAGTCCAGTTCCTGCCTGAGAGTCACTTCTGTGTCATAGTGACTGGGAGTGATAAACCCTTGTCCTGCCTTGAAAGGCTGTATATGGCATCTGCTCAGGAAGCACTATCTCTCTCATCTCGCCCAGGAGAATTTCCCCCTCATCTTGCCTGCTATAGTGATTGTCTCTGTCATCAGGTATGGTAGCACCAACTCTGTCATCCTGGTAGGAAACACAACCTATCTCTTTCTTCCTTGGAGCGGTGTTTCTCTCATCATGCCTGGAAGTGCATTATCCCTTATCCTGGCTTGGATAAGGGATATTTTCTGTCCTTTTGTCTGGGAGCTCCATTACCATCATCCTCACTGGGAGCACCTTCTTTGTCATCCTTCTGAGGGTGACAAATCCATCATCCTCCCTGTGTGTGTGGTCCCTCTGATCCTCCTGGGAGGGCAGTCTCCATCATCCTGCTGTACAGCGTGTTCTCTGTCACCTTGCCTTGGAGCATGATGTACGTTATCCTGTTTACAGGAAGATCTCTGACATCCAGCCTGGGAGTGTTATTTTGATCATAATACCTGGAAGTGAGACTTCCTTAATCCTACATGGGAGTGTCTCCTCCATAAGTCTTTTGGGAATGTGATATGTGTTGTTGTATCTTGCAGTTCCATCCCCATCACCCTGGATTTGGACACCATCTCCGCCTGAAAGGTTGGAAGTGCCATCTCCATCATCCTGGCAAGGTGCCAGGTATCCGCATTCTGCCAGGGAACATGGTATCCACCGTTGCCTGGGGACAATAACTCCATCATCCTGCCCAGGAACTCAATTTTGTCATCCTTCCTTAGAGCTCACTATCCCTTTTCCTGTGTTGGAGAGCTTTCTTCATCATCCTGGCTGGCAGCACAATTTCATTCACTCTACTTCAGGGTGCTGTGTCTTCCATTATGCTTGGCAGGATGATTTCCTTAGAGCTGCTTGGAGGGCAGTCTACCATATCCTGCCTTGGAGCAGGCTCTTCATCATGCTCTCTTGGTCTGCTGTGTCTGTTGCGCTGCCTGGGAGCACAGTATGCTTCAGCCTACCTCCGAGCAAAACCTCCGTCAACCTTCCTGGGAACCAAGCATCCGATGTCCTGCCTCGGGGTGCATTTCACCTCACCTTTACTGCTATCGTGTTCCCCACCACACTGACTTTGAACACTGCCCCATCATCTTGCCATGGACCAGATTCTCCATCCTCTTCCTCCCTGGGAGCATTATCTCCTTCAACATGCCTGGGCCGCCTTCTCTCTCATCATACCTGGGAGATTTGTGTCATTTACCTTGTCGAGCAGTGCAATCCTCATCCTCCTTTGGAACACAGAATCCATCTTTCCTGGGAGCATGATCTCCTTCAATTGGCTTGGGAACCCAGTCTCTGATCTCCTGCCTGCCTGGGCGTGCCCCCTACATCATTCTCCTGATATCATATTTGCCATCATCCTGCCTTGGAACACCATCTCCAAAATTTTGCCATGGAGCGCCATCTCGGTACACCTGCCTGGCAGTACTGTATCTGTCATCACGCCTGCCTGGGAGTGCTTTGTATGTCCTCCTGCCTGGAGGCTTGATGTTACTCATCCTGCTGTAAGTACTGTCTCGGTCCTCCTGACTGGAAGACGCATCTCCTTCAGGATGCCTGAGAACACAGTCTCTCTCATCACGTCCAGTAGCACAGTCTCTACTGTTCTGACGAGAGGAAGATCTCTGACAAATGCCTGAGAGAGCCATCTCAGTCTTCCTTCCTGGGATAGTCATGTCCATTCTACTTTAGGGAAGGTGATTTCCAATATCTTGACTGGGAGTGCCCTCTTTTCATCCCGACTCGCAGCATGAATTCCTAGTTTCCTTTCTGGAGTGCAGTCGATGCTTCTTACCTGAGAGTAATTTCTCCCTCATACTGACTGGGGTCAAGAAACCATCACACTGCCTAGAAAGGCTGTGTTGTTATCCTGCCAGCAACCACCATCTTTGTCATCCTGCTAGGAGGGCTTCTACCTCCTCCTGCCTCGGGGAATGATGGCCTTCTTCATGCTTTGGAGCACCAGCTGCATCATCTTGCCTGGAAACAAGTTCTCAAAGCATACTGCCTGGAACATGATGTAAGCGACCCTGCCTTGGAAACGCCATTTCAGCCATCCTCCCTACCTGGTAGTGAAATATCCCTCATTTTCCTCAGAGCACCTTACAGTCATTCAAGCTGTTAGAACAATCATCCTCATCCTGCCTGGGAGCACCATCTCCAACACCCTACTTCAGTGCCTGGGAGATTGCTCTTTTAATCCTGCCTTTGAGTGCCATCTACGAATCCTACCTGGAAGTGTGTATCTGTAATTCCTCCTGGTAGTGAAATCTCCATATCATGTCACAGAGAGCCATGTCCATTATCCTTCCAGGGAGCATCTTTTCCGACATCTTCCCTAGGAGCGTGTATCCCTCATCCTGCCTTGAGTGGATAACTCCACTTTATCTGCCTGTGACTGCCATCTTAATCATCCTACCTGGCAGCACCATATCTGTCATCCTGGCAGGAGGCACCATCCCCCTTCTTTTCCTTGGAGAAAATCTTCTCTTATCCTGCCTTTTAGCACAATACCCCTCATCCTGCCTTGGAGGGTATTTTCTGTCATTTTGCCTGGGAATGCGGCATCCTTCATCTTTATTTTTTTTTTTTTTAATTTTTTTTTTTTCAACGTTTTTTATTTTATTTTTTGGGACAGAGAGAGACAGAGCATGAACGGGGGAGGGGCAGAGACAGAGGGAGACACAGAATCGGAAACAGGCTCCAGGCTCCGAGCCATCAGCCCAGAGCCCGACGCGGGGCTCGAACTCACGGAGCGCGAGATCGTGACCTGGCTGAAGTCGGTCGCTTAACCGACTGCGCCACCCAGGCGCCCCAGCGGCATCCTTCATCTTGCATGAGTATGTGATCTTGATCTTCCTGCAGTGCAGACTCCTTCTTCCTGCCACGCTGTGTGGTCTCTATCATCCTTCCTGGAAGCATGATCTACATCAGTCCGTTGAGACGATTTTTGACATCCGGCCTGGGAGTGTGACTTCAGGCAATCCTATCTGAGAGCGTCATGTACCTCATCGTACCTGGGAGCATCCTGACCCACCATTCTTTTGGGGAGTGCAATTTCTGTTGTTTTACCTTGGAGGGACTTTTCCTTCATCTTTCCTGGTGACACGATCTCCATCTCTCAGGTTGGAGGAGTCATTTCTGTCATCGTGGTGGGGAGCATGGTATCTGAATCCTGTTCAGGACCATGATATCCACCATTTCCTGGGGTCACAACCTCTGCCACCCGACCTCCAAGTGTCGTTTTTTGGCATCCTGCCTAGGAGCGCAATATCCCTTATCCTCTGTGGGAATGCCTTTACCGTCCTGTATCCTGCATGTGCAGTCTCTGTTACCCTGCCTGGGAGCATAACATTCATCCTACTTGAAAGCGCTGTGTCCTTCATTTTGCCTGGGTGGGTGATTTCCTCCTACCTGCCTGGGAGTGCCATCTAACTTAGTTTGTCAGAGTGTGAACCTATCGTGTTCCCTTAGTGTGCCATGTCTGTCCTGTTGTCTGGGAACACCACGTACCTCCTCCTGTCTAAGAATATGATTTCCTTCAACCAGCCTGGGAATTCTGCTTTTGACATTCTGACTGTGAGAGCCTTCTATGTCATCCTTCCTGTTATCATAGTCCCTGTAATTCTATCTTGGAACGACTTCTCCATGAACATACCATGGAGGACCATCTCAGTAACCCGACCTGGAAGCACTATATCTGTCATCCTGTCTGCCTAGAAATTATTTGTATGTCATCCTTCCTCCATGGGTGATCTCTCATCCTCCTTCAAAGTGCTCTCTCCTTCTGCCTGCCTGTATTGGTGATCTCCTTCATCGTGCCTGGGATTGCAACCTCCCTCATCATGCCTGGGAGCACAATCTTGTCATTCTGCCTCAGGGAAGATTTCCAACGTAGTTCCTGGGCATGGATCTCAGTGTCCCTGTAGGGAAAGTCATTTCTCTTATCCTTTTGGGAAATTGACTTCCATTATTTTGCCTGGTTGTGCCCTCTTTGTCATCCCATCTGGGAGCAGAATCTCCTACTTCCTGTTGTGTAACACACTATGATTCCTGCCTGAAAGTCCTTACTCCATCATACTTACTGGGAGTGCAAAACCATCTCCATACCTAGAAACACTGTCTCTGTCCTGTTTACGGGGGCACCAATCCATGTCTTCCTGCCTGGGAGCATTCTCCTTCTTCCTGCCTGGGAGAAATATGACCAGTCATCATGCTTAGGAGCACCAACAATCATCGTGCCCGGTAGTAAGTTCTCCGATGTACTGTATGTAACACAATCTCCATCAACCTTCCTGGGAGTGCTGTTTTGGCCACCCTACCTGGTAGCATAAAATCCCTAATCATGCCTCAGAGTGCCTTATGGTCATTGATTCTGGTAGAGCAATCACCATCATCCTGCCTGGGAACACCATCAGCCTCTTCTTGCCTCTGTACCTGGGACAATGATCTCTTTCATCCTGCCATGGAGAGTCATCTACGAATCCTGCATGGGGGTGCTTATTCGTCCTTCCAGAAAATGCAGTCTCCACCATCCTGCTTCAGATTATCGTCTGCATCATCCCACCAGAGGGCATCTTCACCAACACCTCGCCTGGGAACACGTCTCCTTGAACTTGCCTGGAAGAATGGTCCCCTTCATCTTGCAAGGAACCGCCAACTCTGTCATTCTGCCCAGGAGGACCAAATCCTTTTCATCCTGGCAGAAACCACCATCTCCCGCGTTCTACCTTAGGGCACCATTTCTCTCATCTTGCCTGGCAGTGCAATGTCCCTCATCCTGCTTCAGAGGTCTTTATCGACATTTCGCCCTGGGAGAGCCATATCTGTCATCCTGCCTGGGTGGATGGTCTCCCTCTCCCTCTTGACCTGAAGGAGTTCAGTGTCCTTTATCATGCCTTATAGCATGATCTGTCATCCTGTATGGAAGCATGCTCTTCATCCTGTTTAGATGACGATCCCCAACATCCACCATGGAACTGTGTTTTTTGTCATCCTTCCTAGGAGTGCTATTTCTTTCATCCTACTTGGGAGCATCCTCTCCCTCATACTTTTTGGGAACATGCTTTCTGTTCTTTTACCTGGGAGTGCTTACTGGGGCATGACCTCCATCCTTCAGGGTAGGAGCTCAAGCTCCATCATTGTGGTGGGGAGCATGGCATCTGCATACTGAATGGGAACACGATATCCACTCTCACCTAGGGACACAAACCCCATCATCCCGTCTGAAAGTGCCATTCTGTTATTTTGCCTAGGAGTGCCATGTCACTGTAGGAGCCATTTCTCCACCATCCTTTTTGAGATTTAGTCTCCATCATCCCTTCTGAGAGCAAGGTATCATTCACCCTACCTGAGAGCTACAAGTTCTTCATTATGCCTGGGCGTCTTATTTCCTTCAAACTGACTAGGAGCACTGACTATCTTCTCCTGTCAATTGTGAACTCCATCATGCTCCCTTGGTGTGTCGTTTCTTTCATACTTCCCAGAAGCCCTATATCCTGCTTTCTGCCTGGGACCATCATCTCCTTCAACCTGTTGGGGGAACTCAGTCTCGAAATCCTGCCTGGGAGCGCCTCAACGTCTCCATTTCTGGTATCGTGTTACATGTCACCCTGCCTTGGAACACCATATTCATCAACCTAGCCATTAGGCGCCGTCTCGGGTTTACTCCCTGGGAGCACTATAACCACCATTTTGCCTGGCTAGGAGTATTGTGTAGGTCCGCCTGCCTGGAGGCCTTATTTCTTCCATCGTCCGTGGAAGTGCTGGCTCTGTCTTCCTGCTTGTAAGGGGGATTTGTTTCTTGATGCCTTGAAATGCACTTTCCCTCAACATGCCTGGGAGCGTGATCTCTGTCTTTCTACCTAGAAGAGGATCTCCAACATATTAATTGGCAGAGAAATCCTGGTCTTCATGTCTGGGAGCATTTTCTCCTTTTGGGAATGTGATTTCCATCATTTTGCCTGTGAGCACCCACTTTGACACCCTGACTGGGATCATGATCTCCTACTTCCCACCTTGGAGTAAAGACTACAACTCTTGCCTGACAGTGCCTTCTGTCTCATACTGTCAGGGAGAAAGAAATTGTCATCATGACTAGAAAGGCCACCTCTATCATCCTGCCAGGGAGCACTATCTCTTTCATCTGGCTTAGGAGTGCTGCTCCCTTGTCCTGCCTGGGAGAGTGATGTCCTTCATCCTATTTTGGAACTACAGGGTAATCCGGCATGGAAACGAGGTATGAGACATACTGTCTGGAACATGATCTCTGTCAACCTGTCTGGCAGCGTTTTCCTCATACTACCTGATAGCACCATATCTCACATCCTGCCACGGAGTGACGTACAGTCATTTACCCTTGTGGAGCAATCATGGTAATCCAGCCTCAGAGCACAATCACTAGCATCCTGCCTAGGAAGTCTGTATCAGTCATTTTACCTGGGAGCATCTTTTCCAGAATCTTACCTGTGAGTGTTGTCTCCCTCATCTTGCCTGGAAGAATGGCACTCCTCCTCTTGCCTGGAACCACAGTCTCTGTCGTTCTGCCTGGGAGTGCCAACTGCTTCCTCTTGGCAGGATGAATAATCTCCCTTATTCTGCCTTGGAGCACCATTTCTGTCCTCCTGTCTGGTAATGCAATATCAGCCATCCTGCCTTGGAAGGCCGAATCTGTTAATTTGCCTGGAAGCATTATTGTCATCCTCATGCCTGGGAGTGCCTACTTTGTCAGTCTCTTTGTAGCCCTGTTTCCATCATCCTGCCTGGGGGCATGGTCTCCTTGATCCACTTGGGCAAGTAGTCTCCTTAATCCTGCTTTACAGCATGATATCCGTCACCCTGCCTAGGAGTGTGATAAACGTTATCCTGTTTAGAGCATGAACTCCAAAAGCCAGCCTGGGACAGTGGTTTTGGTCATCTTATTTCAGAGCACGATTTCCTTCATCCTATTTGGGAGTGTCCTCTCCATCACGCTTTATGGTAAAGTGATTTCTTTTGTTTTACCTGGGAATGGTCTCCATCACTGTGCTTGGCGGCATCATCTCCGTCCTTCAGGGTGGAAGCAATATCTCCATCTTTGTGGCAGGAAGCATTGTTAAGGCAGCCTGCCAGTGAACACGATATGCACCATTGCCTGGGGACACAAACTACATCATCCTACTTGAAAGAGCCATTCTTTTATGTTGCCAAGGAGTCCAATATCCCTTATCCTGTGTAGGAGCACCTTCTCTGTCATCCTTCCTGTCAGAGTAGTCACTGTCATCCTTTCTAGGACCATGATACCTTTCATCCTACCTGAGAGCTCTGTGTTCTTCATTATGCCTGTCAGTGTATTTTATTCAGCTTTCCTGGGAGCACCATCTGATTTATCTTGCCTTGGAATGGGATCTCCATCATCCTTCCGTGGTGTGCGGGATCTGCTGAACTGCCTGCAAGCGCTATGTCCTTCATCTTTCTTGGGAGCATGTTCTCCTTCACCTGCCTTGGAACTCGGTCTCTGACTCATGCCTTGTAGTGTCTTCTCCATCATTCTTCCTGGTATCATGTTCCCTGTCCTCCTGCCATGGAACACCATCCCTACCACTTTGCCATGGAGAGCATCTCAGTCTTCCAGCTTGGCAGCACAATATCGGTCATCCTGCATGCCTATGGATGCTCTGTGCAATCTCCTGCCTAGAGGGCCACCTCTTTCATGATGCCTGGGAATGCAATCTCCATCATCCTATATGTTAGCGTGATCTCCTTCACATGGCCTAGAGGAAAATCTTCGACTCATCCTTGGAGAGCAATCTTGTTCTTCCCACATGGGAACATCACCTCTATCCTCCTTCTGGGAATGTGATTTCCATAATTTGTTCTGGGGCAACCTCTTTGTCACTCTGCCTGATAATACGATCCCCTACTTCTTGCCCTGGGGCACAGTCTAGGATTCCTTGCTGAGATTGCTTTCTTTGCCATCCTGACTGCGAGCAAGAAAAAAAAATGTCATTCTGCCTAGAAAGGCTGTCTCTGTCATCCTGTCAGGGAACACAGTGTCCATCATCCTGCCTAGGAGCGATTCTCACTCTCCTTTCTGCCTGGGAGAGTGATGTACTTCATCATAGTTAACAGCACCAACTGCATCACCCTCCCTGGAAGCAAGTTCGTAGACACACTGTCTGGAACATGATCCTCATTATCCTGCCTGAAAATGTTGCACTCATCCTGAGAGATGACCCTTCTTTGTAGCACAATATGCTCATCTTGCCTCAGAGCACCTTACATCATTTACCCCGTCAGAACAATCATCATCATCATCACCATCATCATCATCATCATCATCATCATCATCATCATCATCATCATCATCATTTCTGGACAGCCACCTCCACCATCCTGTTTCGGTGACTGGGAGAAGAATATCTTTCATCTTGCCCTCAAGCACCTTCTCTGAATACTGCCTGGGAGCACTTATTTGCTTCTTCCTGGGAGCATGATCTCCATCATCCTGCCTAGGAAGGCAGTGTCTGTCATCCTGCCAGGGAGCATGTTCTACAACATCTTGACTGGTTGCTCATCTCCCTCAATCCTGCCTGGAAGAGTGGTCTCCTTCGCCTTTCCTTTGGCTGGCTTCTCCATCACACTACCTCAGTGCCTGGGAGAATGGTCTCTTTTACCCTGTCCTGGGGCATGGTGTACCAAACCCTCCTGTGAGTGGTTATCTATCTTCCTTCCTGGAACCACCGTGTCCAACATCCTGCCTCAGAAGACCATCTCCTTCATCCTGCCAGGGAGCATATTCTCCAACATCTTGCCTAAGAGAGCACCACTCTTATCCTGCCTGTAAGAGTCATTACCTTCATCTTGCCACGGACCCGCCATCTTTGTCATTATGCCCAAGGGCGCCAACTCCAGCATCCTAGAAGATCTCACTTGTTTCTCCCATCCTGCCTGGTATTAAAATATTCCTCATCCCTGTGAGGGCCTTATCTTTCATTTCCCCCAAGAGCACCATATTAATAATCTTGCCTGGGTGCATGGTCTCCCTGTTCCTCCTGACCTGAAGGAGGGAAGTCTCCTTCATCCTGCTTTGCGGAGTGATCTCTGTGATTCCGTTGTGAGCATGATCTATGTCATCCTGTTTCATGGACGATCTCCACTATCCAGCCTCAGAACATGTTTTTAGTCATCCTACCTAAGAGTGTTATTTCCTTCATTCAACTTTGGAGCATATTCTCCATAATCTTTTTTGGGAACGTTATTTGTATTGTTTTACCTGGATTTCCATCTCCTTCAGCCTGCCGGGGACATGAGCTCCGTCCTTCAGGATGGAAGCGCCATCTTCACCATCATGGCAGGGAGCATGGTGTCCACATCCTGCCTGGGAACATTATATGCACCATACCCTGGGTACACAGACTCCATCATCCCGGAAAGGGCCGTTCTCTTGCCTAGTAGCACAATATGGCTTATCCTGTGTCAGAGCACCTTCTCTGTCTTCCTTTTTGCAAGTGCAGTTTCCATCAGCCTACCTCAGACCATGATATCCTTCCTCCTACCCAAGAACACCATGTCTTCTATTATGCCTCGGAATGTGATTTCCTTCCACCCACCTTCAAATGCCATCTACGTTAGCTCCTCTAGGAGCACAATCTTCATCATGCTTTCTTGGTGTGCTGTGTCTGTTTTACTTCCAGGGAGCACCGTGTCCCTCATCCTGCCTGGTTACATGACCTCCCTCAAGCTACCTGGATACTAAGTCTCCAACTTCCTGCCTCAGAAAGTGTTTTCTTCATCCTTCCTGCTATCATTTTTCCTGTCCTCCTGTTTGGACCTAGTCTCCCTCATCTTCCTTTGGAGCACCATTGGTGTCTTTTTGCCTGGAAGTACTTAGCCGTCCTCCTGCCTGCCATGGAGTGCTGTGTCCATCCTCCTGTGTGGAATTCCAATCTCTGTAAATTTTCCTTGGTAGTTCCATCTCCTTCCTGCAGTCTGGAAGGGACATTTTCATCATAATGCCCAGGAACACAAGCCCCCTCATCATGCCAGGGAATACAATCTTTCACATTTGCCATTTGCCATGTATAGAATGTCAAATTCCCCCCCCCCCCCCGGGATATCACTCTCTCCCTTCCTGTCTGGGAGTGTAATCTCTGATTTCCTTTCGGGAAGGTTATTTACATCATTTTACTGGGAGCACCCTTTCCATCATTCTATCTGCGATCATGATCTCCATCTGCCGGACTTGGAGGCTCTTCTACAATTCCAGCGTGTGAATACATTCTCTGTCATACTGACTGGGACCAAGAAGCCATATTCTGTTTTGAAAGGCCATGGAAATCATCTTCCCAAGGAGCACCATCTCTATAACATGCTGCCTACAAGTGCATCCGTCTCTCATGCCTGGAAGAGGGATCTCCTTCATCATAGCTGAGAGAGCCATCTCCATCATCCTGACAGGAAGCATGTTCTCCAACATATTGTTGGGAACATGATTTGCATCAGCCCAGCTGGGAGCAACGTATTTGTCATCCTATCTGGTAACGCAGTAACCCTCTTCCCTCCTCAAATGCCTTACTGTCATTTACCCCAGTAGAGCCATCATTGTCTTCTTGCCTGAGATCCTGTCTCCATCTGAGATCCATCAGATCCTGAGATACTGTCTCAGTGCCTGCAAGAAATATCCCTTTTATCCTGCCATGGAGTGCTCTCTATGAATCCTCCTGGGAGCACTTATCCGTCATCCTCCCTGAGAACATATATCCATCATCGTGACTAGGAAGGCCATCTCCATCATCCTGCCAAGGAGCGTCTTCTTCAGAATTTTGCCTGGGTGCATGTCTCCCTCATTCTCCCTGGAAGAGTGGCCCCCATCATCTTGCCTGGGAGCACCAATCCATCATCCTAGCAGGAAACATAATATCCCTCATTCTTTTTATTATTATTATTTCATTTACATCCAAATTAGTTAGCATGTGGTACAACAATGATTTCACAACTAGATTCCTTAGTGCCCATTTACCCATTTAGCTCACCCCCCGTACAACCCCTCCAGTAATCCTCAGTTGGTTCCCTATATTTATGAGTCTCTTATGTTTTGTCCCCCCCATGTTTTTATATTATTTCTGTTTCCCTTGTCTTGTGTTCACCTGTTTTGTCTCTTAAAGTCATCCTATGCATTAATTCATATGACTTTTGTCTTTCTGTGACAGATTTCACTTAGCATAATGCCGTCCAATCCCATCCACGTAGTTTCAAATGGCAAGATTTCATTCGTTTTGATTGCCGAGTTATACTCCATTGTGTGTGTGTGTATGTATGTATGTATGTATGTATGTATGTATGTATGTATGTATGTGTGTATGTATGTATGTATGTATGTATGTATGTATGTATGTATGTATACATATACACACACACACACATATATATATAGATATGTATGTGTATATATGTATATATATATATATATATATATATATATATATATATATATATATATATATATATATCTGTATATATCTCTATCTCTATCTCTATCTCTATCTCTATCTATCTATATATATCTTTTTTATCCATTCATCCATTAATGAATAGTTGAGCTCTTTCCTTACTTTAGCTTCTGTTCATAGTGCTGCTATAAACATTGGGATACATGTGTCCCTTCGAAACAGCACCCCTGTATCCCTTGGATAAATGCCCACTAGTGCAATTGCTGGGTCATAGGGTAGTTCAATTTTTAGTTTTCTTAGGAACCTCTATACTCTTTTCCAGAATGGTTGCACCAGCTTGAATTCCCACCAACGATACAAAAGAGATCCTCTTTCTCTGCATCCTCACCAACATCTGTTGTTGCTTGGTTGTTAATGTTAGCCGTTCTGACGCGTGTAAGATGGTATATCATTGTGGTTTTGATTTGTATTTCCCTGATGATGAGTGAAGTTGAGCATTTTTTTTTCATGTGTCCGTTGGCCATCTGGATGTCTTCTTTAGAGAAGTGTCTATTCATGGTCTTTTGCCCATTTCTTCTCTGGATTATTTGTTTATGCGTGTTGAGTTTGATAAGTTCTTATAGATTTTGGATACTAATCTTTCTCTGATATGTTGCTTGCAAATGTCTTCTCCCATTCTGTCAGTTGCCTTTTAATTTTGCCGATTGTTTCCTTTGCTGTGCAGAAGGTTTTTTTCTTTGTTTGTTTTTTGTTTGTTTGTTTCTGTTTTTGTTTTTGTTTTTTACATGGTCCTATTAGTTCATTTTTGCTTTTGTTCCCCTTGCCTCTGGAAATATGTTGAGTAAGAAGTTGCTGCAGTCAAGATCAAAGATGTTTTTTTCCTGCTTTCTCCCTGAAAACCTCCCTCATTCTTACTTGGAGCATCATTTCCCTCATCCTGGATTATAGTGCAAAATCCCTCCTGCTGGTTTGGATAGGCTTATCTGTCACTTTGTCTGGAAGAGCCATTGCCACAGTCTCACCTGAGAACACGTTCTTTGTCATCCTCCTGGGAGTGCCATATCCATTATCATGCCTAGGTGCAAGGTCTCCATACTCCTGCTGGGAGGATAGCCTCCTTCACCCTGCTCTGTAGCATGATCTCTATCATCCTGCCTGAGAGAATTATCTAAGCCTTCCTGTTTAGAGGATGATCACTGATATTAAGACTGGGAGTGTGGTTTTGGTCATTCTACCTGGGAGTGCAATTTCCTTCATTCAAATTGGGAGCATCCTCTCCATCATCCTTTTTGGAAAGGAGATTTACCTTGTTTTTCCTTGGAGTTCCATATCCATCACCCTGGTTGTGGTCACCATCTCTGCCCCACTGGTTGGAAGCAACATTTATGGCTTCATGGCAGGGAATGGGCTAACTACCTCCTGCCGGTAATACTATGTCCATCATTGCATGGGGACACAGATTCCATACTCCTGCTTGAAAATGCCATATTGTCATCCTGCTTTGCAGGATAAGTGACAAGTTATCCTGAGGAGTTATACTTGTAATGTGCTGTGAATTCAGTATATATTATCACATTGCTGATGCATGTGGGTATACTGGATGAGAAATAACTTTCAGTTTAGGTGAAGAAGGCATTCCTTTTCTTTAAACTCCTACACAATCATGCATTGCTTTGATTGTAGTTTTAGTGAAATGCCATTTATTTCTAGATTTAAAAAATGGGTGAGTGGGCATGGGATTTGAAAAGGCACAATATAGAAATGATGTTTGCGACCTGAAGGACTTAGACCTTTCCCCGACAAGTATTCCTTGTCCTATGTGGGAGTGCTCCTCCGTCATCATTCCTATGAGCAGCAGTCGTCATCTTCCTTCATGGGAGGACATATTGTTTCTACATGAGAGCACCATGTCTTTCATTTTTCCTGAGTGTATGACCTCCTTCAAGCTTCCTTGGAGCGTGGTCTACCTACTCTTGCCCCAGAGCATGATCTCCATTATGCTCCCTTGGCCTCCCATGTCTGTCAAACTGCTGGGGAGCACAGCATCTTTCAGCATGCTTAGGGGCATTATCTCCTTAAACCTGCCTGGGAATCTCAGATTCTAAATTCCTGCCTACGAGAACCTTGTACATCATCCTTCTGCCATCGTGTTCCCCATCACTCTACCTTGGAATACCGTCTCCATAATGTTGATATGGAGCACTCTCCCCATGTCCTCCTTCCTTAGAACACCTTATCCTTCATCATGCCTGCCTAGGAGTGCTGTATACATCATTTATCCTGGGACCTCCCTCTTTGTCCTCGTTTCTGGAACCATGATCTACTACTTTCCACTCTGGGGTTTATTTGGCTGTCATTCACCCTTGACAATGTGGAGTGCTATTATTATCAGGGCTTTATTAGGGTAAAATACAATTAAAATTAATTTTCTTAGGTATCCATAATACAATTGTTTTATGAAGTGGCGTTTTGTCTTTAGCAATTGAGATTTTTTATGTTTATGATCTTGGTGTTTTTTTTTGTTTGTTTGTTTGTTTTTTATGTCCCTCAATTTGGATTCACATCACCTGACTTCAATTTATCCTGAGGAGTTATACTTGTAATGTGCTGTGAATTCAGTACGTATTATCACATTGCTGATGCATGTGGGTATACTGGATGAGAAATAACTTTCAGTATAGGTGAAGAAGGCACTCCTTTTCTTTAAACTCCTACACAATCATGCATTGATTTGATTGTAGTTTTAGTGAAATGCCATTTATTTCTAGATTAAAAAAATGGGTTAGTGGGCATGGGATTTGCATAGCCACAATATGTAAATGATGTTTGCGACCTGAAGAACTTAGACCTTTCGCCAAGTCAGGATGAGAGAGGTGACACTCTCAGGCAAAACAACAGAAAAAAGCATCATAGACAGAATGATCCCAAGTAAGATGAAGGAAACCGTGCTCCCATGATGGATGTAAGAGATCATTCTCTAAACAGGATGACAGAAATCGTCCTCCCACCCAGGGGGACAGAGATCATGTGCAAAGCAGGATGAAGAAAATAGTCCTCTCAGGATGATCAGGGAGACCATGGACACAGTAGGATGACAGATACGTTGCTCCCAGGAGGATGACAAAGAAGGTGCTCCCAGGCATGATGACTACAATGGCACTCCCAAGCAAAATGACAGAAAAGACCCTTCAAGGCACGATGAGGGATATTGGGCTACCAGGCAGGATGAGAAAAACGGTGTTCCAAGGCAGAACAAGGGAGATCATGCTTCCTGTAAACGTGATGGTGTTTGCCTTCCAGGCACGATGACAAAGATGGTTGTCCCAGTAAAGAGGAAGGGGACTACTCTTCCAGGCAGGATGAGGGAAATGTACTCCCAGGGAAATTATGGAGAAGTTTCTCCCTTGAAGGACAATGGAGACAGCCTTCTGAGACAGGGTGATGTACATCATGCTCCCAGAAGTGTGACAGACAAGCACTGCCAGGCATGTTTGGTCAGTGAGGGGTACTGTGCCTCCAGGTGGGATGAATAAAGGACAGTTCCGGGCAGGATGATGATGACCATATTCTACACAGGATGTCCGAGAATGACGAATCCTTACAGAATGGTGCAGTTGGCCCTCCTAAGCATGACGAAGGACATTGTTCTCCCAGGCCACACGAGGAAGAATCACTCCTAGGCAGGATTATGGAGACTGTGCTCCCTGGCAGGATGACAGAGATGACGTTTCTATGCAGAATCATGATGTCCCACTCCCAGTAAGTATGACAGAGAGACACTCTCAGGCAGGAATTGTAGACTGCACTCCAGCACAGAAATTAGGAGACCATGCAGCCTGAAAAGATGACAAAGAAGGAGCTCCCAGGGGAAAAAAAAATGATGGGAATCAGGTTCGTGAAGAGGGAATGGAGATGATGCAGGAACACCTAGATAGCTCTCCAAGGCAGTAAATCCAAGATCTTCCTCTAGACACAATTACAGAGATTGTGCTGTCAGGCAGGATGACAAGCATAGCAACCAAGGGAGCATGATGGAAATCGCTCTCCAAGACAAGATAAGGTAAACGGCACACCCAAGCAAGTTGAAGGTAATCACACTCCCGGTTATAATGAAGTGCGCAGCACTCTCAAGTATGATGAATGATATCCTGTTCTCAAGAAGGGTAACAGAGATGCGCTAGCAGGAAGGATGACGGAGAAGGCACTCCCACACAGGATAAGAGATATTGCTCTCCTGCCAAGATGACAAAACGGTGCTTCCCAGGAGGATGATGGAGTTCATGACTCCAGACGATGGTGGATGTCATGTTCCTATAAATGATGTGAACACCACGCTCTCAATCAGGATGACAGAGATGGCCTTTCCAACCTGAAGGACAGAGATATTATTCTCAGTCATGGTAATGGAGATGGCATTTCCAGTTAAAACAAAAGAAATAGCATTTCCAAATGGATGGTGGAGATGACACTCTCCAGAAGGATTAAAGAAATCGCGCTTCCATGTAGGATGTCTGAAATAAAGCTCTCAAGTTATAAGTAAAAAAAAAAAAAAATCATGCTCAGAACAGGATAACGTAGATCCTCCTCCGAATCAGGATGAATGAGACTTCTACCCCAGATGGATTAGCGAGATCATTCATCCTGGCAGGATGATGGAGACATTGCTCCAAGAAGAAAGACAAAGACGTTAGTCCCAGACATGAGGACCACAATGGCCCTCCCAGGAAAAATGATGGATTAGGCCCTCTAAGGTAGGAATATGATACTGCACAACTATGGTGGATGACATAAATGGTGCTCCACGGCAGAAAAAGGGAGATCATGCATTCTTCAAGGGCGAAGGACTTGGCACTCCCAAGCAGGATGACAGAAATGGCACTCCCAGGTAAGATGAAGGGGACCATTCGTCCAGGCAGGATGAGGGAGATGCACTCCCAGGCAAGGTATGGAGAAAATGCTCCTTGGCAGGATGAAAGAGATGAGCTTACCTACACTAGATGCAGGGTAGTACCCACCCAGGAAGGATGACAGTTACGTCCTCCCATTTGGATGACAAAGAATGCACTCACAGGCAGGGTAATGGCAAGGAGGATGGAGATAGCACTTCCAGGGTGTATGACATAGATCATACCTCCAGATAGGAGGATGGACACAGGTTTCCTAGGTAGGCAGGAGGATAGATATTGTGCTCCCAAGGAGAAAAAAAAGACAGAGACAATGATCCAAGGTAAGATGATAGAGATAGTGTTCCAAGACAGGAGGATGCGGAAAATGATAACAGGAAGCGTGACATAGAAGGCACTCTGAGACAGGATGTCATACACTGGGTAGCCTGGTACGTTGAAGGATATTGTGCATCCAGGCATAGTGAGAGACATGGCCTTCCCTGGCCGTACGATAGACATGATACACTACAAGAGCATGATGGAGATCGTGCTCTGAGATGAGATAATTGAGAAGGCACTCCCAGTCTGTTTGAAGGTAATCACACATTCAGGTACAATGAAGGGCGGGACACTCTCAAGTAGGGTGAGTAATATCATGCTTCAAGACATGATGACTGAGACTGTGCTTGCAAAAAAGATGAAGAGGAGGGTTTCCCACGCAAGATAAGGCATATTGTGCTCCTAGACAGGTTGACGTAAGAACACTTTTATTCAGGAAAATGGAGTTCATGTCCCCAGGTGATGGTGGATATAGTATAACCAGGAACTATGTGGCTTCCACGCTCCCTGCCACAATGAAAGATGGTGTTTCCACCTTGAAGGAAGGAGACCATGTCCCCAGGCAGGGTGACAGAGCTCGCTACTCAGGCAAAACAATAGAAATTGCATTCCACATGTGGATGATGGAGAGTCCTCTCCCATGTAGGATGAAGGACATCTCACTCCCAGGTAGAATGTCTGAAAACATGGTCCCAGACTGGATTTCTGAGATGGCCATCTAAACAGGATGACGTGGATACGCACCCAGGCAGCATGACAGAGATCATGATCCGAGGCAGGAAGAAGGATACCATCCTTTTTCAGGAAAAGGGGGACAGGGAGACCACACACCTAGGCAGGATGATGGATATGGTGCTCCCAGACAAAAAGAGAGATAAGGCCCTCCATGACAGGATGAGGGATACTGCACTACCAGAGAGGATGAGAGAAATGGTTCCCCATGACAAAAGTGCGTTTGTGCTTCCTGCCACGATGACAGAGTTGGCGCTCCTGGGAAGCATGACAGAGGTAGAGGTCCTAGAGATGAAGGGGACCACTATTCCAGGCATGGTGAGAGAGACATGTTCATAGGCAAGATGTTGGAGAACATGCTCCCTGGCCTGATGAAGGATATGGTCTTATGAGGCAGGATGGTGAAGATCATGTCCCCATGATGGATGACAAATAAGTGCTACCAGGCAGGTTTCATAGACGGCACTCCAGTGCAGGATGAAAAGAAAAATCATTCTCCCAGGCACCAAGACAGGACGACGGAGATGGATGTCCCATGCAGGATGAAGGTAACTACTCTTCCAGGCAGGATAAGGAGATGTGCTCCAGGGAAAATGTTGGAGAAGATGCTCCCTGGTTGGATGATGAAGACAGTCTTCATAGGCAGGATGCTGGAGATTGTGTTTTGAGGAAGGGTGACAGATATGCAGTCCCAAGTAGAATTTGTAGGTGGTACTCCAGCGTACTGATGAAAGAGGTGCTTCTTCCAGACCCTGATATAGGATGAAAGAGATGATGCTCCCAAGCAGGATGACGATGATTGTTCCAGCAAGGTAAATGACCATAGGGTTCTCTGAAGCAGGATGCAAGATATGTGCTACCAGGTAGGATGAACAAAACAGCAATCCCAGGCAGGTTGACCAACATCATGTTCCCGACGGTATGTCTGAGAACTTGAATTCCAGACAGAATGAGATAGTTCGTGTTGCTAAGCATGATGAAGTACGTCACTCTCCCAGGCTGGAAGAGGGAGAGTCACCTGTAGTCAGGATTATGCAGACTGTGCTCAATGGCAGGATGAAAGAGATGGCCTTTCTATGCAGAATTATGGTTTCTCACACCCACTAAGTATGACAGAGATGACACGTCCAGGCAGGAATTGTAGACTGCCCTATAGGGAGAAATGTTGGAGATCATGCTCCCAGGAAAATTTATGGAAATGATGGAAGCCATTTTCCCAAAGGAGAAAAAGGTGACACTCCCATGTTAGGAGACTGGGATTCCTCCTCAAGGCAATAAATCAGAAACCTTACTCTAGACATAATTAAACAGATCATGCTCTCAGGCAGTATAAGAGACACAGCAACCAAGGGAACGTAATGAATATTGTTCTCCAGGGCAGGAAAATGTAGACAGCACATCCAGGCAGATTGAATGTATTCACACTCCCAGGTATAATGAAGGATACTGCACTCTCAGCTAAGATAAATGATATCCTGGGGGAGGAGCCAGAAGGGCAGAACAGCATGGACGTTTTTTGTGTGTCTCACATCCATGAAATACAGCCAGACCAACAGTAAACCATCCTACACACCTAGAAACTGATTGGAAGTTTAACACAACAATCTGCACAACCTGAACCACATTATTCAGCAAGTATGCGACACAAAGAGCTGAACTTGGGGAGCAAGAAGCCCCAAAACGTAGGGAACCCGTTTTGTGGTCAGAGAGAGGACAGAGACTGGGGGAGGGAGAAAACATACGGGAAAAGGACGCCTCCCCAAAATCAGCTGGAGAGAAAGTAGAAAATTGGAAACACTCACAGGGACTAAACTAAAAAGGGAGAAAGGACCAAGGAGAAAGCAGAGGGTTTAAATTCCATGAAGACTGTAGACAAGGGGAGTTGCAAAGGCTGCAACTCCTCAGCTCGATACCTGGCATTGCTTTGGTGGGAAAGGTGAATGCCCAGGAACAGAGTGGGTCTGGGAGGTTCTTGGGCCACATGGGGAAAACTGGTTTCACTGCTGGAAGACCATTTGGTAGAGACTGTTAACGTCACCTGTTCCCAGCTGACCCTGGAAGACAGCCACATTCGCTGGTGCTGGGGTAAGGTTGTTGAGGATGAAGCCTGGTGCCAGATCTGCATTGCGATTCTCCGTAATCCCTGAAAAGCTGATGCTACACTGTCTCGCGATCTTTTCTGAGGGCGGGCTGTCACCTGGCCGCAGTGTTGGGACACTGGCAACAGCAGAGTCCGGCGGGAATTCCTGGGTGCAGCCAACCTCTGCCATTGCTCATTTGGTCATTGCTCGGTGAGACCGTCCCACAGAGGGGTGCAACAGATCAAAGCTGCAATCTGTCAGACGTAAGGGGCTGGGGAAAACAGCCGCTTCTGAGACAAAACTTGGGACAGAGTACTGCCTGGGGCCTGGTCACGGAGAGTGCAAAAGTGGGGAGTGGATGAGAGCTGAAGATGGAGGACCGGTGAGTGATTGAAGATCCAGGAGAACAGACTGGGTAACTGGGTGGCGCCTTTTTCACCACTGGCACAATGCCTAGGCGCACCTAACAGCCCTGGAACAATCAACCACAGTAGGCTAGCAGCGCCATCTCGTGGAGAGCAGAGCTGTTACACGAAGCCCGCCCAACTGGGCCAACTTTGCTCTTCAAAAACAAAAACCTCATCCCTGGCTTAATTTGTGGACTACAAAGAGCTACATGTAATGATCTGTAGGGGAAAATGAAGCCATTTCAGTCCTACTTAAATCTGTGAGCAGTTTCATCTATTCATTTTTTTCTTTTTTTCTCTCTTTTCCTTTTTCTTTTTTAGAATTCTTTTGTTTTTCTTCAATACAAAAAGAAAAAAATTCATTTTATTTTCAATTTTTATTAAATATATCTGTCTTTAGTTTTTATTACTAAAATTTTTTCCTTGTGTAATTTTTTTCAAATTCTACTTTACTTCCATCATTTTATTTTAATCTACCTCAGTGTACTCACCTTTTCAAGTTTTCAAGCAATTTCCTTTTTTTCTTTCTTTTTTTTCTCCTTTTCATTTCTTTTTTTCTTGAATGCAGAAAAACAGAAAAACTTCATTTTTACTTTAAAATTCTTTTAAAATCTTTTATTTAATTTTTATTACTATATTTTTTGCTTTTATATTTTCTTTTTCAAATTCTATCTTACTCTCATCATTTTATTTCAACTACTACAGTGTATTCACTTTTACAAATTTTCAAACTATTTCTTTTTTTCCTTTTTTATCCTTTTACTCTTATTCATTTCTTTCTTTTTTCTTAAATACAGAAAACTAAAACATTCATATTTCTTATTAACTTTTATTAAAAATATTTTTCTATAATTTTATTAGTGTATTCTCTACTATTGCGAATAATTTTTTCAAATTCTATTTTACCCACATCATCTCATTTTAGTCTACTTAAGTGTAATAACTTTCTCAAAATCTCAAACGATTTCCATCTTTTATCACCCCCCCCTTTTTTTTTCATTTCTCTAATCTGTCAAACCACGTTAACACCCAGACCAAAACACACCTAGGGTCTAGCAGCATCATCTATTCGATGTGTGTGTGTGTGTGTGTGTGTGTGTGTGTGTGTGTGTGTGTGTGTGTTTAATTTTTGATTTTAATGTTATTTAATTTTAATTTTTTTAATTTCAATTTTTTACTTCATTAATTCCTTTTCTCCCTTCAAAATGCCAAAATAAAGGATTTCACCCCAAAAGAAAGTGCAAAGAAATGACAGCCAGAGATTTAACCAACACAGATACAAGAAACATGTCTGAACCAGAATTTAGAAACACGATAACAAGAATACTTGCTGGAGTCAAACATAGATTAGAATCTCCTTCTGCAGAGATAAGAGAAGTAAAAAATATCCAGATTTAAATTTAAAATGCTATAACCGTGCTGCAATCACATATGGATGCAGTGGCGGTAAGGATGAACAAGGCAGAACAGAGAATCAGTTTTCTGAGAATATAGTGCACAAGCTTATAGAGAATAACGAAGCAGAAACAAAGAGGGAGATTAAGACATAAGAGCACGATTTAAGAAGTAGAGAAATCAGTGACTCATTAAAAAGGAAAAACATCAGAGTCATAGAGGACCCAGAGGAGGAAGAGAGAGAAATAGGGGTAGAAAGGTTATGTGAGCAAATCATGGCAGAAAACTTTCCTAAACTGTGGAAAGATACAGACATCAAAATCCAGGAATCACAGAGGACTCCCATTAGATACAACAAAAACTGACCATCAACAAGCCATATCATAGTCAAATTCACAAAATACTCAGGCAAGGAGAGAATAATGAAAGCAGCAAGGGGGGAAAAACGTCGCTAACCTAGAAGGGAAGACAGATCAGGTTTGCAGCACATCTATCCACAGAAACTTGGCAGGCCACAAAGGAGTGGTGAAATATATTCAGTTGGCTGAATTGAATATGGCTGAAATAGAAAAATACACAGCCAGGAATTCTTTACCCAGCAAGGTTGTCATTCAAAAATAGAAGGAGAGAGAAAAAGTTTCCCATACAAACAAAAATTAAAGGAGTTTGTGACCAGTAAACCAGCCCTGCAAGAAATCTTAAGGGTGACTCTCTGAGGGGAGAAAAGATGAAAATTATTTATACATACATATAAATTATACTATATAATATAATAAAATATAATGATATGATATAATTAATATAATATAATATAATATAATATAATATAATATAAATGCAAAAATATGTATACATATACATACCTATGTATATGTATACATGTATGTATATATGTACATATATATGTATATACACATATATATGTGTGTGTGTATACCAAAAGGAAAAACAGACTAGAAAGGACCATAGAACACCACCAGATACTCCAACTCTACAAGCATCATAATGGCAGTAAATGCATATCTTTCAGTACTCACTCTAAACACACAATGGACTCAATGCTCCAATCAAAAGATAAGATGGATAAGAAAACAAGATCTATCTATATGTTATTTACAAAGGACCCCCTTGAGACTGAAAGATCCCTTCAGATTTAAAATAAGGAGGTGGAGAAGGCAGGAATAGCCATACGTCCATCAGACAATCTAGACTTTAAAATAAAGACTGTATCAAGAGATGCAGAAGGGCATATATCATAATCAAGGGGTCTATCCACCAAGAAGACCTAAAAATTGTAAACAGTTATGTGCCAAATGTGGGGACCACTCAAATATATAAATCAATTAAAAACAAACATAAAGAAACACATCAATAGTAATACCACAATAGGAGGAGTCTTTAACACCCCACTAGCAGCAATGGACAGATCATCTAATCAAAAAATCAACACAGAAACAAAGGCTTTGAATGACACACTGGACCAGATGGACCTCACAGATATATTCAGAATATCTCATCCTAAAGCATCAGAATATACATTCTTGTCCAGTGCGCATGGAACATTCTCCAGAATAGACCATATACTGGGAAACAAATCTGCCCTAAGTAAGTACAAAATGATCAAGATCATACCGTGCATATTCTCAGACCACAATGGTATGAAACTCAAATCAACCACAAGAAACAATTTGTAAAGGTAACACATACTTGGAGACTGAAGAACATCCTACCAAAAATTGAATGGACTAACACAGAAGGGAAAGAGGAAATTAAGTATATGGAAGTCAAAGAAAATGATAGCACCACAACCGAAAACATCTGCGATGCAGCAAAGGTGGTCATAAGAGGAACGTATATAGCAACGCAGGGCTTCCTAAAAAAGGAAGAAAGATCTCAGAGACACAACCTAACCTTATGCCTTAAGGAGCTGGAAAAAAACAGCAAGTAAAACCCCAAAACACCAGAAGACAGGAAATGACAAACATTAGAGCAGAAATTAATGTTATCAAAACCAAAAACAAACAAACAAACAAACAAAACAGTAGAACAGATCAATGAAACCAGAAACTGGTTCTTTGAAACAATTAACAAAATTGATAAACCACTAGTCAGTCAGTTTGATCAAGAAGAAAAAGGAAAGGAACCAAATAAGCAAAATCAAGAATGAGAGAGGTGAAATCACAACCAACACAACAGAAATACAAACAATAATAAGAGAATATTATGAACAATTATATGCCACTAAAATGGACTATCTGGAAGAAATGGACAAATTCCTAGAAATATATACACTACCAAAGCTGAAACAGGAATAAGTAGAAAATGTGAACAAACCCATAGTCAGTAAGGAAATCAAATTAGTAATAAAAAAAAAAAATCTGCCAAAAAAAACCATGATTCCAGGGCCAGATGGTTTTCCAGAGGAATTCTACCAAACACTTAAAGAAGAGTTAACACCTATTCTCTTGAAACTGTTCCAAAAAAATAGAAATGGACAGAAAACTTCCAAACTCTTTCTATGAAGCCAGCGTTACCTTGATTCCAACACCAGACAGAGACCCCACTAACAAAGAGAACTGTAGACCAAATTCGCTGATGAACATGGATGCAAAGTTCCTCAACAAGGTATTAGCCAACCGGATCCAACAATATTAAAAAAAAAAAAAATTATTCACCACAACCAAGTGTGATTTATACCTGAGATGCAAGGCTGGTTCAATATCCACAAAATAATTAACGTGATTCATCACATCAATAAAAGAAAGGACAAGAACCATATGATCTTCTCAATAGGTGCAGAGAAAGCATTTGAAGAAATACAGCAAGGTTTCATGATAAAAGCTCTCAAGAAAGTAGGGATAGAAGGAGCCTAACTCGAGATCATAAAAGCCATATTGAACGACCCAACGCTAATATCATCCTCAAGAGGGAAAAACTGAGAACGTTCCCCCTAAGGTCAGGTACAAGACAGAGATGTTCACTATCTCCACGATTATTCAACAGGGAATTAACTGGAAGTCTTAGCCTCTGCAATCAGGCAACACAAAGAAATAAAAGGCATCCAAATCAGCCAGAAGGAGGTCAAACTTTCACTCTTCACAGATGACATGATAGTCGATATGGAAAACCCAAAAGATTCCACCCAAAAACTGCTAGAACTGATCCATGGATTCAACAAAGTTGCAGGATATAAAATCAATGTGCAGAAATAGGTTGCATTCCTATACACCAACAATGAAGCCACAGAAAGAGAAATCAAGGAATTGATCCCATTTACAGTTGCACAAAAACCCCTAAGATACCTAGGAATAAATCTCACCAAAGAGGTGGAAAATCCATACACTGAAAACCATAAAAAGCTTATGAAAGCAATTGAAGAAGACACACAAAGAAATGGAAAAAGATTCCATGCTCCTGGATAGGAAGAACATCTATTGTTAAAATGTCGATAGCATCCAAAGCAATCTACATATTCAACGTAATCCCTATCAAAGTAACACCAACATTCTTCACAGAGCTAGAACAAATGACCCTAAAGTTTGTTTGGAACCAGAAAAGACCCCGAATACCCAAAGCAATCTTGAAAAAGAAAACCAAAGCAGGAGGCCTCACAATCCCAGACTTCAAGTTATAGTTGATGATACAAAGCTGTAATCATCATCACGACAGTATGATACTGGCACAACAACAGACACTCAGATCAATGGAACAGAATGGAGAGCCAGAAATGGACCAGCAAACGTATGTCCAACTAATCTTTGACAAAGAAGAAAGAATATCCAATGGAATAAAGACTGTCTCTTCAGCAAGTGTTGCTGGGAAAAGTGGACAGCGACATGCAGAAGAATGAACCTGGACCACTTTCTTACTCCATACACAAAAATAAACTCAAAATGATGAAAGACCTAAATGTAATACAGGAAGCCACCAAGTTCTCGAGGAGCAGCAGGTAAAAGTCTCTTTGATCTTGGCCCCAACAACTGCTTACTCAACATGTCCTCTAGAGAGAAGGGAAACAACAAAAATGAACTTCTGGGACCTCATCAAAATAAAAATGTCTGCACAGCGTAGGAAACAATCAGCAAAACTAAAAGGCTAGTGAAAGAATGGGAGAAGATATTTGCAAGCAACATATCAGATAAAGGGTTCGTATCCAAAATCTATAAAGAACTTATCAAACTCAAACCCCCCAAAAAGCAAATGATCCACTGAAGAAGTGGGCAAAAGACATGAATAGACTCTTCTCTAAAGATGACATCCAGATGGCCAACTGACACATGAAAAAATGCTCAATTTGATTCATCATCAGTGAAATACAAGTCAAAACCACAATGAGATACGACCTTATACCTGTCAGAATGGCTAACATTCGCAAGTCAGGCAACAACAGATGTTGGTGAGGATGCAGAGAAAGAGGATCTCTGTTGCATCATTGGTGGGAATGCAAGATGGTGCAGCCATTCTGGAGAACAGTATGGAGGTTCCTCAAAAACTAAAGTAGAACTACCCTGTAAGCCACCAATTACGATATCCAAGGGATACGAATATGCTGTTTCGAAGGGGCACATGCTCCCCTGTGTTTATAGCAGCACTATCAACAATAGCCAAAGTATGGAAAGAGTCCAAACATCCATCGATGCGTGAATGGATAAAGGTGTAGTGTGTGTGCGTGTGTGTGTGTGTGTGTGTGTGTGTGTGTATAAAAACATATATATATATATATATATATATATATATATATATATATATATATATATATATACATGTATATACATATACACATATACACATACACATACACATACACATACACATACACATACACATACATATACATATACATATACATATACACATACATATACATATACATCCTATATATGTGTGTATATATGTATGTATATGTTGACAGATTCACCGGAGGCAGAAAAAAGGAGACAGAAGTTTATTGGAGTCTTGGGTCTGGACAATGGGGGAGGGAGAGGCCATCTGTCAATGCAGTGGAGGTGCGGGGCTGACTTCCAGGAGGAAGGTGAGCAGGCAGGGCTCATGGCTGTTTTGAGGCAGGTCGCCCGATGGGTCTGTTTGTGTTCAGCCAGGCAGTGGGGTGTGGCCTCTGTGGGCCCTTCTCCCTTTACTTGGGTTTCCACTGCTCCGGTTGGTGGCATGAACGCGACCTCTGCCCACAGCCTCTGCCCCGTGGACACAGCACGCCATTCCTGGAGGATGGTCACTCGGCACAGAGTCAAAGCCTGATAGCCAGGGACGCGCAGGCTGCTGTCTTGATGGAGGAGGAGCAAGAACACGGCTGCTACTGGATCTAAGCTGCGTGGGGCCCACGCTGCTCCATGCCATTGTTCAGAGCTGTTGGCAGGGAGCCCGCGGGTTCTCTTTCCTCCGCTTCCCTCTCTTCCTGAGCGCTCCACGGGGCTGAGCAGGGCACTGCACAGAACTCAAGCTCCTGAGATGCAAAACACAAAGGCAGTGGAGAGGACTAGAAGCAGCCTGTGATTACCTGCCGTGCGTGGCTGGGGCCCCGGCACCCTCTCTGGCCTTCGAAACCGCCAGCTCACGCGGTGCAGCCAGGACACATGCCTTCCTGTTGTGGGTCTCTGATCCAGGGCTGGAGGGCTCCTAGCCAACCCTCCTGTCTGTTGAGCATGATGACGTGGGAAACAAGTGTAAGTAAACTTGAATAGAAAGCAGGAGACTCTAGAGGGAAGACGTGCGCAAGGCAGGGCCATTGCAGACCTTTGAGCGGGAGGACACCAGGCGCCTCTTTGAAGGTTTGGCTTAGAGGGAGTTGTCTTTGTGCCTCTTCTGCCAGAGCAGACTCCTGTGTCCCCTGCTGGACATGTGCAGCGTGGGCTGGGCCCTGCAGGTTTTCAGACCACGAGGTCAAACAAAGCCGCTTCCTCAGGGCCCACCCAAGGTCTCCTTGAGCAGGGGCAGCATCTCTGCCCTCTCAAGGCTTCCAAGGCTTGGGAGCCACGCCTCCCAAGGCTTCCAAGGCTTGGGAGCCACGCCTCCCAAGGCATCCAAGGCTTGGGAGCTATGCCTCCCAAGGCATCCAAGGCTTGGGAGCTATGCCTCCCAAGGCTGCAGCGTTCTGCTGTGTGGCACTCGCAGCCACTGTCACCACCCGACTCCTGGTGACAGCCAGTCACACTCCAGTGACTTCCTTCCATGTTGCCCAGAACATCTTCAGAGTGAAAGGGAGTCTCCAATCATGTACTCTCTTTTTTTTTTTTTTCTTTTCTTTCCAAACCCACACAATGTTCGGTAATTAATGGCATATTTTAAGTACACCAGGGAGATTTGCATTTTTCAACAAGGGAGGAAGCAACAGCACACATACAAATACGAGTTCACACTCAGGCTGCTTCCGGCGATCCAAGGACCTGCTGGAAGGAAGGGAGATTGCTTTGCCCGTGGAGAAAAATTCTTCTTGCTCAAGGAGCAGGGGGAAGTTTTTGACAGCGTCTGCTGCTGCAGAGACATCTCAGCAAGACCTTTGTTAA
Source organism: Panthera onca (assembly GCF_046562875.1). Lineage (NCBI taxonomy): Eukaryota > Metazoa > Chordata > Mammalia > Carnivora > Felidae > Panthera > Panthera onca. Next base: position 7,124,215 of record NC_138358.1, on the reverse strand, counting down.
AACGTATTTCTCGTCTTTTATTAATGAGATTTGGTTCAGGGAGATCATGTGGGGGAATGAAAACTGTGCCTTGGAAGGCAGTTTGAAAAGCTGGCTGGGGCTCGGTGACAAGGGACTCGGCAGCTGTTGTCAGGTATTTGGGCTACACTAGATGGTGGGTGTCAGGGGACAGAGCCACTGGGCGGGTGATCCCGCAGAGGGTGGCTAGCTAGAGAGGAGCACTGAGGGGTCCACACCACCACCCCCCCGACCCTATGAGCTACCCCGGGATCTCCATAGCATCCTAGCTGAAAACCTAGTCTTTGTGGCTGGAAAGCTTGGATTTCAATCCGAGCATGTGACCTTGGGCAAGCCTCAATTTCTCCATCTGTGAAATGAGGAAATCATCACAAGTTGTGGCGAGGAGTGAGTGGGGTCATCCGTGCAGAGAGCTCGGTGCACAGTGGCCTTGCTCAATCCATGCCGGGCTCCTTCAGCCCTGGGGTTCTGCTGAAGGCCGTGGTGCGTCCATGCTGCCCTTCTGTCCTGGGAGGTTTGTTTTCCACAGCCTCCCCCCCCCCCACCGCCCTTCTCCAAGGCTGATGAAATTTAACCCGTAGATTGTTCAGAGCAGCGTTGCATAGAAGTGGACATACCTACAACATCCATTAACTTATCAATGGGAATTGCAAATAATATAATGTGATAATACATGGTGAAATCTATCTTGGGTTTGAGGGCATTGTTTCAACAGAACAGAAGTGTTGTTCCTATATGCCACCTGAGGAGCCCTCTCCCCCTGCTCCTGGCCCCCACCCTCCCGCCTTCTACCTCCTTTCTGTCTCTGGAACATTCCCTGAGGTGCCCTGATGCACTTGGCGGTCGCTCTGCTGGTGAGGCCCACACTCGCTGGGTGAAAACCACGTCAGTGGTTTCAGCTGGGAAAACCATATTCAGCATTTGCTTCCAAGAGTGAACGGCTTTAAGTAATCACATCTGAAGCCCTCTTTGATGGAAGGGGTTGACTGACAACTCATTCTGTCTCAGACACTGTGATTGATTGCCTGAGAAAGACCAGAAAATCGCAGAGGAAGGCCTGTTATGGGGCGACTGTCGAACTCAGTGACTGCACGGGCACTCCGAGCAGGTGTCGACTGGGCTCACTGGGAAGCGTCGGATATGAAACGGCTGCTCAGTGCAGCACGCACGTGCAAAGTGCAAAGATCAGGACTACATGATTCAGTGAGAAGACATAGATGGGAAATTACTGGAGCTGAAATTTTATTGCAAAGTTGTTTATCTTTGTTATTACTTTCTGAATCCTTTTGTGCTTTTTGTTCACGGCAGTGGATAGAGGCACTCTTACTTACACTTTAAGCAGAGATTAGGAGGGAAAAATATTCCTCACGGCACCACAAAATACCAGAGTAACTCTCAGCCAGGCCTGTGATTTCTCTCATTACAATGAAATATCTAGAAATTGAAATAACAATAATAAAAACTTTTTTTGTAGTCCTTTTGCACAGACCGTTCACGTGATTTCCGTTTGATGCCAGTTAGCATTTCTTATTACAGTAATAATGGTGAGAACAGGCTCCCAGAAAGATGTGGCCTGGGACTCCTTCACTTTGGTTTCCAGCTTGTTGTGCAGGGATCCTGGCCCACTTCTGAGAGAAGACGACCACTGGCCAGACCGGTAAGGTGATGTGATGTTAATAACAAGGATGATTCATCTTTTACTTTTTCATAAAGCTGATTACTTTTCAGAATCATAGTCTACATCCTTGGATTATTTAAAATCACAGGCAATTTTTATTAAAAGGGAAACTAATTTTGTGAACTGAAAAAATATACACTTGAACATACGCATACATAAAACATCTGGAGTTTTAAGTATTAACAAAGGTGTGGGTTTCTTATATTCATTCCTCTTGCAGTTATTTCCTGCTGCAATCAGAGTAAGAAGAAATACATTTTCTTTTTTAATTCTCAGCGTTTCTGTTCAGGTATAAGAGTTCAGGAGTGTTGTCAGTAAGGCCTGTGGACCAGCTTACCTAGGTAGGCACTCTCAGAAGCTCACTGGAAATGTAGATTCGTGGGGTGCCTGGCTGGGGCTCAGTAGGTACAGCACGTGACTCTTGATCTCAACAACATGTTGGATGTAGAGATTACTTAAAAATAGAAACTTTTTTTTAATGTTTGTTCATTTTTGAGAGAGACAGAGAGACAGAGAGAGAGAGAGAGAGAGAGAGCGAGGGAGAGAGAGATAGTAGGAGTGAGCAGGGGTGGGGCAGAGGGAGAGGAAGACACAGAACCCAAAAGAGGCTCCAGGCCCTTTGCTGTCAGCACAGAGCCCAACATGGGGCTTGAACTCACAAATGGTGAGATCATGACCCGAGCCGAAGTCAAACTGAACCGACTGAGCCACCCAGGCACCCCGAAAATGAAATCTTTTTAAAAACATAAGAAATGCACATTCTTATCCCCTCCCTGGACCTGAGTGTCTGGGACCAGCAACCTGTGTTAACCATGCTCGTCGTCCTGGTGATTGATGAGGGCTTTAGAGATGCAGAGGCCACTTCCTTGTTAGGGTCACAGTTGGATAGGGGTTAAAACATTGTTTGGGCTCAGATTGCCTGGGTTCAAACCCCAGATTCACCACCTCTATCTCTTAGCTCTGTGACCACAGAGTAAACCTTAAAATGGGAGCATGTTTATAGTGAGGGTCGGGTGTGTGTGGGGGGGGAGCATTTTCAATTGCTCTTGGACATGCACCCCATTCTTCATTTAACCCAGAGGGCTCCCCTTCCCAGCACCCCATGCAGCCAGACAGATCTGACGTACATTCCTGGCAAAGAAAACCACTGTTTTCACATGTGGGCAAATAACGTTCGGAAGCTGTTGGCCTAAGTGTAAATGAGAGATGTGGATGACTGTTCGCAGAGTGAGTTTACTGCTCCAGAAACCGGATCAAATCCTGAGCAAGAATGGAGGAATGGATAGGTCTCAAAGTCAGGCAAGAGAGAGGGGAAGTGATGTGAGGTTTCTTGGGAATGAGGTTCAGGAGGCAGTCTGGGAGCCAGATTATGGCAGATTGCATATTCCACAAATGGCCATGCTGCTATTCCCTGTCCCACGTGTCCTTTAAAAAATTTTTTTTAACATTTATTTATTTTTGAGACAGAGAGAGACAGAGCATGAATGGGGGAGAGTCAGACAGAGGGAGACACAGAATCTGAAACAGGCTCCAGGCTCTGAACTGTCAGCACAGAGCCAGACGCGGGGCTCCAACTCAGGGACCCACACCTTTGTTAATCACCTTTCAAACCCACACCTTTGTTAATCACCTTTGTGAGATCATGACCTGAGCCAAAGTGGGCCGCTTAACCAACTGAGCCACCCAGGCGCCCCTTTGTCTATGTGTTCTTATGGAACTCTGCCCCTGCCTCACTGAAAGTCAGTCTTGGGGCTCCTGGGGGGCTCGGTTGGTTAAGCGTCCAACTCTTGATTTCAGCTCACGTCATGATCTCATGGTTAGTGCATTTGAGGCCCTTGTCAGGCTCTGTGCTGATAACACAGAGCCTGCTTGGGATTCTCTCCCTCTCTCTCTCTCTCTCTTTCTCTCTCTTTCCTTTCCCTTCCCTTCCCTTCCCTTCCCTTCCCTTCCCTTCCCTTCCCTTCCCTTCCCTTCCCTTCCCTTCCCTTCCCTTCCTTTCCTTCCCTCCCTCCCTCCCTCCCTCCCTCCCTCCCTCCCTCCCTCCCTCCCCCCTTCAAGCTCTCTCTCAAAAATACATAAACTTGAGAGAGATGAGTGGGGGATGGGCAGAGAGAGAGGGAGACACAGAATCCAAAGCAGGCTCCAGGCTCCCAGCTATCAACACAGAGCCCAACGCAGGGCTCAAACTCACAAACCGTGAGCTCATGACCTGAGCCAGTCAGATGCTCAACTGACTGAGCCACCCGGGTTGCCCCTAAAATAAGTAGACTTTAAAGGAAAAAAAAATAAAGTCATTCTTATGTCCCTTCCTTTTGAAATTGGGTCGGCCTCTGTCACCCGGGTGAGGAATGTGGCAGAAGTGATGATGCATGGCTTCTGGGACTCGTTTGGAAAAGGCGTCCAAAAGGCAGTGTCTTCTTGGTTGTGTCTCTCACTGAACATACCCCTTTTGGGGCTCAGAGCTGCCACGCCAGGGAGCATGAAGTCACTATGCTGGGGGAGGTGCATAGGAAAGGAGATGTTGCCGAAGCCCCAGCTGTCTCTGAGTCTCACCAGTGCAGACTCCAGGCATGTGACGGAAGGCGACTCTCATGGCAGCCGCCATCTGACTACAGTCTTGCGAGAGACCCTGAGTGAGAACTGCCAGGCAGAGCTGCTCCTGAGTCCCCTTCCCATGACTCCCTCTCCCCAAAACAGGGATAACAGGTGTTACTGTCTTTGAAGAGCTAAGTCTCAGGGTTCATTATTAGGGAGCATTAGGAACTGTAGCACCAATAACTTGTTTCTCTGTGGTGGGAACTGCCTCTCAGCTGGGGTCAGGAGGTTGACCACTGGTCATCCAGCTGCAAGGTCACTCATCTGTGCCTGGGACTCTGCGCAGACCTCCTTCCAGCCCACCTCCTGTAGACGCCGCCACGCTCCCGGGATAGAGGTAGCTGCTTGGCGATGCAGAGAACAGAAATCTTTGCCGCTGTCTAGGAGGAGACAAGGCGGCTCCAAGTCTCCTACTTGCCTGGGGGGGAGAGATTAGTCTGCTTCGTGTGTGTCAGAGTCACAGGGCGGTGCTTGGTTCATGGGGAGTGCTAAAAGTAGTGGCCGCAGTTACTTACTGGTTTTGTACAGCAGATGGGTGTGAGGACTGTGCCGGAACACAGATTGGACAAGCGCTGACGCGGCTGCTCATGAGGCTGAGCCCAGGGAGCTTCAAGGGGGTCACACGTCGCCCTGGTGCACCAGGGATGATCTTGATGATGGTGCTGGTGGTGGTGGATGGCGGGTGGTGTGATGTGACTTTATATGGGGTCAGAGTGAGCAGTCAAGAAAGAATTCTTGACACATTTTCAGTGTAAAAAGGTGGTTTTATCAAAGGCACAGGGACAGGGCCCCTGGGCAGAAAGAGATGCACTGGGATTGTGAGGAGCTTTCAACTTGGGGGCAGGTAGAAATCAAGGCATTTTGCAAAATGACGGTGTTTGCATGTCGAAGAGGTCTTGCGGGATCCTGGAGGTCTGGCTTTTGTCAAGCTAAGGTGGCTTTTTGCCTCTAGCAAAGCATTAACGGTAATGCTTTACGCATTATACTTCATGCGGTCCTGAGTTCCTGTGCTCTGCCTGCCTCAAGGAGGTTGTGAGTTCTAAGGCAGTTTAATTTTACCTTCCTGTCTTTTGCCTTTGTTGCTTGTCAGTGATGACGATGGCGGCTAAGCTTCCTCGTTGTCCGTCACGCATCAGGTGCTCGGCGAAGGGTCTGAACCACTCAGTTCTCACTGCAACGCTATGAGGTAGGTCCTACTCTTGTTCCCATGTTCCAGGCAGGGGGAGGAGGCACTGGGGGGTCACATAACTGGCCCTGTCTTACACAGTCACCAGATGCCCTGGGCTCCTCATTGTTAACATCTCCAAGTAGCACGTATTTCGAGGTCTGCACCACATATATAATGTGACTTCATCTTCAAAGCAACCTTGTGAGGGAGTTGAGGAGACCTCCGTTTTTTTCTAGTTTGAAGCTACCACCCAGAAAGGTAAGTGGCATCCTCACAGTGACACTGGACATGAGGCAGAATGGTGTCCGTGGGGGTAAGTGTCAGGCGTGCCGTTTGGAAAACAGTCCAGATGTGTAAAGGAGAGGTCGCGTGAGATGCGGCTGAAGTGAGGGCCAGAAGCCTGGAGCTGGGACTTCATTCGGGATGAAAGGGGGAGCCACAGAATGCACCCGACGTGCGTTGTTGAGGTTTGTCCCTGGTGTGGAGGAGAGTTTGGAGTGGGAGAGGGGGTGATGTGATGGGGTCCCAGCAGGGGCAAGGTGCCGGCCTGGCAGGTCACAGGGTCTGACGAAGGACATGCTGTTCTGGAGAAGGCGGTGTCTTAGCAGCGTCTCCACTGTGGTGGAAGACACACAGAGGGGGGTAATTCTGAGCCACGCCTGAGGTGGTGAGGGTGGGTGGGCAGGAAACAACGGGCCGCCTCCACCTCCCGTCTGCTCCAGAGGCACATGTGAATGGGCCTGTCCTGCAGGGAACAGCCAACAGTGAACCACGTTTCACTTTTCTTGCAAAGAGTCTGGTAGATTTCCCACTGTTTTTTCAGATAGGGCAATGGGATCTGTGAAGGGGACACACTCACAGATCCCGTTAGGACACGCGGCACCCTGTCAGGGGTGGAGAGTTGGAGGAATCTGGTGGGGTGCATGTTGGCTGTATTGGTGAGGAGGCCAGAAAGCCAGGATGGGATACTAGGCAGACTAGAAACCACCTCTCTTCTTGCAGTGGAGAAAAGGGTAACAAAATGTCCACGTGTGCTCCAGTGACAAATAGTAGCTGTCATATCGGTTGTAAAATTTTGACCGTTACGTACCCCAGATTCCTCGGTGGAGTGGAATGAGTGCTCTAGAGCCAGCCAGACCTGGTTGTCTCCCACCTAGTCGCCACGTGATCTTGGGAGGTTGCTGAGATTGGCACCAGAGTCAGGTAGGTGATGTTGGAAAGGTGGGAATCGGAACACTCAATACAGCCGTCTTCCTGAGTCCCATCTTGGTTGTCTACAAAACGGAGGTGGGAAGAACATCCACTGCATTCGGCACCTGTGTAGATGAAGTCAGTTCTCTTAGAGGCAAACCCACTCCATTACTGCCAGAAATGTTAGTAGTAAAGGGGAGGTACAAAGGAGCAATGCCGGAAACGTTCTCGAGTAGGAGGAGGGGCTGTACTCCAAATTCTTGCACATCAGCTTCAGGGCTGATGTTAGATACAAGCAGCCGGCCACGAAGCTCCTGCAGAACATGACTTCCTGGAAAAAATAGCCCAGCCCCGCTTAGGAAGAGACACATTTCGGCCTTCTGCCAAGTTACTCACATTTCAGACAGTTCGTATTTGAATGCAGAATGGGTTTCAAACAAATTCCTTTCTTTTACCCCGACTACTTGCAGTGAGCTTGGGGTTGAACTCTGCCCCTTTGAAGACAATAAGGCACTGAACCATAAACTATTATTTTCTGACACTAATGTCCCCAGACTATTTTTCTAGGGTCGTGATCTCAGTTTAACATACATTGATGAGTTTTAAGTGTTTTTTCTTCTCAGAACACATTTATGGGGATGAGCAGGACATAGAACACAAGAATTCAGATTCTCGGAATTTTGAGTCACGGTGTTTGGGACAGAGTAACCAATATGGGTGTGAGCACGTGCGCGCACGCGCGCACACACACACACACACACACACACACACACACACACACACACACTCCAGTCTTTACCTGAACATCTGCCTTCTCCCAGGAGGAGGAGGGGAAAGGAAGCTCCTCTGTTGCTCGGGCCCTTTTGTTGATTTATCATTTATTATTTTTTAAAATGACTAAAAATGTAATTGGCCTCGTCACTCTGTTTTGGTGTGGGCTTAACCAAGGTCCTCAACCCCTGGGGAAAAGCCCTCCAGATGCCTTGGGTTTGTGTTTTGTTTTGTTTTTTTCTGTTTTTTGTCCAGTTCTCACCTCAGGCACAAGGTTTTATTCATCGGCATGCCTTTGCAAAAGAGTGTTGTCCCTCCATCCCTCCGCAAAAGACATTTTCCTTATCAGAAATTTTAGAGATTTCCGGTTCCATTTAGTACTGAGAATGAGTAGCAGTGATGATGGCAGTGACGTCGTAGCGATGGACTCATGTGCTGAAAAATGTGACACATGTCAGGTTTCTTTTCTTTACCATAATCTGCCCAGTTCTGTTAGAAAGCCATTTGTGGGTTTGAGGTGAGTGAGGCTAACTGCCCCCTTCCCTTACCATGGGGCAGGGTGGGGGATGTGGACACAGTGACTTGTTTCCTGCTGGGCACGTGACTCCCAACTGGCTATGTGACCAGACCAGGAGTCTTTCTGTGACGTCATTGGGGAGGGTAGTGACCAGGTCTCCTCCTTGGAGGTCAGAACCATAAGATTCATGCCGTGCCCCATCCCATGTCATGGGGAGAGACAGTCTTCCTGCAAACTTCCAACAGACAGGAATCAGTATGGAGGTTCTGAAGGAGCAGACCTTGGGTGTGAGCCCATATCAGTAGTGCTGTGTGGGGTGAGGCGGATCTGTTACCAGAAATAAAAGGAGAGAGCTTGAAAAACATGTGAGAAAGCCAGGAAACAGTTGTTACTTCCAAAGGGGAAGCGTTTTTTGCAGACTCCTGTTGTAAAACGAGGACCGGGCAGAGTAGCAAGTGGTGGATGGATCATCAGAGAAGAGACGAATGGATTTCAGCGTTATCCCAGCAGCCTGGATGTTTCAGAAAAGGAGTTGAAAGGGTGGTAAAGAACGGGCCAGTGAGAAGCCTATGGGAGGCGGAGAAATGGCCCCCAAAGATGTCTACTGTAACCCGTTGGGCCTGTGGCCACGTCCTCTGCTGTGGCCTAAGGAGCACCGAGGATGTATTAAATAAGGGCCTGGGGATGGGAAGCCCTCCTAGACTGTCTGGACAGGCGCACCATTGCCTCACGGACCCTTAAACGTGGAAGAAGGAGGCATAAGACAGGTGGAAGTGATGAGGCCAAAGGGAAAGAGGTGGTGAGAGGGACAAGACGGACTCATTGCACCTTGAAGATGCAGGAAGGGTGCGGAGTCGTGGAATGCAGGGGACCCTGCAGCCAGGACGGGCCTCAGCGGCCACCCGGCCAGCGGTGCGCTGTGCCCATAGAGTGATGGAACAGGAGAGGCCCCACCCCACAGGCCCCCAGGGGGGTGGGGCACAACCTGCCCATACTTGGTGTCAGCCACTTCTGACCTCCAGAATCCACTGAGGTCATCTAAGCCACGATTTGAGATAACTTTTTGCAGTAGCAACAGAAAATTAGTGTAGAAAAAGACCCACATGCTATCCAATCAGGACAGAGGCGGTGCCCTGCAGACTGGCTCAGTGCGCGCCAGCCGCACGGGGACCTGGCCTCCCAGAGGCTCTGCTCCTGGCCTTTCATGTAGAAGGAATAGTGCCAGTGCCTCCCGGGGCCTGTGCTTGTTGGTTAAGATTGTTCTTTTACAGCAGTTAGCAGAGCACCTACCCGACTCCGTGCTCAGTAACTGCTCGATTGATGCAGATGAACACAGGAGAGGGAGAGACATCCCCATACATACTTTGAGATTCTCCTTCCTTTCTTAAGTAGACCAACTAGGTCACAAAGAAATGCAGCCTGAGTAGACAGTGTGGGCTAATTCCATTCTGAAGTGTTTTTACAGCTTTTATGTTTTCATCTCTATTAAATTGTAGTGTACTGAAAATATGTTGAAATTTCATTAGAAGGTAATGCATGAGGCCACAACTCCTTTTTCTGGACAGAAGAGGGATGCGAGGGGGGAAACAAGGAACACACCAGTTTAAAATTCCACTCCATGTGCATCCATTCTGTGACATTTGCAATAGCAGTCAGAGGCCCATGCCTTGGTTACGGTGTGGCAGCAAGTGGATAGCCAAGCCCGTTAGCCCTGGGTTGTTTCTGAATTAAAAGGTTCACCTTATAGGAGCTCATCTGTGTGCTTCCCCGCTGCACATGGCTGGATATGTGGTTTCTCCTCTGCACTGTTTTCCCCTCCCACACACCCAGTTCTTTCCCCCACTCATTTATTCTTGCCCTGTCTCTCTGGAAGGACGGGGAAGCTTGGAGTCTGGGCTTTGAGCCCCTGCTCCACCACGTACAGGGCTGTTCAGGGCTGTGTCCCCGAGCCTGGCTAGCCGCTTGACTGATGGGGTTGCTGCAGGGTGAACCGACGATTCCGGAAATGCACTTAGCAGAGTAAATACCCCTACTCATCTTCTCTACACTGCATCCACAGCAGTCCTGAGAGCCTGGTGTCTGACCCACGCTGGTGTTTTTCAATTCCAGCATCTCCTAGGTTAATGAAAGTTCAGGGACCCAGGTTCTTACCAGCCCGTCCTTTACGTTCTGACACCTGGGGGTACTGCCCCTTGATTTGCTGCTGTTGTGATAGAGGTGTGTGCATTGAAAATATCCATCTTCCTCCACCCTGCCCCTCCCCCCTCTCCACACGCTGAACATCCAGGACAAACCCTCAACCTCAGATCACTCAACCGGGCCAGGCTCTCGTGTGCTCCCATCAATCGTCTCCACTCGTTGGTTTCTTAACACAAAATCATTTTCTAACTCACTGTTACAATAACAATGATTATTCCTATTGAATCACAACTTGAGGTGTCTCACAGTGTTCCAGGGATCGTTTTGTCTCACCGTTACCGATGCTGTTAATAACTCATGAGGGATGCTTGTCATCCACTCCGATGAGCCCTGGGTTATCCACGTACAGCAGTACAGCAGGAGCATCTGGGGGACTGACGTGGCTTCAGGGGCGCCTCCTCTGATCCCATCCAGGGTGTTGGTGTCCTTGATGACACCCTTGTCAGTTTCAGTTTGACCCCTATACTGCCCCCTCCCTCCTGTCCTGTGGCCTCTGATAATTCTCAGGCATCTCAGACCTACCTGCAAGTTTTGTTTGACCTGACACCGCCTCCCTTCTGGAGGGCGGGGTCAGCCCCAAGTTCAGTGAGCTGGAGGTGAGCAGGGTGGCAGGGTGGCGGTGGGGGTGTTGTGGGTGTCATTAGAAAGAAAACCACAGGCCCCAAATAGTGTCACTTCGCTGAAGTTCCCAAACTGGGGCTTAAGGCCTAATCCAACTGCATTTCAGCCCCCCTCAGAGACGTAGTCTGAACCAGCCAGGAATGTTCCATCAGTGCCAGTGACTCTGCCATAGGGGCCTCTCCACCACCCCCCCCCAAAGAAAGAAGACATCTCCTGGATCCAGGGACCCCTTGTTTTCCCCCTGGACAAAAGCCTCCCTGCAACAGCCCTTCGCTGTTGCTAGTAACTTTCTTACCCAGCCCTCCTTCTAGATGGACCTTCCTTTCTGTCCAGCTCCTTGGAGCCCCTTCTGCTTGCCGCTTGGGGTGCTACCCAATTCATGAGTCCTAAAGCCAATCAGATCTTTAAAATCTGCTCAGTTGCATTTTTGTTGTCTGGCAGTCTGTGCAAGAAGGCTCAGCCGGTGTCTCTCTGAGGCTTAGGCCCCGTCAGGCATGGCCACCAAAGACCCTGAGGGACCTTTCTTGGGACGGAGGGGCTCTGAGTTTGGGACTTATCCTGAGACAAGTTTGAGTGATGTTAATGCTCCTAAGGGAGCAGGGCAGGATGGGGGCCAATAAAGGGTGTGCGGCTCCTCTGAGAGACCGTGGGGACAGTGTGGGGACAGTGTAGTAAACGCCTCAGCGTTGCCTAGTGGGGGCAGAGGACTGGGGCATGGGCGTGCAGTGAGCCCACCCTCCATGGTTGATGCTGGGGCAGAGATGCCTTGCAGGCAGCAGCCTTGGCAGGAGGGGGTGTGGGTGGGGCACCCTGTGGGCTGCTCCTGCCTCGCTTCCCGGCCTCCCTGCCACTTGGGGACCAGAAGTCCTGACCGTAGTGTTGATAGTGGAATGTCTGCGCCCCCTAAGGGGAGCCCTGGAGGAGGAGTATGAGAGTGTCCTATAAAAGCTCACCACTTGGGAGAGCACGGGAGGGAAGAAGAGGGCTCTGTCTGTGAGCTGGCCGCAGCCCTCAGACCAGCCAAGAGCCTCTGTGGGAGCAGCCGGTGGGATCAAGCCCAGGGGAGCCTACCTTCTGTTCAGCCCAAGCGTTGGGGCTTCAGGCCCAGACACTGGCAAGGGCAAGACTCTCCCCTCACCGCCTCACCTCTGTCAGGAGCCGAGCATCCCCAAAGAGGCCGATGGAGGAGAGCCGGGCTCTGCATCCTCTCAGGGGCCATGGCAGCCCTTTGTGGCTTCTCCAAGTGGATTCCTAGGCCACCAGCATGGTCAGGGGGGATCCAAGACGGACGGAAGTCCAGCAGTGGCAGGACATGGTAGACCCGCGCACGGGAAGAAGCCCTTTTGAGACTCAGAAATGCCTGGGCGTTTTGGGGGGTTTTGACTCGGTCACTAAGGCCACTGGAGGGGTGTCTATGCACCATCATGTGAACATGAAGGAACAACAGGGAAACCCAATCTGATGCACAGCCTGAAAGTAACACACAGGCCTCTGTTCCTCGAAATTTCTGTGGCATGAATGACCAAGGCCGAGGAATGTTCCAGAATAGAAGGTAAATAAACAGATGTGACCACAGAATACAGTTAGTGACCTTGGAATGCATTCTGTGCAGGAACAAAGTTTAATAAGGACATTTTTGGGACAGTTGATGACATTGGAATATGACCCATGGTTTAGATTACGGTGTTGTACTGGTGTTCAATTTCCTGAGGCTGGTCACTGACTTGTGAATATGTGAGAAGATGGTTTTGTCCTCAGGGTGTAGACCCTGAGCACAACCGACAAAGGGGCACGGTATGTGCAACCGACTTGGAAATGATTTAGAAATACAGTAAAACCTTGGATTGCGAGTAATCTGCTCTGCGAGTGTTCCACAAGACGAGCAAACATTTCTAATAAACTTTAACTTTAACTCTGTGTCCCGCATCTGTGCTTCTGATTGGACGCTGCATGAGGACCAGCAGGAAATAATGCTGAAAGAGGCCATGCTTCTCATTCAGAGGTGATTCTGCCCCCTGGCTGACAGTCGACAATGTCTGGGGACATTTGTGGTTGTCACCACTGTGTGTGTGCGCACACGTGCCTGCACTTGTGTGTATGTGTGCGTGTGTGTGCACGTGTGTGCACTCCTGGCATCTACTGGGTATGGGCCAAGGATGTTTCAAACATCCCTCAGTGCCCAGGTCAGATGCCCCAAACAGGCTCTTCTGGCCCCAGATGACCCCATTGCCGACTCTAGACCCCAGCTAAACATGGCATGTTCTTTGCTTCATTTAATCCTTATAGGAATCCTATTAAGAATGCGGTTCCCTTTTTACAATTGGGGAAAGTGACATTGGGGATGGTGAGCCATTTCCCAAGTAACACAGATGGTTAGTGGTGGAGCTGGGATTCAAACCTGAGTCTGTCCCTGCAGTTTGTGTTTTAGCCGATGCAGGACACTGTGCAGGGACCAGGCAGGTAAGGGGCACTCAGCAGGTGCCTGGGGAGCGAAGAAACCTCTTTATTTTGACTTGAAAGTTCTCTGGGTTCTGCTGCCAGTTTGCTTTTGCCCCAGACATTCCCTGGTCACCCCCTTGATTTGTTCACTCCCTCGGAAATCACCCAGAACATTCACACCACTGCCCAGCACTCATCGGACACTGGCAAGTGGGGAGTGAATGACGTCTTGATGTTGGAGTCAAGGAGACCTAGATTGGGCAGCCAAGTCTTACAATCTGTACATGGGAATGAGGGGTTATATTACCAGTGCCTCTCGCCCTGAGTCTTGGGTTTGTAAAGTGTGCTGACGAGTGCCCGTCAGCCTCAGGTCCCTTTCTTAGGAGGCCCCAACCCCTCAGTGACATTCCTGGACCCACTACACGGCAGGGCAGGGGGTCTGATTACCCACCACGGCGAGAGGACGGTGAGGCATCTGATTCAATTGCTGTTCTTGTGGATCCACTGTGACGGATGTCTGTGGTGGGCCTGTGTGCACGCTTGCCCTGGGGACTTCCTCAGCACCTCGACGGCGATCCCAGGGTATGCCTCAGCAGGGGCAATGAAGGACCCAAATGTGAGATCCATGAGCATGGTTCCTAATCACACCCCCTCCCTGCCCCTCCCCCCGGCTGCCCCAGGGGCTCCTGTTCATATCATCCCCTCAGCTGTGATTCCCTTGGGCCTACAGTTTCTGAACCAGCCTGAGCCAGAGCAGTGGGTAGGTGGGCTCTGAAAGGCATCAACTTACCAGAGACCAGCTTCTTTTATTTATTTTTTTAAAGTTTACTTATTTGGGGGAAGGGGGAGAGGGAGAGAGGGAGAGCAAGATAGAGAGAGAGAGAGAGAGAGACAGAGAGAGACAGAGACAGAGACAGAGACAGCCAGAGCGGGAGGAGCAGAGAGAGAGAATCCCAAGCAGGCTCTGAGCTGTGAGCAGAGCGCCTGATGTGGGGCTCGAACCCTGAGATGATGACCTAAGCCAAAATCAAGAGTCGCTGGCTTAATGGACTGAGCCACCCAGATGCCCCAGGAGCCCTGCTTCTCAGTGTCTCTCACCCACTTCCCTAACACTTGGGGCCATTTGTGGATGGGCTGATGGGGACGGTGGGAACAAGACAGCATTCATTAGGAGTATACAGATGGCTCATGGGGACCCCTGCTAGTTTTTCAAGTTCAGCTTTCTCACTGAGCTGGGCAGGCCCTGCTCCAGGCATGGGAGCTATTCATTTAAATGAATCCTACAAGGCCTGCCCTCCGTGAGCATGTGGTCTGTTAAAAGAGCCCCATGTATAGTAATTATATCAGTGCAGGGCCCCTGGCTCTTGTAACTGCTCTGTTCACCTGCCTGCCTTCCAGGGCTACTCTTGGCTGCTCCCGTCCCCTCTCTTGCCCTCAGCTGAATATTGCTGGCAGGTCTGGCCTCCAGGCACCTGGCCTCCAGAGCCCTTTCTGCACCCATTCCCCATCCTTTTCCCTGGGGCCTCCATGCCCTGCCCTCTGGGTAGAGGCCTCTGGATGTGCTCCTCAGCCTGGCTGTGAGCTGGCTGTGGGTGGGCCCTTCTGTGCTGCAGGCCTGGCGCTGTGTGCTGAGGGGCAGAGGAGGAACTGGCGTGGTGTGCGGGGCAAGTGCAGGGTGTGGAGGGAAACCATGGGTCTGTGTGCAGCAGCCTTTCCTGCAGAAGGCACTGATCCCGGGTATCTGGGCATTGGCCTCACCCACATCAGAGGCTCAGGGGCAAGACCTTGTTGCCATGAGTCTGGGGTGCACGTGGGCAGGTTACAGTGTCAAGAGCCAAGTGTGGACCCCAAGGCTCATTGTTGGGATTTTCAGCCACTCAACATACACTCGTCCTCCTGTCTTAGGGGAGAAACCCTCCCCACCTCAGGATCTATCTGGAAACCACCAGGGCCTCGGACAAGAGGATAATGAAGATTTTCTGCAGCGACAAAATGAAACCTGGAACTAATGTGTTTTTACCACATCCAGTGTCATCTCCCCGACCCACAATCGCGATGTCCCAGCTCATCCTGCCTCCTGCCCCCACCTGCTGCTTGGACTTGGAGGATAAATGAGCTGGGGTGTCCCTGAGAGCTGGCCTGCTGGGCATGTGGAGTCGGGGGCACTTGGGGCGGGGGGTGGCGCAGAGCCGCATTTTAATAAGTGTTTGATAGTTGCTACCTGCACAGTGACTAATTGCGTGCACCCATCCAGAGGGCAGACCCCCTGCGTGGCGCTCCATTAACAAATTAGTCTTCAGTCCTGAAGGCAGGACTCCCTGCTCTTGCTGTGATTCTGGAAGCTCAGTGGGGCACAGCCTCACCTTTGGAGTGACAGCTTCCTTGTGCCACCAGCAGGCTGTGTGGAAGGTTTTACCTCTCACCCCTCCCGTGGCTGGGTGGGAAGGGCCGCCCTGGAAGGGGTGTCGACCTCTGTGCCCTCCTTATCCCCCTCATTTGCTTCAGCCCTTGCCCTCGCCCCTGCTGAAGAGCCCCTGCCACAGCCACCTCTTTGTTACCTGGAGGTCTCTGTAGTCAAACACCATTTCCTTAAATAGGGCAACTTGATTCCAACAGATTCTGTCCCTGGGGTGGAAAGGCCGGGACCCGCTAAGCCAGAGTGGCAGGTGCGTTATGTGGTGTGGGGTCAGAGGGCACCCGCCAGTGATGCTGAAATCATCCCTTTTCCTTGCTCAGTCTCCCTTGGAGACCCACCTGCTTCCCTTCCTACGTGCCGAAGCACAGGCCAGGGGAAAAATAAAACCTCTTTCTTGCCATTGCCAAGAATTCTTATTGCCAAGAAAGTCCATGCATTCATTGTAAACTGCTGTTTTTGTAGAGGACAAAAATCAGGGTTACGCCTGGACAGCAGCCTCCTATGAAAAATATACCAGGAAAGATGTGAGGGTTTGGTAAAAGGAATCACACACACAGGATCACAGGAAAGGTTTAACAACTAGATTTTGTCTGACAAAGACTGGCTACTTTCCCTCCCTCCCTCCCTCCCTCCCTCTCCACCCCAACTAGTTCCCTGTTATCTTTAAGAAACATCTCCTTTACTTCCCCATCTTGCTCATGGTTCTTGGTTGCAAACAACAGACCCCGCTCTAGCTCGTGGCTCGTTTCAATGTGGACAGAGCCCGTTGAAGGACTCTGGTGAGCTCACAGAATCCCCTGGGACAGTCCGAGTCTTGCGATCACAGTCCATGCACACAGGAGCCCACCCAGGCCTGGAGATGCCCCCTGCCCAACCTACTTTGGGCCATGCTACTGCCATGGATGGGGCCAGGACACACGTCCTGCAGCTAGGACAGATGCATGGCCCCGCAAATCCAGCGTGAGGTGAGGACCCAAGACCAGGGCTGAGGAGCAGGGCAGAGCCATGGACTGAGAAGGGGCTCAGGCAGCCACTCGTCTGTCTCATGGTCATCAGTGGAGACCTGCAGTGTGCCACAGGATGGGAGCACCGGGGGCAGGGGTAGGTGTCAGCTCGTGGGAAAGATGGGCCAAACCAGGGGAACAGAAACATCACAGTAATTTTGCTGGAAGGGAAAAAAATGGAGGTAGTGATGGGCCTTCCCCAGATGGGGTCCAGGGCGCCTCCCTGCGGTGGTTCCCGCTAAGCTCACCTGTGGCCCCTCCTGCCATCTGGCCACAGCCAAGTGTGCCAGCTCTGATATCCGCATTGCCAGGATCAAGGCCCCTGTGCCTGGCTCAAGCTCATGGCGGTCCTTGGATAAAGTTGGTAGGTACATGGGGTGGTTTGGGGTCAAGGGGAAGCATTTCGGCCATGGAATCCCCGAAGCAGCTTAACTTGGGTAAACTGACCTCTCTTACCCTTGGCTTTCTTGTCAGGAGGTAGGATTGATGAAGGTGCCTGTCCCATTGGGTTGGAGATAATGCTTTTCAGGTGTGGAGGACACAGTCTAGCTCACAGCAAGTGCTCAGTTAATGCTTGGCTGTTAGGCTGGCATCACCATGCTCATTAGCAATCAACTGATGAATCAATCGCTAAACCATAAAGCCAGACTGTTCCTTAGTGCTTAGCCGGTGCATAGGCACAGGGGAGAATAGCGTTTGGGATTTTTTTTAAGAATCTCTGTTCTACCATATTTTCATACCTCAGTGTTCTTCCTTAACTACATTATCTACTAGTTGTTGGGTATTTATTCTAGGCACCTTCCCCAGAATGCCGTACTTAATCCTTAGTGTGTGTGTGTGTGTGTGTGTGTGTGTGTGTGTGTGTGTGTGTGTAAATCAAGTGTCATAGACTTTAAGTATGTCGCCGAGTGTTGTAGCTTCTGTGAGGAATAGCTGGGATTTGAACCCAAATCTGGCTGACCTCCAGTTCTGTCTCATGACCAGTGCCAGGTTGCAGAGCAGCAATGAGGTGCGGGGGCTGGAGGCCTGGGCTCCGTGTCCGTCTCCTTGTGAGCCAGGGTCCTCACACACACAGCAGGTGTGTCCCGAGGAGGGCCCGGCAGCATCCATTTTTGCCGTCAGACAAAGAATGTGCCTGGTGTTTCCCCGAGAAACTTCTTGGGAAATTGTGCCTAAAGGAGACAGTTCCTTGTAAATTCAGCTGCCACCGAAAGCAGAGAGGACTCGGTTTTCCAGAATGGCAGAAACAGCTGCCGATCATTTTTATTTGCTTCTTGTTCATTTTGCATTTTCTTCTATCCCCATAATGCTTTCTCCCCCATGTGATAAGATTTTCATCTGACTGTCTATTTAACATACCGATGCTTCTTGCAGAAACTGACGTCCATTGTTCCTTGGAGTGGGGATTCATTAGTCTTTGCCAGAGAGGGTCTGTGGATTCGGTGCCTCCTTTGTAGGTTTGAGATTAATTCCTGCTGTGGTCATGTTCATTGGGATAATTTTATCAAGATTTTCTTTCTGTTGCTTTTATTTCTTGCTTTCTTGGTTACTTTGTTAAATTCTAAAATATCTTATTAAAACCACTTCTTTTCTCATGACAAAAGTATAACATTTTTTTAACTTTTTTTTAACGTTTATTTATTTTTGAGACAGAGAGAGACAGAGCATAAACGGGGGAGGGGCAGAGAAGAGAGGGAGACACAGAATCGGAAGCAGGCTCCAGGCTCTGAGCCATAAGCCCAGAGCCCAACGCGGGGCTCGAACTCACGGACCGCAAGATCGTGACCTGAGGTGAAGTCGGACGTTTAACCGACTGCGCCACCCAGGTGCCCCACAAAAGTATAACTTTTAAACTTGACTTGAAAAAGTTTGCAAACCAGGTGCTTCCTGCCCCTCTCCCCCGTGCCCGGGAGGTGGGACAGGGCCTGCCGGGCACATGGGTCAGGGAAGGCTCTTACCTGTTCACTCTAAACGTTTGTGCATGGTTTTCAGTATTAATACTCATCACAGACTATTTCACTGAATTGCTTTAAGCAGTGAAAAAAGACTTCTGGACGTGGTAATGTTAATTTTTAAATTGTCTTATAAATTTATGTTAAAAGCAGTCAGCAGATATAGAAATGTAACAAGTCTTTTGTGAAATACACTTTGAGGACTCCACCTTTAAAAAAATGACAGATGGCAATCCCTCCAGTGAGAATTATGTGGCTATCAAAGTTGCACAGAATTCAGGAATATGCTTTAATGGAGATTTTTAAGGCCACTTGGCCTAACTGCAGTTTACAGCCCAAGTGACAATCTGTCTGGGTTCTGTTGGAGTATCCAAAGGTGCAGAGATAGATAAGCTGTACTCACACCGTGGAGCGAGACTTAATGCCAGCAAATGACTTCCATGTCGGCCATCACCGGAAACCATCTGGAAGGACAATTTATGAAAACCCGGCCTTTTGTGACTTACATGGTTCCTGGTCTTTTGAAAAAGGACTGTCAGGGCAGGACTCATTTGGTGCCCACCATGAGTTAGTTTCTCACCTGGACAGGTGTCTGCCTCTTGCAGGTGGGCAGGTAAGTTGGCTTGCTGGCCTTGGGAGGCAGGACACCTATGGGTGGAAGCCAATGGGTGTGGAGAGCGATGCCTGGTGGCGGAGGAACCTTCCTGTGTTCACAGGCCTCCCCAGCCCCCTTATCCAGGGCTCTGTGCCTCTCCTGTTCCCAAATAGGAGTGCTTTCTTGAAGCTACAATAGCCAGAACACCCCACATCCTCTGCCTCGTCCCCACCCCTGGATCCCCCACTCATATGTCACATGTGTTTCTTAGACACGGATCTAAAATTAATGCTCTTGAGCTCAGTTCCTCGGGGGAAAAGTGGGATAATCAGCAAATGTCAAAATTTTTTCTCCAAACTTCTAAATGAATGGAAAATAAAACAACGTAATTCCCCCTCCCTGAGGAATTACCTGGCCACTGTTTTGCGAGATTTGACAAGGCTATCTTCTGTTCCCCTGAGTGAATCCAGTTGGGAATATTTTATGCTGCAGGTCTCTGAGCTCTGAGGAGAGACACTGCCCCTTTGGAAAGAGGAGGTCCTGAGAGCAAGGGTTCTAGGGCGGTGTCCTCGTGTTCTGGGTGGCTTTCTGAGCCATAAAGTCTTGGAGGCACCTGGCCACACACCCAGAAACGGGCTCCTTCTGTGGGTGGTGTCGGTTAACCTCCAGAATCTAGTGTAACTGGAAATCTTTATTGGAGTTACCCAAGCCATTACCCGATCACTGTATTAGCTCTGCCCTTGAGCACTCTTGACTGCCTTTCATGGGGTTGGAGTGCTTCGTCAGTTGGAACTCAAGCCTCCCGATCTTAATTAGAGATGTGCCAAAGTACCTGAATTTAATGGAGAAGGTTGGAAGACAGATCTCTCTCCACCCCTCTTGCATTGAATGACTTCATTACTGAGTACCGTCCACAGCCATGCAGAAATTAAATATGCTCTGCAGAGAAGCACAGAGTTTGACGTGCAACCGTTTCTGCGTGGCACGTTCTGTGTGCAGCTCTGCGCTCTTTGCAAAACGGGGAGAACCAAGATGTCAGTCAGTCCCCCGGCCATGCTCTGCCCAGCAGCCTGGCCTCGGACACCAGCGAGGGGCTGATGCCCCTGATACCCTGTGGTGCGGTGAATGCATTATTCATGTACTCATTCCCATCCGCAGATAATTCAATATTCTGCTCTCAACAATCTTTTCCAGTGTTAGCTGTATTCGTCCTCTCGTTTTGTAAAGAAGTCTGCTAAGTAATTGTTAAATATCTCTCCTGCTCCCTGAATAAATTGGAGATACAGAAAAATAATAGGGGTATGATTGCACCATGTTCATTGGGTCATGTGTGCCCTGAGTCGGTGGTGCGGTCACGGCAGATGGAAGTGTGGCCTTGTAGGGACTGCAGAGAAGGGCCCAAGTCACAGCTCTTTCTCCCCCTGGAAGATTTCCTCCGACATCTGTCCTTCTTAACTCAAACACGGCACCCTGCCCTGGCGACACCAGCTCTTACCAGCGGTGGCTTCTTTTCCACCAAAAACCAGGTGGTGGTCCTGGTCAATTCATGTGGAAACTCTGCCAGCCTCATTCTCTTATTTAAGCTGAACATTTCCATCAGAGGCAGGAACAGTGTAACTATTACACCCGTCTGCTTTGCAAAGCCAATTCACAGGTTCAGATTTCCCCAGTTTAAGCAAGGGCTTGTGAGCACAGTAAATACAGCTGGAGGGAACTGTTTGTCTGACACTTGCTTGGAAGGAATAAATAGCACTGGGTTCCACCAAGAAAGGTAAAGAGCTCCCAGGCTTCCACAGAGGAGAGAGGAGCCAGGAAAACGGTGACTCTTTCCTGGAAAATTCACTGGAAAAGAAGGAGTCGCTTTCGCTTTGACGCTGAAAGAAAACATTCAGAGAGAGCGGCCGATGCTGGGGTGCTGGGCTTGACCGCTGTTCCTCCAGAAGCCAGGTGCAGGCTGAACTTGAGGGCTGGGCAGGCGTCTGAGCACGGTGCTCCCAGCGGGCAAGAAGCTGGTGCTTCCGGAGCTCAGAGTCGCTGGTCTGGGTGTGTGGGTGGGGTGGTTGGCTTCAGGCATTTATCCAGGCTGAGTGTTTTGTCAGAGACAGATTAAGCATGTCCTTGGCGGCATGTCTTATGAAGAGCAATGGAGGTGCTTGGGTGTCGTGGACCGTGTGTTGAGGAACACAGAGGCCCCGCTCAGACAGGCTGGGGTCTTGTCTGCCTCTGTTTCTCACTAGGAGTGACTTGGGTGTCTCAGTACATTCAGTGTGCTCTAACCAAATGCAACAGGATGAGTTACAGATAAGAAGCAGACACTTTGAAAGGTTGTGTAATTCGTGAGGTCCGAGATCGTGGCACCAGCATGTTTGGTGTTTGATGAGCACCTGCTTCCTGGTTCCTAGATGGCTGTCTTCTTGCTGTGTCTCACATGGTGGAGGGTGTCAGACACCTCTCTGGGGTCTCTTTTATGATGGCACTGGGCCCATTTTGAGGGCCCCATCCCCCTGACCTAACCACCTCCTGGAGTCCCCACCTCCTAACACAGTCACCTTACGCATTAGCATTTCTGTGTATGCATTTGTGGGAGTCATTTGGGGGGACAAAAACATTCAGCCCGCAGCACCTGGGAAAGTTGCTGACTCCCTGTCTCTGTTTCTCATCTGTGAATGAAGTGACGATACTGTCTAACTCTTGGACTTGCTGTGAGAGCCGGGAATGTAACACATGTAAGCTGTGCAGTGAGTGCATGGCACACAGTCAGAAATGCCAAGCTTTATTTTTCATAGCTCATGGACTGAAATATGGAATTGCAATTTTGACAGAAGAGGAAAAAAAACATTAATGTATTAAGAAGCTTACCATGTTGGGGTCCTGGGTGGCTCAGGTGTTTAAGCGTCCGATTTCAGCACAGGTCATGATCTCGCAGTCTGTGGGTTTGAGCCCTGTGTTGGGCTCTGTGTGACGGCTGAGCCTGGAGCCTGCTTGGATTCTGTCTCCCTCTCTCTCTGCCCCTCCCCTGCTCTCATTCTGTCTCTTTCTCTCTCTCTCAAAAAATGAATAAATGTTAAAAATAAAAAAAAAGAACCTTACCATTGATGATAGACACTAAAAATGAATGTTCATTATACCTCCAATGAGGAGGCACACCTGTGGAAAATTACCACTTAGTGCATCCAGATCTCGCGAGGCCCCCAACTATTTAGGAATAGTCCATTTACGTAAAGTGGGGTCCTCTTCATGCGTGGGTGCTTGCCCTAGGGAGACAGAAAGGCTGAGAAATTATTAATCTACCCCAACCCAACTTCATTCGTGGGCAGAGTCCAGAGGGTGAAGAGTGAGTGAATGTTGTAGACGTTTGCAGTCTTGGTGATCTGCTCATAAACACAGTGGTTTATTAGAATCTAGGATGCTGGATTTGATAACAGCTGCGGTAGGGAGCCTCCTCTCAGAGACGTTCCAGAATGCCCCTTGGGGCTGGTAATGATGTGCAGAACCAGTCTGTCCTCCTGGAAGGAAAAGGCTGGTGCACAGTGAAGTTTGGAAACAAAAACAAACTCAAACACACCTTCCTCAAGACCCAAGATTCTAGCCGCGTGCGATGCAAGGCATCGCAGAGGCCCAGTCAGTCTTGGGGGAAACTCATCCAATGCTCACTTCTGCTTGGTGGCAGGGACTCTGCAGAGATTCACTGATGTCCTACTCCAATTGCAAAGCCGTGGCTCGTGGCCCACGATCACAGGGCTGCTGGGTTCACATAGCTTCAAGGCAGTCCCAAAGGGTGGAGAATTCCAGAATGTGGGAGAATTGGTGATGGAGGTGGGTGAATATGTGAGTGACTGACATTTACCATTGAAGAGATCTGACGTATGCTCGAAGTTGGCTTTGGAAGGGGCCGGAGATCAAAGTATTGTTTGCCCGTTTCCTGGTGATTTTATTTGTCACAGAAGAAAGGAAATACAGTCATCACTTGGGAATTGTGAATGAGGTTGGGGCTCTCTGTTTAGGAATGGGAGCACACTGAGGGACAGGATTTTGGGAGGAAAGTGGCTCTATTTCTCCCAACACAGTGCCTTTCCTCAAGCCAAGGAGTCTCCTCTGGTTTTCTGAATAGATAAGAATGGTTTGTAATTCACATATTGTCAAGGGCTTCTGGAATGCTTGAGGATGCTTGGAAAAGGATTTCAGTTGGCATAGCATGGCTTTGCACAAATTGCAAATGCCATATTCCTTAGCCAGTTCCTTTCTTTATACAGAGGTTAACTTCCCAACTGGCAGGTAGGGATTATCACAGTCCGAATGTAGGTGGTTTCTGTATAATATTTGCCTCTGGGTGCCCCTGTGAAAACAGCCATAAATAGGGTGTTCTAGAGAGAGAGAAGTCATCAGCTGGGAAAGCTAAGGGCTGGAGGTGACCTCAAAACCTAGGGAGATATGCTTTGCTGTGGGCTGAGGCAGCTGGGAACCTGCGAGGAGTTTCCAAGAAGTTAATTCTACAGAGGTCTTCAGTTATCTACACTGTTATTTCTCTAACTTCCACCGGAAGAAATGTTTTCTGGCTAAAAAGTCACCAGCATTTGCAAGTAACCACTGTTTTTTTCCCAGCCCTTCCTGAACGTGTGGCCCCCACACACCCTGGAAGGTAAAGAGGACAGGTTTTGTGGCCCTGGGAAGATCAAGAAGGAAGGCATGATGTGGCTGTCTGGTTGAACCAGAACTCAAACCTGCCTCTCCTATCTGTTGAATGCCTGAAACCTTCTTCCTCTCGTGTATAATTGATTTCTGTTTTCCACGTGCTATGGAAATACTACACTGTGTCTTCCATCGTCCTTGTTGGCGAATCTTCCAACGTCCAAATTTAGGAAAAAAAGGTAAATTGAGAGAGATGTTCCACTTAACGGAAAGATTTTCTCCCTTTCTCAAAAGAATTTGTGCTTTCTTTACATTGAAAAAAATGTTGCATATTGTCCTTCAATTTGCAAAAAACGTGGCATAGCTTTTCAGAGCACGTCCGTTTGGTAGAGTGAGACACAAGAGAACAGAACTCATGCCTCTCAGGGAATTCCTGAATGTGCCCTCAGCCTTTTAACCACTCCAGGGCGCCTGTGTGGGTTTATGGTTACGGGTGTGTGGTTGGCGGCCCGCGCCCCCCGAAGCAGGTGCAGGCACACACCCTCCCAGACGACATGCCCGCATGCATCCCCAGTTGCCTCACTGGTGAACTCTAATGTGGTCTCTCAGCTCTCGTCCTGGGTTTCAGCAGCTCTCTGAGAAAACCAGACAGACGGGGTGCTCCTGGCAGTCTGGGCATAAATGAGCTCTCCACGTTTAGCTGAAGGGATCTCTTGCTGCCCAACACCCGTTACTTCCTGCCAGTCTCTCTACAAACATGCCCTGGTGTACCTCCGTACACACACATGCACACACAGGCTTGCTTCAGGTAAACAAACAAACACCAAGCCTTCCTCCTAATTGCCTGAGCAAATCCGAGAGCCTTATGGTGAATCGTTGTGTCAATAATCATCCCTGCCACATCAATATTCATCCTCTCGCTTCTCTCTGGATGGTTTCCATAACCGAGAGTCTACCTTTGTTAAATCTGGAGTAGTCGTTTCCGGCTGGCGGAGATTTTGCCCCTCCCCTGAAGACACCTGTCGATGTTTGGAGACATTTTTGCTTGTCTCAACGTTGGGGGCTCGCTACCAGCAATGTAGTAGGGAGACGCGAAGGATGCTGCTTAACATGCTATGGTGCACAGAATGGCCCCACAGCAGAGAGCTGTCTACTCCAAATGTCAGGAGTGCCAGGGAAGAGGAATCCTGGGTAATAGGGGGGAACGCAGCATAAACGTGAGATAACAGTTCGTCCTAATGAGGGACCCTGGCCCAGAATTTGTGGCTCGCTAGCACTGGGAACTTTCTTTGGAAAACTGGAAGAGGGGAAACCCATCACACGCACAGTGATACACAGGCATTTTAGAAACAGCAATGGCAGTGGCAGGCACGGAAACTTCCCCTTTTAATTAAAGAGTACAGCCGGTGAGCATGGCACAACGACTTCTGAGTTACAGTCCCCTCCAAGTGGCTCATTCCCTGCGCAGTCAGACCGGCAGAGGGCACCCTTCTGATGGCGTCCTGACCGTGGGTGAGGGACAGGCAAGTTGGTCTTTCTGAAACACTTTCCCTTCTGTTATAAAGAGGTTGCGTTGTTGAAAAGAGACCCTTGCTGTTTGTGGTGCTATTAATAATTCTCCCCCGGTGACATCACCCATGTGGCCAGAGAAACGGAGTTTCTGACTGCATCACCACAGAGCTCCTGCTGGATCGGGAGGAGGGATGGAGATGGTGAGGTGGGGAGGCTGGAAGTGTCTGCCTGGGCAGTGAAGAGGGGACTGGTTTCATTGCTCATCAGGAAGCGTTGGAACAGGAGAGAGACTGAGCATCTCCGGAAGCAGAAGCCGCCTTTGGCTTGCAAAAGTGTGACATACAATTCTCCATGGAACAGGCAAGCTATATTTAGCTTGGTTTTGGAAAGGGTAGGAAAAGGATATATTTAAATAAAAGTTTGGACAGCTTGTATACCAAAACCCATCACCATCCAGGTACACATATCTCTACAAGCTGAGGGAAGGAAACCTTCATCCAATGGCTCCCTTAAATGGTGGCATCTGTTTCTGTTTGGATCTCGGAAACCCTGAACACAGCTGTTTTCATTAACACAGATTTTAATGGGAGATATTTGTCCCCACCACTCAGTCGTTTCCACTTGCCTGAGACCGCCATTTAAAACAAGTATAATAGCATCTTTGAGCTTTGTAGTTAATAATTAATTAGTAGGTTTAAGAGCAAACTCTTTGGGGGTTACTGTACAATAGCATGTTTACAGAATTAGGTCTGGGCTTTTTGGTCTGGCTAAGTGTTTCCATCAATTCTCTGTCTATTAAATGTAATTACGTATGATGCTTCCTCAACAGTATGATGTCGCATTTAAAAAGCAAGCTGGGAAAAAGTCCATAATTTTAAGTGCGGGATGAGGGTAACTATGGAAATTCAAATACAGGCACCTGTGACTGGGTGGTGGGGGAGTCACGGCCAAGAATCGAACAGCAGAGTTTCAATCACGGAGGCCATTCGGTACACCTTTGTCCCTGTTGGTCTCACCTTCCTGCTTCTGCTAGGATGCTTCCTTGGGGAACACCAGCACAGGTTAGATGTGTGCTGCAGAAGGACAAGAATGAACAGAACGAAGGGATGTTCTCGCTCACGTCCTTGGCATGTATTTTCGCACTTACTGTTTTTTAATGAGAGGTATTCATTGATTAAACGCGCGTTTTTGATATTGGCCCTTTAAATGCATGTGCTTCCAGAATAACCTTCATTTTCTCAGTCTGGAAACAGCACTTTTAGACACTTTGGAAGCAGGCTCTGTAGTCCATTCTTTTTCAGAACGTAGCTCTTGAACAGGTAGTGTTTGCTGGGAGGGTTTTAACGTGTTGCTGTGCAGGTACTCAGGCTTCAGGACGAGGAAGCCCAAAGAGCTCCTCCCCCTCCTGTTCATTAACAGAATCTGTGGCAGTGGCCCGGCACTTTGGATCCCACCTGATTAATCACCTCTGTAAAAAATGGACGGAACGGTGTCGTATCTCGAGATTGTATGCAATAACTAAAAAATAGTGCTTCTTGAAGAGGAATGCCAGGGTCTGGTCCTGTGGCCGACCCCCTTCTCCAAGCCCGGGGTGTGCATGGGAGCAGTTAGTTCACATCTCACTAGAACAGAGACTTAAGAAGCTTGCAGTGGTGGGGCTACCCAGTTGTTGGCAAAATAAAGCCTAGACCAGAGTGACCTCTGAACACTCCCATGCTCCTGGCAGATGTACGAGGCACAGGAAGTCACTTGCTGGGAGAGCCCGCCAAGATGGCCCTCTTCTCCTTGTGTCAAGGCACCTTTGGCCCAGCGATGCCCTCCATTTTCAGACGGAGGGGGAACGCCCTGCAGGTAGCTCCTGGACTTGGGGACACCAGACATGCTTCTTTTGGACGCACCCTGACTCGGCTGTGCTGACAGAACTCATCTTGGAAATACAGCCTTCCGCAGGCCTTCTCTGAAGAATGCAACTCTTCCCTGTGATTTCTCTTCAGCGGTTGTATTTTTGGAGCGTGTTTCTTGATGGGAGACGTGCTGGGATCCGTAAGGAAGGATGTTGATGTTCTGGTGTCGCTCCTGGTCATTGGAGTGGCTGGCAGGGACACACATCAGTAGGTACAGTTGGGCTTACCATGATGTCCCCCGCCTCCGTGCTGCCTGGTTTCCCTCTTGCCGAGAGGAGGGATGGTCTCTCTTCCTTCTCCAGATTTCTCAAGCTCTCCCTGGTGACTGCTGAGGCGGCAGATCCCTTTGGGGGGGGGATTCTAAGAGGGGAAAATAGACTATTTCTCTTGCTGCGTTCTTATAGTATTGGGGGCATTAGAAAAAAGGGGGCAAAGAAAAAGTTATTTTCAAGGCTTGGGGGGTGCTACTGCAGTGTAGTGGTGTTACCTTCTTTTTGTTTCTTTCCTCCAGGGTATAGTTAAAATTCTGAATTAGAATTTTTGTGGCATGTTCTCACTGTGCATCTTGATGATCAGATTTCCACTACGAGATGATATTTATCCCAAATGCCTCACTTTAAGAACTGACTTTTTTAAATCATTCCTCACAAGATGGGAGTGACTTTTTTTCAGGTTTTCAAATGCCTTTCATCTCATGCATCTCTCTCCCTATTTTGAATAACACAGTTTTGACTCAAGACGACACTTCAGGCTGAAAGAGCCTCATTCAGTCCCAGCTTGGGTGCTTATGGAGGGAGCACATATCAAGATTGGTAGCGGAGGTTTTTTTTTTTGTTTTTTTGTTTTTTTGTTTTTTTTCCCCAAAGCAATAAAGACGAGTTAGCACAGATTTGGCAATTATTGCATGAGGTGGGACCTCGCATCTCCAAGCCTTGTGTGTTATTGGACACAGGTCTGTCAAGAACCACTTTAAAAAGCAGCACAGGAGCAGTTACTCTGGAGCTCATGTGATTTACACGTATCAGAAAAGGAAAAAAGAAAAGCAAACCATCCTTGTGTCACACAAATATGCACTTGGACTAGGCAGCAAATTCCAGAAACACATTCATGTCTGGAATCAAAAGGTGCTTAATTGCAAACATCTGAGATGAAAGGAAAAGTGAGGTACTTGGAAAAGTATGCTAGATGATTCAGATGGGCGCCCTGGAGATGGCAGAGACACTGATGGGAGAGACGTGCGCAGGGTCTGAATGAAGTCATCTCATCAGACGCGAGATGGAGAAATTAATGTTTCCACGTTGATACTTTCTACGGGATAAAAATGTGTATACGTGCCTAAGTTAATAACCTAAATATTATTAATAGATATTGGACGTCTTCATCTTTTTTAAGGAGCTTTATTTATTTATTTTTTCATTCAGTTTGGTCAGAATCTCCTTGGGATTACCTCTTCCTGGAAAAACAGCACCATGTCTCTGGGCACATGTATTGCTGGTTTTGCTTTCAGACCTTGGAGCAAGGCTCGAGGTTGGGAAGTATTGGGGGAAGTGGAGAGAACTGCCCGTCATTCACACCTGTGCATGGTACGTCCACAGGTCACGTACACAGTTCTGATTAAGTCAGCAAACTTGGAGTGTGCTTATAACATTAATTTTCAGTGTTTCGTAAACATCGGAATGGTCGGTGGAGTTTATTAAAAATATAGATTCTGGGGCCGCCTGGGTGGCTCAGTCAGTTAAGGGCCCCACTCTTGATTTCAGCTCCGGTCATGATCCTGGAGTTGTGGGATCCAGCCCCGTGTTGGGTTCTGCGCTGAGAGCAGAGCCTGCTTCGGATTCTCTCTCTCCCTCTCTCTGCCCCTCCCCAGCTCGTGTTCTTTCTGTCTCTCAAAAGAAAAATTAAAAAAAAAAAAAAGAAAGGAAAGAAACACAGATTTTTGGGCATCATCTTCCAGAGGGCTGGACTAGGGCCAGGAATCTGAACTGGGGACATTTGGACGTCGCCATCACACTGAGGCCTGGAGAGGTTTTCCAGGGGGGCGATTTGATCCAGCATCAAGAGGAGTTGTGGGTGATGGGGCTCCACGAGGAAGGTAGAGGAAGGGGCTGGGTCTCTACGTGCGTGTTAGGAATCAGCTGTACCCAGGCAGGTCCAGTCTCCACCCTCAGCCTCAGGGATGTCATCTCAAGGACCCTGGAAGGTTCTAGCCAGCAGGAGCATCCTCGTTTGATGGGGACTTTGGCCACTCGACAGTCCAGCAGTGATTTATGACGGGGTCTTTAGGACCCATCATATCAGTTGTGATCTGGGGTAGGAGACTAAAGGTCATCCAAGTGGGCAGGATGCAGTCAAGCCCCAGTTAAGATTCTGGAAAACAAAGGCTTGGGTGAGCTTCCCGGATGAGCCACGCTCTGCAGTGCTGTCGCGCACGGAAGCCCGGAGGAAGTAATACCGTCCAGGACTCCACTGGTTGTGGCTGGAAGTTTTTGGCACTGGAAATTCGTACGTGGACCCTCCCAGACTTTGCCTCTGTCCTGTGGTCGGCTCTTACTTGTATCCTTGTACTCATGATAAACCTGTAATCATAAATAGAGTGTTTCCTGCATTCTGAGAGGTGTTCTAGTGAATTATCAGACCTGAGGGAATCTTGGGGACCCCAGGATTTGCAGCCAGGGGGTAAGATGTGATGGTGGCCGTGGGGACCCCGAGTGTGTGGCTGGCATCTGAAGTCTTGGGCCTACTTGGCAGTCGGAAGGGCTGTGCCCTCTCCTGGAGCATGGCCAATCCTTCTGCAATGTGCTTCAGCCTGGACAAGCCTTAGAAACACAAGGTGGAGAGAAACAAGTTCCATACAATGATATACAGCATGACAACATCGATGCCAATTTTAGAAAGAATAAAGCGATGCCGGTGCACCTGGGTGGCTCAGTCGGTTAAGCGTCCGACTTCAGCTCAGGTCATGATCTCACGGTCCTTGAGTTCAGGCCCCGCATCGGGCTCTGTGCGGACCCCTGAGAGCCTGAGACCTGTTTTGGATTCTGTGTCTCCCTCTCTCTCTGACCCTCCCCCGTTCATGCTCTGTCTCTCTCTGTCTGAAAAAGAAATAACCGTTAAAAAAAATTAAAAAAAATAAAGTGATGCCATAGATTGTTTACTAACATATATGCACACGCACATATAACCCATATTTTCATGCGTGTGAAGTGCATAGGTAAATGTATATGGTTTATGTATAAATATGTATACTTACTCATTTCTATGAATATGCAAAGCATTATAGTTTGGAACTGGACAGATACACGCCAGTTTCTTAACGAACCTGCTTCCAGGGTCAGGATGAGAAAGCCAAAATGACAAACAGAACATTTGTTAATTACCGATGATGATTTTGAGACGTTCATATTATTATTCTGTATTTTTCCCTGTATTTGAAATTAATGCACACAAATCTGGATAGGAAGCAAGGGAGTCAGTGGGGCTTCGAGGGTGCTGGGAAGAGACCTAGGGGGCTGAATGGTCGCAGCTCTGGTGGCAGGACCACCCGGAGAGCAGCATGGGCTGTCGAGCAAGGACATGCAGATGCTTTGTGTGGCTTCTCACTTGATGGATATTCCACGGATGACCACACAAGGAGGGATTCTGCAGCCTGAGTGGCTGGAGGTTCAGGAGCTGCCCATCGCTGGACTCCCCTCCCCACACCCCCCCACCCCACCCACCCGGATGCCTGGGTGATGGTCACCAAGGAGGGAACAGCTGGGGGCTCTTGGTTCAGCTTCAGCGCAGTGTCTGGGAGCGACCCTAACAGAGCGGGCGTTGGGCTTTCCTGCCTTCGCTCGCTGTCCCGCTGCAACTGAGGGCACACATGGGTGTGCAGACTTGCCTGGCCTCAGCTTAGGGCATCCACGAGGCCCTCTCTCTGGGCTGGTCCGGCCCCGGCCGCCACAATGCCAGCCTGGCCTCCTCAGTGGCTATTGTTTCTTGCCTGTGCCTAAATATGCTCAACGGTGGCACAAGTCAATAAACACCCCACCTGGCCCTCACAGCACAGAAGACTGAGTCTGCCTTGAAAATTCGTTTGTGGTGAGCCGAGCACATGCTTCTAAATCACAAGGGACAGAAGAGTCAAGGTGACATGGCAGGAACAAAAAATCAGCCACAGGAAGCACAGGCACTGTGGGGCCATATTTCACCCTTCATGGGGAGGACAGCAAAGGCACATTTCCTGGTTTGTTCAGGTGATGAGAGGACATGAGGAGGCACGTGTGAGGACGTTAAATGGGGTGTGCATTTTACCCAGAATATATTATTGTGGGCGCATTGCATTTAACGTCTGTTTGACCTAACTGGGGAACCAGTCAGACTACCAGCTTCACTGTGTCACAACCACAGGCATTAAAAAAAAATAAAATTTAATGTTTATTTATTTTTGAGAAAGAGAGAAGGAGAGAGAGAGAGAGAGGGAGAGAGACAGAGAGAGGGAGAGAGAGAGAGATAGAGAGAGAGAGGAGAGGCAGAGAGAGAGGGAGACACAGAAACAAAGGCAGGCTCCAGGCTCTGAGCTGTCAGCACAGAGCCCGACGCGGGGCTCGAACCCACAAACTGTGAGATCATGACCTGAGCCAAAGTCCAGTGCTTAACCGATTGAGCCACCCAACCGCCCCAGAACCACAGGCATTTTGAGCTCCAGCCACCCTAGTAAGCTGCCTGGGACAGTGTCAGGTCAGCTGTGCCCAACTCAGGGTCCTGGGCACCTTCCTGTGAGAAAGAATTCCAAGCAGGATACCAGGTGGAAAAAGCCTGGATTTTCACAATAGACATGAACTTGATGTATAGGTGTCTTGTTTGGTTCTGGTGTGGGGCAGGGGTAGGACACACTCCTTATCTTTCTTACCCTCTTTTTCTGAGCATCTGTGTTTCTGAGCTCAGCGTTGGGGAAGCAGGGCTGGTCAAAACACGGGTCCTGCTCTCCAGGGTCCGCATGTGGCTGTGGGGAGACAGAGGCAGGTCAGGGAACAGACAGGCACTTTCAGGTGCTGAGGGAATGGGGGAAGTCACAGGGCGGGGGTGTGGGGTGAGGCATGGGGGCCCCATGAGGGGCCTCCTTGAGAAGGAGGGAGGGGTAGGAGGACTGACAGAGGAAGAAGAAGGAGGGGAGGGAGGAGGCGAAAGGAGGGAAGGAAGAGGAGGGAAGAGGAGGGATGGAGGGAGAGAGGAAAAGGAAGCATGCATGGCTGCCACTGTGTGGTAGGCTGTGGCAGCCGCTCGCCCACCTTCCTGGGCACTGGCTCCTTGGCTGCTCTCGGTCTTCCTCAAGCCCTCCGTGTCCCCACCTGTCACCACCTCTGTCGCCCCTGGGCTATCTCTGACTTCCGGCATCTGTGGCCCCCAGCCTGGCCCCTGCTTCTGGCCTGGATATGACAGTTCTACCTTTTATCCAGTCCTTGAATCTTAATATGTTTCAGCAGCTTAGGGCCTGGGTTCCCCTGCTGGTCTCATCCTCACCTCGTTGCTGGCAGCACCTGGTGCTCATGTCCCGGCGGCTAGCGGTCACCTGCGCCATCCTCCAGAGGCCGGCTTCTCTGCCACAGCCCTGGCCTCCGGGTCCCTAGAAATTAGACATTTTGGTGGAGGCAGTAACATTTCTTAGCACCTGGAATTGACAGGCAGCCTCTTGTCCATGCATTACCTGCAGTCATCCGCCGCCTGCGGTTACGGTAAACCGCGTGCGCGTGGGGGCGAAAGGCTCGTGTGGTGACAGATGTGGCCCCTGGTTCCACACCCCACGCAGGATTAAACAGGTGTTTCACCTTCTGCTTATGAATTCTGTCAATATGTCTAATAAGAACTTGCAAACATTAAATTAGAATCAGCCCATAGGTTTTTAACATGAAAGGAGACAAAATTTGCTGAGATAAGTCAATTTGAAAAAAAAGAAAAGAAGCTGCTCACATTATGCATTTATGAAGTAGAAACTCATTTTCCCATCCAATTTGAGCATGCTGTTTCACGATGGGTAATAGGTACTTCTGATAACAATAGCAGCCTCTGATGAAAACGCCAACGCAGTCTCACCACTAAGTTCTCTCCAGGCTCGGGTCAGTGATGAAAATCTCATTGGCCGGACCCTGGCTAGTTAAAGGCGGAGTGCAGTGTGCCAGCCAATTCCCTGGCTCCCTGCCTTGCTGCGTTTATTTATCATTCGTACCTAAATGCTGTCCACCCTGTGCATGTGAACTCCAGGCTCCCTCCTCTGGGAAGCATCCAGGGCTGCCCTTGGGCTGCAGTGATTGCGCCTCTGGCCACCACCGCCCTTCAGTCCCCTCGTCCACTGCTCCCAGCTCTGTGCTCAGGATGGGACAGGCAGAAAGGGAAGGCGGGTGCTGAGTTTTACACCCATTTTCTGCTGGATCCCTCACGAGAAATCTGTTTGTGGACCTGACAGGCCCCCTGCTCAGGCTTCTGGGGGTGTCCTCTGCCTGCTTGGGCCTCAGCCTGGGTGTGGGAAGCAGGACGGTGGGTGCAGAGGCCTAGAAGGACCCAGAAATGTCTGCATAAGCCACGTGGTTGAAAAGCAGGCTTGGGGAAGGTTTGCTCTTAGAGAACTAGAGTCAGAGAGATCCAGGGGGGTGCTGGGCACCCGGCCTAGGGAGGATTATGGCGTTATCTGGGGTGGACGGTTGACAGAGAAATGATGAAGGACATTGAGGGCAGCCGCAAGGCAAGGGCTAGACGGCCCGTGAGTGGGGAGAGACGGGTGTGCGGTATTGTCGCTCAGGGTCACTCACCCCATCTTCTCCGGTGTTCTCTGAGATGCTCTGCCAGACCCAGAGTGACCGCGTCTCTCTGCACTGCCCCGCGTTACCGTGTGACCCCTTGGCTGCATGGCATGTTGTGGGCCGTATGTGGCCCCTTTGCTCAGGTCTGGGTCTGAATTCGGCTATGCGGCGGGGAAGCTGGATGGCAGATCTGGAGCAGGTTGCTTAGCCTCTAAGCCTTGTGTCCTCAGCTGTGAAAGGGGCACAACTAATCACCTCCTAACGGGGTTGTTCTGAGATCAAAGTGAGATAAAGGGAGGTGACATGGGGTGCGGGGCTCATCACGCAGCAAACAATTGGAGGCTAACAGGTCTTTGTGTCATTGATCTCCTAGCCCCGCATGGCTCAGCCCTACCCTGTGTCTGAGTCTTACCCCTCAGCTGCTGTGTATGCCCTCTGCAGAAGGGGCCGTGACTCAGGAGCTGTTTATGCCCCCAGAGCCCTCCCAGGGAGAGGTGCGCAGGGGGGCTCAGTGAGTCCATGAGCATGTTCCTCCTGTTACCCCAGCGGGCAGTTTCCTGAGCTGCGGGAGGGCCAGGCTGGCTCAGGCACAGAGGAGAGCCCTGGGGCCAGCACGCTGGCCCGACGGGATTCCTCTCTGGCTGCGTTGTCCTGCATCTGAGTTTCTGGACTTTGGTCACAAGAATCTCGTAGGAGAGAAGCACGTGGGTTTGGCATGCTGCACTCACCCTCTAGAAATAGCACGCACACACACGGCTCTCAACACATGTTCCTGCGAGGAGTCATAAATTCGTAAGCACATTTAATTGTTCAACAACAAGGCGTACACTTGTCTAAGGGCAAAATACTGAAAAATGCATCGAGCAGGGGAAAATCACCAACAAAAATTGAACTTAAAGTCCCATGACTAAGTATTTATGTAGGGTGTTCCATTCAATCACAGGTGACCATGTCTGAAAACAGACAGATTGTGCAGCAGGCATGGGAGAGTTGGCCATGGGTCAGCCCAAGCTGGGCCCATGGACACAGGCCATGTCTGTGAGCAGGCGACTCAGGCAGATACAGTGGCTCCTTGGACTGTGGTTTCACAAGAGGAGCTGAGGGGCTGTGTGCACAGCATCTGGCACCAACTGAGGACTCAGTGTACCCCAGACGTTGTAACTGTTATTACTGTAGTTTTTATTTTATTTTTTTACTTCATTTTACTTAATTATTTTATTTTACTGTATGTATGTATGTATGTATGTATGTATGTATGTATGTATGTATGTATTTGAGATAGGGAGAGAGAGCACACAGGCATGTCAGCATGGGAGGGGCAGAGAGAGAGAGAGGGAATCCCAGGCACGATTCACGCTAAGCGTAACGGCCCACACGGACTCCGTGTCACAACCACGAGACCACGACCTGAGCTGAAATCAAGAGTCAGACTCTTAGCCTATTGAGCCACCCAGGGGCCACCCTTATGATTGTATTTAGGAGCACTAATGCCACTTGTTCCTCCTGAAAAAATGGCCATTCTTAATTCTTTTGTGTACTCTTAAGTGAGATAAACATGTTAACTGATTGCTGTCGCACGTTCTGCGTCTAACACCCTAGTGAACGGCAAACACATCTCCATTCAGTAACGGCCTTAAAAGAACCACAGACTGGTTTCTCAAAAAGATGTATCTTTGCAATCAACAGACCTGCCGTTCATTCCTGCAGCCATCAGGAGGCTCTCAGCTGTTGGCACACATCCACCAAAAATGAAGAGGGGTGGGTGCGTGACCTTGAATATTCACGTGAGAACAACAGGTGGCTGTGAACACGAGCTGAGAGCAAAGAGCACACTTAGGGACATTTCGCTTGGAGTGGGACCCCTGGCGCTCACACCTACTCCCCTGGAAGAAAATTTACTGAGAAAGAAATGGAGGCAGCATGACAGCGTCTCAGACTGGAGCCCCCCGCCATCTGTGCAAAGACCTAAGCGTGTGGTGCAGACCCCGTGCCTTTTCTCTCTGGCTGTTTTAAGATAAATATCCTGAAAAAGCATAACTGTTGACTGAGCTTGATTCAGTCGTTATGGAAAGAAAAGTCCGAAAACTAATAAGCAAAGAGAAAGCACTCAGAGGTTTGGCGGTTGGTGGGCGTTTGGCTCACCACCTGTCCCCAACCCCAGTGCTGTGCATTATGCCACTATTGCTGCTGCGACTTTGATCCCCAATGAGCAAGGGCCAGGCCTGGGTCTCAGAAGCAGCTGAGGTCCCTGATGGGAGACAAGTGATGGTAAGACCATAGCTGTGAGCCAGCCCTTCCTGCACAAGGTGCTTTGCACAGTGATTCTGTTTGCCTCTGCGATGGTCTGGATGTACGTATCACAAAAATTCATGTGTTGAAACATAATTCCCAATGTGCTGGTCTTAGAAGGTGAGCTTTGGGGGGCACCTGGGTGGCTCAGTCAGTTAAGCGTCTGACTTCAGCTGAGGTCATGTTCTTGAGGTTTGTGAGTTCGAGCCCCGCATCGAACTGTGTGCTGACAGCTCAGAGCCTGGAGCCTGCTTCAGATTCTGTCTCCCTCGCTGACTGCCCCTCCCCTGCTTGTGCTCTGTCTCTTTCTGTCTCTACCCAAAATAATTACATATTAAAAACAAATTTAAAAAGACGATGATGGGCACCTGGGTGGCACAGTCGGTTAAGCATCCAACTTCAGCTCAGGTCATGATCTCATGGTTTATGGGTTCGAGCCCCTCATCGGGATCTGTGCTGACAGGTCATAGCCTGGGGCCTGCTTCGGATTCTGTGTCTCCCTCTCTCTCTGCCCCTCCCCTGCTTACTCTCCGTCTCTCTCTGTCTCTGTCTCTCTCTGTTTCTCTCTGTCTGTCTCTCTCTCTGTGTCTCTCTCTCAAAAATTAAAGAAAAAGAAGGTGAGCCTCTGGGAGCTGATTAGTCATGAGAGTAGGGCTGTCATGAATGGGTTCAGTGTGCTTCCTTATAAAAGAGACCTCAGAGAGTTCCACCCCCCCCTCTGCCATGTCAGGACACAGTACAAGACTCTTGGAGCCAGGAAGACTTTCCCAAACAGTACACTGGTACTATGATCTGAGCTTCCCAGTGTCTAGAACTGTGAGAGATACACTTTCTGTTGTTTGTAAGCTGTCTAGTCTATGGTATTTTTTGTTATAGCAGCCCGAACGGAATAAGACAGCATCACTTCTTTTTTTTTTTTTTTCATGTTATTTATTTTTTTAGAGAGAGAGAGGGAGGGGGGTAGGGGAGGGGCAGAGAGAGAGAGAGAGGGAGACACGGAATCAAAAGCAGGTTCCAGGCTTCGAGCTGTCAGCACAGAGCCTGACGCGGGGCTCGAACTCATGAACCGCGAGATCATGACATGAGCCAAAGTCGGATGCTCAACCGACTGAGCCACCCAGCCGCCCCAGAGAGCATCACTTCTAATTTTATCTTCATAATAATTTATAAGGTTGAAAACACCTTCACCCCATTTCACAGATGTGCAAATGAGGCCCAGCGGGACTCTGGTGCTCCACACAGCACAGGTGATGTGGGTTAGCATTCCAGCCTCTGGAATTTTCTCTCCTTCTGTTGGGTTGAGATCTTCATTTGCAAACTTTCACCACTATCCAGGCCCCTCACTTGGAAGCACTGTGCAAATGCCTGCCCTACCCCAGAG
The DNA here is from genome assembly GCF_046562875.1 of Panthera onca. Lineage (NCBI taxonomy): Eukaryota > Metazoa > Chordata > Mammalia > Carnivora > Felidae > Panthera > Panthera onca. The sequence continues at coordinate 7,086,560 of NC_138358.1, read as the reverse complement.
GACAGACCGTTAGGCGGCCAGACGTGGCACCCCGAACCTGCGGTATTCCCTGTAGTACCTGCCACGTCCCTCATGTGTTCTTCCCCTGGCCTGGCTGTGAGTATCCTCAACATTTCAGTTGTTTTCAAAGCACCTCCAGTTGAGGGAACGTCCCTCTGCAAAGTTCAGTGCCTGGCACCCAATGCCACACTGCTACCTGTTTTTAAAACACCTCAGTTACGCTTACAATGATCACTTCTATTAACTTTGTCGCTAGAGTTCTCGAATGCAGCCTCAGTTTGGGCCAGCTGTGTCAGGAGCCAACAAGTGAGTAGTGAGTACACTCACTGGTGTGTGGACTCCACACAGGTCACAAGGAAATCTTGTTTGTTGGTGGGTTCGCAAGGAGCTGGGAGTGTCTCCTGTGTACCAGGCACTTTGCTGGGTGCCGTGATGTAACGCTGAGCAGTCTCCAGGGCAGAAGCAAGTGAAACAGGCCAGTCTGTGTGAAATTGTCACCGTGTGTGTGCTGCAGACGAGAGGGTACTGTGCTTAACGGGAGCGTGAAGAGGTAAGCCTGGCCTGGCCTGGCCTAGATGGGGGTGGTGGCTGGTAAGGGAACATTTCCCCGAAGGGGATGACGTTTTACATGAGAGAAGACAAATGAAAAGGAAGTGATATGGGGGGAGGGGTGGAGAGTGGTAGGAGAGATTATTCCAGGAAGAGGGTCTGGCATGTGCTGAGGTCCTGAGGTAGCAAGGGGCTTCCTGGGTAGGGCGGGTGGACAAGGAGAATGTCCACATTTGGAGAGTGAGTCTGTGCAGAGACAGGGTGGAAGAACTGGGGAGGGCAGCCATGCAGGCAGGGGCTGGTAGGCTGTGGCGAGGGTGCTGGGTTTTACATTGACCGAAGCAGGAAGTTCCTGAAGGATTGTAGGCCGAGGGGTAAGCTGACAAGCTGGCTTTTGTACAGTGGCCACGTCCACAGACTGACTCCAGAGTGCAGACTTGCAGCCACTTAGCCTCTCTTGCACAGGAAGGAGAGCCTCCTCCAGCTCACCTCCATATTACACTGGGAAATCACACACATATGCACGCATGCACTCATGGTCGCATGCACATACACACACACACACACACACACACACACACACACACACACACAGTGGAATATTATTCGGCCACGAAAAGGAAGAAAACCTTGCCAGTTGCAACAACATGGATGCACCTTGAGGGCATCATCCTAACTAAAATAAGTTGCATGGAGAAAAGCAGATACTGTGTGATCTCACTTATTTGTGGAATCTGAAAAATCCAAACTCCTAGAAGCAAAGTAGGCTGGCAGTTGCCAGGAGCTAGAGGCTGGTTACATGGGGAGATGCTGGTCAAAGAGCATACATTTCCAGGTGTTCGATGAATAAGTTCTGGGGATCTAACATACAGCATGGTGACTATGGTTAACAACACTACATTGTACACTGAAATGTTGCCATGGGAACAAATGTTAGATGTTCTCACCATAACAAACAAGGGAAGTCTGTGAAGTGATGGATGTGTTAACTAACTTTATTGTGGTTATCATCCCACAATATGTAGGCATATCAAATTTTCACAGTGTACACCTTAAGTCTGCACAATTGTATAGACCAATTATATCTCAACAAACGTGAGGAAAAAAAGAAAAATAAAACCAGACCTGCCTGCTGAGATCTCATTTAGTAGCAAACAGTACCTGACGGGTAGGAAAGCTTCTTCGTCTCTCAAAGCTGAAAAAATGGCAAACACGTGCAGACTCTTGTCGGGCACATGCACTGACTCAGCTCATCCCCTTCACCCATATCCTACAGATGAGCAAACTGAGAGAATGAACCACTGCGCATGCGGACTCAGCGGGTGCTGAAGAGAAGCAGGATGTGCTGAGCCTGGTGCTCTCCAGCATGCTGGTGGTCTCCCCTGCCTGTGTGGACATCCCTGTTTTTCCTACAAGGAACCAGCTGGTTTAAGATGCTGGCAGGTGGCTGAAAGAGTTCATTCCCAATGCCTCTTGAACACCTTCATTTAACTAGATTTGGGACCGGGAACAGTTTGCAAACTGAGCTCAACACCCAAATTTTTTTTTCATTCATTCTTTGAAGTGGAAGTCACAAAATGTACAATTAATCACTGTAAAAATGAGCAATTCAGTGGCATTTAGTACTTTTATAATGCTGTGCAATCAGCACTCTATCTAGTTCCAAATATTTCTGTCAACTCCAGAGTAAAACCTGTACCATTTAAGCAGCGTCTCTCCACTCCCCTGCTGGTCTTTGTCAATAAAGTTTTATTGGAACACAGCCACACTTACTGGCTTACTTGGCAACTACCACCATTCTTTTGCTACAGTAGCAGAGATGAGAAGATAACAGTAGAGACCTAATGGCCCACCAAGCTGAAAATATTACTGTCCGGTCCTTTACAAGAAATGTGTGAAGCCTCTGAGCTGTGACTTAGAGCACTAGCTTTGATGTGGGTCGGCATCCTCACTCATCACTTTGCCGTATGATTTTGGGTGCCTCCTTCGCACTCTGTGCCCCACTGTGCTCCTACACAAAGCAGGCAGCCAATCTATGCTCTGTGCTCTGCATGGAAAACACTTAGCACAGAGCCAGGCATTAGGCAGGCAATCAATGGTGGTCAGTACTATTATCTTGACATTTGTGCCCTTATTTTATGTTCCAAATCACCCTGGGAGCCCAGAAAGGAGATATCTTTGTCTCCGTTGTGCTGATGGGGAATGAGGGCTTGAAACGGATCGGAACTTACTCAGGTCACGAACCAGTGACAGCCACAGCCACAGCCACAGCCACAGCCACAGCAAGGACCTTGGGCTCATTCTCCCACCACCTACACCCACTGGTCACCGTGTGCAGGGGCAGGAAGCAGAGAGAAAGAGCATCAAACCCAAAGATCCAACTCGGATGTGTCCCAGCCCTGCCAAGCTCTGGGAATGGCGTGTGCCAGTTTGGGCATCTCAAGAACGTGCTGTGCACCCGAGAGTGGCTTCACCTCATTTACCAAGTTCACAGATGTTGCTGACAGAGCGCCCACCTTGCAGAACCCCTGGCTGCCTCGATGTGGAGGAGATGAAAGAAAACAACCTGTTTCTACTTCATCAGTGCCCTGCTCTCCTGAGCCTTCCTTCCTCTGGTCACGTTTGCAAATTAAAATTAAACCCCACCAGGAAAGGACTCCTCTCCCAGGCTTCCTGCTGAGCTGGCTTTGCTCTCTTTGAGGTTTTCAAAGCTTCTCTTAAGCAAATTCTTTAAATCCTCTTCCAGAGCCTTGATGTGTTCACAGGGCAACTGCTCCTGGCTCTGGGGTGAATCCAGCACTTTGTAAAGTTTGGGGGGGGGTGGGGGGGATGACAGTTCAGCTCGCCCTCAAAAAGCCATTTTACAAACAGTCAGCACAGCCCTGCAGCCAGAGACCTGCTTCCTCACCAGCCAACAGAGGGAGGAACTGGGAATCGGTCAGATGATAGATGGCAATGCTCATTCCCTGGCACTTGAGCTATGGCGAGGGCTGGAGGGGACACTAGGGAATCTGCCCTAAGAGGTGAACAAACGGCGAAATTCATTCCTCCCTATAACCCCTGCCTGGGGGTGTTTGCACAAAGGCAGGCAGGAGTGGTAATACATTTAAAAGTTTGCCAGAAGCCAGAGGTGCTGGGTTTGATTGAAACTCCACGAAACTCTTACTTAGCAAGTGATTTCTCATCCCCCCAAACACGCGTGCACATCCTTGTCCAGGAGCCACATGGGTAAGTGGCCGGCCAGCTCGCGCTTGGAGTGGATTCAAGCGCTTTCATCGTGCCAGGTATAAAAACCATAATTTTGATTCTCTGACGAAGAGAAGCACACAGACCCCAGGTTACTCTAAATTTCCCTCTGGAGACCCCGGCAGAGGCTTTGCTGACATGATTTGTCTTTGTCCAGTGCCACGCAGGCAGGCCCAGAATCACAGATCACCGCTTGTGTCTCGTACACACAGGGGAGGCCAAAGCTCTGTGCCTTGTGTGATGAAAGGCAACGTGATGGCTTGGTTGGGGTCGGCGGCATGGGACAGGCCAGCTGAGCCACTCCAGGCCTACGGACAGACAACTGAACATTCAGGTGGTAGCACCCTCTCTTCAGCTTTGGCTGCTCACAAATTATTGCCAACGAGATGGCTGAGAACAACAGACACTTACTGTCTCACCACCCTGAGGTCCAGAAGTCCAGGATCAAGGGCTGAGTGTGGCTGGTTCCCTCTGGAGGCTCCGACAGGGAACCAATCCCTTGCCTTTCTCCCAGCTGCTGGTGGCTACCACATTCCTTGCAGTCCCCAGCCTGTAGAAGCGTGACTCCAGCCCCCGCCTCCATCTTCACATGGCTGTCTTCCCTCTGTGTCTGTGTCTCAAACTTCCCCCTCCCTTCTTTTGTGGGGCCCCAGTCATTGCCCTTAGGGCCCACCCTAAATCTGGGATGTTCTCACCCCAAGGTCCTTACCTTCATTACATCCGTAAGACTCCATTTCCAAATGAAGTCACATTCGCAGGTACTGGGGTTACCACCTGGATCTATCGTTTTGGGAAACAACATCCAACTCAAGACCATAGCCAAAGGGATATGTTAGCCCCAACGCCTGTCCACAAGCTCACTTTCTCTCCTCAGGAAAGGGACAGTGAGCAGGACAGAAAAGCAAAGAACTGGGCCAGGACCCGGGTGCTGCTGAGTCCTCCCAGCCCCACAGCTTTCTCATTGTGTCACCTCTGGCTGACGATCAGTGGCTTGGTTTGCATGGTTCACGTAAGAACAGACACCAGCCAATTGGTTTGCCAAGAGATCGGAGAATCCAGGGAGGCGTCTGGCAGCTCATGTGTTCAGGGACTGCCGCTGCTTCCCTGACGATGGTGAGGTTGACGGAAAGGATGATGGGGTCATCTCTAAACCATGCTGTTCATAAGCAGTGAGGTCTTCGATTCTATTTGTGACCTGAATTAGTCATTTATTCATGAGCATTTGGGAATTAGACACTGATGGATCAAAAGTTCATCGGAAGAACGGGTTCCATACTTCCTGTTTGTTACAAGGGGGCTGGAAGGTGTCCCACTGCCAATGGCGAGTGGAGAGGGGACGGGTTTCCTCCTCAGAAATGGGCGAGTCAGCAACAGTGACACTCAGGTCCGGGCTTCTTCATGCAGAAGTTAGCTCCCCACCTGGAGGGCCTCTCTCAGAAACCTCCCCTAGTTAACTGTCCCTACCTTCCTCCTCTACAGGGGTCGGGCTCAAAGTATGCGAGTATAAACATTCAGAATGAATAAGGCCTGCCAGATAAAATGCAAGGCACCCAGTTAAATCTGAATTTCAGAAAAACAACTATTTTTCAGCCTAAGTATACCCTAAATGTTGCATGGACGTAAGTTTCCTGAAGAGTCATTGTTTATCTGAAATCCTAATTTGACTAGACATTCTGTGTTTTTATTTGCTAAACCTGGCAACCCTGGGATGGAGGTCGTCTAGAAACAACCTGTGCATCCTGGCCAAGGGCCGACAATGCTGGGATCCTAAGAGAGCGTGGCAGGTTGCTTTGCCAAGGCTGGTGCCTCACCTCTCCTACCCTGCATGTGTCACTCCCTCATTAGAGATGGGCCCTGACACCTGTCCCTGTGAGGCGAGGGTTGAGGGCTTGTGACTTTCTTATAACCAGCGGCAGAAATGGCACGGTGTGACATCGGGGGCAACACAGATGTCATGTCGTGGCTGGGACACTGTCTTCTGGAGCCCTGAGCCACCATGTATGAAATTCAAATATCCTGAGGCAGCCATACTGTCAGGAAGCCTGGGTTCACGGACAGGCCACCTACAGGTGATCCGGCAGAAATCCAGGTAATTTACAGCACCAACGGTCATCCACAGGAGGAAAGAGGGCTTCGGATGACACTAGCCCCCTGCCACTGAGCCAACCCCATCTTTGTAGTCTCCCAATGAGACAGCACGGGGCAGAGACAGGCTGTCCCTGACGTGGCCTGCAAGGATGTCTGGGAGCATAATGGAACAGCTTTTGCATACCAACTAGCTCTGGCGTGAGGGGTGTCTGCTGCACAGTGGAACCAGGGGTCAACCAGGCCTTCAGTCACGTCCCGGTTTGCTCCAGCTCTAGTTACTTTTCTCCCGCCCCCACTTCGTTCTGGATGAGGCCATGGTGGGCAGAACCACGGGCCCCCAGAGATGCCCTGAAACCCAGAACCAGTGCCTTTGTCAGCTTGTGTGGAAGGAGGATTACAGAAGGACTGAGGACTGTTCAGCTGATACATAAATTCAGTGAGGCCACACGACACAAAAATCAATGTATAGAGACCTGTTGCATTTCTATACACTAATAATGAAACAGCAGAAGGAGAAATCAAGAAAACAATTCCATTTACAACTGCACCAAATATAATAAAACACCTAGGAATAAACTATCCAAACAGGTGAAAGACCTATACTCTGAAAACACTGAGGAAAGAAACTGAGGACGACACAAAGAAATGGGAAAATATCCCATGCTCATGGGTAAAATGTCTATACTACCCAGGGAATTCTGCACATTTAGGGCAATCCCTGTCACATACCGCCATAATTTTTCACAGAACTGGAACAAACAATTGTAAAACTTGTACAGAACCAAAAAACACCCTGGATAGCCAAAGTATCCTTGAGAAAGTAAACCAAAGCTAGAGGCATTACAATTCTGGACTTCAAGATATAGTACAAATCTGCAGTCATCAAAACAGTATGATACCAGCACAAAAATAGGCACAGAGATCAAAGGAACAGAACAGAAAATCCAGAGACGAACCTAGAATTATGCTGCTAATTAGTGCTGGGCATGACAGGAAAGAATATCCAATGGGAAAGAACAGTCTCTTCAACAAATGGTGCTGGGAACATGGACAGTGACACGCAAAAGAATGAAACTGGACCACTCTCTCCCACCATACACAAAAATCAGCTCAAAATGGATGAAAGACCTAAATGGGAGACCTGAAACCATAAAAATCCCAAGAGACAACACAAGCAGTAAACCTCCTTGACACGGACCGCAGCCACTCATCCCTAGACACGTCACCAGAGGCAAGGGAAACAAAAGCAAAAATGAACTACTGGGACCTCATCAAAATAAGAAGCTTCTTCACAGTGAAGGAAACAGTTATCAACAAAAAGGAAACCAACAGGACAAAAAGATTTGCAAATGACACATCCGATAAAGGGTTAGTATCCAAAATGTGTTTCTGTATTTCTACACTCCAACACCCAAAAAACAACTAATACAATTAAAAATGGGCAGAAGTCATGAACACATATTTCTCCAAAGAAGACATCCAGACGGCCAACAGACACATGAAAAGACGTTCATCATTACTCGTCATCAGGGAAATGCAAATCAAATCCATAATGAGCTATCACATCACACCTGTCATGATGGCTAAAATCAACAACAAAAGAAACAACAGGTGCTGGTGAGGATGTGGAGGAAAAAACACTCATGTGCATGACTGGTGGGAATGCAAACTGGTGCAGCTACGCTGGAAAACCCTATGGAGGTTCTTCATAAAGTTAAAAACAGAACTACCCTATGCTCCAGCAATCGCACTACTAAGTATTTATCTAGAGGAGACAAAAGCACTAATTTAAAGAGCTACAATGCACATCTGTGTTTATATAGCGGCAGCATCTACAAGAGCCAAATTATAGAAATGGCCTAAGTGTCGCCTTACTGATGAATGGATAAGGAAGACGTGGGATATATATACACTGGAATACTATTCAGCCACAAAAAAAGAATGAAATCTTGGCCTTTGCAACAACATGAAAGGAGCTAGAGAGCATTATGCTACGTGAAGTAAGTTGATCCCAGAAAATCTAATAATGCCATATGATTTCACTCATAGGTGGAATTTAAGAAACAAAACAAACAAGGAGCTAAGAAAAAAAGAGACAGACAAGAATACCAGACTCTTAAGTATAGAGAACACTCTGACGGTCACCAGAGGGGGGGCAGTGAGAGGATGGGGATGAAGGAGGCCACTTGTCCTGATGAGCACCAGGTGATGCACGAAGGTGCCAAAGCACTGTACCCCACAGCTGAACCTAATTTAACGCTGTATGTTAACCAACGGGCATTAAAATAAAACTTCTCAGAAAGGTCATTAAGCTGATTGTGAGATGGGGAGATTTTCTGGGTACCTCACGAAATCCCAAGGATAAGGAGCCGAAGCAGAAAAGTAAGAACTCTAGAGATGGCAGCACAGGAGGGACTCTGACCAGTGCCATGGCCTTGAGGAAGGAGGAAGAGGCCACGAGCTGATGAGGGCAGGCATCTCTTGAAGCTGGAAAGGGCCAGGAAATGGATTGCCCCTAGAGCCTCTGGAAGGAAACAGCCCTCCCCACACTTGACTCAGGGCTAATGCCAGACTTCCCTCTAGAACAGTGAGATACTAAATTTGTGTTCGAAGCCACTGAGTTTGTGGAACTCCGTTATAGCAGCCATGGGAAATGAATAATGGTTCGATGCCTTAGAATTTCTGATGAACAATGAAACTTCTAACTCTAATGAGGCCCGCAGGAGATGGGCCCTTCCCACCCCTCCTTCCCTGAGGCCTGGGCTCTGCCTCCTCCCCACCAGCCAGGATCCACCCCACCCCCATCCTGTAGACTTTTCCGGCCCAGTCTGTCCACCAGACATCGAGGCCTGCCTCCACACTCGCTCTCAGTTCTGCCTCCCCAAATCTTCCCGCCTTAGTGGGCAAGGGGTGGACCACCTGCTTGTGACGCCAGTACCACTCACCTGTCACCAACACTTGCAGGCTACCTGCCTGGCTCCTCCCACGGCTCCCTCCTGCTCCTCCACCCCTCCCAGTACCTTCCATGCCAACCACGTGGGTTTTCTGTATTTTCTCCCCAAGTTCCGAGAGCCCCTGTCCCAACCACTTCCCTCAGCTCTTCCTCTGACAAGTTGGGGGCAAAACGTTCCATCTCATGAAGAGAAATTGTCTGAATCCTGACGGTACTTTGAATGTGGCTTCGACATCCATCCTGTTGCAAACTAGAGCCCACTCACAGAAAAATAAATCAGAGCACCCAAGAACGTGCCAGAACAGCTTAGTTGGTCAAGAGACATCAGAGACCCAAACTGTACCAGGCACGCCCACCAGTAAGACACCTGTGAAAATCATTTACCCCAAAATGTGTACGTTGGACATATATGGGCTCCATTCTCTGATTTCAAGTTTAAATGGGGGAGAAAAAGCTATTTCAGATGAATGGTCCGTTTACTGCGAGCTTGCTCTTAATTCAGTCTATAAAAATGTAAAGAGATGAAATAATTTACAAATTCAGCTGCTTACACTCAGCAATAATTTACAGAAATGCACAGGATGACGCCTCACAAGTGACTTGTTTCCCAATCTCCTTTCCATTTCCTCATGCCTGTGAAAATAGACATTAAAGGTTAGTTTCCAAAAAAAAAAAAAACTGTAAATATATCATCCAGACTGAATATTACCAAAGACTCCTGTAAAGACTTGTCTCTTATTAACATTTTAAGCACAGTTGCTGGGGTTAATTAGTTTTTGGACCCTGAAAAATTTAAAGTGCCTCTGATGACTTACTTCCAACTGATAATTTTGTGTGAGAAACAGAAAAAAAATAACAAATAGACAGTGAATAAATACATTCTTCATATTCCTTCTTATTAGTATAGAGAATATATTTCTGAAATTTAATTAAATATCAAGATGTCCACAAGATCTATAATAAACCACTTTGCAAGACCTCTAAATGTCAAGGAAAAGCACATTTTACATACAACATCCCTCCCCCCCCCCCCCCCGGTAAATAATGAAGATTCAAGACTTTTTTTTTAAAAACTGCAGCACACACAAGTACATATTTTATCTCAGAAATGCTTTCCAAAGACTTGGGAATAGCTTTTGTTTGCAGTATGACAGAGTGGAAAGTATCTTAATTAATCCACAATGGTTTGGGCCATTAGTTTTAGAGATATGCCAGAGGCTTTAAAATAATGCAAGAGCTGCGGACTTCAAGTTTAACGTGGCAGAGCTTGAGGAGAGGGCGATAAAGAATCTCTTTGGCCATTTTTCTGCCGTCCCCGTGCAGACACGCTAGGTCCCCAGCGATACTCAAAGCGTGCGGGAAAGAAGGTGGCACTTGGGGAGGAGAAAAAATGTAAAACAGAACCAAAAATAAAGGCATTTGTCAGCCCCGATGGCTTTATCACCTTAATAAGTAATGATGTCTCTGTGCCGCGGTCCCCACGTGTGGCCACATCTCCCCGGTGGCAGCAAGAGGTGAGGGGCGACAGGAACGCGACACAGAAGGCCACTGAACCACACGGGGTGGGAGTTTCACCTTTTTGGTGGTCTCTTATCCCCTCTTCCTACACGCAGGACAAAGTCTCGTTTCACTGCCAACACGTCTCAGATGTTCGCCAATGTTCTTCACCACAAAAAGGGACATCCGGCCCGGAGTCCCTGGAAGGCCACAAACTCCGGGAAGCATTCTGCCATTCGGTCCAACTTGCCCTGTTCTCTTCAGAGCTCCTTCCCTTCAGGGCAAGTGCTGCTGATTTTCCAGGCAGTTGTGCTGTAAGGCTGTGGCCCAGGACCAGGTGCAGTGATTCACCTGCTCATTAACATTTGAGAAGCACCTGTCTAAAGGAGGAGCCGGCACATTTTCCGCCAAGGGCCTGGGAGTCCACACTCAGCCTCTGCGGGCCATCTGGCTTCTGTCCCAGCTGCTCAGCTCTGTCCCTGTGGTCTGAAAACAGCCACGGACAGTACGTGCATGGCTGAGCTCCTACAAAAGTTTATTTCTAAGAAGAGACAATGGGCCAGCTTTGTTCTGCAGGCTCTAGTTTGCTGACCTCTGGTCTGAAGTTGTCTCTGCAAAATCAATGTATTTTTGTTTTTGTTTTGTTTTTTTTTTTGTTTTTTGTTTTTTTACTGTGTATTTTGTAGAAGAAAATGTGAAGCGAATAGTATCCCAGGAATACTCTGCTGTCCAGTGGTGTGCTGGTAAATGTTTAACAACTGGCGGTCCAGACGTTAAAAAAGCCTCACTTATAGCAACTACAGATTCCCTGGGGATAAATATTCCCACCATAACCAATTTCCAGCTATGCACATATATCACTGAACACTAATCTATTAGGGCTCTCCAGACAAGCACACCGGTATTTATACATAAAATGTATTTATCCCATTATACCTATACACTTATCCTATTATTTATCCTACTTAAGAGATTTAGGAGAAATTGGCTCATGTGGTTATGGAGGCTGAGAATCCCCACAACCTGCCACCTGCAAGCAGGAGACCCAGGCAAGCCCATGGGGTAGTTCCAATCTGAACCTGAAGGTCCGAGAACCAGGAGATCCAAAGGTGTAACTTCCAGTCCAAGGGGAGAAGAGCCAAAGACTCCCCAGCTCAGTCAGGCAGAGAAAAATCCACCCTCCACCTTTTAGGCTTACCCAGACCCTCCAAAAACTGTGCAATGCCCATCCAAATTGAGGTGGCCACCTGCTACATTCAGTCTAAGGATCCACATGCTAATCTCTTCTGGAAACCCTCTCCCAGACACACCTGGAAGTATGTGCCAGTTATCCGGGCCCCTGAGGCCCAGTCAGGTGGATATAAATGCACCATCATGGCAGAATCAGGAAGGGACATGCACAATCATTTCCCTCGAGCAGTGCAAAACCCTTGAAGGTGCATCTACTGGGTGGGGTGGGGTATGTCCAGCACATCTCGTCCACCTGGAGCCTCAGAATTGACCTCATTGGGAAACAGGGTCTTTGCAGATGTAACCAGGTGACGATGAGGTCATAGTGATCTGAGGTGGGGACTAATCCAAAGCCTGGTGTCCTTCTGAGAAGGGTAAAGTTTGGACACCAAGGCACAAAGAAGGAAGATGTGAGGACGGTGAGGGTTGTCTGCCCAGTAAGCGGTAGCTGCATACCCATGAGGCAGGACTCAAGGGTGTGTGGATATGGCGGAGTCTGGAAAACACAGTGCTAGGTCACACGGGCAGTCAGTGTCACAATGGGCATTTGAGCTCAGACGTGCCCCTTACGAGAGCCCACACCCTTAGCTCTTTGACTATGTGGCTTCTCAGAGGGGAATGCAAAGGTCTCCATTACATTATTTTTTGTGAATTGAGATTTCTGGGCAATTTCCTTCAGCATGTCCTGAAATCACCGAGCAGGTGAAGGTCTCCTTCCTGACCCCTGGCAGCACATTTGCCTTGACCGGCCTTCTGTCTAGAATATTGCGGTTGCCGTAATTACAAACGTACTGTGGCAGTCACAAGTGTGACCTGTGTCATTTCTGCATGTGTGGCACAGAGCTCTTTCTCCCCCAGTGCCTGCCAAGTGCTGTGTAATCACCCGGCCACCATGACCCCCTTAGAGGACTCCTCTCTCTGGCCCATGAAAGCATCCTGAGCCCCTGCTTGTTTCCTGCAGAGAATTCTCACCATACATGCTTGTCTTCACCAGGGCTGTGAGAGTCACGTTCTATTCATATTGACACAGAGGCCCCAAACACAGGCTCTGGGATGGCCCCTGTGGCCACTCCACCATGGATGTCACAGAGTCAGCAGCAACAGCAAATGAGGCGATGGCCTGTTTTGGTTGAAAGTCCAGCCGGGTCCACATTTTCTCCACATGTGATGAGAAGTAATTCCTTACATGCAGTGTTTTGAGTGGAGATGCTGTCAGAGTCTAGACTTGAAGAGTCACAAGAGGAAGGGGGTCCGATTCATGTCAGTTTGTTGGGGGCAGGGCAGCCCATGGATGTAGGAGCTTCCTGGGTGAGGGGCTGGGACGGAACCGTAGATGAACAGGACAGAGTCAGGATGGCCCTGGAGCCCCTCACTTCCGGGACCACGGGGAGAGCCCCAGTAATGTGTTTATGCTCACACGCTCTGCAAAACCTGCAAGGGGGAGACACTTCAACTTCAGTCGGTTCAGACCACGGTCTCGTGCTCTGACTCCCCTCTGTCACGTCTCCCTCACACCAGATGGTGTTAACGGGACTTGGCACGCCTGGGACAAGCTTATTAGGGTTTAGTGGCAGCTTCATACAAATTCACCTCCACGAAGAGCTCCATGATGCCAGCCAGCCCGGAGCGGCAAGGCCAAGCCTCCCACATCCTCGCTCGTGGGGTCCAGGGCCAGATGGCGCTTCACGACACAGGCGCTCAGAACCACGAGTACATGGCAGAAGAGAAACAAGGCTTGGGACGTGTGGAGCCAGGAGCCAGGGGGCAGGAAATCCTGACCACAGGAAAGTCACTGTGAGGACAGGACCCAGTTCTCATCAGCTGTCAGCAGCAACTAGTCAAAATGAGCATTGTCTCCTGCAAGGGGTAATGCGTAATGCATTGATACGAGCATCGGCACACCATTTATTTTTTTGATGGGCTGAAATGGAATTCAACAGAATTCTTGTGTCCGTAGGGCAAAAACTTGTCTGATGTGACAGTGAGCGTGTCTGTGAGTCGATCTGCATGTTGTGTGCAGTCCACTCTCCATAATCATACTAATAACAACACTTTTGGGCTGCCTGGGTGGCTCAGTCCGTTGCATCTGATTCTTGGTTTCAGCTCAGGTCATGATGTCACAGTTCATGGGATCGGGCCCCTTGCTTGGAATTGTCTGTCTCCTCTTTCTCTGCCCCTCCCCCACTCATACTTCCTTTCTCAAAACAAATAAATAAACTAAAAAACAAAACAGAACGCTTTCACCAAACCACACTACAAGGCACATGGAATTGGCGTTCTATTCTCTCTGTTTAAACAATACCACACAATCTTTGTCACTTGAGGAGGCAACAAGTGTGCAAGAGAAAAATGTAGGAGGAAAATCCATTACATAATCAGGCAACCAAGTAACTTACAAATTCAATAGTTTTCTAGAATTTCTGATTTTTTAAAACACATCAGCTTTTTAGAATTTAAATCAACCCCTTTCCTAACGCTTTTTGAAGGTCAGTTTTTATTGTTTTTTAATGTTTATTGGGTGGGGGGGCAAAGAGAGAGGGAAAGAGAGAGAATCTCAAGCAGTCTCCATGCTCTCAGTGCAGAGCCTGCTTTGGGCTCGATCCCATAAAAGGTGAGATCGTGACCTGTGCCGAAACTAAGAGTCAGACTCTTAACTGACCGAGCCACCCAGATGCCCACATGTTCTTTTTTAACTTTAATTTTGAGCCCAGGGAATCTGTATCTCAAAGGACTGACTTGTCCATGCATTTGCTCAGTAGGGAGCACTGGTTCCACTGCAGGTGCCATGAGGCACAGCAGCCAAAAAGAGCATCAGGCCTTCCTCTCTCGGAGAGCGTGTTCCCACGGAGGGCTCAGATAGTCAACGTGGAGACAGATAAATAAAGGACTGTGGGGGGGGGGAGCAAATTGTAAATATAGGACTGTGGGGGGGGGGGAGCAAATTGAACTGGCCAGGGTGACCATCATGGAGCCCAGTGAGTGCGTGATGTTTAAGCAGAGACAAGAATGGGGAGGGTCCAACAGGCATAGCTGGGGAAGAGTAGCCCAGGCAGTGGAGTCACATGTGCAAGTGTCCTGAGGTTACAGGGCGGGAGGGAGTTATCATGTTCTGGGAAGAGGAAGAAGGCCAGCAGGGTTGCAAGGACGGCAGGGAGGGGTGGGTGCTAGGGAGAGACGGGCTACGTCTGCCATGTGTTAGCTCTCTTTGTGCACAGCCACCATCACATACACGTGTGCCCTTGAGTGGGACTGATACAGACCCCCGTGTTCTCCCTCCGGCAAGTTTCCGAATTCGCCCTCAGCCCATTCTGGTTACATGCAAAAGCCTTCTCGACCAGGCACCCCAGAATTCATGTGCAAGCGTGGCTCTGAGTGACAAGCCTTGCCAACGTGGGCGGAGAGCCTTTCAATTCAGGATCTTTCATGTGACGCGTCGGCCTGCTGGGTCGACCTAAGGGCAGCCAGGCAGAGACACAGCACCATCTGGACACCTTCTCCAGATGCCAAAGCTGAATGGATCCTTTCACAACCTGGAGACCACGACCCTTCCCCGAACACCACCAGCCAATTGAAACCCCGATTTCCCTCCTCCAGAGACTTAACGCAGAACCAGTCCCTGGGTGCACGCTCAGGAGTCTGCATTCTGGTTCCTCTTTGGAAATGGTGACTCCAGCCCTGTGCTGCTGTCAGAGGGCTGTTCTTACTGGAAGGGAGGCGGTCTGGAGGGACCAAGAGAAGGTGATGTGTGCATGATCCCTGTTTCCCAGTAGCCTGCAGTGGAGGCAGGCATACCGATGTGGCTGCCCAGGGAGCCTGACACACGGCACCTGTAGATTCCACTCCAGGTGCCAGGAGAGACTCTCCCCGTGACTGGGACACAAGCTGGGGAGGAGCCCTTTGGAGGACAGCTGGGTCCTTCCCTATGAGGTGGTTGTGAGTACAGTGGCTGCCACAAAAGAAAACATGGGGAGGACCACCCATCCCAGCTGCAGTGAGCGGCCACATCTGCCCTCCGTGGGATGCTGTAGGCACATCAGCGGATACGGCTCCAGGGTCCCTGGTCTTCATGGACTTGTCCCCACAGGCCTAGAAAACCCAGAAGGTGGGAGCCATGTGCTGTTTGGTTCTGCGTGGTTTCAAGCAGCCCCAGCACGTGGCAGGAGCCCAGAACAGCTGAGGGAATGCAGCGAGTCAGGACCTGGCTCAAAGACACAGAGATGCCGTGGGTCAAAGGTAAAGCCGCAGCGCCTATATAACCTGGAGCATCTGCTGACCTGAGCTCACCTGACAGCTGTCTCCATGAGCACATAAACACACCTCTGGGCCACCGCTGCTGCCCTGTATCTCTGAGCACACACTAAGGCATCAACACAGATGTCGAATGACCATGCCGACCGCCAGTCTTATCTGGGCAGACGTCCATGAGAAATCCAACATTTGGAGCGAGAAACTGCGATCATCCAAGTGGGAAGCCCAATGGACAGACAAGGCAACATGGGCAGGCGTGGGCAGGCGTGGTCCTACGAGACACTGTGCCACGGCACTGGGGTTGGCTGCCACCTGCAAGTGTCCACGTGCAGCCAGAGTGCCCTCCACCTCTCTGTGTGGTGTCCTGCCTTGTGTCGGGGTGGCCACTACATCAGAACTGACCAGGAACAAAGTGTGGATATTCCCGTAAGCAAAGCCGCTGCCTGGTCTGTGGGTTGGGATAGACTTTGCGGATAGAAAAGCAGAAGATTGTACGTGAGGATCAGCGTGTTTGTTACAGAGGAGGCACAGGCACAGGCGAGACCCCCAGTGCCAGCCCCACGCCTGCCAGATGGGCCTTCTTCCAGTCCGTGCCTCTTTTACTGGGTTCCCAACCCTGGGCCTAGCACTGTGCTTGGCAATGGGGGGCCTGCGGGCCTCTTTCAGCGTGGTGGTTAGTTCTGGTGAGGACAACCAACCAGAGTGACCAGCCAGAGAAGGTGTGTGAAGAGGCCACACTCGTGATCAGTGCCACACGGGACAGCACATAGGACGCCACATGGAATGCCACACAGGGCAGAGCAACAGAATCAAAGGGAAGGCCAAATTAGGGGTGGGGTGGGGGGCAGGAGGGCCTCTCAGGGTGATAAAACCAAGCTGAGACAAGAGAGAAGGTGCAGCTGGGGGAATAGAATGGGACCTTCTATAAGCAGGCGCAGCATGACCAAAGGCCCCGTGGTGTGTGTGTTGCGGGGATACACCTGGTCTGCAAGGGACCTGGAGGGAAGCCAGTGTGGCCGCAGCATGGGGTGGGGGATGATCTAAGGCCGGACACCACAGTGGGAGGGTCATTGTGACTGAGGGCCTGTGGGCGGGACACAGATATACCATTTGGCGAGGGCCCAGCTTTGACAGGAGTCCTGGGGAGTAAAAGGGGAAGGCACGTGCGATGCTTTTCACGCTGTCTGCAAAACTCACGTTTGCAAGGGCCCTGCGGTATGTGCATCCGAGCCTGGCTGGCTGTGTGCTGTGTTGGCCATGGCCTCCTCAGCGGTCCTCAGGCAGGGCTCTGTTTTTCCTGAGCTGCTGCCCATCAGCATGAACTCCCCTCTCCGTCTTGCTCCACCTCATCTGTTCCCACTTTCCCCAAGTCACCGGAGCTGGGGCTGGAAACAGAGGACAGGAGAGAGAACCACCTGGTGTGGAAGAAAGTTCCAGAACTGCCTGTGGATTAGTTTCCCCTTTCCAGGTTTTGTACCTTAGAAATTCGTCATTCCCTTCTTCCCCTTTTGGGTGACAGACAGTTCTCTCATTTGCTGCTCAGAAGATAATTCGGAATTCTGTGTATTCTAATGCGGGTCAAAATGTCTGTGTCTAGCATTTGAAAATAGCTCTGGGCGTTAAATGGTGGCAGCCAGAAAGCTTCCGGAACCGGTGTCTCATCCTCTCCTGGTCTGCCAGCCGCTGCATCAGTCTGTCTGTCTGCATCTGCATGAACAGCGGGCTCCTTCTGCAGCAGCTTGTGGGGCGGGGCCCTTGGGGTGGTTTGGGATGCAGCGGGCGGGTGCACGGGGGCTCTTACTGGGTCACATGCACGCTGCATGCCCGTGTGCTAAGCACCACGCTGGGCACCAAGTTCACAGCAGGGAAGGGGCCTGGCCAGGCCCTGTGCTCTAGAAGCTCAGTCTGACGGGAACACGCTTTAGGGAAGGTTGCTCACAGTCCCCCTGGTGAGGGGCTCCTGTCTCAGGGAAGCCGTGAAAGATCTGGACTGAAAGTGGCTCAAAGACCAGTGTGAGTGAACAACAACAAGGGAGGGGAGGCAGGGAGGTGGAGAGGCCGCTGGTACGAAGTCTGAGGTTGGAAATCCCGGGGCCCAGAGTGATGCAGCATCTGTGGGCAAGCACCTGGGGCAGATGTGGGGAGGAGGGCAGCAAGCCAGCGGTGGGAATTCAGAGACATGAAGGCCCGGTCGGGTGGACAAAGCTGGGGTATGGAGGGGAGACCCGGGGAGCACCAGTCACAAGATCAATGTCCACACCCGCCTCCTCGGTACACCTTGGACAGGTGGGCAGGTGAGCAGCTGGACAGATGAGTCTGAAGTCCTGTACCAAACACAAGGCTCAGAATGCTATGGCCCAGCCCCCCACTGCAGCTTCTTTTAATTGCTATTTCTGCTTCCTCTGTGACTCCCAGCTATGAGGACTGGCTTCTGGTCAGTTGAATTCTAAACTCCCGCCTGCCCCAGGACCTTTGCTCATGTCTTTCCCTCTGCCCAAAACAATGGTTCTTTCTCTCCCTCTGAGCAGTCATCACCGCCTCCAGGAAGGCTTCCCTGCCCTCTCCCTCTCAAGACTAACTCAAATCCTCTTCCCATCCCCTGGACTAGGACCATTACACTGAATTTGGAAAAACTAAGTCACACAGTTTGGCATTTTCTCCGTAAACCAAGAGGAGATGAAAAATTTGGACTGAACATGTCTTGTAAACCGCTTTCAGTGTGAAAACCCAACATCAAAATGCAGAGACTACCAGCTCCCCCCAGCTCCTCGGGCACGGGCTTCCTCATCACATTTGGGGAACATTTCCACCGGTGCCAGGGGCTGGGACACTCGAACCACAGCCACCGCAGAGCACATCTGTCCCTCCACGGCTGACGACTTTATTCCACCCGTTCTTGCCCAACCACCCAGGGGACAGCCCTGAGAAAGGGCTCTTCAGCCAGTGTCCACCCCTGCTCCAAAGGGAACTTCCAGGATTTGGAATGAATATCGGGAAGCAGACTACCTGGTCCAGGTCTGCTGTAAGCCTGGAGTCACCTGTGTCTCCGAAGTTCAAGCCAAAGGAGTTCCGCTGCACTGCCAAGGCCTGCCAAGCATTTGTACTGGAGCCTGGCCCAGTGTGCGAACCTGCCTGGTGCATGTCTGGGCATCACGATGTGCCGGTGACAGGAAGAGCCATGGAAATACCCAGAATGAGGAACAGTTGAATGCAGGATGCTCCAGCCAGGGACTGCCCAGCCACTTCTGAGAATCATGCCCCCAGAGGGCAAAAAGGGGAGGCACAGGGGCTTAGAGACATGGCCCAGCCCCTTGGCCCACTCTCCGCCCTCCCGCCCTCCACTCAGCTCAGGAGGGCCTCCACCAGGCTTGGCTGCACCGGCAGCTCATGGGGCAAGAGTGGACACCAATGGGTTTAATCCAGAATGCCCTCGATGGCCGAGACGCATTCATTCCCCCAAAGAAACTGGGGGTGCCACTGTCCAGACTGTCCAGAGAAGAAGGCTCAGTGCGGAAAGGGTAAGAAGCAAATATCCACCATGAAAATCAAGTCAAAGTTCTCTCACAACACGGGTTTCCCAGCAATTCTCATTAGCATCTTGACACAGGGCTATAAAATAATATCCAGGCAAAAATTTTACACCTTCCGTATTTCTCCTATTTCAGATCTAATTGATGTTTCAGAAAAGACAAGGCTCTTTTAAGGGGTGCTGTCGGACAGGCGCTTTCCCAGGAGAAACAGAAGAAACTCCACCAGGATCTAGGCACAGGGACACATCCCTGGGCAGGACGGGACCTCAGATGCTGCAGAGACAGCAGTCACACTTGGCAGCATAAAAAATGAGAAATTTTACATAGCAAATGGCTTTGCAAACACATCAACAGGTAAATGAAAGCCTTGTGGGTTTTATTTTGTTTTAATTTTTTAATACTTATTTATTTATTTTTGAGAGAGAGAGACAGAGTGTGAGCAGGGGAGGTGGAGACACAGAATGTGAAGTAGGCTCCAGGCTCTGAGCTGTCAGCGCAGAGCACAACGCGGGGCTCAAACCCACCAGCTGTGAGATCACACATGGCCTGAGCCCCCAGGTGCCCCTAAATGAAGTGTTTGTAAAAAAAATAAGTACAGATCTTCCTGGACTCACGATGGGGTTGTATCCCTATCAACCCATCCTTAGTTGAAAACATCATTAAGTCTAAAATGCACGCATACGCCTGACCTCCCACACCTCAGAACTCAGTCCAGCCTGCTTCCATATGCAAGAACAGTCGTGTGAGCCCACGGCTGGGCAGGACCGTTCATCCTAAATCCTATTGGATCAAGGAGTGCTGACTGCCTCGTGGAATGTACCAAATACTGTCCTGAAGTGGGAGCCAGAGGGACGCCTGGTTGCAGAGTGGCCACCACCGTATGGGTTGGTGACACTTGTGGTCATGTGGCTAACGGGAGCCCGCGCTGCCCCACATCATAGGAGATGATCGGACCACACATCACTAACCCAGGAAGAAGTCCAAACCCGCAATCCCAAAGACACTTTCCACTGAGTGCATGTTGCCTTCACGCCGCCACAGAAAATACGAAAAACGGTTAGGTCAAACCAGCGACAGTCTGGAGCCATCCACATTTGCAGCAGATAAGAAGCAATGGGTGAAGAGCTCCAACACGCACAGACCTCTGACAGAAAGGGCAAGAAGAAACAACCCAGCCATTCGTCAATGAACAAAAGGATGTGCACAGTCAGTAAACCTCAAGAGCATCGCCAACCAATCGACAAACGTGAAAACAATTCTCAAACTCACTCGTCTTCAGGAAATGCTCATTAAAGCCACAGGAGTCATCACTGTACCCTCATCACACCGGCAATGATTTAGTGGAGTAGCCGCACCCAGAGCCGATGGAGACCCAGTCGGAAAGATCACCAAGGGCTCCGCGTGGCTGGGGGAAGGTGCGCCCCGGTCCCTGCAAGAACCTGCAGCTATTGGCTCCACAAGACGAGGGTGTCGGTGGAAGCCGCCCTTCCCACCGCCCCGCCAGCAACGCGGACCACTCATCTCTTAACCTTTCATTCGGGAGAGCCTTCTTCGGCATATTTTGGGCATTCGCGCAAACCTGTCGAATGACACACATGGCATGTCACAGGCTACAAGCTGCTCGGTGACACCGAGGAAGGTTCCAGAAGAAAGTCATCCCCGCTCGCCGCTGATGCCACCACGCTCCCCATCTTGTAAGCAGTCGCGCAGGAGCACTGGATGGTTGCTCAGCCCCCCCCCCCCCCCGACTTAAGGAACCTGGGAGTCTAGCCAAAGACGGGCCCCCCAAGGTCCTCCCAGGAACTCTCACCTCCTCACCACATCTGCCAGGACGACACAAGGAGATGAAAGACGTGTCATCGTCGATGCACCTGGAGGTCTCAGTTGATTGAGCGTCGGCCTCTTGGCTTTGGCTTCGGTCATGATCCCAGGGTCGTGTGATCCAGCCCCGTTATCGGGCTCCATGAGCCTGCTTAAGATTCTCGCCTTCTGTCTGCCCTCTTCCCCACTTGAGCTCTCTAAAAATAAAAAGTGAAATTAAAATTTTTTAAAAAAGATGATGTGTAGCAGGCTATCTTTTTCTCCACTGGCTGTTCCTCATCCACTTGGAATACGGTGATTTCAATCCCCGAGCTTCTAGCCCTGCTTTGTCCTCACAACCTTTGGCTTCTCCTCACCTTCAAATTTCTCAAAGACACAGCACCAGCTTACTGTCTGACTTCTTTCTGTTCACGCGTCCACCACTCTTCGTGCCCCGGCTTCCTCTCTCTGTAACTCAGGGAGGCTCCCTGGAATACTGCCAGAAACTCCTTGTGGGCCTCAGCCAATGCTATCCCTGGTTGGTTTCTTTGACCTTCAAAGCATCTGATCTAATAGGAAGGGTTCTTTATCACACATCACACCTGGAGCTTGGTGGGTGCCAGACCCGTGTCTGTGGGCCAGATGAACAACTGAACAGAGCAGTAAGTATATGGAAGGGAAGGAGTCGGGAAGTCCCCCAAGAAGGCCCTAGCTGTATTTCCTTGATTTAAGTCAGAACAGAGGGGAATATGTGGCGTCTCTCTTTTCTAAAATTGACGTTAAAAAAATATCTTTACAATCCTTTCCATGGCTCCCCCAAAATTGGGGAATGGGGAGAACTGTGAGCTCAGCTTTACAGAAAGTACAAGTGTCCCTGTTACACACCACTGCAGATTTCACAACTAGGCTTGAGCACATTTGCTCTGGCTACCATTTACCGGAAGAAAAGCTGCTCCAGGAGAAGCCAGAAAGACCGAGTGGATGGCGAGGTCCCTGCGGCCCGAGTGGACCCATGCACGCCTCCCCTCCAGACACCGTAAGCTGGCCGTGTGATCTAGCCTGCACAAGACGTCCATGCGGCACATGGCCACCTGTCAGCCATGCAAGAAACATGTGTCCTGGACTCACAAGGTGCTCGGCACTGGGAACCAGACAATGAGCTCTCCTGCCCAGACCCCAGTGGGCAGAACCACACGACGGATGAAAGAATGAAGTACAACGTAAGATTGGATGGTGGCAGCAGCCAGAAGAAGGAGTCAGCAGGGAAGGGGGTGGGCTGGGCATATGCAATGGTAGACAAGGTGCCCAGAACTGAAGGGGCAAAGGAAGAGGGCAGAGGGGAGGCCCCATCCCCTCTGGTGACAGGCCTGAGCTCTCGGCTTGCTCCCCCAGGTTCGCAGATGTTGTACCTGGTGTGCTGATGGCACCTGGGCTTTGGGCCACACTCGTGTAATCACCCCCTCTCCTCCCATGTCACGCTGTCTTGATGACCGCGGCATCTCTGTGCAGCTCTCCAGTGTCCATGGGAACTGTTGCTTCACCTAAAGCTCAGGCAGTGCCTGGGACAGGTCAACCTGCCAGGTGCTTGCCAACTCCTTCCTCCGGGTGACCGACCCTGCCACTCTGTGTTCAACAGGGGGCAGACCGACCACAAGGCATCGTGACATAGACCATTGGACTCTGGTCTCTATTGCTTCCAGAACCTTCTCAGACAAGAGAGTCAGGCCCCCTGGGCCATGTACATGTAGACACTTTACTCCCCCTGGCTCAATTCTGCACATGGGGCTTAGATGCAGTGGGTCCCATTTCTATCTTCCCATACACACAACCCCAAAAAGGGGAGGAAAGAGACCTCAAGTGCCCCAGTCCTGACCTCCCTGTAAGCATGCATACTTTCCTCAAATATAGAAATACCCAGTCATCACAGCCACAGAATGGAAGGTAAGCTTCCAGGGGGGACGCAGTAGAGGGAGAGAGCCTGCCCCCCAGTGTGCAAGGGTGGGAAGTGTGGGTACAGACAGCCCGCACTCCAGGTCTATGCTCCGCTCTTAGACAAGGTGCCCTGTGGCCTAATAGAAGCAGAAACCAGGGCCGTGTAGCCATCTGGATCCACTCCTGAAGATTGGCTCACTCCTCATCCCCGAAATGCATACTTGACGATGACAGTTTTTTGGGCAGCGCTTGGAGTTCCTTGGCATAGCAATAAAGAAATCTGAGCAGAAAGCACTCTCCTTCCCAAGTAAGCCCCTCTGTCAGCAAAATTGAGCAAGTGCTTTTTCATAAATAAAATAATTCTGTGTTCCAGCTGAGAGTGCTGTGCACACCCTCCCTAGTTATGTGTCCATAGCCTGTGTTTTCACTGTTGGGCAGGATCTGCTGATGGGCACTTTATCGCTAAGTGTGTTGTCCCTTTGGGAGAAAAATAATATTATCCCAGCGCGTACCTCATCTCCAAGTCTACCGATCAGTGGTGTTATTATACTTGTAAGAGTCATTTGTAAGCTTTTCAAATGATATGCCAATGTGTGTGTGTGTGTGTGTGTGTGTGTGTGTGTGTGTGTGTGTGTGTGTGTGTGTGTGTTTCCCCCCAGGTAAAGGAGAGGATACACTAAAAGCAAAACCCTATATATCTACGGGGCGGGGGGGTGGGGGGGTGGAGGGCGCCATTTCAACCGAATCGATGTTTATCTTACAAGCACCGTCTATCATGAAAGCCCTGCTGGCTACTTTCTTGTTCATGTTCCAGAAGCAATCCTCACTATTAAATAAGATTGGGAAAGTGGAATTGGAGAAATCAGCGCCCATCACGTTCCTTCTTAGCTGTCAGACCAAGGAAACATGGGTGGAAGATTTCAAGCCTTTGTTTTCTCATCTGTGAGAAGGGGCAGTGCTGATGCTTAGTTCTTGAAATGGTTGTGGAGATTCAGGGCCATGATGAAGGATGAGAGGCACAGAGTGTCGTTCCGGGTTCTCTGTACATCAGGAATGTCTCTGTGATAGTCTCTGCTCTTGTGTTTCTTGTTCAGTATGAGTTTGGCAAATCTCTCAGTATTTCAGGGGTGGTTGGTGTTTGAGACCACACTTTCTTATGTTTACTGGTGATCTTAAACCAGTTTGGGGCAGAGATAGCATCAGTATCCTTCCCCCCCCCCCTCAAAATCCTGCAGTTTGTTAAACACATTTGTCTAGAGTTCATGCATCGTGTGCTCAGAGCTGACAGCGTTGTAGTATCCCAGAGAGGTGTGTGTGAGTGTGTGTGCACACACATACACCGGATGTTCTCACGAGCCTCCCATAGAGGATGAACGCCTACTTAGGGGACAGAGAAGACTGCCTTGGGCTGACTCTCACATACCATTCAAATCTGGGCCCCGAAAGACTAAATGGTCCTGCCATCATCTCCACCACTCTCCAGATCTTGATCCTGAATGAAGGTCGTCCAGTTTCATGACACGCAGGCCGGATGGGGGATGGTCTTGATGATGGCTGGTGGCATATTTGTGGAGCTCCAAAGAGGCAGGTGTGACCATCACACAAGTGTTCTGAACATAGAGTGTGTCACCTTCGGCCAGCGTGGCTCCCGTCCTCACAAAGTGAGCTGCCACCTTTCTGCTGGTGGCTGGGGATGGGGGCAGGGGTAGGGATGGGGAGAGCACACAGCAGTGAGCTCCTCACTTGGTTGTCATCTCCCCAGGGCTGCCATGAGGATGCTCTTCCCACAGGTGAGGTCGTGTGGGCCCCTTCTTCACTCGTTTGTCTCGGCTGTCACCAGACTAGCTGGGCCGGTGGGGTAGGGGTGGGGTGGCTAAGAGAAAACAATTCTCTTTCCACCAGTGAAACACAACATACAAGCCCATTTTTCTGTTGCAAAACCTTGTATCCAGTACTTTTAAAGAACTGAATCTAGTACAGGGAACGTGCCCCGGAGTTGCCAGTTACCTTGCAAACCACTCCTGTGCTCTATGGTTTCCAGGGTGTGTGCAGTTCAAGCTCAGTCCCTATCAAATGACTATGAAACTGAGGGGCTGGGGGCTTCACCGCCCCGCTACAAAAGACTGGCAATCTCTTACTGTTTCTGATGCAGTGCCTCTCATCTTCCAAATCTGTGATTCTCCACAGGAGGTGAGGCCTCCTCTTCAACCATGAGACATTTGGTAACATCTGGAGACATTTTTGCTGGTCACCACTGAGGGGAAGGGGTCCTCCTGGCCTCATGTGGGCAGATCCCAGGGAGGCTGCTGAGCACCCTCCCATGCATGGGACGCCCCGCAGCAAAGTATTACCTGGCCCGACATGGCAACACTTCAAGGGTTGGAAAGTCCTGGCCTGAGTTTAAAATCGAAAGGGCGAGTGGGGCACCTGGGGGGTTCAGTCGGCCAAGTGTCCATCCCTTGGTTTCAGCTCAGGCATGATCTCACAGTTCATGGGATGGAGCCCCACGTCAGGCTCTGTGCTGACAGATGGGATCCTGCTTGGGATTCTCTGTCTCCCTTTCTCTCCGTCCCTCCCTGACTTTCTCTCCCTCCCTCCCTCTCTCTCTCTCTCTTTTTCTCTCTCTCAAGAGTAAATAAATAAGGATTAAAAAAATAGAATACATAAGATTATCACGAAATCAACTCCCAGCTGGATGTTTTGCGATGTTAAGAGATTATTACTTTCAGTGCGGTATAGTCTTGAGATTGCATGTAAAGGAGCCTCCATCTTTTGGAGATACATTTTCACATATGTATAGATTAAATGATAGTTTGAGTGCTTTTTCAAAATAATTTGAAGGAGGAGTGTTTGTGGATGTGGAAGGAATCAAATTGGCATGAGTTAGTAATTGTCGATCCCCGTTGATGGATGCATGGGGCTCATTTTTCTCTTCTATTTCTGTCTAAGGTGGGAATTTTTCATAAAACAAAGATCTCATTTAATTTTTTTTCAACGTTTTTTATTTATTTTTGGGACAGAGAGAGACAGAGCATGAACGGGGGAGGGGCAGAGAGAGAGGGAGACACAGAATCGGAAAGAGGCTTCAGGCTCCAAGCCATCAGCCCAGAGCCTGACGCGGGGCTCGAACTCACGGACCGCGAGATCGTGACCTGGCTGAAGTAGGACGCTTAACCGACTGCGCCACCCAGGCGCCCCAACAAAGTTTTCAAAAACAGTGCCCAAACCCGCAGAGTTCCACCCGCCAACTTCTATTAGCATAACTAATGACATCTAATGCCACGGGACTTCACACACCTTCCCCTTGTAGCATCCCACAAAATGGTGGTGGGCCCTTGACGGTTTGCCCGGGGGAGCCTGAGACTCAGAGATGAAGCAATTGCCTGGGGACATGAGTAATTTAGCAGGGGGTTGGGGAGGCAGGAATTCAAGCTCAGGTCCTTCTGACCCCGAGAGATGGGTGTCTTCTGCCCTGCCCCACTGGTGTCCAGCCCTGTGCAGAATGCCGGTGCTGGAGAAAAAGGTTGCAAGGAGTGTATGTGCTCTGCAGGTGCACATGCTAATCAGTCCCCTTCCAAATGTGCACACAGCTCTCTGTGTCAGCTGCTGTTTGGACAGCTGAATCTCTAAGGAACCACAACATAATGCCTGATTCCTACCCTGGGAGTTAGAAAGTAACCCCAGGTTGGAAATGTAAATATTTTCCCCATGGGCAAGAACTATTTTTAGCTGATTATAAATGGAAAAGACTGGCAGCTGTCAATATTGATGGTTATTCCTTGAAAAATGATTTCAAGGTACTGTTAATCAATTGTCTCTCAGAATGAAGAATGGAGCACACAGCTCTCTGGGAACCTCAACATGTATTTATAAACAGATGCTTTATCGAACACACAGGAAAAATGAGCCAAACCTTTGGCATTATGATGAGTTATTCAGAGTAAATACAACAATGATTAGCGTCTATACTGGACTTCAAATTGACAAAATTCCTTTAAAAAATGGCTGTTGCTGCTGTTTTGTGTTTCTGTTACTTAGTGTTATCATTGCTACAGTGAAGCATGCTGCTTGGCACTGAGCTGAAGACTTCACAAGGGCCGGGATTGTTTCTTTCTTACTCAGTAAATAAGTAGCTTTCCACTTGGCTAAAAACGCCTGGATGATTTAGGCACTGGCTAACAACGTTTGCCACGCCGTGTCTTCCTAAAACTGACGTTGAGGTGCAAGGTGCAGGGGAATGCGTGTTTCACTGTGAGGACCGTGGGTTCCTCTTCCTCAGACCCTTTGCTGGGGACTGGGGTCTAGAGGCGTGGCAGGCAGAGTAACATGACCTCCCAGAACTCATGTCCCTGGAATTCCCTTCTCCTGAGGTTCTCCTGAATGACTTCTGGAGCAGAGAGGGAAGGTTCTTGAATGAGAGAGAGGAGAGGCTCTCCTGAATGACCTCCAGACGAGAGAGAGGGGAGGTTCTCCTGAGTGGCTTCTGGATGAGAGACTGGAGCTTCTCCTAACTGACTTCTGGACCAGAGAGTGGATGTTCTGCTGACCAACTTCCATATGAGAGAGAGGGGAGGTTCTCCTAATTGACTTCTGGATGAGAGAGGGGAGGTACTCCTGACTGAATTCTGGATCAGAGAGTGGAGGTTCTCTTGCAGGAGAGAGAGGGGAGATTCTCCTGACTGACATCCAGGAGAGAGAGAGCGGAGATTCTCCTGACTGGTTTCTCGACCAGACAGGGGAGGTTCTCCTGTCTTACTTCTGGATGAGAGAGTGGGGAGTTTCTCCTGACTGACTTCTGGACCAGAGAGGGGAGGGTCTCCTGGCCGACTTTCAGATGAGATAGAGGGGAGGTCCTCCTGACTGACTTCTGTACAAGCGAGGGGCGGTTCTCCTGACTGACGTCCGGAGTTCAAACCAGGCAGGTGCTCAGCGTGGCTATGTCAGCTCGAGGAAGCATCTTTACATTTGAAGGTCCTTGGGGAATGATGGTAACAGGGAAGTGCCAACTACCTCTTCTCAGGTGTAACAACAGTGGTTGTAGTATTTGATCATTTCACCTACAGGCTGAGCAGATTCAGACAAATTGTGCCCAGCCGGCTCCAGGGGGCTGGTGTGAGCAGGACTCTGTCAGGATGGTCACAGGTGTGAGCAGGTGACCCACTGGGATGGTCAGCAGTTCTGAGCAGGTGCCCTGACAGGATGGTCAGCAGGTAGCATGTTGCAAGGGCCTGGCAAGGACAGTGTAGGTGAGCAGTGTTCCGGGGATGATTGCTGGGGTCCTGTCTTTCAAATGGGATGGATGTTGCAACTGCTCACAGACACACTCCAAGGGGAATTACAGGGGATTTGGAAAAAGTTGTAGGGACTAGCAGTCCCAGAGGGTCTCAGGGCCTGAGTGGATGGTCTGTCAGGCCAGGTCATGTGTCAATGCTTTCAGGAGGTCAGTACTTACCTGGGACACCCTGGTCCTGTGTTTAGAGGATGGGACAAGGGCACAGTGGGAGATGCCAGCTGCAGATCAGAGGAGGGGGCTGGACTGGAGAAAATCATGTGAGAATCACACATTCCTGTGTGTATGAGGTCAGGGCCTGGGTGAGGTTCCAGAGCAACAGTGAGGATGTCACCCATGAGGGAGTGAGGCCCACCATCTCTCTGTCTCTCACTCCACTCTTCTCTCTGTCTCTGTCTCCCCCATGTCTCTCCATGTCTCTGTCTTCTGTCTCTCTCTCTCTTTTGTCTCCCGCTGTCTCTCCTCTCTCTCCCCTCTTGTGTCTCTGATGAATGCCATGGCTGCCAGCTGGGTAGAAGAGACTATGCCTTACCAGCGGGCTGAGGAGCAGCGGGAAGGACACTGGAGACTGTAGCCAGGGGAGGAATGTTTCTGGAAGGAAGTTGGCGCTGGGAGGTCCAGCAAGGGTATGGAGGATGGCGGTTGGGTGTGGGTGGGTGGAGGCCTCAGGAGACCCTGGGGAGGTTCCTGGGCCAGCCGAGGGGTAGGAGCAGTGTGGAGTGGACACAGCAGTGGATGCGCCTGAGAAGCTGGTCTGGCGCCCTCAGATGCCTCCAGAGGCTGTAGCTGGGGGAGCACTCGAGAGAAGTGGGAGGAGTTTTCAAAGGGAAGTACTGAAGCTGCCTACAGGTTGATGCAGCCAAGAGGGGAGTTTAATTGTGAAAGAGAGAGAGAGACAGAGACAGAGACAGAGACAGAGACAGAGACAGAAAGAAGAGAAACAATAGAGTAATGACCTCTGAATGTCACTCTCCCACTAAGAAAAGATGGCCGAACTGGTCAGAAGAAGCTTTTCCACAACTCTAGAAATTAATCAAAGTCTTCCAGGAACATAAGTTTTTCTGTGTTCTGGTTTTCCATTGTTGTTTTGAGGAAAAGCCGTTGAATTTTGTTAAGAACGGTGAGAATTCTGACTTTCCCCATATCGCTCCTGCTCTGCAACTCTGGGTGACCTTGAGCACCAGCAGTGTCACCCAAGGGGTGAACAGAGCCGGGGCTCGCCGAAACCTCCTCCTCAGAGCACTGCCCTCACCATACGTGTCCTGCAGTTGCTTGGACACCTCTGTCTACGAGGCTGTCTGTTTGCCTTGACTGGAGCTCACCTGGCGTGAAGTCAAGGAGGGGCAGGTGACAGACAGAGAGCCGGCCACTCAGTGACGGAGCACAAGAGCATTTCAGGTGGAGGGCACAGGTGCAGGTCCTGAGGCTAGAGTGAAGCTGGTTGGGATCCCAGAAGAAGGAAGATCGGGGATAGGGCAGGTGTGGGAGTGCCAGAGAGGAGGGCTGGGGACACTGGATCTCACCCCACGGGCACTGACGAATTCTGGCTGCGTTTTGAGTTGGGGAAACCGCTCTGAGGTGGGGTGTTACTTTGTCTTTGAGCCACGATTCCGCTGGCCTGTGAGTGATGTGGGAATAGAGACTGCCTCTTACATCCTCAGGACAGAATCCTGCCATCTGTCACAGGTCCTGTCGTAGGGGCATTTGGGGAAAGAAAGAGGAAGGAAGGAAGGAAGGAAGGAAGGAAGGAAGGAAGGAAGGAAGGAAGGAAGGAAGGAAGGAAGGAAGGAAGGAAGGAAAGCCAGCTGGGTGGCCTAAGCTCACGCTGTTGCGCCTCTGCCCTTAGCATGCTGGAGGGGGTGCTCTGATTTGGGATTTGAGGCCTTTCCTGACTGTTTAGTTTAGCATCTGTGCCTGTTGGGCCTGACATGCTTCTAAATTCAATACCCTCTTCCTCTCATATTTTATGCCAAAATTCTCTACCTTGGAAATTCTAGATCCTTTCTTCTGGGAAAAAAAAATTGCATGTTTTTGATGCCATAAAATATAATTTACTGGGAGTTACACATAGCTTTTCCATTTAATCATTATTTCATTTGTTCAATTTTACATTTCTTTATCAATTTTATACCACTATGTTTCTCTCGGTTGTTAATTAGAGCCAGTGTGTATTCCAGGCATTCCTGGAGTCAGAACGCACAGGTTCGTTGTTTGCAAAGGGGAATGGGAGTTGCCAGCCTGTGCCTGCCCCAGTATGCCCCAGTATGCACAGCACACTCTGCGTTTGCACATTCTCAGAAGGCACCATATGTCCCATATCTGGCTGGGGAAGCCGTTGGTGGCAGGGATGGTCCTCACCTGGTGATGATCTCTTTACTGCGTCTGTTAAATAATGTAGTCACTTTTATTAATTCTCAGTCCATCTATGCAGGAGAAAATACCTGAACAGGCATATGGTTGACTTTTTAAAAAAATAGTGTTTATTTATTTTTAGAGAGAGAAAGAGAGAGACAGAGCATAAATGGGCGGGGGCGCTAAGAGGGAAACACAGAATAGAAGCAGGCCCCAGGCTCTGAGCTGTCAGCACAGAGCCTGACACGAGGCTCAAACCCACAATCCGTGAGATCATGACCTGAGCGGAAGTCAGACACTTAATCAAACGAGTCACCCAGGCGCCCCCATAAAGTTGACTTTTTAATGACTGCAAAATTCCTTTTTTTTCTTTTATGAAATTTATTGTCAAATTGGTTTCCATGCAACACCCAGTGCTCATCCCAACAGGTGGTCTCCTCAATGCCCATCACCCACCTTCCTCTCCCCCCCACCCCCATTAACCCTCAGTTTATTCTAAGTTTTTAAGAGTCTCTTATGGTTTGGTTCTCTCCCTCTTTTTTTTTTTTTTCCTTCTCCTCCCCCATGGTCTTCTGTTAAGTTTCTCTGGATCCACATATGAGTGAAAACATAGGATATCTGTCTTTCTCTGCCTGACTTATTTCACTTAACATAATACCCTCCAGTTCCATCCACGTTGCTACAAAAGGCCAGATTTCTCATTGCCAAGTAGTATTCATTGTGTATATAAACCACAATGTCTTTATCCATTCATCAGTCAATGGACATTTAGGCTCTTTCCATTATTAGGCTATTGTTGAAAGTGCTGCTATAAACATTGGGATACAAGGGTCTTTATGCATCAGCACTCCTGTATCCCTTGAGTAAATTCCTAGTAGTGCTCTTGCTAGGTTGTAGGGTAGTTCTATTTTTGTTTTTTTGAGGAAACTCCACACTGTTTTCCAGAGCTGCTGCACGAGTTTGCATTCCCACCAGCAGTGTGAGAGGGTTCCTCTTTCTCCACATCCTCGCCAGCATCTAGAGTCTCCTGATTTGTTCATTGTAGCCACTTTGACCAGCGTGAGGTGATATATCAGTGTGGTTTTGATTTGTACTTCCCTGATGAGGAGTGATGCGGAGCATCTTTTCATGTGCCTGTTGGCCATCTGGATGTCTTCTTTCGGAAAGTGTCTATTCATGTCTTCTGCCCATTTCTTCACTGGATTTTTGTTTTTTGGGTGTGGAGTTTGGTGAGTTCTTCACAGATTTTGGATACTAGCCCTTTGTCAGATATGTCATTTGCAAATATCTTTTCCCATTCTGTCGGTTGCCTTTTACTTTTGTTGATTGTTTCCTTTGCAGTGCAGAAGTTTTTATCTTGATGAGGTCCCAATAGTTCATTTTTGCTTTTAATCCCCTCGCTTTTGGAGATGTGTCAAGTAAGAAATTGCTGCAGCTGAGGTCAGAGAGGTATTTTCCTGCTTTCTCCTCGAGTGTTTTGATGGTTTCCTGTCTCACATTCAGGTCCCTTATCCATTTTGAGTTTATTTTTGTGAATGGTGTAAGAAAGTAGTCTAGTTTCATTCTTCTGCATATTGCTGTCCAGTTCTCCCAGCACCCTTTGTTAAAGAGACTATCTTTTTTCCATTGGATATTCTTTCCTGCTTTGTCAAAGATTACTTGGCCGTACTTGTGTGTGTCCAATTCTGGAGTCTCTATTCTATTCCATTGGTCTATGTGTCTGTTTTTGTGCCAATACTATGCTGTCTTGACGATTACAACTTTGTAGTAAAGGCCAAAGTCTGGCATTGTGATGCCTCCTGCTTTGGTCTCGTTCTTCAATATTACTTTGGCTATTTGAAGTCTTTTGTGGTTCCATATACATTTTAGGATTGATTGTTCTAGCTTCTAGAAGAATGCTTGTGCAATTTTGATTGGGATTGCGTTGAACGTGTAGATTGATTTGGGTAGTATTGACATTTTAGCAGTACTTATTCTTCCAATCCATGAGCATGGAATGTTTTTCCATTTGTTTTTATTTTTTTTCAATTTCCTTCATAAGCTTTCTATAGTTTTTAGTGTACAGATCCTTTACATCTTTGGTTAGGCTTATTCCTAACTATTTTATGATTCTTGATGATGATTGAAAAATTCCTGATGTCACATGAAAGATTCTGGACGCATGCACATTATGTCTCATTTTCTGTTAACTACCAAACCTAGTTCAGATCCCCTCCTGGGGGACCTTTACTACGTGGCTGTGTATTTAAGAAAAGGGGACAGTTCACAGTGCAGACACAGAGCTGCAATGCACACTTAATGGCTTGCTCCAAGGAGTAAATGAAGCCTGGAACTGTCACTGTATTAAACTTAGCAGAGCAGGTCTTGAGCATTAAGGAGAGACATTTCTGAGAGAGAGGGTTCATTCTTTCACATTCACTCAATAGTAAAATATAGTGAAGTCTGACAATGTGATTTAGCAAAGACTCTAAAACATAACATGTTGGAGTGGCTGTGTATCAAAAGTTATTTTTCTGTTCTATTACCTTTAATGAATAGCTTAGATCACCAAGAATAGTCACAGAGCTATGGCCCAGTACATTTTTGATAAGGAGAAAAAAAGTACCCTGGGTTTTTGTGTAATTTTATATATGCCGACATTGCGTGCTCAGTGTCCTGTGTGTGCAGAAGTGCCTGTCCCCGCGCACAGTGTCCGTGTTTGTTTACACACAGGGGCACGTGAAGATTTTACCTTTGGGGTTCGACTGAATCAGGATAGGTTTGATAATAAAGAGCTTTATTGTGTTTTTCATCTTAAATAAATAGAAGCGCACAAAACCCTTTCTTGGAAATTCACTGAAGGGAGACACGTCATCAGATTAGTCCCCACAAGGCCAGCTGTGAGGTGAAGTGGTGAATCTATCTCAGATGAGTCACTGCTCTGTGAAAAAACCTCAGATTATTTAGCCCATGGCCTTGAAAGGACTAACTGTCTCCCAATGCATAGTTTCAAGCAGAGTTCAAACCATTCCTTATTTTCAGAGTTCAAGTGGTAAGTTTCCACTTGCCTTCTGGGCTGAGTCTCTTCTCCCCTTCCAGCAGCGTCTTCAGCTGTTGGGCGGGGAAGACAGTCTGTCTGCCCCCGAGGCTGGGTCGGCCAGTGACTGCCCTGCTATAGGACCCCATCATGTACTGGGGACCACTCACCTGGATGGAGAATCCTGGACAGGAATACTCTCCGTGGGGGTTGTGGTAAAGCCCTCTCCCCCATCCCCTGCAGGCTTCTGCCTGGTGTGGGTCAGCGTGCCTCAGCTGGGACCACAGCTTTGCCGACCCCACGGTCACTGGAGGCACCCCCGCCACCACCCCTCTGGCCTTTCTTCAAGGTGCCCACCCCTCAGGGCTTTGCTCTGACTGCACCTTTTAGCTGGAACACCCCAAGCCTGGTAGCCTAGTTTACATTCCTCTAAGATTTTTCTATCTTCTGAATCTATCACCATTCATTCATTCATTCACTTATAACGTTTATTTTTGAGAGAGAGAGAGACAGAGAGAGAGCGAGCGAGCACTAGCAGGGAGGGGCGGAGAGAGAGGGGGACACAGAATTGAAAGCAAGCTCCAGGCTCTGAGCTGACAGCACACAGCCTGATGCAGGGCTTGAACTCAGAAACCATGAGATTATGAACTAACCTGAAGTCAGACAACTGATTGAGCCACCCAGGTACCCCGACACATATTTTTAAAAGTTTATTTATTTTGAGAGAGAGGGAGAGACCAAGAGCGAGCAATCAGAGTGCACATGAGTGGGAATGAGGCAGAGAGGGGGAACCCCAAGCAGGTTCCATGCTGTCAGTGCAGAGCCCCACACAGAGCTCGAACCCATGAACCGTGAGACCACAACCTGAGCCCATATCAAGAGCAGACTCCCAACTGACTGAGCCACCCAGGCATCCCTCGTCCAACCCATTTTTTTGATGACTTCCTCTGGATGGGAGGCACCAGATAGAGGTGTGTCTCTGAATGAGCCATATGGGGGATCATGTTCTAAGCAGGGGAGACAGTATACGTTTCATGGATGAGGACATGCATCACACACAATCTGTCCTGTGATTTGCACAAGCCAGGCATCACATGGGTTCAGGGGTCCTCATTCGGGCTGTCATAGGCATTTGTCATGGTGTGCACCACGCTGTATGAGAAAAGACCTCTTCCACTCCACTGTAAATTCTGCAGGGCAGAGCCATGCTCTTTTGATCTTTTTATACATAGCGTGGTGCCTTCTTGGCGGCTTCTAGAAAATACTTTCAGTAATCCATCCCACAAATATTTACTGAGCTCCTGCTGTGCAGCTTGCCTCATTCTAGGTACCAGAGATGGAGATAGGTGAGGCTGCCACCCCCTGGGGAACGAGGGGAGGAAAGGAGGTTCAGTCAACTAGTTCACCTGGGACCCACCATCTCCAGAGTCTCTGATCAGGCAGGCGTGCCACGGGGTTTGAGAATGTGCATTTGCAGCAATCCCTGGAGCTGCTGCTGCTGGTGCATAGGACACTCTGAGAAGGGGACGTGGAAATTGAGGCCTGGAGGAGAGGAAGGGGGCAGAGTATTTCAGGGAGGGGCATCGAGGGCAACGTCCCCGAGGTAGGAACAACCGGATCATAACACCAGGGGCCCTGACCCTGGCGTCCAGTGAGAGGGGAGGAGGGACGTGACACACAGGAAATTTGGTGTCAGGTAGGTCCCCCAACCTGGGGTCACTGAGCTCAGCAAGGAGCTGATATTTTTGCAACAGCAGTGAGAAAGTGCTGTGGCCTGTTAACCAGGGAGTGACATCAGCTGATGTACATGACAGAAAACAGTGGCTTCAAGCACCACTGTTCTTCCCAGCTCTGGGCTCACCTGTGGTCTCACGGGGCTGAAGTCACGACGCCCACATGCCGCATTCCTCTTGGAGGCTACCACCTCTTGGCCTCTTTCAGCTGCTAGCGGCCCTCGTGGGCTGGAGGTCGCCTGCTCGGTGGTTAAGACACATGACGGTGCACCCGCCAGTCTTTCTCTGCTCCCTCTCCCACCATCAGGGCTGACCCACTTGGGTGACCCAGGGTACTCTCCATATCCTGCGGTCCACAGACGAGCCATCTTTGTGGGTAGCACTGTTCTGCCCGCACATCTCGTTTACTTTAAAGTGAACACTGTGGATACAGTTCAGAGGTGTCAGCACAAGGGTCCCAAACTGGTCCAGGCATGGGATGGGCGGGCAGGGGTGCCATGAACTGAAGGACGAGGAAGATGAGGGTCAGAGTCAAGTCTGTTCAACCTAGCTCACTTACCAGTATACACACCGGGCTTTAGAAGCACATAAACTTTATTTTTTGAACCAGAAGATGAATCTTGGGCTCTAGTGTCTTAAGGAAATCCATCACTCTGTGGGCTGGCACTGATTGACCTGTGGGACAAAAGGAATCTGCATCAATTCTGGAATGTTTCATAAAGAGAAAAAAGATGTTTGAAGACTGTGCTTGAAAGGAAGTGTGGACTTCTGGGATGGGCACAGGCTGACCTGAGTTTGAATCCAAGTTGGCACCTCCTAGTTAAGATATTCCAAGAACTTGGCTGACTACCCTGACTCCTTCATCTGGAAATATGCCCTGAGAAATCAACCTGTGGGGTTGTCTACGACTGGGCATGCTGTACATAAATGCCTCACAGCTCCTGAGAGTTCATTCTTACACTCTTCTGGTCTCTGTTGAGTTCTAATGAGTTGGAAATCATTTGTTCTGACATTAGTACTCTGAGGCAACGGCGTTTTCAGGGTGCTATACAATTACTGATCCAATTGATATGCCCTATGAAGGGTCCTCAAAGCAGCCAATAATTAAAAAATTAAGCTTTGTAAAAAAGTTCAGTATCCTTAAAAATATCTGCATTATTCGCTCTTCTTTATAGGCCAGCAGGTGGTAAGAAAAGTTTTACTTAAAAAAAATTAATTTTTTTTTTATTTTTTGAGAAAGAGAGAGAGAAACACGGTGAGTGGGGAAGGGACAGAGAAAGAGGGAGACACAGAATCTGAAGCAGGCTCTAGGCTCTGAGCTGTCAGCACAGAGCCCAATGTGGGGCTGGAACTCATGGACCATGAAATCATGACCTGAGCCAAAGGTGGACATTCAGCTGACTGAGCCACCCAGGTGCCCCAAGTTTTTCTCTTCTTTTTTTTTAATGTTTATTTTGAGAGAGAGAGAGAGAGAGAGAGAGAGAGAGAGAGAGAGAGAGAGAGAAAGGGAGAGAGAGACAGAGAGAGAGCACGCAGTAGAGGTGCAGAGAGAGAGGAAGAGAAAATCCCAAGCAGGTTATGCATTGTCCGCACAGAGACCTACATGGGGCTTGAACCCTGGGATCTCACGAACCCTGAGATCATGAACTGAGCCAAAATCAAGAGTCAGATGCTTAACTGACTGAGTCACCCAGGTGCCCCCCCAAAAAGTTTTTCTAATGAAGAATTTGGGAATCTCTGTGAAAGTCCAGCAGCCCTCTTTGAGAGGTAGGAAACGTGACGTACAAAAACAATACATCATCTGATGTTTTCCAAACTGCCTTACTTCTCTCCTCCCGTGTTCTCATCTCTGTGTACTCTCCCATCTGGCGATGCGCACAAGTACTCGTCAAAAGTCAAAGCCATATTAATATGTTTGTTTTCTCAGATGGTTGACAGTGAGTGAACAATTAGCAGGTCTGATTATGGTTTTAAATTCAGTCCCGCCTCCTAGTTGCCAAGTATGACAGGCTTCATGAGCCGCAGACACTGTGAGTTTATTTTTCATTTGTATTCATGACACTCGTGATCTGAAATGGCCATTTTCATGTGTCCCCACTCCTCTTTGCAACAAATGAGTGGAGTCAGTTGCTTCTGGCCCGAGGTCTCGTTTGTTGTGCCAAATGTGACCCGGATGCCAAGTTCCGTCTCAGCATTGGCATTTAGAGCACATTGGACATAAAGAGATCCTGACCGCCCTTATCTGCGGTCTGGGAAGGGGCCAGCAGTGCAGTACCACGGACAGCTGCCTGAATGCGCCTCCTGACACTTTATGTCTGGGGATACAGTGACCACAGGCTGTCCCTCCCGCACAATGGTTGCTGATGAGAGGGGACAGCTCCACAGGCTCTACTCCAGCACTGGGGTATTGACGAGATGATTCTTGGTTTTGGCAGGGTTTGGGGCCAAGGAATTTCAAATACCTTTACTTTCATTGTGATTATTGATGCAGAATCTTCAGGTTACTGAGTGTAGCATTTAAAAAAATTAATGTTTATTTAGTTTTCAGAGAGAGACGGAGTGCAAGTGGTGGAGGGGCAGAGAGAGAGGGAGACACAGAATCTGAAGCGGACTCCAGGCTCCCAGCTGTCAGCACAGAGCCAGATGTGGGGCTCCAACTCACAAACCGTGAGATGGTGACCTGAGCCGAAGTTGGACGCTTAACTGACTGAGCTCCCCAGGCGCCCTAGTGTGGCATTCTTAACCACTATTTAAAAATATTATAAAGGTAATATATACAATATATGACTTTTACAAAGTCAAATGTAGAGAAGAAGGTAGAAGATCGATGCTACACACAGGTGTGGTTTCTACCGTTCTAAGTAGGATCTCAAAGATGGGGAGGATGTAGAAGCCTAAGTTAGGGTTCTCTCCACCCCTTCCACTGTGTGCTCATTTTCTACAGTTGACCTTCCACTGTATACTCATTTTCTACACTTGATCTTAGCCGAAAGGCTGAGAAGCAATGTAAGTTTATTTTCTAGAAGTAGTATTTTTAGCTTTTAGCTACTTTATTTCTTATGTACCTTTATAGAAATACGTATGCATTTACCACAATGTCATCTATATAATACATCTCTGTGGTACTTATAAGGCATCTCCATATGTATACATATGCACATTTGAGAAGCCTGATTTAGATGAACGTTTCCCATTCTAAATGCACCTTTTTCCTTATCCGATCTTGAATATTTCATATGTACAGAAGAGTACATATACTGGGTGCATTCCTTAAAGAATGGCAATGAGTGGATTCTCTACCCTACTCAGGTACCCCAAAGAAGCCCATGAACACCCATCAACTGTACCCCTTCTCCTGTTACCCCAAATGCTATAATTATTTCTCTGCTTTTCTTATAATTCGTCACATATGCATACATCTCCCCCCAAAAAACACAATATTTTTTTTACATACATGGAATCCTCTGTTGTTCTGCAGTTTTCTTTTTTGGGGGTAGATTATTTTTGTGAAATTAATCTAGATTGATGGATAAAGGCAGATATTTGGATTGGAGATAATATGGGCCAATCAGGGGCGATCAATGATGCTGACCGGGACGCTGAGAATAAACACGCCCCTGAGGTTCCTATGGCTGATTCTTCAACGCATCTGGTTGGACCAGAACCCCGTGCTGTCCCCACACAGCACCACCCCTCTGCCTGGGCCACCAACATCACTCCTGCCTGGGTTATGGCAGCTAGCCATCCTCACTGCACCCCCTGTACCCAAGTTCATGTCCCATCAACCTGCAGAGCAGCGAGGGCCACATTGTATCTCAGCACAGAGCCCGTCCGTGGACTCTCATGTCACCCCAAGCAGAAGTCAGGGTCCCTACAATCCTCTCCACGTCCTGACCCTGAGTCTCCTGGACCTCTGCACCATACCCCTCCCTGCCCTGCAGCCTCCAGCTGCCCCCGACACTCCTCCCCAGCCAGCTTCCTGCCAGCTCACTAGTCTCTTCTAAAATGTAAAATGGGGCACCTGGGTGGCTCAGTGGGATAAGTGTGCAACTTTAACTCAGGTCATTCATGATCTCATGGCTGGTGGGTTCGAGCCCCACGTTGGACGCTGGGCTGACAGCTCAGAGCCTGGAGCCTGCTTTGGATTCTATGTCTCCCTCTCTCTCTGCCCCTCCCCTGCTCCCGCTCTCTTTTTCTCCCTTTCTCTCTCTCTCTCTCAAAAATAAATAAACATTAAATTAATAAAAATTTAAAAAAAAGTGTAACCTTCTGACGAGGGCTCCTTGAACCATCCTCTAAAGAACTACATCCTACTGCCCCCTCCCCCAGCTCCCTGCCCCATGAACACGGTATGTTTTCAGTACTACTTGTTATCCACTAACACATCGTGTAACCTAGTCATTTGCGCTGTTAATTGTCTTTCATAGCAGAACAGTATCTCCTGCTAGAATATTAGTGGGGAGTTGTGTTTGTTTTATTCTCTGATACATATCTACCGTGCAGAAGAACGTGGGGCACGTGGTAGGTACTAAAACAGTCTCTGTTGTATAATTGAAAGGAGGAATAAAATGGGACAGCCAAGTGTGCCCCGGATGTTTGTCTGACTGCGTCGGTGATGTGGGCTGCAGGTAGAGCCGTAGGACAGAGATGGACACATAGCTGGTGTCGGTAGCCTGAGCGAGCTCACCTGGGAATTAGCAGTGGTGCAAGAAGAGGATGGAACAGTGACTGTCAGGGTAGGAGGTGTCCCAGGTGAGCGTGAGCCCTGGGGGCAGAGGAAAGAACATGCAGGGTGCCACCCTGGTGACAGTCTGACTGTGAGATTTGGTGATGGGATCCCTCGGGTCTTGCTGGAGGAGGTGATGGGAATAGGGGATGTGAACGCCCTTCTGTGGGAAGGTTGCAGGGAAAATGGGAGGAACAGAGGTGATGACACTGAGTATGGTCACAGCCTCTGAGACCTTTTCCATAAAGGGGAGAAGAGACTGAGGTACCTGCTGTGGGAGAAGGGAGCTTATGTGGTTTGTTCAAGGTGGGAGGCATTTTTGGCCCATCTGTGGCCAGAAGGAATTCTGTAGAGAGGAGAGTTGGTAACGAAAGACAAGATGACCGTGGTTGAGAGGTGGCCTTGAAGTTGTGAGAGGCCCAGGGCTCTGGTGTCCACACAGGGTCCCCAGCCTCCACAGGGCACACGAGTGTGTGTTTGCAGGAGTGAGCAGGTGGAGGAGACATGGGGACATGGGTGCCAGGCGAGCGATGGCTGGGAGGACCTATGTCTCTTTCTTATTGCTTCTGTCTCCCTTGGTGATCTGGGAGGGAAGGCCGTCATGGGGAGAGGGGAGGCCAGCAGCCCCCGGCCCTTGCAAGATGGGTGGCCTTGAGTCCTGGAGCGACCTGGACACATGTCTGTGCTGGCCTCCTGCCACGGTCAGTTGGGTGGGTGCAGGCACACGTAGGAGGAGCATTTGGGTTAATCAGGGCAGGGGTCTTCTGGGGACATAGACCATGTGGGCAGAGGCCAAGGGGGTTGACTGCTCAGGAGGTATCAAGCTGCATGAGGAAGGAAGACGAGGGACCCTAGACAGGCCCCCAGATCTGCATCTCAGAGACTCTCAGAAATGGCTGGGGTTTGGCTGTGAAATGACCACAGCGGGTGAGTCGCTCTGATACGTGTCTAGATACATGTGGTGTTTTGAGAGTGCTGTGCTCGACGTGATTGTAGGGAGGTGGTGTGGCTTCACCAGCCACAGGGTCAGGAGAGAGCCGTGGGGATGGGTGACTGAGGCAAGGAGGGTGAGGTTACTGGAAGAGAGAAGCCAGGAGCTATACCCAGTGTCCTCATAAATGCTGTGGCTTGAGCATGTTGAGGGCAGAGGTGGGCTGGCTACTGGACAGGCATCCATTTTCTGAGGTTACTGTTATGGGGAATTAGGATGTTGGCTGAAGGAGTTGGGGAGTGTTTGTGTGTCCTTGTGTCAGAGATGAACGGAGAGGATATGAGAGTCACAGAGCGACAGGGACAATGGCGATGGTGCTACTCACTGTCCTTAGTCACTTAAAAGCACGGGTTTGGTAGGTTTTTCGTGACAACCTGAGGAGGAGGACGCTGTATTACCCACACATTGCAGACAGTGAAACTCTGGCACAGAGGGTTTACAACACCAGCTTGAGATTGAATAGCTCATCAGAAATGGAACTAAGTCCTCACCCCGGAGATCAGATTTCAGAGCCCATGTTCTCATGACTTGGCGTCCGTGCTGGACCCAACCTGCCTGCCGTGCCTGTGCACCCCTCTGAGGGAGGATGATGGCCAGGGAGCACCGAGCAGGTTGCCTAGCCACACGGTATCTCTGGTGGGCTCAGGGCTCAGGGCCACCGTCTGCAGAGCCAGCTACATCCAGCAGAGTGGGACACAAGTGCATGAGCTCAGTGTGCACTCAGCCACTACTTTGTTTCCCCTCCAACGTTGCACTGTACAAACTTCACAAGTACGGAAGAGCTGATGGAATTTTACAGTGAAGGCCTGCATGACATTCCTCCATGTAGCTTTTACTATTCTTGTTTTATCACAGCTTCGTCCATCTCTCTATCCCCTCCAAGCATCAAACCATCATATGCTTTTTATGTACTTCAGAGTCACTTGTGGAAGTCAGAGCACATTTCCCTGGGTTCTTCAACGTACGTGTCATAAACTAGAGTTTAGTATTGATTTAGATTTTTTTTTCTTTTGAGGTAAAATTTGCGTAACACTAAACGCACACATTTTAAGTGAATCATCCCATTTCGCTCTGACAAATGCACGTGTGTAAGTAACCCAGACTCCTGGCGAGACGCTGAACATCCCCCTCACCACAGAACGTTCCCTTCTGCCCATCTCCCATCACCTCCCGCTCCCTTCCCACTCCCCGGAAGCAGCCGCTTGCTGGTTATTTTCCACCGTGGATTGTTTTTGCCTGTTCTAGAACTTTGGATAAATGGTACCATACTGCGTGCTGTTTTCTGTAGACTTGTTTCACTTGGCATAATGATTTTCAGGATTCAGTCAGGTTATGTACCTACTCTGTTCAATTAAGTTATTGACCCCAGTCATTGTGTAGATAGACACACAGATTGTTTATTCATTCTCCCATTCACTGATATCAAGATTATTTTTAGTTTTTGGCTCCGGTGAATAAAGCTATGGGGTGTGTAAGTCTTTTGTGGACACCTGTTTTTATTTTTCCTTGGGAAAACGCCTGGGCCGCAGAATTGCCAGGTCATGCTGTACATGTGTCGCTTCGTTAGAAACACTGACTGACAGTTTGGGCACGTGGGTGCTCAGTCAGTGAAGCATCTGACTTGGGCTCAAGTCATGATCTCTCAGTTCTTGAGTTTGAGCCCCGACTTGGGCTCTCTGCTGTTCAGGGCATAGCCCACTTTGGTCCTCTGTCTACATGTTTCTCTGTCCCTCCCCTGCTCATGTGCTCTCTCTCTCTCTCTCAAAATAAGTAAATAAACTTTATATATAAAATTTATTTACTTATTTACTGTATATATTACTATATATATGGTTGTTTCTTCCAGGGAGGGGATAGCCCTTTCTTAACATTAACATCCATGACTGTGTTCCGTCCTGAGAAACATTCACCAGAACCTATTGTGTGAACGAACATATCCATCACCTCCCTCACATAGCATTGTCTTTATGGGGATGCTTAAGGTCTACTCTGTTAACAAGTGTCAAGTATAGGATATGGTATTGTTAACTGCAGTCGACCCCAGAACTTACTCCTCTGCACCCTTTGTCCGGTCTCTCCCCATCGCCCTCACTCTGGTCCCTTATATCCACCAGTCAATCTCTGTTTCTGTGATAATATGTGTGCACAGCGGTTGGGATGCATAGGGAACCACCTGTGTCTGTTGAATGAATGGGCATCTCCAGATATATAATATTTCTTTGTATATGACATATGTAATATTCCATTATGCACAATGGAATCTTGCGGAGACATAACAGGGAAGGAAATCCTGCCATGTGTGACTACATGGATGAACCTGGAGGCATTATGATCAGTGAAATAAGCCAGAAAAAGAAAGATGGATACTGCATGGTATCACCTACATGTGGATTCTTAAAAAGAAGGAAGAGTAGGAGGAGGAGAGGTCCTTGAGCATCAGGGACTCAAATCCCTGTAGCTTGGGAGCTGCCATCCCCACGTCTGACATCATTTGTCGGCCTGGATGGACTCCGAGGGAGAGTTGGGGAACACGACGCTGTGAGCAAGTGTGGGGTGGCGGGGGGGACAGTCCGTGCATAGCAGGAGCACCCTGAGGCTTGCAGAGTGAGAGGACACAGCTAGTGGTGCTGTCACTGTGACAGACGCATTCCCTCCGGGCAGGGAAACCCTGAGTTAGCATCAGAACTAACTGGAAAGAGTGTGGAGCCATGGCATGGCAGGTTTCTAAAATACCCGCGAGATGGCCTAATTTCCCACGTTCATTTTGTGGAATATTAACTTACCGGACAGACGAACAAAGTGTCCGTTGTTCCCACCTAAGAGGCTCAGACCTTGGGAATCTGCCTGATGAGGGGATAACAGTCTGAGTCCCCAGTGGGGGTGAGCATCACACCGCTTGCTCAGGCTGGGGTGTAAACTCATTCCAGGTAAGTAAACACATGACCTCTCACCAGGGTGGCCACATGCTCTCCTCATGTTGAATCTGCCCCATTGTTGCCCAAATCTCCTAGTCGCACCTGAGAAGTGAGCAGGTTCTATGCTTCGGGCATACCCTGGTTCTGTGCAGCCTTCCTCTGGTGATTAAAAAAGAAGCTTCTTTTCTAAAGTGTGTGAAATGGGTAAAGAAGGGGTGTTGTGATTGAACCTGAATGTGGCTTAATTAAGCTGAATCTCTGTGCAGCCCTACAGCCCGTCGGACGCTCCAAACAGGATTCCCTTCAGATCTCAAGAGGCTGAAGCTCCTTGGGTAGGAGTGGAAGCCAAGTCCGGAAGCCAGCTGGCCCTTCATGCTGCTTCTTCATTAACTTTGATGAAATCCCTGGCACATCGTGAAATGGGTTGGGAGGGCTTCAGTGGAAGAGAGCCCCTGAGAAATCAGTCTCCGATTTTCTCTCCCAGTTTGTCCGTTTGTTAATATTACAGTGGCCAAAATAGACCCAAAGTAAAAGTGTGTGTGTGTGTGTGTGTGTGTGTGTGTGTGTGTGTGTGTGTGTGTGTGTGACCAGCATGAGCATGTAGTGTGAAGTGCTCCCAACTCGCCAGGAGTGCTCTCCACACACATTTGGGGCATCATTGACAACCCCCACTCCGG
Organism: Panthera onca; assembly: GCF_046562875.1. Classification (NCBI taxonomy): domain Eukaryota; kingdom Metazoa; phylum Chordata; class Mammalia; order Carnivora; family Felidae; genus Panthera; species Panthera onca. The sequence continues at coordinate 7,041,787 of NC_138358.1, read as the reverse complement.
GCAGCCTCCTGAGGGACAGGGGTCTTCCCTCCGTGTGGGGGCTCTCCGGGAGGCCCCTTCACCAGTGGTTATGCAGGGGATGGTCTGGCTTCCCCGGTGGAGCCATCACTCAAGACTCCACTTCTTTTGTACACAGAGTCTCCTTATGACTTTCATTCCTAGCTTTGGGGTATTTCTTAAGAAGCTGGAAGGAACAAAGTAAATTCAAATTCTCTGTCATATCTAAACATAAGGCCTGGGCATTCTTGTTTTTCCTCCACCATATTGTTGAATTGGGGGAATTTTTAAACCGACGTCAACCTGATCATCTTCTGCAAGATACCGAGAGTTTTCTGATTGTTCTCCGCAATAGTTTCTCTACTTTTTTGTGAACACATACATTTACACACTATATACGCACAGCACCCCCCACACAAGTGCATGCACCACCTCTTCTAATATTTGTACTGTTTCCTATTTAGCAGAATATTCCCTTCTTAGAATACGCTCTGAAAATTATTCACACCAAAAACCCTGCAGCTTTTTAAAAGATGTATTTCATTTTTCTCCTTGTGTCGCACAGAATTAATCAAGGTTCTGATGATTGCTCTGCAGGTGTTATTTCAAAAACAAAAAGTACCCCCAAATCAGTAAGTTTACAGGGAGACATTTGATTACAGGAGCTGACGACTATTATTTCTAAAATAGAAGATGTGAAGTGTGACAAAAATCAATGACACCGTCATTAGGTTGGAGATAAATTTACCCAGGTTTTACATTTGTGAGGTTCTTACCCCCTTCTCTGCAAATACTCACCACGTTGTGACTTGTGAGTGTGTACACTTGGATATTTCTAACTTATCCTGATGATTTGGGGAAGAATTTGAAAGAATCAATGCCCAGAGATCTACTCAACAATATTACTGAGGAGCTGATCAGTGCAAGGCTTGACCGTGGGCCACAAAGGATTTGACAAAGGGCTCTTCCCAATGGATTTTCTTTTTGAGAGAAGAGACAGACATTAAGCCCACAGGTACCTGCGTGCATACATAATCCCAGGATTGATAGGAAATACACGTGGGCACCTAAATATGGGAGTCATATTATGGGAAGAGGCCCCAAGGAACAGACAGAGGGCACACCTTGAGTTATTTAGGGCGTGGAGTCTTACCTAGGAATGTGGTTGCAGAGAGAGAAAACTAATCTGCGTTTTGAAAAACTCTCTTTACCCCAAATCCTGTTCCCTCATGTCAATTTCCAGGACAGCGTGGAGAGCTCAGGTTTCAGGGTTCTTAAAATGTGTGCTGTTGCACACCATTATGAGAGGGCAGGGCCTTCCTTTGCACAACATTCTACAAGTGTGTCTCTACTTTGCAAAACTCACATGTCCCCAGTGTCAGGGGCTGTCAGCAGGGTATGACTCTGCCCCTGCCCCTGCCCCAGGGGATGTGTGACAATGTCTGGAGACATTTTCCATGGTCATAACTGGAGGGGAGGTGGTCCTGGCATCTAGTGGATAAAGACCAGGGATGCTGATAACCACCCTGTAGTGCCCAGGATGGTGACAGTCTCCCCCCGCCCCACCCCCAACCCCCAGGACAGAGAATCATCTGGTGTGAAAACTCAGTGACCCTTCTTCCCTTGTGTCCCTCACTGGATGGAAAAATCCTCATGGACAGCACAGCAGGTACCACAGTAGCAGCCAATCACACGTCTGCAGTTTCTGTGGGAGCCGCTGGGCAGCTCCAGCTTCTGTCCTGCCGCCTACCAGATGTGCATGCATCCCGAAAGCTTAAACGCTCACCCCTCCCTTTCCTCCTTGGGAAAATAGCAATGCCTGTGTGGCCACAGGAGCTGAAAGTAACTCCTGGGTGGGCTCCTAGTAAGTGCTCAGTAAATACTGCTGGTCATTGCTAACCCTGGAGAAAGTTCACAGCTTCCAAAGCCTTATCTTAAGCCTTGTCCTTCTCCCTTTGAAAAGCCAAAGAAAAGGAGCACATGCCCCCACATTGCAGTTGGGGTGAGAATGTAAAATGTTTATTGGCCTTTGGAAAGGCTCTGGGCTTGAAGGAGGCACAGGTTAGAGATAAGGATTATCAGTGTCTCCCCCCACTGGGGGCCAGGGCCTCCTCTATGGGACATGTAGCCCCTGCCTCCTTGGAGCACCTAAGCAGGGAAGCAAAGTGTAAGGAGGTTAATGGACCATCTGGGTCCCCCGGGCCTGGGTGCTGAGAATCCCAGAGCTGAACAAAACACACACACTTCTAACTTTCCAGGCCTCCTCCAATCGCTGTGCCCTGAATGGATCTGGAGCAAGGGCTGAGAGGGTGTGGCAGACCTACCTTCCCAAAGGTGACCTATGATGAGTCACACCCTTGCACAAATCCCCTCCCCTCCAGAGCAGGCAGACCAGGGACTTGCTTCTGACCAGCAGAATAGGGCAAAGGGGATGGGAGGTCACTGTCATGAGCACATTATATCATATGACAATGGTGAAGGGATGTTGGGTGTAGTTAAGGTCCCTATTTCACTGACTATAATTAAATTGAGTTTGACCTGGGTGGGCCTGATCTAACCGAGGGATGGAAAGTCCTTTATAGAGCATCTCATCCTTCTCTGACATCAGAGACTGGCAGTAGAACAAGATGCTTGTGCTGGCTCTGAAGAAGCAAACAGCCAGGCTGTGAATGGCCCACAGAGAGGGCCATCTGCCAGGAGCCGGGGCCACAAGCAAGTGAACACATTTTGGAGCTGGGCTCCATAGGAGCTGGGAGGCCCAGCTGCTCCTTGGCTGCAGCCGTGGGAAACCCCGACCACAGAAAGGACCTGCCTGGACCCCGACGCTGAGGAATGTGGCAACTACGAGTGGTGTTCCAAAGTGCGATGTTTACAGAAATTTGTGCAGGAGAAACGATAGGAAACTCACAGGGTTTGGGGAGATGTGATGGGGCTGGGAATCCTCTACCCAAAATGAAAAGTCTTCTAGTATGAGATTCAAACCCCGGCTGTGGGCCCGGACAGTGTCAGCAAAGGGTTGGCCCCATGCTGACCGCCGAGGAGGGACCACAGAGTGTGGAAGGACTGTCTACACAGGTGCGTCTCACCCCTGCCCTCAGCCGGAAGATCTTCCGCACTCATGCCGCCCGGCCCGTGCCTCACGCTCGGATTTACAAAACAGTCCTCGTTCCTGCCCTTTGTGCCCAACCCTCACTGTGCCTCCGTTTCCCCACTGGGCTCCTGTGGAGACCTCAGCTCGGCCCTGACACAAGTCCACTGCTGGCCTGAGAGTGTGTCATTCAATAGCAGAGCAGGTGAAACATTCCAATTCCCTCACTCAATGATATTAAATTACACATTCCCACAAAAAACTCTCCCATTGCTGCATTATTTAAGCAGAAAGAGCTAAATACAGAAGGCCTCTATGTTCCATTCCTGATTCTCATGTCACTACAAATATATTGGCTTTTTCCATCCCCTTAATCAAGGATTAACTTTTATGGAGATGGTTGGTTTCCTTTCTATGGAGACACGGTTTTGACTGGAGCCCTAAACCAGTAGTAAAGATCGTGACTAATCTCACTCCCATCGTGCTCACCAGAACACGTGCCCAGACATTTCTATAGCAACTGCTGCCGAGGGCCCGGAGGCCATGGCATATCTTGCCCTGGAAGCTGTTTCTCTTCTTGACCTGGCTTGGTATGTGCTCCAAACTAGGCTTCCGAATCCAAGCGGTACCCTCCATGGGAAATGCATTTGTCATGTTACACAGGGATATGCAGACGCCCGCACACCGAGTTTTAGCAGACCGAACCCCGCTTGCCCGTCTGTACACTTCGGTTTTGCTTTCCCGAGTGAGTTTCCAGAGGGGGCTGAGGGAACATACACTCAATCTGCTTCAGACACTTCCCAGCTAATTGTGATAAGCCACCAAGAGGAGACCTCACGACTCAAGTAAACAAATCAATCCGTGTTTCTGCAGAACCCAGGCTTGTTTAGGTACAGCAAATAATGCCATATCACTTTAATGTTTTTTAATGTTTTTATTTATTTTTAAGACAGAGAGAGACAGAGCGTGAGTGGGGATGGGTCAGAGAGAGAGGGAGACACAGAATCAGAAGCAGACGCCAGGCGCCCAGCTGTGGCACAGAGCCCACGCGGGGCTGAAACTCACGAACCGTGAGATCATGACCCGAGCTGAAGTCGGACGCTCAACCGACTGAGCCACCCGGGTGCCCCCATATCACGTTAATAGAGAGGAAATACGGAACAGCGTTAGAGCGCAGCCTCCGGGTGGGGGACGCCCCGGGATTCTCAATCCTGTACTGCTGTTCCCCAGCTCTGTGACCTTGGGCTAGTGACGCAACCTCTCTATGCCTCGCTGTTTCCGTCTTCAGAGTGTGAAAATGCTAGTTCTTGGCGCATAGGGCGCTGACCAGGCTTAAATGAGTTACCGAGTGGAAAGCCCTGAAAATGGTGCTTAGCCCATAGTAACTTGCATGCCTTTGTGGCTCTTCTTTGGCTGTTGTTACGATTGCCTTCATTTTTCCAGGGTGGATTTCACTGAAATGAACACCACAGGCAATTTACTGATTTCCTCACCGCCTCGCCCATGCATTCATTCATGCCCCCAACATTAATCCGTGTCCCCCGCATGGCGCCTGGGGCAGCTGTGATCTAGGTGACAAATTTTCGGTAGCACTTTTCTCCTCTGCAGCGAACAGCTTAGATTCACTCCTCCGGGTTGAGCTGAGTCCTTCCTGCCCACACCGAGCCTTCTCCTGCGAGTTCCTGCAAGAGACAGGACACTCCAAATTGTCTTTCTCGGCCTCCAGATGTGTCCACAGAGAGAATGTCTCACAGACGAGGTCAGTGGGAGAAAATGAGCCAGATACACTCATGCAGGCATTCTGCTGAACCACGGATGCGTTGCCCTCCTCCGGCTTTCCCAGTGCTTCGGGATCTTGGTCATTCTTTGGGTTTGAGCAATACAGGAGGGGCAGATTCGGGACTGTATTTTTCACTTCTGCAATCTTATTTAAGCCCTCTGTGAGCATAGGTGAGTTTTCAGTGGCCAAAACCTAGCACATAGGAGCGCCTGAATTTCCATCTCATTCATGTGCCAAATCTATTTCACAGGGGCGGGGATGAGGGCTCCACGGAGCAGTCAGGGTCACGCAGGTTACCACAAATGCATGCCTAAGAAAACACAGCAGCCAGAGAAAGAAGTGCCCGGCCATCTACTCAGGCAGTGCTATTAATTCCATCACACTACACTGCCTTCAGCCAAACGTTACTCTTCTTTTTACTTATTGCAACAAGTCCTTGATTTGAGAGAATAAGATCACTGATGGTACGCCCACTCCATCCAGATAATCAAATCACAGGTGTCCTTGCTTCTTCGAAATGTAATCGAGGGCAACATCCGTCTACCCAAGATGAGACAGCCTTGCTCAGCACCACCCTGGAAGCAAAGGTGTCCTCTCCCGATCACAGAGGGCTTGAGGTTTGCAGGTAATTACCCCCATCCATGCTGACCAAATGCTTGTAAACATCAGAGAATCACATTCACAGGAGATAAATTAAATGGGAGGAAAGCAAAAGTTTTGAAGAAGTCAGTTTTTCAACATTTGGATGGCATCTCTTTGTTGAGGTTAGAAATTTTAATTAAAAACTGAAACAACCAAAATCTCTATCATAGCAATCTTGCTTCACTCCATCTACATTTGGGGGAGTTGGTGCAGGGGAGCGGTTCTCAATGGGCAGTGAATTTCCCCCTCACCCCGGGGGACATCTGACAATGTTTGGAGACACTTTTGGTTGTTGCCATTGGCACGTAGCAGGTGGATGCCAGGGATACTGCTAAACGTCACACAGCACACCAGATGACCTCCCGCACCCAAGAGAGACCGTCTGGTGCCCCAATCAGCAGTGCCGAGGTTGAGGACCCTATAGGAAGGGACCATGGGGGGTCCAGCAGATATACTTTTATACAGTGTAAGAAAGCCACTTGCTAGGCTAACTCAAAACGTAGGTAGGACATGACGAGGAACATTTAACATTTCAGTACCTGTGTTTTCACCCATCGGACCAAAAATCACTGAACATTTTCCTTTAAGCAATGAAGCTGCCCCAAATCATCATTCTGTCATGCATGCCAGCGACATTATTGCAAATAGAAAAGATAAAACATTTGTTGAGCGGTATCTCCCTCGCCACGGGAGGAAGTGAGCGAATGCATGTGGCACCTTGGATGCAGCACATGTGTGGCTGCGGGCAGTGTGGCCTTGACTGCCCGACGAGCGCTGGGTGCTTTGGGTGATCTGACTGCGATCAGACGGCTCAGTTCTGGGGCGGGGAAGCTGTCTCACCGGGAACAGGACTCACGGAGGTTGACCAGACGGTTAGTGGCAAAGCTGAGGCTGGAGCATGCACCTGGCCTCCTGTGTCTGGCGCACAGAGGAAACACTCCGTCCTCGTAGTGGCCGGCACCGTCCCTCGTCTTTGAGCGTCTGAGAATGCAGAGGTCAGGCAGGAGCATGGCCAGCGTGGGCACCCAGTGTGGCATGTTAGGGGCGGTAAGGGATTCCAAGCTGTGTGGTTGTGCCTCTTCGATGGTCCATGGGCGGCGGGAGGTCAAGCTTGCCCAAAGGCAAACCCCTTTACCTGGCCATTAAGACCCCAAAGGCTGTGGAGAAGGGGATGGTGTTCTTCTCTTTGGAGACCCAGTCTTATTTACTTCCTTGAAGATCTTATTTTGAAAGTCCTGATAATGACTTTGTGCCTGTTCTTGGATTTCACACCGCGGTCAGGGTGGCAGGGAGAGGCAGAACCTCGAAAGGTGGTCTGCACCCCTTGGTCGGCACATGGCCAAACTTAGGCCCAAACTCCCGAGTCTCCAAATCCTGCCCTGTTAAGCCATCATATCCCATGGCAAAATATCTCCATTTCTTCCTGATCTCCTTAAGGGCCAAGACACCCAAAAAGTTGGTGGGGGTGCAGAGAAGAAAAAGGACCCCTTAGAGCCCACAGACTCACACCGTCTCTGTTTCCCAACGGAACCCCTATGGTGTCACCTGTGGGCAAGAAGGCTGAGGTGCAGAGAGGCCAAGCAGGTGTCCAAGCCCCTGTCACCCGTTAGTGCCGACACCAGGCTTTGTTCCCAGACTGCCTGACGGCACAGCCAGTGATCCAGGAAGCACGTGCCCAGACGAGGCCCAACACCTCAGCCACTTTCAAGTGCATGGGTGACGTTGGTGCGCAGTTGATGTCTCAGCTTGCCCAACATCAGTTTAAAAATAAGGATGACCTCTGTGCCATGCTCAGCCCAGAGCCCGGTACACAGCACGTGCACAGGAAGGGTGTCCCCACTGCCACGGTTTCTGATCCAGGTGTCCCATGACGCTGGTCACACAGAGCTTCAATGTGCCGAGGACCAATGTGTGAAATCCAGGTGTGCAGCCAAGCAGGCAGAATTTAGCACAGTCAGCTCGGACCCTCGGGGTACCTGCTCAGTCTCCTCCTCCAGGATATCACTCGGCTTCCTCCCAGAGTGTACAGACGCACCCCACACTGCCTCCCCAGTGCATTGCTGCGGGTTTCCCCATGATGGCGTTCAACAGTACAGCTGCCATTTCACACCTGAAGTACAATTCTTCAGCTTCCTAGTTCGACCACAGTTGTGAAAACCGGGGTCTGCTGTCTGGCCGCGAAGACCATTTCTCCGCACGTGGTGAATTCCTAGTCAGCGAAGAGTAGCAGGGCGACCGAAACAGGGCGACCGAAACAGCATAATTTCTTCATCTTCATTTTTAAAGGAGAGTTTTGTTGGGCACAGAATTCTTAGTTGATGGTTTTTTCAGCACTTCACATTTATCAGTACACCATCTTCGGGCTTCCATTGTTTCTGATAAGAAATCAGCCATTAGTCACATTATTCTTGCCCTATATGTGATAAGGAGCTTCCTCTTTCTACTTTCAAAATAATATCTTTATTTTTCAATAGTGTAACTATGATTTGTCTAGGTGTGTTCTTCTTTGAGTTCATCCAAATTGAAGTTATTTCAACTTTTTGGATCTTTCAGATAATTTTCATCAAATTTGGTATGTAAACAACTAGTTCAGTAATATTTTTGTCCCTTTTTCTCCCTCCTCTCCATCTGGGGCACCTATTATACATGTGTTACATAATTCTGTTGGAGCACCTGATATTGTCACACAGTGCTCTACTGATTGGTGTCCAATTTTTCTCCCCTCTCTATTCTTTGGCTTGGCACATTTCCCTTGATTTACCTTCAAGTTCACACATTCCTTCTTCTATTTCTAATCCACTGAGTTAATCTAGTGAAATTTTATTTGAGTTAATGTATTTTTCAATTCCATAAATTTCACTTTTTTAAAAATCACTTCCATTTGTCTATTGTGATTCTCGGTGGACTCACATCATGTTTCCTACTGTATCTTTGAATACATGTTCCTTTAGTTCTTTAAATGTAGTAGCTGCTGGAAGTCTTTGTTAAATCCAAATACATTTTCCTTTAGTTCTTTAAATATAGTAGCTGCTGGAAGTCTTTGTTAAATCCAAATACATTTTCCTTTAGTTCTTTAAATATAGTAGCTGCTTGAAGTCTTTGTTAAATCCAAAGGTGGGCCTAGTCAGTTTCTATTTAACTACTCTTTTTCTTCAGTATGGGTTAAACTTTGTTAATGTGCATGTTTATTATTTTTTAGGTGAAAAGTAAACACTTATTTAGATTATCTGCTCACTTGCGTGCGCGCGCGCAGGCACGCATGCACACACACACTCCTTGCTATCATGACTGGCAAGAGATAATATTCTCTCTACTCTTTCTAATTAGCATTTCCATAACAAAATCCTAGAAACAATAACACACTCATACACGCTAATACAAGCATAGACTCCCTTTATAAAAGGGGCCACTAAAGAACATTTAAAGTTGCTTGAGGAGGAAAGAAGGGATTTGAGATATAGGATGAACATGTGTACCTTTTGAAATTCACATCACAAACTACCTATTCATTTAAAAACCAAAAACAAAAACAAAAACAAAAAGAAATCTGTTTCACTAATACTCAGCAACAGCACTGTGCATTAAAACCTAAAAGCACCTTTTATTTTGCATTTACTAGCTTCTCATTATAATTGATTCTTAACTAGGAAATAGCAAAATGCATTTTTAAAGCAGGAAACAAGAGTTAGCCTCCAAAACATGGATAAACCACCACATCGTACACTTTCCTTTTTACAACCGTCATCCTTTTATGAACCAAATAAGTGAGGTACCACTCCAATGGTATTCAGATGCTAGCTGACTATTAGCCTTTCAACTACTGACAGTGGGGACAGGTTTGGAAATACTATTCAGTTTAAAAGTAGCAAGCAGATCTCTTTTAACACGAAAGGGACTCAGAGCTGAGCAGAAAAGGTGGGAGCAGTGAATTTACTCCTGGATGGCAAAACCTAGGTTGGCTGAAATCAGAAAATGCTTTTGAGATCAGCTTGTTCAGAAGCTCTCCATCTGAGATCCTTGGAACTGAGAAAACAGAAATGGGATCTCCTGCATTTATTCAACATTTCAAGGAGTCTTTTTAAAGACCTCATAAGATTATCAGTGAAAAAGCTGCTCTGGATAACCAAAACAGGTATTTTTTTAGGCCCTACATCTTTCTGGTCATACCAGCATTACCAAAATTATTTCTCATCATCAGCCCCCAGGCCAATAAGTTTCTCATGTCCCCGCATTGATACTACATTCTTTCTACCTTATACACCAGTCCCCACTGTCCATTAAACTTCTCTTTATCTTGCAAGATCCACCTCAAGTATTATCTCTTTTTTTTTAAAAAGAGAACACATTTTTATTTGTTTTGAGACAGAGACAGAGAGAGAGAGAGAGAGAGAGAGAGTGAGAGAGAGAGAATGTGAGCACAAGCAAGGGAGCAGCAGAGAGAGAATCCCAAGCAGGCTTAACCAACTGAGCCACCCTGGAGTACCATCTCTTAATGAAAATATTATCTCTTAATGAATTTAGCACAGTCAGCTCGGACCCTCAGTGTACCTACTCAGTCTCCTCCTCCGGAACGTCACCCGGCTTCCTCCCAGAGTGTACAAGCAGGGGAGAAGCAGAGAGAGAATCCCAAGCAGGCTTAACCAACTGAGCCACCCAGGAGTACCATCTGGGACCTGCCTGGGTCCAAGTTACAGCTCTAACACTGATTGTAAGATTAGTCTAGGTCTCATCAGGTATCCCGTCTGCATCCCAGACGTGCAGCTTCCTAAATGGTACCTAGTCACAACATGATGATATTGGTAGACTAGACAAAGACTATGCAATGGCCGGGAAAAAAAACGAATACAAAAACAAAAACAAAAAACAAAAAACAAAAAAAAACTGGACCAAAACCAAAAGTACGTCGTTTATCATCTCATTCATCAAGAACTCTAAAAAAAATAAATTAATATATTGTGACAGAGCGCAGATCAGTAATGGGTGGCAGAGTGGGGCAAGAGGAAAGGATAACCAAGGGACACAAGGAAACTTTTCGGTAATGGATATGTTCACTATCTATACTGTGGTGGTTTCATGGATATGTGTGTGTATATAGTTTTTGATCTGTGTGTATACTCATCCACACTGATGTATAAACTTATCAAATAGCACACTTTAGTTTCCTGCAAGTTATGCCAATTATACTACAATAAAACTTTTTAAAAATAAAAACAAACAGGATGATATTTTGAATAAAATGCAACGTGTGCATTATAAATAACCCAAATAAATAAACCAGGCAAAGACGGGAGCAAGGACAAAACGGGTAGAAATACAGATGAAACAAGATTAGACATGAGTTGTTAATTTTTATAACTTGGTCCTAAGGACATGGGGGTATAATATGCTATTTTCTTGACTTTTACATATTTGAAATTTTCTATAATAAAAACAAGTTTTCAGTTGAAGGGGAGCAAATCATAAACCAGGATAAACTAAAAGAAGAAAAATACTATGCTGGCTCCAGAGCCCAGACTGCTAGTAGCCAAAGACTTTCGTAGAAGTTGAAGAGCAGGGGAATGTGGAGTTTAAAGGGACACATTTTATTCTCTACTCTATCACCTTAGAAACGTGCATGTTCCTTAGAGAGCTAAGCCATCCTTTCCCTGGTTGGCTCAAAGCTGGGCTCCCTTGCACACTTGACTTCTCGTGGAGCCTTCAAGCTGTCAGATCACATAGGCTTCCACAGATATGCTTCCAACAGCCTGAAGTTTAGGATAAAAGAAAAACCATCTTGTCGCCCATTTGAAGTATTTCATGCATGCTGAAGCAGCACCTGGTTAGATAGCCAAGTACTACAGCCACAGGCAACACACAAACAGAAGCAGCATTTTTATCTTCTTTTCCTCCAAGCCTCTGCTCATGGATCTTACAAAAGGAGTCCCAATCACATCAACCAATTTGTAAAGAAGGGAACTCTTGGCCAACATTTGCTTAGAGCACACTAACTCATCATCTCATTTGAGCCTCATGTTTAACCTTGGGAAGCAGCACATGTCTTTACCCCTTTTTTAAACATGCTAAATACTGAAACTCAGAGAGATGAAACAAATGGTGTGCCCAAGGTCACACAGCTAGCCTGTGGCAGGGCAGGAGTCGAGGTCCGTCCTACCTCTGTGCCTGTCTAGTGTGACTACCTCACAAGCTTAGCAGAAACTCTCAAGATGCCTATATGAAGAAAAGTCATATCTCAATTAACCCACTTTTTTACTACCCAATCTCAAACACGTCAAAGGATTTTAAGAGTAGGCACATGAAACCATTACTGCAAATAAAGCTTTTTCAGTTATGTATAATTTCTTTATCCGCTAGCACAAGGAGGTATGAAGAAGGGACAGCAATTGAGTTTAGACATTACATGAGGGGAGGAAAAGGAAGGTATTGCCCAAAGAAACATCAAAGAAAGAAAACTAGGGATCAGACTGGAAAGAACAGCACAGTAAACACAAAACCCAAATTAACGACCCCCATGGTATTTTCTCTGTAACACCAGGATGTCCTGCGTGGTGATTACCCTGTTAGTGAAATGAAAGAAAACGGCCATTTTTTTCAAGCTACTGGTTTCACCCATGCTAGGTTAAACTGGAAGAGAATTTTTCAAAACTGTATTAAATTTGCTCACACTGTGGTGATTCTCCATTTTCCAACCAAAAATGTCACTTTCAGAGCTCAAGGTCTACAGTAACAATCCTTGCTTCTGGGTTAATGCATGAAACTGGATATTTAAAACATGGATTCTAGTTGTCACAGCTAACAATAGCAACTAGTACTTACTGAGCACATATTATGAGCAGGTATTGTTTTTAATGCTTTTAATCTTCAAAATGGATCTTCTGACACAGGTTCGATTATTGTTAGGGAAACAATATAATTTATTGTCCAAATAAAGATACTTTGGGGAATCAAAGGGGAAGTTCGTGAGCAAGGGCTCAAACTCAAGAACAGTGAGATCATGACCTTAGCCAAAATCAAGAGTGGGATGCTTAACTGACTAAGCCACCTATGTGCCCCAGGAACAGAACTCTTCTGTATTATCACTGGGGTGACATTTACATGACTATATACAATCTCTAAAACTCAAAGCACTATGCACCAAAAGAGTTATTTTATATAATGTTAATTACACAACAAAAAGCATTTTCAAAAAAAATACCACATCTGTCCTCATCTCTCCATTTCCTGCATCCACACTAATTCCTGTCATGTTGACCTCTCCTGGTCAACTGCAATGACTCCTTACCTGATTTCCTCCCAATTACAATCTTCAATCTGTCTTTCTAATAAACTTATGAAATATAACTCCTGAATAAAGTGTTATAAGGAAAAAAAATAAGCCAGAACTAAATAGCTGCACCTTCCTTAGATCATGCATGTACACCACTCCCTATGGTATTTGTAACACGAAGACCCAATGTGCAAATACAATAAGCAGCCAAGGGGAGCCTAGTGGCTCAGTTAGTTGAGTGACCTAATCTTAGATTCAGTTCAGGTCATGATTTTGCCATTTGTGGTTTCAAGCCCCAGGTCACACTCTGCACAGAGCCTGCTAGGAATTTTCTCTTCCCCCTCTCTCATCCCCTCCCCTTCCTCACACACACTGTAAGTCAACCACCCACCCACCCACCCAACCAACCAACAAACATTAAAATAAAAATAAGCAGCCCAAATCATAAGGGTTTGTAGTATGTTACACATTTACCCCATAGTTCAAATAAAAGCAAAGAAAACTTGACTATCGTGCTGGAATTATTTTTCTTTCTTATACCCAACTCATTTTGCTCACTTGTGGTTCATTTCTGTGTCTCCTCCTCTAAATGCAGTGCTCACTTCCTCCAGCAGTCCTAGTTGAAGTGAATTTCTAACTGCCTTAACTCAGTACCTTCTTCATTCTGTTGCCTTTGTCATGAAGACCTGGAACAAAAATCCGTGAAAGAATGAACACCCCAGGACTGGCATGCCACTACTAACACCTGGCAAACAGCAACAATGTCCCAGAGACAGCAACTAGCAAACAATCCGTTGTCTATTTAGGAAACATGAGTGAGAAGATGGAAGAAATAGAACTTCCCAAAGGGAGCCTGAAAAAGAAAACCAAAAACAAAATCCACTGGCGTTAAAAAGTGAAAACAGGTAAAACCAAGGTTTATCTCAATGTTAATGCAGGTGTTACTGGATAGACTAGATGAACCTGAAGCAAATGATTTCTAAACAACAAAAACAACAACAACAGCAGTAGCAGCAGCAACAACAACAACAAAAGAGTCTTCTAAAATATGCATTGGTGTAATTTAGCAGATAATCAGAGCTGCAGAAACTAGCTTTATGTGGGAATAATCAGAATACCATAGCTACTCAGAGGAGTCACGCTTATTGCGAATAACTGATGCTCAGGTGGTGTGATCACTGTATCACACAAAACCAAGTAAGGGTCTTAAAAAGGAGGAGGGAACCCACGCAGGGCGGCAGATGCCAGAACACATGGGGTGAATCAAGGGCTCAGTGAAACGGAAGACTTAATCACAAAGTGAACAATTTGCCTGAAAATGCTGCAGATTCAGGCCAGCACACAGGCCTCCAGGCTCCCTGGCAGGAGTCCTGGGAATACCAGGGGCAAAGCAATGAACTTACAGCTACCCATCACTTCCCTGTGGCAAGCACATTACCTGATAAAGCATCTCAATTGACCCTGTGTACAGAGAAAGGAATTGAGGCTGAAGGAGATGTTATAATTGCTCAAGGTCACAGAACTAAGAAAGTTATAAAAATGGCCGTTACCCCAAGCACTCTGACTCCTTAGTGCATTACATGCTGTCTCAAGTATGCAAAACTCAGCTTCAGTAACCCTTTTACCATCTTTTTAAGTAAATATGTTTTCAAAAAGTTTTGATTGTTATTTTCATTTTTATTTGTTTCCTTATGTCTTTTAATTTCTTCTCTGTCTGTTTGATTGATTCATTCTTTAGTAAGATGTTTTTTAACCTGTATGCTTTTAGACGTTTAGCAGACTTTTTCCTGTAGTTTATTTCAAGTTCTAACCATTGTGATCTGAAAGTGTGCATGGTGTCATCTCAATTCTGTTATATTTATTGAAGGCTTTTAGTGACCCAGTATGTGGTCTCTCTTGGAGAATGTTCCACGTGCACTCCAGAAGAAAGTATGCTCTGCTGCTTTGGGATGTAGAGTTCTAAAATATCTGACGCTTCCTTCTGGTCCAATGTATCATTCAGGACCATTGTTTCTTTCCTGATTCTGTCTAGATTTTCTGTCCATTGTTGTAAGTTGAGTCTTAAAGCCCCCTGCAATTACCATATTCTTATCAATGAGATTGTTAATGTTTGTGATTAAATGTTTTAAATCTTTGTGTGTTTCCGAATTCACTGCATACTCATTATAATTGTTCACTCCTCCTGATGGACAGACACTGTAATTATTTAATAATGCCCTTAAACATCTCTTGCTACAAACTTTAATTTAAGGTCAAGTTTGTCTGATATAAGTATGGCTAATACAGCTTCCTCTTGACTCCCAGTAGCATGAAAGGTAGTTCTCCATCCCCCCACTTTCAATAGTAAGGTGTCCTCAGGTCTGAAAGGAGTCTCTTGTAAGACAGCAAATAGATGGGTCTTGTTTTGTATTATCCATTCTGATACCCTATGTCTTTTGGTTGGAGCATTTATTCCACTTCCATGCAGTGTTATTATGGAGAGCTATGGTTCCGAGGCAGTGTGATGTCTGTACTTTTCATTCTTGTACTGGTGTCTGTGGCACTTTGTGATACTTGCGACATTTCCCTCATAGAATCCCTCTTAGGATCTCTTGCAGGGATGGTTTAGCGGTGATGAATTCCTTCAGTTTTGGTTTGTTTGGGAAGACCTTTACCTCTCCTTCGATTCTGAATGGCAGGCTGGCTGGATAAAGGATTCTTGGTTGCATATTTTTCCTATTCATCGCATTGAAGATTCCCCTATTCCTTTATGGTTTGTCTGATTTCAGTAGATGGGTGTGCTCCTATCCCCATATTTCTACCTTTGTACGTTAATGTCCATTCATCCCTAGCTGCTTTCAGAATTCTCTCTTCATGCTTGTATTTTGCCAGTTTCACTATTATGTGTTGTGCAGAAGATCAACTCAAGTTACATCTGAAGGGACAGACCCAGTCCTGTCGCTCAGGGATCAGAAATTATTATTTCTTTTCTTCTCCTGCAGCCTTCAACTGTACCTCCTCCCCTATTGTCCTAAGGTGGAAGTTTAGGTTACTAATTTAAGGTCTTTCTCCTTTTCAATTTTGTTAAATTTATTTACTTACTTTGAGAGAGAGAGAGAGAAAGCATGTACGTGAGCAGGCGCATGGCAGAGAGAGGGAGAGAGAGAATCCCAAGCAGGAACCCAATACAGGGGATTGATCTCATGACCATGATAGCATGACCTGAGTGGAAACTAAGAGTTGCAGGCTAAAACGACTGAGCACCCAAATGCCCGAAGATCTTTCTACTTTTCTAATAAATGCATTCAATGTTTTACATTTTACTGTAAACCATGTTTTCAGTGCCCCCCCCACCCCCCGTCCTGCACATTTTAGTAGGTTGTATTTAATTTCCTTTGAGTCCAAACTACTTTGAAATTTCTCTCAAGATTCCTTCTTTGATGTGTTATTTAGAAGTATGTTCTTTAATCTCTAAACATCTGGGGATTTTTGCTGCTATCTTTTTCTTATTGCTTTCCATCCAGTTCAATTCCAGTGTGGCCTGACAGCATACTTTGTATGGTTTCTAGGCTTTGAAATTTGGTAGGATGTGTTTTATGGCCCAGAACATGTTCTGACTTGGTGTATGTTCTGTGTGAAATTGAGAAACATGTTTATTCAACTACTGTTGGATAAAATATTCCATACGTATCAGTTAGATCTAGGTGATTACTGCTACTACTTAGTCCAGCTGTAGCCTTACCTATATCCTTCTAGACCTGTCCGTCACTGACAGAAAGGTGTTGAAGTCTCCACTATAATAATGAATTTTTCCCTTTCTCCTTGAAATTCTAAAAGTTTTTCCACCATGTATTTTCATTCTCTGTTGTTAGACATAGAAAATTAGGGATTGTTATGTTTTCTTACAGAACTGACCCTTTTATCTCTCTAGATAATCTCTTTATATAATGACACTCTTTATCTCTCTAGAGTTTCCTTGTTTGGAAGTTTGCTTTGTCTGGAACTAATGCAATTACTCCAACTCTCTTTTGATAAGCATTAGCATGATAAATCTTTCTTCATCCTTTTACTTTTAATCTATCTGTACCTTTATATCTCATGTGAATTTCTTATAGACAATATAGAGTTGCATCTTGTTTTTGGATCTCCTGTGACAATCTCTGAGCTTTAATTGGTATATTTAGACTATTCACATTTGATGTGAGTATTGATATAGTTGGAATAATATCTACCATGTTTGTAACTGTTTTCTATTCACTGCATTTATACTTTGCTTCCTTTCTATCTTCACCTTTTTCTGCCTTCTGGACTTTAATGCAGCAGTGGGTATATTCCATTTTCTTCTTTCTCTTAGCATATTCATTATACTTTTTTATTTTAAACAGTTGGAGTGGTTTCCCCTTTATTTGCATTTGCATTACTCATTTATAACTAGTCAAATTCCTCTTTCAAATCACACTGTACCACTTCACAGGTAGTGCAGCTACCTTATAAAACTTTCTCAATTCCTCCATCCCATGCCTTCTAATATTGAGGTCATCTACCTCCTTATCCATATGCTATGATCAACCGAGTATATTGCTGCTGTTATCACTTTAAACAAATTGTTATCTATCAGATAAGTTGGGAATGAGAAAAATAAAATATTTTATCTTACCTTCCTTATTCCTACTCTAATCCTCTTCTTTTTTAAACATAGATCTGAATTCCTTATCTATAACCTATATCCATATTCCTTTTTCTAAAGACCTTTCTCTTGAGAGAGACAGGGGGCACAAATGAGCAAGGGGCAGAGAGAGTATCCCACGACAGGCAGAGAGAGAGGGAGAGATAATGGGATCTCACGCAAAACATGGCTCATGCTCACTTGCATTGGGGCTGGAGCTCACTTGATGTGGCACTTGAATTCAGAAACTGGGGGCCTTGAACTCATGAATGATGAGATCATGACCTGAGCTAAAGTCGGGTGTTTAACCACTGAGGTATTCTCCGGGAACTTTTTTTTTTTTTCTTGCAAGGCAGATCTACTAGTGATAAAGTCCTTCCTTTTTTGTTTCACAATGTATTACTTGTTTTTGGGTTGTTGTTGTTTTTCTTGTTGTTGTTCTTGTTGTTTACAAAGGTGAGGGATTGTAAAATTCAGATGCTTTTGGGAAGAGTAACGCACTCCATGCCTAACATCTTTTTTAATGTTTATTTATTTATGTTGAGGGAGAAAGGGGCAGAGAGAGAGTGGGGGGGAGAGAGAGAATTCCAAACAGACTCCATTCTGATAGCAGAGACCTCTATGTGGGGCTCAATCTCATTAAACATGAGATCATGACTTGAGCAGAAACCAAGGTCAGATGGTCAACCGACTGAGCCACACAGGCACCCCAAAAAGTCTTTTTTCTTCAGTTTGAAATACACTTTTGCTGGATATAGAATTTTCAATGGGTGTTTTTTTTTTCCTTTCAACACTATTTTTATTTTTATTTTTATTTTTATTTTTATTTTTATTTTTATTTTTATTTTTATTTTTATTTTTATTTATTTTTTTTTTATTTTTATTTTAATTTTTTCTTCTACCCTGGCTACGAAGAAAGGGATAGATGGGGTAAGAGGAGAGAGAGTGATGCTGGCTGGTGGAAGGGCATGATCTTAGCCTGGCTGGTGAATTGCTGTCTGACAGACACACTAAATGGAGCATTGAAGCAAACATGCAGTCATCTGAGCTAAGATGCAGGAAGAGCTGTAAGTGTAAAAGGACAGTGGTATCACTGAGGTATTTGAGAAAGGGGATGATGTGAAACACGCCAGTATTGTGTTGCCTCAAAAAGCACATCTGCAAGCAGTCTTGTATATTCACAAAAACACTTTCTACCTACCTGGCATTGTGGCTCTCTGAAGTTTTATGATGCCTGTAGTTTTCTTTTTTTTTTTTTTTAGTAATGAAAGGAAAATGTTGAATTCTCTAGTTTCCAAACTCATTTCTGGGACATCATTTTTTTCTTGGAAGTTTTTGAAAACCATCCAGTACTACTCAAGGGAAGGTGAGACTTTGCTTCTATGGTATAAGGTGAAGGCCCCAAAGCCCAGTGTGGTCTGAGCCAGTGAAACCACTGAATGTATCTGTGGTATCAATCTAAGTATGCATGTCTGAATGGTAGCTGTTGCTGCTTTAGCTGTGGATTTATTCCTGAATGAAATGAGGAGATACTGTATGTGGAGAAAAATAATTAATAAAAACATGTGTAACAAGGGACATGTTTCAGTTGCATACCCAAGAGCAAATGTATGTGTGTGTGTGTGTGTGTGTGTGTGTGTGTGTGTGTGTGTGTGTGTGTGTGTGTTTAAAGATTTTATTTATTCTGTGTGAGAGAGAGACAGAGAGAAAGAATGCAAGCAGGGGAAGGGGAGAGAGAGAGAGAGAGAGGGAGAGAGAGAGAGAGGGAGAGGGAGAGAGAGAGAGAGAGAGAGAGAGAGAGAGAGAGAGAGAGAGAGAGAGAGGAAGAGAGAGAACCTGGCAGTGCAGAGCCTGACGACGCAGGGCTCCATGTCACTAACCATGAGATCATGACCTGAGCTGAAATCAAGTATCCGATAGTAACCTACTGAGGCACTCAGGCGCCCTGTCTTTATTTTTTAAACATGTGAACTCTTGAGTCATAGTTCTCCTTGGGTTTTAGCCATTTTCTTGTAGCAAATGTATTCTGAAATACAGAGAGGTTTGTGTGCTTCAAAGTGAACAGTGGGATGATGTAGTTTTTTTTTTAAGGTAGTATATCAGCTCAGAGGGGGCACATGGCAGAATGGCTGAATATGAGCCTGGAGCCAGATGACCTGGGCTTGAACCCTGGCTGACTAGATGTGTAACCTTGGGTAGGCTATTTAACCTTTCTGTTCCTTAAGTCTCCATTTGCAAAATGAGGCTAGTGATGCTATATCCAAATGTTCCTGGATTGTGGCCATGCCTGGCACAACTGTTAATGGCTTTCCGCTTTGATTCCCCAAAGTATCTTTATTTGGACAATAAATTATATTGTTGCCCTCACAGTTAGCGAACCTGTGTCAGAAGATCCATTTTGAAGATTAAAAGCATTAGAAACAATACCTGCTCATAATATGTGCTCAGTAAGTACTAGTTGCTATTATTAGCTTGACAACCAGAATACACGTTTTAACTATCCAGTTTCATGCATTACCCCAGAGGCAAGTATTGTTACTGTAGACCTTGAACTCTGAAAGTGACATGTTTTGTTGGAAAATGGAGAATCACCACAGTGTGAGCAAATTTAATACAGTTTTGAAAAATTCTCTTCCAGTTTAACCTAGCATGGGTGAAAACAGTAGCTTGAAAAAAATGGCCGTTTTCTTTCATTTCACTAAATGGCCGTTTTCTTTCATTTCACTAACAGGTAATCACTACCCAGGACATGCTGATGTTACAGAGAAAATACCATGGGGGTTGTTAATTTGGGTTTTGTGTTTAATGTGCTGTTCTTTCCAGTCCGATCCCTAGTTTTCTTTCTTTGATCTTTCTTTGGGCAATACCTTCCTTTTCCTCCCCTCATGTAATGTCTAAAATCAATTGCTGTCCCTTCTTCATACATCCTTGTGCTAGGGGATAAAGAAATTATACATAACTGAAAAAGCTTTATTTGCAGTAATGGTTTCATGTGCCTACTCTTAAAATCCTTTGACGTGTTTGAGATTGGGTAGAAAAAAAGTGGGTTAATTGGGATATGACTTTTCTTCATACAGGCATCTTGATGAGAGTTTCTGCTAAGCTTGTGAGGTAGTCACGCTAGACAGGCACAGAGGTGGGACGGACCTCGACTCCTGGCCCTGCCACAGGCTAGCTGTGAGACCTTGGGCACTCCATTTGTTTCATCTCTCTGAGTTTCAGTATTTAGCATGCTTAAAAAGGGGGTAAAGACATGTGCTGCTTCCCAAGGTTAAACATGAGGCTCAAATGAGATGATGAGTTAGTGTGCTCTAAGCAAATGTTGGCCAAGAGTTCCTTTCTTTAAAAATCAGTTGATGTGATTGGGACTCCTTTTGTAAGATCCATGAGCAGAGGCTTGGAGGAAAAGAAGATAAAAATGCTGCTTCTGTTTGTGTGTTTCTGAGTTGCCTGTGGCTGTAGTACTTGGCTATCTAACCAGGTGCTGCTTCAGCATGCATGAAATACTTCAAATGGGCAACAAGATGGTTTTCCTTTTATCTTAAACTTCAGGCTGTTGGAAGCATATCTGTGGAAGCCTGTGTGGTCTGACAGCTTGAAGGCTCCATGAGAAGTCAAGTGTGCAAGGGAGCTCAGCTTTGAGCCAACCAGGGAAAGGATGGCTTAGCTCTCTAAGGAACATGCACGTTTCTCAGGTGATAGAGTAGAGAATAAAATGTGTCCCTTTAAACTCCACATTCCCCTGCTCTTCAACTTCTAAGAAACTCTTTGGCTACTAGCAGTCTGGGCTCTGGAGCCAGCATATTATTTTTCTTCTTTTAGTTTATCCTGGTTTATGATTTGCTCCCCTTTAACTTAAAAATTGTTTTTATTATAAAAACGTATAATATGTAAAAGTCAAGAAAATAGTATATTATACCCTCATGTGCTTAGGACCTAGTTTTAAAAATTATCAAAAACTCATGTCTAATCTTGTTTCATCTGTCTTTCTACCCGTCTTGTCCTTGCTCCCGTCTTCCCCTGGTTTATTTGAAGCAAATCCCACACATTGCATTTTATTAAAAATATCATCCTGTTTGTTTTATTTTAAAAAAGTTTTATTGTTGTATAATTGGCATAACTTGCAGGAAGCTAAAGTGTGCTATTTGTTAAGTTTATACATCAGTGTGGATGAGTATACACACAGATCAAAAACTATATACACACACATATCCATGAAACCACCACAGTCTAGATAGTGACCATATCCATCACCGAAAAGTTTCCTTGTGTCCCTTGGTCATCCTTTCCTCTTGCCCCTCTCTGCCACCCATTACTGATCTGCATTCTGTCACAATATATTAGTTTCTATTATTTAGAGTTCTTGATGAGTGAGATCAGAAAGTAAGTACTTTTTTTTTTGGTCCAGTTTTTTTGTTTTTTGTTTTTGTTTTTGTTTTTGTTTTTCCTGCCATGGCATAGTCTTTGTCTATTCTTCCAATATCGTCATGCTGTGACTAGGTACCATTTAGGAAGCTGCATGTCTGGGATGCAGACAGGATACCTGATGAGACCTGGACTAGTCTTACAATCAGTGTTAGAGCTGTAACTTGGACCCAGGCAGGTAGTTTGGCTGCAGTGCTCATGCTTTCATTAAGAGATAATATTTTCATTAAGAGATGGTACTCCTGGGTGGCTCAGTTGGTTAAGCCTGCTTGGGATTCTCTCTCTGCTGCTCCCCTGCTTTTGCTCGCATTCTCTCTCTCTCTCTCTCTCTCTCTCTCTCTCTCTCTCTGTCTCAAAACAAATAAAAATGTGTTCTTTTAAAAAAAAAGAGATAATACTTGAGGTGGATCTTGCAAGATAAAGAGAAGCTTAATAGACAGTAGGGACTGGTGTATAAGGTAGAAAGAATGTAGTATTAATGCGGGGACATGAGAAACTTATTGGCCTGGGTGCTGATGATGAGAAATAATGTTGGTAATGCTGGTATGACCAGAAAGATGTAGGGTGTAAAAAATACCTGTTTTGGTTATCCAGAGCAGCTTTTTCATTGATAATATTAATGAGGTCTTTAAAAAGTCTCCTTGATATGTTGAGTAAGTGCAGGAGATCCCATTTCTGTTTTCTCAGTTCCAAGGATCTCAGATGGGGAGCTTCTGAACAAGCTGATCTCAAAAACATTTCCTGATTTCAGCCAACCTAGGTTTTGCCATCCAGGAGTAAATTCACTGCTCTCACCTTTTCTGCTCAGCTCTGAGTCCCTTTCATGTTAAAAGAGATCTGCTTGCTACTTTTAAACTGAATAGTATTTCCAAACCTGTCCCCACTGTCAGTAGTTGAAAGGCTAATAGTCAGCTAGCATCTGAATACCATTGGAGTGGTACCTCACTTATTTGGTTCATAAAAGGATGACGGTTGTAAAAAGGAAAGTGTACGATGTGGTGGTTTAGCCATGTTTTGGAGGCTAACTCTTGTTTCCTGCTTTAAAAATGTATTTTGCTATTTCCTAGTTAAGAATCGATTATAATGAGAACGTAGTAAATGCAAAATAAAAGGTGCTTTTAGGTTTTAATGCACAGTACTGTTGCTGAGTATTAGTGAAACAGATTGGTTTTTGTTTTTGTTTTTTAAATGAATAGGTAGTTTGTGGATGTGAATTTCAAAAGGTACACATGTTCAAATCCCTTCTTTCCTCCTCAAGCAACTTTAATTGTTCTTTCGTGGCCCCTTTTATAAAGAGAATCTATGTTTGTATTAGCACGTATGAGTGTGTTATTGTTTCTAGGATTTTGTTATGGAAATGCTAATTAGAAAGAGTAGAGAGAATACTATCTCTTGCCAGTCATGATAGCAACGAGTGTGTGTGTACATGCGTGCCTGCCAGCGCGTGTGCACGCAAGTGAGCAGATAATCTAAATAAGTGTTTACTTTTCACCTAAAAAATAATAAACATGCACATTAACAAAGTTTAACCCATACTGAAGAAAAAGAGTAGTTAAATAGAAACTGACTAGGCCCACCTTTGGATTTAACAAAGACTTCAAGCAGCTACTATATTTAAAGAACTAAAGGAAAATGTATTTGGATTTAACAAAGACTTCCAGCAGCTACTATATTTAAAGAACTAAAGGAACATGTATCCAAAGATACAGTAGGAAACATGATGTGAGTCCACTGAGAATCACAATAGACAAATGGAAGTGATTTTTAAAAAAAGTGAAATTTATGGAATTGAAAAATACAATAACTCAAATAAAATTTCACTAGATTAACACACTAGATTAGAAATAGAAGAAAGAATCTGTGAACTTGAAGGTAAATCAAGGGAAATGTGCCAAGCCAAAGAATAGAGACGGGAGAAAAATTGGACACCAATCAGTAGAGCACTGTGTGACAATATCAGGGGCTCCAACATAATTATGTAACACATGTATAATAGGTGCCCCAGATGGAGAGGAGGGAGAAAAAGGGGCAAAAATATTACTGAACAAGTTGTTTACATACCAAATTTGATGAAAATTATCTGAAAGATCCAAAAACTTGAAATAACTTCAATTTGGATGAATACAAAGAAGAACACACCTAGAGAAATCATAGTTACACTATTGGAAAATAAAGATATTATTTTGAAAGTAGAAAGAGGAAGCTCCTTATCACATATAGGGCAAGAATAATGGACATTCAACACAGACAACGTGGAGGTTTTAAGTAAGCATGCAGCGACTTTGTCAAAAACGTAGTTACATCACTAATAAAGGCAAGTGTTTACTGACTCGCAGTTAAGGGGGTTCCATGCATTATTCTAAGTGTTTTACATTTGTTACCTCACTGAATTAGTTTCATAGCTCTATGGTGAAGGTGCTAGGTTGTGCCTGATTTTACAGCTGAGAAAACTGACTAACAAAGAGAAAAAGTAAGTTGTCCAAAGGTCTGCTGCTAGAAATAGAGCAAAATAGGATTTCAGATCCCAGGCAGCCTGGCTCCAGGGGCCACCCTCTTAGTCACTGAACTATAGTGCTTCTTGCTAAGCAAGAATTTACTGTAGGATAGGTAATTTGAGTGGTATTGGGTTGCAAATAAGATCTTGAGAGATGGCAAAGTTTCCACTCAATTCATCTGATCACAAAAGGGTAAGAGTTCATCAAAAGTTGATTATGCAGGTGTTTGTAAAAAGAGAGAATGTGAGAGAGAATCCCCAGTATAGAGTGCTGCTATTACACATAAAATTGAAGTGAGAAAGCTAGTTCTTCTGTAAAAATTGGGAACTGAAACCCCATAAACACATTGCATTCATTCAGTATGTACAGGGTCCTTTGCACATGGCTGGCACTGTAGTAACGACACACGATGGCTAAGGTGAGCCCTGTCCATGAGGAACACGTGGTCTAGGAGGGGAGCAACGGCTATGTAAGGAGGTTCATGGCAACACAACTAGTGGGAAGAAGAACTGTGCACACACAAAGGTGAAGTAAGCACCCCCAAGACACTTTCCATAAAAAAAGACATAAGAAAGGAACGAATCCTCTTAGAGTTCTGGAGGCCTCCTTCATGTAGGCTCTCATGAGTGTATTTTCACTAAGTGCATTACAATTGGGAGCTGATCCCTGCTGAGCCAAGCTCCTCCAGGACAGAACCTTCCTCTGCTCAGTTGGCTTCAAGTGAACCTGGGTATTCAGCACTTCTCCAGTGTCCCTCTC
Source organism: Panthera onca (assembly GCF_046562875.1). Taxonomy (NCBI): domain Eukaryota; kingdom Metazoa; phylum Chordata; class Mammalia; order Carnivora; family Felidae; genus Panthera; species Panthera onca. The sequence continues at coordinate 7,016,692 of NC_138358.1, read as the reverse complement.
CCACCATCCCACTTCTGGCCCTCTTGATTCCTAGATTTCTAGGAAAATCTGTCTGTAAGGTCAAATCCTTATTTGTTGTTAGTTCCTTCCAGAGACAGGGTCTCCACGATGCTATTGATTACTTCAGTGGAATCCTGCCCATGGGCTGCACAAGGAACTCCATGATACGAGTTCAATGCCTCCTCAAATGATGGGTTTTATGAGTAGTTAAGTCCTCTTAGCCTGTGTTAGAAATAGTCCACATCATTCCCAATCTCAAGGCTTGTTTCGGACAAAGGATGAAGATAAAAAACAATGAATACATAAAAGCCTTTTGTAAAAGCTCAGCCTAAAAATGGCAGAGGAACATATAGGGGGAAAATGTCTTTTCATTTTATGCTAAGAGCCAGAGAGAAAAGCTTCTTTAGATTTCAAGAAAAAAGGAATAATATCAGTACACAAAGCAAGCTTTAAAGATGAGCTTTATCATCGTGTCAGTAGAGCTTTTTAGCTTATCTTAGTTCATCAAGCTTTTTAGCTTATCTGAGTTCATCAACTTCTTTAAGCTTTTTAGCTTATCTTAGTTCATCAAATATTTTTTTTCTTTTTTTGATGACAGAAATCTTACTTACACTCCTGAACGTCCTCTTACCCTTGACAGGTACCTAGCATTCTACCTTGCACATCTACTTACTTATGTGAGGAAAAAAAAAAATAAATAAATAGGCATTTGTTTATTCACCGTCCACAGACAGAATAAAATCCTAATGGAAATCATAAAATATTTGGGCAGTGAACACGTGACTGCTCTTAAATGTTCATATATTCAATTTGAGGCATTTTTTTTTTTTTTGACAGGTTTGGTCAAATGCCCAACAGAACGATTCAAAAATAAAGAGAACTCTGGGAATAAATGGGTTAGGAAGGTAATGAAAAATTGGAGACTACGATCCAGACCTTAAAAAAAGCTCTGAATGTATACTCACAAAGACTTAACGACTTTTGATAACCAGGTTAGAAATAATGCTTTGAAAGTCCATAGAGCTGTAGCATTCGAAAGCAGGGTTTCCTACAATATGGTCTGATACCTCTCCCTAATCAACGGAATCATGGAGGGCTTACTACAGGTACGGAATGCGAATTCACAGCGAGTTCTACATTTTTAGATAATTTGCCAGTTTTTGTTAAAATAACCCAAACTAGTAACAGCATTCCAATCTGCAAAGGACACATGAGGCCCACTCTCTTTAGCATAAAGTTTGGATTGCTTTGGTAGGTGGATGAAAGCAACAAAACACAGAAGTCTGCAGGGAGATGGGGAGACTTGAAGTGTTTGAAATGCATACTGTCCCATTTCTCAGGGAGGGCACAGATACTGCTTGATGGCACCCAAATCAGGTGTTTCTGTCTGAACCAGTCCTGCTACCCAGGCCACAGTCAACCATAGAGATTATCCAGAGAAATGATCTGCATCTGTATCTGCTGGAGATTCACTGACTAACCAGATTCTCAGTACTGCTGGGGCTGGGGGTATGGGGTGGGAGGTAGATAAACGGGAAGAATCAGACAAGGCCAAGTGGCCAAGAACTGGATGGAGTCCACCCTAACTGTTACCGTGGCCATATCTGAAGTTTCCAAAGCTAATAATGCTACATTCGGGGCCACCATTGTTCTGTGATGATATTGCAGTTGGTATATGATGGTAAGAATTAAAACAAGGAATGGGGTAACTTAGTATACATTATATCGTGTCAACAAGAAGACAAAGAAAACTCTTGGTTTTTACTTCATTGGCAACTACTAATAGATATGAAAGTTACAGTGCCTCCTAGGAGGCAAGGTTCTTGCCAACAGAAATACAACGCTAATACAGGAGCACCTTCCAACGGTTCATCTGAGAGTATACTGAATGGCATGAGTATTTAATGTGATTTGATAAGGCAGAACTGGTTTCTCCATGACTCACAAGTATTAAATTCTAGAATTCCTATGAGTTTGCTTGATGCATTGATAAGCAAAGGAAACCTAGGAGGGGATTTGGTGAAGCCACATGCCCTAGAAATGTGACAGCTAATTTTTGACTTAAGAAGAAAACGAATGACCTCCAAAAGACATCGACAATTCTACCTCACAGATGTGCTGTGAGCTTGAAATGCTCACACATGTGATGCATCTTGAAGATGGAAAGTGGTAAAAATATTTGTATTATTATATTAATGGCTGCTACCCTTTTTTCCAAAATTGTGTAGTAGGTCATAAAGAAATTGGCAACTCTGCCATTCCATGCAGCCTTAATGGGACACAGCCTACAGCCTCTTTGTGAGTAAAACTCTCTTTGTTCATGCCACTGGTGGCAGCCTTTCTGTGTCAGCTGAACACGTCCCTAACCGATACTACTTGCCCTTACTCAATGCCATTCAAATACAATTTCATGTTTTGTTAGCAGAGATAACATCAATAATGTCACTCTTATTGAAGGTGAAATTATTACCAACCTCACTCAGCAGATGACGTTGGGGAAAAGATGCTAGAAAAGTGTCCTAAATGAAGAAGGGTCTTGGAGAATACCGGTGTTCTCTCTCATAAGCATACCTTCGCAGAGTAAACTGTGGGGCACAGGGTTCTCTCTGTTACAATATAACTTGAAGTTTAGGAGTGTTTTTCCTTATAAAGTTTTGAAAAAGTCCATGGTAGAGAAGGGTTTACTTAATCCCAGAGAGTAAAATGAAAGAAGGCTTTGGACCCACAAACTCCTACAATCAGTAAGTAGGCCGAGACAACAATAAGGCTGTAGACACAGGTTACCTTTCATGAGAAGGGAAGAATGACTTGGAGGTTGAAAGCCAGAACCCCAGAGGAGCTAGAGCCATGGAAAATCATTCCCAGGCCTTAAGACCCAATGAAAGGACTGCCTATCTGTGCCAGCTGAACTTCAGAATTGTTATGGACCAGTGACTCATGAAAACATCCTTCCTTTCTTTTGGAAGACAAATGTTTGTGTTTTGTTGGTTGGTTTGTTTGTTTTTTCTGCGTGTGTGTGTGTGTGTGTGTGTGTGTGTGTGTGTGTGTGTGTGTCTGTTTTGTGTGTGCCCCATTTGGTTGTATGCTTAATTCATAGGTCTTCATTCATAGTTCTTCAGATTGAAAGTGGAATCGAGGACCAGTGCACCCAAGGAGACTCATTCACACCTGGACCTAATTTAGATAAAAATATCCTGGACTTTGAGCTGATGTTACAAGGGTTGGGTCTTTAAGAGGGAGGATTCTTGGGGTAGGGTGAGGGTATTTTTCACGCAGAATGAAAGTGAATAATAGGAGGCCAACAGACAGGCTGTGGCAGTCTAAAATATGTTCATAAATTCTCTTTTAAGCGCTTCAAAAGGTGGACCTCCATTCCCTTTTCCTTAAGCATACGCCAGATGTACTGAATGGTTTTGAAAAATACAAGAAGGTGAAAGTGATGGTGAGTCAAAAACACTCTAAAGAGCAGATATTGTAGTTCCAATGGTGTTGTGATCAGGGGATAATCGATGGAAGGGGCAACTGGCCATTAGACGCTAGAATTCTATGAGTGGAAGAGATGAACATAAGGGAAGAGAAACAAAAATACTATAAAATCAGGGAGGGGGCAAAACAGAAGAGACTCATAAAAATGGAGAACAAACTGAGGGTTACTGGAGGGGTTGTGGGAGGGGGGATGGGCTAAATGGGTAAGGGGCACTGAGGAATCTACTCCTGAAATCATTGTTGCACTACATGCTAACTAATGTGGAGGTAAACTTTAAAAATTAAAAATAAATAAAATAAAAAAAGAAGCTAGAATTCTACACCTATTAAAATTATCAATTAAATTTGAGAGTGGACTCAAGATATCTTCAGACATGCAAAGACTCAGAACATTTGATTCTATTCATTCTTCATTAAGAAGTTATCTGAAGGTATACTTCAGCAAAACAAGGAAAGAAAAAATAAAGAAAAATTATACTTAATAATAGCCAACACTAACAGAGTGTGTATTTTTGTGCCAGACACTGTTATGGGTTATTTTCACAAATTATTACATATTAACCACACAAGAAACTTATAAAGTATATACAATTACGATTATTATCTTCTAGAGGAGGATATAGGGTTATAAAGAAGCCAAATAACTCATCCAACATCCAACTTACACAGTTGTTAAGTGGAACAAGTAAAGTCTAACCCCAGGCCGTCTGGCTCAAGAGTCCAGGCTTTTAAATGCTCCCTAACTTCCCAGATAGCCATATTACCATGAAACCATGGAAACAAACGGGGACCATAGTAGAGGAAAATCACAGGAAGGAAGCTATGAAGCAGACCTACTGAGTCACCACCTAAATGAGGCAGCAAAAGAGAAGGGTCGATGAGTGACTCTAAGAGGTTAACAGGAAGATGTCGTAAGTGGCATGATTTGAGAACACTGAAAGAGTGCAATAAAACAAAGAAGTGCAATTAGAAAACTAAGGAGAGCGAGAAAATATCCGTAAGATGGTCTTAGTCTGAATGAGCCAAGTGAAACATGGCGTGGTTTAAAGCACTGATGGAATACAAAGAAAAAGGACCCATTTCACCTTGATCCCAGAGATGTCCTCATTCAGCAGGTCTAAGGACTCCAGGAAAAGAGTAGTAATTCTAATGTCTGCATATTATTTAATAATCCCAATAATTTAAACCATTTATTAGTTTTCAACTTTTAGAATCAACCTTGAACAATCTAAAGAGACTTGATTGCAGAGCATAATACCAGTGTTAACAACAATGACAAACAGAAGTCTAAAGCTGATGGGAGACCGAGAAAAAGTGCAGCAAGGTTAAGGAAGACATTTATCTTACAATGTAAGGAATGAAAAATGATAGTACAGGTAAGGGAAATAGGTCTCTATTTTAAAATTACATCTTGTGGGGTACCTGAGTGGCTCAGTGAGTTCAGAATCCAATTCTTGATTTTGGCTCAGATTATGATCTCACAGTTCATAAGACTAAGATGAGCATTAGGTTCTGCACTGACAGCTCACAATTCTTCTCTCAGCCCCTATCCTGCTTGAGCATATGCTCGCTCTCTCTCTCTCAAATAACATATATTCATTCACACATGCATACATACATACATACATACATACATACATACATACATACACACATAAAATTATATCTTGTGATGGTTAATTTCATGTTTTAACTGGGCTAAGCCACAGGGTACCGAGATATATGGTTAAACATTATTTCTAATGAGTCTGTGAGGACATTTCTTAGTACAATGAACATCTGTATATCAGGAGACTAAGCAAAACGTATTGCCTTGACAAACACTGGGTGGCCTCAACTAATCGATTGAAGACTGAATGGAACAAAAGGCAGAGTAAGAGAGAATCCACTGTTGTGTATCTGAGTGTCTTCAAGCTGCGATATTGGTCTCCTGACTTCAGACTCAGACTTGGAGTGGAACATACATCATCAGCTCTCCTGATTCTTAGGCTTTTGGAGTCTGCCTGGAACTAAACTACAGGATCTCCTTGGTCTGCCCTTCTCAGCCTCCGTAATCCTGTGAACCAATTCCTATTGATACTGAGTCTCTGGAGAACCCTAACTGGGACATATATGTAACTTCATCCATTATGTCTTTTTGCCCTCAGATCCAGTTCCTGCACTTCTTCTACAGACTGTGTTTCCTGGTTCCTTGCCAACTGGCTTCCAGAGGGGTTTGACCAATGGGTGTTTGATGGGAGAAAGGGAGGAAGGTATAAGCCCAGAGGTTTTTCTCTCGCCCGCTCCACTTGCTACCGGTGATTTTATCTCCTCCAAATTCTAGCTTCTTTCCAAGAGCCTCTTCTCCCATGTTCTCAGTTCCTGCTAGGTATGGTTCTGAGTTTCTCTAGCCCTGGGGGTGGAAACAGCTTTCTGATGATACTAATTCCTGATTGCTTCGCCATCCTTTGTTTAGTTTCTGGGATTTCCCATCACGTGTGTAACTCTTTAAAATACCGATAGTGAATCACCATCTGACTGGACCTGACTGAAACAGTATAAAGATAGAAGTTCAGGAATATATGGGAAGGTGAGGAGAGAGAAGACAGGTGGCTTAAGCGACCTATATACGTCATCTTCACATGGGAAGTCAGTAGACGGTGCTTAAAACTGACAAATCAATAAGCGCAGTATGCTATATTACTTATATTCATGAAGATACCTAAGAAAAGAATATAAACCTGGAAGAGTTAAAAAATTTGCCTCAAATAATGGAGGCAGGAAAGAGACCTGTAGTTGCCAGGAACTCAGGGGGGAAGGGAGAGATGAATAATAGATGAAGCACAGGGAAATTTATGTATTTTTGGTAGAGAGAAAATATGACAGAGAGATGAGCAAGAGTGAGGGATGGGAGGAGAGAGAGAGATAGAATCATAAGCAGGCTCCACGCTGTCAGTGCAGAGCCTAATATGCAGCTTGGTCCCACACACTGTGGAATCATAACTGAGCTGGAATCTAGAGCCAGATGCTTAACCGACTGAGCCACTCAGGTGCCCCTGGATGTAAGCACCTCTAACACTGTGGTATAATCGCCAGGGAAGAGGTATATGTACATGCGTTAACCAAAATTAGCTGTGTAGCTGTGAATCCCATTTCTGGTCACCTAGTGATACGAGCATTTCACTAGGTCATAAATGTTCTGCAGGGCTATGAATTTTAAAGGCCACATAGCATGCCATAAGCTATTTAAACACTGCTATTGATCATTGAGGGTGTTCCATTTTCTTGCTTCAATTAGTTGCTACAAGTAGAATTAGCTTTTCATGGTCTAGACACAGTTTAGTAAATGTCAATTAAAAAATAAAAAGAACTGTAGCCAGTAATGTGAAGCCGAGGAACAGGTATGAGCAGACTTGGCTTCACCTTGTCTATTGCTGGCAGTCTTTACATACTTCTCTCTCTCATCCTCTTTTTCTCCTCCTAGAACCACAACCTCCACCTCTTTATTCCTCCTTCTTCTCATCCTCGTTTCTCTGTCTATACTGGCCTCCTTGCTTCCCATCAGTACACACGTTCACACTCCTGCCTTGGGGAATTCATGGGTCCTTCTGCCTAGATCACCTTCCCGTCAGCAGGTAGTTCTCTCATTTCCTTGAGGTATTTATTGAACTGACACCTTTTTCAGCAGGACCCTCTGTGTCTAGTATTTCACCCTATCTAGTATTTCACACCCCCTCCCCCAATTCTTATATCCTCTCCAAGATGTATTTCCTTTTTCCCACCATTCATTATTCTCTACCATAGTTTCTATTTCCATTATCTTTGTCAGTCTCCCCCACTGGACTATTAAGCACCAAGATCACAGTGATCCTTGCTCCTTTTGTTCACTAGTGGATCCTCAGGGTGTAGACTGTGTTGTCTCACTCTAAATGCTCCAAAAGTTTTTATTGAAAGATTCAATGAATCAACATCACACCTTGTTTCTTATGAAAGTTTTATAATTTTGTACTTTACACTTACATCTATGATCCTTTTGAGTGAATTTTTGTATAAGTTATGAATTTAGGTCAGTCTTCTCTTAATTAATTAATCAATGAACAGATTAATTAAACAATTAATTACTTAGTTCATTGATTACTATTGCATACAAACACGTAATTGTTCCAGTAACACTTGATGAAAGACTATATCCCTTTTTCTGTTAGGTTGGCTATATGTCATTATCAGAAGTTGGGTGAGAATGCTTGTGTATGGGGTCAATTTCTGGATTCTCTGTTCTATCTCTTGACCTGTGTCTCCATCTTTCTTCAATATCACACTGCCTTGATTACAGGAAGTTTATATTGAGTCTTAAAATTGTGCAACATGAGTTCTCCAACTTGGTTATTTTTCAGAGCTGTTTGGCTGTTCTAGTTCCTTTGTCTTTTCACACACATTTTAGAATCAGCTTGCTGATATCCACAAAAGAATCCTGGGATTTCGACTGGGATTATGTTGAATCTCTACATCAAGTTGATAATTGACATCTTACTAGCGAGGCTTCCATGGGTAGATATGGTATATCTCTCCATTTATTTATATCTTCCTTGATTGATCCAATCAGCCTTCTGTGGCTTTTAGCATACAGATCCTGTGCATGGCTGTTAGATTTAAATGTAAGTATTTCAATGTTTGGTGTGATAATAAATGTTTCTTTAAAAGCATTTCATATTCTAATTGTTCACTGCTTATGTATAAAAATAAAACTAAGTTGTATATATTGACCGTGTATTCTGGGGCTTATTTAATTATCTTTGAGTTCTAGAAACCTGATGTATACCCCTTAGAATTTGTTTCATGTTGATAATCACATGATTAAAGAGTCGCGGCAGTTTTCAGGGCACCTTGATGGCTCCATCAGTTGACTACCAGACTGCTGGGTTCAGCAGCTCAGGTCATGGTCCCATGGTCAGGGGATTGAGCCCCGTGTGGGGCTCTGTGCTAAGCATGGAGTCTGCTTAAGCTTCTCTCTCTGTGTTTCTCTCTGTCTCTTTCTCTCCCCGTCTCTGCTCATTCTCTCTTTCCAAAATACAAATTGAAAAATAAATAAATAAAAGAACCGAGATAGTTTTTATTTTTACTTTTTCCAATCTGATGGCCTTTTCTATGCCTTTTTGTGAACATGCCACGCTTGTAATCAGGGGAGGTACTGGTGTTTATGTCGATTTGTACACAGAACTGGCAGATTCCTTGCTTGTATTGTCTCCTTCCTTGGATTTCTCCCAAACTTTCCCCAATCAAAATAGGATTCAGAGGGACCCTATTCTAGTTTCGGTTCAAGATGGCTGTGTAGGAAGGCCTTGAACTCAACTCCTCCAAGGTGAAAGAAGATTCCAACTACCTCCAGATTGACCTTAAACTTTCCAATTGATTAACTTTTTCTTTCCAGCTTCTCTCCTTCTTTATGATTCTTTATTTTTGAGACAGAGGGAGACAGAGCGCAAGGGGGGGACGGGCAGGGATAGCAGGGGACATAGAATCTGAAACAGGCTCCAGGCTCTGAGCTGTCAGCACAGAGCCCAATGCGGGGCCTGAACCCATGAACCATGAGTTCATGACCTGAACTGAAGTAGGATGCGTAATTAGCCAAGCCACCCAGGCGCTCCCTTCCCACCCTCAGCTTATCTCTTAATTCAGGATCCTGAAAGCAAAGTATCACTTAATGGGAACTGAATCTACCGCTCTAGCAATAAGGATTGCCTGAGCCAATAAGACTCCACCCTCAAGCCCAAGACAATGACCAACCTGACCTTAGTGACCACCTGTGTATACCTACCTCTTTTTGTCCCACATTTTCCTTACATAAACCTGGAAGTATTTTCAGCACGTTAGAGAGAGTCTTTGATGTGAGTCTGCTGCATTTCTTGTGTCAGCTTCTGAATAAATTTCCCATTTGTTTCACCTCCACTAGTTCCTTTGAATTGCGATCTTGTCAGTAATGGGTTGCCAAACCTCACCTTTTTTGGGTCCCCTGGAGGTAGGTGCTCTTGTTCCTGAACTCCCTGACTACGTTTCTGTTGAACCAGCCAGAAGGTGTGCTTCCAGTTTGTCCAGCTCCCTAGGGATTGCACCCATTGATATAACAATTCCTCCTGAGGAGCTGAGGATTGACTGCACAGATTGTGCCTAACAAAACATAGAAAATTGAAAGACAGAAAAGACAGAAAACAGCAAGACAGAGAGACAGTAACAAAGGGAACACTCACCCCTAACGTTGCCAAGGGCAGTTGGGGAAGGACCAGGAACAGACTCCTCTGTCTTTGGGCAGAACAAAGAAAGAAAGAAAAAAAAAACACAACACTGCAGTTTGAAAAGAGCAACTGTCATATAAAAGAGAGCATTAGAACTCGGTCAACGACAGAGGAGCCACAAGAGTTCTCTCTGGGTCATAGAGACGGGAGAATGGCAGGGTTACATTTTACATCCACATTTTTTAATGTTTACTTATTTTTGAGAAACAGAGAATACAAGCAGATCAGGGGCAGAAAGAGAGGGACAGAAGGTTCAGGAAAGGCTCTACACTGACAGCATCAAGCCCAATGTGGTTCTCAAATTCATGAACTGTGAAATCATGACCTGAGCTGAAGTCAGATACTCCATCCACTGAGCCACCCAGCTGTCCACATTCTCCATCCACCTTAAAAGCATAGACCACAGCAGGGTCCAGTTGCTGTAGCTGGCCTGCTGCCTCAGTAAGTTCCAGGCACACAATACACACCAGCCCCAATTGCACTGGACACACACACACCCATGACATGCTTTCCCCCCTTAAACAATACACTTTAAAGAGGAACTAGCATATAAAAAGAGCCATTCCTGGACTGTAACCCACCTCAGCTCCCACGGCCCCTTCAGGGCACCCTCTCAGTGGAAAATCCTGGTACAACCTAGTTTATATCCACTTCAGCTTCAACTATATTGGCAAGGTATCCTCTGCATGTACAGCCCCTGGTGCCTTCAGCTTGTACCCACTTTAGCTTCACGTATCTTGCCCAGGAACCGTCTGCATAGAGAGATCAAGGACAACCTGACCCCCAGACTGCTTACGTTCTAGCCACCCTGTACAGGGCACCTATACACAGCACCCCAGCATGCCTCATCTTGCAATCATTTCAGCTTCAGCTGTCCTGCCAGGGTACCCTCAACACACAGAATCCTGGGACACACCAGTCTGCGTTCACTTCAGCTTTAACTATCCTGACAGGGCGCCTGCTATGTAGAAAGCCCCAGGATCCCCAGTCCATGCAAGCCACGGCTTCCACCAGCCAGCCAATGTCACCAACTAGCACACAGAGTCTACCCAGGGGGACAATCATATATAAGACAATTCCTTCAAGTGTAGGAGGAGTAGCTGCTCTGCCTCATCTATAGAAACAAATGCAGAAAGGTAAGCAAAATGGAGAGACAGGGAAATATGCTCCAAAAGAAAGAACAATAAAAAACCCAGAAAAGAGCTGAAACAGAGGTAAGCATTGTGCCTCAATTAAATAAAGAATATAAATTAATGATGGTCAAGATGCTTGCCGGGCTGCAGAGAAAAGGGAAGAACTAAGTGAGACCCTTAATTAAGAGATAGCAAACACACACAAAATCAGAGTTCAAGAAGATAATAGCTGAAAAGTAAAAAAAAAAAAAAAAAAAAAAAAAAACGCTAGAGGGAATCACCTGTAGAAGACGGCATGTGGAAGGACATATCAGTGATACGGAAGACAGATAAGGGAAAGCACCCCAAATAAACAGCAGTTGTTCTGTAAGGCCCGATAACTTATTATTCCAAATTTAGAAGAACAAAGGTAGAAATGGTGAACTTTACATGTGTTACTATGGCTATCACGTAATATTATTTGAAATCCACGAATTTTAAGCAAATATACAACTTTAGGAAAACAACTTTAGGTTTCTAAGTTTCCCTTTTACTCTTAAAAAATATTTTGTGCCTGAAATTTTTAGTTTCCCCGAAATGAGCTGCTGATACTGGCCATAGATAAAACCATGAAAATCCAATGTATATGCAGTCACTGCCCTGTGAAATCAAGTAAAAAGCAGAAGATTGTTTTATGTTTCCTGTCTTAAATTATTTATTGTTATAAGGGTTTTCTGTTTTGGGGAGCCTGGGTGGCTCAGTGGTTGAGTGTCCGACTTTGGCTCAGGTCATGATCATATGGTCTGTGAGTTCGAGCCCCACGTCAGGCTCTGTGTTGACAGCTCAGAGCATGACATGAAGCCTACCTCAGATTCTCTCTCTCTCTCTCTCTCTCTCTCTCTCTCTCTCTCTGCCCCTTCCCTGCTCATGCTGTGTCTCTGTCTCTCTGTGGAAAATGAATAAACATTAAAAACATTTTAAGAGAGTTTTATGCTTATTTATTTTTGAAATATAGAAAGATAGAAAGAGGGAGAGAGAGAGTAAGAGAGCACAAGGTCGGATGGTGCAGAGAGACATGGATACACAGAACCCAAGCAAGATTCAAACCCTGAGCTGCAATGCAGACCCTGATGCTGATCTAGAACTCATGAACCATAAGATCATAACCTGAGCTGAAGTTAGATGCTTTACTGACCCAGCCAAACTTGCACCTAGTTTCTTTCTTTCTTTTTTAAATGTTTATTTATTTATTTATTTATTTATTTATTTATTTATTTATTTATTTATTTTTAAAATTAATTTTTGGTGTGTGTGTGTGTGCGTGTGCGTGTGTGTCTCCATCTGTGTGTGTGTGTGTGTGTGTGTGTGTGTGTGAGAGAGAGAGAGAGAGAGAGAGAGAGAGAGAGAGAGAGATGGAGGGAGACAGGGAGAGAGAAAGAGAGAGAGACAGTGGAGCGAGACAGAATGAATGGGGGAAGGGCAGAAGAGCAGGAAATACATAATCTAATGTAAGGTCCAGACTTTGACCTGTCAGCAAGGGTCAGATATGGGGCTTGAACTCATGGACCATGAGATCATGATTTGAGCTGAAGATGAAAGCTTAACCATCCAGGAAGCATCCTCAAATAAGTGTATTTATCTATCTGCTTTCAAACAAGCCAAATTAACAGAGAGATGGCAATCTAATCTTCACACATATGTGTGATGAATAAATTTGTCCATCAGAATGTTTTGAACTAATCACCACCGTATCAAAGTTAGAATGGATTTTTACAGTATCCGGTTTACTTTCTTAAAATGTTGTCACTTTGCCCTTGTTTAGCTCTCAATCAATAAAAGTAAATAGATTATTTTCTCATCTGATCAATTATCTTTATAGCAACCCTCCACTAGATTCTTCCTATGGAACCATTATTTTGTCCTGCGACCTTTTTTTTTTTTTTTTTTTTTTTTTTTTTGCCATCTGGCCTTATTTGAGTTTTTCTCTACATTTCTAGCATTGGCAAAACTGAGTATCTTGTCTTTGATGCCATGCTTCCAACCATGCTGATGAAATCTTTCACATCATATTACCTCAAGTTCATGGAGATTAGACAAGTTTCATGGCTCCTCCAAGGTTTGTTTGTGGCTTTGAATGGTACAGTACTGGGGAGAATTAGATCAGTCTTACAAAATTTGTTTCCCCAAAGCTGCACTAGCACATACTGATAGTACATATTAGAGTCAAAGTCCATATAAATTGGTTACTGAGAGTTACTTAACGTGAAGTTTACATACAAGCCAGAAAAAACAAACAAACAAACAAACAAACAAAAAAAAAAAAAAAAAAAAAAACTCTGGTATTGGGCTCCTGGGTGGCTCAGTTGGTTAGGCCTCCAACTTTTGATTTTGGATCAGGTCATGAGATCATGGTTTCATGAGTTCAAGACCTGCATCAGGCTCTGTGCTCACAGCATAGCGCCTGCTTGGGATTCTCTCTTTCTCTTCCCTCTCTGCTTTTTCCACACACACGCTGTCTGTGTCTCTCTAAAAGGAAATAAAAGTCTTCTAAAAAAAAAAAAAACAAAACTTCTGGTCTCATTAATTTATAAGTGACAGGGAAATTGTCAAATGTTGTTTTACAGAGAAAACACAATTCCAGTATACTCTTTATACCGTGCTTAAAACTGTTTATTTTGAATTAATTATTGAACACAAAGTGTTCCTTGCTCTTGAATAAAATCAGTGTTCTGTCTTAGAAGGATACTGCATGAACAGTACAAAAGAGGTAGGGAGTGAAGACCAATGCAAGCTTGAAACAAATGATGAACGTGGGTAACACCACTGATGTGACTGGCCATATAATTTTATTTATGTTTGCTTGATTTGGGTGTTCTGATTCTTAGTTATTAGGCAATAATAGAGACACTCCTACTGAAATGAGCCCAGCTGGAAATAATGAATCACCCCAACTCACCTGTCACACGTTGGTAGCCATCTGTGCATCTGGCAATCTGTGGAAAATCCATATCTGCTAATTGAATGAGAAACACGTAATTTAAATCCTTTATGTTACATCGGACCACCATCGCCCTATTCCTGCCTTGGTACCTGCAAGAAGATTCTCTTTCATCTTCCCCTGGAGCATCGTCTACCAAATCTTGCTGGGAATATTTATCTTTCCATCTCCCTGGGAGCCCGATCTTCATCATCCTGCCTAGGAAGGACACCTTGGGACATCCTTCCAGAAAGCATCTTCTCCAACATTTTGCCTAGGAATGCAACTCCCTAATCCTTCCTGGAATAGTGGTCCCCTACATCTTTCCTGGGACCTAAATTTCTGTCATCCTGCCTGGGAGTGCCAACTCCATCATTCAGAGAGGAAGCAAGGCCTCCCTCATTCTGCTCTCAGCCACTGTTTCTCTCATTCTGCCTGGTAGCACAGTATCCATCACTCACGTTGAATGGCCTTGAAGGCCATTTCCACCATTTTTCCTGGGAGCACCATTGTGGTTGTCATGTTTGCTGGCACTGTCTACATCATCATCCTGGGAGCACTGTGTCCTTCATCCTGCATGAATGTGAGGTATCCCTGATCCTCCTGGGAGGACAGTCTCCTTCATTCTGCTTTCCAGTGTGATCTCTGTCATACTTCCTGGGAGTACAACCTATGATATCTTCTATAGGGGATGAAGTCTGGCATACAGCCTGGTAGCCTGATTTCTTTCATCCTAATTGGGAGCTTCCTGTCCCTAGTCTTTTTTTTTTTTTTTTTTTTTTTTTTTGAATGCGATTTTTGTTGTTTTACCTTGGGGTGCCATCTCTGTCACCATGCCTGCAGCTATGATCTCTGTCTTTCATGTTGGAAGCGCCATGTACATCATAATGGTGGCGCGCATGGTATCTTCAACCTGCCTGAGATCACGTTATCCACCATTGCCTGGGGATATGAACTACCTCATCCTGCCTGAAATCACCATTTTGTCATCCTGTGTAGGAGTGCAAAATCTCTTATCCTGTGTGGCGGTGCATTCTCCATCATTCTTTCTGTGAGCTCATCCTTATTATCCTGCCTGAGAACATGAAATCATTCATCGTACCTAAAAGTGCCTTGCCCTTCATTATACTTTGCAGTGTGATTTCCTTCAATTTTCCTGGGAGCACCATCTACCTTAGCCAGCCTCTGATCATGATCCACATCATGCTCCCCTGCATTGCTGTCTCTGCTGTACGGCCTCTGAGTGCTGTACCCTTCGTTCATCCTATCTGGGAGCACAATCTCCTTAAACCTGCCTGGGAAGTCAGTCGCTGACATCCTGCCTGGGAGTGCCTTCTATGTCATATTTGCTGGTATCATGTTCCCCATCATCCCGGCTTGGGATACAGTCTCCATCATCTTTCCATGGAGCACCATGTCTATACTCTGGTCTGGCAGCACAATATCTGACATCCTGCCTTCCTAGGAGTCCTGTATCCATCCTCCTGCCTCGAAGGGTCCTCTCCTTCATGATGCCTGGGAATGCAATCCCATAATCCTTCTTACAAGCACGATCTCTGTAATTCTGTCTGAAGGAATACCTCCAATTTATTATCTTGGAGAGCATTCTTGGTCGTCCTGAATGGGATCATTGTCTCCTTTATCCTTTTGGGAACAGATCTCCATCATCTTGCCTTGGAGCTCCCTCTTTCTAATCGTACCTAGTAGCATGTTCTCCTAATTCCCACCCTGGAGCACAGTCCACAATTCCTACCTGAAAGCGCCTTCTCCTTAATACTGACCGAGAGCAAGAAACCATCGTTATGCCTAGAAAGGCTGCCTCTTTCATCCTGCCAGGGAACACAGTCTCCACCAGCCTGCCTAGGAGCAGTTCTACCTCATTCTGCTTGAGATAGCAATGCCAGTCATAATTAAGAGCTCCAAATGCATCATCCTATCTGAAAGCAAGTTCTGAGACATACTGTCTGGAACACAATCTTTATCATCCTGCTCAGGAGCTCCATTTCAGTCGTCCTACCTGGTAACACAATACCTTTCATCTTGCCTCAGAGCGCCTTATGGTCGTTTACACTGCTAGAGCAATCATCCTCATACTGCCTGGGAGATCTGCCTCCATCATCCTGTCTGGGTGCCAGGGAGAAGGATGTGTTTCATCCTGACCTGGAGTTCTGTCTATGGTTCCTGCCTGGGAGTTCTTTTGTCATCCTTCCTTGGAGGTTTATCCCCACATCTTGCCTAGGAAGGTCATCTCTGACATCCTGCCAGGGAGCATCTTCTCCAGCATCTTGCCTGGGAGCACATCTGTCTCATTCTGCCTTGGTTGAATTTAGGATAATCTCTTTCTTCTTGCCCTGGGACATTTTCTTACAGCCCAGCCTGGAGCACGTATCCCTCACCCTTCCTGGGAGTGTGATCTCCATCATCTTGCCTCAGAATGCCAACTCTGTCATCCTTCCAGCGAACATTTCTGCCAACATCTTCCCTGGGAGCCTGTCTCCCTCATCGTGCCTGGAAGAAGAGGCGCCTCCATCTTTCCTGGGACCTCCAACTCTGTCATCCTGTCCAGGAGCGCCAAATATGTCATGCTGGCAGGAAGCTGAATCTCATTTGGAGCACCGTTTCTTTCATCTTGCCTTGTAGTGCAATATACTCATCCTGCTTGGAAGTCCTTATATGCCTTTTTGCCTGACAGCACCATATCCATCAATCTTCCTGGATGTGTGGCCACGAGTGAGGGTAGTCACCTTCATCCTGTTTTTCGGCATGCTCTCTGTCTCCCTTCCTGGGAGCAAAATGTACATCATCCTATTTATAGGATCATCTCCAACTTCCAGTCTGGGAGCCTCTTTTCAGTCATCCAACCTGAGAGCATGATTTCCTTTATCCCATTTTGGAGTGCCCTCTCCATCGTCTTTTTTTTTTTTTTGGCGGGGGAGAGGTACATGATTTGTTTTGTTTTACCTGGGAGTGCCATCTCCACTAGCCTGCATGGGGCACGATCTCCATCCTTCAGGGTGGAAATGCCATTCTGTCGTTGTGACAGGGTGTTTGGTCTCTGCATCCTGCCAGGGAACAGGATATCCACCAACAACTTGGGACACAAACTCCACCATCCTTCCTGAAAGCGCCCTTTTGCTACATGCATAGTAGAGCAATATCCCTTATCCTGTGTAGGAGCACCTTGTCCATCATCCTTTTTGTGAGTGTCATCCCCATAATCCTGCCTAGAGAAGCATCTCCTTCATCCTACCTGAGAGAGCAGTGTCCTCATGATCCTGAGAGTGTGATTTCCTTCCACCTGCCTGGGAGTGCCTTCTACCTTTTCCTGCCTCAGAGCCCAATCTCTGTCATGCTCCCTTGGTGCACCATGTCCTTTATCTTGCCTGGTCATACGATCTCCTTCAACCTGCCTTGGTCTCAGTCATCAACATCCTGCCTAGGAGCACCCTTTAAGTCATCCTTCCTGGTATGCTGTTCCCTGTCATCCTGCCTCAGAACGCCATCTCCATCTGTTGCCAGGGATCACCGGTTGCCCCATCTCCTTCCCCTGTCTTGGACACAGTCTCTGACGTCCTGTGTGGGAGCACCTTCTACATCATCCCTCCTAGTATCCTTTTCTCCATCATGCTGCCGTGGAATGCCATCTCCATCATCCTGCCATTAAGTCTGTATGCGTCCTACTGCCTTGGGAGCAGTATGCCTGTCATCCTGTCTTCCTAAAAGTGCTGAGTACGTCCTCCTTCTGGGAAAGGCCATATCCTTTATCATGCCATGGAAATCAATGTCCCTCTCATGATTGGAAGCATGTGTTCTGTCACTGTGGCCTGAGGAAGATCTCTGACATATGTTCTGGGAGAGTGATCTCAGTCTTTTTGCCTGGGAGAATATCATCTCTGTTCTCCTTTTGGAAATCTAATTCATGTCATTTTGTCTGGGAACATCATCATGGTCATCCTTTATGGGAGTATAAACTCCCAATCCGCACCATGCAGCACAGTCCAGTTCCTGCCGGAGAGTCACTTCGTTGTCATAGTGACTGGGAGTGATAAACGCTTGTCCTGCCTTGAAAGGCTGTATATGGCATCCGCTCAGGAAGCACTATCTCTGTCATCTCGCCTAGGAGAATTTCCCCCTCATCTTGCCTCTTATAGTGATTGTCTTTCACATGCCTGGGGACTCCAAGTCCATCATCCCGCCTAGAAGCATGTTCTCTGACATGCTTTCTGGAACATGGTCTCTTTCATCCTTCCTGGGATCACTGTTTCAGTAATTCTCCCTGGTAGCACAATATCACTCAGCCTGTCTTGTAACAAACACCTTATGGTCTCTTACCCTGGTAGAGTAATCGTCGTTGTCCTGCCTGTGACCAATGTTACCATCACCCTGCCTAGGAAGACCACCTCTGTCATCCTGCCAGAGATCATCTTCTCCACCACCTTGCCTGGGAGCACATCTCTCTCATCCTGCCTGGACGTGTGATCCCCTTCTTCTTGCCTGGCACCCCCATCTCTGTCATCAGGTCTGGTAGCACCAACTCTGTCATCCTGGTAGGAAACACAACCTATCTCTTTCTTCCTTGGAGCGGTGTTTCTCTCATCATGCCTGGAAGTGCATTATCCCTTATCCTGGCTTGGATAAGGGATATTTTCTGTCCTTTTGTCTGGGAGCTCCATTACCATCATCCTCACTGGGAGCACCTTCTTTGTCATCCTTCTGGGGGTGACAAATCCATCATCCTCCCTGTGTGTGTGATCCCTCTGATCCTCCTGGGAGGGCAGTCTCCACCATCCTGCTTTACAGCGTGTTCTCTGTCACCCTGCCTTGGAGCACGATGTACGTTATCCTGATTACAGGAAGATCTCTGACATCCAGCCTGGGAGTGTTATTTTGATCGTAATACCTGGAAGTGAGACTTCCTTAATCCTACATGGGAGCGTCTCCTCCATAAGTCTTTTGGGAATGTGATATGTGTTGTTGTATCTTGCAGTTCCATCCCCATCACCCTGGATTTGGACACCATCTCCGCCTGACAGGTTGGAAGTGCCATCTCCATCATCCTGGCAAGGTGCCAGGTATCCGCATTCTGCCAGGGAACATGATATCCAACGTTGCCTGGGGACAATAACTCCATCATCCTGCCCAGGAACACAATTTTGTCATCCTTCCTTAGAGCTCACTATCCCTTTTCCTGTGTTGGAGCGCTTTCTTCATCATCCTGGCTGGCAGCACAATTTCATTCACTCTACTTCAGGGTGCTGTGTCTTCCATCATGCTTGGCTGGATGATTTCCTTAGAGCTGCTTGGAGGGCAGTCTACCATATCCTGCCTTGGAGCAGGCTCTTCATCATGCTCTCTTGGTCTGCTGTGTCTGTTGCGCTTCCTGGGAGCACAGTATGCTTCAGCCTACCTCCGAGCAAAACCTCCGTCAACCTTCCTGGGAACCAAGCATCCGATGTCCTGCCTCGGAGTGCATTTCACCTCACCTTTACTGCTATCGTGTTCCCCACCACACTGACTTTGAACACTGCCCCATCATCTTGCCATGGACCAGGATCTCCATCCTCCTCCTCCCTGGGAGCATTATCTCCTTCAACATGCCTGGGCCACCTTCTCTTTCATCATACCTGGGAGATTTGTGTCACTTAACTTGCCGAGGAGTGCAATCCTCATCCTCCTTTGGAGCACAGAATCCATCCTTCCTGGGAGCATGATCTCCTTCAATTGGCTTGGGAACCCAGTCTCTGATCTCCTGCCTGCCTGGGCGTGCCCCCTACATCATTCTCCTGATATTATATTTGCCATCACCCTGCCTTGGAACACCATCTCCATCATTTTGGCACGGAGCGCCATCTCGGTACACCTGCCTGGCAGTACTGTATCTGTCATCACGCCTGCCTGGGAGTGCTTTGAATGTCCTCCTGCCTGGAGGCTTGATGTTACTCATCCTGCTGTAAGTACTGCCTCGGTCCTCCTGACTGGAAGACGCATCTCCTTCAGGATGCCTGAGAACATAGTCTCTCTCATCACGTCCAGTAGCACAGTCTCTGCTGTTCTGACGAGAGGAAGATCTCTGACAAATGCCTGAGAGAGCCATCTCAGTCTTCCTTCCTGGGATAGTCATGTCCATTCTACTTTAGGGAAGGTGATTTCCAATATCTTGACTGGGAGTGCCCTCTTTTCATCCTGAATCGCGGCATGAATTCCTAGTTTCCTTTCTGGAGTGCAGTTGATGCTTCTTACCTGAGAGTAATTTCTCCCTCATACTGACTGGGGGCAAGAAACCATCACACTGCCTAGAAAGGCTGCGTTGTTATCCTGCCAGCAAGCACCATCTTTGTCATCCTGCTAGGAGGGCTTCTACCTCCTCCTGCCTCGGGGAATGATGGCCTTCTTCATGCTTTGGAGCACCAGCTGCATCATCTTGCCTGGAAACAAGTTCTCAAAGCATACTGCCTGGAACATGATGTAAGCGACCCTGCCTTGGAAACGCCATTTCAGCCATCCTACCTACCTGGTAGTGAAATATCCCTCATTTTCCTCAGAGCACCTTACAGTCATTCAAGCTGTTAGAACAATCATCCTCATCCTGCCTGGGAGCACCATCTCCAACACCCTACTTCAGTGCCTGGGATGTTGCTCTTTTAATCCTGCCTTTGAGTGCCATCTACGAATCCTACCTGGAAGTGCGTATGTGTAATTCCTCCTAGTAGTGAAATCTCCATATCATGTCACAGAGAGCCATGTCCGTTATCCTTCCAGGGAGCATCTTTTCCAACATCTTCCCTAGGAGCGTGTATCCCTCATCCTGCCTTGAGTGGATAACTCCACTTTATCTTGCCTGTGACTGCCATCTTAATCACCCTACCTGGCAGCACCATATCTGTCATCCTGGCAGGAGGCACCATTCCTCTTCTTTTCCTTGGAGAAAATCTTCTCTTATCCTGGCTTTTAGCACAATACCCCTCATCCTGCCTTGGAGGGTATTTTCTGTCATTTTGCCTTGGAATGCGGCATCCTTCATCTTGCATGAGTATGTGATCTTGATCTTCCTGCCATGCAGACTCCTTCTTTCTGCCACGCTGTGTGGGCTCTATCACCCTTCCTGGAAGCATGATCTACATCACTCCGTTGAGACGATTTTTGACATCCGGCCTGGGAGTGTGACTTCAGGCAATCCTATATGAGAGCTTCATGTACTTCACCCTACCTGGGAGCATCCTGACCCACCATTCTTTTTGGGAATGCAATTTCTGTTGTTTTACCTTGGAGGGACTTTTCCTTCATCTTTCCTGGTGACACGATCTCCATCTCTCAGGTTGGAGGAGTCATTTCTGTCATCGTGGTGGGGAGCATGGTATCTGAATCCTGTTGAGGACCATGATATCCACCATTTCCTGGGGTCACAACCTCTGCCACCTGACCTCCAAGTGTCGTTTTTTGGCATCCTGCCTAGGAACGCAATATCCCTTATCCTCTGTGGGAATGCCTTTACCGTCCTGTATCCTGCATGTGCAGTCTCTGTTACCCTGCCTGGGAGCATATCATTCATCCTACTTGAAAGCGCTGTGTCCTTCATTTTGCCTGGGTGGGTGATTTCCTCCTACCTGCCTGGGAGTGCCATCTAACTTAGTTTGTCAGAGTGTGAACCTATCGTGTTCCCTTAGTGTGCCATGTCTGTCCTGTTGTCTGGGAACACCATGTACCTCCTCCTGTCTAAGAATATGATTTCCTTCAACCAGCCTGGGAATTCTGCTTTTGACATTCTGACTGTGAGAGCCTTCTATGTCATCCTTCCTGTTATCATAGTCCCTGTAATTCTATCTTGGAACGACTTCTCCATGAACATGCCATGGAGGACCATCTCAGTAACCCGACCTGGAAGCACTATATCTGTCATCCTGTATGCCTAGAAATCATTTGTACGTCATCCTTCCTCCATGGGTGATCTCTCATCCTCCTTCAAAGTGCTCTCTCCTTCTGCCTGCCTGGATTGGTGATCTCCTTCATCGTGCCTGGGATTGCAACCTCCCTCATCATGCCTGGGAGCACAATCTTGTCATTCTGCCTCAGGGAAGATTTCCAACGTAGTTCCTGGGCATGGATCTCAGTGTCCCTGTAGGGAAAGTCATTTCTCTTATCCTTTTGGGAAATTGACTTCCATTATTTTGCCTGGTAGTGCCCTCTTTGTCATCCCATCTGGGAGCAGAATCTCCTACTTCCTGTTGTGTAACACACTATGATTCCTGCCTGAAAGTCCCTACTCCATCATACTTACTGGGAGTGCAAAACCATCTCCATACCTAGAAACACTGTCTCTGTCCTCTTTACGGGGGCACCAATCCATGTCTTCTTGCCTGGGAGCATTCTCCTTCTTCCTGCCTGGGAGAAATATGACCAGTCATCATGCTTAGGAGCACCAACGATCATCGTGCCTGGTAGTAATTCTCCGATGTACTGTATGTAACACAATCTCCATCAACCTTCCTGGGAGTGCTGTTGTGGCCACCCTACCTGGTAGCATAAAATCCCTACCCATGCCTCAGAGTGTCTTGTGGTCATTGATCCTGGTAGAGCAATCACCATCATCCTGCCTGGGAACACCATCACCCTCTTCTTGCCTCTGTACCTGGGACAATGATCTCTTTCATCCTGCCATGGAGAGTCATCTAACAAATCCTGCATGGGGGTGCTTATTCGTCCTTCCAGAAAATGCAGTCTCCACCATCCTGCCTCAGATTGCCGTCTGCATCATGCTACCAGAGGGCATCTTCCCCAACACCTTGCCTGGGAACACGTCTCCTTGATCTTGCCTGGAAGAATGGTCCCCTTCATCTTGCAAGGAACCGCCAACTCTGTCATTCTGCCCAGGAGGACCAAATCCTTTTCATCCTGGCAGAAACCACCATCTCCCGCGTTCTACCTTAGGGCACCATTTCTCTCATCTTGCCTGGCAGTGCAATGTCCCTCATCCTGCTTCAGAGGTCTTTATCGACATTTCGCCCTGGGAGAGCCATATCTGTCATCCTGCCTGGGTGGATGGTCTCCTTCTCCCTCTTGACCTGAAGGAGTTCAGTGTCCTTCATCATGCCTTATAGCATGATCTGTCATCCTGTCTGGAAGCATGCTCTTCATCCTGTTTAGATGACGATCCCCAACATCCACCATGGAACTGTGTTTTTTGTCATCCTTCCTAGGAGTGCTATTTCTTTCATCTACTTGGGAGCATCCTCTCCCTCATACTTTTTGGGAACATGTTTTCTGTTCTTTTACCTGGGAGTGCTTACTGGGGCATGACCTCCATCCTTCAGGGTAGGAGCTCAAGCTCCGTCATTGTGGTGGGGAGCATGGCATCTGCATACTGAATGGGAACACGATATCCACTTTTACCTAGGGACACAAACCCCATCATCCTGTCTGAAAGTGCCATTCTGTTATTTTGCCGAGGAGCGCAATGTCACTGTAGGGACCATTTCTCCACCATCCTTTTTGAGATTTAGTCTCCATCATCCCTTCTGAGAGCAAGGTATCATTCACCCTACCTGAGAGCTACAAGTTCTTCATTAGGCCTGGGAGTCCTATTTCCTTCAAACTGACTAGGAGCACTGATTATCTTCTCCTGTCAGTTGTGAACTCCATCATGCTCCCTTGGTGTGTCGTTCCTTTCATACTTCCCAGAAGCCCTATGTCCTGCTTTCTGCCTGGGACTATCATCTCCTTCAACCTGTTGGGGGAACTCAGTCTTGAAATCCTGCCTGGGAACTCCTTCAACGTCTCCATTTCTGGTATCGTGTTACATGTCACCCTGCCTTGGAACACCATATTCATCAACCTGGCCATTAGGTGTCGTCTCGGGTTTACTCCCTGGGAGCACTATATCCACCATTTTGCCTGGCTAGGAGTATTGTGTAGGTCCCACTGCCTGGAGGCCTTATTTCTTCCATCGTCCGTGGAAGTGCTGACTCTGTCTTCCTGCCTGTAAGGGGGATTTGTTTCTTGATGCCTTGAAATGCACTTTCCCTCAACATGCCTGGGAGCGTGATCTCTGTCTTTCTACCTAGAAGAGGATCTCCAACATATTAATTGGCAGAGCAATCCTGGTCTTCATGCCTGGGAGCATTTTCTCCTTTTGGGAATGTGATTTCCATCATTTTGCCTGTGAGCACCCTCTTTGTCACCCTGACCGGGATCATGATCTCCTACTTCCCACCTTGGAGTGAAGACTACAACTCTTGCCTGACAGTGCCTTCTGCCTCATACTGTCAGGGAGAAAGAAATTGTCATCATGACTAGAAAGGCCACCTCTATCATCCTGCCAGGGGGCACTATCTCTTTCATCTGGCTTAGGAGTGCTTGTCCCTTGTCCTGCCTTGGAGAGTGATGTCCTTCATCCTATTTTGGAACTACAGGGTAATCCAGCGTGGAAACGAGGTATGAGACATACTGTCTGGAACATGATCTCTGCCAACCTGTCTGGCAGCGTTTTCCTCATACTACCTGATAGCACCATATCTCACATCCTGCCACGGAGTGACGTACAGTCATTTACCCTTGTGGAGCAATCATGGTAATCCAGCCTCAGAGCACAATCACTAGCATCCTGCCTAGGAAGTCTGTATCAGTCATTTTACCTGGGAGCATCTTTTCCAGAATCTTACCTGTGAGTGTTGTCTCCCTCATCTTGCCTGGAAGTAAGGCCCTCCTCCTCTTGTCTGGAACCACCATCTCTGTCGTTCTGCCTGCGAGTGCCAACTGCTTCCTCTTCGCAGGATGAAAAATCTCCCTTATTCTGCCTTGGAGCACCATTTCTGTCCTCCTGTCTGGTAATGCAATATCAGCCATCCTGCCTTGGAAGGCCGAATCTGTTAATTTGCCTGGAAGCATTATTGTCATCCTCATGCCTGGGAGTGCCTACTTTGTCAGTCTCTTTGTAGCCCTGTTTCCATCATCCTGCCTGGGGGCATGGTCTCCTTGATCCACTTGGGCAAGTAGTCTCCTTAATCCTGCTTCACAGCATGATATCCGTCACCCTGCCTAGGAGTGTGATAAACGTTATCCTGTTTAGAGCATGAACTCCAAAAGCCAGCCTGGGACAGTGGTTTTGGTCATCTTATTTCAGAGCATGATTTCCTTCATCCTATTTGGGAGTGTCCTCTCCATCACGCTTTATGGTAAAGTGGTTTCTTTTGTTTTACCTGGGAATGCTCTCCATCACTTTGCTTGGCGGCATCATCTCCGTCATTCAGGGGGGAAGCAATATCTCCATCTTTGTGGCAGGAAGCATTGTAAAGGCAGCCTGCCAGTGAACACGATATGCACCATTGCCTGGGGACACAAACTACATCATCCTACTTCAAAGAGCCATTCTTTTATGTTGCCAAGGAGTCCAATATCCCTTATCCTGGGTAGGAGCACCTGCTCTGTCATCCTTCCTGCTAGAGCAGTCACTGTCATCCTTTCTAGGACCACAATACCTTTCATCCTACCTGAGAGCGCTGTGTCCTTCATTATGCCTGTTAGTGTACTTTATTCCGCTTTCCTGGGAACACCACCTGATTTATCTTGCCTTGGAATGAGATCTCCATCATGCTTCAGTGGCGTGCGGGATCTGATGAACTGCCTGCGAGCGCTATGTCCTTCATGTTTCTTGGGAGCATGTTCTCCTTCACCTGCCTTGGAACTCGGTCTCTGACTCATGCCTTGTAGTGTATTCTCCATCATTCTTCCTGGTATCATGTTCCCTGTCCTCCTGCCATGGAATACCATCCCTACCACTTTGCCATGGAGAGCACCTCAGTCTTCCAGCTTGGCATCACAATATCGGTCATCCTGCATGCCTATGGATGCTCTGTGCAATCTCCTGCCTAGAGGGCCACCTCTTTCATGATGCCTGGGAATGCAATCCCCATCATCCTATATGTGAGCGTGATCTCCTTCACTCGGCCTAGAGGAAGATCTTCGACTTATCCTTGGAGAGCAATCGTGTTCTTCCCGCATGGGATCATCACCTCTATTCACCTTCTGGGAATGTGATTTCCATAATTTGTTCTGGGGCAACCTCTTTGTCACTCTGCCTGATAATACGATCCCCTACTTCTTGCCCTGGGGCACAGTCTAGGATTCCTTGTTGAGATTGCTTTCTTTGCCATCCTGACTGCGAGCAAGAAAAAAAAAATGTCATTCTGCCTAGAAAGGCTGTCTCTGTCATCCTGTCAGGGAACACAGTGTCCATCATCCTGCCTAGGAGCGATTCTCACTCTCCTTTCTGCCTGGGAGAGTGATGTACTTCATCATAGTTAGCAGCACCAACTGCATCACCCTCCCTGGAAGCAAGTTCGTAGACACACTGTCTGGAACATGATCCTCATTATCCTGCCTGAAAATGTTTCATTCATCCTGAGAGATGACCCTTCTTTGTAGCACAATATCCCTCATCTTGCCTCAGAGCACCTTACAGTCATTTACCCCGTCAGAACAATCATCATCATCATCATCATCATCATCATCATCATCATCATCATCATCTTTTCTGGACAGCCACCTCCACCATCCTGTTTCGGTGACTGGGAGAAGAATCTCTTTCATCTTGCCCGCAAGCACCTTCTCTGAATACTGCCTGGGAGCACTTATTTGCTTCTTCCTGGGAGCATGATCTCCATCATCCTGCCTAGGAAGGCAGTGTCTGTTATCCTGCCAGGGAGCATGTTCTACAACATCTTGACTGGGTGCTCATCTCCCTCAATCCTGCCTGGAAGAGTGGTCTCCTTCACCTTTCCTTTGGCTGGCTTCTCCATCACACTACCTCAGTGCCTGGGAGAATGGTCTCTTTTACCCTGTCCTGGGGCATGGTGTACCAAACCCTCCTGCGAGTGGTTATCTATCTTCCTTCCTGGAACCACCGTGTCCAACATCCTGCCTCAGAAGACCATCTCCTTCATCCTGCCAGGGAGCATATTCTCCAACATCTTGCCTAAGAGAACACCACTCTTATCCTGCCTGTAAGAGTCATTACCTTCATCTTGCCACGGACCCGCCATCTTTGTCATTATGCCCAAGGGCGCCAACTCCAGCATCCTAGAAGATCTCACTTGTTTCTCCCATCCTGCCTGGTATTAAAATATTCCTCATCCCTGTGAGGGCCTTATCTTTCATTTCCCCCAAGAGCACCGTATTAATAATCTTGCCTGGGTGCATGGTCTCCCTGTTCCTCCTGACCTGAAGGAGGGAAGTCTCCTTCATCCTGCTTTGCGGAGTGATCTCTGTGATTCCGTTGTGAGCATGATCTATGTCTTCCTGTTTCATGGACGATCTCCACTATCCAGCCTCAGAACATGTTTTTAGTCATCCTACCTAAGAGTGTTATTTCCTTCATTCAACTTTGGAGCATATTCTCCATAATCTTTTTTGGGAACGTTATTTGTATTGTTTTACCTGGATTTCCATCTCCTTCAGCCTGCCGGGGACATGAGCTCCGTCCTTCAGGATGGAAGCGCCATCTTCACCATCATGGCAGGGAGCATGGTGTCCACATCCTGCCTGGGAACATTATATGCACCATACCCTGGGTACACAGACTCCATCATCCCGGAAAGGGCCGTTCTCTTGCCTAGTAGCACAATATGGCTTATCCTGTGTCAGAGCACCTTCTCTGTCTTCCTTTTTGCAAGTGCAGTTTCCATCATCCTGCCTGAGACCATGATATCCTTCCTCCTACCCAAGAACACCATGTCTTCTATTATGCCTCGGAATGTGATTTCCTTCCACCCACCTTCAAATGCCATCTACGTTAGCTCCTCTAGGAGCACAATCTTCATCATGCTTTCTTGGTGTGCTGTGTCTGTGTTACTTCCAGGGAGCACCGTGTCCCTCATCCTGCCTGGTTACATGACCTCCCTCAAGCTACCTGGGTACTAAGTCTCCAACTTCCTGCCTCGGAAAGTGTTTTCTTCATCCTTCCTGCTATCATTTTTCCTGTCCTCCTGTTTGGACCTTGTCTCCCTCATCTTCCTTTGGAGCACCATTGGTGTCTTTTTGCCTGGAAGTACTTAGCCGTCCTCCTGCCTGCCATGGAGTGCTGTGTCCATCCTCCTGTGTGGAGTTCCAATCTCTGTAAATCTTCCTTGGTAGTTCCATCTCCTTCCTGCAGTCTGGAAGGGACATTTTCATCATAATGCATAATGCCCAGGAAGACAAGCCCCCTCATCATGCCAGGGAATACAATCTTTCACATTTGCCATGTATAGAATGTCCAATTCCCGCCCCCCCCCCCCCCGGGATATCTCTCTCCCTTCCTGTCTGGGAGTGTAATCTCTGATCTCCTTTCGGGAAGGTTATTTACATCATTTTACTGGGAGCACCCTTTCCATCATTCTGTCTGCGATCATGAACTCCATCTGCCGGCCTTGGAGGCTCTTCTACAATTCCAGCGTGTGAACACATTCTCTGTCATACTGACTGGGACCAAGAAACCATATTCTGTTTTGAAAGGCCATGTATATCATCTTCCCAAGGAGCACCATCTCTATATCATGCTGCCTACAAGTGCATCCCTCTCTCATGCCTGGAAGAGGGATCTCCTTCATCATAGCTGAGAGAGCCATCTCCATCATCCTGACAGGAAGCATGTTCTCCAACCTATTGTTGGGAACCTGATTTGCATCAGCCCAGCTGCGAGCAACGTATTTGTCATCCTATCTGGTAACGCAGTAACCCTCTTCCCGCCTCAAATGCCTTACTGTCATTTACCCCAGTAGAGCCATCATTGTCTTCTTGCCTGAGATCCTGTCTCCATCTGAGATCCATCAGATCCTGAGATACTGTCTCCGTGCCTGCAAGAAATATCCCTTTTATCTTGCCATGGAGTGCTCTGTATGAATCCTCCTGGGAGCACTTATCCGTCATCCTCCCTGAGAATATATATCCATCATCGTGACTAGGAAGACCATCTCCATTATCCTGAAAAGGAGCGTCTTCTTCAGAATCTTGCCTGGGGGCATGTCTCCCTCATTCTCCCTGGAAGAGTGGTCCCCATCATCTTGCCTGGGAGCACCAATCCATCATCGTAGCAGGAAACATAATATCCCTCGTTCTTTTTATTATTATTATTATTTTTAATTTACATCCAAATTAGTTAGCATGTGGTACAACAATGATTTCAGTACTAGATTCCTTAGTGCCCCTTTACCCATTTAGCTCACCCCCCCTACAACCCCTCCAGTAATCCTCAGTTGGTTCTCCATATTTATGAGTCTCTTATGTTTTGTCCCCCCATGTTTTTATATTATTTTTGTTTCCCTTATCTTGTGTTCACCTGTTTTGTCTCTTAAAGTCATCCTATGCGTGAATTCATATGACTTTTGTCTTTCTGTGACAAATTTCACTTAGCATAATGCCGTCCAATCCCATCCACATAGTTGCAAATGGCAAGATTTCATTCGTTTTGATAGCCGAGTAATATTCCATTGTGTGTGTATGTATGTAAGTATGTATGTATGTACGTATGTATGTATGTATGTATGTATGTATGTATGTATGTATGTATACATATATATACACACACACACATATATATATAGATAAGTATGTGTATATCTATATCTATATCTATATATATCTATATATATCTGTATATATCTATATCTATATATCTATATCTATATCTATATCATCTATATCTATATCTATATCTATATCTATATCTATATCTATATCTATATCTATATCTATATCTATATCTATATCTATATCTATATCTATATCTATATCTATATCTACATCTACATCTACCTCTACCTCTACCTCTACCTCTACCTCTACCTCTACCTCTACCTCTACCTCTACCTCTACCTCTACCTCTACCTCTATCTCTATCTCTATCTCTTTCTCTGTCTCTGTCTCTGTCTCTGTCTCTATCTCTATCTCTATATCTATCTCTATATCTAATCTTTTTTATCCATTCATCCATTAATGAATAGTTGAGCTCTTTCCTTACTTTAGCTACTGTTCATAGTGCTGCTATAAACATTGGGATACATGTATCCCTTCGAAACAGCACCCCTGTATCCCTTGGATAAATGCCTACTAGTGCAATTGCTGGGTCATAGGGTAGTTCTATTTCTTTTTCTTAGGAACCTCCATACTGTTTTCCAGAATTGTTGCACCAGCTTGAATTCCCACCAACAATACAAAAGAGATACTCTTTCTGTGCATCCTCACCAACATCTGTTGTTGCTTGAGTTGTTAATGTTAGCTATTCTGACGGGTGTAAGGTGGTATATCATTGTGGTTTTGATTTGTATTTCCCTGATGATGAGTGAAGTTGAGCATTTTTTCATGTGTCCATTGGCCATCTGGATGTCTTCGTTAGAGAAGTGTCTATTCATGTCTTTTGCCCATTTCCTCACTGGATTATTTGTTTTATGCATGTTGAGTTTGATAAGTTCTTATAGATTTTGGATACTAATCTTTCTCTGATATGTTGCTTGCAAATGTCTTCTCCCATTCTGTCAGTTGCCTTTTAGTTTTGCCGATTGTTTCCTTTGCTGTGCAGAAGGTTTTTTTCTTTGTTTCTTGTTTGTTTGTTTGTTTCTGTTTTTGTTTTTTACATGGTCCTATTAGTTCATTTTTGCTTTTGTTCCCCTTGCCTCTAGAAATATGTTGAGTAAGAAGTTGCTGCAGCCAAGATCAAAGATGTTTTTTCCTGCTTTCTCCCTGAAAACCTCCCTCATTCTTACTTGGTGCATCATTTCCCTCATCCTGCATTGTAGAGCAAAATCCCTCCTGCTGGTTTGGAGAGGCTTATCTGTCACTTTGTCTGGGAGAGCCATTGCCACCTTCTCGCCTGAGAACACCTTCTTTGTCATCCTCCTGGGAGTGCCATATCCATTATCATGCCTGGGTGCATGGTCTCCATACTCCCGCTGGGAGGGTAGCCTCCTTCACCTGCTCTGTAGCATGATCTCTATCATCCTGCCTGAGAGAATTATCTAAGCCTTCCTGTTTAGAGGATGATCACTCATATTAAGACTGAGAGTGTGGTTTTGGTCATTCTACCTGGGAGTGCAATTTCCTTCATTCAAATTGGGAGCATCCTCTCCATCATCCTTTTTGGAAATGAGATTTACCTTGTTTTCCTTGGAGTTCCATATCCATCACCCTGGTTGTGGTCACCATCTCTGCCCCACTGGTTGGAAGCAACATTTATGGCTTCATGGCAGGGAATGGGCTAACTACCTCCTGCCGGTAATACTATGTCCATCATTGCATGGGGACACAGATTCCATACTCCTGCTTGAAAATGCCATATTGTCATCCTGCTTTGCAGGATAAGTGACAATTTATCCTGAGGAGTTATACTTGTAATGTGCTGTGAATTCAGTATGTGTTATCACATTGCTGATGCATGTGGGTATACTGGATGAGAAATAACTTTCAGTATAGGTGAAGAAGGCATTCCGTTTCTTTAAACTCCTACACAATCATGCATCGCTTTGATTGTAGTTTTAGTGAAATGTCATTTATTTCTAGATTTAAAAAATGGGTTAGTGGGCATGGGATTTGCAAAGGCACAATATAGAAATGATGTTTGCGACCTGACGGACTTAGACCTTTCCCCGACAAGTATTCCTTGTCCTATGTGGGAGTGCTCCTCCGTCATCATTCCTTTGAGCAGCAGTCGTCATCTTCCTTCATGGGAGGACATATTGTTTCTACATGAGAGCACCATGTCTTTCATTTTTCCTGAGAGTATGACCTCCTTCAAGCTTCCTTGGAGCGTGGTCTACCTAATCTTGCCCCAGAGCATGATCTCCATTATGCTCCCTTGGCATCCCATGTCTGTCATACTGATGGGGAGCACAGCATCTTTCAGCATGCCTAGGGGCATTATCTCCTTAAACCTGCCTGGGAATCTCAGTTTCTAAATTCCTGCCTACGAGAACCTTGTACATCATCCTTCTGCCATCGTGTCCCCCATCATTCTGCCTTGGAATACCGTCTCCATAATGTTGATATGGAGCACTCTCCCCATGTCCTCCTTCCTTAGAGCACCTTATCCTTCATCATGCCTGCCTAGGATTACTGTATACATCATTTATCCTGGGACCTCACTTTTTGTCATCGTTTCTGGAACCATGATCTACTACTTTCCACCCTGGGGTGTATTTGGCTGTCATTCACCCTTGACAATGTGGAGTGCTATTATTATCAGGGCTTTATTAGGGTAAGATACAATTAAAATTAATTTTCTTAGGTATCCATATTACAATTGTTTTATGAAGTGGCGTTTTGTCTTTAGCAATTGAGATTTTTTATGTTTATGATCTTCGTGTTTTTTTTTTTATGTCCCTAAATTTGGATTCACATCACCTGACTTCAGTTTATCGTGAGGATCTATACTTGTAATGTGCTGTGAATTCAGTACGTATTATCACATTGCTGATGCATGTGGGTTTACTGCATGAGAAATAACTTTCAGTATAGGTGAAGAAGGCATTCCTTTTCTTTAAACTCGTACACAATCATGCATTGGTTTGATTGTAATTTTAGTGAAATGCCATTTATTTCTAGATTCAAAAAATGGGTTAGTGGGCATGGGATTTGCATAGCCACAATATAGAAATGACGTTTGCGACCTGAAGAACTTAGACCTTTCCCCGAGTCAGGATGAGAGAGGTGACACTCTCAGGCAAAACAACAGAAGAAAGCATCATAGACAGAATGATCCCAAGTAAGATGAAGGAAACCGTGCTCCCATGATGGATGTAAGAGATCATTCTCTAAACGGGATGACAGAAATCGTCCTCCCACACAGGGGGACAGAGATCATGTGCAAAGCAGGATGAAGAAAATAGTTCTCTCAGGATGATCAGGGAGACCATGGACACAGTAGGATGACAGATACGTTGCTCCCAGGAGGATGACAAAGAAGGTGCTCCCAGGCATGATGATTACAATGGCACTCCCAAGCAAAATCACAGAAAAGACCCTGCAAGACACGATGAGGGATATTGGGCTACCAGGCAGGATGAGAAAAACGGTGTTCCAAGGCAGAGCAAGGGAGATCATGCTTCCTGTAAACGTGATGGTGTTTGCCTTCCAGGCACGATGACAGAGATGGTTGTCCCAGTAAAGAGGAAGGGGACTACTCTTCCAGGCAGGATGAGGGAAATGTACTCCCAGGGAAATTCTGGAGAAGTTTCTCCCTTGAAGAACAATGGAGACAGCCTTCTGAGACAGGGTGATGTACATCATGCTCCCAGAAGTGTGACAGACACGCACTGCCAGGCATGTTTGTTCAGTGAGGGGTACTGTGCCTCCAGGTGGGATGAATAAAGGACACTTCCGGGCAGGATGATGATGACCATATTCTACACAGGATGTCCAAGAATGACGAATCCTTACAGAATGGTGCAGTTGGCCCTCCTAAGCATGACGAAGGACATTGTTCTCCCAGGCCACACGAGGAAGAATCACTCCTAGGCAGGATTATGGAGACTGTGCTCCCTGGCAGGATGACAGAGATGACGTTTCTATGCAGAATCATGATGTCCCACTCCCAGTAAGTATGACAGAGAGACGCTCTCAGGCAGGAATTGTAGACTGCACTCCAGCACAGAAATTAGGAGATCAGGCACCCTGAAAAGATGACAAAGCAGGAG
Organism: Panthera onca; assembly: GCF_046562875.1. Classification (NCBI taxonomy): domain Eukaryota; kingdom Metazoa; phylum Chordata; class Mammalia; order Carnivora; family Felidae; genus Panthera; species Panthera onca. The sequence continues at coordinate 6,983,193 of NC_138358.1, read as the reverse complement.
CTCCCAGGGGGGAAAAAATGATGGGAATCAGGTTCGTGAAGAGGGAATGGAGATGATGCAGGAACACCTAGATAGCTCTCCAAGGCAGTAAATCCAAGATCTTCCTCTAGACACAATTACAGAGATTGTGCTGTCAGGCAGGATGACAGGCATAGCAACCAAGGGAGCATGATGGAAATCGCTCTCCAAGACAAGATAAGGTAAACGGCACACCCAAGCAAGTTGAAGGTAATCACACTCCCAGTTATAATGAAGTGCGCAGCACTCTCAAGTATGATGAATGATATCCTGTTCTCAAGAAGGGTAACAGAGATGCGCTAGCAGGAAGGATGACGGAGAAGGCACTCCCACACAGGATAAGAGATATTGCTCTCCTGGCCAAGATGACAAAACGGTGCTTCCCAGGAGGATGATGGAGTTCATGACTCCAGACGATGGTGGATGTCATGTTCGTATGAGTGATGTGAACACCACGCTCTCAATCAGGATGACAGAGATGGCCTTTCCAACCTGAAGGACAGAGATATTATTCTCAGTCATGGTAATGGAGATGACATTTCCAGTTAAAACAAAATAAATAGTTTTTCCAAATGGATGTTGGAGAGGACACTCTCCAGAAGGATTAAAGAAATCGCGCTTCCATGTAGGATGTCTGAAATAAAGCTCTCAAGTTATCAGTAAAAAAAAAAAAATCATGCTCAGAACAGGATAACGTAGATCTTTCTCCAAATTAGGATGAATGAGACTTCCACCCCAGGTGGAGTAGCGAGATCATGCATCCTGGCAGGATGATGGAGACATTGCTCCAAGAAGAAAGACAAAGAAGGTAGTCCCAGACATGAGGCCCACAATGGCCCTCCCAGGAAAAATGATGGATTAGGCCCTCTAAGGTAGGAATATGATACTGCACAACTATGGTGGATGACATAAATGGTGCTCCATGGGAGAAAAAGGGAGATCATGCATTCTGCAAGGGGGAAGGAGTTGGCACTCTCAAGCAGGATGACAGAAATGGCACTCCCAGGTAAGATGAAGGGGACCATTCGTCCAGGCAGGATGAGGGAGATGCACTCCCAGGCAAGGTATGGAGAAAATGCTCCTTGGCGGGATGAAAGAGATGAGCTTACCTACACAGGATGCAGGGTAGTACCCACCCAGGAAGGATGACAGTTACGTCCTCCCATTTGGATGACAAAGAATGCACTCACAGGCAGGGTAATGGCAAGGAGGATGGAGATAGCAATTCCAGGGTGGATGACATAGATCATACCTCCAGATAGGAGGATGGACACAGGTTTCCTAGGCAGGCAGGAGGATAGATATTGTGCTCCCAGGGGAAAAAAAAAAGATAGAGACAATGATCCAAGGTAAGATGATAGAGATAGTGTTCCAAGACAGGAGGATGGGGAAAATGATAACAGGAAGCGTGACATAGAAGGCACTCTGAGACAGGATGTCATACACTGGGTATCCAGGTAGGTGGAAGGATATTGTGCATCCAGGCATGATGAGAGACATGGCCTTCCCTGGACGTACGATAGACATGATACACCACAAGAGCATGATGGAGATCGTGCTCTGAGATGAGATAATTGAGAAGGCACTCCCAGTCTGTTTGAAGGTAATCACACATTCAGGTACAAAGAAGGGCGGGACACTCTCAAGTAGGGTGAGTAATATCATGCTTCAAGACATGATGACTGAGACTGTGCTTGCAAAAAAGATGAAGCGGAGGCTTTCCCACACAAGATAAGGCATATTGTGCTCCTAGACAGGTTGACGTAAGAGCACTTTTATTCAGGAAGATGGAGTTCATGTCCCCAGGTGATGGTGGATATAGTATAACCAGGAACTATGTGGCTTCCACGCTCCCTGCTTCAATGACAGATGGTGTTTCCACCTTGAAGGAAGGAGACCATGTCCCCAGGCGGGGTGAAAGAGCTCGCTACTCAGGCAAAACAATAGAAATTGCATTCCACATGCGGATGATGGAGAGTCCTCTCCCATGCAGGATGAAGGACATCTCACTCCCAGGTAGAATGTCTGAAAACATGCTCCCAGACTGGATTTCTGAGATGGCCATCTAAACAGGATGACATGGATCCGCACCCAGGCAGCATGACAGAGATCATGATCCAAGGCAGGAAGAAGGATACCATCCTTTTTCAGGAAAAGGGGGACAGGGAGACCACACACCTAGGCAGGATGATGGATATGGTGCTCCCAGACAAAAAGAGAGATAAGGCCCTCCATGACAGGATGAGGGATACTGCACTACCAGAGAGGATGAGAGAAATGGTTCCCCATGACAAAAGTGAGTTTGTGCTTCCTGCCACGATGACAGAGTTGGCGCTCCTGGGAAGCATGACAGAGGTAGAGGTCCTAGAGATGAAGGGGACCACTATTCCAGGCATGGTGAGAGAGACATGTTCATAGGCAAGATGTTGGAGAACATGCTCCCTGGCCTGATGAAGGATATGGTCTTATGAGGCAGGATGGTGAAGATCATGTCCCCATGATGGATGACAAATAAGTGCTACCAGGCAGGTTTCTTAGACGGCACTCCAGTGCAGGATGAAAAGAAAAATCATTCTCCCAGGCACCAAGACAGGACGACGGAGATGGATGTCCCATGCAGGATGAAGGTAACTACTCTTCCAGGCAGGATAAGGAGATGTGCTCCAGGGAAAATGTTGGAGAAGATGCTCCCTGGTTGGATGATGAAGACAGTCTTCATAGGCAGGATGCTGGAGATTGTGTTCTGAGGAAGGGTGACAGATATGCAGTCCCAAGTAGAATTTGTAGGTGGTACTCCAGCGTACTGATGAAAGAGGTGCTTCTTCCAGACCCTGATATAGGATGAAAGAGATGATGCTCCCAAGCAGGATGACGATGATTGTTCCAGCAAGGTAAATGACCATAGGGTTCTCTGAAGCAGGATGCAAGATATGTGCTACCAGGTAGGATGAACAAAACAGCAATCCAGGCAGGTTGACCAACATCATGTTCCCGACGGTATGTCTGAGAACTTGAATTCCAGACAGAATGAGATAGTTCGTGTTGCTAAGCATGATGAAGTACGTCACTCTCCCAGGCTGGAAGAGGGAGAGTCACCTGTAGTCAGGATTATGCAGACTGTGCTCAATGGCAGGATGAAAGAGATGGCCTTTCTATGCAGAATTATGGTTTCTCACACCCACTAAGTATGACAGAGATGACACGTCCAGGCAGGAATTGTAGACTGCCCTATAGGGAGAAATGTTGGAGATCATGCTCCCAGGAAAATTTATGGAAATGATGGAAGCCATTTTCCCAAAGGAGAAAAAGGTGACACTCCCATGTTAGGAGACTGGGATTCCTCCTCAAGGCAATAAATCAGAAACCTTACTCTAGACATAATTAAACAGATCATGCTCTCAGGCAGTATAAGAGACACAGCAACCAAGGGAACGTAATGAATATTGTTCTCCAGGGCAGGAAAATGTAGACAGCACATCCAGGCAGATTGAATGTATTCACACTCCCAGGTATAATGAAGGATACTGCACTCTCAGCTAAGATAAATGATATCCTGGGGGAGGAGCCAGAAGGGCAGAACAGCATGGACGTTTTTTGTGTGTCTCACATCCATGAAATACAGCCAGACCAACAGTAAACCATCCTACACACCTAGAAACTGATTGGAAGTTTAACACAACAATCTGCACAACCTGAACCACATTATTCAGCAAGTATGCGACACAAAGAGCTGAACTTGGGGAGCAAGAGACTGGGGGAGGGAGAAAACATACGGGAAAAGGACACCTCCCCAAAAGTAGCTGGAGAGAAAGTAGAAAATTGGAAACACCCCAGGAACTAAACTAAAAAGGGAGAAAGGACCAAGGAGAAAGCAGAGGGTTTAAATTCCATGATGACTGTAGACGAGGGGAGTTGCAAAGGCTGCAACTCCTCAGCTCGATACCTGGCAGTGCTCTGGTGGGAAAGGTGAATGCCCAGGAACAGAGTGGGGTCTGGGAGGTTGGGCCACATGGGGAAAACTGGTTTCACTGCTGGAAGACCATTTGGTAGAGACTGTTGACATCACCTGTTCCCAGCTGACCCTGGAAGACAGCCACATTTGCTGGTGCTGGGGCAAGTTGTTGTGGGTGAAGCCTGGTGCCAGATCTGTGTTGCGATTTTCCGTAATCCCTGAAAAGCTGATGCTACACTCTCTCGCGATCTTTTTCGGGGGCGGGCTGGTACCTGGCCGCAGTGTCGGGACACTGGCAACAGCAGAGTCTGGCGGGAATTCCTGGGTGCAGCCAACCTCCGCCATTGCTCATTTGGCCATTGCTCTGTGAGACCCTCCCACAGAGGGGTGCAACAGATCAAAGCCACAGTCTGTCAGAAGTAAGGGGCTGGGGAAAACAGCCGCATCTGAGACAAAACTTGGGACAGAGTACTGCCTGGGGCCTGGTCACAGAGAGTGCAAAAGTGGGGAGTGGATGAGAGCTGAAGATGGAGGACCGGTGAGCGATTGAAGATCCAAGAAAACAGACTGGGTAACTGGGTGGCGCCTTTTTCACAATTGGCACAATGCCTAGGCGCACCTAACAGCCCTGGAACAATCAACCACAGTAGGCTAGCAGCGCCATCTAGTGGAGAGCAGAGCTGTTACACGAAGCCCGCCCAACTGGGCCAACTTTGCTCTTCAAAAACAAAAACCTCATCCCCGGCTTAATTTGTGGACTACAAAGAGCTACATGGACTGATCTGTAGGGGAAAATGAAGCCATTTCAGTCCTACTTCAATCTGTGAGCACTTTTCATCTATTCATTTTTTTCTTTTTTTCTCTCTTTTCCTTTTTCTTTTTTATAATTCTTTTGTTTTTCTTCAATACAGAAAGAAAAAATTTCATTTTATTTTCAACTTTTATTAAATATATCTGTCTTTAGTTTTTATTACTAAAATTTTTTCCTTGTGTAATTTTTTTCAAATTCTACTTACTTCCATCATTTTATTTTAATCTACTTCAGTGTACTCACCTTTTCAAATTTTCAAGCAATTTCCTTTTTTCTTTCTTTTTCTTTTATCCCTTTTTCATTTCTTTTTTTCTTGAATGCAGAAAAACAGAGAAACTTCATTTGTACTTTAAAATTCTTTTAAAATCTTTTATTTAATTTTTATTACTATATTTTTTGCTTTTATATTTTCTTTTTCAAATTCCATCTTACTCCCATATTTTATTTCAACTACTACAGTGTATTCACTTTTACAAATTTTCAAACTATTTCTTTTTTTTTGCTTTTTTATCTTTTTACTCATTCATTTCTTTCTTTTTTCTTAAATACAGAAAACTAAAACATTCATATTTCTTATTAACTTTTATTAAAAATATTTTTCTATAATTTTTATACTATATTCTCTACTATTGCGAATAATTTTTTTCAAATTCTATTTTACCCACATCATCTCATTTTAGTCTACTTAAGTGCAATACTTTTCTCAAAATCTCAAACGATTTCCATCTTTTACCCCCCCCCCCCTTTTTTTTCATTTCTCTAATCTGTCAAACCACGTTAACACCCAGACCAAAACACACCTAGGGTCTAGCATCATCTATTCGAAGTGTGTGTGTGTGTGTGTGTGTGTGTGTGTGTGTGTGTGTGTGTGTGTAATTTTTGATTTTTATGTTATTTAATTTTAATTTTTTTAATTTCAATTTTTCTACTTCTTTAATTCCTTTTCTCCCTTCAAATGACAAAATAAAGGATTTCACCCCAAAGAAAGTCAAAGAAATGACAGCCAGGGATTTAACCAACACAGATACAAGAAACATGTCTGAACCAGAATTTAGAATCACAATAACAAGAATACTAGCTGGAGTCAAACATAGATTAGAATCCTCTTCTGCAGGGATAAGAGAAGTAAAAAATATCCAGAATTAAATTTAAAATGCTATAACGGTGCTGCAATCACAGATGGATGCAGTGGCGGTAAGGACGAACAAGGCAGAACAGAGAATCAGTTTTCTGAGAACATAGTGCACAAGCTTATAGAGAATACAGAAGCAGAAACAAAGAGGGAGATTAAGACAAAAGAGCATGATTTAAGAAGTAGAGAAATCAGTGACTCATTAAAAAGGAAAAACATCAGAGTCATAGAGGACCCAGAGGAGGAAGAGAGAGAAATAGGGGTAGTAAAGTTATGTGAGCAAATCATGGCAGAAACTTTCCTAAACTGTGGAAAGATACAGACATCAAAATCCAGGAATCACAGAGGACTCCCATTAGATTCAACAAAAACTGACCATCAACAAGCCATATCATAGTCAAATTCACAAAATACTCAGGCAAGGAGAGAATAATGAAAGCAGCAAGTTGGGGAAAAAAAGTCGCTAACCTAGAAGGGAAGACAGATCAGGTTTTCAGCACACATGTCCACAGAAACTTGGCAGGCCACAAAGGAGTGGCGAAATATATTCCGTTGGCTGAACTGAATACGGCTGAAATAGAAAAATACACAGCCAGGAATTCTTTACCCAGCAAGGTTGTCATTCAAAAATAGAAGGAGAGAGAAAAAGATTCCCATACAAACAAAAATTAAAGGAGTTTGTGACAGTAAACGAGCCCGGCAAGGAATCTTAAGGGTGACACTCTGAGGGGAGAAAAGATGAAAATTATATATACATACATATAAATTATAATATATAATATAATAAAATATAATAATATGATATGAATGATAATATAATATAATATAATATAATATAATATAATATAACATAACATAACATAACATAACATAACATAACATAACATAACATAACAAATATAATATAATATAATATAATATAATATAATATAATATAATATAATATAATATAATATAATATAATATAATATAATATAATATAATATAATATAATATAAATGCAAAAATATGTATACATATACATACATATGTATATGTATACATATATGTATATATGTATATATGTACATATATATGTATATACACATATATATGTGTGTGTTTACATATATATACACACACCAAAAGGAACCAAAGACTAGAAAGGACCATAGAACACCACCAGATACTCCAACTCTACAAGCATCATAATGGCAATAAATGCATATCTTTCAGTACTCACTCTAAACGTCAATGGACTCAATACTCCAATCAAAAGATATGATGGATAAGAAAACAAGATCTATCTATATGTTATTTACAAAGGACCCCCTTTAGACCGAAAGATCCCTTCAGATTTAAAATAAGGAGGTGGAGAAGGCAGGAATAGCCATACGTCCATCAGACAATCTAGACTTTAAAATAAAGACTGTATCAAGAGATGCAGAAGGGCATATATCATAATCAAGGGGTCTATCCACCAACAAGACCTAAAAATTGTAAACAGTTATGTGCCAAATGTGGGGACCAGCCAAATATATAAATCAATTAAAAACAAACATAAAGAAACGCATCAATAGTAATACCACAATAGGAGGAGTCTTTAACACCCCACTAGCAGCAATGGACAGATCATCTAATCAAAAAATCAACACAGAAACAAAGGCTTTGAATGACACACTGGACCAGATGGACTTCACAGATATATTCAGAATAGCTCATCCTAAAGCATCAGAATATACATTCTTGTCCAGTGTGCATGGAACATTCTCCAGAATAGACCATATACTGGGAAACAAATCTGCCCTAAGTAAGTACAAAATGATCAAGATCATACCGTGCATATTCTCAGACCACAATGGTATGAAACTCAAATCAACCACAAGAAACAATTTGTAAAGGTAACACATACTTGGAGACTGAAGAACATCCTACCAAACGTTGAATGGGCTAACACAGAAGGGAAAGAGGAAATTAAGTATATGGAAGTCAAAGAAAATGATAGCACCACAACCGAAACATCTGCGATGCAGCAAAGGTGGTCATAAGAGGAACGTATATAGCAACGCAGGGCTTCCTAAAAAAGGAAGAAAGATCTCAGAGACACAACCTAACTTTATGCCTTAAGGAGCTGGAAAAAAAAAAAACAGCAAGTAAAACCCAAAAACACCACAAGACAGGAAATGACAAACATTTGAGCAGAAATTAATGTTATCAAAACCAAAAACAAACAAACAAACAAACAAAACAGTAGAACAGATCAATGAAACCAGAAGCTGGTTCTTTGAAAGAATTAACAAAATTGATAAACCACTAGTCAGTTTGACCAAGAAGAAAAAGGAAAGGAACCAAATAAGCAAAATCAAGAATGAAAGAGGTGAAATCACAACCAACACAACAGAAATACAAACAATAATAAGAGAATATTATGAACAATTATATGCCACTAAAATGGACTATCTGGAAGAAATGGACAAATTCCTAGAAATATATACACTACCAAAGCTGAAACAGGAATAAGTAGAAAATGTGAACAAACCCATAGTCAGTAAGGAAATCGAATTAGTAATAAAAAAAAAATCTGCCAAAAAAAAAAAAAAAATGATTCCAGGGCCAGATGGTTTTCCGGAGGAATTCTACCAAACACTTAAAGAAGAGTTAACACCTATTCTCTTGAAACTGTTCCAAAAAAATAGAAATGGACAGAAAACTTCCAAACTCTTTCTATGAAGCCAGCGTTACCTCGATTCCAAAGCCAGACAGAGACCCCACTAACAAAGAGAACTATAGACCAAATTCCCTGATGAACATGGATGCAAAGTTCCTCAACAAGGTATTAGCCAACCGGATCCAACAATATTAAAAAAAAAAAAAAAGTTATTCACCACAACCAAGTGTGATTTATACCTGGGATGCAAGGCTGGTTCAATATCCACAAAATAATTAACGTGATTCATCACATCAATAAAAGAAAGGACAAGAACCATATGATCTTCTCAATAGGTGCAGAGAAAGCATTTGAAGAAATACAGCAACATCTCTTGATAAAAGCTCTCAAGAAAGTAGGGATAGAAGGAGCCTAACTCGAGATCATAAAAGCCATATTGAACGACCCAACGCTAGTATCATCCTCAAGAGGGAAAAACTGAGAACATTCCCCCTAAGGTCAGGTACAAGACAGAGATGTTCACTATCTCCACGATTATTCAACATAGAATTAACTGGAAGTCTTAGCCTCTGCAATCAGGCAACACAAAGAAATAAAAGGCATCCAAATCAGCCAGGAGGAGGTCAAACATTCACTCTTCACAGATGACATGATACTCGATATGGAAAACCCAAAAGATTCCACCCAAAAACTGCTAGAACTGATCCATGGATTCAACAAAATTGCAGGATATAAAATCAATGTGCAGAAATAGGTTGCATTCCTATACTCCAACAATGAAGCCACAGAAAGAGAAATCAAGGAATTGATCCCATTTACAGTTGCACAAAAACCCCTAAGATACCTAGGAATAAATCTAACCAAAGAGGTGGAAAATCCATACACTGAAAACCATAAAAAGCTTATGAAAGAAATTGAAGAAGACACACAAAGAAATGGAAAAAGATTCCATGCTCTTGGATTGGAAGAACATCTATTGTTAAAATGTCGATACCACCCAAAGCAATCTACATATTCAAAGTAATCCCTATCAAAGTAACACCAACATTCTTCACAGAGCTAGAACAAATGACCCTAAAGTTTGTTTGGAACCAGAAAAGACCCCGAATACCCAAAGCAATCTTGAAAAAGAAAACCAAAGCAGGAGGCCTCACAATCCCAGACTTCAAGCTATAGTTGATGATACAAAGCTGTAATCATCATCACGACAGTATGATACTGGCACAACAACAGACACTCAGATCAATGGAACAGAATGGAGAACCAGAAATGGACCAGCAAACATATGTCCAACTAATCTTTGACAAAGACGAAAGAATATCCAATGGAATAAAGACCGTCTCTTCAGCAAGTGTTGCTGGGAAAAGTGGACAGCGACATGCAGAAGAATGAAGCTGGACCACTTTCTTACTCCATACACAAAAATAAACTCAAAATGATGAAAGACCTAAATGTAAGACAGGAAGCCACCAAATCCTCGAGGAGCAGCAGGCAAAAGTCTCTTTGATCTTGGCCCCAACAACTGCTTACTCAACATGTCCTCTAGAGAGAAGGGAAACAACAAAAGTGAACTTCTGGGACCTCATCAAAATAAAAATGTCTGCACAGCGTAGGAAACAATCAGCAAAACTAAAAGGCTAGTGAAAGAATGGGAGAAGATATTTGCAAGCGACATATCAGATAAAGGGCTCGTATCCAAAATCTATAAAGAACTTATCAAACTCAAACCCCCCAAAAAGCAAATGATCCACTGAAGAAGCGGGCAAAAGACATGAATAGACCCTTCTCCAAAGAAGACATCCAGATGGCCAACTGACACATGAAAAAATGCTCATTCTCATTCATCATCAGTGAAACACAAGTAAAAACCACAATGAGATACCACCTTACACCTGTCAGAATGGCTAACATTCGCAAGTCAGGCAACAACAGATGTTGGTGAGGATGCAGAGAAAGAGGATCTCTGTTGCATCATTGCTGGGAATGCAAGATGGTGCAGCCATTCTGGAGAACAGTATGGAGGTTCCTCAAAAACTAAAGTAGAACTACCCTGTGAGCCACCAGTTACGATATCCAAGGGATACGAATATGCTGTTTCAAAGGGGCACATGCTCCCCAATGTTTATAGCAGCACTATCAACAATAGCCAAATTATGGAAAGAGTACAAACGTCCATCGATGCGTGAATGGATAAAGGTGTAGTGTGTGTATGTGTGTGTGTGTGTGTGTGTGTGTGTGTGTGTATAAAAAACATATATATATATATATATATATATATATATATATATACACAAACACACGTATATACATGTATACATATACACATACACATACACATATACATATACATACACATACACATAAATATATATATATATACATATATATATACTACATATATATATGTAGTACATATATATACTACATATATATATATATATGTATATATATATATGTATATATATATATGTATATATATATACATATATATATATATATGTATATATATATATATATGTATATATATATATATATATATATATATACATATATATATATATATATATACACATATATATGTATGTATATGGTGACAGATTCCCCAGGGGCAGAAAAAAGGAGACAGAAGTTTATTGGAGTCTTGGGTCTGGACAATGGGGGAGGGAGAGGCCATGTGTCATGCAGTGGAGGTGCGGGGCTGTCTTCCAGGAGGAAGTTGAGCAGGCAGGGCTCAGGGCTGTTTTGAGGCAGGTCGCCCGATGGGCCTGTTTGTGTTCAGCCAGGAAGTGGGGGGTGGCCACTGTGGGCCCTTCTCCCTTTACTCGGGTTTCCACTGCTCCGGTTGGTGGCGCGAACGCGACCTCTGCCCACAGCCTCTGCCCCGTGGACACAGCACGCCATTCCTGGAGGATGGTCACTCGGCACAGAGTCAAAGCCTGATAGCCAGGGACGCGCAGGCTGCTGTCTTGATGGAGGAGGAGCAAGAACACGGCTTCTACTGGGTCTAAGCTGCGTGTGGCCCACGCTGCTCCACGCTATCATTCAGAGCTGTTGGCAGGGAGCCCGCGGGTTCTCTTTCCTCGGCTTCCCTCTCTTCCTGAGCGCTCCACGGGGCTGTGTCTAAGCCCGGCTTTGCAGGGCACTGCACAGAACCCAGGCTCCTGAGATGCAAAACACAAAGGCAGTGGAGTGGACTAGAAGCAGCCTGTGACTACCTGCCATGCCTGGCTGGGGCCCCAGCACCGTCTCTGGCCTTTGAAACCGCCAGCCCACGAGGTGCAGCCAGGACACACGCCTTCCTGTTGTGCGTCTCTGATCTGAGGCTGGAGGGCTCCTAGCCATTGCTCCTGTCTGTTGAGCATGATGATGTGGGAAACAAGCATAAGTAAACTTGAACGGAAAGCAGGAGACTCTAGAGGGAAGACATGCACAAGGCAGGGCCATTGCAGACCTTTGAGCGGGAGGACACCAGGCGCCTCTTTGAAGGTTTGGCTTAGAGGGAGTTGTCTTTGTGCCTTTTCTGCCAGAGCAGACTCCTGTGTCTCCTGCTGGACATGTGCAGTGTGGGCTGGGCCCTGCAGGTTTTCAGACCATGAGGTCAAACAAAGCCGCTTCCTCGGGGCCCACCCACGGTCTCCTTGAGCAGGGGCAGCATCTCTGCCCTCCCAAGGCTTCCAAGGCTTGGGAGCCACGCCTCCCAAGGCTTCCAAGGCTTGGGAGCCACGACTCCCAAGGCTTCCAAGGCTTGGGAGCTATGCCTCCCAAGGCTACAGCATTCTGCTGTGTGGCACTCGCAGCCACTGTCACAAGCCGGCTCCTGGTGACAGCCAGTCACACTCCAGTGACTTCCTTCCATGTTGCCCAAAACATCTTCAGAGTGAAAGGGAGTCTCCAAATATGTACTCTTTTTTTTTTTTTTCTTTTCTTTCCAAACCCACACAATGTTCGGTAATTAATGGCATATTTTAAGTACACCAGGGAGATTTGCATTTTTCAACAAGGGAGGAAGCAACAGCACACATAGAAATACGAGTTCATACTCAGGCTGCTTCTGGGCTGGCGATCCAAGGACCTGTTGGAAGGAAGGGAGATTGCTTTCCCTGTGGAGAAAAATTCTTCTCGCTCAAGGAGCAGGGGGAAGTTTTTGACAGCGTCTGCTGCTGCAGAGGCATCTCGGCAAGACCTTTGTTAAAACGTATTTCTCGTCTTTTATTAATGAGATTTGGTTCAGGGAGATCGTGTGGGGGAATGAAGACTCTGCCTTGGAAGGCAGTTTGAAGAGCTGGCTGGGGCTCAGTGACAAGGGACTCGGCAGCTGTTGTCAGTTATTTGGGCTACACTGGATGGTGGGTGTCGGGGGACAGAGCCACTGGGCGGGTGATCCCACAGAGGGTGGCTAGCTAGAGACGAGCAATGAGGGGTTCACACCACCCCCCTGCCCCATGAGCCACCCCGGGATCTCCATAGCATCCTAGCTGAAAACCTAGTCTTTGTGGCTGGAAATGCTTGGATTTCAGTCTGAGCATGTGACCTTGGGCAAGCCTCAATTTATCCATCTGTGAAATGAGGAAATCATCACAAGTTGTGGGGGGGATTGAGTGGGGTCATCCGTGCAAGAGCTCGGTGCACAGTGGCCTTGCTCAGGCCAGGCTGGGCTTCTTCAGCCCTGGGGTTCTGCTGAAGGCCGTGGTGCGTCCATGCTGCCCTTCTGTCCTCTGAGGTTTGTTTTCCACAGCCTCCCCCCCCCCCGCCACCCTTCTCCAAGGCTGATGAAACTTAACCCGTAGATTGTTCCGAGCAGCATTGTACAGAAGTGGACATACCTCCAATGTCCATCAACTTATGAATGGGAATTGCAAATAATATAATGTGATAATACATGGTGAAATCTATCTTGGGTTTGAGGGCATTGTTTCAACAGAACAGAAGTGTTGTTCCTATATGCCACCTGAGGAGGCCTCCCCCCCTGCTCCTGGCCCCCACCCTCCCTCCTTCTACCTCCTTTCTGTCTCTGGAACGTTCCCTGAGGTGCCCTGATGCACTTGGCGGTCGCTCTGCTGGTGAGGCCCACACTCGCTGGCTGAAAACCACGTCAGTGGTTTCAGCTGGGAAAACCATATTCAGCATTTGCTTCCAAGAGTGAGCGGCTTTAAGTAATCACATCTGAAGCCCCCTTTGATGGAAGGGGTTGACTGACAACTCATTCTGTCTCAGACACTGAGATTGATTGCCTGAGAAAGACCAGGAAATCACACAGGGAGGCCTGTTATGGGGCGACTGTCGAACTCAGTGACTGCATGGGCACACCGAGCAGGTGTCGACTGGGCTCACTGGGAAGACTCGGATATGAAACGGCTGCACAGTGCAGCACACACGTGCAAAGTGCAAAGCTCAGGACTACATGATTCAGTGAGAAGACATAGATGGGAAATTACTGGAGCTGAAATTTTATTGCAAAGTTGTTTATCTTTGTTATTACTTTCTGAATCCTTTTGTGCTTTTTGTTCACGGCAGTGGATAGAGGCACTCTTACTTACACTTTAAGCAGAGATTAGGAGGGAAAAATATTCCTCACGGCACCACAAAATACCAGAGTAACTCTCAGCCAGGCCTGTGATTTCTCTCATTTCAATGAAATATCTAGAAATTGAAATAACAATAATAAAAACTTTTTTTGTAGTCCTTTTGCACAGACAATTCATGTGATTTCCTTTTGATGCCAATTAGCATTTCTTATTACAATAATAATGGTGAGAACATGGCTCCAAGAAAGATGTGGCCTGGGACTCCTTCACTTTGGTTTCCAGCTTGTAGTGCAGGGATCCTGGCCCACTTCTGAGAGAAGACGGCCACTGGCCAGACCGCTAAGGTGATGTGATGTTAATAACAGGGATGATTCATGTTTTACTTTTTCATAAAGCTGATTACTTTTCAGAATCATAGTCTACATCCTTGGATTATTTAAAATCTCATGCAATTTTTATTAAAAGGGAAACTAATTTTGTGAACTGAAAAAATATACACTTGAACATAAGTGTGGGTTTCTTATATTCATTCTTCTTGCAGTTATTTCCTGCTGCAATCAGAGTAAGAAGAAATACATTTTCTTTTTTAATTCTCAGCATTGCTGTTCAGGTATAAGAGTTCAGAAGTGTTGTCAGTGAGGCCTGTGGACCAGCTTACCTAGGCAGGCACTCGGAAGCTCACTGGAAATGAAGATTCGTGGGGTGCCTGGCTGGGGCTCAGTAGGTACAGCACGTGACTCTTGATCTCAACATCACGTTGGATGTAGAGATTACTTAAAAATAGAATCTTTTTTTTAATGTTTGGTCATTTTTGAGAGAGAGAGAGAGAGAGAGACAGAGAGAGAGAGAGAGGGAGGGAGAGAGAGATAGTAAGAGTGAGCAGGGGTGGTGCAGAGGGAGAGGAAGACACAGAACCCAAAAGAGGCTCCAGGGCCTGAGCTGTCAGCACAAAGCCCAACATGGGGCTTGAACTCACAAATGGTGAGATCGTGATCCGAGCTGAAGTCAGAGACTGAACTGACTGAGCCACCCAGGCACCCCCAAAATGAAATCTTTTTAAAAACATAAGAAATGCACATTCTTAATCCCCTCCCTGGACCTGAGTGTTGGGGACCAGCAACCTGTTTTAACCATGCTCGTCATCCTGGTGATTGATGAGGGCTTTAGAGACAGAGGCCACTTCCTTGTTAGGGTCACAGTTGGATAGGGGGTAAAACATTGTTTGGGCTCAGATTGCCTGGGTTCAAACCCCAGATTCACCGCCTCTATCTCTTAGCTCTGTGACCACAGAGTAAACCTTAAAATGGGAGCATGTTTATAGTGAGGGTCGGGTGTGTGTGGGGGGAGCATTTTCAATTGCTCTTGAATTCTTCATTTAACCCAGAGGGCTCCCCTTCCCATTCTTCATTTAACCCAGAGGGCTCCCCTTCCCACCACCCCACCCAGCCAGACAGATCTGACGTACATTCCAGGCAAAGAAAACCACTGTTTTCACATGTCGGCAAATAACATTCGGAAGCTGTTGGCCTAAGT
Organism: Panthera onca; assembly: GCF_046562875.1. NCBI lineage: Eukaryota > Metazoa > Chordata > Mammalia > Carnivora > Felidae > Panthera > Panthera onca. The sequence goes on along the minus strand of NC_138358.1, from coordinate 6,967,575 downwards.
GTAAATGAGAGATGTGGATGACTGTTCGCAGAGTGAGTTTACTGCCCCAGAAACCGGATCAAATCCTGAGCAAGAATGGAGGAATGGAAAGGTCTCAAAGTCAGGCAAGAGAGGGGAAGTGATGTGAGGCTTCTTGGGAATGAGGTTCAGGAGGCAGTCTGGGAACCAGATTATGGCAGATTGCGTATTCCACAAATGGCCATGCTGATATTCCCTGTCCCACGTGTCCTTTAAAAAATTTTTTTTAACGTTTATTTAGTTTTCAGACAGAGAGAGGAAGAGCATAAATGGTGGAGGGTCTGAGAGAGGGAGACACAGAATCTGAAACAGGCTCCAGGCTCTGAGCTGTCAGCACAGAGCCCAACGCGGGGCTGGAATTCATGGACTGTGAGATCATGACCTGAGCCGAAGTGGGGCGCTTAACCAACTGAGCCACCCAGGCGCCCCTTTGTCCATGTGTTCTTACCGAACTCTGCCCCTGCCTCACTGAAAGTCAGTCTTGGGGCTCCTGGGGGACTCGGTCGGTTAAGCGTCCAATTCTTGACTTCAGCTCACATCATGATCTCATGGTTAGTGGGTTTGAGCACCGTGTCAGGCTCTGTGCTGATAACACAGAGCCTGCTTGGGATTCTCCCTCTCTCTCTCTCTCTGTGTCTCTCTCTCTCTCTCTCTTTCTCTCTCTCTCTCGCTCTCTCTTTCCCTTCCCTTCACTTCGCTTCCCTTGCCTTCCCTTGCCTTCACTTCCCCTTCCCCTTCCCCTTCCCCTTCCCCTTCCCCTTCCCCTTCCCCTTCCCCCTTCCCTTCCCTTCCCTTCCCTTCCCTTCCCTTCCCTTCCCTTCCCTTCCCTTCCCTTCTCTTCCCTTCCCTCCCTCAAGCTCTCTCTCAAAAATACATAAACTTGAGAGAGATGAGTGGGGGATGGGCAGAGAGACAGGGAGACACAGAATCCAAAGCAGGCTCCAGGCTCCCAGCTATCAACACAGAGCCCAACACAGGGCTCAAACTCACAAACTGTGAGCTCATGACCTGAGCCAAAGTCAGATGCTCAACTGACTGAGCCACCCGGGTTGCCCCTAAAATAAGTAGACTTTAAAAGAAAAAAAAATAAAGTCAGTCTTATGTCCCTTCCTTTTGAAATTGGGCCGGCCTCTGTGACAGCCGGGTGGGGAATGTGGCAGAAGTGATGATGCATGGCTTCTGGGACTCGTTTGGAAAAGGTGTCCAAAAGGCAGTGTCTTCTTGGTTGTGTCTCTCACTGAAGATACCCCTTTGGGGCTCAGAGCTGCCACACCAGGGAGCATGAAGTCACTATGCTGGGGGAGGTGCATAGGAAAGGAGATGTTGCCAAAGCCCCAGCTGTCTCTGAGTCTCCCCAGTGCAGACTCCAGGGATGTGAGGGAAGGCGACTCTCATGGCAGCCGCCATCTGACTGCAGTCTTGCGAGAGACCCTGAGTGAGAACTGCCAGGCACAGCTGCTCCCGAGTCCCCTTCCCATGACTCCCTCTCCCCAAAACAGGGATAACAGGTGTTACTATCTTTGAAGAGCTAAGTCTCAGGGTTCATTATTAGGGAGCAGTAGGAACTGTAGCACCAATAACTTGTTTCTCTGTGGTGGGAACTGCCTCTCAGCTGGGGTCAGGAGGTTGACCACTGGTCATCCAGCTGCAAGGTCACTCATCTGTGCCTGGGACTCTGCACAGACCTCCTTCCAGCCCACCTCCTGTAGACGCCGCCACGCTCCCGGGATGGAGGTAGCTGCTTGGCAATGCAGAGAACAGAAAGGCTTTGCCGCTGTCTGGGAGGAGACAAGGCGGCTCCAAGTCTCCTACTTGCCTTGGGGGGAGAGATTAGTCTGCTTCGTGTGTGTCAGAGTCACAGGGCGGTGCTTGGTACACGGGGAGTGCTAAAAGTAGTGGCCGCAGTTACTTACTGGTTTTGTACAGCAGATGGGTGCGAGGACTGTGCCGGAACACAGATTGGACAAGCGCTGACGCGGCTGCTCATGAGGCTGAGCCCAGGGAGCTTCGAGGGGGTCACACGTCCCCCTGGTGCACCAGGGATGATCTTGATGATGGTGCTGGTGGTGGTGGATGGTGGGTGGTGTGATGTGACGTGATATGGGCTCAGAGTGAGCAGTCAAGAAAGAATTCTTGACACATTTTGAGTTGGAAAAGGTGGTTTTATCAAAGGCACAGGGACAGGACCCCTGGGCAGAAAGAGATGCACTGGGATTGTGAGGAGCTTTCAACTTGGGGGCAGGTAGAAATCAAGGCGTTTTCCAAAATGACGGTGTTTGCATGTTGAAGAGGTCTTGCGGGATCCTGGAGGTATGGCTTTTGTCAAACTAAGGTGGTTTTTTGCCTCTAGGAAAGCATTAAAGGTAATGATTTACGCATTATGCTTCATGGGGTCCTGAGTTCCTGTGCTCTGCCTGCCTCAAGGCGGTTGTGAGTTCTAAGGCAGTTTAATTTTACCTTCCTGTCTTTTGCCTTTGTTCTCCTTGTCAATGATGACGATGGCGGCTAAGCTTCCTCGTTGTCCGTCAGGCATCAGGTGCTCGGCGAAAGTCTAAACCACTCAGTTCTCACTGCAAGGCTGTGATGTAGGTCCTACTCTTGTTCCCTTGTTTCAGCCAGGGGGAGGAGGCACTGGGGGGAGTCACATAACTGGCCCTGTCTTACACAGTCACCAGATGCCCTGGGCTCCTCATTGTTAACATCTCCAAGTAACATGTATTTCGAGGTCTGCACTGCATATATAATGTGACTTCATCTTCAAAGCAACCTTGTGAGGGAGTTGAGGAGACCTCCGTTTTTTTCTAGTTTGAAGCTAACATCCAGAAAGTTAAGTGGCATCTTCACAGTGACACTGGACATGAGGCAGAATGGTGTCCGTGGGGGGAAGTGTCAGGCGTGCCGTTTGGAAAACAGTCCAGGTGTGTAAAGGAGAGGTTGTGTGAGATGAGGCTGAAGTGAGGGCCAGAAGCGTGGAGCTGGGACTTCATTCGGGATGAAAGGGGGAGCCACAGAATGCACCCGACGTGCGTAGTTGAGGTTTGTCCCTGGTGTGGAGGAGAGTTTGGAGTGGGAGAGGAGAGCTGATGTGATGGGGTCCCAGCAGGGGCAAGGTGCCGACCTGGCAGGTCACAGGGTCTGACGAAGGACATGCTGTTCTGGAGAAGGCGATGTCTTAGCAGCGTCTCCGCTGTGGTGGAAGACACACAGAGGGGAGTAATTCTGAGCCACGCCTGAGGTGGAGAGGGTGGGTGGGCAGGAAACAAGGGAACGCCTCCACCTCCCATCTACTCCAGAGTCACATGTGAAATGGCCTGACTTGCAGGGAACAGCCAACGGTGAATCACGTTTCACTTTTCTTGCAAAGAGTCTGGTAGATTTCCCACTGTTTTTTCAGATAGCGCGATGGGATTTGTGAAGGGGACACACTCACAGATCCCGTTAGGACACGCGGCACCCTGTCAGGGGCGGAGAGTTGGAGGAATCTGGTGGGGTGCATGTTGGCTGTATTGGTGAGGAGGCCAGAAAGCCAGGATGGGACACTAGGCAGACTAGAAGCCACCTCTCTTCTTGCAGCAGGGAAAAGGGTAACAAAAGGTCCACGTGTGCTCCAGCGACAAATAGTAGCTGTCATATCGGTTGTAAAATTTTGACCGTTACGTACCCCAGATTCCTCGGTGGAGTGGAATGTGTGCTCTAGAGCCAGCCAGACCTGGTTGTCTCCCACCTAGTCGCCACGTGATCTTGGGAGGTTGCTGAGATTGTCACCAGAGTCAGGTAGGTGATGTTGGAAAGGTGGGAATCGGAACACTCAATACAGCTGTCTTCCTGAGTCCCATCTTGGTTGTCTACAAAACAGAGGTGGGAAGAACATCCGATGCATTCGGCACCTGTGTAGATGAAGTCAGTTCTCTTAGAGGCAAACCCACTCCATTACTGCCGGAAATGTTAGTCGTAAAGGGGAGGTACAAAGGAGCAATGCCGGAAACTTTCTCAAGTAGGAGGAGGGGCTGTACTCCAAATTCTTGCACATCAGCTTCAGGGCTGATGTTAGATACAAGCAGCCGGCCACGAAGCTCCTGCAGAACATGACTTCCTGGAAAAAATAGCCCAGCGCCGCTTAGGAAGAGACACATTTCGGGCTTCTGCCAAGTTACTCACATTTCAGACAGTTCGTATTTGAATGCAGAATGGGTTTTGAACAAATTCCTTTCTTTTACCCTGACTACTTGCAGTGAGCTTGGGGTTGAACTCTGCCCCTTTGAAGAAAATAAGGCACTGAACCATAAACTATTATTTTTTGACACTAGTTTCCCCAGACTATTTTTCTAGGGTAGTGATCTCAGTTTAACATACATTGATGAGTTTTAAGTGTTTTTGTTCTCAGAACACATTTATGGGGATGAGCAGGACATAGAACACAAGAATTCAGATTCTCGGAATTTTGAGTCACGGTGTTTGGGACAGAGTAACCAATATGTGTGTGAGCACGCGCGTGCGTGCACACACACACACCCACTCACACACACGCACACACACACACACACACACGCCAGTCTTTACCTGCACATCTGCCTTCTCCCAGGAGGAGGAGGGGAAAGGAAGCTCCTCTGTTGCTCGGGCCCTTTTGTTGATTTATCATTTATTATTTTTTAAAATGACTAAAAATGTAATTGGCCTCATCACTCTGTTTTGGTGTGGGCTTAACCAAGGTCCTCACCCCTGGGGAAAAGTCCTCCAGATGCCGTGGCTTTTGTGTTTTGTTTTTTTTTTTTTTTCTGTTTTTTGTCCAGTTCTCACCTCAGACATGAGCTTTTATTCATCGGCATGCCTTTGCAAAAGACTGTTGTCCCTCCATCCCTCCAAAAAAGACATTTTCCTTATCAGAAATTTTAGAGATTTCCGGTTCCATTTAGTACTGAGAATGAATAGCAGTGATGATGGCAGTGACGTCATAGCGATGGACTCATGTGCTGAAAAATGTGACACATGTCAGGTTTCTTTTCTTTACCATAATCTGCCCAGTTCTGTTAGAAAGCCATTTGTGGGTTTGAGGTGAGTGAGGCTAACTGCCCCCTTCCCTTACCATGGGGCAGGGTGGGGGATGTGGACACAGTGACTTGTTTCCTGCTGGGCATGTGACTCCCAACTGGCTATGTGACCAGACCAGGAGTCTTTCTGTGAAGTCATTGGGGAGGGTAGTGACCAGGTCTCCTCCTTGGAGGTCAGAACCATAAGATTCATGCTGTGCCCCATCCCATGTCATGGGGAGAGACAGTCTTCCTGCAAACTTCCAACAGACAGGAACCAGTATGGAGGTTCTGAAGGAGAAGACCTTGGGCGTGAGACCATCTCAGTAGTGCTGGTGTGGGGTGAGGCTGATCTTTAACCAGAAATAAAAGGAGAGAGCTTGAAAAACATGAGATAAAGCCAGGAAACAGTTGTTACTTCCAAAGAGGAAGTGTTTTCTGCGGACTCCTGTTGTAAAATGAGGACCGGGCAGAGTAGCAAGGGGTGGATGGATCATCAGAGAAGAGATGAATGGATTTCAGCGTTATCCCAGCAGCTTGGATGTTTCAGAAAAGGAGTTGAAACGGTGGTAAAGAACAGGCCAGTGAGAAGCCTATGGGAGGCAGAGAAATGGCCCCCAAAGATGTCCACTGTAACCTGTTGGGCCTGTGGATGTGTCCTCTGCTGTGGCCCAAGGAGCACCGAGGATGGATTAAATAAGGGCCTGGGGATGGGAAGACCTCCTGGACTGTCTGGACAGGCGCACCATTGCCTCACGGACCCTTAAACGTGGAAGAAGGAGGCACAAGAGAGGTGGGAGAGATGAGGCCAAAGGGAAAGAGGGGGTGAGAGGGGCAAGAAGGACTCAGTGCACCTTGAAGATGCAGGAAGGGTGCGGAGTCGTGGAATGCAGGGGACCCTGCAGCCAGGACGGGCCTCAGCGGCCAGCCGGCCAGCGGTGCGCTGTGCCCACAGAGTGATGGAACAGGAGAGGCCCCACCCCACAGGGCCCCCGGGGGGTGGGGCGCAACCTGCCCGTACTTGGTGTCAGCCACTTCTGACCTCCAGAATCCACTGAGGTCGTCTAAGCCACCATTTTGTTGCAGTAGCAACAGAAAATTAGTGTAGAAAAAGACCCACATGCTATCAAATCAGGACAGAGGTGGTGCCCTGCAGACTGGCTCAGTGCGCGCCAGCTGCATGGGGACCTGGCCTCCCAGAGGCTCTGCTCCTGGCCTTTCATGTAGAGGGAAAGTGCCCGTGCCTCCCGGGGCCTGTGCTTGTTGGTTAAGATTGTTCTTTTATGGCAGTTAGCAGAGCACCTACCCGACTCCGTGCTCAGTAACTGCTTGATTGATGCAGATGAACACAGGAGAGGGAGAGACATCCCCATACATACTTTGAGATTCTCCTTCCTTTCTTAAGTAGACCAACTAGGTCACAAAGAAATGCAGCCTGAATAGATGTTGTGAGTTTTCTAACTCACTGTTACAATAACAATGATTTTTCTGATTGAAATACAATTTGAGGCGCCTCACAGTGTTCCAGTGATCGCTTTGTCTCACCGTTACCGATGCTGTTAATAACTCATGAGGGATGCTTGTCATCCACTCCGATGAGCCCTGGGTCATCCACATACAGCAGTACAGCAGGAGCATCTAGGGGACTGATGTGGCTTCAGGGACCCCTCCTCTGAGCCCATCCAGGGTGTGGGTGTCCTTGATGACACCCTTGTGAGTTTCAGTTTGACCCCTAAACTGCCCCCTCCCTCCTGTCTTGTGGCCTCTGATAATTCTCAGGCATCTCAGACCTGCCTGCAAGTTTTGTTTGACCTGACACCGCCTCCCTTCTGAAGGGCGGGGTCAGCCCCAAGGTCAGTGAGCTGGAGGTGAGCGGGGTGGCAGGGTGGCGGTGGGTGTGTTGTGGGTGTCGTTAGAATGAAAACCACAGGCCCCAAATAGTGTCACTTCGCTGAAGTTCCCAAACTGGGGCTTAAGGCCTAATCCAACTGCATTTCAGCCCCCCTCAGAGACGTAGTCTGAACCAGCCAGGAATGTTCCATCAGTGCCAGTGCCTCTGCCACAGGGGCCTCTCCACCCCCCCCCCAAAGAAAGAAGACGTCTCCTGGATCCAGGGACCCCTTGCTTTCCCCCTGGACAGCAGCCTCCCTGCAACAGCCCTTCACTGTTGCTAGTAACTTTCTTACCCGGCTCTCCTTCTAGATGGACCTTCCTTTCTGTCCAGCTTCTTGGAGCCCCTTCTGCTTGCTGCTTGGGGTGCTACCCAATTCATGAGTCCTAAAGCCAATCATATATTTAAAATCTGCTCAGTTGCATTTTTGTTGTCTGGCAGTCTGTGCAAGAAGGCTCAGCCGGTGTCTCTCTGAGGCTTAGGCCCCATCAGGCATGGCCACCGAAGACCCTGAGGGACCTTTCTCGGGATGGAGGGTCTCTGAGTTTGGAACTTATCCTGAGACAAGATTTGAGTGATGTTACTGCTACTACGGGAGCAGGGCAGGATGGGGGCCAATAAAGGGTGTGTGGCTCCTCTGAGAGACCGTGGGGACAGTGTGGGGACAGTGTAGGAAACGCCTCAGTGTTGCCTAGTGGGGGCAGAGGACTGGGGCATGGGCGTGCAGTGAGCCCACCCTCCATGGTTGATGCTGGGGCAGAGATGCCTTGCAGGCAGCAGCCTTGGCAGGAGGGGTTGTGTGTGGGGCACCCTGTGGGCTGCTCCTGCCTCTCTTCCCGGCCTCCCTGCCACTTGGGGACCAGAAGTCCTGACCGTAGTGTTGATAGTGGAGTGTCTGCGCCCCCTAAGGGGAGCCCTGGAGAAGGAGTATGAGAGTGTCCTATAAAAGCTGACCGCTTGGGAGAGCACGGGAGGGAAGAAGAGGGCTCTGTCTGTGAGCTGGCCGCAGCCCTCAGACCAGCCAGGAGCCTCTGTGGGAGCAGCCAGTGGGATCAAGCCCGAGGAGCCTACCCTCTGTTCAGCCCAAGCGTTGGAGCTTCAGGCCCAGACATTGGCAAGGGCAAGACTCTCCCCTCACCGCCTCACCTCTGTCAGGAGCCGAGCATCCCCAAAGAGGCCGATGGAAGAGAGCAGGTCTCTGCATCCTCTCGGTGGCCATGGCAGCCCTTTTAGCTTCTCCAAGTGGATTCCTAGGCCACCAGCATGGTCAGGGGGGACCCAAGACGGACAGAAGTCCAGCAGTGACAGGACGTGGTAGACGGGCACACGGGAAGAAGCCCTTTTGAGACTCAGAAATGCCTGGGTGTTTTGGGGAGTTTTGACTCGGTCACTAAGGCCACTGGAGGGGTGTCTATGCACCATCATGTGAACATGAAGGAACAACAGGGAAACCCAAACTGATGCACAGCCTGAAAGTAACACACAGGCCTCTGTTCCTCGAAATTTCTGTGGCATGAATGACCAAGGCCGAGGAATGTTCCAGAATAGAAGGTAAATAAAGAGATGTGACCACAGAATACAGTTAGTGACCTTGGAATGCATTCTGTGCAGGAATGAAGTTTAATAAGGACATTTTTGGGACAGTTGATGACATTGGAATATGACCCATGGTTTAGATTACGGTGTTGTACTGGTGTTCAATTTTCTGAGGCTGGTCACTGACTTGTGAATATGTGAGAGGATGGTTTTGTCCTCAGGGTGTAGACCCTGAGCAGAACCGACAAAGGGGCATGGTATGTGCAACCGACTTGGAAATGATTTAGAAATACAGTAAAACCTTGGATTGCGAGTAATCTGCTCCGCGAGTGTTCCACGAGACGAGCAAACATTTCTAATAAACTTTAACTTGATGAAGGAGCGATGTCTTGCAGTATGAGTTGTACGTGACTCCGAATGTCATGTGGTCACAACTGAGCCAGTGGTTCTTGAAATTTGCTTTGATCCATGAGTGTTTTGGATTACAAACATGTTTCTGGAATGAGGTATGCTCGAAAACCAAGGTTTTACTTTATGTACGAGTGCACGCGCATACGTCTGTACATATGTAAATCCTGGCCAAGTGAAGTATTAGTGAAACGGGCTAAAAGGTATATGGGGGTTCCTTTACTATTCTCGCAGTCTTTTGTAGCTTTGACAGTGATTGCAAGATAAAAGGAAAAGGAAGTTAGTGACCAGTTAGTGAGGCTCGGGAACACACACACACAGTGTCCCCTGCATCCCATGGGAGACCAGATCCCCCACCCCTCCTGCCCAGTCTGCTGCCCCACCCCCACCTGGCAGAGTGCTTACATTGTCCACGAAGCCCAGTCTCCAACACCCGCCTTGCGCTCCACCCCCTTGGGACTCATGCTTGGAACCATGCACAGGCGTTTGTTTCCTCTTCATTCACATGGCCTTGTTTTCCGCTAGCTGTGCCAACGCCGACCCTTGGTGCACCCCCAGGGTCCCCAGACAGATCAGGAGTGTCCCGCCCTGCCCTCTTTTAAGCCATATTTTCCCAGCCGTATTGTCCAGATCTGGTCTGTCCAGCCCTATGGCATGATGCATGGCACAACTTCATTTTCTGGGTCGAATGAGCGGGCCAGGCAGGGGGAGGGTGATGTGCTCCCAGACCCTTGGGAAGATGTTCTGAGGGAGGAGAGGGCCACCTGGGTGCTGTGGGGGGGCATGTGGGTAGGCATGGGCCAGGCGTTCACCCAGGGATTGTGTTGCTGCCGGCAGGCCCGTGTCAGAAATGACAGGAGGTAGAACAATACCTGAGCAAAGCGTCCGTCCGTTGTGACCGCATCATGCTGGAAACTTCCTTTCTTAGTGTCCCTTTGAGGCTGTGGTCAGGGAGGGGCTGGGTCCCATTGGAAGCTGGGTTTGTGTGGGGTCGGGAGCCCGCAGCCCCCAGGAAGGGGAAAGGGGGTGATGGGGGAATGGAGGGAAGGGGGAAGGGGGTGCTTCAGGAGGTCTATAGGAGGTGAAAGGCAGCTAGAGACACAGAAAATAAAAGCAGAATGAAGACTCTTAGGGATCCATAAACAAGCTGATGGAGCCCGCCCATTGGGGTCCTCTCCAAGGCCCGCCAGTGGGGAGCTTCTCAGGCTGCAGGGAAGGTCTTTGTGGCGAAGGTCTGGTAGGTGCTGCACTTAAGTGGATTGATGTACAAGTATCTCAAAGCACTAGGGGAGGGCGAGCAGGGTATGGCCACTCTATACTAGGGTTTTGGATTTGTACTTTTCCTTTCGATTTGTGAAGTCAGGTCTTTTGTTCATGTCGGATAATGCTTTGCTCTGGCGGGGGGGGGGTCAACTCAGGGTCCTCTCCTTGCAGGGGGTTCACAGCCTTTTCCATCTCATTCACTGGCTTTGGGCAAATCGATAATGAGCCCAGCCACCGTCTATAGAATCAAATCAATCCTGTTAGTGTGTCTCTGTGGCCCACACTCCCTTTTGTGGCCCCAGTGGACTCTGGGCAATCTTAGTCCTCGATCTGTTCTGCAAATATTGTTGAGCTGCTTTTTAAGAGCCAGGCATGGGGCGCCTGGGTGGCTTGGTCGGTTAAGCGTCTGACTTCAGCTCAGGTCATGATCTCACAGCCCGTGAGTTTGAGCCCCGCGTCGGGCTCTGTGCTGACCGCTCAGAGCCTGGAGCCTGTTTCGGATTCCGTGTCTCCCTCTCTCTCTGCCCCTCCCCTGTTCATGCTCTGTCTCTCTCTGTCTCAAAAATAAATAAACGTTTAAAAAAAATTAAAAAAAAAAAAAAGAACCAGGCAGTCGGTCTGGAGCTACAAATAAAACGGCAGCCCACGGGGGCCCCTGTTCCAGGTCCGAGATGACAGGAGACCAGTAAGCAGAATCCTGAGGTCCATCCAGCAGGATTCATGCTGTAAAAATAAAGAAGCCTAGGGTTCGAGAGAGGAGCTCTAGATTAGGTCAGAAACATCTTCCTGGAAGGGCGTGGGGTGAGCAGAGCCCAGAAGGAAGTAGGGACCATCCCTGTGTCGTGCGAGCTCCTGGCAGATGGCAGGGCTACAGCCATGATTGTGAGGCATCTGGGGAGGAGTGGAGGGCCATGGGGAGATGAGGCAGGAGTGGCAGGGACAGGCCTGGATGTTGGAGGCAGCAGGAAGAGCACCGCCTGGGAACATGGGCAGGGGCTTAGCTGTAGCCACACTGATGTGAGAAGCGGGTTTTGGGGCTAGGAGAGTGATACGTAGCACAGTCATCCAGGGGGTCAGATTAACTCCCACTGACTTCAGCTTCTGTGTTACCCCTCCCGAGGGAGCTGTGGCCTGAGTGTCTATGCCCTGCATCTGTGCTTCTGATTGGACGCTGCATGAGGACCAGCAGGAAATAACGCTGAAAGAGGCCATGCTTCTCAACCAGAGGTGATTCTGTCCCCTGGCTGACAGTGGACAATGTCTGGGGACATTTGTGGTTGTCACCACTGTGTGTGTGCTCACACGTGCCTTCACGTGTGTGTATGTGTGCTTGTGTGTGCACGTGTGTGCACTCCTGGCATCTACTGGGTACAGGCCAAGGATGTTTCAAACATCCCTCAGTGTCTAGATCAGATGTCCCAAACAGGCTCTTCTGGCCCCAGATGACCCCACTGCCGACTCTAGACCCCAGCTAAACATGGCATGTTCTTTGCTTCATTTAATCCTTATAGGAATCCTATTAAGAATGCGATTCCCTTTTTATAATTGGGGAAACTGACATTGGGGATGGTGAGCCATTTCCCAAGTGACACAGCTGGTTAGTGGTGGAGCTGGTTTTCGAACCTGGGTCTGACCCTGCAGGTTGTGTTTTAGTCGATGCAGGACGTTGTGCGGGAACCAGACAGGTAAGGGGCACTCAGCAGGTGCCTGGAGAGTGAAGAAACCTCTTTATTTTGACTTGAAAGTTCTCTGGGTTCTGTTGCCAGTTTGCTTTTGCCCCAGACATTCCCTGGTGACCCCCTTGATTTGTTCACTCCCTCGGAAATCATCCAGAACATTCACACCACTGCCCAACACTCATCGGACACTGTCAAGCAGGGAGTTAACGACATCTTGATGTTGGAGTCAAGGAGAACTAGATTGGGCAGCCAAGTCTTACAATCTGTACATGGGAATGAGGGGTTATATTACCAGTGCCGCCCGCCCTGAGTCTTGGATTTGTAAACTGTGCTGACGAGTGCCCGTCAGCCTCAGGTCCCTTTCTTAGGAGGCCCCAACCCCTTAGGGAGATTCCTGGACCCACTACACGGCAGGGCAGGGGGCCTGATTACCCACCACAGCGAGAGGATGGTGGGGCATCTGATTCAATTGCTGTTCCTGTGGATCCACTGTGACAGATGTCTATGGTGGGCCTGTGTGCACGCTTGGCCTGGGGACTTCCTCAGCGTCTTGATGGCCATCCCAGGGGATGCCTCAGCAGGGGCATTGAAGGACCCAAATGTGAGATCCATGAGCATGGTTCCTAATCACACCCCCTCCCAGCCCCTCTCGCCGGCTGCCCCAGGGGCTCCTGTTTGTATCATCCCCTCAGCTGTGATTCCTTGGGCCTACAGGTTTTGAACCAGCCTGAGCCAGAGCAGTGGGTAGGTGGGCTCTGAATGGCATCAACTTACCAGAGACCTGCTTCTTTTATTTATTTTTTTAAAGTTTACTTATTTGGGAGGAGGGGGGAGACAGAAAGAGAGAGAGAGAGAGAGAGAGAGAGAGAGAGAGAGAGAGAGAGAGAGAGAGAGAGAGAGGCAGCGAGAGCGGGAAGGGCAGAGAGAGAGAGAGTCCCAAGCAGGCTCCGAGCTGTGAGCAGAGCGCCTGATGTGGGGCTCGAACCCAGATAATGACCTAAGCTGAAATCAAGAGTCGCTGGCTTAATGGACTGAGCCACCCAGATGCCCCAGGAGCCCTGCTTCTCAGTGTCTCTCACCCATTTCCCTAACCCTTGGGGCCATTGTTGGCTGGGTTGATGGGGACGGTGGGGACAAGACAGCATTCATTTGGAGTATACAGATGGCTCACGGGGACCCCTGCTAGTTTTTCAAGTTCAGCTTTCTCACTGAGCTGGGCAGGCCCTGCTCCAGGCATGGGAGCTATTCATTTAAATGAATCCTACAAGGCCTGCCCTCCGTGAGCATGTGGTCTGTTAAAAAAGCCCCATGTACAGTAAGTACATCAGTGCAGGGCCCCCTGGCTCTTGTCACTGCCCTGCTCACCTGCCCACCTTCCATGGCTACTCTTGGCTGCTCCCGTCCCCTCTCTTGCCCTCAGCTGAATATTGCTGGCAGGGCTGGCCTCCAGGCACCTGACCTCCAGAGCCCTTTCTGCACCCACCACCCATCCTTTTCCCTGGGGCCTCCATGCCCTGCCCTCTGGGTAGAGGCCTCTGGACGGGCTCCTCAGCCTGGCTGTGAGCTGGCTGTGGGTGGGCCCTTCTGTGCTGCAGGCCTGGCGCTGTGTGCTGAGGGGCAGAGGAAGGCCTGGTGTGGTGTGCGGGGCAAGTGCAGGGTGTGGAGGGAAACCATGGGTCTGTGTGCAGCAGCCTTTCCTGCAGAAGGCACTGATCCTGGGTATCTGGGCATTGGCCTCACCCACATCAGAGGCTCAGGGTCAAGACTTTGTTGCCATGAGTCTGCAGTGCACGTGGGCAGGTTACAGTGTCAAGAGCCAAGTGTGGACCCCAAGGCTCATTGTTGGGATTTTCAGCCACTCATCATACACTCGTCCTCCTGCCTAAGGGGAGAAACCCTCCCCACCTCAGGATCCTTCTGGAAACCACCAGGGCCTCGGACAAGAGGATAATGAAGATTTTCTGCAGCGACAAAAATGAAACCTGGAACTAATGTGTTTTTACAACGTCCAGTGTCGTCTCCCCGGCCCACAATCGCGTTGCCCCAGCACATCCTGTCTCCTGCCCCCACCTGCTGCTTGGACTTGGAGGATAAATGAGCTGGGGTGTCCCTGAGAGCTGGCCTGCTGGCACGTGGAGTCGGGGGCGCTTGGGGTGGGTGTGGTGCAGAGCCGCATTTTAATAAATGTTTGATAGTTGCTACCTGCACAGTGACTAATTGCGTGCACCCGTCCAGAGGGCAGACCCCCTGCGTGGTGCTCCATTAACAAATTAGTCTTCAGTCCTGAGGGCAGGACTCCCTGCCCTTGCTGTGATTCTGGAAGCTCAGTGGGGCACAGCCTCACCTTCAGAGTGACAGCTTCCTTGTGCCACCAGCAGGCTCTGTGGAAGGTTTTACCTCTCACCCTTCCCGTGGCTGGGTCGGAAGGGCCGCCCTGGAAGGGGTGTCGACCTCTGTGCCCTCCTTATCCCCCTCATCTGCTTCAGCCCTTGCCCTCACCCCTGCTGAAGAGCCCCCACCACAGCCACCTCTTTGTTACCTGGAGGTCTCTGTAGTCAAACACCATTTCCTTAAATAGGGCAACTTGATTCCAACAGATTCTGTCCCTGGAGCGGGAAGGCTGGGACCGGTTTAGCCAGAGTGGCAGGTGCGTTATGTGATGTGGGGTCAGAGGGCACCCTCAAGTGACGCTGAAATCTTCCCTTTCCCTTGCTCAGTCTCTCTGGGAGACTCACCTGCTTCCCTTCCTACGTGCCGAAGCACAGGCCAGGGGAAAAATAAAACCTCTTTCTTGCCATTGCCAAGAATTCTTATTGCCAAGAAAGTCCATGCGTTCATTGTAAACTGCTGTTTTTGTAGAGGACAAAAATCAGGGTTACGCCTGGACAGCAGCCTCCTATGAAAAATATACCAGGAAAGATGTGAGGGTTTGGTGAAAGGAATCACACACACAGGATCACAGGAAAGGTTTATCAACTAGATTTTTTCTGACAAAGACTGGCTACTTTCCCTCCCTCCCTCCCTCCCTCTCCACCCCAACTAGTTCCCTGTTATCTTTAAGAAACATCTCCTTTCCTTCCCCATCTTGCTCATGGTTCTTGGTTGCAAACAACAGACCCCGCTCTAGCTCGTGGCTCGTTTCAATGTGGACAGAGCCCGTTGAAGGACTCTGGTGAGCTCACAGAATCCCCTGGGACAGTCTGAGTCTTGCGATCACAGGTCATGCACACAGGAGCCCACCCAGGCCTGGCGATGCCCCCTGCCCCAGCTACTGTGGGCCATGCTACTGCCATGGATGGGGCTAGGTCACACATCCTGCAGCTAGGACAGATGCATGGCCCCGCAAATCCAGCATGAGGTGAGGACCCAAGACCGAGGCTGAGGAGCAGGGCAGAGCCATGGACTGAGAAGGGGCTCAGGCAGCCACTGGTCTGTCTCATGGTCATCAGTGGAGACCTGCAGTGTGCCACAGGGTGGGAGCACCGGGGGCAGGGGTAGGTGTGGTCTCGTGGGAAAGATGGGCCAAACCAGGGGAACAGAAACATCACAGTAATTTTGCTGGAAGGGAAAAAATTGGAGGTAGTGATGGGCCTTCCCCAGACAGGGTCCAGGGTGCCTCCCTGTGGTGGTGCCAGCTAAGCTCACCTGTGGCCACTCCTGCCATCTGGGCACAGCCAAGTGTGCCGGCTCTGATTTCTGCATGGCCAGGATCAAGGCCCGTGTGCCTGGCTCAAGCTCATGGCGGTCCTTGGATAAAGTTGGTATGTACATGGGGTGGTTTGGGGTCAAGGGGAAGCATTTGGGCCATGGAATCCCCGAAGCAGCTTAACTTGTGTAAACTGACCTCTGTTACCCTTGGCTTTCTTCTCAGGAGGTAGGATTGATGAAGGTGCCTTTCCCATAGGGTTGGAGGTAATGCTTGTCAGGTGTGGAGGACACAGTCTAGCTCACAGCAAGTGCTCAGTTAATGCTTGGCTGTTAGGGTGGCATCACCTTGCTCATTAGCAATCAACTGATGAATCAATCGCTAAACCATAAAGCCAGACTGTTCCTTAGTGCTTTGCCGGTACATAGGCACAGGGGGGAATAGCGTTTGGGATTTTCTTTTAAGAATCTCTGTTCTACCATATTTTCATACCTCAGTGTTCTTCCTTAACTACATTATCTACTAGTTGTTGGGTATTTATTCTAGGCGCCTTCCCCAGAATGCCATACTTAATCCTTAGTGTGTGTGTGTGTGTGTGTGTGTGTGGTGTGTGAGTGTGTGTGTGTGTGTGTGTGTGTGTGTGTGTGTGAAAATCAAGTGTCATAGACTTTAAGTATGTCGCCGAGTGTTGTAGCTTCTGTGAGGAATAGCTGGGATTTGAACCCAAATCTGGCTGACCTCCAGTTGTGTCTTATGACCAGTGCCAGTTTGCAGAGCAGCGCTGAGGTGCGGGGGCTGGAGGCCTGGGCTCCGTGTCCATCTCCGCGTGAGCCAGGGTCCTCACACACACAGCAGGTGTGTCCCGAGGAGAGCCCAGCAGCATCCATTTTTGCCGTCAGACAAAGAATGTGCCTGGTGTTTCCCCCAGAACCTTCTTGGGAAATTGTGCCTAAAGGAGGCAGTTCCTTGTAAATTCAGCCGCCACCGAAAGCAGAGAGGACTCGGTTTTCCAGAATGGCAGAACCAGTCGCCCATCCATTTTTATTTGCTTCTTGTTCATTTTGCATTTTCTTCTATCCCCATAGTGCTTTCTCCCCCATGTGGTAAGATTTTCATCTGACTATTTAACATACCGATGCTTCTCACAGAAACTGACGTCCATTGTTCCTTGGAGTGGGGATTCATTAGTCTTTGCCAGAGAGGGGCTGTGGATTCGGTGCCTCCTTTGTAGGTTTGAGATTAATTCCTGCTGTGGTCATGTTCATTGGGATAATTTTATCAAGATTTTCTTTCTGTTGCTTTTATTACTGGCTTTCTTGGTTACTTTATTAAATTCTAAAATGTCTTATTAAAATCACTTCTTTTCTCATGACAAAAGTATAACTTTTAAACTTGGCTTGAAAAAATTTGCAAACCAGGTGCTTCTTGCCCCTCCCCCCCTGCCCCTGGGGGGTGGGACAGGGCCTGCTGGGGACATGGGCCAGGGAAGGCTCTCACCTGTTCGCTCTAAACGTTTGTGAATGGTTTTTACTATTGATACTCATCACAGACTATATCACTGAATTGCTTTAAGCAGTGAAAAAAGACTTCTGGACGTGGTAATGTTAATTTTTAAACTGTCTTATAAATTTATGTTAAAAGCAGTCGGCAGATATAGAAATGTAACAAGTCTTTTGTGAAATACACTTCGAGGACTCCACCTTTAAAAAATTGACAGATGGCAATCCCTCCAGTGAGAATAATGTGGCTATCAAAGTTGCACAGAATTCAGGAATATGCTTTAATGGAGATTTTTAAGGCCACTTGGCCTAACTGCAGTTTACAGCCCAAGTGACAATCTGTCTGGGTTCTGTTGGAGTATCCAAAGGTGCAGAGATAGATAAGCTGTACTCACACTGTGGAGCGAGACTTAATGCCAGCAAATGACTTCCATGTCGGCCATCACCGGAAACCATCTGGAAGGACAATTTATGAAAACCCGGCCTTTTGTGACTTACATGGTGCCTGGTCTTTTGAAAAAGGACTGTCAGGGCAGGACTTATTTGGTGCCCACCATGAGTTAGTTTCTCACCTGGACAGGTGTCTGCCTCTTGCAGGTGGGCAGGTAAGTTGGCTTGCTGGCCTTGGGAGGCAGGGCACCTATGGGTGGAAACCAATGGGTGTGGAGAGCAATGCCTGGTGGTGGAGGAACCTTCCTGTGTTCACAGGCCTCCCCACTCCCCCTCTCCAGGGCTCTGTGCCTCTCCTGGTCCCAAATAGGAGTGCTTTCTTGAAGCTACAATAGTCAGAACACCCCACGTCCTCTGCCTCGTTCCCACCCCCGGATCCCCCACTCATATGTCACATGTGTTTCTTAGACACGGATCTAAAATTAATGCTCTCGAGCTCGGTTCCTTGGGGAAAAGTGGGATAATCAGCAAATGTCAAAATGTTTTCTCCAAATTTCTAAATGAATGGAAAATAAAACAACGTAATTCCCCCTCCCTCAGGAATTACCTGGCCACCATTTTGCCAGAGATTTGACAAGGCTATCTTCTGTTCCCCTGAGTGAATCCAGTTGGGAATATTTAATGCTATAGATCTCTGAGCTCTGAGGAGAGGCACTGCCCCTTTGGAAAGAGGGGGTCCTGAGCACAAGGGTTCTAGGGCAGTGTCTTCAGGTTCCAGGCAGCTTTCTGAGCCATGCAGTCTGTGAGGCACCTGGCCACTCACCGAGAAACGGGCTCCTTCTGTGGGTAGTGCCGGTTAACCTCCAGAATCTAGTGTAACTGGAAATCTTTATTGGAATTACCCAAGCCATTACCCGCTCACTGTATTAGCTCTGCCCTCGAGCGCTCTTGACTGCGTCTCATGGGGTTGGAGTGCTTAGTCAGTTGGAACTCAAGCCTCCCGATCTTAATTAGAGATGTGCCAAAGTACCTGAATTTAATGGAGAAGGTTGGAAGACAGATCCCTCTCCACCCCTCTTGCACTGAATGACTTCATTACTGAGTACCGTCCACAGCCATGAAGAAATTAAATACGCTCTGCAGAGAAGCAGAAGTTGACGTGCAACCGCTTCTGCGTGGCACATTCTGTGTGCAGCTCTGCGCTCTTTGCAAAACGGGGAGAGCCGAGATGTCAGCATTTTGCCCTGCCGTCCCCCGGCCATGCTCCGCCCAGCAGCCTGTCCTTGGACACCCGCGAGGGGCTGATGCCCCTGATACCCTGAGGTGCGGTGAATGCATTATTCCTGCACTCGCTCCCATCCGCAGATAATTCAATATTCTGCTCTCAACAATCTTTTCCAGTGTTATCTGTATTCATCCTCTCGTTTTGTAAAGAAGGCTGCTACGTAATTGTTAAATATCTCTCCTGTTCCCTGAATAAATTGGAGATACAGAAAAATAATAGGGGTATGATTGCACCGTGTTCATTGGGTCGCGTCTGCCCTGAGTCAGTGGTGCGGTCACAGCAGATGGAAGTGCGGCCTTGTAGGGACTGCAGAGAAGGGCCCAAGTCACAGCTCTTTCTCCCCCTGGAAGATTTCCTCCGACATCTGTCCTTCTTAACTCAAACACGGCACCCTGCCCTGGCGACACCAGCTCTTACCAGCGGTGGCTTCTTTTCCACCAAAAACCAGGTGGTGGTCCCCGTCCATTCACGTGGAAACTCTGCCAGCCTCATTCTCTTATGTAAGCTAAACATTTCCGTCAGAGGCAGGAACAGTGTAACTATTACACCCGTCTGCTTTGCAAAGCCAATTCACAGGTTCAGATTTCCCCAGTCTAAGCAAGGGCTTGTGAGCACAGTAAATACAGCTGGAGGGAACTGTTTGTGTAACACTTGCTTGGAAGGAATAAATAGCACTGGGTTCCGCCAAGAAAGGTAAAGAGCTCCCAGGCTTCCACAGAGGAGAGAGGATCCAGGAAAATGGTGACTCTGTCCTGGAAAATTCACTGGAAAAGAAGGAGTCGCTTTCGCTTTGACGCTGAAAGAAAACATTCAGGGAGAGCGGCCGATGCTGGGGTGCTGGGTTTGACCACTTTTCCTCTGGAAGCCAGGTGCAGGCTGAACTTGAGGGCTGGGCAGGCGTCTGAGCACGGGGCTCCCAGCGGGCAAGAAGCTGACGCTTCCGGAGCTCAGAGCCACTGGTCCGGGTGTGTGTGTGGGTGGGTGGCCCAGGGCCGGGTGGCGGGTCAAGGGTGTCGGCTCATGGGGAGTCCTGACCACCCGTTCCTCTGGGCCCCTCTCCGGTCAAGGTGAGGTGCTGGGCTAGTGCTTGCCATCAGCCCTGGGTGGCTGCAGTTAAGTTTAGGACACCACACTTCTCATCCTGAGAGCTTCGTGTGAGGCCATTCGGCCACAGGTATTTATAAGCACGTGTGTCTCTCAGGTAAGTACCTGTGGAAGTCAGCTCTACCTTAGTTCTGGTTTTCCGGTCACATGCAGTTGGCTGTATGCTCAGGATCCTGCCCTTCCCCTTGGCGGGACAGCAGTGTGCTTCTCTCCGTCTGTGTTTGGACATCAGTCTCTTCCCAACCTTTCCTTCTCTCAGTCTCTGATGTAGTGTCTTCTGACACATCACGTCCTTCTCTCCTTTCCTTGCGGCCGGCAGACTTCATTTGCATCCCGATCTTCAGGGTCACCGCTCACTCCCTCGACATCTTTTTGTTTTAGAGCCTGTCACATCAGCGTGGACGCAAGCCTCCCGCATCCTCCAGAGATCTTTGACAGTGCTGTAGACGCCTCAACCCACCCGATGTGTGGAATCTGCTCCCTGCTGAATTAATTTCCTCCCCAGCCTCCAAGAGCCTTCAAGTAAGTATGGTCTCAGCTCTTCATTCACCCTGGCCAGACTCTCTCGCTGGGGTTGAAGAACACATAGCACTGGTTTAGACCAGTGGTTCTCGACCAGGGGGCTGTCCCCTCCCAATGGGACACCTGGGGATGTCTGCAGGCATCTAGGGGGTGAAGGCCAGGGAGGCTGCTGACCATCCCACGGTGCACAGCCCCCATCACAGAGAATCACTCAGGCTAGAAGTCTGTCATGCCTAGGCAGAGGAACCGTAGGTCGTAACACAGCGGTGGTCAGGTTTTGCCTTCTCCTGGCAATATGACCTCAGCCAGAAAACAAACCCCACAGCTCTTACCTTGAGTGCTTCTGCAGGGATTAAAGGAAGTCATGTTCATAAAGTGCCTGGCAGAGTTATTCATGGCACGTGGAAACACGCAAGTCCCGGGTGCTGTTGTTGATTTTCCTGGGCTTCGTAAAACCCAAGCCCCACACCCCAACCTCTCCCGAGGGCTGGTCTCCTGTTATTCATCTGCTCAAAGCCCTTGCTTGGCTCCTTGCACTACCCTGCTTCACACCAGGACTGTACAGTGACCCCGGCCTGGGCTCCTGCAGCCCGGCCCGCACTGCCAGCATCTGCCCCGGCACTCTGCTGTTTGGGCCCTTCCCTGAGTGTGTGCCTCTGTCTCTCATCCCCAGGGATGTGGCCATGTTCCTCAGGACCTCCCTCACCCAGGCCCGCCTCTCTACCGAGGTCAGTACGGGGGAGGGGGAGGGCTGGTGTGGGAAGGGGTTTAGCGTGCAGAGCCAGAGGCCACCTGCTCATCCCTCTCCTGAGTGCCCACTAAGCCTGACCCAGGCACTGGGTCGGGGCCTGACCTTCTCACATCCGTGCTCGAGGGCCTTGGGAACAGGATGTAGGTGTGTGCGAGGAGCATGAGGGTCCCTCTTCCCTTCTTCTGAGTCTTCCCCAAGGCAGAGGCTTCTCACCTGGTGGACACATCAGGCCGATTTCAGGGGCACCTTGTTAAATGATATTAATGGCCCTCGAATGTCTAATGTTGCCCCATACTTGGAAATGAACTCGGGGGCAGAAAAGCTGCCTCTGTTACCTGGTACTTAGAGTGAGAGTCAAAGGCCATACACTTGCATGAAGTCCTTTCCTTCATGCTGAGCGCTTCTTTTTGGCCCAGCAGATGGGTCTCAGATGCCTCTGCCCCTGCCCTCTGACTGTTCTCAGGACCCTCTTGCTTTGGTGCATTCCAGCAGCTCCTCAGTCTCTGCTCACTTGTCACCTCCTGTCACAGGCTTACCTGAGCATCTTATAGAAAGGCGCCTGTTTTCAATCACCCTGGTTCTGGTTAGGACATTGTCGCCATCTTCAAATACCTTGTTGATCTGTCTACTCGTATTCTCTGCGAGCTCTGCCATGGAGGCAGGTCTGTGTATTCTGTTCATTCATCGCTGTAGCCAAAGGATGTAGCTGAGCCTCTGGCACCCAATAGGTGCTCAGGAACTATTTAGTGAGTGCCTGGCATGAGTGGATGGGAGGTTCTCCTTCTGCCCATGGAGAAGGAGGGAACAGGGAAAGGCAGAGAGATGTGGCATCAGAATGCCTTCCTGAGGGTTCCCCTTGATGCAGGCTGGTACCAGGGCAGCATGGTGACACCTTCCAGGTCAATGGTATTCTTCTTGGATTCTACAGGCCGGTAGTCTCTGTAGCCAGGACTCTGAAGACCACAAATAATAAAAATGTGGTTGGGTCCGTGGAGCCGTTCCCTGTTCAGTATGTGTGGACATTATTCCCCGGCCCTGGGTAGAGCACCTGCTGTGCAAGGCCCTGGACCACGGTCACAAGGAGCAGACCTGGTGGGCTGGCAGGAGGAGAACGAAGTTGGAAAAATGGCGGCCACGTGTGACAGTCTGTGGGAGGTGGTAAGGGACACAGAACATGGCCGCAGGCATGGGGCTCTGTTTTCATCGGACCCAAGCTCCTCCGTGGGACCATTTATTAGGTGGGTAGCTAGAAAGAGCCCTGTCATCCCTAGTGCAAGATGAGTCCCAGCAACCTACCTGTAGGGATCTCAGCTTTGATAAGGATGTCCACATTTGTTGTTCATTTCCTGCCTCCTGATGAATCAGCCTATGAGCTGCCCCAGGACCCTGCCCCACGGATTTCCCTGCCCTGCAGTTCCTTGCTCTTTAGCTGACCTTTAGTGCTATTTGGATCCCTGCACCTGCGCTGTGTCCTGGTCGCCGGTGCCCACCTGTCCTGTCATGGTTGTATGAGCCACACCCCGCTCTCCTGCTCTCTGTTGGCCGGGACGGGTCATTTATAGAAGATAGTTTGTCCATGTGGGATTGTAAATAGGCTCATAACGTACCTTCCCTGGGTGACCCCTCGTTATCTGCACCCTGTTCTTGAGGGTCGTGTGTTAATGGCATTAGCAGGGTTTGAAGTCCAGAGCCAAGAGGTGAAGTGTGGAGCAGGCTACAGAAAACGCTGCAGACTTTGGGCTTTCACAGCCCTGGTTTGAATCCTGGACCACCATTCACCAGCTCCGTGGCCGGGCCAAGCATTTCCCTTCACTGGGCCAGTGTTTCCACCTGTAAGATGCAGATAATACCAGTATTGCCCACGGCTGTTAGAATGCAAGCCACGTGGCTGAGCCTGGGTCTTGCCTGCCCAGCATTGCTTCCACAGCTTCTAGTAGGGACCTCCCTTTCCTGTGTAGAGTGCATTTCATCTGGATCAATCTCCCCACCTCCCTTTGGGGACGGGCACCTTGGCCAAGCCAAGCTCAGGATGCTCACATGACCTAGACTAACGAACCAGCTTGGCAAACACACACACACACACACACACACACACACACACACACGTGCACACACATCCACGCACACACACAGCCAGGACTAATCAGTCAGCTCAGGGAGGCAAGCATACGTGACCAGGTGTGACCAGATCAGCACAGGGTAACTCAGATGACCCAGACTAGACAATCAGCTCAGGGAAAAAACATACATGACCAGGGCCACTCACTTCAGCCCCAGGATGCACACCTGACCGGGTGGTCCTGTCTCCCCATGAGTGATCAGTCACTCTCCATCCCAGGAGGGAGGCTGCACCCTTGGGTGATTCTTAGAGCACATAGCCTTCCATGAGCTGGAATCTGGGAGATTTCTGGGTGTATGTGAAGTTTATTTCCATTTCACCCATGCTAGTGGGAGAGTTCATGTAACTGACCACTGACAACAGGTGCCCAGTGCCTGGCACAGAACGGACGTTCGGTGTTTCAAGACAGGAGTCTCCCCCAGGCTCTGGGGAGACAAACCAGTAATTTCCTGCTCCCCTGCTGGACAAGCGGCAGCTGGCTGTGGATGGGCGCAAGGGTCCTTCATGTCCCTCGAGAAGACCACCACCTTCTGAGACATCCGGAGGAAACAAAATGTGCCTGTTGCTAGCCCTCAGTGCTCAGCCTATTAACTGAAGGAAAATGCATTTCTTTAGTGCTGCTCTGAGAGAGCTTTCTTTCTGATTGGTAATTCCCTAGCACCCAATAGATGCTAATGAAAACGCACTCTCATTGCCAATTCCTCATGTAATTCATTCCTTTTCAACAACAGAAAGGAGGGTGTTTTATCCATGGATTGCAGGCAAAGAGAGGCTTTGCCTCTGTAGCAAAGAGACTTCACTACTCATATGTGTGTGACTGTGACTACATCTTGATATAACTTGAGTCAGCGTTTTAGCGTCAGAGTGTATCGAGTCCCCCCACGAGCATTGGTGTTGGGGGCAGGAGCCATCTTTCTGACGAGCTACACAAAAGTCAAGCTAGTTAAGCCCCTTGTTGAGTAAGTGACCATCCATAATCTCTCAGAATTTCAGGAACCTAAGTAGCTGGAGTAGGCACACACAGGCTTCCGTGGTCGTGCTTCCTGGAGCTTGCCAGTCGAACATCCCATAGCTGACGGTCCCAAGACACGAGCCCTTCCTACATAATGACGCCCTTCCAGACTAAGGCACCATCTGTCATTACCTCATCACTCAGCCGTGTCTTATTTATTCCAGCATGGCTCTGCAGAGCCCATGAGATAACATGTTCTTCTGCCCCCAGAGAGCTCTGCCTCCGCCTGGTGAAAATGGACTGTTTCCAATCAAATAGCTCACAAATCAGTTATCCCTGGAGCGATGAAAACGCTTGGAGGTCACTGTAGACGGAGCCGAAGGAAGCAAATCCGATGTGTCTCTCCTCGGTTCATCAGCTCTGCGTGTTTGCATCCTCACAGACTCCTTGCTGGACGACAGCCTCCAACCTTTTCCAGGCAGCCACTGCTTGTGATTTCCCTGAAGTCTCATGACTGCTGATGAAAGACGTCAGAGACTGGCCAGCCAAGGGCACCTCTCCTAGGTCATAGTGGGGAGCACATTGGAGCTCCACTCGTAGGTACAGGCAAGAGCCTGGGAGCCTGGCCACGACTGGGCTGGCCTGACCCATGGGTCTTGTCTTTAGTCTAAACCTTCTGTGGCCACTCAATGCTGAGTGTGTCTCCTGTTACTCCTAGTTGTCTCGGTGTGTGAATGGAAGTCTCAGGCATTTATCCAGGCTGAGTGTTGTGTCAGGGACAGATTAAGCACGTCCTGGGCGGCGTGTCTTAGGAAGAGCAGTGGAGGTGCTTGGGTGTCGTGGACCGTGTGCTGAGGAACACAGAGGCCCCGCTCAGACGGGCTGGGGTCTTGTCTGCCTCTGTTCCTCACTAGTAGTGACTTGGGTGTCTCAGTACATTCAGTGTGCTCTAACCAAATGCCACAGGATGAGTTACAGATAAGAAGCAGACACTTTGAAAAGTTGTGTAATTTGTGAGGTCCGAGATCGTAGCACCAGCGTGTTTGGTGTTTGATGAGCACCTGCTTCCTGGTTCCTAGAGGGCTGTCTTCTTGCTGTGTCTCACATGGTGGAGGGTGTCAGATACCTCTCTGGGGTCTCTTTTATGATGGCACTGGGCCCATTCATGAGGGCCCCATCCCCCTGACCTAACCACCTCCTGGAGTCCCCACCTCCTAACACAGTCACCTTACGCATTAGCATTTCTGTGTATGCATTTGTGGGAGTCATTTGGGGGGACAAAAACATTCAGCCCGCAGCACCTGGGAAAGTTACTGACTCCCTGTCTCTGTTTCTCATCTGTGAATGAAGTGACAATACTGTCTAACTCTTGGACTTGCTGTGAGAGCCGGGAATGTAACACATGTAAGCTGTGCAGTGAGTGCATGGCACACAGTCAGAAATGCCAAGCTTTATTTTCCATAGCTCATGGACTGAAATATGGAATTGCAATCTTGACAGAAGAGGAAAAAAAACATTAATGTATTAAGAAGCTTACCATATTGGGGGCCTGGGTGGCTCAGGTATTTAAGCGTCCGATTTCAGCACAGGTCATGATCCCGCAGTCTGTGGGTTCGAGCCCTGCGTTGGGCTCTGTGCTGACGGCTGAGCCTGGAGCCTGCTTGGATTCTGTCTCCCTCTCTCTCTGCCCTCCCCTGCTCTCATTCTGTCTCTTTCTCTCTCTCTCAAAAAATGAATAAATGTTAAAAATAAAAAAAAGAACCTTACCATTGATGATAGACACTAAAAATGAATGTTCATCATACCTCCAATGAGGAGGCACACCTGTGGAAAATTACCACTTAGTGCATCCAGATCTCGCGAGGCCCCCAACTTGTTAGGAATAGTCCATTTACGTAAATTGGGGTCCTCTTCATGCGTGGGTGCTTGCCCTAGGGAGACAGTAAGGCTGAGAAATTATTAATCTACCCCAACCCAACTTCATTCGTGGGCAGAGTCCAGAGGGTGAAGAGTGAGTGAATGTTGTAGACGTTTGCAGTCTTGGTGATCTGCTCATAAACACAGTGGTTTATTAGAATCTAGGATGCTGGATTTGATAACAGCCGCGGTAGGGAACCTCCTCTCAGAGAGGTTCCAGAATGCCCCTTCAGGCTGGTAATGATGTGCAGAACCAGTCTGTCTCCCTGGAGGGAAAGGCTGGTGCACAGTGAAGTTTGGAAACAAAAACAAACTCAAACACACCTTCCTCAAGATCCGAGATTCTAGCCGCGTGCGATGCGAGGCATCGCAGAGGGCCAGCTGGTCTTGGGGGAAACTCGTCCAATGCTCACTTCTGCTTGGTGTCAGGGACTCTGCAGAGATTCACTGATGTCCTACTCCATTTGCAAAGCCGTGGCTCGTGGCCCAAGATCACAGGGCTGCTGGGTTCACATAGCTTCAAGGCAGTCCCAAAGGGTGGAGAATTCCAGAATGTGGGAGAATAGGTGACGGAGGTGGGTGAATATGTGAGTGACTGACATTTATCATCGAAGAGATCTGACGTATGCTAGAAGTTGGCTTTGGAAGGGGCCAGAGATCAAGGTATTGCTTGCCCGTTTCCTGGTGATTTTATTTGTCACAGAAGAAAGGAAATACAGTCATCACTTGGGAATTGTGAATGAGGTTGGGGCCCTCTGTTTAGGAATGGGAGCACACTGAGGAACAGGATGTTGGGAAGGAAAGTGGCTCTATTTCTCCCAACACAGTGCCTTTCCTCAAGCCAAGGAGTCTCCCCTGGTTTTCTGAATAGATAAGAATGGTTTGTAATTCACATATTGTCAAGGGCTTCTGGAATGCTTGAGGATGGTTGGAAAACGATTTCAGTTGACACAGCATGGCTTTGCCCAAATTGCACATGCCATATTCCTTAGTCAGTTCCTTTCTTTATACAGAGGTTAACTTCCCAACTGGCAGGTAGGGATTATCACAGTCCGGATGTAGGTGGTTTCTGTATAATATTTGCCTCTTGGTGCCCCTGTGAAAACAGCTAAAAATAGGGTCTTCTAGAGAGAGAGAAGTCATCAGCTGGGAAAGCTAAGGGCTGGAGGTGACCTCAAAACCTAGGGAGATAAGCTTTGCTGTGGATTGAGGCAGCTGGGAACCTGCGAGGAGTTTCCAAGAAGTTAATTCTACAGAGGTCTTCAGTTATCTACACTGCTATTTCTCTAACTTCCACCGGAAGAAATGTTTATATTTAGCTTGGTTTTGGAAAGGGTAGGAAAAGGATATATTTAAATAAAAGTTTGGACAGCTTGTATACCAAAACCCATCACCCTCCAAGTACACATATCCCTACAAGCTGAGGGAAGGAAGCCTTCATCCAATGGCTCCCTAAAATGGTGGTGTCTGTTTCTGTTTGGATCTCAGAAACCCCAAACACAGCTGTTTTCGTTAACACAGATTTTAATGGGAGATATTTGTCCCCAGCACTCAGTCATTTCCACTTGCCTGAGACCGCCATTTAAAACAACAAGTATAATAGCATCTTTGAGCTTTGTAGTTAAAAATTAATTAGGAGGTTTAAGAGCAAACTCTTTGGGGGTTACTGTACAATCGCATGTTTACAGAATTAGGTCTGGGCTTTTTGTTCTGGTTAAGTGTTTCCATTAATTCTCTGTCTATTAAATGTAATTACGTATGATGCCATCATACATTCATCAGCCATCAACATTATGATGTCACATTTAAAAAGCAAGCTGGGAAAAAGTCTATAATTTTAAGTGTGGGATGAGGGTAACTATGGAAATTCAAATACAGGCACCTGTGACTGGGTGGTGGGGGAGTCACGGCCAAGAATCGAACAGCAGAGTTTCAATCACGGAGGCCATTCGGAACACCTTTGTCCCTGTTGGTCTCACCTTCCTGCTTCTGCTAGGATGCTTCCTTGGGGAACACCAGCACAGGCTAGATGTGTGCTGCTGAAGGACAAGAATGAACGGAAAGAAGGAATGTTCTCGCTCACGTCCTTGGCATGTATTTTCGCACTTACTGTTTTTTAATGAGAGGTATTCATCGATTAAACGCTCGCTTTTGACATTGGCCGTTCAATGCATGTGCTTCCAGAATAACCTTCATTTTCTCAGTCTGGAAACAGCACTTTTAGACACTTTGGAAGCAGGCTCTGTAGTCTATTCTTTTTCAGAGCATAGCTCTTGAACAGGTAGCATTTGCTGGGAGGGTTTTAACGTGTTGCTGTGCAGGTACTCAGGCTTCAGGACGAGGAAGCCCAAAGAGCTCCTCCCCCTCCTGTTCATTGACAGATTCTGTGGCAGTGGCCCGGCACGTTGGATCCCACCTGCTTAATCACCTCTGTTAAAAATGGATGGAAGAGTGTCGTATCTCGAGATTGTATGCAATAACTAAAAAATAGTGCTTCTTGGAAAGGAATGCCAGGGTGTTGTCCTGTGGCCGACCCCCTTCTCCAAGCCCGGGGTGTGCATGGGAGCAGTTAGTTCACATCTCACTAGAACAGAGACTTAAGAAGCTTGCAGTGGTGGGGCTCCCCAGTGGTTAGCAAAATAAATCCTAGACCAGAGTGACCTCTGAACACTCCCATGCTCCTGGCAGACGTACGAGGCACAAGAAGTCACTTGCTGGGAGAGCCTTCCAAGATGGCCTTCTTCTCCTTGTGTCAAGGCACCTGTGGCCCAGCGATGCCCTCCATTTTCAGATGGAGGGAGAACACCCTGCAGGTAGTTCCTGGACTTGGGGACACCAGACATGCTTCTTTTGGACGCACCCTGACTCGGCTGTGCTGACAGAACTCATCTTGGAAATACAGCCCTTCCGCAGGCCTTATCTGAAGAATGCAGCTCTTCCCTGTGATTTCTCTTCAGCAGTTGTATTTTTCGAGCGTGTTTCTTGATGGGAGACGTGCTGGGATCCGTAAGGAAGGATGTTGATGTTCTGGTGTCCCTCCTGGTCATTGGAGTGGCTGGAGGGGACACACATCAGTAGGTACGGTTGGGCTTAACATAATGTCCGCTGCCTCCTTGCTGCCTGGTTTCCCTCTTGCCGAGAGAAGGGACGGTCTCTCTTCCTTCTCCAGACTTCTCAAGCTCTCCCTGGTGACTGCTGAGGTGGCAGATCCCTTTGTGGGGGGGGGGGGATTCTAAGAGGGGAAAATAGACTATTTCTCTTGCTGCGTTCATATAGTATTGGGGGCATTAGAAAAAAGGGGGCAAAGAAAAAGTTATTTTCAAGGCTTGGGGGGTGCTACTGCAGTGTAGTGGTGTTACCTTCTTTCTGTTTCTTTCCTCCAGGGTATAGTTAAAATTCTGAATTAGAATTTTTGTGGCATGTTCTCACTGTGCATCTTGATGATCAGATTTCCACTACGAGATGATATCTATCCCATATGCCTCACTTTAAGAACTGACTTTTTTAAATCATTCCTCACAAGATGGGAGTGACTTTGTTTCAGGTTTTCAAATGCCTTTCATCTCATGCATCTCTCTCCCTATTTTGAATAACACAGTTTTGACTCAAGAAGACACTTCAGGCTGAAAGAGCCTCATTCAGTCCCAGCTTGGGTGCTTATGGAGGGAGCACATATCAAGATTGGTAGTGGAGGTTTTTGTTTTTTTTTTTTCCCCAAAGCAATAAAGACGAGTTAGCACAGATTTGGCAATTATTGCATGAGGTGGGACCTCGCATCTCCAAGCCTTGTGTGTTATTGGACACAGATCTGTCAAGAACCACTTTAAAAAGCAGCACAGGAGCAGTTACTCTGGAGCTCATTTGATTTACATGTATCAGAAAAGAAAAAAAGAAAAGCAAACCGTCCTTGTATCACACAAATACGCACTTGGACTAGGCAGCAATTTCCAGAAACACATTCATGTGTGGAATCAAAAAGTGCTTAATTGCAAACATCTGAGATGAAAGGAAAAGTGGGATACTTGGAAAAGTATGCTAGATGATTCAGATGGGCACCCTGGAGATGGGAGAGACACTGATGGGAGAGCCAAGCACGGGGTCTGAATGAAGTCATCTCATCAGACGCGAGATGGAGAAATTAATGTTTCCACGTTGATACTTTCTACGGGATAAAAATGTGTATACGTGCCTAAGTTAATAACCTGAATATTATTAATAGATATTGGACATCTTCATCTTTTTCAAGGAGCTTTATTTATTTATTTTTTCATTCAGTTTGGTCAGAATCTACTTTGGGATTACCTCTTCCTGGAAAAACAGCACCATGTCTCTGGGCACATGTATTGTTGATTTTTCTTTCAGACCTTGGGGCAAGGCTTGAGGTTGGGAAGTATTGGGGGAGGTGGAGAGAACTGCCCGTCATTCACACCTGTGCATGGTACATCCACAGGTCACGTACACAGTTGTGGTTAAGTCGGCAAACTTGGAGTGTGCTTATAACCTTAATTTTCAGTGTTTCATAAACATCGGAATGGTGGGTGGAGTTTATTAAAAATATAGATTCTGGGGGCCGCCTGGGTGGCTCAGTCAGTTAAGGGCCCCACTCTTGATTTCAGCTCATGTCATGATCCTGGAGTTGTGGGATCCAGCCCCGTGTTGGGTTCTGTGCTGAGAGCAGAGCCTGCTTCGGATTCTCTCTCTCCCTCTCTCTGCCCCTCCCCAGCTCATGTTCTTTCTGTCTCTCAAAAGAAAAATTTAAAAAAAAAAGAATGGAAAGAAACACAGATTTGTGGGCATCATCTCCCAGAGGGCTGGACTAGGGCCAGGAATCTGAACTGGGGACATTTGGACGTCGCCATCACACTGAGGCCTGGAGAGTTTTCCAGGGGTGCGATTCGATCCAGCATCAAGGGGAGGTGTGGGTGATGGGGCTCCACGAGGAAGGTAGAGCAAAGGGGCTGGGTCTCTACGTGCGTGTGAGGAATCAGCTGTACCCAGGCAGGTCCAGTCTCCACCCTCAGCCTCAAGGATATCATCTCAAGGCCCCTGGAAGGTTCTAGCCAGCAGGAGCATCCTCGTTTGATGGGGACTTTGGCCACTCGACAGTCCAGCGGTGTGATTTATGACGGGGTCTTTAGGACCCATCATATCAGTTCTGATCTGGGGTAGGAGACTAAAGGTCAGCCAAGTGGGCAGGATGCGGTCAAGCCCCAGTTAAGATTCTGGAAAACAAAGGCTTGGGTGAGATTCCCGGATGAGCCACGCTCTGCAGTGCTGTCGCGCACGGAAGCCCGGAGGAAGTAATACCGTCCAGGACTGCACGGGGGTGGCTGGAGGTTTTTGGCACTGGAAATTCATACGTGGACCCTCCCAGACTTTGCCTCTG
Source organism: Panthera onca (assembly GCF_046562875.1). Taxonomy (NCBI): domain Eukaryota; kingdom Metazoa; phylum Chordata; class Mammalia; order Carnivora; family Felidae; genus Panthera; species Panthera onca. The sequence continues at coordinate 6,936,182 of NC_138358.1, read as the reverse complement.
TCCTGTGGTTGGCTCTTACTTGTAACCTTGTACTCATGATAAACCTGTTCGTAAATACAGTGTTTCCTGCATTCTGAGAGGTTCTAGTGAATTATCAAACCTGAGGGAATCTTGGGGACCCCAGGATTTGCAACCAGGGGGTCAGACGTGATGGTGGCCGTGGTGACCCCGAGTGTGTGGCTGGCATCTGAAGTCTTGGGCCTACTTGGCAGTCTGGAGGGCTGTACCCTCTCCTGGAGCATGGCCAATCCTTCTGCAATGTGCTTCAGTCTGGACAAGCCTGAGAAACACAAGGTGGAGAGAAAGAAACAAGTTCCATACAATGATATACAGCGTGACAACATTGATGCCAGTTTTAGAAAGAATAAAGCGATGCCGGTGTGCCTAGGTGGCTCAGTCGGTTAAGCGTCTGACTTCAGCTCAGGTCATGATCTCACGGTCCGTGAGTTCAGGCCCCGCATCGGGCTCTGTGCTGACCCCTCAGAGCCTGGAGCCTGTTTCGGATTCTGTGTCTCCCTCTCTCTCTGACCCTCCCCCATTCATGCTCTGTCTATCTGTCTGAAAAAGAAATAACTGTTAAAAAAAAATAAAAATAAATAAATAAAACGATGCCATAGGTTGTTTACTAACATATATGCACACGCACATATAACCCATATTTTCATGCGTGTGAAGTGCATAGGTAAATGTATATGGTTTATGTATAAATATGTATACTTACTCATTTCTATGAATATGCAAAGCATTATAGTTTGGAACTGGACAGATACACACCAGTTTCTTAACCAACCTGCTTCCAGGGTCAGGATGAGAAAGCCAAAATGACAAAGTTAGAACACTTGTTAATTACCGATGATGATTTTGGGACGTTCATATTATTATTCTGTATGTTTCCCTGTATTTGAAATTAATGCACACAAATCTGGATTGGAGGCAAGGGAGTCAGTGGGGCTTCGAGGATGCTGGGAAGAGACCTAGGGGGCTGAGTGGTCACAGCTCCAGCGGCAGGACCACCTGGAGAGCAGCATGGGCTGTCGAGCAAGGACATGCAGATGGTTTGTGTGGCTTCTCCCGTGATGGCTGTTCCACAGACGACCACACCAGGATGGATTCTGCAGCCTGAGTCCCTGGAGGTTCAGGAGCTGCCCATCGCTGGACTCCCCTCCCCCCCCACCCCGTCCACCCGGATGCCTGGGTGATGGTCACCAAGGAGGGAACAGCTGGGGGCTCTTGTTTCAGCTTGAGCACAGTGTCTGGGAGCGGCCCTAAGAGAGCGGCCATTGGGCTTTCCTGCCTTCGCTCGCTGCCCCCTTGCAACTGAGGGCACATGTGGGTGTGCAGACTTGCCCGGCCTCAGCTCAGGGCATCCACGAAGCCCTCTATGTGGCGCGGGCCAGCCCCGGCCGCCACAATGCCAGCTTGGCCTCCTCGGTGGCTATTGTTTCTTGTCTGTGCCTAATTATGCTCATCGGTGGCACAAGTCAATAAAAACCCCACCTGGCCCTCACAGCACAGAAGACTCTGTCTGCCTTGAAAATTCGTTTATGCTGAGCCAAGCACATGCTTCTAAATCACAAGGGACAGAAGAGTCAAGGTGACATGGCAGGAACAAAAAATCAGCCACAGGAAGCACAGGCGCCGTGGGGCCATATTTCACCCTTCGTGGGGAGGACAACAAAGTCACGTTTCCTGGTTTGTTTAGGTGATGAGAGGACATGAGGAGGCACGTGTGAGGACGTTAAATGGGGTGTGCATTTTACCCAGAGTATATTATTGTGGGTGCATTGCATTTAACGTCTATTTGACCTAACTGGGGACCCAGTCAGACTACCACCTTCACTGTGTCAGAACCACAGGCATTAAAAAAAAAACAAAACTAATGTTTATTTATTTTTGAGAAAGAGAGAAGGAGAGAGAGAGAGAGAGGGACAGAGAGAGAGGGAGAGAGAGAGAGAGAGAGGAGAGGCAGAGAGAGAGAGAGAGAGGAGAGGCAGAGAGAGATGGAGACACAGAAACAAAGGCAGGCTCCAGGCTCTGAGCTGTCAGCACAGAGCCCGACACGGGGCTCGAACCCACAAACTGTGAGATCATGACCTGAGCCAAAGTCCGGTGCTTAACCGATTGAGCCACCCAAGCGCCCCAGAACCACAGGCATTTTGAGCTCCAGCCACCCTAGTAAGCTGCCTGGGACAGTGTCAGGTCAGCTGTGCCCAACTCAGGGTCCTGGGCACCTTCCTGTGAGAAAGAATTCCAAGCAGGATACCAGGTGGAAAAAGCCTGGATTTTCACAATAGACATGAACTTGATGTGTAGGTGTCTTGTTCTGTTCTGGTGTGGGGTAGGGGTAAGACACACCCCTTATCTTTCTTACCCTCTTTTTCTGAGCATCTGTGCTTCTGAGCTCAGCGTTGGGGAAGCAGGGCTGGTCAAAACACGGGTCCTGCTCTCCAGGGTCCGCATGTGGCGGTGGGGAGACAGAGGCAGGTCAGGGAACAGACAGGCACTTTCAGGTGCTGAGGGAATGAGGGAAGTCACAGGGTGGGGGTGTGGGGTGAGGCATGGGGGCCCCATGAGGGGCCTCCTTGAGAAGGAGGGAGGGGTAGGAGGACTGACAAAGGAAGAAGAAGGAGGGGAGGGAGGAGGTGAAAGGAGGGAAGGACGAGGAGGGAAGAGGAGGGATGGAGGGAGAGAGGAAAAGGAAGCATGCATGGCTGCCACTGTGTGGTAGGCTGTGGCAGCCGCTCGCCCACCTTCCTGGGCGCTGGCTGCTTGGCTGCCCTCGGTCTTCCTCAAGCCCTCCGTGTCCCCAATTCTCACCACCTCTGTCGCCCCTGGGCTATCTCTGACTTCCGGCATCCCTGGCCCCCAGCCTGGCCCCTGCTTCTGGCCCAGATATGACAATTCTACCTTTTATCCAGTCCTTGAATCTTAATATGTTTCAGCAGCTTGGGGCCTGGGTTCCCCTGCTGGTCTCGTCCTCACCTCGTTGCTGGCAGCACCTGGTGCCCCTGTCCCAGTGGCTTGCGGTCACCTGCGCCGTCCTCCAGGGGCCGGCTTCTCTGCCACAGCCCTGGCCTCCGGGTCCCTAGAAATTAGACATTTTGGTGGAGGCAGTAACATTTTTTAGCACCTGGAATCGGCAGGCAGCCTCCTGTCCGTGCGTTACCCGCAGTCATCCGCCGCCTGCGGTTACGGTAAACCGCGTGAGCGTGGGGGCGAAAGGCTCGTGTGGTGATAGATGTGGCCCCTGGTTCCACACCCCACGCAGGATTAAACAGGTGTTTCACCTTCTGCTTATGAATTCTGTCAATAAGTCTAATAAGAACTTGCAAACATTAAATTAGAATCAGCTCATAGGTTTTTAACATGAAAGGAGACAAAATTTGCTGAGATAAGTCAATTTGAAAAAAAAAGAAAAGAAGCTGCTCACATTATGCATTTATGAAGTAGAAACTCATTTTCCCATCCAATTTGAGCTTGCTGTTTCACGATGGGTAATAGGTACTTCTGATAACAACAGCAGCCCCTGATGGAAACGCCAACGCAGTCTCACCAGTAAGTTCTCTCCAGGCTCGGGTCAGTGATGAAAATCTCATTGGCCGGACCCTGGCTAGTTAAAGGTGGAGTGCAGTGTGCCAGCCAGTTCCTTGGCTCACTGCCTTGCTGCGTTTATTTATTATTCGTACCTAAATGCTGCCCACCCTGTGCACGTGAACTCCAGGCTCCCTCCTCTGGGAAGCGTCCAGGGCTGGCCCTGGGCTGCAGTGATTGCACCTCTGGCCACCACCACCCTTCAGGCCCCTCATCCGCTGCTCCCAGCTCTGTGGTCAGGACGGGACAGGAAGAAAGGGAAGGCGGGTGCTGAGTTTGACACCCATTTTCTGCTGGATCCCTCACGAGAAATCTGTTTGTGGACCTGACAGGCCCCTGCTCAGGCTTCTGGGGGTGACCTCTGCCTTCTTGGGCCCCAGCCTGGGTGTGGGAACCAGGATGGTGGGTGCAGAGGCCTAGAAGGACCCAGAAAGTTCTGCATAAGCCACGTCGTTGAAAAGCAGGCTTGGGGAAGGTTTGCTCTTAGAGAACTAGAGTCAGAGAGATCCAGGGGGGAGCTGGGCAACCGGCCTAGGGAGGATTATGGCGTTATCTGGGGTGGCCAGTTTACAGAGAAATGATGAAGGATTTGAGGGCAGCCGGAAGGCAAGGGCTAGACAGCCCGTGAGTGGGGAGAGGACTGGTGTGCGGTATTGTCGCTCGGGGTCACTCACCCCATCTTCTCCGGTGTTCACTGAGATGCTCTGCCAGACCCAGAGGGACCGCGTCTCTCTGCACTGCCCCGCGTGGCCGTGTGACCCCTTGGCTGCATGGTGTGTTGTGGGCCATATGTGGCCCCTTTGCTCAGGCCCGGGTCTGAATTCGGCTATGCGGCGGGGAAGCTGGATGGCATTTCTGGAACAGGTTGCTTAGCTCTCTAAGCCTCGTGTCCTCAGCTGTGAAAGGGGCACAACTAATCACCTCCTAATGGGGTTGTTCTGAGGTCAAAGTGAGATAAAGGGAGGTGACATGGGGTGCGGGGCTCATCACGCAACAAACAATTGGAGGCTAACAGGTCTTTGTGTCATTGATCTCCTAGCCCCGCATGGCTCAGCCCTACCCTTTGTCTGCGTCTTACCCCTTAGCTGCTGTGTGTGCCCTCTGTGGAAGGGGTCATGACTCAGGAGCTGTTTATGCCCCCAGAGCCCTCCCAGGAAGGGGTGCGCAGGGGGAGCTCAGTGAGCCCATGAGCATGTTCCTCCTGTTACCCCAGCGGGCAGTTTCCTGAGCTGCGGGAGGGCCAGGCCGGCTCAGGCACAGAGGAGAGCCCTGGGGCCAGCACGCTGGCCCGATGGGATTCCTCTCTGGCTGCGCTGTCCTGCATCTGAGTTTCTGGACTTTGGTCACAAGAATCTCGTAGGAGAGAAGCATGCGGGTTTGGCATGCTGCACTCAACCTCTAGAAATAGCACGCACACACACGGCTCTCAACACATGTTCCTGTGAGGAGTCATAAATTCGTAAGCACATTTAATTGTTCAACAACAAGGCGTACACTTGTCTAAGGGCAAAATACTGAAAAATGCATCGAGCAGGGGAAAATCACCAACAAAAATTGAACTTAAAGTCCCATGACTAAGTATTTATGTAGGGTGTTCCGTTCAATCACAGTTGACCATGTCTGAAAACAGCCAGATGGTGCAGCAGGCATGGGAGAGTTGACCATGGGTCAGCCCAAGCTGGGCCTGTGGACCCAGGCCATGTCTGTGAGCAGGCGACTCAGGCAGATACAGTGGCTCCTTGGACTGTGGTTTCACAAGAGGAGCTGAGGGGCTGTGTGCACAGCGTCCGGCACCACCCGAGGACTCAGTGTAACCCAGACGTTGTAACTGTTATTACTGTAGTTTTTATTTTATTTTTTTACTTCATTTTACTTAATTATTTTATTTTACTGTATGTAGGTATGTATGTATGTTTGTATGTATGTATGTATGTATGTATGTATGTATGTATGTATGTATTTGAGAGAGGGAGAGAGAGCACACAGGCATGTGAGCAGGGGAGGGGCAGAGAGAGAGAGAGGGAATCCCAGGCACGATTCACGCTCAGCTTAACGCCCACACGGACTCCGTGTCACAACCAAGAGACCACGACCTGAGCTGAAATCAATAGTCAGACGCTTAGCCTATTGAGCCACCCAGGGGCCACCCTTATGATTGTATTTAGGAGCACTAATGCCATTTGTTCCTCCTGAAAAAATGGCCGTTCTTAATTCTTTTGTGTACTCTCAAGTGAGATAAACATGTTAACTGATTGCTGTCGCACGTTCCGCGTCTGACACCCTAGTGAATGGCAAACACATCTCCATTCAGTAACGGCCTTAAAAGAACCACAGACCTGGTTTCTCAAAACGATGTATCTTTGCAATCAACAGACCTGCCGTTCATTCCTGCAGCCATCAGGAGGCTCTCAGCTGTTGGCACACATCCACCAAAAATGCAGAAGTGTGGGTGCGTGACCTTGAATACTCACGTGAGAACAACAGGTGGCTGTGAACACGAGCTGAGAGCAAACAGCACACTTAGGGACATTTCACTCGGAGTGGGACTCCTGGCGCTCACACCTACTCCCATGGAAGCAAATTTACTGAGAAAGCAATGGAGGCAGCATGACAGCAGCTCAGACTGGAGCCACCCGCCATCTGTGCAAAGACCTAAGCGTGTGGTGCAGACCCCGTGCCTTTTCTCTCAGGGTGTTTTAAGATAAATATCCTGAAAAAGCATAACTGTTGACTGAGCTTGATTCAGTCGTTATGGAAAGAAAAGTCCGAACTAATAAGCAAAGAGAAAGCACTCAGAGGTTTGGCAGTTGGTGGGCGTTTGGCTCACCACCAGTCACCAACCCCAGTGCTGGGCATTATCCCACTATTCCTGCTGCGACTTTGATCCCTAATGAGCAAGGGCCAGGCCTGGGTCTCAGAAGCAGCTGAGGTCCCTGATGGGAGACAAGTGATGCCATCTGCAAAGACCCTTTTCCAGAGGAGGGGACATTCACAGCTTCCAGGTTGCAAATGTAATTGGGGGCGAGGGGGCACCGTTCACCCTCTGCAGAGAGCCTTCAGTCAAAGCTCTCAGCACAATGCCTGGCACCACTGAGTGCTCGAGGAATATTATCTGTTCCTGTATGGTAACTATTGTTTCCTGGGAGAGGGTTTGGGAAGCCCTCTGGCCCTTTGTTTAAAACAGAACAGATGGAAAGGAGAGTCTTCATGACGGGGCAGGCGAGAAGGGGCCAGGGGCACTGCCGCCTGGCCTGCCAAGCGAACACGGGGTTCCCTGCCTCAGTCCCCTCAGCCTGGGTTGAACTTTTCTTTTGGCATCTGCATTGTGGGTTTCTCGGGAGCAGAAGTTTTCCTGGGTAGAGTATGCTTTCCCTCTGGCGAGGCTCGGCTGTCCTGCCCCTGGCCAGTGTGCTCCTGCAGCACCAAGTCTCAGAGCTAACCACCACCTGCTGTCAGCAGAGAGGTGGGCAGACCCCAGGAGGATTGTACCAGGGGACGAATGCACCACTGGCCTCCTCTATCATCTGCGGCCTCAGTGGAGCTGCTCAGATGCCAGACTGGAGGAAGCAGGAGAATCTTCCTCTCTTCCCAGGGGAGGAACCCATGCACCTGACCTGGGACGTTCACCCACCAGAGCACCAGGACTGAGGGGCTCGGAGCTCCTTGCTTGAGGCTGCGGCTCTCGGACAGGTCTCTGTCCCGAGCCCTGCACAGCGGCCGCCTCACCCCCGCCTGACCTCTCCGATCCCATGGGTGGCCCGCAGGCACTCATGCCCTTCCATGTTCTCTTGCCTTCTGGGGATCACGGGCCCACTTTATGCCAGGTGAGGTGCTAGGTGGATGCTGCAGCCTTGGAGGGAGCACTGGCCAGAGAAAAGCCATCTGTCTGTGTCTGCCCCCATTTACCGATTTGTGGGATGAACCGATTCTGTCCAGGCAGTCCCCCTGCGGTCCTCAGGTGCATCTCCGGCTCTGGTCTTGTGTGTGCGCTAAGAGCCAATTAAGTCTGTTCCCACATCTGTTTATGCCAATTGCACCAGTTCGTGTAATTACATCACGTGACTAAATATTGCATAAAACAATGGCATTTCAGTGCGAACAGGAAGAAGGCGTTTGTTTCTATAAAAACAGTCGAATTTTTGGAAAGACTTAAAATGGGCAAGGTAGTAAAATTTTTCTTTCAAATTCAGTTTCCATGAATCTGCAATAAAGGATTGAAGGAAGGAGTCACAATTCTGACTGATGGTGATACCTGCAGGCGCTTCAAATTGCCTGCCTCCTCACAGCACGTTTGGTGGGTGGGATGTGCGCTTCGGGGCATGGTAGCTGTGAGCCAGAAACCAGAGGGCAGAGGGGGGGTGTTTTCCCAGTGGTGACCAGACAGTAAGTGGGCATATGTCTAAGCGTTTTGTGTTGAGATGTTTAAGGCATCATCGGTGGTAATGACTGTCCACTTCACAAGACTGAGCCTGTGTGGCTCAGTCGGTTTAGCATCTGACTTTTCTTGACTTTGGCTCAGGTCATGATCCCAGGACTGTGAAATCGAGGCCTGTGTCAGGCTCTGCCCTTACTGTGGATCCTGCTTGGGATTCTCCCTCTCTCTCTCTCTCTCTCTCTCTCTCTCTCTCTCTCTCTCTCTTTCTCTCTGTCCCTCTCCCCTCCTTCTCCCTCCCTCTCTCTCCCTCTTCCTCTCTCTTTCTCTCCCTCCTCTCTCTCCCTGTCTCTCCTTCTCTCTTCCTTCCCCCTCCACCCCTCTTCTGCTCATGCTCCCTCTTTCCAAATTAAGAAAAAAAATGGTCCACTTCACAGGATGTTTGTGGTCCCGTTTGAGAGGGAGTCTTCTGGGAGGCACTGTGATGGCGGGAGCTCACAGGGACCCAGGTCTCTCCAACATCCAGGATGTCATCCCCAGACCAGAGATCCCAGAACAGTGATACCTGTGGGATGGCATGTCAGAGTCTCCACAGCGCCTGACACATCCTCAGGAGGAAGCACTCCAGTTTTGTTGTTACTCTTCAGTGGAGGAAGCATGTAAAAGAGGGCTTACTTTTGTCACACATACGCACACGCGTCTGTATTTCTCTCTCTGTTCCAAAGACGGTAACTCTAAACGTCACTTTCTGTTCGGTCAGCGTACACAAAATAATCCTGAAAACATGGGAACTCACTTCCAAGAGAGAAAAAGAAGTGTAGACAGAAACTGAGGCATAAGCAGCAGTTACCTGCCGGTCAGGTCTCCTTAGGGTCCCAGAGAGCTGTCAGCTGGCCCCTCGACACGAAGACGCAGGGTCTCATACAGCGGCCACCTGGATGCTCACACAGCAAGCGTGGGGATGCTTTGCTTGCAAAGCTCATTGCACTCCGTCTAGTTAGAAGGCAATATCTTTTAAAAGGTAAAATATTGCTCATGTAGATTATTTAACTTTTTTTTTAGCTCCTTCTATAATAATAAAAAGAGGCATACAGCATCGAAATGAGCGATTTATGGAAACATATAAAGGAGCACATTTTCTTGGCGAGTCCTTGAAATTTAATTTAGAGATGTGGCAGCAGAGGAAAGGATGCATTTTCATGATGCTTGTTTCCTCTCCTTTGGGTGACTTTGTGGTGCCTTTGTGAGAGCAGCTGAGTTCAGGGAAGGAGCCACAGGGCCTTTCAGATGGTCAGGCATCCCCGTCCCTGAGCATTGGGTGGGGAGGGCCTTGTGCTAAGCCTGAGGAACTCCTGTCTCTGCACTCACTCCCTCGCTCGAGAGTTGAGTGCCACTGGCGTGTCTCTACTTGGACGTCAGGAGCCCATCTCACACTTGATGCATGGGGAGCTCAGCTCCTGCCTACGAAGCTTTCTCTGCGAAGTCTTTCCCATCATCGTGGATTTCAACAGTGTCCGTCCAGGTGCTCCAGCCAGATCATCGTATCATCCCGGCTCCTCTTTTCCTACACCTCACACATAATCCATCACCGTGCCTTTCAGCAACACCTTCCAAATACATCCAGAAGCCAGCTGACATAGATAGGTAGCTTGTAGCCAACACCACGTGGGCGCCTGAGGAACTGCCATGGCTGCTGAACTTCCATGCTGCCCATCCTTACCCCATTTCGGTGTGTACACGACGGCCAGTGGGAACCTGCTAACGCCCAGTAGGGCGATGTCACCCTGCTTCCAATCCTCTGAGGGCTCTTTTCTCCCTTGGCCGGTCATGTGACTGTGTGAGTGAGGGGCCGTTCCGCCGTGTGGTGGCAGGGGCTCCTGCAGCTGGAGACACTGAGAGCCGGGGGTGGTGAATGCGAGCAGGCACCCTCACAAACGGAGCAAGCCCCACGGACAAAGCAGGTTCTTAGTGTTCTGGCCCTGTCCCTCTGATGCCAGAGCAGGCACATCCCTGTATCACGTCATCGTCACTGGGGAAGGCCTCTTAGGCTAGGACCTTGGTGGATGTGAAGGAAGATTGCCAGGAGGGAGAGAATACCAGATGGATGAAATGTCTACGATTCCATTCTGGTTTAGGGAAGTAACTTACGCCTCAAAGATAGTGAGTGGGGCACCCGTGTGTCTCAGTCAGTTGACCGTCTTGACTCTTGAAATCATCTTAGGTCGTGATCTCACAGTTCATGGATGGAGCCCTGTGTCAGGCTCTTCATTGACGAGGAGGCTGCTTGCCATTCTCTCTCTCCCTCTCTCTCTCCCTTTCCTGCTTGCTCTCACTGTCTCAAAAATGGAGGAGGGGGAGGAAAAGGGAAAGGAGAAGGAGGAGGGGAAGGGGAAGAGGAAGGGGAAGGAGGTGCCTAGGTGGCTCCGTCAGTTAAGCAACCAAGTTTGGCTCAGGTCATGATCTCACACTTCATGAGTTCAGGCCCCACGTCGGGCTCTGTGATGATTGCTTGGAGCCTGGAAGCTGCTTTGGATTCTGTGTCTCCCCCTCTCTCTGCCCCTCCCCTGCACATGCTCTGCCTGTTTCTCAAAATTGAATAAATGTTAAAAAATTTTAATAAAAGGAAGAAGGAGGAGGAGAGAGGGAGGAGGAGGAAGAGGGGAAGGAGGAGGGGAGTGGGGAAGGGGGAGGAAGAGGGGAAGGAGAAGGAGGAGGAGGCTGAGGGGTGGGGGAGGGGAGGGAGAGGAGGAGAAGGAGGCAGAGATGATAATACAGAGTGGCTGGAATAACCAAAGCCCAGGTATGACCCTGTGGGATCAACCCTAGGTTGTGTGCCACAACTAGGTTTTGGCACACAACCCTAGTACTTCCCCGGGAGAGTGCCCCAGGCAAGGGACGTCCCTGCTCTCACAGAGTGTACAGTCTGGAATACCTGTCTAAAGTCCCCAAGAGGGTCTGAACTGACTGACATCAGCCAAGAGAGCTCACTGGCATCACATGACGCTCTGCAGACTGAGTCTGGTTTCTCTGTGTGTCATCCAGTCAGATTGCACGTGGCATTTAAGGCCCTCGTCTGAAATGAAACCAGGGGCCCAGGTGATGGATTGTTGACTGATTCATTCATTCACACACATTCACTGCACACCTGTTGTATGCCAGGCGCTGGGTCAGCCACTGGGGGTGGTGAGCCCCGCGAGACCATGAAGCGAACCAAGAGTCTCCCAGCACCAGGGCTCCTGGAGGACCCTGTCGCAGAGCCATCTTGCACAAGGATGTCTGGAAGGCCACCCTGTGCAGCTGCCCCCACGCACACCACATCTCTGTTGTATGTTTACACAGGGCATCAGGGATTTATGTGGGGAGGCATTAAAGCATCAGGGATATCCAGTCAGAGCAACAAAAAAATACAGGGACCGTCTTTCACTCCTGGTATCTGCACAGTTCCCTTTTTATGTGACAAATATGGAGAACAATTAGGTCCCTTTTGATGGGATAATTGCTTGCTACCTGAAGAAGCTGCCTTAAAATGACAACTCGAGCAACGTGGACTTGCCAGCACTATTTAAACCCGTCACATTATCCAGAAGAAGTGGAAGGAAGGCTGAGCCAATCCGTGAATGCCTCCTTCCTAGATTGCCCAGCCTTTTGTATCTGTTATTAAGCCCTTCACAAGTATGCTGCTTCTCTGGAGAGAAAATGTATTTACATAGCTCCCAGTGGCTACACCAGACAGTGGTCAGCTCGAGATACACCTCCCAGAGCTGGGGAGGAGGGTATTACGCACATACCATAACCAGGTCCAATTATGTTGAAAACCAATAGCTGTGTTTCTCTGCCCATGTGTTCCCTGAGTGTGAAGAGAAGGAACAAATAGACTGATAAAATAGAATGGAATGGAATGGAACGGAACAGAACGGAATGGAATGGAACAGAATAGAACAGAATAGAATAGGAATAAAATAAACTAGACTAGGCTAGAATAGACTAGACTAGATTAGAACAGACTAGACTAGACTAGACTAGACTGGAATAGAATAGAAAAGAATAGAATAAAATAGAATAGAATAGAATAGAATAGAATAGAATAGAATAGAATAGAATAGAATAGAATAGAATAGAATAGACTCAGACTAGAGTAGACGAGACGAGACTAGAATAGAATAGAATAGAATAGAATAGAATAGAATAGAATAGAATAGAAAAATAATATAGAATAGAATGGAATAGAATAGAATAGAATAGAATAGAATAGAATAGAATAGAATAGAATAGAATAGACTCAAGTAGACTAGAGTAGACGAGACTAGACTAGAATAGAATAATAAAATTGCTACAGGGTTTTAAGGATAGGAGTCTGAGGAGGATCCATTCAGGTTCTTGCCGCTTGTCCCATCTTGTGTGGGTCTCCCAGGAGCACAGGGTATGCTGGTTCTGGCAGCCCCTGTGGGCTGGCCCCTGGTTGGAGGCAGTGTTGTGGTCTGCCAGCACTCCATGTGGCACCAGGAGCCTGGAAGTGCCTTCTTGAAGAAATGGCCTGGAGAGGCATGAAGCTCCTCGTTTTCTTTCTTTCCAGTAATTGACTGTATATTGAGTTCCCCACCAAAGTGGACAGTCAGGCGCTCGTTCCCAATGAAAATTGCAGCGAGAGACAAATGGCAGTTGAAACAAGTAACATCGAGTCGCTTGACAAATGCTTCTGCAGCAGCAGCAGAGGCCCTGGCTCAGGAGACACAATTATGCACCTGCCCTTTGAAGCCAGTGCCTCAGTGGCTGCAGGAAAATGGATCGGCTACGCGGGGCCTGGGATGGGCCCTTTCCATGTATTTGTCCCAGAAAAGTTAATCAGAGTGAAGTGGAGACGGGGAGAGCTAAGGTTATCCTAATAGCGTTAAAACAAATTAAATTCCGGTTGGCCCTTTGCAATCCAGGCTCATTTCTCTCTCCCTCTCTCTCTCCTATGGAAACCGTGTCTATCCGTGTCTTTTCAGTGTGAGAACAGTTTCACCCTTGAATTGGTGAGAGGGGCCTTACAGTTTCTTAGGGAAGTGCAGAGGGCAGGACAGGGATTGTGAGGGGAGGTCCAGTGGCTCCCATGTTCTCCTCCACTCCACCCACAGGGCTGGCAGGAGAACACAGATAGTGCCATTTTACCTGGACAAGTGTGTGGTTGAGGACAAGGCCCCTGGGGGTTTTATGGGCATGGGTTTGCCTAGAGGACAGATCTGGGAAGGCTAAGAGAACGTACGCAGGGAGCTCCAGAGGGGCAGAGGAAGGATAGGTCAGGTGTCGTCAATCACCCAGCGCTCCTTGCCCTGAACAGATGCATCGTGCAAGAGTGTGTCTTTGCATCTGCCCATCATGCCCAAGGCTGGGGGTGAGGCTACGCCCCTGAGTATTCAAGGACCAGACTGAGCCCCTCTGCTGGTTGAGGTGGGAGGAGTGTCAAGGCTGGGATCCTAGATGCTTACACTGGGGGACATCTCCCCGAGCACCATACGGCTGCCTGCCTGGCCAGTGCCAACCAACGTGGCCTGGAAGGCTCCAGAGCTCAGGCTGAGAGGCCACCTCTGGACATTGTGCCCATAGGAAGCCCCTCCCTTAGCTGTCATCCTGAAGGAGAAAGTCCCTGGTGTTGCTTCTGAGGCCACCACCGCATTGCCTCTTAACACCCCAGACAGGTTCCTGGAGGTTGGATGGTTGCCGAGTAAAAACCAGCACCTCCTTGACCTGCTGCCCTTAGGAAAATGGACATGGCCCAGCAGCCGGGGGTGACTGTGCTGCCATCCCCACCCAGCATCCAGCCACGCTGAACCCAGAACCTTCTAGGGGTCTGCAAGGGGGCTTTGTGCATGTGTACAGTGTCGGGAGGCCCTGCAGGAGGTTGCCTCCACCCGGTGCGGTGCCCTGGTGGTGGTTCAAGGTCCTTCTCTCCTGCCCTCCCACCCTTCACGCGTGTATGGGCAGCACTGGGTCCCACATGCCAGGTGCCGATGGCAGTGTTTTACCAACCTCAGTCATTTACTTCCTTACTCTGTGGTTTGTTTGGCCACGTCTCCTGCCACCACGGCCCATCTTCACCGTTTTCCACTTTGAAATATTTCCTTTTTTATTATTTATTCATTGTCTCCTCTTAGTTGCCTTTTTAAAAAATAGACTTTATTTTTTAGAGCTGTTTTAGGTCCACAGCAAAATCGAGAGCAAGAGGAAGGTCCAAAAACGTTTCCATATGCCGCCCTCCCCGCACTGACGTGGCCTCCCTCGTCGTCACCGTGCCCACGTGATTTCTTACAGTCCATGAACCACGTGGACGAGTCATTATCACCCAAAGTCCATCGTTCACCTGAGGGTTCACTCTTGGTGCTGTGTGCATTCTGTGGGTCTGGACTGATGTGCGGTGGCACAGCCCGCCAACACAGCACCACACACTGGTTTCTCGGTCCTGAAAGTCCTCCGTGCTCCCCCCTTGTCATCCGCCTCGCAAATCCCTGGAAACCACCGATCTGTTTACTGTCTCTGTAGTGTCGCCTTTCCCAGAACATCATAGATTGGAGTCAGATTGGCTTCTTTCACGTGGTAATACACACTTAAGTTTCCTTAAGGTAACTTATTAAACTGAAGTGAATTTATTTTAAAGGGAATCAGTACCACGCATGGAAAACTAGTATCATTTATATTAATGGGGGATAATGGGATGAATACAATAAAAAGCGAATATGTTTTGGCTAGATATCATCAATTAACAAAGGGTCAGAGCCCCAGATCTATTTTCTTTATTGAAAAGATACATGAGTGTATGTGAGGTGTCAAGGCTAGAGCACCATGGAACTGAGGCTTTCCTCTTTATCGGAAGAGCTGAAGAGCCTCTGCTGCGTGTGTCCGCTTAGTCAATACCAGTAGGACAGTGGTGGGTTCACACTCTTCCTTCTTCTCGGATTTAGTTATATTCTGGAGCAGATGTTACTATTGCCAGTTTAAAGAGGGGAAATTGAGGCTTGGCAAGGCAGTGGAGCCAGGACCTGAACCCAGCATCCTGGCCCTCAGGTCTCATGCTCACAAACATCGCATTCCTCGCCTCAGGGAGAGGGGGCGGTTCCGTCTCAAGGCTCCCAGCCCCCGGCATCAGACTGGCAGGGAAGGGTGCCCCCAAGGCAAGTGTCGGTCCTGGAGGGCTCAAGGCAGCCCACCTCTGGGGCCAGGCTGGTCATCTACCTCACCTTTGGGTTGACTCTCTGACCCAAAGCGCAGATAGGCTTCTGTGTGAGTGGATCATCCGCAGCTGGGTTGGGTTGGATCCTCTGGGAAGGGCCCTAAACTTCCTAAGCGCTCTTCTCTGTCATGTGTCTCGGGGGCAATCAGGAAGTGATGCGGGTGACCTTTCCCCCAGAGCAGAGCTCCCCATTAATGCTCGACATTAATGCTCAGGTTCAGAGGATCAGGTTCACAACATCTCAGCCTGCCCCATTAATGCTCGACACCTGGAAAGATTGGGCCCACACCAGGAGTTGGTTTCTCAGAGAGGCTCTCTGCAGCCCTGGGGTTCCTTTTAAATTTCTCAGCAGCAAAGGATATACGAGAGGGAGCGGCATGCGTGCCCAGGCAGTGGGAGGACTTTCTTACCAGTGACCTGGGGAAGTGACCTGCTGTCTCCAGGTAGGTGGATGCTGGAAGTCCCTCACCTGTGAGCATCTGGCAGGGCTTATTATCCATGGCCATGGAAGGAGCGGCCCCCCCGCTTTCACGACTCGAGGATAAGTTATGTCTGAGTTATGCATATGACTAACGTATTGGCAGACCCGCGAGCGTCTGTCCTGGTTTTCTGGGTCAGCTGTTGTCAGCAGGAAGATTGACACTCCTCCAGCTCCTTGTTCTGCATCCTCCCTCCTTCTGTTCGACACCTATTGATAGCGTGCCAGGCGCTCCACCACTCGGGATGGCTACACGGCCCTGGTTTCTGCTTCTATTAGGCTACCGGGCACCTTGTCTAAGAGCAGAGCATAGACCTGGAGTGCGGGCTGTCTGCACCCACACTTCCCATCCGTGCACACTGTGGGGCAGGCTCTCTCCGTCCCCTGCATCCCCTCTGGAAGCTTACCTTCCATTCTGTGGCTGTGACGACTGGGTATTTCTATATTGAGGAAAGTATGCATGGTTACAGGGAGGTCAGGACCGGGACACTTGAGGCCTCTTTCCTCCCCTTTTTGGCGTTGTGTGTATGGGAAGATAGAAATGGGACCCACTGCATCTAAGTGCCGTGTGCAGAACTGAGCCATGGGGAGTAAAGTGTCTACATGGGCATGGCCCAGGGGACCTGGCTCTCTTGTCTGAGAAGGTACTGGAAGCAATAGAGACCAGAGTCCAATGGTCTGTGTCACGATCCCTTGTGGTCGGTCTGCCCTCTGTGGAACACAGAGTGGCAGGGTCGGTCACCCGGAGGAAGGAGTTGGCAAGCACCTGGCAAGTTGACAGGTCCCAGGCAGTGCCTGAGCTTTAGGTGAGGCAACAGTTCCCATGGACACTGGAGAGCTGCACAGAGATGCCGCGGTCATCAAGACAGCGTGACATGGGAGGAGAGGGGGTGATTACACCAGTGTGGCCCAAAGCCCAGGTGCCACCGGCACACCAGGTACAACATCTCTGAACCTGAGGGAGCAAGCCAAGAGCTCAGGCCTGTCACCAGAGGGGCTGGGGCCTCCCCTCTGCCCTCTTCCTTTTCCTCTTCAGTTCTGGGCACCTGGTCTAATACTGTATATGCCCAGCCCACCCCCTTCCCTGCTGACTCGTTCTTCTGGCTGCTGCCACCATCCAATCTTATGTTGTACTTCATTCTTTCGTCCGTCGTGTGGTTCTGCCCATTGGGGTCTGGGCGGGAGAGCTCATTGTCTGGTTCCCAGTGCCGGGCACCTTGTGAGTCCAGGACACATGTTTCTTGCATGGCTGACAGGTGGTCACATGCCCCATGGACGTCTTGTGCAGGCTAGATCACACGGCCAACTTATGGTGTCTGGAGGGGGAGGCGTGCATGGGTCCAGTCGGGCCTCAGGGACCTCGCCATCCACTCGGTCTTTATGGCTTCTCCTGGAGCAGCTTTTCTTCCGGTAAATGGTAGCCAGAGCAAATGTCCCCAAGCCTAGTTGTGAAATCTGCAGTGGTATGTAACAGGAACACTTTTACTTTCTGTAAAGCTGAGCCCACAGTTCTCCCCACTCCCCCCTTTTGGGGGAGCCATGGGAAGGATTGTAAAGATATTTTTTTTAACGTCAATTTTAAAAAAGTGAGACGCCACATATTCCCCTCTGTTCTGCCTTAAATCAAGGAAATACAGCTAGGGCCTTCTTGGGGGACTTCCCGACTCTTTCCCATCCACATACTTACTGCTCTGTTCAGTTGTTCATCTGGCCCACAGACACGGGTCTGGCACCCACCAAGCTCCAGGTGTGATGTGTGATAAAGAACCCTTCCTATTAGATCAGATGCTTTGAAGGTCAAAGAAACCAACCAGGGATAGCATTGGCTGAGGCCCACAAGGAATTTCTGGCAGTAGTCCAGGGAGCCTCCCTGAGTTACAGAGAGAGGAAGCCGGGGCACGAAGAGTGGTGGACGCGTGAACAGAAAGAACTCAGACAGTAAGCTGGTGCTGTGTCTTTGAGAAATTTGAAGGTGAGGAGAAGCCGAAGGTTGTGAGGACAAAGCAGGGTTAGAAGCCCGGGGATTGAAATCACCGTATTCCAAGTGGATGAGGAACAGCCAGTGGAGAGAAAGAGAGCCTGCTACACATCATCTTATAAAAAAATTTTAATTTCACTTTTTATTTTTAGAGACTTCGAGTGGGGAAGAGGGCAGACAGAAGGCGAGAATCTTAAGCAGGCTCATGGAGCCCGATAACGGGGCTGGATCACACGACCCTGGGATCATGACCAGAGCCGAAGCCAAGAGGCGGACGCTCAACCAACTGAGACCTCCAGGTGCCTCGACGACGACACATATTTCATCTCCTTGTGTCCTGCTGGCAGAGGTGGCGAGGAGGTGAGAGTTCCTGGGAGGACCTTGGGGGGCCCGTCTTTGGCTAGACTCCCAGGTTCCTTAAGTCAGAGGGAGGCCCTGAGCAACCATCCAGTGCTCCTGCACGGCTGCTTACAAGATGGGGAGCGTGGTGGCATCAGCGGCGAGTGGGGATGACTTTCTTCTGGAACCTTCCTCAGTGTCACCGAGCAGCTTGTAGCCTGTGACATGCCATGTGTGTCATTCGACAGGTTTGCGTGAGTGCCCAAAATATGCCGAAGAAGGCTCTCCCGAATGAAAGGTTAAGAGATTAGCGGTCCGCGTTGCTGGTGGGGCGGTGGGAAGGGTGGCTTCCACCGTCACACTCGTCTTGTGGAGCATATAGCCGCAGGTTCTTGCAGGGACCTGGGCGCACCTGCCCCCAGCCATGCAGAGCCCTTGGTGATCTTTCCGCCTGGGTCTCCATCGGCTCTGGGTGCGGCTACTCCACTAAATCATTGCCGGTGTGATGAGGGTACAGTGATGACTCCAGTGGCTTTAATGAGCGTTTCCTGAAGACCAGTGAGTTTGAGAATTGTTTTCACGTTTTCCGGTCGGTTGGCGATGCTCTTGAGGTTTACTGACTGTGCACATCCTTTTGTTCATTGACGAATGGCTGGGTTGTTTCTTCTTGTCCTTTCTGTCAGAGGTCTGTGCGTGTTGGAGCTGTTCACCCATTGCTTCTTATCTGCTGCAAATGCTGATGGCTCCAGACTGCCGATGGTTTGACCTAACCGTTTTTCATCTTTTCCGTGGCGTGAAGTCAACATGCACTCAGTGGAAAGCGTCTTTGGGATTGCGGGTTTGGACCTCTTCCTGGGTTAGTGATGTGTGGTCCGATCATCTCCTATGATGTGGGGCAGCGCGGGCTCCCGTTAGCCACATGACCACAAGTGTCACCAACCCATACGCTGGTGGCCACTCTGCACCCAGGCGTCCCTCTGGCTCCCACTTCAGGACAGTATTTGGTACATTCCACGAGGCAGTCAGCACTCCTTGATCCAATAGGATTTAGGATGAACGGTCCTGCCCAGCCGTGGGCTCACACGACTGTTCTTGCATATGGAAGACAGGCTGGACTGAGCTCTGAGGTGTGGGAGGTCAGGCGTATGCATGCATTTTAGACTTAATGATGTTTTCAACGAAGGATGGGTTGATAGGGATACAACCCCATCGTGAGTCCAGGAAGATCTGTATTTATTTTTTTTACAGAGACTTCATTTAGGGGCACCTGGGGGCTCAGGCCATGCGTGATCTCACAGCTGGTGGGTTTGAGCCCCATGTTGTGCTCTGTGCTGACAGCTCAGAGCCTGGAGCCTGCTTGACATTCTGTGTCTCCACCTCTCTCTGCCCCTCCCCTGCTCACACTCTGTCTCTCTCTCTCAAAAATAAATAAATATTAAAAAATTAAAACAAAATAAAACCCACAAGGCTTTCATTTACCTGTTGATGTGTTTGCAAAGGCATTTGCTATGTAAAATTTCTCATTTTTTATGCTGCCAAGTGTGAGTGCTGTCTGTGCAGCATCTGAGGTCCCTTCCTGCCCAGGGATGTGTCCCTGTGCCTAGATCCTGGTGGAGTTTCTTCTGTTTCTTCTAGGAAAGCGCCTGTCGGACACCACCCCTTAAAAGAGCCTTGTCTTTTCTGAAACATCAATTAGATCTGAAATAGGAGAAATACGGAAGGTGTAAAATTGTTGCCTGGATATTATTTTATAGCCCTGTGTCAAGATCCTATTGAGAATTGCTGGGAAACCCGTGTTGTGAGAGAACTTTGACTTGATTTTCATGGTGTATATTTCCTTCTTACCCTTTCCACACTGAGTCCTCTTCTCTGGACAGTCTGGACAGTGGTACCCCCAATTTCTTTGGGGTAATGAATGCATCTCGGCCATCGAGGGCATTCTGGATTAGACACATTGGTGTCCACTCTTGCCCCCCGAGCTCCCTGTGCAGCCAAGCCTGATGGAGGCCCTCCTGAGCTGAGTGGAGGGCTGGAGGCGGAGAGTGGGCCAGGGGGCTGGGCCGTGTCTCTAAGCCCCTGTGCCTCCCCTGGGCTCTGTGTGCTTCTCTTCGTCAGAGAATCAAAATTACGGTTTTTATAACTGGCACAACGAAAGCGCTTGAATCCACTCCAAGCGCGAACTGGCCGGCCACTTACCCGTGTGGCTCCTGGACAAGGAGGTGCACGCGTGTTTGGGGGGATGAGAAATCACTTGCTAAGTAAGAGGCTCGTGGAGTTTCAATCAAACCCAGCACCTCTGGCTTCTGGCAAACTTTTAAAAGTATTACCACTCCTGTCTGCCTTTGTGCAAACACCCCCAGGCAGGGGTTAGAGGCAGGACTGAATTTTGCTGTTTGCTCACCTCTTAGGGCAGATTCCCCAGTGTCACCTCCATCCCTCGCCATAGCTCAAGTGCCAGGAAATGAGTATTGCCATCTATCATCTGGCAGATTCCCAGTTCCCTCTGTTGGCTGGTGAGGAATCAGGTCTCTGGCTGCAGGGATATGCTGACTGTTTGTAAAATGGCTTTTTGCAGGGCCAGCTGAACTGTCATCCCCCCCACCCCACCCCCAAACTTTACAAAGTGCTGGATTCACCCCAGAGCCAGGAGCAGTTGCCCTGTGAACACATCAAGGCTCTGGAAGAGGATTTAAAGAATTTGCTTAAGGGAAGCTTTGAAAACCTCAAAGAGAGAAAAGCCAGCTCAGCAGGAAGCCTGGGAGAGGAGCCCTTTCCTGGTGGGTTTAATTTTAATTTGCAAATGTGACCAGAGGAAGGAAGGCTCAGGAGAGCAGGACATTAATGAAATAGAAACACGTTGTTTTCTTTCATCTCCTCCACATCGAGGCAGCCAGGGGTTCTGCAAGGTGGGTGCTCTGTCAGCAACATCCATGAACTTGGGAAATGAGGTGAAGCCACTCTCGGGTGCACAGCACGTTCTTGAGATGCCCAAACTGGCACACGCCATTCCCAGAGCCTGGCAGGGCTGGGACACATCCGAGTTGGATCTTTGGGTTTGATGCTCTTTCTCTCTGCTTCCTGCCCTTGCACAAGGTGACCAGTGGGTGCAGGCGGCGGGAGAATGAGCCCAAGGCCCTTGCTGTGGCTGTGGCTGTGGCTGTGGCTGTGGCTGTGACTGTGGCTGTGACTGTGGCTGTGGCTATGGCTGTCACTGTTTCATGACCTGAGTAAGTTCCGATCCGTTTCAAACCCTCATTCCCCCTCAGCACAATGGAGACAAAGATATCTCCTTTCTGGGCTCCCAGGGTCATTTGGAACATCCAATAAGGGCACAAATGTCAAGATAATAGTACTGACCATCACTGATTGCCTGCCTAATGCCGGGCTCTGTGCTAAGTGCTTTCCATGCAGAGCACAGAGCATAGATTGGCTGCCTGCTTTGTGTAGGAGCACAGTGGGGCACAGAGTGCGAATGAGGCACCCAAAGTCATACGGCAAAGCGATGAGTGAGGATGACGACCCACATCAAAGCTAGTGCTCTAAGTCACTGCTCAGAGGCTTCACACATTTCTTGTAAAGGACCAGACAGTAATATTTTCGGCTTGCTGGGCCATTAGTTCTCTACTGTTATCTTCTCATCTCTGCTACTGTAGCACAAGAATGGTGGTAGTTGCCAAGTAAGCCAGTAAGTGTGGCTGTGTTCCAATAAAACTTTATTGACAAAGACCAGCAGGGGAATGGAAAGACACTGCTTAAACGGTACAGGTTTTACTCTGGAGTTGACAGAAATATTTGGAACTAGATAGAGTGCGGATTGCACAGCATTATGAAAGTACTAAATGCCACTGAATTGCTCATTTTTACAATGATTAATTGTACAGTTTGTGACTTTCACCTCAAAGAATGAATGAAGAAAAAAAAAATTCGGGTGTTGAACTCAGTTTGCAAACTGTTCCCGGTCCCAAATCTAGTTAAATGAAGGTGTTCAAGAGGCATTGGGAATGAACTCTTTCAGCCACCTGCCAGCATCTTAAACCAGCTGGTTCCTTGTAGAAAAAACAGGGATGTCCACACAGGCAGAGGAGACCACCAGCATGCTGGAGAGCGCCAGGCTCAGCACATCCTGCTTCTGTTTAGCACCTGCTGAGTCCGCATGGGCAGTGGTTCAGTCTCTCAGTTTGCTCATCTGTAGGATGGGGGTGAAGGGGATGAGCTGAGTCAGTGCGTGTGCACGACAAGAGTCTACACGTGTTTGCCATTTTTTCAGCTTTGAGAGATGAAGCAGCTTTCCTACCCATCAGGTACTGTTTGCTAATAAATGAGAGCTCAGCAGGCAGGTCTGGTTTTATTTTTCTTTTTTTCCTCACGTTTGTTGAGGTATAATTGGCCTATACAATTGTGCAGACTTAAGGTGTACACTGTGATAATTTGATATGCCTACATATTGTGGGATGATAAGCACAATAAAGTTAGTTAACACATCCATCACTTCACAGACTTCCCTTGTTTGTTATGGTGAGAACATCTAAGATTTGTTCCCATGGCAACATTTCAGTGTACAATGTAGTGTTGTTAACCATAGCCACCATGCTGTATGTTAGATCCCCAGAACTTATTCATCGAACACCTGGAAATTTATTCTCTTTGACCAGCATCTCCCCATGTAACCAGCCCCTAGCTCCTGGCAACTGCCAGCCTACTTTTTTTCTAGTAGTTTGGATTTTTCAGATTCCACATATAAGTGAGATCACACAGTATCTGCTTTTCTCCATGCAACTTATTTTACTTAGGATGATGCCCTCAAGGTGCATCCATGTTGTTGCAACTGGCAAAGTTTTCTTCCTTTTCGTGGCCGAATAATATTCCACTTTGAGTGTATGTGTGTGTGTGTGTGTGTGTGTGTGTGTGTGTGTGTGTGTGTGTGAGTGTGTGTGTAATGCTTGAGAGAGACAGAGACAGAGACAGAGAGAGAGACAGAGAGACAGAGAGATTGTGTGTCTGCCTGTGGAGCATATTTTCTTCATCTACTCATGCATTTATAGGCACTTAGATTGCTTCCATGTCTTGACTATTGTGAATAATGCTGCAGCGAATATGGGGTGCAGATATCTCTTCCAGATAGTGATTCTGTTTCCTTTGGGTATATACCCAGAAGTCGAATTTCTGGATCATGTGGAAATACTATTTTTAACTTTCTGCGGAAACTCCATGTTGTACTGGTAATGGCTCCATGGTAACGGCTGTACCAATCTATATTTCCACCAGTAGTGCACGAGGGTTCTTCCCATTTCTCTACACCTTTGCCAACACTCGTTATCTCTTGTAATTTTGATGATGGTCAGTCTACTCAGTGTGAGGTGATATCTCATTGTGGTTTCCCACGATGTGCATTTCCCTGATGTTTAGTGGTAGTGACCACTGTTTTATGCACCTGTTGGTTATTTGCAGGGCTTCTTTGTAAAAATATCCATTCAGGTCCTTTGCCCATTTTTAAAGGGGATGTTGATGATGAGGATGATGAAGATTTTTCTATTGGGTTGTATGAGTTTCTTAAATATTTTGGATATTAACCCCTTATTTGGGACATGGTTTGCAACTATTTTCTCCCATTCTGTACGTTGCCTTTTCATTTTGTTGATCATTTCTATTGCTGTGCAAAAACTTTTTTATTTTGATATGGTGCCGCTTTTTTAAATTTTTGCTTTTGTTGCTTATGCTTTTGGTGTCACATGCAAAATAGCCTTGCCAAGACCAATGTCAAGGAGCTTTTCTCTTATGTTTTCTTCTAGGAGTTTATGGTTTCAGATCTTACACTGAAATCTTTGTAATCTATTACCAGCTACTTTTTGTGAATGGGATAAGATAGGAATCCTAACTTCATTCTTTTGCATGAAAATATCCGGTTTTCTCAATACCATTTATTGAAGATGCTATCTTTCTCCATTGAGTATTCTTTGCTCCCTTGTCACATATTATTACTTGACAGTATATGCATGGGTCTATTCTTAGACTCTCAATTCTTTTTTTTTTTCTTTGAAGGTTATTTATTTTAAGACAGAGGAAGCACGAATTGGGGAGGGGAAGAGAGAGAGGGAGAGTGAGGGAGAATCCCAAGGAGCCCCCACAACACTGTCAGTACAGAACCCAGTGCGTGGCTCAAACTTACAAAACCCGAGCCGATCGTGACCCAAGCCGAAACCAAGAGTCAGGCGCTTAACCGACTGAGCCACTCAGGCACCCCATGGGCTCTCAATTCTGTTCTGTTGGTCTATGTGTCTGATTTTGTTTTGTTTTTGTTTTGTCAGTATGATACCGTTTTGATTACTATAGCTTTGTAATAGTTTGAAATAAGGAAGTGTGATGACTCCATTTTTTTTTTTCTTTCTCAAGATGGCTTTGGCTTTCTGGGTGTTTGTGATTCTATGTGCATTTAGGATTGTTTTCTTTATTTCTGTGAAAAATGTCATTGGAATTTTGGTAGGAATATCAGTGAATCTGCACATTGTTTTAAGTACTATGGGCACTAACAATATTCTTCCCATCCATGAACATGGGCTCTCTTTCCATTTCTTCATGTTTTCTTCAGTCTCTTTCACCAATATCTTATAGTTTCCAGTACACAGATCTTTCACCTCTTTGGTTAAGTTTATTGCTAAGTACTTTATTGTGTTTGATCTTATTATAAATGGGATTATTTTCTTTTTCAGACACATTGTTGTTAGTGTATAAAAATGTAATTGATTTTTGTGTGTCAATTTCGTATCCTTCAACTTTACTGAATTTAGTTTGAAGAGATTTTTGATGGAGTCTTCAGGGTTTCCTATAGGTAAGATGATGTTATCTGCAGAGACAAACTAACTTCTGATTTATAAACATTGTATTTCTTTTTCTTGACTAATTGCTCTGGCTAGGATTTCAGTACTAGGTTTAATGTAAGCATCTTTGTCTTGTTCCTGATCTTACGGAAAAGCTTTCAGCTTTTCACCATTGTATGATGTTAGATGCGGGTTTATCATATATGGCTTTTATTTCGATGAAGTTCATTCTCTCCAAATCTAATTTGTTGCGAGTTTTTATCATGAAGGGATGTTGAATCTTGTCAAATGCTTCATCTGTGTCTGTTGAGATGAGCATATGGCTTTTATCCTTTATCCTGTTCATACAGTGTAACACCTTTGTCGATTTGTACATAGAGAACCATCGTTGTCTCCCAAGGATAATCCCCACTTGATCTTGGTGTATGGCTGAGAAGGGCTGGCCATTTCAAGGTACACACCTGGGACTGAGGTCTATGGGCCTCTGAGCCAGTGCAGATATGGGTATAACTTCTCCCAGAGCCCTTGACGTATGGGGATGGTGACAGGAGAGATGGCAGATGGTGCTATAGCTGAGCCTGCAGGGGCATGGACCTGTTTCTGGGTATATAGTTGAGACTGCAGTCAGTGAGTCAGCCACCTGGCTATGGGCCTCCATTCTCAAAATAGCGCTTGGACTGCATAGGGTTTCAGAATTTCCTACCTGGATCCCAAAGCTCCCAGAAAAGCACTGTTGTCTGTGGATAGATGCCAGGTTTTTATTGCTGAGCGGGCGGTGGGGGGGTGTGGATATGAACAGGGGACCTACTGTGCTACCACCTTGCTGATGTCATTCTCTCAGCCTGGTTATTAAGAGTCAGCACTGGCAAGCCCTAGATAAGCATGCTAAGGGAAGTTTAGAGGCAACTTCAGATAGATGTAGTTACTTCCCAGAATTCAGGAGGTTCTGTGAGCAAAGACCAGGCTTCTTAACTTGTGTTTGTCATGAATATAACACAAGTGGCTCCTAACTGCTCCATTCTTTAGGGCTCACTAACTCCCATTATTGTCCAGCTACAATAGAAGCGCCTGTTTCTTGTTTGACCACAGAGGCCAATCTCTACTAGATCAGGCTTCAGGAAGGAAATAGACCACAAACTGGCAAAACAGAAGAATCAACAGAGATATTGTCCAGAGAGCGGCACATCAAGGAACCCCTTGGCTAGTGATAATGGGAGAACCATTTCCATCCCAGGAACTGAAGGAGTGGGGGAGGGGGCAGTTACAGGGCTCCATGGAGGAGAGCTGTAGGGAGCCACGGCAGAAGTGAGAGCTTCAGAAGGAGGACGAAGCCAGCTTGCAACAGTGGAGCAGAGAGGAAACCAGAAGAATAAATAACTCAACCATTCTTCCTCTTCAGCTGGGCTCTCTCGTACATGGACCAAAGCCAGCTACCAGCCCCTCTGTACTTACAGCACCTCCCCAGCAACTTTCTCAGCCAACATCTGATGGTTCCAGTGAAAGTCCCAGGGAAACTTTGCATTGGCCAGGATTGAGCCAGTAGGAGACCACATTCTGAGTGGCTAAGTCTGGTGTGCAAAGGGCTTCAGGCTAGAAAGAGAAGTTCTAATGCCAGAAGAATGAAGACAGGGAAGGGAACCAAGGAGGATTATATCCATTGACATCCACTGTACTTGTTCTTCTCAGACAGACCAATGCTCTTCCCTCCACACACCACCAGCATTTTGCAGTTACATTCTCCGGAAGGGTTAAGGACCTCCTCTCTTTCCTTAAAGTGGGATTAAATCACGCTCCTTTCATGTTTATCAAAACTTCACGGAAAGCTTGGAGGGACCAAAGTTGAAAGAAGGCTATGATCTGAAGCCAGGTCCACCATAGCCGCGGGTCCCTGCTAGATGTGCTTCTCTTTAACCCTCAACCTGATACCATGTTTCTGCATCCAGTGCACCAGTCCCAGGACCCACCTCTTGCCTGCCATCAACCGCAGCATTTTGGGATCAGCAGAAAGAATGCTGCCCGCTTCCCCCTAGCCCCCCACACAAAGTCCTAGACTCATCTCCCACATTACACTCCCAATTCAAAGGTGAGTTCCATGCATAGCAGTGACACACTTCACATTATCACGCAAGGCTATTTCACATCTCCTTATTTAGAACCTCTCCATTCCCAAATAGGGGTTTGGCTTCTCCTTTGTAAAGTCAAAGGGCTCCTTGAAATGCTTTGTTTTGTTTTGTGTTTTTTTGGAAATAAAAGAGCAGTCTTCCTTTCCAAAGATGGTTCAGAAAATTGCTGAGAGATTTAAAATAGCAGCATGTCCCCACTCCCAGCCATCAAGTATTAAAAATATGAGGGTCTAGACTCAGAGTATCCAATTTACACAAGGATAAATTAAAATCAAAATGCTTTATTGCAAAAATCTGCTTCCTGCTGGGAAAAGTTGACCTGCCATGTGTCAAGGGGGAAAATTCTAGAGAGACACCACAATTTTCCCTATCCATAGGGAATCATAGCTGGACCTCAGGGAGCTACAGGTCAGGAGCTCTGTCAGTTTGGCAAAATGCATTCTTTTTTCCTCTACCCACATCTGGAGCTACCTTGTAATCAGTCCCTCCTGAGTCCCGTTCTCATGTTTTCTTTTCTTTTGTTTTTAAGGTTTCTAATAGATGAGTTCTCTGCCACCCCCAGCCAAGTCCTTGCAGCTTCCATAATCACAGAGGTAGGAGATCAAAACAGAGGAGATTTTGTTCTGAGGTTGGGCGTGCATCTCTGGAATTAGGGGACATTTTGCCCGACAGAGATTTAATTGCTACCTTTGCATTCTGAAGATAATGCTACTCCATTATCAGTTATTATTATAAACATTTTATGATTTTATTTTTTTTCAACGTTTTTTTTTTATTTTTGGGACAGAGAGAGACAGAGCACGAATGGGGGAGGGGCAGAGAGAGAGGGAGGCACAGAATCGGAAGCAGGCTCCAGGCTCTGAGCCATCAGCCCAGAGCCTGACGCGGGGCTCGAACTCACGGACTGTGAGATCGTGACCTGGCTGAAGTCGGATGCTTAACCGATGCGCCACACAGGCGCCCCATCATTTTATGAATTTAAAGAAAATCTTTCCTCTTCTTTTTTTTAATGTGCCTATGCTCAGATTTCCTTGTTGTCTCTTTTATTTGGGGAATGGTTACCACTTCCTCTGGAACTACTGATTGTCAGTGAGGAAAACAATTGAGATCAATATGGGCGTGAAGTATTGATCTACAAGTGGGGGAAATCCGTGGTACAGACCTCCAGCTGCTACCATGTCAATGCAGTGCCCCCCCACCCCAACTCCCGATTCCTCCCCAAGATGCCAGGACCTCCAGCCTGCCTCCTGTCGAGGCCGCACAGTGCCAGCGTCTGATCCTCCCCAGCTCTGGGTTCTGCTGAGCACACTGGGAGGCTGTGATGCTTTCAGCAAGGGCACGGGACTGCCTCAAACCATTTCAGAAGTTCCTCCTGGGTCCCTGCTCTTTGTGCACAGCCATAGGTCCCAGTAGACAGCCAAAGTACTCTCTGGTGAGCACTCTTTGTTGGAGAGTTATTGACTTTCTATTCATGATACTGAGCCCAGGTCCAGTGAGCAGCTAAGTGAAAGGCAGAATCCGATTCTAAGGTGATCATTGTCCAGGGAAATCTCTCTCCTCCCATGATTTTCAATACAGGATGCTGTTTTTGGATCACAGTTGGAAGGGTCTGAGAAAGAAAATCTATAGATATGTAAGATTTTCCATGATTTCAGAAGGGCTCTAGCCTTCTTAAAGCCTCACCTTGGCTTCCAGGTTCAGATCCCCTAGTCTCTCAGCTGCTCTGAGTACATGTTCATCCATCCATCCATCCATCCATCCATCCATCCATCCATCCATCCAATAAATGTTGTTTTGGGTGTCTATTAGGTAACAGGCTATAGTGATACCTAGCAGAATAAAATAGACATAGTTCCTATCCTTTGAGGGCTTATAATTTTGAGGGAGTTTCCAGACTATAGGCAAAATAAAGAAGCAAATAAAGAGTTATGACAAGTGAAGGGGCTATAAGCAAACCCAAATCAACAGTAATAGAGTGAATTGGCATTGGATGTGTGTGGCCATCCAGTAGAAACCTGGTCCAGGAAGTACCTTGTGAAGATGTAGCATTTAAGCCATGCAGGCAAAGTGCTGGTGAGCACATTCTAGACAGAGATAGAACATGTGCAAAGGCCCTGAGATAAGGGGGTAGTCAGTTTGGTCCAGCACAGAATGGAGGCCAGCATGGTGCAAGTCCAGGGACCACAGGGGGAGGGAAGAGATAAACAGGATCGTATCCGTCAGGTCTTGTGGCACAGGTAGGAGCTCAGACTCTTCTTTTAAGTTTAGTAGGAAGTTAAGCAAGGATTGGATATGACAGCCCAATCTAGGTTTAAACTTCCTTTTCAGCTGCAGTGAAGAGAGTGTGCTGGAAGGAGCAGGAATGGGAGAAGGCCGTTTTTGAAGTGAGAGTTGATAACTTGAAGTCAGGTGGTCATGGTGGCGACGGGGAGAGGCAAACTAATTTGGGATGTAGAAGTGGTGTGTTGGTAAGTGGTAAGCCAACAGTCTTAAAAACAAACACGATGAGTGTTACAATTCCATGACATAAACAACTTCACCGCTGGCTGATTGCGAGCTGCCTGGGTGATGTCACTGAACGTGGAGTCAGGAAGCCGTGTGCACAGTCCAGCTGCAGTCTGGCACTGGTTAGCAGGAGGCACCTCAGGCAGGGAGGTGGATTGAAGAGGCCAGCAAGGAGGCATTGGAGACCCCCACACGTTTTGGTTTGAGTAGCTAAGAGGATACCAGGAGGACTGGACACCTGAGGTGCATGCATGTAGAATGGACAGGCTTCTTTCCTGTGCCCTCTGGAAGCTGGCACTTACTCAATCTATGATGCTGGAAGGTGACAGAAGGAAGGGAGACAGACAGTCTTTGGGAAGAGGGTGTGCGTGACACCCACGGACTTTGAGATGTTCTGCCTGAACCCTCATCTCCCTGGGAAGTTTGGATTCTGAAGCCGCTCACTTCCCTGGCCTCCTATCCAGTAACAGACAGAGACCAAAACAGAAGACAGGGATCATGTGGAGTGTGGCCCCAGGGGGTGCTGGCCATGGCCCTGTTTCCCAGCTTGATGAGCTCTGGCCTCCCAGACCCCAGGCCTTGGAGCCACAGCTGGAACCTGCCTTTGCTGACATAGTGCTTCCATATGTTTGATTAGACATGCTAGGTGGACCCTGATTTAAATGACAGGATGTTCAGGGCACTACTTTGGTCACAGCATACCTGCAAAGAAGAAAAGTTGCAAGTAGGAAATAAGTCAAATACTGAGGCCAGGACCAAATCTCTGAGCAGCCTGGCAAGATTTACAGACCCTGCCTTGGGCCATGGTCAGAGAATGCAGCTCACTTCCAAGGGCTTAGTGAGAAACAAGGGGCAGGAGGGCCCGAGAAAGGGGCTGTGGAGGGAGGAAGGTGATCAGGCTTCATGCTGCCCAGGGCCCAAGCGTGTGGTCGCCATCTCTGTAGGGACCCAGGAAGGGGCAGTGGGTGTGCTCGAATGTGGGCGAGCTGTGGGTGCAGGGTGGACGTGAGAAGGAACGTTGGATGCATGCGGCCACCTTGAGGGGGTGGGAGAAGCAGCCAAGTCTTCAATCCAGGCAGGTCTTTCTATTAATCATTTATTGAGCACCTAGATACACCGGGTACCATTCTAGTATCAAGGCTACAAATGCAGCAGGGATTCATCAGGTTCCCAACTCTGAAGTGCACGGAATACCTAATACCCTTACTTTCTGGCCATCAAAGCAATGAACAAGCTGAGCCTTCATCCTTCCTGGTGAGAGGAAAATTCAGCCACACTTGTTCTTGGGGGTCAGCTTCTGTCAGGGTTTTGGAGAACTTCCCTTGTTGGAGGCCGTAGCCAGGTATGGAGGAAACTGCTCTGGCCACTTGTCACTAGGCCAGAGTGCCCGCGTCCCAGCATGAAGGTCCATGCTGTTTTATGTCCATCCTGGACCACAAGAGTCTTTGGCCAAGAAGTCTGGGGTGTGAAGCAGGCGTACTGAACAGGTGTGCCCCTAAGATACAGCCAAGGCTGGGGCTACTTCCAGAGCCTCCCTAGTCCCCTCCTCCCTCACTTTCTGCTCCCAGAAGACACTTCTTTTCCTTTTTCCTGCAAATTCAACTCCATTTAAGATTCTCCACCTCATCTTGTATTCTCCCTGCTCTCTGCCACTTCTAACACTTGCTGAGGTTCTATCACCTGCCCCGGAGCCTTTGAACCTGCTATTTCTTTCTGTCATCAGTGCTGTTTTCCTTGGTTTAGCTCTGCCCTCCTAATTCTGATCTCATCTCAATATGATTTTCCAAAGGGCTTCCGTGGTCACTTGATTTTCATAGCCTTCAGTCATTGTCATATCCTATCAGGCATGCTGTTAGCTTGTCTTTATAAAGGACACTGCCATCTTACTGTTTTAAACTTACTTCTTTGTTACAAGTCCGTCCCAGCAGAATGTAAGTATTTGAGGATAGTCTCATCCTGTCCTGTTCACCACTGTGTCCTTCTCAGTGGCCAGCATTTAGTAGTTGTTCAATAAATACCTGTTGAGTGTGGGGTGGACAAACCCAGAATGTCTGGCTTCTTCCACGCTAAGTAGAGCTCACTGAAGATTCCTACCTCCCTCCTGCAGAGTCCCTCTGATTGGGGTGGATTGACTAGAGAATAGGGCTGGTTTTTTTTCTTTTCTGGATCTCATAGAATACATCTATTTCCAGCTTAATAATAAAAAAAAAAAAGAAAACAAGAGACAATAAAAACGCATTGTTACAGATTGGATGGGTAAAACAATTGGCTTGACTGTAATCTAGGAATTTAATTATAGCAAAACATGCCCATGTAATACCCAGATTTGGGAAAGAAGAGTTGAAGGGGTCCAATAAATCATTGTTTGTAAAAACAGAAGAAGCCTTTGTAATCGTCCAGTTACTGCTGATGAGGCCATAAAGGAGGCCTAAGCAGGCTGGGCACCATGCATCGAAAGCCTTAATGTGCAGGCGGCTCTTCGGAACGGGGAGCTGCCTGGGAAAGAGCTGAACTATGTGGTTATTTGTCTCCAATCGAAAGCAATCACTCAGGGTGGTGGTAGCTGTTTAGTGAAGATCCTTCATGGCCAACCGCACGGTCCTGCACATGTTTGGGCAGGAGTCTAAAGGAGCACGGGTGGGGGGGAGACAAAGATGTCCAGGAAGTGCTCGCAGCCCCACTTGGGCAGAATTCCCTGGTAGACGGCTTCTGGCAGCTCGCCTGCCCCCAACCGGGCCTGCGAACACATCCTCCGGGATCCCCTGCCCGGCTAGCGATGCAGGTCCCCAAGCGCCCCTTCACGCCTCTTTGCGATGGCACCTCCTTCATGCACCAGCTCCTCAGAGAGCCCTCTTGACCGTCCATGTAAAGAACCTGCTGCCACCACCCCTCCCCCTCCCCCAGTCCCTGGTTGATTTTCTTCAGAGCATTTATCACCATTGGAGAGTGTCTTACCTGAGGGTTTGTT
This sequence comes from Panthera onca, assembly GCF_046562875.1. NCBI lineage: Eukaryota > Metazoa > Chordata > Mammalia > Carnivora > Felidae > Panthera > Panthera onca. Next base: position 6,903,806 of record NC_138358.1, on the reverse strand, counting down.
CACACATTATCCGTCCCCGCAGTGTGACATAAACTTCGAGAAGGCGGGGGTTAGCTCACATTGTCACAGCCCCACATCTGGTACCTGGCACGGAGCCAGGCCCACTAATGTGTGCGTAGCTCGTGGAGCGGTTCTCTAGTGGACCCAGGGACAGGATGTCCTGCCACCCACCCTCTCTTCAAGAAAGTGAGTGTGGAGAGGGCAGTGCAGGGGCGTTAGACACTGCCCAAGGTCTGCAGAAGGACACGTGGCTTGAGATCATAATTCATTTTTAGTTTTTTAAAGTGCTTATTGTGGACTAAGCCATGTGAATTGACTCCTACTCTCACATACATGTGCACACACACCACACATATGCATAGAGGGGAGTGTGCGTGTGCACGTACACCTGTGCACGTAAGTACATGTACATGTAATATTATCTGTAAACACAGGCAATATGACATGTATACATACACTACATATTATTATTGTTTACGAGTGCACTAGTCGTTAGTACGAAGCAATTTCTCTGTAGATGGTAGAAATACATCTATGTATATGGTCCCTCTCTGTGTATCTGGTAGAGTTACCTTTCCTGGCATGTCCCCTGTTGTGGGGGGGAGGGGTCAGGTGACCACCCCAGGTGGCCCGGGTGGTGTGAGTGGAGTCGGCACATGTCACTTCCACTGCTGGTGTGACATCCATGAGGCCCTCCCTCCCTCCACTGCCTTGAGCAGCAGAGGTGCCGGAACGGTGTCCCACTGGGGAGCAGAGCAGAACTCCCACCCACCCGCAGACAGCGTGTTGCTTCCTCAGACACAAACCTTTGATGTTTTAAGCCACCATATTCAGGAAACCGTTTGTTACTATGGCATGTAGTTAACAGCCTGGTCCGTCCTGACTTGCAGTTTTTTTGTGTTTTTTATTTATATAAAAATAAAGTACAACATTCAAATTCTCATATCACAGGAATTAGTGGAACTCTTCCAGGGTGCGTGTGTGTGTGTGTGTGTGTGTGTGTGTGTGTGTGTGTGTGTGTGTACACACACCATACGAGGCAGGGAGACACGTCTGTGTGTCTATATGCTAGACTCTATCATCATGCTCAGTGCTTCTCCTTCCTGGTCTTCCAACCCTAACAAGTGGGCACATCTGAGCACAAGGCAAGGTCTTCATGCACTGAAGGTGTTTGCACTGAGGAACAGAGCTGCCTGGGCCCCAAAGTAGATCTTCTGACTCCCCAGAGAGGACCGAACCGCCCACCTAACCATTTCCATCATTTCTCAGTTTCTCCCAGTGATGGGGGTTTTCCATTGTTTTACCTCGGAGCATGGCATCGGAGGTATTTCAGACGTCTTCATTTCTCCTCAGTAACAGACCCCTCCTTCATCTTGCATCACACCCTTCTTTTCCTCTGATTCTGTGCATTGCATGCATATCCTCGGGCTGTTTTGTTCTTCTAAAGATATGAAACAATTTCCCAGGCCCTGGTTACTTCTCCATGGATTCAGCCTGGCTTTTTCAAAGCACTGTTCAAGGGTTATGTGCGTCACCATTATGTGGGACGTTGGCTGCACACTCAGATTCCTGCCTTGTCCTGCGGACCTCCTGCAGCGTTGGGGCTCTGGTTCTGGGCATGTTGAGGGGTCCCCTCCAGGAGGAGGTCTGCTCCCGCCCTGAATTGGACACCATCGAAGTGATTGTTAAGCATGCATACTCCTGGGCCCATCTTTCTTCTCTGTAAGGTAATCATTAGGCGACTGGGGGAATGAGGGAGAGATGGGACTCGGTATTGAGGAAGAAGCCGAGGTGTGGGAGTGACAGTAAAGATCTGATTTGTCCTCCAGTGTCTTTGACACGGTTGGGTCAGCGGGCAGGTATGCCATTCCCCTACAGTGGACAGCCGCTCCTGGGTGTTGGGGTAAGGGTAGACACAATTTCATTTGGGGGACCACTCTGTGCCCACACTTTGTCTGCATGGTTTGGGTGGGGCTAATTCCACCCCAGCCACAGAGAGCCCACTTGGCCCAGGCCTAGCCAGTCAGCTTCTTCCACTCATTGGCCTGTTGAGTGGGCCCTGGGACTTGTGCTCAGCACCCAGGAAAGGCTTCTGTCTTCACCTGGACAGGAGCTAGTGCACTGTGTCACCACCAGGGGAGTTTCCCCAGAGTGTAGTCCATGGAGGTGAACACAAACCTGACAGCAGAGGTTGGCCCCCTGCAGCCGGCCTGGTGCTTATTTGCCAGGTCATGGGAACCAATAATGTTCTTGTCTTTAATAAACCCGCCTGTGTTTAGTTTCTGTCACTTACAACCAGAAGGGTCCTGGTAATGCTGGGGCGGCCCCCTCCGCATCCCGTTTCCGCAAATGCCTGGGATGCTTGGCCAGGGGCTGTGAGCTGGCAGTGGTATTGTCAGGAGGTGATGGGCATTCCTGCAGGGCCTGATTCCAGTGACAATCAGGCCAAGCGGCTCTCGATGCCAAACGCATCACCGGGGACCGTCACACACAGGTGGTTGCTTTGTCTCAGTGGATGATGGTACAGGTCCCCTCTGAGCCAAGACCCTGACCCTAGGATAGACCAATCTGTCTGCCCAATCTCCTGTCGCTTCCCGAGGACACATTGACTCCTGCTTGGAGGCCTTCATGATGTGCCCAGAGGGCCTGCCGCTCATTTCCTGCTGATCATGCAGACCCTGGCTCCAGCACACAACTTCCTGTCTCCTCCCCTGAGGTGGGGAGGGGGAAGGGAAAGTGCCTACCCAGGTTTTACTTTGTCTCCAGTTTTAAGGATAGGGCAAAGCAAGAATACTTCAAGGCATTCTAGTTGCAAAAGATAAAACAGGAAAACTTCTCTTCCAAAAAAAGACTGAGTTGTGTGGTTCCAATAGGTTGGGGCGACACTGGTTTAAAAGAAGTCAAATAGGGGTGCCTGGGTGGCTCAGCTGGTTAAGCGTCCGACTTTGGCTTAGGTCATGATCTCTCGGTTAATTCAAGCCCCGCGTCAGGCTCTGTGCTCACAGCTCAGAGCCTGGAACCTGCTTTGGATTCCGTGTCTCCTCCTCTTTCTGCCCCTTCCCTGCTCATGCTCTGTCTCTCAATACAAATAAGTGTTAAAAAAAATGTTTAAAAGCAGTCAAGTAGATGTTGCACAACAGGAAGATGCTGAATTGCTAACACACCACGTGCTGTGACCCCAGAAGAGTATGTGACTGCCTTTGCTAATCTCACCTGCTCCTAGGACCTGTGTTTGGGGAGCATCTCTTGGGATCTTGTGTTCTGCAGAAGACTCCTGGGGAACGTTTTAAGGAGAAAGGTGCAAGAGTCTTCTCTCTGCCTTTGGCTTGGAAGTTCTGCAGGGTGACTTTGTGGGACTGGACCCCGCGGTATGAGGAACAGATGCTCATTGTCTACACACTGGTTAATAAGCTTCAGGTTGCCTGTCTGGTTCACCACTCTGTCTCCGGTACTGACCGCCTGTCTGATGGGTGGTGGGCCCTTGAAGCGTTTGCCGAATGAGGGAATGAACAGTGTGTTTTCGAGGCCACATACACCCAGCATGGGGACAAGGTGGAGCCGGAGAGCTTGCTTTCTGCCACCTCTGAAAGTCTTGTGTGTGAAAGGAGGGATTATTTGCTCCCCTTGTGGCTTTAGAAAACAGAGCTGGAGTTGGGGCATCTAGCTGGCTCAGTCGGTTGAGTGTCTGACTGTGGCTCAGGTCATGATCTCACGGTTCGTGGGTTCAAGCCCCGTGTCAGGCTCTGTGCTGACAGCTCGGAGCCTGGAGCCTGCTTCGTATTCTGTGTCTCCATCTCTCTCTGCCCCTCTCCTCTCCCTCCAAAATAAAAAAAAAAAAAAAAAAAAAAAAAAAAAAAAAAAAAACAAACATTAAAAAGAAAAAAAAAAAAAAAAAAGAGCTGTGGTCCAAGGGTGGAGTTGGCACTGAAGAGGAGTTCAGCCAGGAGGGAGAAAAGCATCTCCAGCAGTCAGCAGTAGTTCAGCAAACGTTAGGCTGTCTCCAGAGGCAGGGGCCCCCGTGGGTTACTACAGTTGTACTCACGCCTCAGATGGGGGCTTGCCCTGTGTGGTCTCCAGGGGCAAGTCTCTACACTTCGAGCGTGAAATAGCGACATGTTCTCTCTGTGTGAGTTCCTCAGTGACGAGCCTAGCGGCCTTCAGAAGCTGTTGGCGCTGAACTCCACGGTTCCTAAGCTGCCTTCAAATATTTGAGGACATTGGGAATGTTTCTTATTTGCCATGAGAAGCCCTGGGTGTGCTTTCCTTTCATAAATTCAGCCTAGATAACAACGCAAGAAGGAAATAGAAGACCTGAAAGAAAAGCATGTCTTGCATTTGCAAGGGCTCATTTGTGGAGTGACCTCTCTCTTGGTGAAGCTGCATCTTGGGTCAGGGTGTCCGGAAGCACACTCTGAGCAGAGGATCCATGAGCAGGTGCTTCAGTAGGAAAGTGATCCTGGGGAGATTGGCAGGAGCAGGGGGAGGGGCTGGGCTGGGCGGGGTGGGAAGGAGGGAAGAGGAACCCTTCCTGACCCCAGAGGTGGGCCCCAAGTGCAAGGGACCAGACCTGTCAACATCAAGGCCAGGGATGTCACTGGAGAATGCCCTGGGTCTCGGAAGGTGCTCAATGCTTAAGTAACAGGGCTAGAGGATGTGGTGTCTGTAAGGAGCTTTCTAACACTTCAGCCTAAAAGAAGAAACGTGCCTTTATGTATGCACACATACACATGATTCTTCTGTTAAAAATCCCTACTTAATTATTTTATAAATATTTATATATTACATTTACACAATTTATATATATTCATATATAATATTTCTATATACATCGTTATAAATGGGTTTCTATATACATACTTATAAATGTCCCATATCTATATATCCATGTAGATACATAAAACACACGCGAATGATGCAAGTGAGAGTTGTACTTTTCACTCTTCTATAGGCTTGAAATTTTTAAAACAAAATGTTGGGGAGAAAGTGAACCACAATTCCACCTTCCCAAACTAAGCACTGCGTGAGTCCTGTTAATGTTTCAGTCTGTGGTTCTTTCCTCGCAGCTGCGGGCACATGTGTCCAGGCACGTGCTTGCAAGATGCATCGGGAGTCTCTGTTAGCCTGGGGAGTTGGTTCAGGGATTAAGATGTGGTTTGCACACAGGACCCTGGGTTGCCCAAACCCTCCCCGAGCCCAGGCACTCGTGTCCAGAAGCCCAGGCGCAGAGCACCAGTGAGCTGGCGCGGGAGGGTGAGGGAGTCTCCCCTTCGTGCAGGTCCCCTGGAATGCCCAGCTCCCCCGTGAATAACCCGGGCCCCCACCGTCTGAGGAGGCCAATGGCGGCCTGGCCCCTGGCTAGGCAGTATGCATGTGGTAGAGCCCCGCGTCCTCCTGGAGGGGTGGGAGGCCCAGCGCCACCCCTCCCCAGAGGCTGAACACTCAGAGGGAGAGAGAGACACACGTTTCTCACCTTGGCGGTAGAAGACACAGAGGGAAGCCAGTGCTGTGAGTTCCCCATCTGAAGAGGCACCCGGCCGTCACTCCTGCACTTAGGTGATTGCTTCCAAATTTCCCGCGGCGTGTCTGTCCTCAGTCCTCGGTCATCCTCCTGGAAGGTGAGGGTGGTGGGGGGTTGAGTGAGGAGTCTTGATGTCATCAAGGCGACAGTGGAACAGGCAGCGTGATATCCGTAACCTCCTTTATCATTATTTTAAGTAATGGACTCATCGAGCAGTTTTAGTTTCACAGAGAAACACGTGGGGAGTGTGAAGTCTCCCCGTGTATGTTCTCCCTCCTGCTCCCCCATTCCTCCCATTGGCAGCTTGCCTGGGAGGGTGCAGGAGGTATGGGCGCTGGGTCGGTGGGGATCCTCTGTCATTAACCGTAAAGCTTGCACTTGGCCTTAGTGTTCATTTTCGGTGTTGTACATCTGCGGACTTCCACAGACGTGCAGTGACTTCCATCCACCATTACAGTGTCACTTGGAGTATTTCCCTTGAGGCTCGCCTGTCCATCTTTCCTCTAGAACCCTTGGGAATCACTGACCAGTTTGCTCGGCAATATACCAGGAACATTTTCTCATGCCATTAAATTTTCCTAAAAAGTGAACTTTTTAAAAGGTATTTGAATTTGACATTCTCCAGTTATTAAATGCATTTAAAGCAAGTCTCTATGTTGGGAAAGTTAGGCCGTTTCCTTTTTTTTTTTTTTTTTTTTTCCCTCTGCCTCAACTGTGAAATCGTTGCAATGAACACAATTTTGCATCACGGTTTCTCACAACAGCACTGTTGACACTTTGGGCAGGATTACTTTTTGCCACGGGAGCTTTTCTGGCTGCTGCAGGATATCTGCCAGCATCCCTGGCCTCCACCCAGCAGATTCCAGCAGCGTCCACCCCCAGCAGTGCCAACAGAAAATGTGTCGTCGCGCCACCAAGTGCACTGATTTACCTCTGTCTTTCTGCGCGCATCCGGCTGTTTCGGGGGCTAGGGCCTCATCGGTGGGATTAGAAGTTGGGATTGTTGCAAGACTAATAATGATTTCGGGAGCATGTGCCATACTTCCCTTCCTGGGTTGCTGGGTGGCTCATGGCTACAGAGTGTATCCTCTCTGTTCCCCAGGTCCTGGCTTAGAGGTAGACACGGGGAGAGTCTAACGTCCGAGGGGATGTAGACTGTGCCGAAAGACCCTCCCTCCAGGTGTAGGACGGAGGCTCCAGGGGAAGATCGAGTTCACCCGGGAGTACCTTTGCCAGTAACTGGCCTGAAACCACAGAGAGTTGAAGATGTGCCACGCAGTCATCATGGCTGCCGGTGGGCCTCCCTTCCCCTGTGACCGTCACATCTTGCTGCTGATGGGACCCTCGGGGAGGTCAGAGAAATAGGGGGTCTTGCTAGTGACATCCCCCAACAGGAAGTGGGCACCAGGTGAAGGTCCTGCCAGTCTCTAGTGCCAGGTCCAGCAAACACGAAGATGAGAGTGTGTGGACAGCCTCTGCAGGAAGTTGTTACAGTGAAGCAGAAGAACAGGTCTCCCTGTGGGTGGCCCCCGACTTAACCCAGTGTGGACCCCCAGGCTGCCCTGCCTGGTGAACAGCCCTCTCTAAAGGCCTCCCTCAGGGCCTCCAGGGTGGTCCTGCCTAGCTGGTATTTTCATCCATTAACGTGTGGGTTTGCTCACCGTTAAATCATTTCCATCCTGAGGGGGTTGGTCGCCAGGTAACTGAGAGAGAAGGAAGACTGGCCCCAGCTGAGTGCCCTTTGCTCTCCTCCCCGCTTTGGTCTTCAAGACATTTCTGCAAGTTTGTGCCAGCCCCTCCTTGTCTGGCTGGTTTCTCTTTAAGTTTCCACTGGCCAGTCCTGTTCCTCTGAATGTACGACTTAGTCCACTTTCTTTCTACCAACTGTGAAGCTTTTCCTCCACTAATGAACAAATTTGCCTTTAAGGAACATATTACTCTCTGCTAGAGTCTTGTGTTTTCATGTTGTGTGCAAGGTTCCGTGAATATGCACGAATGTGAATTTTCGTGGCCCACCGTCGCCTGCTGGATAATTTGCTGCCCAGAATTGACAGCACATCTGTCTCCTTCCTTTCCTCCTACAGAGGGACGTCCCCCAGGCCCCGGGCCCACCACTTACATCATAATTCACCGGCTGAAGGGAGGTAGAGGCCACTGAGCCATCTTTGGTTGGGGGTCTGGGAGAGTCAACATGGGCCGGACTCATAGGGCAGAGCGATGGGGACCAACTGCCTCCCTACCCCACCCACGCCTTCATGTCACCAAATGCCGGGGCCACCAAGCGCCCTCTGTGTGCTGCAAGGGGGCAGATGCAGCCTGTCTTGTGACTCCAGCTGCAGTTCCCCTCCTGGATCCCTGCCCAACCCTGCTCATATCCCCCTTCTCTCCAGGACCTCCTCCTTTGAGACCTCCCCCACCTGGAGAAGTGTCTTCCCCTGCATGTGAGTGGCCTTCCCTGTCTGGACGGGTCACCTAGTGCTACGCTAAGCCAGGTCTTTGTCTGCCGACTCTCGGAGCTCAGCGGTACTATCCACAGCTACTTGTCAGCTGTGAGGACAAGGGTCCCACCTCTGGCTTCTCAGTAAACCCCATTTGGCCATTTACATAGTGAATGATCAATGAGTGTGTTAGTGAATTCATGGGAGAACTGTTTTATCTCCCAGAGGACAGGACGAGCCCCGTTGCTATGCTGTGTCCATGTAATGGGCCCATCCGATGTCTAACAGGATGAAATACTTACTGTGCCTTGCTGGAACAGTGTGTTGGGGATGGACAAGTCTGAGCAAGAGTCTTCATTATACACAGTAGGAAAACGAACCCCTCTGCTGGGCAGGAAAACCGGTTCCTAATTCACATTCTTGTCGACAGACAGGCCTGGGGGCCAGAACAGGGTCCCGGGGTCCCCTGCCTCACCACAATATCCATGCAACGACTGAGGAGTGGAGAAGAGCTCACTTTGCCAGCAGGGAATTGGGGAACAGTCCAGCTCCTGTGTTCTGGGGCTTCATGATGCAAAGTGCAAGGAGGAAGCCAAGTTGTGGGATGCAGTTGCCTCCACTGCTGCAGTGGTGGACCCCGGAGCTGGGTGAATTAAGATGGAAACTGTTTGGGAGGGTCTGGGTGGCTTAGTCGGTTAAGCATCCGACTTCGGCTCAAGTCATAATCTCGCGGTCCTTGAGTTCCAGCCCCGTGTCCGGCTCTGTGCTGACAGCTGGGAGCCTGGAGCCTGTTTCAGATTCTGTCTCCCACTCTCTCTGACCCTCCCCCATTCATGCTCTGTCTCTCTCTGTCTCAAAAATAAATAACCATTAAAAAAAAAAAGATGGAAACCATTTGGCCTGTGGCCTCAGAGCTGGTTTTATGGCCATGTGGGGACCGAGCCATGTCCTGGACTCGGCCTGAGCCAGGAGGAAAAACTCTGAGCAAAGTTTGTAAGTTCCAAGACCATGTAAATCCCCATGGTCCCTCCGTCAACTTAGTCCCTGCCATACTGCCTGCCCCCGCAGGGTGTGGGATGGGTGGGGAGAAGCATGGAGAAGCATCAGTAGAGAGATACCACAAGCCTTCACAGCTTATCCTGAGTGGTCGGAGCTCATTCTTTACTGTTGCAAATAAGCCGTGTCCAGACTCCCTGGGACTCCGTACTGTACCCCCAAATCCTTAATTAGAGGTGGAAAACACAGCATTTCTGAAGATGTGGTGCCGTGGGTGTCTGAGGACCATGCTTTGAAAACGAAAGACTTGGTCCCATCAGGACTTGTTCTCTGACACTGGGGATCGTGTGGCTTGAGGAAGGTCAGGGTACATTAGAAAGAAGCACCTCTCTGCTCACTCCCCCTCCCTGAGACTTCATGGAACAGGCTTGTGGGTAACTGCGATGGCCCAAAGCTGGCCTGGGAGATGGCACCAAGGATGATCATTTGAGGAAGAATATCTCATACTGTGCAGGGAGTGAAGGTTCCATCTGTTCAGTCTGAAAGCAGGAACTATATGGAAACAAGGCACTGCTGTCATAATCCACAGAAGCGTCTCCCATCTCTGGCCACCCTCCCTCCATCCCCGTGACACTGCACTGGCTTCTCTTGAACATCTGGGACTGCAAAGAGTTTTCATGTCTAAGCTACCATGAGGAGTGACAGAAGAAGCTGGTTATTCATTTAGACGATGGTTATCAAGTTGCAGCCTGCCAGGGGTCAGTTTTTATGGCTCACTCCTGATCCCCGAAATGCAGACTTGACGATGACAGTTTTTTGGGCAGCGCTTGGAGTTCCGTGGCATAGCAATAAAGAAATCTGAGCAGAACGCACTCTCCTTCCCAAGTAAGCCCCTCTGTCAGCAAAATTGCGCAAGTGCTTTTTCATAAATAAAATAATTCTGTGTTCCAGCTGAGAGTGCTGTGCACACCCTCCCTAGTTATGTGTCCATAGCCTGTGTTTTCACTGCTGGGCAGGATCTGTTGATGGGCACTTTATCGCTAAGTGTGTTGTCCCTTTGGGAGAAAAATACTTTTATCCCAGCGCGTGCCTCATCTCCAAGTCTACTGATCAGTGGTGTTATTATACTTGCAAGAGTCATTTGTAAGCTTTTCAAATGATATGTCAATGTGTGTGTGTTTTCCAGGTAAAGGAGAGGATACACTAAAAGCAAAACCCTATATATCTACGGGGCCAGGGGGGTGGGGGGTGGAGGGCGTCAATCCAACCGAATCGATGTTTATCTTACAAGCACCGTCTATCATGAAAGGCCTGCTGGCTACTTTCTTGTGCATGTTCCGGAAGCAATACTCACTATTAAATAAGATTGGGAAAGTGGAATTGGAGAACTAAGCACCCGTCACGCTCCTTCTTAGCTGTCAGACCAAGGAAATATGGGTGCAAGATTTCAAGCCTTTGTTTTCTCATCTGTGAGAAGGGAGCAGTGCTGATGCTTAGTTCTTGAAATGGTTGTGGAGATTCATGGCCATGATGAAGGATGAGGGGCACAGAGTGCCGTTCCAGGTTCTCGGTACATCAGGAATATCTCTGTGATAGTCTCTGCTCTTGTGTTTCTTGTTCACTATGAGTTTGGCAAATCTCTCAGTATTTCAGGGGTGGTTGGTGTTTGAGACCACTCCTTCTTACGTTTACTGGTGATCTTAAACCAGTTTGGGGCAGAGATAGCATCACTATCCTTTTCCCCCCTCAAAATCCTGCAGTTTGTTACACACGTTTGCCTAGAGTTCATGCATCGCGTGCTCAGAGCTGACAGAGTTGTAGTATCCCTGAGAGGTGTGTGTGAGTGTGTGTGCACACACATACACCGGGATGTTCTCACGAGCTTCCCATAGAAGGATGAACTCCTACTCAGGGGACGGAGAAGCCTGCTTTGGGCTGACTCTCACATACCAGTCAAATCTGGGCCCCGGAAGACTAAGGGGTCCTGCCATCATCTCCACCAGTCTCCAGATCTTGATCCTGAATGAAGGTCATCTAGTTTCATGACACGCGGGCCGGATGGGGGACAGTCTTGGTGATGGCTGGTGGCATATTTGTGGAGCCCCAAAGAGGCAGGTGTGACCATCACACAAGTGTTCTGAACACAGTGTGTGTCACCTTTGGCCAGCGTGGCTCCCGTCCCCACAAAGTGAGCTGCCACCTTCCTGCTGGTGGCTGAGGATGGGGGCGGGGGTGGGGATGGGGAGAGCACATGGCAGTGAGCTCCTCACTTGGTTGTCGTCTCCCCAGGGCTGCCATGAGGATGCTCTTCCCACAGGTGAGGTCGTGTGGGCCCCTTCTTCACTCATTTGTCTCGGCTGTCACCAGACTAGCTGGGCCGGTGGGGTCGGGGTGGGGGGGCTAAGAGAAAACAATTCTCTTTCCACCAGTGAAACACAACATACAAGCCTATTTTTCTGTTGCAAACCTTGTATCCAGTACTTTTAAAGAACTGAATCTAGTACAGGGAACGTGCCCCGGAGTTGCCAGTTACCTTGCAAACCACCCCTGTGCTCTATGGTTTTCAGGGTGTGTGCGGTTCAAGCTCAGTCCCTATCAAATCACTATGAAACTGAGGGGCTGGGGGCTTCGCCGCCCAGGGGAGCCTGAGACTCAGAGATGAAGTAATTGCCTGGAGACATGAGTAATTTAGCGGGGGAGGGGAGGCAGGAATTCAAGCTCAGGTCCTTCTGACCCCGAGTCATGGGTGTCTTCTGCCCTGCCCCACTGGGGTCCAGCCTTGTGCAGAATGCCGGTGCTGGAGAACAAGGTTGCAAGGAGTGTATGTGCTCTGCAGGTGCACATGCTAATCAGCCCCCTTCCAAATGTGCACACAGCTCTCTGTGTCAGCTGCTGTTTGGACAGCCGAATCTCTAAGGAAACACAACATAATGCCTGATTCCTACCCTGGGAGTTAGAAAGTAACCCCAGGTTGGAAATGTAAATATTTTCCCCATGGGCAAGAACTGTTTTTAGCTGATTATAAATGGAAGAGACTGGCAGCTGTCAATATTGATGGTTTTTCCTTGAAAAATGACTTCAAGGTACTGTTAATCAATTGTCTCTCAGAATGAAGAATGGAGCACACAGCTCTCTGGGAACCTCAACATGTATTTATAAACACATGCTTTATCGAACACACAGGAAAAATGAGCCAGATCTTTGCAATGATGATGAGTTATTCAGAGTAAATACAACAATTATTAGCGTCTATATTGGACTTCAAATTGACCAAATTCCTTTAAAAAATGGCTGTTGCTGCTGTTTTGTGTTTCTGTTATTTAGTGTTCTCATCGCTACACTGAAGCATGCTGCTTGGAACTGAGCTGAAGACTTCACAAGGGCCGGGATTGTTTCTTTCTTACTCGGTAAATAAGTAGCTTTCCACTTGGCTAACAACGCCTGGATGAATTAGGCACTGGCTAACAACGTTTGCCTCGCTGTGTCTTCCTAAAACTGACATTGACGTGCAAGGTGCAGGAGAATGCGTGTTTTACTGTGAGGACTGTGGGTTCTTCTTCCTCACACCCTTTGCTGGGGACTGGGGTGTAGAGGCGTGGCAGGCAGAGTAAGATGACCTCCCTGAACTCATGTCCCTGGAATTCCCTTCCCTCTAGTGTGGACGTGATCCGTGGCTTGCTTTCAGCCACCGAATGTGGCAAAGTTTGGAATGTCGTTTCTGGTATTGCCCTTCAAAAGATTGTGACATCTGTCTGGTGAGGAGGCTGTCCCTTGTTCGCTGTGTTGAAGAACACCCCGCCGCCCCCAGGGAGCCAAGGTGGCAGGGCGCTGAGGGCAGGGCCCCTGTCTCAGCAGGAAGCTGAGACCCAGTCTGCCAGCAGCGAGGGTCTCCCTAGCTCACCTGTGACAGCATTTGGAGATTGCTGATTGACCCTTTGTTGCAGTAAGCCCTGGAACAATGATTTCAGAATCACAGCTTCCACTCCCCACACCGGTTGGATACCCTCCAGTACTCTCCCATTCCACGCCAGGATTGGCTGTATTCATCCTGAACCATGGAAGGTGAGGGTGGAAGAATCACAAGACCTCACGCAGGAGCCTACTCCTGATTCAAGGACTCATTTCTTAATTTATAACCCGGGAATTTTTAAAAACAAGAATAAACGAGTACTGTTTCACTGTTGTATCAAAAGACGCAGAAGAAACTGTGTGTCATGAGGTCAGTGTCATGCCTCCTGCCCCAGGAGCAGACTCACAGTGAAGCCTCCAAAGTATCATGAGCTTACGGTGAAGCTTATAGCACAGTCCTCCACATCAAGGCACCGCAAGACCTGTGAACGTGAGGCCAACCAAGAGGCAAACGGGCTGTTCACGGAGAGCTGCAGACACATCACACACTCTCTGAATTGACTCACCCAATGTACGTAGACGTGGGATGCTCTACGTGGTGTCATCCTTGTCCACAGAGGGCACGGAGGTAAAGGTCCTTCTGGGCAGCTGGCGTCCTCCCTGGGACGGTGCCCTTCACACCTGACATTCAGTCTTTCATTTGATGCACTTATTGGGCACCAGCTGCATGCCATATGTGACATAGATGCTGAGAGGAAATCAGTGAACAGATCATTTTCTCCCTTCCTAAGAGGGGACGACGGCTGAACTTGTTCTACTCCAGGATGCAGAGGGCTTCCATCCTGTAAATTCACTCCACACATTCTAGTACTCACCGCACTAGATGCCTTTACCACAATTAACGATGTTGGCCATTCCTCCTTTTCCAAACACCTGTCCCCTTGGAACTGTGAGAATGAAATGACCCATGTGGGAATCCAGTGGTCAATATGGAGAAGTTTTTGCAAGTTAGTGGGAATTCAGATCAGGAACAGGCTATGGTCTGATTTGTTCTTGGTTAAGACACTCTGGCTTCATTGTGGGGGCTCATGAGAGAGAGAGGAGGTCCTTCTGACTGACTTCCAGATGGGAGACATGGGAAGTTCACCTCACTGTCTTCTGGATGAGAGAGTGGTGGTTCTCCAGACCGACTTCTGGATGAGAGAGAGGGGTGGTTCTCCTGACTGACTTCTGGACAAGAGAGGAGGGTTCTCATGTATGAGAGAGAGGGTAGGTTCTGCTGACTGAGTTTTGGATGAGAGAGGGGAGATTCTGCTGAGTGAGTTTTGGACGAGAGAGGGAAGGTTCTCCTGACTGACTTCTGGACCAGAGAGTGGAGTTGCTTGAATGAGAGAGAGGGGGTCTTCTCCTGACTGACTCTGGACAAGAGAAAGGACGTTCTCCTGATGGAATTCTGGACCAGAGAGTGGAGGTTCTCTTGAAAGAAGAGAGGGGATGTCTCCAGTCTGACTTCCAGGCGAGAGAGGGGAGGTTCTCCTGACCAACTTCCAGATGAGAAAGAAGGGGGTGGGGGGGGTTCTCCTGCCTGAATTCTGGACCAGAGAGTGGAGGGTCTGCTCACTCACCTCTGGACAACAGTGAGGAGAAGGTTCTCCTGACTGATTTCTGGCCCAGACCAGGGGAAGTTCTCCTGTCTTATTTCTCGACAAGGAAGAGGGGAAGATCTCCTGACTTCAGGACCAGAGAGGGGAGGTTCTTGAATAAGTGAGAGGGGAGTTTCTCCTGAGTGACTCCCGGATAAGAGAGAGGGGAGGTTCTGGTGACTGATTTCTGGATGAGAGAGGGGAGGTTCTCCCGACTGACATCTGTGCGAGAGAGGGGAGTTTCCCCTGACTGACTTCTTGATGAGAGAAGGGAGGTTCTCCTGACTGACTTCTGGACGAGAGATGGTAGGTTGTCCTAACTGACTTTTACACGAGAGAGTGGGCAGGTTTTCCTGACGTCTGGACCAGAGAGTGGAGGTTGTTGAATGAGAGAGATGGGAGGTCCTCTTGACTGACTTCTGGACCAGAGAGTGGAGGTTCTTGAGTTAGAGACATGGGAGGTTCTGTTGACTGACATCTGGACAAGAGAGTGGAAGTTCTCATGAATGACAGAGAAGGGAGGTTCTGCTGACTGACTTCTGGGTTAGAAAGAGGAGAGGTTCTTCCTGACTGATGTCTGGTCCAGAGAGGGGAGGTTCTTGAACGAGAGAGAGGGGAGGTTTTCCTGACCGACTTCCGGATAAGAGAGAGGGGAGGTTCTCCTGAGTGATTTCTGGACGAGACAGAGGGGAGGTTCTCCTGAGTGACTTCTGGACCATAGAATTGAGGTGCTCCTGATCAACTTCCAGATGAGGGAGAGGGGAGGTTCTCCTGACTGACTTCTGGATGAGAAGGAGGGGAGGTTTTCCTGACTGACGTCTGGATAAGAGAGGGGAAGTTCTCCTGACTGACTTCTGAACCAGAGAAGGGAGGTTCCTCTGACTGACTTCTGAACCAGAGAGAGGAGGTTCTTGAACAAGAGAGAGGGGAGGATCTCTGAATGACTTCCGAAAGAGAGAGAGTGGAGGTGCTCCTTCCTGACTGGTGGACAAGAGAGGGCAGGTTATGCTGACCGAATTCTGGAAGAGAGAGAGGGGAGGTTGTCCTGAGTGAGTTCTGGAAGAAAGCTTGGAGGTTCTCCTGACTGACTTCTGGAACAGAGAGCAGAGGTTCTCTTGCAGGAGAGAGAGGGGTGATGCTCAGGACTGACTTCCAGGCGAGAGAGAGGGGAGGTTCCGTTGACAGATTTCTGGACTAGACACCGGAGGTTCTCCTGCCTTACTTCTGGGTGAGAGAGAGGGGTGTTTCTCCTGAATGACTTCTGGACCAGAGAGGGGAGGTTCTTGAGCGAGAGGGTGGGGAGGCTCTCTGAATGACTTCCCGACAAGAGCCAGGGGAGGTTCTCCTGACTGACTTCTGGACCAGAGATGAGAGGTTCTCCTGACCAACATTCAGATGAGAGACAGGGGAGGTTCTCCTGACTGACTTCTGTCCTGACTGACTTCTGGACGAGAGAGGGGAGGTTTTCCTGCCTGACTTCTGGACGAGAGAGGGGAGGTTTTCCTGACTAATTTCTGGACCAGAGAGTGGAGGTTCTGCTGACTGACTTCCGGATGAGAGATGGGGTAGCTTCTCCTGACTAACTTCTGGATGAGAGAGGAGAGGTTCTCCTGATTGCCTTTCGGACTAGAGCGAGGGGAGGTTTTCCTGAATGTTTCCTTGATGAGAGAGGCTAGGTTCTCCTGAGTGACTTCTGGACCCGAGAGCGGAGGTTCTGCTGATCGACTTCCGGATGCGAGAGATGGGAAGTTCTCCGGACTGACTTCTGGATGAGAGAGGGGAGGTTCTCCTACATAACTTTTGGATTAGAGACCTGAGGTTCTCCTGACTGACTTCTGCATGAGAGAGGGGAGGTTCTCCTGACTGCATTCTGCATGAGAGAGGGGAGGTTCTCTTACAGGAGAGAGAAGGGTGATTCTCATGACTGATTTCCAGGCGAGATTGAGGTGAGTTTCTCCTGACTGATTTCTGGACCAGACAGAGGAGGTTCTCCTGTCTTACTTCTGGACGAGAGAGAGGGGAGGTTCTCCTGAATGACTTCTCGACCAGAGAGTAGAGGTTCTTGAAAGAGAGAGGGGGGAGGTTGTCTGACTGACTTCTGGACAAGCGAGGGGAGGTTCTCCTGGCAGACTTCCAGATGAGAGAGAGGGAGGTTCTCCTGACTGACATCTGGACCAGAGAGTGGAGGTTCTTTTGCCCGACTTCCAGACGAGAGAGTGGGTAGGTCCTCTGACTGATTTCTTCACCTGAGAGGGGAGGTTCCCCTGACTGACTTCTGGATGAGAGAGAGGGGAGGTTTTCCTGACTGACTTCTGGACAAGAGACAGGAGGTTCTCCTGACTGACTTCTGAATGAGAAAGGGGAGGTTCTCCTGACTGACTTCCGGACCGGAGAGTGGATTTTCTGCTGATCGACCTCCGGATGAGAGAGAGGGGAGATTCTCCTGACTGACTTCCAGGCGAGAGATAGGGGAGGTCCTCCTGACTGATTTCTGGACCAGACAGGGGAGGTTCTCCTGTCTTACTTTTCAATGGGAGAGAGGGGAGGATCTCCTGAATGACTTCCGGACGAGAGAGAGGGGAGGTTATCCTGACTGACTTCTGGGCAAGAGAGGGGAGTTTCTGCCCACCGACTCCCGGATGAGAGAGAGGGGAGGTTCTACTGACAGACTTCTGGATGAGAGGGGGGAAGGTTGTCCTGAGTGACTTCTGGTCGAGAGAGTGGAGGTTCTTCTGACTGATTTCTTGACCAGAGAGTGTATGTTCTGCTGATTGACTTCTGGATGAGACAGAGGGGAGGTTCTCTTGACTGACTTCTGGACGAGATAGAAGGGAGACTTCCCTGACTGACTTCAGGACCAAAAAGTGGATATTCTTGAATGAGAGAGAGGGGAGGATCTCCTGACTGACTTCTGGACGAGGGAAGGAGAGGAGGGCTCCTGACTGAATTCTGGACCAGAGAGTGGAGATTCTCTTGAAGGAGAGAGAGGTGAGATTTTCCTGACTGACTTCCAGGCGGGAGAGAGGGTAAGTTCTCCTGACTGACTTCTGGACCAGAGAGTGGAGGTTCTGCTGATCGACTTCTGGACAAGAGAGCGGGATGGTTCTCCTGACCGACTTCTGGACGATACAGGGGAGGTCTCCTGTCTTACTTTGGGAAGAGAGAGAGGAGAGGTTCTCCTTATTCACTTCTAGACCAGAGAGGGGGGGTTCTGCTGACTGAATTCTGGACCAGAGTGTGGAGTTTCTCTTGAAGGAGAGAGGGGGGAGGTTCTCATGACTGACTTCAGGCAAGAGAGAAGAGAGGTACTCCTGACTGTTTTCTGGAGCAGACAGGGGGAGGTTCCCCTGTTGTAACTTCTGGACAAGAGAGAGGAGAGGTTCTCCTCACTGACTTCTGGACCAGAGAGGGGAGGCATTCCTGACCAACTTCCAGATGAGAGAGAGGGAGGGTTCTCCTGACTGACTTCTGGGCAAGAGAGAGAGGTCTTCCTGCCTGACTTCTGGATGAGAGATGGGAGGTTCTCCTGAATGACTTCTGAATGAGAGAGGGGAAGTTCTGCTGACTGACTTCTGGACCAGAGACTGGAGGTTCTGGTGACCAACTTCCCGATGACAGAGAGGGGAGATTCTCCTGGCTGACATCTGGACCAGAGATTGGAGGTTCTGCTGACCGACTTCCGGATGAGAGACAGGGGATGTTCCCCTGATTGACAAGATTCTCTCTGGATGAGAGAGATGACAACTTCCCGATGACAGAGAGGGGAGATTCTCCTGGCTGACATCTGGACCAGAGACCGGAGGTTCTGCTGACTGACTTCCGGATGAGAGACAGGGGATGTTCCCCTGATTGACAAGATTCTCTCTGGATGAGAGAATGGAGGTTCTCCTGACTGACTTCTGGACCACAGAGTGGAGGCTCTCTTGGAGGTGAGACAGGGGTGATTCTCCTGACTGACTTCCAGGCGAGAGAGAGGGGAGGTTCTCCTGACTGATTTCTTGACCAGACAGGGGAGGTTCTCCTGTCTTACTTCTGGACAAGAGAGAGGAGAGGTTCTCCTGAATGACTTCTGGACCAGAGAGGGGAGGTTCTTGAATGAGAGAGAGGGGAGGTTCTCCTGAATGACTTCCCAACGAGAGAGAGGGGAGGTTCTCTAACTGACTTCTGGATGAGAGAGGGGAGGGTCTGCTGACTGACTTCCGGACGAGAGAGGGGAGGTTCTCTTGACTGATTTCTGGATGAGAGAGGGGACGTTCTCCTGAGTGACTTATGGACAAGAGACTGGAGCTTCTCCTGACTGACTTGTGGACCAGAGATGGGATGTTCCGCTGACCAACTTGCGGATGAGAGAGTGGGGAGGTTCTCCTGAGTGACTTCTGGATGACAGAGGGGAGGTTTTCCTGACTGACTTCTGGACCAGAGAGTACAGGTTCTGCTGACAGTCTTCCAGATGAGAGAGAGGGAATATTCTCCTGACTGATTTCTGGACCAGAGCCGGGATGTTCTGCTGTCTTAATTCTGGACAGAGAGATGGGAGGGTTTCCTGACTGACTTCTGGATGAGAGAGGGGAGGTTCTCCTGATCGACTTCCAGATGTGAGAGAGCGGAGGTGGTCCTGAATGACTTCTGGATGAGAGAGGGGAGTTTCTCCTGACTGACTTTTGGATGAGAGAGAGGGGAGGTTTTCCTTACTGACTTCTGGACCAGAGAGAGGAGGGTCTTGAACAAGAGGGAGGGGAGGTTCTCCTGACTGACTTCTGGATGAGAGAGGGGAGGTTCTCCTGACCGACTTCTGGATGAGGGGGGGAGGGTTTCTGGCAGGAGACAGAGGGGTGATTCTCATGACTGACTTCCAGGCGAGAGAGGCGGGAGGTTCTCTTGACTGATTTCTGGACCAGACAGGGGAGGTTCTCCTGTCTTACTTCTGGACGAGAGGGAGGGGAGCTTCTTCTGAATGAATTCTGGACCAGAGATGGGAGGTTCTCCTGACCAACTTCCAGATGAGAGAGAGAGGGAAGGTTCTCCAGACTGACTTCTGGACAAGAGAGAGTGGAGGTTTTCCTGCCTGACTTCTGGGCGAGAGATGGGAGATTCTCCTGACTGACATCTGGACCACAGAGTGGAGGTTCTGCTGACTGACTTCTGGATGAGAGAGAGGGGAGATTCTCCTGACTGACTTCTGGATGAGAGAGGGGAGGTTTTCCTGACTGACTCATTGACGGGAGAGAGCGGAGGGTTTCCTGACTGGCTTCTCAACCAGAGAGTGGAGGTTCTTGAATGAGAGAGACTGGAGGTTCTCCTGAATGATTTCTGGACGAGAGAGGGGAGGTTCTCCTGACTGACTTCTGGATGGGAGAAGGGAAGTTCTCCTGAGTGACTTCTGGGTGAGAGATGGGAGGTTCTCCTGACTGACTTCCGGACCAGAGAGTGGACGATCTTGATTGAGTGAGAGAGTTGGGGTTTCTCCTGACTGACTTCTGGACAAAAGAGTGGAAGTTCTCATGAATGACAGAGAAGGGAGGTTTTGCTGACTGACTTCTGGACAACAGAGAGGAGAGGTTCTCCTGACTGACTTCTGGACCAGAGAGGGAGGGGAGGTTCTTGAACAAGAGAGAAGGGAGGTTTTCCTGACTGGCTTCTGGATGAGAGAGAGGGGAGGCTCTCGAGACTGACTTCTGGACAAGAGAGAGTGGAGGTTTTTTTGCCTGACTTCTGGGCGAGAGATGGGAGATTCTCCTGACTGACATCTGGACCACAGAGTTGAGGTTCTGCTGACTGACTTCTGGATGAGATAGAGGGGAGATTCTCCTGACTGACTTCTGGATGAGAGAGGGGAGGTTTTCCTGACTGACTCATGGACGGGAGCGAGCGGTCCTCAACGCAAACACTATAGAAGTAAGAATTGTTGACGCAATTTACAGAAGTCCATTTGGGGTTTCAGCTCCATTCACTCCACCACTACAGGTGGGTAAACAGTTACCTTTCCCACTCTCATGAGCAGGAGTTCCCCTCCTTACAGATCAGACAAGTCTTGTTCTAAATGTCACGACTCTTTCTAGGCTCTGCCCTTCCTACCTGCCAATTCCTTCTGCTAATTCTCTCATGCAATTCAATTCAATTCAATTCAATTCAATTCAATTCAATTCAATACATTCAATTCAATACATTCGATTCAATTCAACTCAATTCAATTCAACTCAATTCAATTCAATTCAATTGGCAATTAACAAAGGCTAACCACAAGTCAAACTGTATACTAGGAAGTGCAATGACCAAATTGACACCCTCAAGGAGTGGCCAAATTATCTAGGGAGACAGGGACGCAAATTATTACAATATGGCAAAAATTACAGTACAGGGTACTGCACATGGTACCACAAGAGTTCCAAGAAGGGACTAATTCACTCTGCCTGGTGGGATTAAGTAAGTAATGGTTGAGGCAAATTTGAAATATGAGTGATTAGGGTAGACAGGGCTTCTCAGGCAGATGCAAACTTACCTATGCAAAGGTAAAGTAGTGGGGAACCGCAGGGAGTTCAATCTACTTCCTACGCATAGCAACATCCAATGTAATTGGAGAAAAGCAGCACAAAAGTTACTTGATGGCCACTGACCAAAGTGAGGTCAGAAGGCTACTTACTCACACCCCTAGACCTCTATTTCACAACTTCCTTCTCCGCAAACTTCCAACTGTTCCCAACGCTTCTTCACTCTGGTCTTATAACTTTGCCTATTACCGCACTGAGAAAACCAGGTCAGTGAAAAGAGAATTTGCAAAATCACCTATCGCATCTACCATTCCATCTACACCTATTCCCTTGTGCTCTGCTCTCACCAACATTAATATGAAGGATCTGTTCATTCCTCTCCGGGCCAATTATCTTTTGGACACTAGACTGAAGTCACTCTCGCCCTGTTAAGAACATTTCTGTCAGCAGTTCTCCCCAACTCTGCCATATCATCATTTCCATCAGCAATATGGAAATTACAAAAATGCTTTTATTTCTCAAATTTTAGAAAGAAAAACCAAAGCCCTCTCTTGACCCTGCTCCCTTCCCTTCCCACTGCTGCCTCATTTTCCTCCCACATTTTGTCACAATGCTCCTTGAAAGAATTGCCTTCCTCCCTGTCTACAGTCATTCTCCTCCAATTCTCTGTTGAATCCAATCCAATTCGGCTTTTCCCCGGTGCTACGGAAACGGTTCTCATCACAGGTCAATGACATCCACTTTGCAAAACACAGTGATTATTTATATTTTAGTAGTTTTTAAAGTGTAGGTATTCATTTTGAAAGAAAGGGAGAGTGAGCAGGGGAGGATATGAGACAGATGGAGGCATAGAGAGAATCCTAAGCAGACTCCACACTGTCAGCATGGAGCCCCACCTGGGGCTTAGACTCACAAACCGTGAGATCATGACCTGAGGTAAAACCAAGAGTCAGACACTTAACCAAGTGACCCCCCCATGTGACCCTGATGATCATTTATTTGACCTCATCCTATTTGACTTGACATCACCACTTGACCAATTTGATACCTCCTTCCTTGAAACACATTCCTTACCAGGCTTCCTGGACTCGAGACCCTCCTCACATCTCGCCTACTCCTTCAGTGGCCACTGTGTCTAGTTTCCTTTGCTAGTTTTTCCACATCTTGCAGTACTTTAAGAGTTAGAGACCCCAGAGCTCAGTCCTTGCATGTCTTCTCTCTCATCCATTCTCACTCTCTAGCTGATCTCATGAGATCTCATACTAAGTAATCCAGCCTAGAGTCCACACGAAACTTCTTAGTTTAAACTCCAGAGGCCTATACCTAACTGCATTCACAAAAATGCAGCTTGGATGTCTGATAAGCATCTCAAACTCACAATGTTAAAAAAAGCAAGTCCTGATGTTTCCCCTAAAACCCATGATCTCTAACAGACAACTTAAAACTACCACAAACCTGTGGTCCAGCCCAAAGAAACAAACAAACAAAAACAAAAACAAAAACAAACTTGGTATCATCTTTTATATCTGTTTTTCTCATACCTTATATTCAAACCACAAGCAATCCTACTTGATCCACATTTATAATATACACATGATCATAATTTTCTCACTATGTGCCCTTCTTGCATCCTTATTCAAGCGACAGTTATTTCAAGATTACTATGGTAACCTCCTTATTGTGTTGTTGTTGTTGCTTGTATGTTTGCTTCCCACTCCATCCTGCTCCCCAGACAGTAGTCAGAGTGATTTGTTTAACATATAAATTAGGGTCACCTGGGTGGCTCAGGTGGTTAGACATCTGACTCTTGATTTTGGCTCAGGTCATGATCCAGAAATCATGAGCTCATGGGGTCAGAACGTGCATTAGGATCTGTGCTAGGCATGAATTAGGCATGAAGCCTGTTTGAGATTCCCTCTCTCACTCTCTCTCTCTCTGTCTCTGTCTCTCTGTCTCTCTGTCTCTCTATCCCCCTGTGGGCACTCTCATTAAATAAATAAATAAATAAATAAATAAATAAATAGATAGATAGATAGATAGATAAATAAATAGATAGATAGATAGATAGATAAATAAATACATACATACATACATACATACATACAAACATACATACACAAATACATAAATAAGTAAATAAGTAAGTAAGTAAGTAAGTAAGTAAATAAATAAATAAATAAATAAATAAATAAATAAATAAATAAATAAATAAAACTAAAATATGAACTTGGTTAGACTACTCAACTGACTTTCCATCTCATTGAAAATAAAAGTCAAAGTCCTTATAATGACTTTCACATTCTTCGTGATATGCAACCCACACATACCCTCTCTGACTGAATAAATAAATGAGGAAATGAGTGTATGGTTGGTAGAGAAGAGGAATATAGGATGAGATTAACCTTATAGAATTAAACAGATGATGAGCAACCTTCTAACTAAGCCAAGAAGTGTCTTCAGGTTTATTTGAATACAATGGGTAGTCATCAAAGTCATTCGGGCACAATAACTGTCTCCTGTAAAATGTCTAGGATCCAATTCATATGTCACCTTCTACACCAATCCTCACTCTTTACCAACCTCCCATTCCCACAAGAAATCCATCCAAAGGAAACTTGCTACTCCTTTAATGTGTCACATTTTCAAACTTCCGTGTCTTGCTCTTTTTTATTTATTTATTTTTTTTTTCTTCCTGCCTGGAATGCCCTTCCTTACTCTGTCGATTTGAAATATGCCTTCTCTAGAAGACTCACTTCAAGTGACTCTCATTTTTGCACAGCACTCCCTGGGTGCCCCAGAGACTCATGTGTTTTCTTCTTTGCAATTCCGTGGTACATTTATCCACCTCTATTACAGATGTTATCAACTCAGTATAGTTAATTTGTTTGCACAGTGGCAAATCCCTGGGTAACAAGGTCCATTATTAGTTCTAGATAAGACCTCTGTTCTTTGTATACAGTGCCTACAACCTAGTACGTGCTCAATGCATGCTTGATGAATGGAAATCAGGCAGGAAAATAGAATGAAAATTAGTAGAGGGAATATATAAGAGAAACCAGGAGAGTCAAATGTTATCAAAAACAAAAGAAGAGGTATTTTCAAGAAGTAAGGAGTGGTCCGTTCTTTAGAGTTTTGTGTTTTGCTTTACTTGAGTTCGAAATAAGCTACAGGTATCGTTGCATTTAACTAGTAGGAGATACGTGGAAGTACAATCGTCAAATTTCAGTAGCATATGGCAGAAATTACCTTCTATCCAAGCAGTGACTTAATATGAGGAATTGTGTGTTCAAAACATCAGGAGAAGTGTTAGTTAAGTGGGGTGTACACTGCACTCCCAGAATCCAAAGACAGCACTGCAGAATTGTCTTGCCAGAATAACCCCAGCAGACTCACTGGTCTGTCCAGGCAGGCTCACTGGTGTTCTGGGCCTAGGATATCACTAGGTAAGAGTCAAGTGTCAGTAGGTGGGGTTCTTATCTGGAGAAATCTACTTCTGAGATTATTTGGGTTTTGGACAATTAAGTTCCTTGCAGTTATACAACTGAGGTCTTTATTTTCAGATTGTGGGATGGCCAGCCAGAGAAAACTCTCTGCTTTGCATGGGTGTATGATGCATGGGTTCATGATGATACTAGGTTGATCCAGAAAATCTCTCTCTATAATACAACACGACTATAGAAATGGTATCTCATCATTTTCATGGGTTGTCAGCATTAAGGTATGGAACGTTGGGTGCTATTTTTTTTCTTTTAGAATAATGTCTACCACATTCTGTTTGTAAAAAAAAAAAAAAAAACAGCTGTAGAACCAATAGATAATAGTTTTCACCTTCTGATTTAGTAAGATTCAACAGAGAAAAATTCTCTTTCTCATATATATATAATGTATATTATAGTATATAATATATTTATATATTTTTATTTATTTATATATTTATATTTATATTTATATATTCATATGAATATGAATTTATTAAATAAACATATATTTATATTTATGTATTAATTAATTAATTAATTTATTTATTTATTTATTTATTTCTTATAAGAAATTGGCTCCCATAAATGTGGACGGTGACAAGTCCCAAGATCTGCAGGATGAGTTGGCTAGCTGGAAACACACGAGATCTGATGGCGTGGTTCTTGTCCAATGGCTGGCAGGCTTGAATCTCAGGTAGAGCTGCTGTTTCAGTTTGAATCTGGGGAAGAGGCCAATGTCCCAGTTTAAAGACATTCAGGCAGGTAAGAGTTATTCCCTAGTATCCATGGGAGAATCATCCTTATTCTTTTCAGGCCTTCAATTGATTAGACAAGGCGCACTTATATTACGAAAATAATCTGTTTTACTCACTGTACAGACTCAAGTATTTCCCAACACAAAACACCAGAAAAATGTTGACCAAGCATCTGGACCTCTGTGGCCCAGTAAAGTTGACACATAAAATTAGCCATCATATCTTCCAAATTTCATGCAAGCACATGAAGCAGATGAACCTAAGCCCTATCAAGAACCCAAGGTACAGAGGCACCAGGCAGCCTGATAAGGTGCATTAGCACAGCGTCTCTCAAATATTTTATCCCCAACCTACTGTAAGGAACACATATTTAAGCACAACCCAGTATAAGCATACACATACACATACATATAAATAAATGAGGTAAAATACATTTCATGAATTTTGGTTATCCTTACTAAGTATAAATGTCCTTTTATATTTTCTTATTGGTTCTATTTAATTTTAATCCATTCTTACCTTGATTCACACCTTCATGACCTTCCAAAAAACAAGGCATCATTAGTAAGGTGTACTGATTTTGAGGGTCAATCTTTGGGAAGTAATATTCCTTCAGTTATATGTTTCACAATGTCTGACATGTAATACCCTCTTTGTTAAGTTGAATTGAATACAGAAAACGGGCTTCCAATTCAGTCTTAAGACATACTAAGAAAATTCTGAATCCTTTTATAGGGGTAGGTCCATAACTATCGAACAAAATGAAACAACAGGTACCAAGAGATGCCCTTTTGATGTCTCCAACCCTATTCAGGAAGGCTAAGTTTACAAGCCCACGGAAACACAGGGGACCATTTCTGTCATGGCGAAAATGACCAACAACGGAATGTTCACGTGCAAAGAGCAGACAGGATTAATTATTATCTAGAGGTGTTGAATCATGTAGAAATTGTCCACTTCTATGCCACTTATAATTAGTGCTTGTCTCCCTTGGATTATCATGTCAATGCCTAAGGCACAGTTAGAGAACATTGTTACCCAACAATGGCAGCTCTCAGGTTTCACGTTTCTGTTATACACCCCCATAGGTTGAACTGTGTCTCTGCAATAGTTAAGGCCCTAGAGAAGTATTCACCCACTTTGCACCACTCACTCTCCCTGATTAAGCTGCTCTGCAGGGAAACGGCTTACTTTTTTAATGCTTGCTTTTTGTTCGTTGGATAAGCAGTAGACATATTTCTGATTGCAGCATTTCTATTTAACTGTACTCAAGCCCTAAAGAGATTATAGGGATCAGCTCAGGGAGTCAACTTGAATTGATCTTCTTCATCTCTATTGCAACATTACTGGCAGACGTTCACAGTCAGATTTAATTCTCTCTGAGTGAGAAAAACTGAGGAATTTGGCTTTCTGAACCAAGACTACATTATTGAATTGTCTGCACTCAGTGGAAAAAGATTGTGAATGAGGAGGAGACAGGGGCATTATATGATCCAGGATGGGAGGTTGTAGGGTTAGCGTATGGTGGTTGTAACAAAACCTTAATATTGTGTGAAGACTAGAAAACCTTGAAATCCCTATAATGTGATGGTCTGGGGACTCTTACTATATAGATTGCCAAAAATCTTGTTATATGTCCGATACAAAAGCAATAGAACACATTCACTTAATAAGATTTAATGAGCATATACTATGTGATATTTAGAGCTCTACTCTTGTTGGAGAAGTGAATAAAGTACTCCAAAGATGGTCAACTGGGCTCAGACTCTGGTCTCTAGCTTGGAGACCTCTCCTCTGGGTTCTTCTTCCTTTGTTTGGTACATGTGCGAAAACCCCCACAGATATGGAAGCTGACGACTACAAATTACCCTCCCCACTGGACTCCACGCTCAGACCTTTGGTGAGCCAAACTTGAAACGCCCAGTGTCCAAGAGACCCCCAAAAATGAACCACCAGAATCCAGAGTCAAAGCTAAGCAACAGGGTCATTTATTGCAGGTTCGAACCAGGACCTCTGCGCACTCATTGCCGGTGACGCTGAGAGGCCCCGAGAGAAGTTTTTACACCCATTTTATAGACAGGTACAAAAAAGTCATGGGGAAATCAGGAATTTTCCACAGTTACAGAGCTGCGATTGGTTGGTGTTTAAAGTTGGACACTTAGCAGTATTCGATTGGTTCCTGCCTTGAGGTCAGACCACAACCGGGGGTACGGGTATCACAATGATTGATCAGGAATACACGGATATGCCAAGCAACAATGATTGATCAGGAATACATGGGCGCGCCAAGCAATTGTACAGAAGCAGAACAAGCTAGTTAGGCTTGGTTAGGTTTCAGTTTCCCGTAACTTAAGCTTTTAAGTTTCAGTTTTCTCAGGCCTCTCAAACTCTCTGACCAAACTCTCTGAGTGCCACTTGGTTTTTCCTCCAGTGTTCCAGCCTGGTTCCATAACATACTAGATTGCTGACCAGGAAACCCAACCGCACTGGCCCATTGTTGCCACTGGTTTGGGAGAATGGTGAAGTGGTGGCAAACCAAAGGCTCCCAAGGGAGAAAGTGCATGCTCTGCCTGAATTTCAGCAGCCTCCTTCTCCGCTGTCTTGGGCAGGTCCTGCTCCATGGAACTGGTAAGGCCAGGGCCCCGAAGAAGTCAGGCATACCCAAAAGAGCGGAAGGGGGACATGATCAATCCCTAGAGGTAGAAAATTTTGTGGAAGGAAATGTAATAGACATTGGTGTGCGTGTGCGTGTGCGTGTGCGTGTGCGTGTGCGTGTGCGTGTGTGTGTGTGTGTGAGAGAGAGAGAGAGAGAGAGAGAGAGAGAGAGAGAGAGAGAGAGAGAGAATGTGCAGCTAAGCCAGGGTTGCCAGTCGAGTTAGAGTTTGTGGCTTCATGGACGGGCACCCTTAAGGTCCCCAAAGGTCTATGGAGTCTGAATGGGCTCCCCTGTGTCATTGTGAGAGTATAAGGTTTAGGGCGGTATCAGATCAGATTCCCATTACAAGTCACAAAGCCGAGTCCACTATAGCCAAACCTCACCTAAACTTTCCCTCAGGAATGCGACCAGAGGAGTATCTGAATAGTCCTCTCATCTGGTGGTATACCCTAACTTTGTCTGTCTTTGTGACACCAAACATGAGAAAGAAATTAATAATGGGATGAAAACAGAGTAAGCCTACGATTTTTGAGGTCATGATGAAAAAATGTGAACAGGGGTTTTCAGGTTACCATGGGGTGACAATGACACCCAGGAAGTTAAGGAAATTTTGTGAACTAGAATGGCCCATATTCAATGCAGGATGGCCTCCAGAAGGGACATTAGATGCTCAAATAGTGCAGCAGGTTTGGCTAATAGTCACTGGGAACCCAGGCCACCCTGATCCATTTCCGTACATCAACTCCTGGTTTGAAATCGCCCCAGATTTCCTGCCTTGAAGGTGATTCATCATTAGCAAACAGAGCCAGGCAAAGGTTTTAGCCACTTTATATGGAGGCTCACCAGGGAGTCAAAGAAGTGATCCACTGCTCCTCTAATATTTAAAGGAGATGTGGACGAAGATATTGTCTTTCCACCTCCTTATAACTCTTCAAGCTCCCACCTCCCTCCCTCTGAGCTTGAGACTCCTCCTGCATCTGTCTCTCCAGCCACAGCCAGAGTCAGTGCACTTGCCACTGCAGTCAGTGCCGCCCATCTCCCCGCCCCTCTCAGACCCAGATAACCCACCCCCACATGGGCCAGCAGCCAAACTGCGCCCCAGACCCAACCTAAAACTCTCCAAACGCATGTAACGGAGACAAGAGAGCCTGAAAGACAGAATGAGGATGGACCAGTCCAGACCAGCCATTCCATGATGGGTTATCTACCTTTCTCTACAAACGACCTCCTCAAGTGGAAACACAACACTCCACCATACTCCGAAAAGCCACACGCAATGGTTGACTTGATGGAGTCCCTCTTCCAGACCTACTGACAGACTTGGGAAGATTGTTAACAGTTACTCCATACTTTGTTTAATTAAAAATAAGAATGACAGAAACATGACAGTACCTAGAAGATCTCACATCTCCAGGAATCAATGACCCTATTGTCTGGGCTCAAGCCGCATGCTTGAAGAACGCCCAACATGGGATTTCACCACAGAAGGAGGACAGGGCCATGTCTGATGATACCTGGAAGCCCTCCTTCAGGGAGTCTGAGCTGGAGTCAACAATCCCATGAACATGACTAAAATATCATCAGTCACACAGCACCCTGGGGAGTCTCCTGGAGACTACTATGAAAGATTATGTGAAGTGTACCATGTATACACCCCGTTTGACCCCGAGGGACCAGAAAGTCAACAGATGGTACATATCTCTTTTGTGGCACAGGCTACCCAGATATCCGACGAAAGCTCCAGAAGTTGGAGGGCTTGCCAGATGAATATCACTCAGCTGTTAGAGGTCATCAGTACAGTTTTCACGAACAGAAATTTGCAGCTGAAAGAGAAGTGAAGACTAAAAAAGAAGGCCACCTTTCTCACAGCAGAACTAAAGAACAGATGCTGCAAAGATGGGAAAACCCCAACTACAAAAAGGGGGGAAGCCCATAGCCCCCTTAGCAAGGGACCAGTGTGCATACTGCAAAGGTAAGGGAAACTGTAAGAATGTCCGAATTAGATGGGGACCTCAAAACCCAGCCAATATCTGGAGGAACCTGGAGGTGAGAACCTTCTTGATCTGGCCGGGGTAGAATTGGACTGAGGGGGACCAGACTCTTTGTTTCTTGGCCCCCATGAACCCATGGTTGAAATGACGTGGTGGGCTAAACAATAACTTTCATCGTTGACACTGGGGCTGAATACTCCTTTGTTACTTCCCTGGTAGCACTCTTAGGCCAAAAGAAAGCAACCATACTTGGGGCTACTGGTATACAGACAATGCAACGGCCCTTCTCTCAATCTCAAAAAGGTGCACTTGGGGGTCACAAGGTCGGGCATGAGTTCCTCTACTTACGTGACTGCCCGGTTCCTCTCCTGGGCCGGGATCTACTCTCTAAACTTGGGGCCCAGATACCTTTTGAACCCACTGAACACACTAGCCTCCAATGAAACCCAAGGCAGAAGGAAACCTTGGTCTTGGCGATACCCCTGCCAAGGGAAGAAGAATGGAGACTGTTCTATGCCCAGGCCTTACCTGGTAGCCCCTAAGAATTCAGGCTTACATCAGCTCGCTATGGGCTGATGAAAACCCGCCTGAAATAGCTTGGAATCGGGTCCCAATCATTGTTGACCTGATCCCTGAAGCTCAACCTCAGACACCAAGGCAGTACCCCATTCCACTAGAGGCTAGAATGGGCATACAAGAGCACCTGACCAAGCTCAGAGAAAGAGGTATTCTAACTGAGTGCCAATCAGTTTGGAATACCTCACTCTTGCCAGGCAAGAAGCCAGGAGGACACCAACCAGTACAGGATTTGACGGCCATTAGCAAAGTGACTGTTTCCTTACACCCAGTCATTCCGAACCCTCAGTGTACTCTCCTCAGCCAAATTCCGTGGTCAGCCAGAAGGGTTGTGTGCTTTGACCTAAAGGATGCTTTCTTCTGCCTCTGCCTGTCTCCGCAAAGTCAATCATTGTTTGCCTTTGAATGGACTGAGCCCGTTACAGAGCGTCAGAGGCAGCTGACCTGCACACTACTTTCCCAAGGTTACAACACTCGCCCATTCTTCTGGGGGAAGCCCTAGGTTCAGATCTCGCTGACTTTCCAATGGAAACCACAGGGGATGTCCTTCTCCAATAGAAGACCTCCTCCTTTCCAGTGACACCCAGGAAGACTGTATGAAAGGTACACAGGCCCTCCTACAGCTCTGATCCTACTTGGGATACCAGGCCTCGTGGAAAAAGGCACAGATTTGTCAGCAGCAGGTCCAATACTTAGGCTCCCTCCTCACAAAAGGAAAAAGAGAACGAGGACTGGAAAGGAAGAAAGTGTGGCACCACACTGCCTCAGCCCCAAACAAAACGAGGCTTGTGTGAATGTTTAGGGGCCGGAGGGTTCTGTCGCATTGGGAATCCTCAGATGCTCAGCCATAGTGAGGTCCCACTATGACCTGTTGGGAGGACAAAACTCGGAGACCCTCGCATGGACTGAGGAGGTGAGGGCCGCTTTCACAGAAGTAAAGTTGGCTCTGGGACAAGCCCCAGCCCTTGGTTTGCCTGACATAGAAAGGCCCTTTAACTTCTTCATACACGAAAAGGAGTGCTCACTCAGAGCATGGTGCCTTGGCAATGACCAGTGTTCTAGCTGTCAAAAAAAAACTTGATCCTGTGGCTGTAGGATGGCCCCTGTACCTCAGAGATCAGAGCCACAGTCCTGCTCATCAAGGATGCAGACAAGCTCACACTGGGCCAAACTAATGTTAAGTTCCCACACATGGTCGTGTGGCTCACAAGCACCCAAGGATATCATTTCCTCTCCATTTCTCAGCTGACACAATCTCAAGGCCTTCTCTATGAGAACCCAAGGCTCACTCTCGAAACAGTATAAGAACACTAAACCTGGCCACTTTCCTTCCCACAGAGGAGGGAGAACCTGACCATGACTGTTCTGGAGTAGTGGATGAAGTCTTCGCCAGCTTCCCAGACCTCCAAGACCAGGGTATAACAAGCCCAGAGATCACCCTGTTCAGCGATTGGAGCAGCTATTTAGAGGAGTGCAGCTAAAGAGCAGGGTACATGGTAATCACAACCACGGAAGTTCGGGAAGCCAAGGCCTTGTCGGAAGGATGGTCGGCACAATGGGCTGGACTCAGTATTCCTTAACCTGAGCCATCATCCTTAACAAAGGTAAATGAGTTAACATCTACATCGATTTCTGGTATGGCTTTGCTACTGTGCATGGTACATGGGGCCATCTGTAAAGAAAAAGGCCTCCTTACCACTTCAGAGAAAACTATCAAAAATGAGGAAGAAACACTAAAGCTTCCTGAGACCATATGGCTACCAGACAAAGTAGCTATCCTACACTGTAAGGGACCTCAGAAATGAGATGCCCCCATAAATCAAGGAAATCACCTGGCCGACAAAACAGCCAGAGTGGCTGCCTGAGGTGACCTAGGTGAAGCTCCTACCTACACTCTGACTCTTGCGCCCCAGAAGGAAGCCTCCCCACCCCTGTACACGAGCGAAGAAAGAAGTTGGGCCTCGACAGAAGTGGGCACACTAAGCAAAGACGGATGGTGAGTCTTGTCCCATCATCTATATGAAAGCACCTAGTGAAGGAATATAACTAACTCACCCTTTTAGGGAAAACTGCTCTAGAGGTCCTCTTCAAAAAGAACTACGATATCAGCCAGCTGCTGGCATTATGTCAGGCTGTCAGTGAATAATGTGTAACATGTGCCAATAACAATGCTTGCTCTGCCCCACAGCCCCTGCCTGGCTCACAAAGGATGGACTTAGGGGTGGAATTTACCAACATACAACCAAATAAAGGGTTTAGGTACCTTCTTGGAACAATCTGCACCAATTTGGGATGCGTCCAAGCATTGCAGACCAGAATGGAATGAAGTCACGAGGTGGCCAAAGCACTTCTATGGGAGATTGGGCTTAACCACACACAGTAATAACGGACTTCCATTTGGAGCGGACATAATACAAACCCTAACAAAGTCCCTTAACATTGCCTGGTAACTGCACACTATTTAACGCCCCCAGAGCTCAGGGAAAGGTAGAGCGGATGAATTGCACCCTCAAGGAAACCCTGGCCAAGTTCCACCAAGAGACTCACCCCCTATGGCCAGATTTACTTCGCCTGGCCCTCCTGTGTGCCCAATGCCCGCCTGGGGCACTGGATTCTCCCCTTTTGAGTTATTATATGGACGACCCTCCCCCCCCCCCCACACACACACGTTTAGGAAAGCTCCCAGGAGACCTACACCAGAATGCAGATGGAAATGAGTGAGGTTGCACCCTTGGGGTGTTCTATCTGTATTCTAATTCAACCTATCGATGCTTAGAGGCCAACTGGACTCAGAAATGTTATTCCATCTTCTGGACCCCAGGGATATTTGTATACACTGAAGATCAGTTCCTAACAACCTTTAGCCCCAAGTCTCAGGCTAAACGGGCCGTCCTGCTAGCCATTCGGATAGGCTCAGAAATTGTGACAGGAATAGGAACTGGAGAAGGGGGCATAGGTTTATGCATAGGACTGTACCATAGACTATCTCAAGAGCTAAATGAAGACATGGAACGGGTGGCTGAACTCTGGTAACCTTAGAAAGCCAAATAAACTCTCTGGTGGCAGTAACCCCCCAAAATAGACAAGCCCCCGACCTCCTCACTTCAGAAAATGGAGGGACTTGCATCTTTTCGGGGGAGGAATGTTGCTATTTTTTAAACAGTCAGAAATACTTACAACTAAGGTTAAGGAACTAAAAATGATAAATAATAATAATAATAATAATAATAATAATAATAATAATAATAATGATAATTCAACATTGACAACAGGAAAGTGCCAATCAATGGAACAAATGAGATCTCAGAGATTGGGATCCTGGCTTCCTGCCCTGGCAGGGCCCCTCTTCTCCCTAATTTTACTTGTATCCATTGGCCCCTGTATACTGAATACCATGGTACATTTTATTGAAAACACTGTTGCTCGCCAAAGTACTGCAGGCATCTTAGCCTTCTGAGGGTACCAACCTAAAAAACTGAAAGGTGATACCTACTAAAAAGGTGTTTTAAAAGGCAAAAAATAGGATAAGGTTGGAGAAGTGAAAGATGGCCAGTGGGACTAAAACAAACTCTGGTCTGTATCTTAGAGACCCCTCCTCCTGATTCTTCTTCCTTTGTTTTCTGTGTGCAGGAAAACCCCCACAGATATGGCAGCTGATGATTGTAAATTTCCTGCTCCACTTGCATTCAGCGCTCAGAAGTTTGGAGAAACAGGGTCCTCTGAGCCCGCCGTTCCACCAAGTTCTGCAACCCAAAGAAGATCTCTGAGTGCCGCTTGGTTTTTCGGCCAGCGTTCCAGCCTGGCTTTGTAACATTATAAACACAGAAGTGACCAAGGCAGACCAAGTCCCTTCTTATACAGTATAAGGAGACAGAGCACGATTAACTGGTAAACAAGTAATTAACAAGTGTACAAGGGTAATGGGGTGCTGGGACTCAACCAGCTCCAAGTTGTCTAAAGGAAACATATGTTATATCACCCACCTCATATATGGATCATAGTTCTAAGTGTTGTGACGTTTATAATTGATACACGTGATAACTGCCAGGGTATTTCCCCTTTTCCCAAGTTACATTTATTTTGAAGAACTTATGTGAGTTAATGAAAGATACTGGGGATTCCGAGAATCAGTAGATGCTGGTGGACAATGTTTGAAATAGCAGCCCCAGAGGTCAAATGACACAATATCTAATCATGTTTTTTTTTTTTTAACAACTTCATTAATGTTTAACTGATATACACAAACTGTACATATTTAAAGTACGTAATTAGTGGAGCACCTGGGTGGCTCAGTCACTTGAACATCAGACTCTTGATTTTGGCTCAGGTCATGACCCCAGGTTCGGGCAAGCCCTTTATTGAGCTCCATGCTAAGCATGGAGTCTGCTTAAGATTCTCTCTTTCTCCCTTGCCTCTCTCCCCCAGTTATGAATGCTTCAGCTCTCTCTCTGAAAAAAAAAGCCCTATGGGGCGCCTGGGTGGCTTAGTCAATTAAGCGTCCGACTTCGGCTCAGGTCATGATCTCACGGTCCGTGGGTTCGAGCTCCGTCGGGCTCTGTGCTGACAGCTCAGAGCCTGGAACCTGTTTCAGATTCTGTGTCTCCCTCTGTCTCTGCTCCTCACCTGTTCATGCTCTGTCTCTCTCTGTCTCAAAAATAAATAAACGTTAAAAAATTTTTTTAAAAAGCCCGAATAAATAAATTACTTAATTAATAATTAATACTAATACTAATAAATACAATTGCATAATTTGGTAAATTTTGGTTACATATACACCAATGTATACATAACAACAAGGAAAAGAATATGTGTGTCACCACTAAAAATGTCCTTGTATCCGTTAGATATCCCTCCGTCCCCCACGTCTTCCCGATTCCCATTCCTAGGCAATCTCTAGTCTGTTTTCTGTCCCTACATATTATCTTGCATTTTCTAGAATAGTATACAAATAAAATTATATAAGACATACTCCTTATTTTTTAGGGGTGGGGAGTTGACTTCTTTCACTTGGTATTTTGAATATTATCCATAGTGTTATGTGTTCCAATAGTCTGTTACTACTTGTTTATCCGTTCACATTTCAGTGGACATTTGTATTGTTTCCACATTTGGCGTATTTATTTCTTTTTATTAGAGAGTGGGGGGGGGGGAGAAGGAGAGGGGAGGGTGGAAGGAGAGGTGGGGGAGAGATAGGGAAAGGGAGATGGAGAGGAAGAGGGAGATAGAGAGGCAGAGGGAGAGGGGGAGGGAGAGAGAAAGAGAAAGAGAGAGCAGAGGGAAAGAGAAAAAGAATCTTAAGCAGCCTCCATGCTTAGTGTGGAGCTCAATGTGAGTCTCAATAACACGACCTGGGATGATGACCCAAGCAGAAATCAAGAAATCAAGAAATCTACCAACTGAAGCACCAGCTGCTCCTTATCCTATTAAAAACAAAGCTTCTATAAACATTCATTTTTTTCTTTTCTTTCATCTCTCTCTCTCTCTCTTTTTTTTTTTTTTTTTTTTTTTTTTTTTTTTGTTTTGTTTTGTATGATCGTAAACTTTGATCTCTCTAGGGAAAATATTTGAGAGTAGTTTTGGCTGAATCATAGAATAGGTTGCATGTTCAGCTTTTTAGGATACTGTCAAACTGTTTGCCAGGGTAGTTATATCACTTTTACATTCTCATCAGCAGTATGTGAGAATTCCAGTTCTTTCATATCCTAGCTAACACTTCGGAGCCCTGTCTTTTGATTTTAGACATCTCGTAGGTATGATGTAGTAGTTGATCTCATTGTATCTCATTTATCTCATTGTAGTTTATATTTGCATTTCCCCTCATGATGCTCAACACATTTGCATGTGTGTATCTGCTGTACATATGTCTTTTTTGGTAATGTGTCTTTTCAAATCTTTTGCCTTTTTTTGGATTATTTCGCTTCAGAATATTGAATCTTGCGGATTGCCCATATGTTCTAGATATAAGTCCCATTTCACATAGGTGATTTGTAAATATATTCTCCCAGTCTCAGTCTTCTATTTCACACTCTTTGTTCTTTGAAAAGCAAAAGTTTTGGTTTGATAAAATCCAATCAATCATATTTTTTTCTTGTAAAGAGTCATATTGTTGGTGGTGTAGCTAAGAAATGTTTGCCTAATCCAAGATCATAATGGTTTCCTACTTTAGGTACTTTAAAAAAGCTATCGTACTGTATTCTAGATCGCATTGGTTCTGATGAGAAGTCTTTTTCCTCCCTTTCTCTGGATTAAAGCAGTTTGATTGTGGGGTGCCTTGGTGTAGTTTTCCTCCTATTTCCTGTCCTTGAGGTTCATTGAATTTATTGGAACTATATATTTTTAGTTTGCATCAACTTTAACAACTATAAATTCAAATTAGTTTCATTATTTACTGAAATTAGTTTTCTTGTCTGTGTTCCTTGGAGATACAATTACATGTATATTGGATGATTTGCAGTCACATTTTCTCCGTGTGTTTCATTTCAGATGATTTCCATTGCTATGTCTTTAGGTTCATCAAACTTTTTTTTTTCCTTCTCTGTCTATATGCCTTTAATTCCATTCAGTAATCATCGACCAGATTTCTTATTTTAGTCATTGCTTTTGTCATGAGAAGTTTGGTTTAGGTCTTACATATCACTTGCATGTCTCTATTTAACATGCTCATTCTGCCCTATAATTTCTTGGATATACTGATAATAGTTATAATAACTATTTGAATGTTCTTATGTATGAATTATATCATTTGTGTAATTTCTGGGTCAGTGTCAGTTGAGTTCCCCTTCCTTACGTGTCTTAGTTTCCTGCTTCTTTGCATGCCTGATAATTTTTATGGGTTGCCGAACATGGTCAGTTTTAGCCTGTCAGAGGCTGGATACTTCTAGATGCCTAAAAACATTCTTGGTTTTTGTTTTGGGACATAGTTTAGTTACTTACAAATAGCTTGATCCTTTCAGGTCTTTCTTTAAATATACTTTGGGCAAGGCACAGGCAGCACTTAGTTTAGGGATAATTTTTGTCCAGTACTGACACAAAAATCAAGTATTTTCCAAATGGCATGTAAATTGTGAGGTCTTCCACACTGGCTGTCAGGCAGTATTCCTGACCCTGTATGGCAGTGGGTATTGTTCCTACCCCTGGTCTCAGTTTCCTCATACACAAGAGTTTATCCATATCCAATTGAATACTCAAGGCAGGCAATCTGTTGATCTCTGGAGTTCTCTCTGTGAACAACTTTCTCTTCTTTGGTACTCTGCTCTGTGAAATATAGCAGTCTTCCTGAATCAGTGACTACCCCCTCCACAATTCAGGGAAACTGTTGGGCTATGCCAGCTTCCTCCTCTCTAAACCACAGACTCAAATCCCCGACTAGTCAATAAGCTAGGACACTGTAGGAACCATTTCATTTAATTCCCAATATCAGGGATCACTGCTCTTCACTGCCTGATGTCTGATGTTTTGAGAACAGCTTCTTATATATTTTGTCTACGCTTTTAGCTGCTTCCATAAGGAGTATAAATCTAGTTTTTGTTATTGCATTTTACTGGAAGTAGAAGTGTTAACACCAATTTACATTTTAGTATTGAGTCTTACTTCTCTGGCTTTGTTCTTTTATCTTTTTATTCTTCTTTGATGATAGATTTAATGTGGACATATGGAGAATGGCCATTGCTAGACATAGGGAGAAACTAGGGATGAGCTGGCAGATTGCAAGTATAGTTAAAAAAGAAAAAAAAGGAAAGAGTGAGAATATGCGGTCAAATCTTGAAGAAAGGAATTGATGGCGATTGTCAAAGCCATGTGAAATCCCAGCTTCCACTTTAACACCCACAATATGAGAATTCAAACTAATGTCTTCAACTTGGAAACCTTAATCTGCCAGTGAGCTTTACTAATTTCTACTGGTCTTCATAACTCCGTAACAAAGGCCGAGGTTTGGAATTTCTCACCTTTGTTTCTCAGAGAGAAAACACACCAAATTCACCCAGAAAGCAGTGCTTGGGTGAAAACTAGACGTCTTAAATGATATTTTTTTTTTTTTTTACTGCTTTGCTCAAATGATTCTTTAGCAGTGTTCGCCTTGGAAGAGAACAAACTGTGGCACAGAAGAAGACACATTGGACATGGAGTAGAGTCTAGGGTTGTTGTCTAACACAGTCATAAACAAGTTATGGGGAAGGCACTTGACTTTCCTGGGTCTCAATTTCCTCACCTGGAAATTGGAATAAGGACTCCCATATGAAGGGCCATTGTGAGATTAAATGAGATGATGCATGTGCCAGTTTTACAGAGCCTAACACTTAATATTACATGCAAGCATCTGTGTATTATTTCTTCTAGAGGGAGGGATTTGCATTTCTTTTAGTGGAAGGAAAGAGATGAATATACAACTGGACTATCAAATAAGAGGTGGATAGAGGACTGGCTTACTGGTGTACCTCTTTGTACTCATTCAGCCATCCTGGCCCTGGGCTCCCTCCAAATTAAAGAATCAGTGTCAGAAGACCTGAGATCCACCCGTAGGTATCTGACCCCACACAGACTATTAGCCTGTCTTAGCTGTTCAAATGAGGATAATGATGGCTATCATCGGTGGAGCACTTGTTCCGTGTTGTCAGGTGTTGGATTAAGCACCTTGCCAATACTGTCATTTAAACTTTTTGACGCTTTGTTATTATTTCCATTTTATAAATTAGGCAGCTGACTTTCAGATATGTTAAGTAATTGGTCCAAGATAACACAAACACAAGTGGTGTGGCTGGGATGGGCACCAGCTCTGCTCCTATGCCAACATGCATGCTCTCACCCATGTTACACTGCCTTCCCATTAGCATGTTAAGGGTTTGGAAAGCTGAGGGCCAACCCTGATAAAGTACCATGGAGTATGTTGGTGCCCTAGCTAAGATCTTTTTCCTTTACCTGACCGGAAACATTTTCATATTAACTGAAACACTAGTCCCTGCACAAGACAACTTTCCTCAAATTTCTCTTAACGCTATACACTGGTCAGAATATAAAAAGCAACGACTTCAGAACTTGAAAGTTAGCAATAGGAGGTGAATGAGGGAAGGGAAGCAAAACAGGAATGACCGTGTGATGGTTATTAATACGTGTCTACTTGAGTTGGCCGTGGGGTGCCAAAGACTAAACATTTTTTCTCTGGATATTTGTAGAGTGTTTCTGGGTGAGACTAGCGTTTGATTTGGTGGACTCAGTAAAGCAGACTATCGTCGCCAGTGAGCGTGGGCAGCATTCAATGTCCTGAGGTCCTGAAGAGAACACAGGGTAGAAAAAGGAGGAATCCATGACCCACCGCTTCTTTTCTCAGCCTCAGAAGGTGATCCCGCTTAGAGGCAGAGCAGTGGGTAGGGTTAGGGTTGGTTCTCCGGAAGTGCCTTTGCTCCAACAACCCACAGTGATGTGATTTCCCTGCAGGACTGAAATGAGGGCCCATGTGCGGTTATGGGTCAGGGGTAGCGTTGGAAGAGCGGAGCCAAACATATGGGTGGGCCAGACTGAAACTGTCTCAGGATCTCCTCCTCCATCTCCATCATGGCCATGGAAATGTCATGGAGAGGGTGTGACTTCCACACAGGATTTTCCCCAATGGTAATTGGCTCCAATCCGTTATTTCTCTCAGACGTCCATGCTAGGTCCCTTTAGGGCCAGAGCCCAGGCCAGCGTTAGGGTTAGGTCCTAGCTACCTGCATGTAAATCTCCTGGTTTCCCAATACCATTTGTTGAAGAGACTGTCTTTCCCCCATTGTTTATTCTTGCCTCCTCTGTTATGATGTTATGATAGTTATGAGTAATATGGACATTTTAATGATATTGATTCTTCCAATCCATGATCATGGGATAGCTTTCCGTTTGTTTGTGTCATCTTCAATTTCATCATTGACTTATGGTTTTCACACTACAGGTCTTTCACTTCTTTGGATAAGTTTAGTCCTAGCTATTTTACTCTCTCTTTTTTTGGTGCGATTAGGAACGGTGTTGTTTTCTTAATTGCTCTTTCTGTGACTTCATTATTATTATATAGAAACCCTACCAATTTCTGTGTATCAATTCCGTATCTGCAACTTTACTGAATTCGTTTATTACTTCTCGTAGTTTTGGGGGAAAGTTTTAGGGTTTTCTAGCATATTCTTATGTCATCTGTAGATAGTGACAGTTCAGCTTCTTTACAAAGGTAGATGACTTTAACTTCTTTTTTCTTATCTGATTCCTGGGGCTAGGACTTCTAGTGTTATATTAAACAAGAGTGGCAAAAGTAGACATATTTATCTTGTTCTTGATCTTAGGGGGAAAGCTCTCAGTTTTTCACCATTGAGATGTTAGGTGTGAACTTAATATAAACAATATATAAAATAATAACTTTATGAGTTGAGGCATGTCCGCCCCCCTGACTTTGTTGAGAACTTTTACCATGAATACCTGTTAAATTTTGTCATATGCTTTTTCTGCATTTATTGGTATAAACATATGATTTTTACCCTTCGTTCTGTTGAGGTGGGGTATTATGTTGATTGATTGGATGAGCCATCTTTGTTTCCCTGGAATAAAAGCCACTTAATCATTTTAGTGTGTTGTTGAGAGGAGTTTGCTAATATTTTATTGAGGATTTTAAAGTCTATTTGGTTTGATATAGGTGTTGCTACCTGGTTCTGAGGTGTTGTTGTTGTTTGATGTTGTTGTTGTTGTCCTTGTTGTTGTTTGCTTTCATTTGCCCGGGAAATGTATCTCCATCCCTTCACTTTCAGTCTGTATGTGTCTAGGTCTGAAGTGAGTCTGTGCTAGGCAGCATACGGATGAGGGTTGTTTTTTGTCCATCCTGTTACCCTATGTATTTGGACTGGAGCACTTCAGCCATTTATTTTTAAAGTAATTGTTGACTGTTATGTACTAATTGTAATTTTGTTATTTGTTTTCCGGTTGCTTTTGTAGGTCTCTGTTTCTTTTTTTCCTTACTCTCTTTCTTTCTCATAGATGGATTTGTGTTGTGCTTTACGTGGCTTTCTTTTTCTTTATTTTTCATGTATTTTGTGTTTTGAGTTTGTTATCACAAGGCTTACATATAACATCCCAAGGAAAAGGCAGTCTATGTTAATTTGGCGGTCACTTAAATATAAACACATTTGAGAAATTTAAAAAGACTAACCTTTGGGGCAAGTGAGTGGCTCAGTCAGTTAAGTGTGAGATTTGGAGCTCAGGTCATGATCTCACAATACGTGAGTTTGAACCGCACGTTGAACTTTGTGCTGACAGCTCAGAGCCTGGAGCCTGCTTCAGATTCTGTGCCTCCCCTTCTCTTTGTCCCTCCCTGTTAACACTCTGTCTCTCTCTCTCAAACATGAAATAAAACATATATTTTTTTGTAAAATAAAATACAAAGAGTAACTTTTTTAAGTCCCTCCTCCAAATTTTATGTGTATGGTATCATATTTTACATCTTTTTATTCATAATTCTGTAATATCTAATTATGATTTTCCCCCATTAACATTTGTTGCATTGCTGATTAGTGGTGATAAACTTCTTTATCTTCTGTCTAAGAAACTCTTTATCTCTTTTTTTTTTTCAAATCTTAATGATAATCTTTTCAGGTAAAGTTTTCTTGGCCATGGGATTATCCTTTCAGGCCTTTGAAGAAATCATGTCACTCTTTCCCAGCATGCCAACTTTCTTCTGAAATATCAGCTGACAGCTTTAGGTGTTTGTTTGTTCTGATTTTTTTTTTCAAATCATAGGTAACTTTTGCTTCTCTCTTACAACTTTTGAAATTCTTCATTAATCTTTAAACTTTGACGCTTTAATTCTGATGTGTCATAGTGTGGGGCTCCTTGGTTTCATCATGTTTGGAACTCGGTGCTTCTTGTCCTAGATGTCTGTTTTCTTCTCTAGTTTTGGAAAGTCTTCAGTTATCTTTTCTTCGAATAATTTTGGTCCTTTTTTTCCTTCTGGTGGAATCCCTGTTATGTGGATTTTTGCTCACTTGATATTTCCAAAGTATCCCTTAACCTATACTCAATAAAAAAAAACAAAAAACAAAAAACTTTTTGCTGTTTGTTTTGGGTGCTTTCCCTTAATCTCTCTTCCATATCACTGATATGTCCTTCCGCATGCCATCTTCTACTGTTGATTCCCTCTAGTGTTTTTTTTTCCAGCTATTATATTCTTGAACTCTGATTTTGTGTGTGTTTGCTATCTCTTAATTAAGGGGCTCACTTAGTTCTTCCTTTTCTCTGCAGCCCGGCGAGCATCTTGACCATCATTAATTTATATTCTTTATTTAATTGAGGCACAATGCTTACCTGCATTTCAGCTCTTTTCTGGGTTTTTTATTGTTCTTTCTTTTGGAGCATATTTCCCTGTCTCTCCTTTTGCTTACCTTTCTGCATTTGTCTCTATAGATGAGGCAGAGCAGCTACTGCTCCTACACTTGAAGGAATTGTCTTATATATGATTGTCCCCCTGGGTAGACTCTGTGTGCTAGTTGGTGACATTGGCTGGCTGGCTGAAGCCGTGGCTTGCATGGACTGGGGATCCTGGGGCTTTCTACATAACAGGCGCCCTGTCAGGATACTTAAAGCTGAAGTGAACGCAGACTGGGGTGTCCCAGGATTCTGTGTGTTGAGGGTACCCTGGCAGGACAGCTGAAGCTGAAATGATTGCAAGTTGAGGCATGCTGGGGTGCTGTGTATATGTTCCCTGTACGGGGTGGCTAGAACATAAGCAGTCTGGGGGACAGGTTGTCCTTGATCTCTCTATGCAGATGGTTCCTGGGCATGATAGGTGAAGCTAAAGTGGGTACAAGCTGAAGGCACCTGGGGCTGTATATGCAGAGGATACCTTGCCAATATAGTTGAAGCTGAAGTGAATATAAACTAGGGTGTACCAGGATTTTCCACTGAGAGGGTGCCCTGAAGGGGCCGTGGGAGCTGAGGTGGGTTACAGTCCAGGAATGGCTCATTTTATATGCTAGTTCCTCTTTAAAGTGCATTGTTTAAGGGGGGAAAGCATGTCATGGGTGTGTGTGTGTCCAGTGCAATTGGGGCTGGTGTGTATTGTGGGCCTGGAACTTACTGAGGCACCAGGCCAGCTACAGCAACTGGACCCTGCTCTGATCTATGCTTTTAAAGTGGAAGGAGAATGTGGGGCAGCTGGGTGGCTCAGTGGATGGAGTATCTGACTTCAGCTCAGGTCATGATTTCACAGTTCATGAATTTGAGAACCACATTGGGCTTGATGCTGTCAGTGTAGAGCCTTTCCCGAATCTTCTTTCCCCCTCTTTCTGCCCCTGCTCTGCTTGTATTCTCTGCTTCTCAAAAATAAGTAAACATTTAAAAATGTGGATGTAAAATGTAACCCTGCCATTCTTCCATCTCTATGACCCAGAGAGAACTCCTGTGGCTCCTCTGTCGTTGACAGAGTTCTAATGCTCTCTTTTATATGACAGTTGCTCTTTTCAAACTGCAGTGTTTTTTTTTTTTTTTCTTTCTTTTTTCTGCCCAAAGACAGAGGAGTCTGTTCCTGGTCCTTCCCCAACTGCCCTTTGCAACGTTAGGGGTGAGTGTTTCCTTTGTTACTGTCTCTCTGTCTTGCTGTTGTCTTTCAATTTTCTATGTTTTGTTAGGCACAATCTGTGCATTCAGTCCTCAGCTCCTCAGGAGGAATTGTTATATCAATGGGTGCAATCCCCAGGGAGCTGGACAAATTGGAAGTACACCTTCTGGCTGGTTCACCAGAAACGTAGTCAGGGAGTTCAGGCACAAGAGCACCTATCTCCAAGGGACCCAAAAAAAGTGAGGTTTGGCTACCCATTACTGACAAGATCGCAATTCAAAGGAACTAGTGGAGGTGAAACAAATGGGAAATTTATTCAGAGGCCAACACCAGAAATGCAGCAGACTCACATCAAAGACACTCTCTAAAGCGCTGAAAATACTTCCAGGTTTATGTAAGGAAAATGTGGGACAAAAAGAGGTAGGTATACACAGGTGGTCACTAAGGTCAGGCTGGTCATTGTCTTGGGCTTGAGGGTGGAGACTTATTGGCTCAGGCAGTCCTTATTGCTAGAGCGGTAGATTCAGTTCCCATCAGGTGATACTTTGCTTTCAGGATCCTGAATTAAGAGAAAAGCTGAGGGTGGGGAGGGGGCGCCTGGGTGGCTTGGCTGATTAAGCATCCTACTTCAGTTCAG
This sequence comes from Panthera onca, assembly GCF_046562875.1. Lineage (NCBI taxonomy): Eukaryota > Metazoa > Chordata > Mammalia > Carnivora > Felidae > Panthera > Panthera onca. Next base: position 6,859,219 of record NC_138358.1, on the reverse strand, counting down.
GTCATGATCTCATGGTTCATGGGTTCATGCCCCACATTGGGCTCTGTGCTGACAGCTCAGAGCCTGGAGCCTGTTTCAGATTCTATGTCCCCTGCTATCCCTGCCCGTCCCCCACTTGCGCTCTGTCTCCCTCTGTCTCAAAAACAAAGAATCATAAAGAAGGAGAGAAGCTGGAAAGAAAAAGTTAATCAATTGGAAAGTTTCAGGTCAATATGGAGGTAGATGAAATCTTCTTTCACCTTGGAGGAGTTGAGTTCAAGGCCTTCCTACACAGCCATCTTGAACCGAAACTAGAATAGGGTCCCTCTGAATCCTATTTTGATTGGGGAAAGTTTGGGAGAAATCCAAGGAAGGAGACAATACAAGCAAGGAATCTGCCAGTTCTGTGTACAAATCGACATACACACCAGTACCTCCCCTGATTACAAGCGAGGCATGTACAGAAAAAGGCATAGAAAAGGCCTTCAGATTGGAAAAAGTAAAAATAAAAACTATCTCGATTCTTTTATTTATTTATTTTTCAATTTGTATTTTGGAAAGAGAGAATGAGCAGAGATGGGGAGAGAAAGAGACAGAGAGAAAGACAGAGAGAGAAGCTTAAGCAGGCTCAACGCTTAGCACAGAGCCCCACACGGGGCTCAATATCCTGATTATGGTACCATGACCTGAGCTGCTGAACCCAGCAGTCTGGTAGTCAACTGATGGAGCCATCAAGGTGCCCTGAAAACTGCCGCGACTCTTAAATCATGGGGTTATCAACATGAAACAAATTCTAAGGGGTATACATCAGGTTTCTAGAACTCAACCATAATTAAATAAGCCCCAGAATACTCGGTCAATATATACAACTCAGTTTTATTTTTATACATAAGCAATGAACAATTAGAATGTGAAAAGCTTTTAAGAACCATTTAATATCACACCAAACATTGAAATACTTACATTTAAATCTAACAGCCATGCACAGGATCTGTATGCTAAAAGCCACAGGAGGCTGATTGGATCAATCAAGGAAGATATAAATAAATGGAGACATATGCCATATCTATCCATAGAAGCCTCGCTAGTAAGATGCCAATTATCAACTTGATCTAGAGATTCAACATAATCTCAGTGGAAATCCCAGGATTTTTTGTGGATATCAGCAAGCTGATTCTAAAATGTGTGTGAAAAGACAAAGGAACTAGAACAGCCAAACAGCTCTGAAAAATAACCAAGTTGGAGAACTCATGTTGCACAATTTTAAGACTCAATATAAACCTCCCGTAATCAAGGCAGTGTGATAGTGAAGAAAGATGGAGACACAGGTCAAGAGATAGAACAGAGAATCCAGAAACTGACCCCATACACAAGCATCCTCACCCAACTTCTGATAATGACATATAGCCAACCTAACAGAAAAAGGGATATAGTCTTTCATCAAGTGTTACTGGAACAATTACGTGTTCGTATGCAATAGTAATCAATGAACTAAGTAATTATTTGTTTAATTAATCGGTTCATTGATTAATTAATTAAGAGAGGCCTTGACCTAAATTCATAACTTATACAAATATTCACCCAAATGGATCATAGATGTAAGTGTAAAGTACAAAATTATAAAACTTTCATAAGAAAGAAGGAGTGATGTTGATTCATTGAATCTTTCAATAAAAACTTTTGGAGCACTTAAAATGAGACAACACAGTCTACACCCAGAGGATCCATTAGTGAACAAAAGGAGCAAGGATCACTGTGATCTTGATGCTTAATAGTCCAGTGGTGGGACTGACAAAGATAATGGAAATAGAAACTATGGTAGAGAATAATGAATGGGGAAAAAAAGGAAATACATCTTGGAGAGGATAGAAGAATCGGGGGAGGGGGTGTGAAATACTAGACAGGGTGAAATACTAGACACAGAGGGTCCTGCTGAAAAAGGTGTCAGTTCAATAAATACCTCAAGGAAATGAGAGAACTACCTGCTGACGGGAAGGTGATCTAGGCAGAAGGACCCATGAATTCCCCAAGGCAGGAGTGTGAACGTGTGTACTGATGGGAAGCAAGGAGGCCAGTATAGACAGAGAAATGAGGATGAGAAGAAGGAGGAATAAAGAGGTGGAGGTTGTGGGTCAAGGAGGAGAAAAAGAGGATGAGGGAGAGAAGGATGTAAAGACTGCCAGCAATAGACAAGGTGAAGCCAAATCTGGTCATACCTGTTCCTCCGCCTCACATTACCGGCTGCAGATCTTTTTATTTTTTAATTGACATTTACTAAACTGTGTCTAGACCATGAAAAGCTAATTCTACTTGTAGCAACTAATTGAAGCAAGAAAATGGAACACGCTAAATGATCAATAGCAGTGTTTAAATAGGTTATGGCATGCTATGTGGCCTTTAAATTTCATAGCCCTGCAGAACATTTATGACCTAGCGAAATGCTCGTATCACTAGATGACCAGAAATGGGATTCACAGCTACATAGCTAATTTTGGTTAATGCATGTACATATACCTCTTCCCTGGCGATTATACCACAGTGTTAGAGGTGCTTACCTCCAGGGGCACCTGAATGGCTCAGTCGGTTAAGCATCTGGCTCTAGATTCCAGCTCAGTTATGATTCCACAGTGTGTGGGACCAAGCTGCATATTGGGCTCTGCACTGACAGCGTGGAGCCTGCTTATGATTCTCTCTCTCTCTCTCCTCCCACCCCTCACTCTTGCTCATCTCTCTCTCATTCTCTCTCTCTGCCAAAAATACATAAACATTAAAAAAAAGGTGTTTAGATATGCTTATCTCCAGGTGTTTGACTTATGACCATTTTTCTTTATTTTTTTTTTAAATTTTCTAAATTTTCTGCAATAAACTTTAAGACTACCATAATCATAAAATAATGTTTCAAATAAATGATTCAGTCTAGTGTCATTTAAATAAATAAAGGGTTTCAATTCATAAATTTATTAGGTACATTCAACATATCAAGGATAATTTCAAATTGTCCAGTGTTAACGTTGCTAAGGTCTAGATTACAATGGGAGTCTAGGGATACCTGGGTAGCTGAGTCAGCTGAGTGTCCAACCTTGCTCAGGTCATGATCTCACAATTTGTGAATACAAGCACCACACCAGACTCAGTGCTATCGGCATAAAACTCACTTTGGATCATCTGTGTCCTGTTTGCCCCTTCTCTGTGCTCTCTCTGTCTCAAAATCAACATTATTATTTTTTTTTATTGTTTTATTTTTTTAATGTTGATCTATTTTTAAGAGAGAGAGAAAGAGTAAAATTCGGGAGAGAGAGAGACAGAGACAGAGACAGGGAGACAGAGAGACAGAGAGAGAGAGACAGAGAGAAAATCCAAAATCCAAATCCGATTCCGGGCTCAAACTGACAGACTGTGAGATCATGACCTGACCTGAAGTCAGATTCTTGACCAACTGAGCCACACAAGAGTCCATAAAAACTGTGAGTATATAAGAAATTACATTTGTTTGAAAATCATATAATAGGCTTTACACCATATGCTATTGGCTTTAGGAAAGACTTTAATGAACAGATTCATCAACCCACTTACTCTAATTAATATATTAACTTCCAAAATATCATCTTCAGTGGGTCTGCTCCAGGACCACATCATATTAAACACGAACAAACAAGCAAGCAAGCCAACAAACAGACAGACAAAGAAACAAACAAAACAAGAACTAGTAGCAAATCATGACGCATAATGATCCATCCCACTGTCAACTTTTGTTACTATTTTTTTTGGCCAAAGAGCTTATTTCAAAGGATTCTATTGCTTTTAATATAGATGAACTTCTGCAATTAGTTCAGCATATAGGTTTGTGGACATACTGAAAATGTAAAGGAAATACATAATTTTATATTGTATAACCTTAGGCCTCTAACTTCCATGAAACTCCAAAAGGAGGACATTACCAGCACCATCTCCCTGCGATCACTCCCCATTCCTGCTCCATCTCCCTTCCCCAACGTAATCAATATCCTGACTTTGAGCAACAGAGATTAAATTAGTCCATGTTTGAATTTTATAAAAATATAAAGGAATAATATGTATTTCTTTAGATCTGGCTTCTTCCGTTCAACATTATAAGGCTCATCAGTGTTGTTTTGGATAGGTGTAACTCAGGGATTGGTACTTCCACATTATATTCTCTTACATGATTATTTAACAATTTGCTTATCCATTCTACTGTTGATTCACGTCTGGAATGTATGTTTCCATACTGTACTTATTATTCAGAAGGCTGCTATGAACATTTCCCTTTTACTGTGCTCAGCATGAAGCATATCTACTACAGTGCGTTAATGTTTAGTTAGCTGCCTTAGCCTTAAACCCTGCCTGTACATCAGAATCACCCTGATGTCTGGATGGCAGTTCCACAGATCATTCTAATTTGAGTTTGGGTTAAGAACCACTAGGATAGGTGTTGAAATCCCCAGACAAAAGGAGGAGATGAATCCAGTTTAAGGAATTCTCAATGGGTTCCACTTTCTGGACAATAAAATGCAATGTAAAAATTATTTTCTGGCCATATTGACATCACTTTTCTCCCCCTCCACCTCCCCGTCTTTCTTCTCCTTCTCCTTCTCCTTCTCCTTCTCCTTCTCCTTCTCCTTCTCCTTCTCCTTCTCCTTCTCCTTCTCCTTCTCCTTCTTCTTCTTCTTCTTCTTCTTCTTCTCCTCCTGAGGACTCCTCTTCCTCCTCCTCCTCCTCCCCCTCCCACTCCTCCTCCCCCTCTCCCTCCTCCTCCTCCTCCTCCTCCTCCTCCTCCTCCTTCTTCTTCTTCTTCTTCTTCTTCTTCTTCTTCTTCTTCTTCTTCTTCTTCTTCTTCTTCTTCTTCCTCTCCTCCTCCTCCTGAGGACTCCTCTTCCTCCTCCTCCCCCTCCCCTCCCCCTCCCCCCCTCCTCCTCCTCCTCTTTCTTCTTGTTCCTCTTGTTCTTCTTCTTGTTCTTCTTGTTCTTGTTCTTTTCTTCTTCTTCTTCTTCTTCTTCTTCTTCTTCTTCTTCTTCTTCTTCTTCTTCTTCTTCTTCTTCTTCTTCTTCTTCTTCTATGGTGTAGCTTACATTTTGACCTACAAAAGACCCCACCCTGGAGATAGAGTTTGCATGGATGTAGTGACAACTATGAGGAAATCAAAACAAAATACAGTGTTTTTGTTTTGTACATGAGTGTAATGTGCCAGGATTTTTTCCACACGTTTTACAGGCATTACCAATAATCTCACAACTATACTGAACATAGGCGTTATACTTCCCCTTTACAAATTGGAAAAGCAAACTGTGAGGTATCATTTGCCTACAATCTAAGATCTGGATGGTAGAAGAAATTGATGGGGCCAGGTAATTTAAAAAATCCACAATTTTGCCCAAGGTAACCTCTGGGAAATCAGAAAATGAGCGGCTTTCATAAGTGCAGCTGCCCAGAGCCTTTCGGAGGAGCCGTCTGTGGGGAGCCCGGGCTTTGGCGCCATCACATCTCCAGGATCTCACTACCAGGAGAAACCCCCATTGTTGGGAAGGGCAAGAACATCCATGCATGGCAACTTAAGGTGTTTTAACCCCTGTCAAGATAGTGCAAACCTCCAATTACTTCATTCGGTACTTCAAGGAGCAAATCAAAGCACACCTCGTGGGATTTTCAAAAATCACTCTGAGATGAGAAATCAAACAATGAAAAGTCATAGCAACGCAAAGCAAGAAACACTTTCCAAAACAGAAAGGGCCCTCTGGAAGGGCCAGGCCATGAAGAGGGGATGAGCCCACTTTAATGCAGCAGTGCTCTCAGGAGCAGAGCACATAAAACAAAACAAAACAAAGCAACACAACAACAACAACAACAACAACAACAACAACAACAACAACAACAACAACGTTAAACAACGTTAAACAAAAACGTTAAAACACATAAGGAATAGAAAACTATCCACAATGATGAAACCGAAGAATTCCTGTCAGACGAAATTCCAGGAGAAGTGACCGTTAAATAATTGATCAAAATAGATAAAAGCAGTATAACAGCAAGAATTTAGAATAATTGTCATAAGATTAATCACTGGGCTTGAAAAAAGGCATAGAAGACAACAGAGAATTTAGTATTGCAGTGATAAGAGAACTAAAACATAGCCATGGTTAATTAAAAAGGCAATGACATAGGGATTGGTTTTAATCACTGATACAAAAACAGATAAGCTGGAAACTTGGATGTCTATTACCCAAGTTAATAGTTATGCGATTGTAGCAAAAGCTAATTCTAAAAAAAACTTTTAAATAATGAAAAACAGAAAGCTAAAATATGTCAAGGTTTAAATACCTAGCATGAGCCGTACAGCTGTATAGTTGTTTAAAATTCTAGGATATCAAATAATATTATGTGATAGCCTTTGTAACACATGCTAAGTTCACCATTTCTACCTTTGCTCTTCTACATGTGGAGTAATACGTTATTGGGCCTTATAGAATATCTGAAAAAATGAATAGTAAAAATTATAAAGTTTTTGAAAGTATATTTTGCTAATGATTTTGTCATGTCAAACAAAGTTATAAATAGGTGTTATTTCCAAATCCTATTCACGTGCACTCTTATTATCGCTAGACTCCATAAAAAGTTATTGCACAATTGCAATAAACATGATTACCAGTGCAATCTATTTTTTTTTAATTCCATTTGTTCATTTATTTGAAAGCCAGAATAGAGCATGGAGAGTGTACCCTGTAGGTTCTGGATTCTCTCCTTGATTCCACATATCTTATTTGGGCTGCTACCATAAAGACAGTAAAACAATATTATCTGGACAATGAACATGTAAACGTTAGTACACCTCACTAGTATTACAATTTTGCTGATTAGCATATGTGTTTACAAATACACTCGTGTGCACTGGGTGAAGTTAGATGTTTCATACTTCTATCCATATCATGAGGAATTCAATATATTTTAAAGAGTTAGATTCCAGTTACCAAATCTAACGGGGGATAACATGCACAGTTCTTGCTTATTTCTTACTTATTGCGAAATTATGAAGTTAACATAGAGCCCAAAGGGTAAATTCTTTTTAACTACACTTAACTGAACATATATCACTGAAAGTCAAACTTTGGCCTTTCAAAGATGACATGAGACTGAACGCGGAAAACCCAAAAGACTCCATGAAAACGCTGCTAGATCTGATACATGAATTGACCAAACTCACAGGATACAAAATCAGTGTAAAGAAACTGGTTGCATTTCTATACACCAATAAGGAAGCAACAGAAAGAGAAGTCAAGAAATCAATGCCAATTACAATTTCACCAAGAACCATAAAATACCTAGCAAGAAACCTAACCAAAGATGTAAAAGATCTGTACGGTGAAAAGTATAGAAAATGTATGAAGGCAAATGATGAAGACACAACAAAATCAGAAAAAAACAAACAACAAACAAACAAACAATCCATTCCCATAGAGTGGAAGAATGAATAGTGTTAAAATGTCAATACTACCCAAAGTAATCTACACATTTAATGCAATACCAATCAAAATTGTACGAACATTCTTCTCCAGACTAGAGTAAGCAACCTGAAAATTGGCACGGAACAACCAAAGAACCTGAGTACTCAAACTTATGTTGAAAAAAGAAAGCCAAAGTGGGAGGCAGCCCAGACTTCCCCTTTCCTATGGAGCTGTAATCATCAAGATAGTATGACATTGGCACAGAAACAGGCACATTAACCAATGAAACAGAGTAGAGAACCCAGAAGGGGCCCCACAAATGTATGGTGAACTAATCTTTGACAAAGCTGGAAAGAGAATCCAATGGATAGAAGACAGTCTCTTTACAAGTGGTGCTGGGAGAACTGAACAGCAACATGATGAAGAATCAACTAGATGACTTTCTTACAACGTGCACAAAAATAAATGCAAAATGGATGAAAGACTTAAATGTAGACAGGAAACCATCAAAACACTAGAGGAGAAAAGAGGAAAAAAACCCTTTGACCTCAACTGCAGCAATTTCTTCCTTGGCATGTCTCAAAAGCCAAGGGAATGAAAAGGAAAAATGAATTATCAGGACCTGGTCTAGATAAAAATCTTCTGCACTGCAAAGGAAACAATCAGCCAAATTAAAAGGCAACCGATGGAAGGAGTGAAGATATTTGCGAATGACATATTGGTAAAGGGTTAGTATACAAAATGTATAAAGAACTTACCCAAGTCACACCTGGAAAATGTAATACAGTGAAAAAATGGGCAGAAGACATGAATAGACACTTTTCCAAAGGAGACATCCAGATGGCCCACAGACACATGAAAAGATGCTCAACATCACTCATCATCAGGAAAATACAAATCAAAGCCACACTGAGATACCACCTCACACTAGTCAGTGTGGCTAAAATGAGCAACTCAGGAAACCACAGATGCTGGCGAGCATATGGAGAAAGAGTAACCCTCTCTCCCTGTTGGTGGGAAAGGAAACTGGTGCACCACTGTAAGCATGAAACCTACGGACATCACAATGACTCTAAACGCATATCTTTCCCTAATAACACTGAATTTCAATGGACTAAATGCTCCAACCAAACAACATAGCGTATCAGAATGGATAGAAAAAACAAAAACAAAAAACAAAACAAGACCCATCTCTTTGCTGTCTACAAGAGACTGATTTTAGACATGAGGACACCTTCAGATTGAAAGGGAGGGGATGGAGATCTATCTATCATGCTACTGGAGGTCAAAAGAATCCTGGAGTAGCCAACTTATATCATACAAAGTAGAGTTTAAATTGAAGACTGTAACAAGAGATGACGAAGAGCTTTTTATTTTAATTTCAGGGTCTCTCCATCAGGAAGAGCTAAACATTTTAAATGTCTACACACCAAATTCGGAGACACACACATATATAAAACAATTAATTAAAAACATACAGAACTTGTTGATAAGAATGTGGTAATTGCAGGGACATTAAATTAACCACAGAAAAAAGGATGGAAAATCTCCAAAAGCATGGAGGTTAAAAAACATCCCACTAACGAATAAATGGGTAAACCAGGCAATTTGAGAAGAAATTAAAAGATATAAGGAAACAAATGAAAATGAAATACAACAATACAAACCCTTCGGGATGCAGCAAGGGCAGTCCTGACAGGGAACAACAAAACAAAACAAAACAAAACAAAACAAAAACAAAACAAAACAACAACAACAACAACAACAACAACAACAACAAACATTGCTATCCAGGCCTATCTCAAGAAACAAGAAAAATCCCCAATACAAAATCTAACAGCACACCTACAGGAACTAGAAGCAGAAGAGCAAGGCACCCCAAACCGAGCAGAAGTAGAGAAATAATAAAGATCAGAGCAGAAATAAGCAATATGGAGTCTAAAGGAAAACAGTAGAGCACATCAATGAAACCAAGAATTGTGTTTTTGAGAAAATACACAAAAGTGATAAACGTCTAGCCTGGCTTCTCAAAAAGAAAAGAGAGGGGACCCAAATAGGTAAAATCACAAATGAAAATGGAATTATGACAACGAATCCCTCAGAAATTCAAGCAATCATCAGGAAACACTATAAGATCTTCTATGCCAACAAACTGGACAACCTGGAAGAAATGAACAAATGCCTCCATACCCACACACTTCCAAAATTCAAACGGGAAGAAATAGAAAATGTGTACGGACCCATAACTAGTGAGGAAATTGAATCAGTTATCAAAAATATCCCAATAAATAAGAGTCCTAGACCAGGTGGCTTCCCTGGCGAATTCTAGCAGACATTTAACGTAGAGATAATAGCTATCCTTCCCAAGCTGTTCCAAAATATGGAAATGAAAGGAAAACTTCCAGACTCATTTTATGAAGCCAGCATTACTTTAATTCCCAAATGAGACAGAGACACAGAAAAAAAAGGAGAATTACAGGCCAATATCCCTGATGAATAGGGGTGCAAAAATTCTCAACAAGATACTAGCAAATCTCATTCAATAGCATATAGAAAGTATTCAACACGATCAAGCGGGATTCATTCCTGGCCTGCAGGGCTAGTGCAATATTCACAAATCAATCAATGTGCTACATCACATTAATAAAAGAAAAGATAAGAACCATAGTACACTGTCAATAGATGCAGAAAAAGTATTTGAGAAAATACAGCGTCCTTACTTAATACAAACGCTCAAGAAAGTTGGGATAGAAGGAACCTACTTTAAACATCATAAAAGCCATTTATGAGAAGCCACAGTAAATATCGTCCTCAATGGGGAAAAACTGAGAGCATTCCCCCTGAGATCAGGAATAAGACAGAGATGTCCAATATCACCCCGTTGTTGAACATAGTGTTGGAAGTCTTAGCATCAGTAATCAGACAATAAATGAAATGAAAGGTGTCATCATTTGCAACGATGAATTCAAACTTCCACTTTTGCAGATAACATGACACTATACATGGAAAATCCGACAGACTCCACCAAAAGTCCTCTAGCATTGATACATGAATTTAGCAATGGTGCAGGGTACAAAATCAATGTACAGAAATTGGTTACGTTTTATACACCAATAATGAAGCAACAGAAAGAGAAATAAAGAAACGGATCCAATTTAAAATGCACCAAGAGTCAAAAAATACCAAGGAATAAACCTAACCAAAGATGTAAAAGATCTGTATGCTGAAAACTATAGAAAGCTTGTGAAGGATATTGAAGAAGATAAAGAGAAAGCGAAAAACATTCCATGCTCGGGGATTGGAAGAATAAATATTGACAAAATGTCAATACGACCCAACGCAGTCCTCACATTATATGTAGCCCCAATCACATTGCACCAGCATTCTTCTCCAAGCTGGAACAAGCAATCATAAAATGTGTATGGAACCACAAAAGACCCTGAATAGCGAAAGTAATACTGAAGAAGAAAACCAAAGTGAGAGGCACCACAATGCCAGACTTTAGCCACTACCACAAAGCTATAACCATCAAGACAGCATGGTATTGGCACAGAAACAAATACATAGACTTAATGGCATAGAATAGAGACCCCAGAACTGGACCCACATACGTATGGCCAACTAATCTTTGACAGAGCAGGAAAGAATATCCAATGGAAAAAAAGACAGTCTCTTTAACAAATGGTGCTGAGAGAAGTGGACAGCAACATGCAGAAGAATGAAACTAGACCACTTTCTTACACCACTCTCAAAAATAAACTCACAATGGATGAAGGATGTGAATGTGAGACAGGAAACCATCAAACACTTGAGGAGAAAGCAGGAAAAATCGTCTCTGACCTCAGCGTCAGCAAGTTCTTAGTTGACACATCTCCGAAGGCAAGGGAACTAAAAGCAAAAATGAACTATCGGGACCTCATCAAAATGAAAATCTTCTCCACAGTGAAGGAAACAATCAACAAAACTAAAAGGAAACTGACTGAATGGGAAAAGATGTGTGCAAAAGTCATACTGGATAATTGGCTAGTATCCAAAACCTTTAAAAAGAACTCACCAACTCCACACCCGGGAAACAAATAATCCAGTGAAGAAACAGGCAGAACTCTTGAACAGACACTGTTCTAAAAAAGACATCCAGATTGTCAAGAGACACATGAAAAGATGCTCAACAGCACTCCCCTTCAGGGAAATCCAAATCAAAACCGCACTGAGATACCACCTCATGCCAGTCAGAGTGGCTGATGTGAGCAAATTAGAAGACTATAGATGCTGGTGAGGGTGTGGAGAAACAGGAACCCTCTTGCACTGTTGGTGGGAATGCAACCTGGTGCAGCCGCTGTGGAAAACAGTGTGGAGGTTCCTCAAATCATTAAAAATAGATCTACCCTAAGACCCAGCAACAGCACTGCTAGGAATTTACCCAAGGGGTAGAGGAGTGCTGAGACATAGGGGCACATGTACCCCAATGTTTATAGCACTACTTTCAACAACAGCCAAACTATGGAAAGAGCCTAGCTGTCCATCAACTGACAAGAGAATAAAGAAGTTGTGGTTTATGTATATACAATGGAATACTACTTGGCAATAAGAATGAAATCTGGCCATTTGTGGCAACGTGGATGGAAATGGGGGGGGGGTGCGTATTATGCTACGTGAAATAAGTCAGGCAGAGAAAGACCGATACCATATGTTTTCATCCATGTGTGGATCCTGAGAAACTCAGCGGAAGACCATGGGGGAGGCGATGGGGGGAAAAAGTTATAGAGAGGGAGGGAGACAAACCATAAGAGACTCTTCAATACTGATAACAGACCGAGGGTTGACGTCGGGTTGGGGAGAGGGGAAAGTGGATGACGGGCATTGAGGAGGGCACCTGTTCGGATGAACCCTGGGTGTTGCGTAGAAACCAATTTGAAAATAAATTACATTTAATAAAAAAAAATCCAGGGGTTGCTTGTACTGAATATGAGGATAGCTTTCCATTTTCAGCACTTTATGAGCGTGAGGTAGTAGTAGCTTAAGCTGCGTAGATGAAAGTTTTGTTTATGTGTTTAAGAAAAGGAGCTGAATAAAGACAGAGGCCTATCACATGTATCACGTTGACCTTGGCAAGTTTCTCTTCTGATTGTTACCATGACTTATCACTCTTAGTGAGTCACATAGTTTGGAGTCATCCTTTCATAGGAAGTGGATTTCAGTTGATCATGGTAGGTGGTCCTTGTAGTATTTTGTGAATGAATTGTGTATGTGGTGATGATGGATGGACTATGCTGGTTGCTTTCAAAAGCACTTACACGGGCGGTGTAACACGTTTTCTACCCTTGGAATCCCATGCGTTCTCTTACTACCTTGTGTATGCCTTACCTGAAATATTCATGAATTGGTAGGTAGTGAATAGGTTTTAGTGGCACTGAATGCCCTACTGGCCACTCACACAGAATTCGTTGACGCTTTGCTCTTAAGCACACAATGACTCGGTCTTCCCTAAGCTGCATGAAAGTAAGCATGGATACTAACTAGGCAAACTGTTTGCTGCTGCTGTGAAGAACAGCTTCGTGAACTGTGAGCTGTAGCAACACAGGTATGGAACCCTAAGCAAGGCACAGTATATCGGTATTCTTTGAAAGGGTAGAGTAGTTATTTCAATTTGGCTTTCAGTGCGTTGCATGACAAGGCATTTAATTAGCTAAAACCCTCTTAGAGTCGTGTTTGATTGCAAGTTGTGTGTACTGTCCACCGCTAAGTGTCATTTCATGTTAGATGGAATTAATGGAGGCTGAAGCACCCGTGCATTCACCTCTAAGACAACCCTCTTGAACTCGTGAAGAATTATGGGCCTTCTCAGGTAAGACTAGGTACAGGTCTTTCTCAAGGGCATAATCTTAAACACAGCCAAACCTAAGGCAGCTTTGGGCAGCCCACCGTGATAAGATATGCAGACATTGTGACCTCACAAAGCGCCTGGTCTCCTAGCAACTGCGATGTAACTCTCACAGCCTGCCTCCTGATTTGGCTTCACGGTAGAAAATTCATCAGGGCCCTGCAGTGGCCGCGAGACCTGGCAAGCGCGGGCGGCCCCTAGTGGCCTCACATCCTGAGCAGCAAGAAGAAGCTGGGGGCGCTGGCCCCAGGAGGCCCTGGCCCTGGCAGCAGGGGAAGGAGCCTCTAGCGCTGCAGGAGGGGCCGCCCTGGAGGCGCCTGAGGAGAAGATGGTGTACACGCGGAGGCAGCAGCCCCCGGAGGCCTGCCTCCAGACGGGCCGGCCAGCTGCCAGGCGGAGGCGCCACGGAGCCCGGAAGGTGGCGGTCGGCCAGAGGAAGATGCCGCCCCCGCCGCCGCCCTCCCGCGAAGACAGCAGCCACCGCAAGCCCATGGCCCCCGGGCCCTCCTCCGGGGGCCGCACCCTGGAGGAGAGTGGGAGGGCGGCCACCCCGACGCTGACCACCTGCCCCACCATTCGCGGAGTGGGCGACGTGTGGGTCGAGAGCAGCCTGGCAGAAGCGCGGCGCCAGGCGCGCCAAGTCCTGGGAGTGAACCTGGCACCCGTGGTGAGACTCCACCGCTTCCCAGTGCCTGGGCGTGAGATTCTGGCCACCGCCGCGCGACCTCTCAGCCCCGGGACGGGTTGTGCCTGGAGGGATGAACCAGGGACAGCCGGGACCGCGTCCCCTAGTACACTTTATGGTCGAAGAAGCACCAGATGGTCCCGGCCCGCGCCCCCGGGATGCGGCGCCGCCTGCTGGGACTCCGCGGCAGCTGTGCCTCTCTGCTGCCTCCCAGCACCGGGTCTGCGGAGGGAGGAGACCCCTGGACCGCAAGGGAGGTCCCCTTTCTTCCTAACCCCAGATTGAGATGTCTCCAGGACTGTAGGGGCAGATCCATGTGCTCTCTTGTTCCCTCATTGGTCTGAAGTCCTCAGAAGAAGCCATTCCACCCCCACCCCCTCCAAAGGAATTTGGTTCCATGCTTGTGTAATAAAGCTAGAATTTCCTTGCTGTTCACCCAACTCCCGGCTCCTCACGCCTCATTTTCTTTCTTTCTTTCCTTTTTTCACTGCCACTCTTTCTGGACGAAAGATCGAATATGTGTGGAAAGTTGTTGCAATAGTTGGTATTCTCAACACCAATTGCAATAGTGGGTATTCTCATTCCCACACCTTTCTGAGTTTTAACTGGATTCCAACGCTTTGACCAAGGATACTGTCTAAGAAATTCAAGCGTATCACTGTTAATAATGTAAGGATTTGTATGGCTTTGAATGTCACGGGCTCGGTGATTACAAACCAAAAGATTCAAAGTTCAATTGTGTACACGTTCTTAAGACGTTTCTGAAGATTTTATACTGAAATGTAATGTTGATGTTTACTGAACTCCTAAAGGAAATGGTAGACACTCGGAAGGTTTTGTTTAGTAAAATTAACTTGGGAAATTCTTTATAAGTGGGTAAAATTGAAAATGCATTGAGAAACCTCACGGTTTCTATTAAAAACCAATGAGTGAATTTCAAAAAATAATAAATAAATAAATAAATAAATAAATAAATAAATAAATAAATAAATAAATAAAAAACTGGTGCTGGTTATGGACATGGATGGAATCCACTCGGAAATGACTTGGCCTTGTACCAATCTCACATACTGATCTGGGAATCTTTCCAGGATAATTTATTTTAAAATGGAAGTCACATAGTGTAAATGAGTAGGGGTAAGCGTGGTGACTAAACCTGCATACATAATAGCCGTTGGAATTCTCTGAAGTATTACTGATCTAGAGAGGTGGTACATTTTTTTTGGCACCAAATAACTGGTTGAGGTTATCTTTGGGCAAAAGAGATTTTCCTCACTTATGTTTGTCATTGTTGTTGGATAACAGGAAATATCCACATTACCATGCATCACTCTTATAAATATCATGGCAGTTGGTTAACAGTTTTGCTCCAGGACTCTCCTTTTTTATCTTATGTCCATGCACAGTTATGTTAGCAGGTATTGGTCTTTTGTTTGACAATCAAAGACCACAGGGATCAAACAGGAGAGCCACACAGAGTACTTTTCACTTTTATGATAGTGTTTATGTCCTGTGGCCAGCATGGAATTCTTGATTATCCAAGTGACCTCAGTTATTGGTGGCAGCAAGACTTAATGGTGTTTAGTCAGTGGTGCCGCAGCCAGATTTTACTGCGATATCGGAAGGGCCAAGGAGTGATTTTGTACCACTATTCTTTCAAGTTTAAGTATTTTGCAATAGAACCATCCATCCCAGGCTGAAACATGACCTATTAAATCTTCCATATTACGGTTTCTCCCTGCTTGGCAGCTTTTTAGGGGAATAATGAGAGTTGTGATTCTTTTTTTAATTTTCTTTTAATGTTTATTTATTTTTGAGACAGAGAGAGACAGAGCATGAATGGGGGAGGGTCAGAGAGAGAGGGAGACACAGAATCTGAAGCAGGCTCCAGGCTCCGAGCTGTCAGCACAGAGCCCGACGCGGGGCTCGAACCCACAGACCGTGAGATCATGACCTGAGCCGAAGTCGGACGCTTAACCAACTGAGCCACCAAGGCGCCCCGAGAGTTGTGATTTTGACTCTTGAGCTTGTAGAGTTCAAATGGCATAGCTTCCTAATATACAGTTTTCAGTAAGCCTCATATTCTTGTTTTCACTACTCAGTGGTAATGTGTTGTTACAAATACTGCCACATGAGTAAATAAAAGTGAATAATTATTTAAAAGATGCAGAGGGTGAAATTATACTCGTTTCATAGGAAGCTTATATAAATTTTCGTTACTAGCTTCCATGGCCAATGGTATTTCAAATACAGAGGTTTTTCTCCCCCACCCTTCCCAAATTAACTGTTTTGGCTAATTAGCCCCTGAGGAAAAGATACATATTTGTACATCTTCCCTATTGTATATAATTGTATAGTAATTAAAAATGAATCCAATGACCATATTAGAATGTAATTTCAACATATAGCTTATCGAGGTAGCTTCCCAGAGGGTTTTGAAATTAGATGTAGCTGGGAGGATAACTTTGCTCAGCACAGCTTTGAAACACAACCATTGACACCATGAAGTTATTTGAACTTAACTGAGAATCTTAGTTTTTCCCTGCTATACCTTGTTACTTTATTGCACTTGAACTTGCATTCATGCTTTGGGTTATCTGGGCTATCTGATTTCGGTTTGGATCTGAATGTCCATCCTAAATTCAATATGTTGTTTAGCTGGTCCCTTAAAAAATATTGCCATTTCTAGTTTAAAAAACAGGATATTTAAAAAAAATTTTGTTTTTGCTAAATTTTTAGCAAAATTTAGTAGGAAAATGAAAGTATTTTATGTATCCTTTTGGGCAGACCGTGAAAAGGAACTTGACACGGTGGCTTTTCTGGTGAGGCATTCATTTACTGTCTTCTAAAATGAGTCTGCGCTTAGGTTGTACAGGTTTTTGAAATAAATCCCATAGTCTTTATTCATTCTCGTACCTTTATATCTCATATGACACAAGAAGGAGAAAGTTTATGACCTTGCTATGCTTGAGTGCCTATATGTGGTGACTGGCACCTCAAATAAGCTTTTGAATTCCTGATGTCATTTTTATCCCCCTTCTACTTGTCACCCAGCAACTTAATTTTCCTTACAGAACCAGTAATGTTATAATTGTGGAGAGCAAGCTTCATTGTTGTTTACTGTCACTGTTGTGCTGTGTGTTTTGTCCAAGTTTGAGTACACAATTGATCCAGTATAATTTAAACCGGTGGCTGACACATATTAATTTGCTGTGTGCAAACAATAGTACTAGTGTTCTGAACACTGTTGAATAAAAATGCATGAAACATATTTGGATACAAAGAAATCTTAGCAATTTTGAACTCATAGTTTTTTGGTGTTCCAAGGATTGCCATGGAGCTCTTAAAATCAGTGTTTTTAGTGCATATATAATTTATATATATAATATTTATATCATTTAGAGGGTATATATATTATATAGTGGATATATATATATATATATACACACACACATATACATATATGAAATTTGCTTTATTGGTGTATTTAAAATATTTTTGGTAGATTGTCATGTCTTATGGGATTTAGAACTCAGTTGTTTGTCATGGAACTGAATTGTGTTCTGGGACAGTTTAATGTGCACATATGATTAAGATTTACAATCTGGTTGTACTTTTCTTTTTAATGTATTAACTGTAAATACGTGTTAGAGAATGTGCAGTGTCTGGCTCTTCTAATGATGTTGGAAAGTTTTTGAAATGGAATCTTAGGTTTGCATGTGAATCGCAAAGCAATGTGAGAAATTTTTATTTCTTTTGTTAACGGCAACACCCTGGAAGCCTGGAGATATGGTTTTTATGCTATTTTGGGAGTCAAAAGTATGTCAATATCAAGTCTGATGATCTAGTGAATCCCTGAGACAATGCTTCATGTCAGAGTCCAAACCATTACCCAGTTTGCCACAATAAAGACTTTAAAACTGCATCAAAGTTCATTTTGAGTCCTGACTCCAACCCCCTTCTAGTAGTGATAGAAACCCTAACACTCACGTATGTTTACATTATAAAAGAACATAATGTGCTGCATAAGAGTAGCAGCAGTAAAGGCTGTCCTAGAGAATAAAGTAAAGCCAGAATTTGCATTACAGCCTAGCTGGTAGATGTAGAGTGCTAGCAAGGGCAGGATTCATAGTATTATGTGCCCTGGATTTGTCTTTGTGTCTGAGTTCCTATCAATAATTGGAGGCAGCAGCGTACTAACTGTGGATCACATTGCCTGCAGTGGGATGAAAGATTGACCACTCGAAACCGTTAGAACTGTACGTAAATTACAGAAATGCTCTGTGCTTTAGCTTCCTGAAAAACCACATGTGGTTAGTAAAATAAACTATTGGACTACTGAGAGGATTAAAAAAGGATGTTAATGGGTGAACACATAGAAAATGCTTCATAAATGCTATTAATTGGAGGCATGTGGGCTGAAAATAAATATATATGCTGAGAGGTACTTGCGAGTTTAACATCCTGAAAATAGAGTGTGGTCTGAGAAAGCCAAAAGACAAATGATGAGAAGGTAATGTATGAGTGGGTTTAGTTGAAGAAAGAGACAGCAGGAGGTGAGGTTACGTTGATTTATAAGGTAGTTTTCACTGTTGGAGGTTTTCTAGACTTTTCTAGACTTCCTTAGATATTTGGGGTCTTTTGTCCTTTGTTCTGAAATATATTTAAAACATATTGTTATGTATATTAAACTATCTGAGAATTTATACAAATAATAAGAGTTACCGATCACAAACTTGCCAAATGTCAACATGAAATTTTCATTTTGGGTAAGCTCGGTAATGTTTGCTTTAAATCCATGTGAGTTTACATGTACAAAACTAAATCTGAAGCAATATGTGTGAGTTTTGTACTTCCTGTGTTAAAGGAGACCAGTAAGTGCAGTAGTTAGATTTGAAATAGCAGAACGTTGTTACCATAGGGAAAAGATAGCCTCACAGTTGAAGCATGGACACACTCATCTTTAGATTTGTGTCTAATGCCTGTGACTTAGCTCTGATTCCACTCCCACCTGCAGAAGGAATAACAACATATTCTAGGTTGGGGAGCAAGTCAAAGTTACAGTAGCTGAAATTAACAATAAAAGAATTTCCCTAGATGGAATTTATCTGGTGGTAAGAAGATCAAAACTGAGCCTGGCTGCAGAGTTTGCAAGAACAATGACTTATCGTCAGCACTCCCTTATCTTGGCAATGGCACCTTACACTGAAATTTATAACATGCGGGACATATCCAGAGCCCAAAAGGAAAACAGTGTTCAGAACAAGATGGGACAGTATTGCTCTCAAACAAATTTGAATAAATATTCTAGGGGACTCAAAACTGAACTTCTCTTACTTTGAAAGGTATTCATAGAAATGTTAATGTTGAGATTCTTCCAACTACTGAAATAAGTTATGTAAAATGTGTATGTATATATATACATTATATATATATATATTATATATATATTATATATATATATATATATTTGTGTGTGTATATATGTATATGTGTATATATATATACATATATATATACACATATACAAATATATATACCTATATACATATATGTAAAGAAAGGAAGGAGGTTATCATGAGTCACTGGTCCATAACAATTCTGAAGTTCAGCTGGCACAGGTAGGCAGTCCTTTCATTGGGTCTTAAGGCCTGGGAGTGATTTTCCATGGCTCTAGCTCCTCTGGGGTTCTGGCTTTCAACCTCCAAGTCATTTTTCCCATCTCATGAAAGGTAGCCTGTGTCTACAGCCTTATGGTTGTCTTGGCCTACTTACTTATTGTAGGAGTTTGTGGGTCCAAAGCCTTCTTTCATTTTACTCTCTGGGATTAAGTAAACCCTTCTCTCACATGGACGTTTTCAAACCTTTATAAGGAAAAACACTCCTAAACTTCAAGTTATGTTGTAACAGAGAGAACCCTGTGCCCCACAGTTTAGTCTGCGAGGGTATGCTTATGAGAGAGAACACCAGTATTCTCCAAGACCCTTCTTCATTTAGGACACTTTTCTAGCATCTTTTCCCCAACGTCATCTGCTGAGTGATGTTGGTAATAATTTCACCTTCAATAAGAGTGACATTATTGATGTTATCTGTGCTAACAAAACATGAAATTGTATTTGAATGGCATTGAGTAAGGGCAAGTAGTATCGATTAGGGACGTGTTCAGCTGTCACCGAAAGGCGGCCACCAGTGGCATGAACAAAGACAGTTTTACTTACAAAGAGGCTGTAGGCTGTGTCCCATTAAGGCAGCAATGTCATCTGCAGCAGGCTGCATGGAATGGCAGAGCTGCCAATTTCTTTACGACCTACTACACAATTTTGGAAAAAAGGGTAGCAGACATTAATATAATAATACCAATATTTTTACCACTTACCATCATCAAGATGCATCACATGTGTGAGCATTTCAAGCTCACAGCACATCTGTGAGGTAGAATTGTTGATGTCTTTTGGAGGTCATTCGTTTTCTTCTTAAGTCAAAAATTAGCTGTCATATTTCTAGGGCATGTGGCTCCACCCAATCCCCTCCTAGGTTTCCTTTGCTTATCAATGCATCAAGCAAACTCATAGGACTTCTAGAATTTAATACTTGTGAGTCACGGAAAAACCAGTTCTGTCTTATCAAATCACATTAAATACTCATGCCATTCAGTATACTCTCAGATGAACCATTGGAAGGTGCTCCTGTATTAGCGTTGTATTTCTGTTGGCAAGAACCTTGCCTCCTAGGAGGCACTATAACTTTCATATCTATTAGTAATTTCCAATGAAGTAAAAACCAAGAGTTTTCTTTGTCTTCTTGTTGACACGTTATAATGTATACTAAGTTACCCCGTTTCCTTTTTTAATTTCTTCGCATCATATACCAACTGCAATATCATCACGGAACAATGGTGGCCCGAATGTAGCATCATCAGCTCTGGAAACTTCAGATATGGCCACAGTAACAGGTATGGCCACGGTAACAGTTAGGGTGGACCCCATCCAGTTCTTGGCCTCTTCGGCTTGTCTGATTCTCTCCGTTTATCTACCTCCCCCCCATACCCCCAGCCCCAGCAGCAGTGAGAATATGGTTAGTCAGTGAATCTCCAGCAGATACAGATGCAGACCATTTCTCTGGATAATCTTTATGGTTGACTGGGGCCTGGGTAGCAGGACTGGTTCAGACAGAAACACCTGATTTGGGTGCCATCAAGCAGTATCTGTGCCCTCCCTGAGAAATGGGACAGTATGCATTTCAAACCCTTCAAGTCTCCACTTCTCCCTGCAGACTTCTGTGTTTTGTTGCTTTCATCCACCTACCAAAGCAACCCAAACTTTATGCTAAAGAGAGTGGGCCTCGTGTGTCCTTTGCAGATTGGAATGCTGTTACTAGTTTGGGTTATCTTAACAAAAACTGGCAAATTATCTAAAAATGTAGAATTCGGTGTGAATTCAGAATCCGTACCTGTAGTAAGCCTCCATGGTTCCGTTGATTAGGGAGAGGTATCAGACCTTACTCTAAGAAACCCTGCCTTCGAATGCTACAGCTCTATGGGCTTTCAAAGCACTATTTCTAACCTGGTTACCAAAAGTCGTTAAGTCTTTGTGAGTATACATTCAGAGCTTTTTTTAAGATCTGGATCGTAGTCTCCAATTTTTCATTACCTTCCTAACACATTTATTCCCAGAGTTCTCTTTATTTTTGAATCGTTCTGTTGGGCCTTTCACCACACCTGTCAAATAAAAAATTTCCTCAAATTGAATATATGAACATTTAAGAGCAGTCACGTGTTCAGTGCCCAAATATTTTATGATTTCCGTTAGGAGTTTATTCTGTCTGTGGATGGTGAATAAACAAATGTCTTTTTTTTTCTTTTTTCCCCACATAATTAAGTAGATGTGCAAGGCAGGATGCTAGGTACCTGTCAAGGGTAATAGGACGTTCAGGAGTGTAAATAAGATTTCTGTCATCAAAAAAAGAAAAAAAAAAGATTATTTGATGAACTAAGATAAGCTAAAAAGCTTAAAGAACTTGATGAACTAAGATAAGCTAAAAAGCTTGATGAACTAAGATAAGCTAAAAAGCTCTACTGACATGATGATAAAGCTCATCTTTAAAGGTTGCTTTGTGTACTGATATTATTCCTTTTTTCTTGAAATCTAAAGAAGCTTTTCTCTTTGGCTCTTAACATGAAATGAAAAGACATTTTCCCCCTATATGTTCTTCTGCCGTTTTTAGGCTGAGCTTTTACAAAAGGCTTTTATGTATTCATTGCTTTTTATCTTCATCCTTTGTCGGAAACAAGCCTTGAGATGGGGAATGAGGGGGACTATTTCTAACCCAAGCTCAGAGGACTTAACTTCTCATAAAACCCATCAATTGAGGAGGCATTGAACTCGTATCATGGTGTTCCTTGTGCAGCCCATGGGCAGGATTCCACTGAAGTAATCGATAGCATCGTGGAGACCCTGTCTCTGGAAGGAACTAACAACAAATAAGGATTTGACCTTATAGGCAGATTTTCCTAGAAATCTAGGAATCAAGAGGGCCAGAAGTGGGATGGTGGGAGAGGGACACTGCAGATGTGCTGAATACCCAGGTTCACTTGAAGCCAACTGAGCAGAGGAAGGTTCTCTCCTGGAGGAGCTTGGCTCAGCAGGGATCAGCTCCCAATTGTTATGCACTTAGTGAAAATACACTCATGAGAGCCTACATGAAGGATGCCTCCAGAACTCTAAGAGGATTCGTTCCTTTCTTATGTCTTTTTTTATGGAAAGTGTCTTGGCGATGCTTACTTCACCTTTGTGTGTCCACAGTTCTTCCTCCCACTAGTTGTGTTGCCATGAACCTCCTTACATAGCCCTTGCTCCCCTCCTAGACCATGTGTTCCTCATGGGCAGGGCTCACCTTAGCCATCCGTGTGTCATTACTACAGTGCCAGCCATGTGCAAAGGACCCTGTACATACTGAATGAATGCAATGTGTTTATGGGGTTTCAGTTCCCAATTTTTACAGAAGAACTAGCTGTCTCACTTCAATTTTATGTGTAACAGCAGCACTCTATACTGGGGATTCTCTCTCACATTCTCTCTTTTTACAAACACCTGCATAATCAACTTTTGATGAACTCTTACCCTTTTGTGATCAGATGAATTGGGTGGAACCTTTGCCATCTAGACCTACTATCTTATTTGCAACCCAACACCACTTCAATTCCCTATCCTACAGTAAATTCTTGCTTAGCAAGAAGCACTATAGTTCAGTGACTAAGAGGGTGGCCCCTGGAGCCAGGCTGCTTGGCATCTAAAATCCTATTTTGCTCTATTTCTAGCAGCAGACCTTTGGACAACTTACTTTTTCTCTTTGTTACTCAGTTTTCTCAGCTGTAAAATCAGGCACAACCTAGCACCTTCACCACAGAGCTCTGAAATGAATTCAGTGAGGTAACAAAGGTAAAACACTTGGAATAATGCATGGAACCCCCTTCACTGCGAGTCAGTAAACACTCGCCTTTATTAGTGATGTAACTACGTTTTTGACAAAGTCACTGCTTGCTTACTTAAAACCTCCACATTGTCTGTGTTGAATGTACAGAAGAGGTGAACTATGGAAGTCACCATGTCAGAGTCAGGCTTACTTGGTAGAATGAGGTCCAATTCCCTGATGCTGGTGATTGCAAGAGGATACTCAAGGGCACATAGAGGCACAGAGAGGCACAAGGCCCTCGGTACAAACCCATAACAAGATGATCAGAAAGCCATAGGAAAACAGAGGGAACAAACTAATTTTCCTTTAGTTCCCACCATACACCAGTACAGTTCTCTGCAATTCACACACGTTTCCCTCTCAAGCAAACATAACAGGCCTGTGGGAAAGGTATTATTATTCCCATTTAACACGCAACTAGACTAATGTTTAGAAAGTTTAAATAACTTGCCAAATATCACATCTATGTGGCAGAGCTAGGATTTGAACCAGCATCGGTCACATCCCACTGCCTCTGCCAATCTTTAGAAACATCTTTGGAAGAAGTCAAATACGTTAGTCATAATCATGCGCTGAATAACATAAGACTGGGTACTATAGGCCCATGCAATCCCAAGGCGGGAAAAATATTAATTTACGAAGGCTATTTTGCTTACTGTTATATTTCTCAGAGTGCACAGCATAAGTGTTCACTCTTTGTGAAATGAGTGAGTTTACGAGGGAATGGACAGAAGTGTGAATACCTATGCTCATACGATTACACCGTGTAGTTTGGTTGAGGATCTCGGGACACTCTGCCTTACATCTTAACTCAGCAGAGTAACGGGAACGTTAGAGCTGTCATAGCAGGTGAAAGAGAAAGTTACTTATCATACCACTTGTCCCAAATTACTCGTAGGCCAGTTTAAAAAGCAGCACACAAACATAAGACAGTGAGAGAGAGCCAGGAAAGCTCAGAGAGAGGGAGAGAGAGAATCCCAAGCAGGTTCTAAGTGTCCACACAAATCCTGATGCAGAACTGGACCTCGCAAACCATGAGATCATGACCTGAGTCAAAAGCATTATAGTCACATGCATAACTGACTGAGCCATCCAGGTGCTCTCACCTTTGTTAAGATTGAAATTCCCAGGTTTTTATGTAGATAAATGACAGATCTTACAAACAACAACAAAACAGATTAGAAGGATGGTTCAAAACCAAGGATTGCAAGATTGCAGTAAGGACATAATATGTGGGAGTAATCGGGGTGGGTGGGAGGAAGAAAGGGCCAGGGGCCAGATGGAGGGTCTGTAAATGGAAGCCGACATTCTAGAAAGGTGGAGACTTGTTACTTCCACTCCTTTACTCCCGAACGTGTTGTCCCCAGCATGTGGTGTCCACTTACCATATGCTTCAGGGCTGGAGGATGGATAAGCTGCCCATTGTAATCAGGAGAAAACATTCCACCCACAGAATTCACTAATTGGCCTGTTCTATAATGTTTACCCTCTTACTGGCATTGCTAAAAGCACCTACTTTCTCTATACCACCATAGAACAGGCGGATTTTCCCTTGTCTGCCTTTGCTCGCTTGCTTGTCAGTTTATTGGTCCACCTGTGGCTTTATTCACCACTCACCGAAAACTGACTGAGGGACTCTGTGTGCCAGGCTCTATTCTTGAGGTATACCCCTGCCTCCGTAGTGGTGGTGGGTAATTCTTGACCTCTGGGCTTTCAGCTACTACATCAGGTGGGGCTCTCCATCACCTTCTGTTGCTTTTTCATTGTCATTGGGAAGGTGTCTGCCTGTTTCTTCTCTCTAATTATGTACACGGTAGAAATCAGTGCTTTGGGGATATGGATGACTGCAGTGAAAAGACCCCTGGACGTGTCTTTTCCCTTGGGGAATTTGCATATTTGTGCACATTTGTGTCTCAAAATCTAGTTTATCCTAGAGGTAGACATTTTAAACAAAGCAAACACAGTCCAGAAGGGGCTCAAGAAACAAAATCGTTGGATGTGTCCCTGAGCCTGGTAGCAATGCAGGTGGGGTAGAGGCCTACAGATGTGGAGCTAGACTGTTGTTGGATGACAGCTTCACTGTGCATCTTCAGCCAGGAAGTGGTACAGCTGGAATGAGAATTCTCATAGTGTGATTCTTGGCCTGGTGTTTTCCTGCTGACTCATTGGCCTGGGAGGGCTGAGACCTGTTGGAACTTTGTTGCGTTTTGCTGCAGAATCAAACACTAGCTAGGTTTGTCAGGTAGTTATAGAATGGGCTTTGACAGCAAGGTGGGGTGGGGGTCAGGGTGACCTGGCAGGAGGGAGGAAACTGCACAGGCAGGAGAGTGGGACTGACAGAGGCTGTTTTCTTCCATTTTGTTTGGGCAGACCTTAGTGAGGATGTCTAGTCCTGAGTACTGGTGAAGTTTATGTACTGGCCATGGAATTGGGCGGGCACCTTAGAGAGATTCCTGACAGTCTGGGGGAAGTGTGTGTGTGTGTGTGTGTGTGTGTGTGTGTGTGTGTGTGTGTGTGTCAAAGAGAAGGAGAGTGAGAGAGAAAGAGAGAGAGAGTGAGAGAAAGATGGAGAGAGAGAAGTCCCAGTAAGGGAATGTGATATTTATTCGGATTGCCTCTTCAATTCATTTTCAAAGGATTCAAATCACAGGGAATTTCTCTTAAAACTAAAAGTATGTACTGAATTTAATCCTAATAACATTAATAAGAAAATAGGATCTAGAATTTGATGTCCATCAAATTATAAATAAATCCTTCTGGGGCAGAAGGGTCAACATGGTGGAGAAGTAGGGGGAACTGTACATCCCATGTCTCTCAAACAAAGTGCTGAAGCCAAAGTATTTTGAACCCCAAAAGTCTGCGAGTAAAAGACACTGAATACTCCTGAAGGAAATGAGACAACTTGAGAAATGACAGGTGGCTGATTGTGAACTGGGGTACATAAATTGGGCCAAGTAGGAATGGAGGGAAGAGATCCCCTTCTGCGGAGAGACAAAAGTAAGAGAAAGAGTGGCTCTGGGATTGTAGGGCTGTATGTGGATAAGAGGAGAACCTCGGACTGGGACTGAGAGGGATCTTATCTCTAACTGTGGGGCTTTCTTGGGTCTGGGGCTAGGCTCCCTGTTTGCGCACCTGGGGAGGAGAGGAGCCAGCATTGGTTTCAGGGGTAGATCAGGGGCACAGTCCACAGAAGGAGACAGTAGCCCCTCCCTGGAGGGCTGTGCAATAGAACAAAGCCTGCCTGCATCCACCACCCCCCGGATCAGTGGCTGGGTCTAGGGCGCAGTCTGCAGTAGGAGAAAGTGGCCCCCTCCCTGGGGGCGTCACTGTGGGACAAAACAATGCCTGCCTGCATCCACCATGCCCAAGCTCAGCAGTGAGGTCAGCAGCGCAGTCCACGGCAGGAAAAGGCGGGGCTCCCTGAAGCACAGCAGCACAAAGATAGCCAGGAAGACATTTGTAGCAGCACAGAGAGGCACTTCCCCAGTGCCAGAGCACACGGAACGGGTCTGCGAATCCTAGACAAGCGCTATGCCAAAGGAGTCAGCGGAGCAAGAAGGACCACCCTGCGTGTGCCCTGGGCACAATGAGGACAACTGGAACGGAGTACACCAGGTCATGGAGAAGAGGCTGGGCATCACCGTTTCCCCACCACCATCACCACCACCACCACCACCACCAAGGCGGGGCCTCAGGGATCAGTCCGAGGGTCCATAGTGGAGGTGGGACCAGCCTACCCCAAACCACGCCCCTCTGTGCTGGGTACCTGCTTATCTGATGGAGCAGGGTAGGCGCTGTGGAACCAGGCAGGTCCATCATCCGGACCAGTGATGTTGCATAGACTGGATTAATTCCGGGACAACTCTTGTTAGTTAGACATATTCTCCCTTCCTTTCTCTTCCCTCTTTTAGGTCGATAACTCTGCTTGTTGGTTCGTTTAAGCAGACATTTATAATCCATTCCCTGGATACATTTCCTACCTATATTTCTATAATTTTCTTTCTCTGTCTCTGGAATCATCAAGCCATCTAGTTTCTCCGTCTGGGTAAACTTATCTTCCTTTTGTTCCCCCATCTCCTTCCTTATTTTCCTTTCTCTCTCTCTGCATTAAGCCATTTAGCCTCCCAGTCTGGTCAATATATATATTTTTTCCTTTTCCCCACTCCTGTCATTTCCCTCTTTATATGTGTTCTTCCAACAGCAACGCCTCTACCTTGTTCTTTACTTGTAGCTGGTGTTTCTGGTTTGTTTGTTTTGTTTTGTTTTTGACTTCAGACTGTTTTTCTGTGTGTGTGAGCGTGTGTGTGTCCATTTATTTCTTTTAGTTGCACGTTTCCTTCCATGTCTCTGTTTCCTGTTTGTTGGTTTGTTTGTTTTCCTTTCCAGGGCTACTTCAAGGGACAAATAAAAGCACACCTTGTGGAGGGTCAAAAACATCATGACGAGTAGAGAACTCAAAGAGCCAATGCCACAACAACAGAGAGCCAGTAACACTCTCCAAGAAACAATACCTGCAGGGCTAGAACCTGCAAAGGGCGTGACCCCCATTTCATATAGCAATTCTTGCAGGTGGAGAGCAAATAACAAGCTTGTAAACCTCATAAGAGAGAGAAAACTAGCCAAAATAATGAAACAGAAGCATTCCCCACAAAAGAAGTTCCGGGAAGAAGTGGATAGCTAACGACTTGATCAAAACAGATATAAGCTACATATCAGAATTTAGCATAACAGTCAAAAGATGAATCGTTGGGATTGGCAAAGGCATAGAAGACAGCATGGAATCCATTATTGCAGAGATCAAGGAAATAAAAAGTAGTCATGATGAATTCAAATGGTATAAATGAGGTGCAAATTAAAATGGAGGCAGCCACAGCGCGGATTGAAGAGACAGAGGGGAGAATAAATGAATTAGAAGATAAAAATATGGGGAAAAGGAGGTGAGAAAAAGATAGAGAAAAAATTGAGGATCGAGAGGGGAGAATAAGAGAACTAAGTGATGCAATCAAATGGAACAATGTCCATAGCACAGGATTTCCAGAAGAGAGCAAAATGGGGTGTGAAGATGACCTTGAACAAATCATAGCTGAGAACTTCCACAATCTGGGGAAGGAAACGGGCATTGAAACCAAACGGGCACAGATAACTCCCTTCAGATGTAACTTGAGTTGATCTTCTGCACAACACATAATAGTGAAACTGGCAAAATACAAGCATGAAGAGAGAATTCTGAAAGCAGCTAGGGATGAATGGACCTTAACGTACAAAGGTAGAAATATGGGGATAGGAGCACACCCATCTACTGAAATCAGACAAGCCATAAAGGAATAGGGGAATCTTCAATGCGATGAATAGGAAAAATATGCAACCAAGAATCCTTTATCCAGCCAGCCTGCCATTCAGAATCGAAGGAGAGGTAAAGGTCTTCCCAAACAAACCAAAACTGAAGGAATTCATCACCGCTAAACCATCCCTGCAAGAGATCCTAAGAGGGATTCTATGAGGGAAATGTCGCAAGTATCACAAAGTGCCACAGACACCAGTACAAGAATGAAAAGTACAGACATCACACTGCCTCGGAACCATAGCTCTCCATAATAACACTGCATGGAAGTGGAATAAATGCTCCAACCAAAAGACATAGGGTATCAGAATGGATAATACAAAACAAGACCCATCTATTTGCTGTCTTACAAGAGACTCCTTTCAGACCTGAGGACACCTTACTATTGAAAGTGGGGGGATGGAGAACTACCTTTCATGCTACTGGGAGTCAAGAGGAAGCTGTATTAGCCATACTTATATCAGACAAACTTGACCTTAAATTAAAGTTTGTAGCAAGAGATGTTTAAGGGCATTATTAAATAATTACAGTGTCTCTCCATCAGGAGGAGCGAACAATTATAATGAGTATGCAGTGAATTCGGAAACACACAAAGATTTAAAACATTTAATCACAAACATTAACAATCTCATTGATAAGAATATGGTAATTGCAGGGGGCTTTAAAACTCAACTTACAACAACGGACAGAAAATCTAGACAGAATCAGGAAAGAAACAATGGTCCTGAATGATACATTGGACCAGAAGGACGCGTCAGATATTTTAGAACTCTACATCCCAAAGCAGCAGAGCATACTTTCTTCTGGAGTGCACGTGGAACATTCTCCAAGAGAGACCACATACTGGGTCACTAAAAGCCTTCAATAAATATAACAGAATTGAGATGACACCATGCACACTTTCAGATCACAATGGTTAGAACTTGAAATAAACTACAGGAAAAAGTCTGCTAAACGTCTAAAAGCATACAGGTTAAAAAACATCTTACTAAAGAATGAATCAATCAAACAGACAGAGAAGAAATTAAAAGACATAAGGAAACAAATAAAAATGAAAATAACAATCAAAACTTTTTGAAAACAAATTTACTTAAAAAGATGGTAAAAGGGTTACTGAAGCCGAGTTTTGCATACTTGAGACAGCATGTAATGCACTAAGGAGTCAGAGTGCTTGGGGTAACGGCCATTTCCATAACTTTCTTAGTTCTGTGACCTTGAGCAATTATCACATCTCCTTCAGCCTCAATTCCTTCTTCTGTACACAGGGTCAATTGAGATACTTTATCAGGTAACCGTGCTTGCCACAGGGAAGTGATTGGTAGCTGTAAGTTCATTGCTTTGCCCCTGATATTCCCAGGACTCCTGCCAGGGAGCCTGGAGGCCTGTGTGCTGGCCTGAATCTGCAGCATTTTCAGGCAAATTGTTCACTTTGTGATTAAGTCTTCCGTTTCACTGAGCCCTTGATTCACCCCATTTGTTCTGGCATCTGCCGCCTTGCTTGGGTTCACTCCTCCTTTTTAAGACTCTTACTTGGTTTTGTGTGATACAGTGATCACACCACCTGAGCATCAGTTATTCGCAATAAGCGTGACTCCTCTGAGTAGCTATGGTATTCTGATTATTCCCACATAAAGCTAGTTTCTGCAGCTCTGATTATCTGCTAAATTATACCAATGCATATTTTAGAAGACTGTTTTGTTGTTGTTGTTGCTGTTTTTGTTGTTGTTGTTGTTGTTGTTGTTGTTGTTTTTGTTGTTTAGAAATCATTTGCTTCAGGTTCATCTAGTCTATCCAGGAACACCTGCAATAACATTGAGATAAACCTTGGTTTTACCTGTTTTCACTTTTTAACGCCAGTGGATTTTGTTTTTGGTTTTCTTTTTCAGGCTCCCTTTGGGAAGTTCTATTTCTTCCATCTTCTCGCTCATGTTTCCTAAATAGACAACGGATTGTTTGCTAGTTGCTGTCTCTGGGACGTTGTTGCTGTTTTCCAGGTGTTAGTATTGGCATGCCAGGCCTGGGGTGTTCATTCTTTCACAGATTTTTGTTCCAGGTCTTCATGACAAAGGCAACAGAATGAAGAAGGTACTGAGTTGAAGCAGTTAGAAATTCACTTCAAGTAGGACTGCCAGAGGAAGTGGGCACTGCATTTAGAGGAGGAGACACAGAAATGAACCACAAGTGAGCAAAATGAGTTGGGTGTAAGAGAAAAAAAAATAATAATTCCAGCATGATAGTCAAGTTTTCTCTGCTTTTATTTGATCTATGGGATAAATGTGTAAAGTACTACAAACCCTTATGATTTGGGCTGCTTATTTTGATTTTAATGTTTGTTCGTTGGTTGGATGGTTGGTTGGTTGGTTGCGTGGTTGGGTGGGTGGGAGGTTGATTTGCAGTGTGTGTGAGGAAGGGGAGGGGATGAGAAAGGGGGAAGAGAAAATTCCAAGCAGGCTCTGTGC
This sequence comes from Panthera onca, assembly GCF_046562875.1. Lineage (NCBI taxonomy): Eukaryota > Metazoa > Chordata > Mammalia > Carnivora > Felidae > Panthera > Panthera onca. The sequence continues at coordinate 6,827,949 of NC_138358.1, read as the reverse complement.
AGACTGTGACCTGGGGCTTGAAACCACAAATGGCGAAATCATGACCTGAACTGAAACTAAGATTAGGTCACTCAACTAACTGAGCCACTCAGGCTCCCCTTGGCTGCTTATTGTATTTGCACATTGGGTCTTCGTGTTACAAATACCATAGGGAGTGGTGTACATGCATGATCTAAGGAAGGTGCAGCTATTTAGATCTGGCTTATTTTTTTTCCTTATAACACTTTATTCAGGAGTAATATTTCATAAGTTTATTAGAAAGACAGATTGAAGATTGTAATTGGGAGGAAATCAGGTAAGGAGTCATTGCAGTTGACCAGGAGAGGTGAACATGACAGGAATTAGTGTGGACGCAGGAAATGGAGACATGAGGACAGATGTGGTATTTTTTTGAAAATGATTTTTGTTGTGTACTTAACATTATATAAAATAACCCTTTTGGTGCATGGTGCTTTGAGTTTTAAAGATTGTATATACTCATGTAAATGTCACCCCAGTGATAATACAGAAGAGTTCTGTTCCTGGGACACATAGGTGGCTTAGTCACTTAAGCATCCCACTCTTGATTTCGGCTAAGGTCATGATCTCACTGTTCTTGAGTTTGAGCCCCTGCTCACGAACTTCCCGGAGCCTACTTGGGATTATCCCTCTCTACCTCTTTTTCTGTGCCTCCTCCACTCTCACTCTCCTACTCCCCCCAAAAAAAATTAGACACAAAGAGAACAATTCCTTCAGCTCCCAGAATTCCCTCGTGTTGAATCACTATCACCCCACCCCTGAGGCCTGGCAACTATATATCTCCAACTTTAATATCATATAAATGGATCCTTATTGTAGGTAACTTTATGAGACTGGTTTCTTTCATTCAACATCATGCCTTTACAATACATCTGTTTCTTAGTGTTTCCCTGTACGGATATACCAGGGTTTGTTTAACCATTCATTTCCTGAAGGAAATTTGTGTTTTTCCATTTTTGCCAGTTATGATTAGAGTTGCTGTAAACATTTGTGTGCATGTTTTGTTTTTGTTTTTGTTTTATAAACATAAGTTTTCACTTCTCTAGAGCAAATGTCTAGGAGTCAGATTTATGGGTCACATGCAAGTATTAGGTATTGTCTTTAAAAATATATATATATTTCATGGGCTCCTGGTTGGCTCAGTAGATTGAGTAGCTGACCTCAGCTCAGGTCATGATCTCACGGTTTGTGAGTTCAAGCCCCATGTTTGGCTCTATGCTGACAACTCGGAACCTGGAGCCTGCTTTCGATTCTGTATCTCCTCTCTCTCTGCCCCTCCCTGCTCACACTCTGTCTCTCTTTATCCCTCAAAAATAAGTAAAGATTGAAAAAAACATTTTCAATATGTGTATAGCAGTATCTCAGGGCAGTTTTAAAATTTTTTTTTTTAACGTTTATTTTTGAGACAGAGAGAGACAAAGCATGAACGGGGGAGGGTCAGAGAGAGGGAGACACAGAATCTGAAACAGGCTCCAGGCTCTGAGCTGTCAGCACAGAGCCCAACGCGGGGCTCGAACTCACGGACCGCGCGAGATCATGACCTGAGCCGAAGTCAGCCGCTTAACCGACTGAGCCACCCAGGCGCCCCATCTCAGGGCAGTTTTAATGTGTTTCCCTGAAGCCTAGTGTTGTGGAGCATCATTTTGCGCACTTCAACATATGATATTCTGGACACAAGACCTTTCCTGGATACATGATTTGGGAATATTTTCTCCAAGTCCATAGATTGTCTTTTTGTTCTTTTCACAGAGTCTTTTACCAAGCAAAAGTTTTAGTACTAATGAAGAGCAATTTAGAGATTTTTTTCTTTTATATGAATCCAATTTATACACCTTATAACTTCAGATGTACTTTGTACTCCTTGTTCATATATTTGCTATTCTATAGCAGCATCAGAGTATTTTCAGTTTGTTGCTATTGGTTGCACAAGCTGTATACTGCACAGTTCTAGGAGGCATGATTTATATGAACTATAGTGCGAATGGTAACCCTCAAATCTGTAAAATGTACAACTTGTACACACATGTATTATCTCCTGGAGGGTCTTTTCTACTGTACAGATTGCAGTCATTGCTGTGGTTCTGTTTTACTTTCCTTGTCATTTATTTATTATGTGGAGTGTATACTGAAGCCAAATTTAAGAAGCTCCTGTTTATGAGCTATCTAAAGGTAATTTATTCTCACTGATTCTCAACTAGCTGGGGCATATCCTTGGGGTACAGCAAGATCTGGCTTTCAAGCTTGTTCCCTTAATTGAATCTATTAATTTGCATTCATGGAAAATGGAAACTATCTTCAACCAGCCAGTTTTAGCTAGATACCCATGATATTAAAATTCACCTCTAAACAAATGACTAAAACTTTGTGGTCAGCACAGAGCCTGATGCAGGGCTCAAACCCATGAACTGTGAGACCATGACCTGAGCTGAAGTCGGACACTCAACCGACTGAGCCACCCAGGCGCCCCATGAAATGGTGAAACTTTTATGATGCTAGTTGTAAGCTTTTTTGGTGGGGAGTTGTTTTTGTTTGTTTTATAAAAGTCGTTTATCAAGTTGATGAAGTCTCCCTGGACTCGTAGTTTGTGGAGAGAATGTTTTATTTATTATGAATGGGGGTAAAAAATGCCTTGTCTGCATCTGTTTTTAAGACCATCTGATCATTATCCTGTCTTTCTTCTTTAGCCTATTGTTGTGAGGGGTTAAACTAATTGATTTTTGAATATTGAACCAGTCTCCCATACTGCTACTAAATCCCTCTTGGTTATGGATGTATAATTCTTTTTACACATTGTGGGATTTGATTTGCTAACATGTATTGGGTATTTTGTGTCTATGAAAATGCAAGACACTGGTCTCCAGTTTTACTTTCTTATAATGACTTTACCTTGTTTTGTCAATGCTGGCCTCCTAGAATGAGGAAGTTTTCCCTCTGTTTTTATTTTCGGGAAGAGATCATAGGACATTAGCTTAATTTTTCCTGTAAATGTTTGCTAGAATTCTTCAGTGAAACCATGTGGGCCGGATGCTTTCTTTTGGGAAGGTTATTCGTCCTTGACTCTATTTACTTAATAAATATAGGCCTATCCAGATAATCTTTGTTTCCTTATGTGGGTTTTAGTAGTGTGTGTCTTTTATTTGTTTTCTATATTTTTCTAAAATGTTTTCATTTCTTTCTGAGAGAGAGCTGTAGAGTGGGAGGTGGGAAGGGGCAGAAAGAGAGGGAGACACAGAATCTGAAGCAGGCCCCAGGGTCTGAGATGTTAGCGCAGAGCCTGACACAGGGCTCAAACCCACAGGCCAGGAGATTATGACCTGAGCTGAAGTCAAACATTTACTGACTGAGCCACCCAGGTGCCCCATCGTGTGCATCTTTTAAATAATTGATCCGTTTCATCTAAGTTATGAAATTTGGGGGCATAGAGTCATTCATAATATTTTCCATTATCCTCTTGATGTTCATGGAATCGGTAGCAGTTATGTCTCTTTCATTTTTGATATTAGCCATTTGTGCCTACTTTTTTCCTTGGATAACCTAGTTAGGTGTCCTTTGCCTTTATTGATATTTTCAAAGAACCATCTTTTGATTTCTCTATTGATTATCTCCAGTATTTTACTATCTTTTATTTTATTGATTTCTGTTCTAATTATTATTTTTTAATTATTATTATTTCTTTTCTTCTACTTCAGCCTTCAACTCTACCTCCTCCCCTATTTTCCTAAGGTGGAAGTTTAGGCTACTAATATAAGGTCTTTCTCCTTTTCGATTTTGTTACATTTATTTACTTTGAGAGAGAGAGAGAGAGAAAGCATGTATGTGAGCAGGGGCATGGCAGAGAGAGGGAGAGAGAGAATCCCAAGCAGGAACCCAATACAGGGGATTGATCTCATGACCATGATAGCATGACCTGAGTGGAAACTAAGAGTTGCATGCTAAAACGACTGAGCACCCAGATGCCCGAAGATCTTTCTACTTTTCTAATAAATGCATTCAGTGCTGTTCATTTTACTGGAAGGCATGTCTTCAGTGCCCCCCTCACCCCGCCCTGCACATTTTGGTAGGTTGTATTTAATTTTCATTGAGTCCAAATTACTTTGAAATTTCTCTCAAGATTCCTTCTTTGATGTGTTATTTAGAAGTATGTTCTTAAATCTCTACACATTTGGGGATTTTTTCTGCTATCTTTTTATTATTGCTTTCCATCCAGTTCAATTCCAGTGTGGCCTGACAGCATACTTTGTATGGCTTCTAGGCTTTGAAATTTGGTAGGATGTGTTTTATGGCCCAGAACATGTTCTGACTTGGTGCATGTTCTGTGTGAACTTGAGAAACATGTTTATTCAACTACTGTTGGACAAAATATTCCATACGTATCAGTTAGATCTAGGTGATTACTGCTACTGCTTAGTCCAGCTGTAGCCTTATCTATATCCTTCTGGACCTGTCAGTCACTGACAGAAAGGTGTTGAAGTCTCGACTATAATAATGAATTTTTCCCTTTCTCCTTGAAATTCTAAAAGTTTTTCCATCATGTATTTTCATTCTCTGTTGTGAGACATAGAAAATTAGGGATTGTTATTTTTTCTTACAGAACTGACCCTTTTATCTCTCTAGATAATCTCTTTATATAATGACACTCTTTATCTCTCTAGAGTTTCCTTGTTTGGAAGTTTGCTTTGTCTGGAATTAATGCAATTACTCCAACTCTCTTTTGATAAGCATTAGCATGATAAATCTTTCTTCATCCTTTTACTTTTAATCTATCTGTACCTTTATATCTCATGTGAATTTCTTATAGACAATATAGAGTTGCATCTTGTTTTTGGATCTCCTGTGACAATCTCTGAGCTTTAATTGGTATATTTAGACTATTCACATTTGATGTGAGTATTGATATAGTTGGAATAATATCTACCATGTTTGTAACTGTTTTCTATTCACTGCATTTATACTTTGCTTCCTTTCTATCTTCACCTTTTTCTGCCTTCTGGACTTTAATGCAGCAGTGGGTATATTCCATTATCTTCTTTCTCTTAGCATATTCATTATACTTTTTTATTTTAAACAGTTGGAGTGGTATCCCCTTTATTTGCATTTGCATTACTCATTTATAACTAGTCAAATTCCTCTTTCAAATCACACTGTACCACTTCACAGGTAGTGCAGCTACCTCATAAAACTTTCTCAATTCCTCCAACCCATGCCTTCTAATATTGAGGTCATCTACCTCCTTATCCATATGCTATGATCAACCGAGTATATTGTTGCTGTTATCACTTTAAACAAATTGTTATCTATCAGATAAGTTGGGAATGAGAAAAATAAAATATTTTTATCTTACCTTCCCTTATTCCTACTCTAATCCTCTTCTTTTTTAAACATAGATCTGAATTCCTTATCTATAACCTATATCCATATTCCTTTTTTTAAAGACCTTTCTCTTGAGAGAGACAGAGGGCACAAACGAGCAAGGGGCAGAGAGAGAATCCCAGGACAGGCAGAGAGAGAGGGAGAGATAATGGGATCTCACGCAAAGCATGGCTCATGCTCACTTGCAGTGGGGCTGGAGCTCACTTGATGTGGCACTTGAACTCACAAACTGTGAGACTTGAACTCATGAATGATGAGATCATGACCTGAGCTAAAGTCAGGTATTTAACCACTGAGGTATCCTCCAAGGAATTTTTTTTTTTTATTTCTTACAAGGCAGATCTACTAGTGATAAAGTCCTTCCTTTTTTGTTTGACAACGTATTACTTGTTTTTGGGTTATTGTTGTTGTTTTTCTTGTTGTTGTTCTTGTTGTTTACAAAGGTGAGGGATTGTAAAATTCAGATGCTTTTGGGAAGAATAACGCACTCCATGCCTAACGTCTTTTTTTAATGTTTATTTATTTATGTGGAGGGAGAAAGGGGCAGGGGGGGGGGAGAGAGAATTCTAAGCAGACTCCATTCTGATAGCAGAGAGCCCTATGTGGGGCTCAATCTCATTAAACATGAGATCATGACTTGAGCAGAAACCAAGGTCGGATGCTCAACCGACTGAGCCACACAGGCACCCCAAAAATCTTTTTTCTTCAGTTTGAAATACACTTTTGCTGGATATAGAATTTTCAATGGGTGTTTTTTTTTTTCCCTTTCAACGCTATTTTTATTTTTATTTTTATTTTTATTTTTATTTATTTTTATTTTTATTTTTATTTGTTCTTCTACCCTGGCTACGAAGAAAGGGATAGATGGGGTAAGAGGAGAGAGAGTGATGCTGGCTGGTGGAAGGGCATGATCTTAGCCTGGCTGGTGAATTGCTGTCTGACAGACACACTAAATGGAGCACTGAAGCAAACGTGCAGTCATCTGAGGGAAGATGCAGGAAGAGCTGTAAGTGTCAAAGGACAGTGGTATCACTGAGGTATTTGAGAAAGGGGATGATGTGAAACATGCCAGTATTGTGTTGCCTCAAAAAGCACATCTGCAAGCAGTCTTGTATATTCACAAAAACACTTTCTACCTACCTGGCATTGCGGCTCTCTGTAGTTTTATGATGCCTGTAGTTTTCTTTTTTTTTTTTTTTTTTTTTTCGTAATGAAAGGAAAATGTTGAATTCTCTAGTTTCCAAACTCATTTCTGGGACATCATTTTTTCTTGGAAGTTTTTGAAAACCATCCAGTACTACTCAAGGGAAGGTGAGACTTTGCTTCTATGGTATAAGGGGAAGGCCCCAAAGCCCAGTGTGGTCTGAGCCAGTGAAACCACTGAATGTATCTGTGGTATCAATCTAAGTATGCATGTCTGAATGGTAGCTGTTGCTGCTTTAGCTGTGGATTTATTCCTGAATGAAACGAGGAGATACTGTATGTGGAGAAAAGTAATTAAGAAAAGCATGTGTAACAAGGGACATGTTTCAGTTGCATATCCAAGATCAAATGTATGTGTGTGTGTGTGTGTGTGTGTGTGTGTGTGTGTGTGTGTGTGTGTATGTGTGTGTGTGTGTGTTTTGTGTGTTTAAAGTTTTTATTTATTCTGTGTGAGAGAGAGACAGAGAGAAAGAATGCAAGCAGGTGAAGGGGAGAGAGAGAGAGAGAGAGAGAGAGAGAGAGAGAGAGAGAGAGAGAGAGAAAGAGAGAGAACCTGGCAGTGCAGAGCCTGACGCAGGGCTCCCTGTCACTAACCATGAGATCATGACCTGAGCTGAAATCAAGAGTCCGATGGTAACTGACTGAGCCACTCAGGCGCCCTGTCTTTATTTTTTAAACATATGAACTCTTGAGTCATAGTTCTCCTTGGGTTTTAGCCATTTTCTTGTAGCAAATGTATTCTGAAATACAGAGAGGTTTGTGTGCTTCAAAGTGAACAGGGGGATGATGTATTTTTTTTAAGGTAGTATATCAGCTCAGAGGGGGCACATGGCAGAATGGCTGAATATGAGCCTGGAGCCAGATGACCTGGGCTTGAACCCTGGCTGACTAGATGTGTGACCCTGGGTAGGTTATTTAACCTTTCTGTTCCTTAAGTCTCCATTTGCAAAATGAGGCTAGTGAATCTATGCCCCAATGTTCCTGGATTGTGGCTGTGCCTGGCACAATTGTTAATGACTTTCCGCTTTGATTCCCCAAAGTATCTTTATTTGGACAATAAATTATATTGTTGCCCTCACAATAAGCGAACCTGTGTCAGAAGATCCATTTTGAAGATTAAAAGCATTAGAAACAACACCTGCTCATAATATGTGCTCAGTAAGTACTAGTTGCTATTATTAGCTGTGACAACCAGAATACACGTTTTAACTATCCAGTTTCATGCATTACCCCAGAAGCAAGGATTGTTACTGTAGACCTTGAACTCTGAAAGTGACATGTTTTATTGGAAAATGGAGAATCACCACAGTGTGAGCAAATTTAATACAGTTTTGAAAAATTCTCTTCCAGTTTAACCTAGCATGGGTGAAACCAGTAGCTTGAAAAAAAATTGCCGTTTTCTTTCATTTCACTAACAGGGTAATCACCACCCAGGACATGCTGGTGTTACAGAGAAAATACCATGGGGGTCGTTAATTTGGGTTTTGTGTTTACTGTGCTGTTCTTTCCAGTCTGATCCTTAGTTTTCTTTCTTTGATCTTTCTTTGGGCAATACCTTCCTTTTCCTCCCCTCATGTAATGTCTAAAGTCAATTGCTGTCCCTTCTTCATACCTTCTTGTGCTAGCGGATAAAGAAATTATACATAACTGAAAAAGCTTTATTTGCAGTAATGGTTTCATGTGCCTACTCTTAAAATCCTTTGACGTGTTTGAGATTGGGTAGAAAAAAAGTGGGTTAATTGGGATATGACTTTTCTTCATATAGGCATCTTGATGAGAGTTTCTGCTAAGCTTGTGAGGTAGTCACGCTAGACAGGCACAGAAGTGGGACGGACCTCGACTCCTGGCCCTGCCACAGGCTAGCTGTGAGACCTTGGGCACTCCATTTGTTTCATCTCTCTGAGTTTCAGTATTTAGCATGCTTAAAAAGGGGGGTAAAGATACTTGCTGCTTCCCAAGGTTAAACATGAGGCTCAAATGAGATGATGAGTTAGTGTGCTCTAAGCAAATGTTGGCCAAGAGTTCCTTTCTTTAAAAATCGGTTGATGTGATTGGGACTCCTTTTGTAAGATGCATGAGCAGAGGCTTGGAGGAAAAGAAGATAAAAATGCTGTTTCTGTTTGTGTGTTTCTGAGTTGCCTGTGGCTGTAGTACTTGGCTATCTAACCAGGTGCTGCTTCAGCATGCATGAAATACTTCAAATGGGTGACAAGATGGTTTTTCTTTTATCCTAAACTTCAGGCTGTTGGAAGCATATCTGTGGAAGCCTGTGTGGTCTGACAGCTTGAAGGCTCCACGAGAAGTCAAGTATGCAAGGGAGCCCAGCTTTGAGCCAACCAGGGAAAGGATGGCTTAGCTCTCAAAGGAGCGTGCACGTTTCTCAGGTGATAGAGTAGAGAATAAAATGTGTCCCTTTAAACTCCACATTCCCCTGCTCTTCAACTTCTAAGAAAGTCTTTGGCTACTAGCAGTCCGGGCTCTGGAGCCAGCATAGTATTTTTGTTCTTTTAGTTTATCCTGGTTTATGATTTGCTCCCCTTCAACTGAAAACTTGTTTTTATTATAGAAAATGTCAAATATGTAAAAGTCAAGAAAATAGTATATTATACCCCCATGTCCTTAGGACCTAGTTATAAAAATTAACAACTCATGTCTAATCTTGTTGCATCTGTATTTCTACCCGTTTTGTCCTTGCTCCCGTCTTCCCCTGGTTTATTTGAGACAAATCCCACACGTTGCATTTTATTTAAAATAACATCCTGTTTGTTTTTATTTTTAAAAAGTTTTATTGTCGTATAATTGGCATAACTTGCAGGAAACTAAAGTGTGCTATTTGATAAGTTTATACATCAGTGTGGATGAGTATACACACAGATCAAAAACTATATACACACACATATCCATGAAACCACCACAGTCTAGATAGTGAACATATCCATCACCGAAAAGTTTCCTTGTGTCCCTTGGTTATCCTTTCCTCTTGCCCCACTCTGCCACCCATTACTGAATTGCACTCTGTCACAATATATTAATTTCTTTTTTTTAGAGTTCTAGATGAATGAGATCATAAATGACGTACTTTTGTTTTTGGTCCAGGTTTTTTTGTTTTTTTTTTTTTTTTTTTTTTTTTTGTTTTTTTTCCCCGCCGTGGCATATTCTTTGTCTATTCTACCAATATCATCATGTGGTGACTAGCTACCATTTAGGAACCTGCACGTCTGGGATGCAAACGGGATACCTGATGAGACCTAGACTAATCTTACAATCAGTGTTAGAGCGTAACTTGGACCCAGGCAGGTCCCAGATGGTACTCCTGGGTGGCTCAGTTGGTTAAGCCTGCTTGGGATTCTCTCTCTGCTGCTCCCCTGCTTGTACACTCTGGGAGGAAGCCGGGTGACATCCTGGAGGAGGAGACTGAGCAGGTGCCCCGAGGGTCCGAGCTGACTGTGCTAAATTCACTAAGAGATAATATTTTCATTAAGAGATGGTACTCCAGGGTGGCTCAGTTGGTTAAGCCTGCTTGGGATTCTCTCTCTGCTGCTCCCCTGCTTGTGCTCGCATTGTCTCTCTCTCTCTCTCTCTCTCTCTCTCTCTCTCTCTCTCTCTGTCTCAAAACAAATAAAAATGTGTTCTTTCTAAAAAAAGAGATAATACTTGAGGTGGATCTTGCAAGATAAAGAGAAGTTTAATGGACAGTATGGAGTGGTGTATAAGGTAGAAAGAATGTAGTATCAATGCGGGGACATGAGAAACTTATTGTCCTGGGGCTGATGATGAGAAATAATGTTGGTAATGCTGGTATGACCAGAAAGATGTAGGGTGTAAAAAAATACCTGTTTTGGTTATCCAGAGCAGCTTTTTCATTGATAATATTAATGAGGTCTTTAAAAAGTCTCATTGATATGTTGAGTAAGTGCAGGAGATCCCATTTCTGTTTTCTCAGTTCCAAGGATCTCAGATGGGAAGCTTCTGAACAAGCTGATCTCAAAAGCATTTTCTGATTTCAGCCAACCTAGGTTTTGCCATCCAGGAGTAAATTCACTGCTCTCACCTTTTCTGCTCAGCTCTGAGTCCCTTTCGTGTTAAAAGAGATCTGCTTGCTACTTTTAAACTGAATAGTATTTCCAAACCTGTCCCCACTGTCAGTAGTTGAAAGGCTAATAGTCAGCTAGCATCTGAATACCATTGGAGTGGTACCTCACTTATTTGGTTCATAAAAGGATGATGGTTGTAAAAAGGAAAGTGAATGATGTGGTAGTTTAGTCATGTTTTGGAGGCTAACTCTTGTTTCCTGCTTTAAAAATGCATTTTGCTATTTCCTAGTTAAGAATCGATTATAATGAGAGGTAGTAAATGCAAAATAAAAGGTGCTTTTAGGTTTTAATGCACAGTGCTGTTGTTGAGAATCAGTGAAACAGATTGGTTTTTGTTTTTGTTTTTGTTTTTTAAATGAATAGGTAGTTTGTGGATGTGAATTTCAAAAGGTACACGTGTTCAAATCCCTTCTTTCCTCCTCAAGCCACTTTAATTGTTCTTTAGTGGCCCCTTTTATAAAGGGAGTCTATGCTTGTATTAGCACATATGAGTGTGTTATTGTTTCTAGGATTTTGTTATGGAAATGCTAATTAGTAAGAGTAGAGAGAATATTATCTCTTGCCAGTCAGGATAGCAACGAGTGTGTGTGTGCATGCGTGCCTGCGCACGTGCCCGCAAGTGAGCAGATAATCTAAATAAGTGTTTACTTTTCACCTAAAAAATAATAAACATGCACATTAACAAAGTTTAACCCATACTGAAGAAAAAGAGTAGTTAAATAGAAACTGACTAGGCCCACCTTTGGATTTAACAAAGACTTCAAGCAGCTACTATATTTAAAGAACTAAAGGAAAATGTATTTGGATTTAACAAAGACTTCCAGCAGCTACTATATTTAAGGAACTAAATATTCAAAGATAGAGTAGGAAACATGATGTGAGTCCACCGAGAATCACAATAGACAAATGGAAGTGATTTTTAAAAAAGTGAAATTTATGGAATTGAAAAATACATTAACTCAAATAAAATTTCACTAGATTAACTCAGTGGATTAGAAATAGAAGAAGGAATATGTGAACTTGAAAGTAAATCAAGGGAAATGTGCCAAGCCAAAGAATAGAGAGGGGAGAAAAATTGGACACCAATCAGTAGAACACTGTGTGACAATATCAGGTGCTCCAACAGAATTATGTAACACATGTATAATAGGTGCCCCAGATGGAGAGGAGGGAGAAAAAGGGACAAAAATATTACTGAACTAGTTGTTTACATACCAAATTTGATGAAAATTATCTGAAAGATCCAAAAAGTTGAAATAACTTCAATTTGGATGAACACAAAGGAGAACACACCTAGACAAATCATAGTTACAGTATTGAAAAATAAAGATATTATTTTGAAAGTAGAAAGAGGAAGCTCCTTATCACATATAGGACAAGAATAATGTGACTAATGGCTGATTTCTCATCAAACAATGGAAGCCCGAAGATGGTGTACTGATAAACCCGAAGTGCTGAAAAAAACATCAACTAAGAATTCTGTGCCCAACAAAACTCTCCTTTAAAAATGAAGATGAAGTGGGGCGCCTGGGTGGCGCAGTCGGTTAAGCGTCCGACTTCAGCCAGGTCACGATCTCGCGGTCCGTGAGTTCGAGCCGCGCGTCGGGCTCTGGGCTGATGGCTCAGAGCCTGGAGCCTGCTTCTGATTCTGTCTCCCTCCCTCTCTGCCCCTCCCCCGTTCATGCTCTGTCTCTCTCTGTCCCAAAAATAAATAAAAAACGTTGGAAAAAGAAATAAAAAAAAAAATGAAGATGAAGAATTTAGGCTGTTTCGGTCGCCCTGCTACTCTTCGCTGGCTAGGAATTCACCACGTGCGGAGAAATGGTCTTGGCGGCCAGACAGCAGGCCCCGGTTTTCACAACTGAGGTCGAGCTAGCAGGCTGAAGAATTGTACTTCAGGTGTGAAATGGCATCTGTACTGTTGAACTCCATCACGGGGAAACCCGCAGAAATGCACTGGGGAGGCAGTGTGGGGTGCGTCTGTACACTCTGGGAGGAAGCCGGGTGACGTCCTGGAGGAGGAGACTGAGCAGGTACCTCGAGGGTCCGAGCTGACTGTGCTAAATTCTGCCTGCTTGGCTGCACACCTGGATTTCACACATTGGTCCTCGGCACATTGAAGCTCTGTGTGGCCAGCGTCATGGGATACCTGGATCAGAAACTGTGGCGGTGGGGACACCCTTCCTGTGCACGTGCCGTGTACCGGGCTCCCAGCTGAGCATGCACAGAGGTCATCCTCACTTTCAAACTGATGATGGGCAAGCTGAGACATCAACTGCCCTCCAACATCACCCATGCACTTGAAAGTGGCTGAGGTGTTGGGTCTCGTCTGGGCACGTGCTTCCCGGATCACTGGCTGTGCCATCAGGCAGTCTGGGAACAAAGCCTGGTGTTGGCACTAACGGGTGACAGGGGTTTGGACACCTGCTTGGCCTCTCTGCACCTCAGCCTTCTTGCCCACAGGTGACACCATAGGGGTTCCGTTTGGAAACAGAGACAATGTGAGTCTGTGGGCTCTAAGGGGTCCTTTTTCTTCTCTGCACCCCCACCCCCTTCCTGGGTGTCTTGGCCCTTAAGGAGATCAGGAAGAAATGGAGAGATTTTACCATGGGATATGATGGCTTAACAGGGCAGGATTAGGAGACTCGGGAGTTTGGCCCTAAGTTTGGCCACGTGCCGACCAAGGGGTGCAGGCCACCTTTCGAGGTTCTGCCTCTCCCTGCCACCCTGACCGCGGTGTGAAGTCCAAGAACAGGCACAAAGTCATTATCAGGACTTTCAAAATAAGATCTTCAAGGAAGTAAATAAGACTGGGTCTCCAAACAGAAGAACCCCATCCCCTTCTCCACAGCCTTTGGGGTCTTAATGGCCAGGTAAAGCGGTTTGCCTTTGGGCAAGCTTGACCGCCCACTGCCCATGGACCATCGAAGAGGCACAACCACACAGCTTGGAATCCCTTACCGCCCCTGATACGCCACACTGGGTGCCCCAGCTGGCCGTGCTCCTGCCTGACCTCTGCATTCTCAGACGCTCAAAGACGAGGGACGGTGCCGGCCGCTACGAGGACGGAGTGTTTCCTCTGTGCGCCAGACACAGGAGGCCAGGTGCATGCTCTAACCTCAGCTTTGCCACTAACCGTCTGGTCAACCTCCGTGAGTCCTGTTCCCCGGTGAGACAGCTTCCCCGCCCCAGAACTGGGCACAGCGATTGGAGGAGGCCTGGAAAGTTAGAAGTGTGTGTGTTTTGTTCAGCTGTGGGATTCCCAGCACCCAGGCCCGGGGGCCCCAGATGGTCCATGAGCCTCCTTCCACTTTGCTTCCCTGCTTAGGTGCTCCAAGGAGGCAGGGACTACATGTCCCATAGAGGGTGCCCTGGACCACTCCCCCCACCCTTTCATCCATCCGTCTGGGTGTCATGGCTGACTGTGTGCCTACAGTGTCTCCGTCCCTACCCTGGCCCGGAACACCACACTGGCCCCCAAGTTGCTTATAGTTCAGTGCGTGTGGTGATGAGGAGGGACCAAGCCTATCTTAGTTTCTGTGGGCATTACCCATGTCTCCTGGCCTGGCTCACAGAAAAGAGCAGTCTATTGGTTGTCATAGCTCGGAAGTTGAGGGATGGCCTGTCTTCAGGCACAGCTGGGTCCAGGGCTCTCAGTCGTGAAAAATACGCAATCAATAAAGTTCTTTTCTGTCCCGTTCTGCTCTTCTGGCGGGTAGACTGAGCCTCCTCGGCTGTGGGCTCTTAGCAAACACCACACAGCATCTACAAACTCCCCTGCCAGCTTTTGACGTCCTCACGCACAGACTAAGTTCACATACTCCTCAGCAGGAGACGGTGATTCACATCACCCCCCCTTGTCCCCTCGTTTCAGCCAAGGCCTCGCTTTGTACCCTGTCACTTGCTGCCCTCCACTTGAAGGTGCCAAGTCAGTTTTAGGGACACAAAGCCAGTTCAATGCATTAGCTCTATGACCGGAAACACAAGCTGCAGGCATGGCTGGATCCAGGACCTCTCATGATATCACTGGGGTTCTAGCTCTCTCTGTGTCTTTGCGCCGTTTCCCTCTCCTTCTCCAGATAGGCTGTCTCTCCGTGGAAAGGAAAGATGGCTGTGAGGGACGATGGCCCTGAGGCACCAAGACCAGGGCAGGGCAAATTTGCACAGATTCAAGGAGACGCTCACTCTCAGGGTCATGCCTGAGAGCTACGTCCCCCCTTACACTTTGTGTCCCGGCTACCCCCCTCCCTCGAGCTAGAGCCAGCCCTGTGCTCACTTCAGCAGTGGGGCAGAAAAGAGCTCTTGGTTCAAGCAGTTTCCATAGATGATAAGGGAACTCTGGTAACAAGTTTGACTGGCCCCGCTTGGGCACACGATCCCACTTACAGTACCGCTGAGCAGACAGGACCCCTGGGCTCCCGGGAGCCAGGTCTTCTGCGTCACGGTCCCTTGGGAACCACAAGTACCGGATGGTCAGCCCCCAAAGCGCAAGCTGGATGGGTAAATGTAACACATGGTCTCTGGGATTCCACACGAACCCGCGAGCACCTAAGTGTACCCTATCTTTTATTACCTGGTACTGCTGCATGCTTACAGATCTCAGCCCTTCAGTCAAACACGGAATCTGTGAGGATGAGAGCTGTGCCTTACGCCCCCACAGCGCTGAACAGAGAGCCTCGTGCCTCCAGGTGCCCACAGAATCTTCCTACTATGACTTGATTCTGCACTGGGGCTGCTGAGGAAGTAGACTCTTGCTGTCTGATGGGAAAGTTTGATGGCTCCCCCTACTGGCTAGGCTAATCCGCATCAGGGATGGGATGACGCTATTTCCACGGATGGCCTCTTATGGGTCACATGTGCATGCAAAACGCGGTCTCCTCGTGGAGCTGCGAGAACCCGACTCTCTCTCTCTCTCTCTCTGTGATCCCTGCTTTGGAGAACTCGGGCCAGTGGGGGAGACGCTGTATTCTACCTTTGTGCTTTGGGAACACCAAAACCGGGCCTCATACATCCCGGAGACCACTGCTTCTTCTAGCCAATGGGAAAACTGGGCGAATGGTAGCGTGGTGGGCCTCTGGGCCTCCACTCCAGAGTGCTTGGATCAATGAAAAAATATCACTGCCTGCCTTTGCTCTCGCTGAGCAGCTTGGGGTCTCAGCTGGGTCCCAGGGAAGGCTCTCCTTCCTAAGGACACCAGGGTCACAGCTTAACAAAGGACGGGTCTTGTCGGTGGGAAGCAAGACCAGACGACAGCATGGTGGGGAGCTTGGCAGATGCTCAAGATGCTTGGCAGATGCTTGGCAGATTCCCACCTACCCTCATTTTCTTTGGAGAGACGAGAAAGCTTCTGAAGCCGTCCGCCCTGTTGAAGTGAATGTATTCTTTAGTTATTCATTATAATTGCCTTCGGAATGTGCTCACTAATCTTAGTCTCCTAGTTACTTAATGGTCTTCATTGGCTGGAGAACACTTTTATCTGGGTTAATTTACTATTCATATTACAACCATCGAGTATTCATTTTGCTACCCAGATTAAAACGGTAAATGGAGTTATATATCATCCACAGGAAAGCTACATGGGAGGTTAGTGTTAAAACGCCTTTCAGGCATCTTAAAGTAGAAAACAACATTCCTGCCCAAACTTTGTCACGCGCCGCATTTCCTGCCCGAACTTGAAGCTGTCCGTGTCCCTTCTGTGAATGCATGTGCTTCTCAACGCCTGGGAAGTACTTGCCCTGACCCTTTAGAGCAGCTGTCTCTGATTCCAGCAGGTGTGGGATCACAGGGAAAGCGTGTCCCGAAAGAGGCAAAGATGGGAGCAGCCAGAACTCCTGGGAATGTCCAGGTTTTCTTCAACATATTCCAAATGCTCTTGGAATTTCCTGCAACCCTTGCTCAGAACCTGACCCCCTGCCTACTAGGCTGTCCAGAGTCTGGACCCCCATCCCAGTCCAAAATCTCATTCCTACCTTCCTGACTTCTGATGTGCGGACTCTATTTAGGGATTCCATTCTGCCAGGACTTAAGACCTGTCCTGGTCGTATCTAAATGTCACTTTCCCCCCAAACCCCAAAGGACTTGGCCCTCCTGCCTGTGCTCTGAAATCAGAATCCTCTACCTAAAATTCTTTAAAAGAATGGAGACAGACGGTGTGCATAATTTAACCGGTTGAAACCGGCTTTCTCCAATCCCCACCGGAACTCCTAATACTTACACTGGAGGCCACACCATGAAATTATGACCCCCTTCTGCCTGTCCGCTATATCAATGTCTGGACCCAGGAACCCTGCCTCCTCCTGGCCCTGGAAGGCTATCTGCTTGATGTTGTGAAGCTAAATAGGAATGGGGAGAGGTAAACAGAGGCTGGGCATCCAGGAGGGACCTAGACACACTTCTACGGACTGTTCTCCAACACAGAGAGTCAGTCACTCATTCCTGGGGACCTCAGCAAACCGCGAGAGGTACGGCTGATACGGGCTGGGGAGCCAAGAGTAAATGGGATGGGAACTGAGAGCCTCGCACATCTGAGAAGATGACCCCAGGCCTGAGGTGTCTTCGGTCCAAAGGGAACAAACTCTCTTCCAGGACAAGGTGGCAGTGGAGCTGAAAACAGCATTTGCTTTCCCAGATATAGGCTCTGCAAACAACCACTTGCGTTCCTTATCAGTGCCTAGAAGCCAGAGTTCTCTAGGAGTTAAAGACTGAGCTGGTGCATGACGATAGGTATGTACATAAAGCACATTGTAGCACTGCTGCCTGGCCTGTAAAACCCCCACCCACCAAAAACAAAAAGAACTAGAAACTAAGTGGATGTTCGTCACTGGGGCAAAGGTTGCTAAGTTATTATATAGCCACAGAGCAATGAGTGTGCAACAATTTTTGTAAAGGGTCTTGACTTGGAGAGACTCCTAAATGAATACGCTGTCCAGCCCATCCCTCAAAGAAATGGTGGAGAGAAGTGGAAAGAAATAATAAGTCAAAGGATTTGAATAAAAACGTCAAGTCACCATTTGCCACGGGTTAGACCAGGCCAACAGGGACTCAGGAGAGTTTTACTTCCTTCGTGTTATTTTTGTGTGCTCTTATGACTTTTAAGTGATCAACACAAATTATTTATAAGCAGAGGACAGCCACTGAGGGTGTGGGAGTAAACACAAGATGTATCTAACAAGAGGGCAGAGAGGAGCCAATGGACGGGGTCTTATGCCCCTCAGGCTGGGCCCCCAGAACTGTGTTGTAGACACAGGTGTATAACCTGCCTGTCTCTTCCAGAGTGAGGCTCTCCGGAATTCTGAATATTCAAGAGACAGAGATAAAGGGCCGGAGGCCCATCACAAGAATACAGAATGTTCGCTGACTGCAGAATGACCATTTTCCCATCCAACCTCTTGCCCTGAGCCGTCAGCCTCTCTACCAATGATCTGGGTATTTGGGGGACCTAACATCTTGCACAAACTGAAGTACGGTCTTCATTTTGCAAATGAGAAAGCCCAATTCCCTTCGGGATAGCAATCCGAGGCAAACAGAAACATCTGTTTGAATAATGACAAACATGCCTCTGTTGTTTGCATGTTCAGGAGGAAGGAGGCAGCTGGTGATCAGATACGGACATCCTGGACCCTGGCTTGACCGCCGCAAGCAGTATGGGAGGGCAGTGGGTGGGGGTGTGGGGTGTTGATTGGCATCTGGGAAGACTGCACACATCTCCCCGAGGCCTTCCAAGGTCCCATGCCATCTCAGTGCCAAGATTAGCTCACCATGGTGAGAATGATGGTGCTTTCTCGATTTTCAAGAAACCGCCACCTCAGATCCGACTTGTCTGAGGTCCCCTAAGCCAGCCCTCCCACCTCAGGGGAGCGATTATGGGTCTGAAGATGCATCTCAGTGGATGTTAACTGAGACAAATGTTCCGCTCTGTGCATTTTCCAATTTTAATCGAAGGAAAGTAACTAATTATCTCGGAGAACAGCCATTATACACTGGCTGCAGGCTGACCTTTAGCAGGAGATGCCTTAGGGCTTGTGGGAGCAGTCGATATGTTAACCAGTCATTAAAGCTCGAGATTTCCAAGGGAAGCAGAACATCTGCAACCCAGGATCAGCCCCAGCACTGCCTGCAGCTGGAGGGGAAGAACGAGCCTGTCATATTCCTGGAGAAATTGATCGGACCCAGTGTTGATAGGTAATGACGTACAGCATCTCCCAGGGCCCCCATACCAGGAGGAAGCGGGAAGCGTGTCTGTGCCCTGCGGGCAGAGTGGCATGTCAGCTCATTTGCACAGAGGACTTTGTTGGCCCAAATCAGACAGGTGTGGGGGTATATGGAGAACAAGACACACGTAAACAGATGTCTCTGGCACTTGGAGAGGCTGTGATACTGCGTGTGTGTGCAATACTGTATGCTCACATACATTTGTGACACAGGTGAAGGGCCAGACCCTCCTGCCAGGCCCATAAAACACAAGTGAACTCACACAGCCTGGAAACACACCCCCAGGCCAAAATACAGAGTCACTTCTAACACTCATGAGACCAGTATTGCCTAAAATGATTTCCAAAGCAGAATTGCATGATCGCAGCAAAGGACAGAATTAACAATAAAAACCGGGGGACTGAAAATCAGCAGGGATCATGTGTCCCCTTGAGTGTTGCGACCCCTCAAAGGGGGTGACAATGGGTGAGAATGAAGCAGAGCAGTGCCCGGGCCTGGCTGGTTTGGCAACGGGCGACAAGTTCAAAGGGCACTCTTGCCTGGACATGGGATCTACCCAGTGACCAGAGCCACCCACCCCATAGTCAGCAACTCCAAGGGAGGGTCCCCAGGCTTGGCGCTTTCTTCTGAATGAGGTGAAATATTTCCCCCTCCACCACACAGGTAGTGCAGGCCAGACCTTCCATGAGAATCACCTGCTTCTGAACCAAACCAACCAATCAGAATCACCAGAACCCCTCCCCTCCCCACAGGTCCCTGATCACGTGGCCCAAATCAACCAATTAGAATCGTGGGAACCCCTTTCCCCTCTCCTTTAGAGAAGTGATTATATTTTTCTCTCCCTCTTTGCTGTCTGGACAAAAGCCAGTCTCCTTTAGCAGAGAGGGAGAGGCACAGGGTAGGGGGAGTGGAGGGGGTAGATAGAAACCCTTATCCGAGGGAGGCACCACACAGGAGCCACAGCCCCTCAGCCCAGCTCCATATGTAACTGCTGGGGTCACTGCTCTGTTTTCTGGAGCCGGATGCCCCTGATCCCTGACCGACAGGACTGGGTCTGTCTCTTACATCCAAACTGACCCCAAGATGCTGAAAGAAAGTGGAATGTCGTCAGGTTTGTCCTCATCGCTCGCCTGTGCTGGGCAAACCCTATCTAGGAGTTTTAATCCAGCTTTTCCTTTCCTTTCCTTTCCTTTCCTTTCCTTTCCTTTCCTTTCCTTTCCTTTCCTTTCCTTTCCTTTCCTTTCCTTTCCTTTCCTTTCCTTTCCTTTCCTTTCCTTTCCTTTCCTTCCCTTCCCTTCCCTTCCCTTCCCTTCCTTTCCCTTCCCTTTCCTTTCTTTTTTCTTTTCTTTCTTATTTATTTATTTATTGATTTTAAGAGAGAGTGAGCAAGGGAGGGGCAGAGAAAGAGGGAGAGAGAATCCCAAGCAGGCTCCATACTGTCCGCACTGAGACCAACGCAGGGCCTGAACTCACGAACCCGGAGATCATGACCTGACCCAAAACCAAGAGTCGACCACCTAACGGACCGAGCCACCCAGGTGCCCCTAATCCAGCCTTTCTTGTCCCTGACAAAGCCTCCAGGCCTTAATGTGTTCACCCCACAAATGAGACCTCCCTCCGAGATGGGAAAGAAAACACAGGAAATAAAAGACAGCTAGTAGCTGTGGGAAGGGAGCAGGTAAGTGTTTCAACACTGTGGAACCACAGAGAGCTTCCTGCCCTGGGGGCTCTGTCAGGTCAGGTGCCAGAACCCCCTGGTTGTGCCATGGGATACGGGCCACTAGACCTCTCTGCTGGCTGGTTTTCTTCACTGCTCTGAGGGGACTGGACCTTCCTGCTTAGGGCAAGTGCACAGCTTTCCCAAGAGAAGTTCTACCATGACATGGATTCTCAATTACCAGGAGTTCATGTGGTCTCATTTTTCTCACCGACCATTTTACTGAGACAGGCTGTGTATGTCACCCCGCCCCTCACCCTGCAGGGGACAGGCAGGTTCGTCATCCCCATCACACCAGAGGGGAAGCAGGCTGGCCCGAGCTGTTGCAGCACTCGGTGTCTTTCCTTGTCACGATGCAGAAACGGTGGTGTCTGCTCTGGCCACTGTCCTGGCCAGATCGGCACCAGCAGGTGTGGCCCCTGCACACAGTGGCCAGAGATGGGAGTCAAGATCCTGTATCTGACATAACGTTATCTCCCCCAAATTAAATCTGTGCATAGCATGCTTGCCCTGGTTGCAAAACTGTTTCTACAAGCGTGCGTTCGAATCATGTCTTCCCCTTACAAAATCAAGAGCAGGCTTTCTCTTTCATCAGTAACTAACAATTGTGACCTGAAGCGGTGCACAGTGCTTGGTTTGCTAACTGATGAGGAAATGAACAATAGTAATATCTGACCTTTAAAGGGCATCGGATGCGTCATAAAAAAAACATTCAGCAAGAAAATACAGCACAAAACTGTCTGCCTACAACTTCACCCCTTGGTCTGTCTTTCACTGTCTCCTTCATTTGGAATGCAAAACAAAACAAAATGTTTTCTCGGGTGTGGAAATGTGCCAACAATCTTCCAGATCGGACGTGTTCCACTGCCTAGGGACAGACCGGCCGGGGAGACGGGGCCCGAGGGGTGTGGGCTCCAGGCCCGATGCTGCAGGACTCAGGGACTGTGGTGTATATGTCCCCGGCACAACTGTGGGTTCCTACCCTGTATGGTGATGAGGACCCGGGTGCTTGTGGCCGAGCAGCGTCATTTGCAGAGTGAAATGAGGCCGTGCAGAGTCTGGACCCCTGAAAACATGGAAGCCATGTGAGCTCCGTGACATTCAGACCCCAAACACCCAGGGGAGGGCCCGGGACTCCCAGCTGGAGAGCCAGAGCCCAATCAGTGCCTCTCAGGCCATGGGTTTGGAAGCAGCTGGGGATCATATGACAATGCAGATTTTGAATCAGAGGCCAGGGCTGGACCACAGGGGGATTTCTCATGGCTCCCAGGCGAGGCGGGAGCTGCCTGGCCGCTGGCCAGACTGGGAGCAGCTAGGCTGGAGACAAGTTGAACCAGGCCCTCGTCCGTCTCAGGGACACAGGCTGGGCTGCACGGTCCTTGCGCTGGAGCTGAGCTGGGGACGCCATGTACGAGTGAGCCTCAAACACACTGCCTTCCCCCCGCCCCCCCTGCAGTGCACCTCCCACTACTTGCTGTCCCATTTCTGTTCCCTTACTTCCCCTCCGCTCCTCATCTCCCAGTCCCACTCAGGTCTGGGGGCCTCTCACACTGCCAGCACCAGTGAAGCTCTGCAGAAGGTTCTGAATGGCACAAATGTAGGCTCAGGTGGTGACGTTCACCATGACCCCAGAGCCCCACGTCCCCAGGTGGCTGTTCTCACTGGGATGCCACCACACCATCTGGATCCAAGGTCACAGATGCGACTTCGCAGTGTCACTCTGGTGTGACTCCTGGGGCCCCGGGTGTGCAGCGAGAAACGTGGGACTAGGGTCTCCTAAACGTGGGGACCACCACTGACCCAGCCACTGCCCCGCAGTGCACGTTCCAGCCACCCCATCTCCCCACTCCCCTGCCCCCCCGCCCCGCCACCAGCAGGGCCGGCCAGAAATGCCAAGCAAGGAGGTGGACCTGGATCACATCCCCGCCAGGGAGGAGTGGGCATCAGGGGCTGTGCCCCCCTGCCCCCTCGCCCCTGGGGGAGCTCGGAGGTGTTTCACAAGGATCCCCGAGTCTGGTACAAACAGACTGGGTTTGGGCCCCTGCCCAAACCCTATGATTCTTCTGGCATCTCCTTGTAAGTGAACTCTTGGACCCAAGTCCTTGTCTGAAGGCTTGCGCCCGAGGGCCCCAATCGCAGAGCCCCTGGGGCACCTGTCAGCCCCCGAGCTGCAGTGACACTGTGTCCCGGGTCTCCCACTGGCAGGTGCTTCTTTCTGGCAAAGGTTCTAAGAGAAGCGCCTTCGGGCGCCTGCTTCTGGCTCATGGAGTCCTCATGTCTCCCAGGGATGGGGGGTTTCCCTGTAGGCTGATGCAGTCTTCGGGCCCCAGAGCAGCATGCCGAGATGCAGACAAGAGCAGATTTTGCATATCTGCACATCCCCTAATTTCCTCACCGGGGACATGCTGCCCAAACCAATAAATCCATTTGCTCCTTCAACGTGTTGTCACGTATGCGGGGCTGGCTGCGGGTTTCAGAGGAAGTGTGTCAAGTCCACGTTTGCAGAGCATGAAAGGGATGTGGAGGCTCCGTGGCAATCAATTTTTCGTAAATAATACACATGTGCAGCCTCATCACGTATTCAAAGAAGCAATCAAGTGGTCGGGGAGAATGATCATTTATTCTGTTGGATTTCTTCAGAATGAATTCTGGGACAGATCAAACAAAAAGGTTGTAAAATAGGAATTATAGGTAACGAATGCCTGCTTGTTGCCAGGGAATCTGAGCACCTCGTGCATAATTAAAGCAGGTGAGGTCAGGGGCAAGCTTGAGGTGACTTTACGAGCAATCCCTCTGCATTCGTTCATGGGGCAGCAGTGACGTCGGTTTACAGTATAAGGCTTCATCATTTGAAGTGAGCGGAATTCGAAAGCTTCGTATTAATGTGTTGTGATGAGCACATCGTCAGCACAGGACGGCAGACGGGTGGCTGCGATCTTCGTGTTTGGATTCCCTGAAGTTTTCCTTCTCTGCCCTCTTCCAGCTCAGGCAGATGGGGCTGGCCTGTGTTCTAAGGTCACCCCTCCCCTGGGGACAATGACAGAAACTTGCCAGTGTTTGAATGGCATCTGTCTCATCAGCAGGCAGGGTAAGGACGAGGCGGGAGAGAGCTGGAGGTTCGTGAGGGCTCTTGGATGAACGGTTGGTTCTAAACTACCAGGTAAGTCAGACCCTTCAGCCTCTTACCGTCACATTCCCTACAGGAGCAAACTGTCACGGAGACGTGGGTCTAGGTGCACGTCAGTAACAGGTGAGAGTCCAGGCACGTCTGGCATTCAGACTCAGCTGGGTCCAAATTTTAAACAAAAAAATGTTTTTAACGTTTATGTGTTTTTGAGAAACAGAGAACAAGCGGGGGGAGGGGCAGAGAGAGCGAGACACAGAATCCGAAGCAGGCTCCAGGCTCCGAGCTGTCAGCACAGAGCCTGACACAGGGCTCGAACGAATGAACCATGAGATCGTGACCTGAGATGAAGTCAGTTGCTTAACCGACTGAGTCCCCCAGGCGCCCCTGGGTCCAAATATTGATCCCACACTCTTCGTGCTATGTGTCTTGGACAGTTCCTGAACCTCTCTGACTTCTGCCTTCACTTACAAAATGGAGCTAATAGGTCGGTGGGAGGAATAAGTTAGAAGGTGGGGGAAGGACTTAGCACTCTGAAGGCACATGAAGAAAACACTTACCGAAAAGAAGTTCTCCCTGCAATTCTTGTCATCGTCTGGCCAGGTGCCTCCCAAAGCACTAGGTCCTTCCTGGGTGCCCTGCACTCTGCTCACCGCAGAAACACCAATTCAGTTAAAATGCCTGTAACATGGGAAGCCTGCGTGGCAAAGTCGGGTAAGCGTCCGACTCTTGATTTCGGTTCAGGTCATGATCTGTCAGTTTGTGGGTTCGAGCCCCACATCGGGTTCTGTGCTGACAGCGTGGAGCCTGTCTGGGATTCTCTCTTCTTCTCTCGCTGCCCGTCCCCTGCTCATACTCGCATGTGCAGGCTCCCCCCAGCCTCTAACCCAAACCTAACTAAATAAACACAAAAATAAATAGCCCGTAACACTGAAGAAGCCGCTGAGCACTGACACAATTCCCATCCCATGGCCTTCCAAACTCGGCCGTGCCTGTGGCCGGAGTTGCCACGTCAGGCTCCCCGGCCTCCAGCACTTCTGCCCACGCTGAGCTGGCAGGCGGCGCAGGACAGCCTGTCAGGAGAGCGGCAGGAGGGCTGTGCAGCTGGGGATGCTCTGCCACTGAAGACCTGGGACCCTCACTCATACAGGCGGAGCCCAGGGGTCCACGCCCAGGGTGGTCTGGGCCGTGCAGAGGCACCAGAAGCGGTGGTGGGCGGTGCAGGGCATCTGGCGCATGAAAAGCCTCCATCACGCAGCCTCCCTGAGGCCTCCAGGGAATGCAGTGGCCTCTGTGCTCCCACTCTGCTGCCTTGCTGGGGTGAAGAGGGGTGCGAGGCCCTTCTCCTGGCAGGACAGGGAGAATGACGCCATGCCTGGGTGGCTCCTGCTCCGGGAGCACGAGAAACTTCCACCCAAGGGCCTCCAAAGTCAACAACGACTGAGTAGGCCACCTTGGGATCACCTGGATCCCAGATACGTAGTATGAACAGCTAGCTCTCAGCTTCCAGGGACTCTCTTGCCTGTGAATAAAGAGGCCCCACTCCAATGGCAGCCATACAGAGGGAGTCACCGGGCCCATCTTCCTGCACGTCTGGCTTCGGAGCACCCTTCACCCGTCCCCCGGGCTGGCCTCCACCAGCAAGTGGCTGTACCATGTCGCTGCCCTGACACACAGCAGAATCCCAAAGCCGAGGCTGGGTGTGAATGTTTGTGGCAGATCCCAGGAGGCCTCGTGTCTCCAGGACCCCCGGTGCACACGTGCAGGCATGTGCCTGGCCCCCCAGGTGCGGCTGGCGCCCCTGGAGCCATGTGGGCCTCCAGGCGGAGGGGCGGACGCGGGTGGAGACTCTGCGGGGAGAGAGAGAAGGGGAGGTGAAAGTGGGACAGGTGGTCAGCAGTGCCCAACGGCCCCTTTCACACTCGGCTGTCGGAGTCTGTGTTTGGATTTTGGGTGGTTCAAAGAGAATGCCTACTTTCCTTCCACTAAGTCATTTGAAATTAAGTCCACAAAGTGAGTATCAATCTTTGACTTCATCGTGACAGGCTGTCCGTAAATTAAGGGGGTAAACGTGATGGTGATTTCTTTTTGTTGTTGTTGTTCTCATATATTTTTTGCTACCCCCTCACAGAAGCATAAAGGATTCTCTATGTACTGGCCCCAGAAGAGCCGTTTTTTCCAAGAGAAATAGAACATCTGGAGGCACCCAGGATTTCCAGTCCCTAGAAAAACCCACCCCAGCATCCTCACAGCACATCAGAGACAGCCAGCCGTGCTCGTGGCCGTGACTCTCAGCCACATGTTGAAGAAGAGCAACAGTGAAGTGCCACACAGAACTGTGGGGACACTCGCAACCTGTCGCCCAGCAAACCACAACGACCTGCCACTATCACTCATCACACCTTCCTCTTACTTGCTGAACTTGTATTAAAGCTCCTAAGAGCCATGGTCTGGGAACAAGAGACAGAGAGATGGGCCAGGTTTAGGAGTTCCCTAGAACTACTTATAGGGGTCACTGCTTCCTTGAGAGGAGTATTGGCTTTTCAGGAGAAACTCAGACAAATGTTCAGAGAGAGGGAAAACAGGAAACACCGAGGGCAGAGGGTGAGGCTTTGTGCCACACAGGCGGTGTCAGTGACACATCTGTAGCCCGATTCCATGTCCAGTAAAGTGAGTCCCTACCGCTGCTGGCCCCCTCTTTGCAGAAACAGTGTCAGGACCCTGGCCATTCTTTTCTTAAGTTTTGTATTTATTTTTGAGAGACAGAAAGCATGAGCACACGTACGTGAGCAGGGAGGGGGCAGAGAGAGAGGGAGAGAGAGAAACTCAAGCGGGATCCGTGTGCTGTCAGCACAGAGCCCAATGGGGGTCTCCAACCCACGAAGCTGAGACCATGACCTGAGCCAAAGTCAGATGCTTAACTGGCGGAACCACCCAGGTGCCCCGACCCTGGCCACGTGGTTAAGGGAAGCAGATAACACTCTTTAGTGATGTTGTTAGCTTGTCACCTAACAGGACACTCTGCAGACCCAAGGTCCCCAAAGCTGGGGTCTGAAAGAGCAAGGGGTCTCCTCACAATCCCGCATCCTGCTCAGCACCAAAGCGGCATTCCAAATCGTGGGCGTGCCCACCCTCTGGCTCCACTCCCCACCTCCTCCAGGTGGCCACCTTCACGGGCTCCTTCCTGCCTGTCCGGCCAGAGAGGCCCTCTCCTGCCCCAGTGTGCATCCTCTAGACCTACGTCCTCCTGTGAGGTCAGAGTTGAGCCGTATTTGTCCACTAACCGGCCCAGCATCAGCCCCAAGTTTTGGACCAATACATGTTTTTAGAATCCTGTCTTCCTTACGCCCATACTTATCAGTGCAATTCCACGCTTTCAAAATGCATTTTCAGCTCAAGTCTTTCTTGCTCTTAGTAAATCCCTTCCCACCCCCACCTTGTGAACTTGAATTTGCGTTTACATTCTAGCAAGGTGCAATGTAATCCATTTCACAGACTGAGTTCCACCAAATTTGAACCCTGGGTCAGTTTCCACCATTTGGTGGGATCACACATCCTCATAAAAACCACTGTAGGTTTCAGCAAATCACAGATGGGGTGCCCACTGGGAGGGGCTGGGGATGGAAGGAATGTCACACAGTTTCCATAAATAAGACCATCGGGGAGACTGGGGGGCTCAGTCAGTTGAGCATCTGACTTTGGCTCAGATCATGATCTTGCTTTCGTGGGTTCGAGCCCCGCATTGGGCTCTGTGCTGACAGTTCAGAGCCTGGAGCCTGCTTCGGCTTGTCTCCCTCCCTCTCTGCTCCTCCCCTGCTCAAGCTCTGTCTCTCTCTCTCAAAATAAATAACGATTGGAGAAAAATTAAAAAAAAATATCTTTGGTGTTGTCTTGCCCATGTTTTGGCCCGCTCCCCATTACCACAGCGAATTGAAAGTCTTTGGAAAGGGTGGGCACTGATGTCATGCAGTTTTGTTCCTTTCCTGGAGAAGCATCACATCAGGCACACTGTGGTGTGCTCCCCAAGTCTGCAGCAGAGGGTCACGTTTTGGTTTGTGGGGAGATGAGTGTATTGTACATCCCACAGATGTGTAAGAAGACTATTGTTAACAGGTGCATTTTCTCCTACATATGTTGAAATCGATGGGCCCTACATCTGTACATGTGGTTCGAGGGCACCAGCCAGGAACATTCATTGACGAGGGGACCATGCTTGGGTTCTCAGGGAGTTCTGAGGTGGAATCAACTCACAGGGGACCATCTTATTCTACAGGTTAATATTTATCAAATAGAAGTACCCAGCTTTATCTGGACCAAAACTAATGGGTCTTGATTTTTTTTGCATCTTTCTTGCTATGAGAAAAGGCAATTAGTTTCAACCTGGGAAACACCCCAGGGTGACAATTTTAGGTGCCTTCAACCACCAAGCTCACCTTCCTCCCCATTGTTTCCAAAATGGGGCAGGATTAAGCAGAGTGCTCCCCAGTGGCTCAATGCCAGCCCCTGTGTCCTCCCTGTGGGTTGGATACCGCCTTTGCGCTAAGCAGCAGACCTCCCTGGCTTCGCTCCGATAGGTACACGACATCTGTCAGGGCAGGGGCCCTCCCGTGTAAGGATCTTAGCCACAACAGGCCTGGAGAAGTGTGGACACGGACCTTCGTGGTGTGGGCACTATGATCCGGGATCATGTGTTACATCCATAGCCACTGCTGTTTCCAGACAGAAAGATGATATTGCCCAGGGCTGGTAAAGCTTCAAAGGCACAATTGGATGTAAATTTCGTCGAAACGTCCTTATCCTCTGAATGATAGCACCACTCATATTGCCTTAAAAAAAAAAAAAAAAAAAAGACGTTCCGAATGCAATGTTCCCAGATTAAAATATAGTATCTATCTTTCTTCACAGGATAGTTTATCTCAAAAAAAAAAAAAATCTCCAAGCTGCATTTTGGGAAGAAGACTCAATGGCAGGCCACAAAATGTATCTCTTAGGAGAAAGACAATGAAAATACAAATAGAAGTTGTCGCCATCAGCACAGAGGAGGAGGGCTTCACAGAAGTGAGGCCGTCAACAGCTTTGAAGTCTGGGCTCCTCCAGGCACCCTGGATGGCTCTCGCACTGCGTGGCTGCACTTGGCAGACAGAACTGCACCCCAACAAACATGCCTTGACTCTCCACTACGCTCACCTCGCGCCAGGCACTTTGCCGAGTGCCTCATTGCCCATACCTAACGCAGAAATGACCGGCAGCGTGAAGCGCGCGGGATTGAGAATAGAAACGGCGACGCTGCCTTAAGTGGAGGCACAAAGCAGCCAGAGACCACTGTGTCTCTGTCTCTGCTGTGCGGTCTGCGGATCTTTGTGAGGAATGATGCTTTTAATCTTCAAAGCCTCTATGGCATGCACACCACGACTGTCCCCATTCTGCATGTAAGAAGCTGAAGCACAGGAAGGTTGAGAAACTTGTCTGAGGTCACACAGTGGGAGACAGAAACAGGGTTGAGATATTGGACCAGTGCTCTTCTCACTCTGCTAGCATGTCTGGCAGACCCGCACAAGGGTATGAGTGCACCCCCAACACACACACACACACACACACACACACACACACACACACACACACACATGGCAACAATTTGCATCTCCAAGGCCCAGGTCTGGTAACATCTCTCCCCCTGTGGTCTCTAATCAATCCCTGAATCTTCTTTTAAACAGTGTTGCCAAAGCCAGTGGGGATCACCTGACACTGCTCTAAGAATCTGATGAAAAAATTAAGGATCCTTTCCCCCCAAAATGCACACACCAGCTGGCTTGGAATCCCATATCCAGGACTACACGGACCCCGTAATGCTGAGCTGTGAGGCCCCAGCTAAGAACTTCTACCCTAAAGGACGCCCTTGTCCGACCTCTCTGGTAAAGGCATGAAGCCTTTATTGGTTTGATTTAGCTTGCCTTGTGCCAGTTCATCTTAAATGACCCCGAGATCGACCATGGCGAAATTCTATTGATTGCTATTAGATTTGTTCTGTTTTCATCCTGATTCATATTCAAAACTGAATTAAGTTCTGTGGAAAAACACCCATCAAATGCTTCTCAAGGAGTAGAAAGCCATTACTATGGCCCTGAGATTCCACCCTACTATTTTTCTCCACTCCCCCCACCCCAGTCCACTCAGCTGGAGAAGGGAACATTAACTAATTGGATAATCAGCATGCAAATGAAGGAGACCAGGATTCAAGCAGCCAGCAGGGCTGAGTCTGCACTGGACCCAGGCCTGGGGCGGGACTCCGGTGACCTCACAACTCCCAGAATCTGAGGGAGCAGGGAGATCACTCCACCTCTCCACCTATGGCTTAAATTGCCAACTTGAGAAATTGCACTCCTGGGTGCGTTACATCCAGATGAGACGTCTGATGTGGTCACAAGCCCTGAAGGTGAACGCACGCCCCATGCTGCATGCCTTCCAGAGAGAATAAAGGAGATGACTGCCCGCGGCGGCGGGAGGAAGTGGGTGCAAGCCTGACTCACCCCTGATGCACCGCCAACCACTCTGGGAGCAAATTCCTGCTTGGCTTCTGTTCAGGAGCTGAGCTGCTCTCTCCCTCTTTTTAATCTCTATTTTTTCATCTTTTAATTTATCATCACTGTGTGATCGCTGCCTTGCTGCTAAATTTGTAGTGAGGTGCTGCAGACTTGTGCCCTGTGTCTGAATGGGCTTGTCCCCACACACACCCCCGCCCCCACCCCCCGCCCCCCGCACGCCCGGAGCCCAGAGAGGAGCCTGGCTGTGCATCCCCGAGAGGTCCCGCAGCAGCTCGCGTTCTCTCCCCTGAACAGACACAGTGCATTCACCATCTAAGGATCCGCCTTCCCTATTCTCAAATAAGAAATGAACAGTGGTTGAAATTCAGCTTTGAATCTCTCTGGTTCGAGTCAGCTGAGCCACTTCAAAAGGCTGTGAGTGCAAAGGAGGTGTGCGATTGGGGGGAAGCTTTGCAACGTTTCAGACTTTGAACTGAAACACTTCTCCAGCAGGCCTCATTAGCTCCCCTCTCCCCACGCCACCAGCCAAGGCACCCCTTAGCCACGGGGGAGCAGGGAACAGGAGGACTGGGGGAAGGTCCCCAGTCCCTAAAGCAACACCCCTTTAAGATTCCTAATGAGGACACCCTTGGGGCTCAGGCTGAGGCTGTGAGAAGGAGCCTGGCTTCCTAAAGGGGGAGCATGTGTTGGCAAGGCGCCACGGTGTGAAAGTCCCCAGAGACAGGCACCTCCCTGGGAAGGCAGGGCATCATCCATGTCCCCGGTGTAGAAGGGGCATCAGGCCACAGCCAGAGGGGGCCGTGCCTCCCTAGCCTACGGTCTCCCTCTGTCCTCTGCCACTAGCAGGCCACAAGCTGTGCCTCTACACCCACCCAGCCTCAACCCTGCAGAGGGACAGAGGAATGTGACCCAAGTCTGAATCTTTACATGAAGAGACCAAACATGCTAAACTAAATTCAGTAAGTCCTTGGTGTGTGAGCGTGATTCGTTCCAGAAACACACTTGGAATCCACAGCACTCATAGATCAAGGTGAATTTCAAGAACCATCGGCTCAGTTGTGATCATGGAACGTTCAGTGCCACCTACGACTCATATGGCAAGACATCGCTCATTTATCAAGCTAAAATTTATGACAAGTGTTTGCTCTTCTTGCAGAAGACTCACAGCACAAGTCACTTGCAATCCAAGGTTTTACCGGATGTAAATTATTTCTTCAGACCGAGCTCACTGGGCTGGGCTGAAGGCTCCCCCCACTTGCTACATGGCAAATGGGGGACCCCTGAGGACACTGGAGCAGCCGCTTGCAAAAACAGAGCAACCACATGGTGTGTGCACATCTGAGTGAGGTGTGAGACAGTCTGAGACCCAACGCCCACACACCGACCAGGAGCAGGGCCAGCGGGGACCCCCTCACTGGGAGGGCACAGGCCGGTGGGCATCTGTCCTGGCATGCATGACTATGCTCCTGTCCCTGGTAACAGTGGAGACGGGGGGCATGGGAGGGGTTGTAGGGTACTTCTCCCCTCTGCCTACTGGGACTTGAGCTTTCTTGGTGCACAGTGTAATCTCCCAACTGGAATAGAGAAAGGGAAGAAAGAAACTCATTAAAATCTTCATGTGTAGGAGGAATATGTTCATCTTGGCTTTTAGGTTATAGTTAAATTGTAGTAACTTGTAGTAATGTGTGTCCCTCCAGAGTTCCTAGATTGGAGCCCTAATCCCAAATGTCACTGTGTTTGAAGGTAGGGCCTTCAAGGAGGTAATCAAGGTTAGATGACGTCAGGAGGGTGGGGTTCTAATCCAACAAGACTGTGCCAGGAGTACAGGCACCAAGCACAGAGCACGAGACCAGCTGTCGACACACACTGTAGAACATTCACTCAGCTCTCAGAAAGGCCTCCTGAGTGGGCTTCACGGCAAGGGCTCCACTCTGTAAATTCCGGAGCAGATGGAGAGAGCCCTCGTCCTTCAGCCAAGGGTTGGAGGCCATGGAGGCAAACTCATCTGATGCTGTGACTCAGAGACTCACTCATCCACAAGCACTCTGGGTGCAGAAGCAGTCTCTTGGCTGCTTCCAGCCCTGGGCCCATCTGCTACTCCCTGGCCAGGTTCCCGACCGTGAGGGTGGAGGTGCCAAGCCAAGGGCAGCAAGCGTCCCCAGCCAACCCAAAGCCCTCTTCCCCCTAACTTTCTCTGTGGTGACCACAATGCGGTAAGCAGGTGCACCTCTCCTTGTGCCTCATCACACGTCTGGACTTTCGGGAGACCCTCTCTTGCAAAGAAGAAAGATTGAGGGCTGGGTCTAGTGGTCACCAAGAGAGCATTCGAGCGCCCACAGCTGTAAAATACTGAGCTCGATTCCAAGAAGTTATCTGTACCTTTGCCAGATGTGAATGGACTGTTGCCTGGACAATCGTTTCCTTTTGTAAGAAGGGGAGAGCCTTCTGGAATCCTGGAATTCAATCTCTACAAGGAGCCTCAGACCTGGAGAAGGTCCAGTCTCTAAGTTGGCAAAAGACATCATTCGGGACCCCGGGCAGTCACAGGGCTTCCTGCAGCAGCGCTGTTTTACATTTTCCATCTGGCGGCCCAGCAAGTAAAGGGATGAAGGGGAAAATTCTGGAGCAGACATCTGAGGCACGTGCTCTCTCTCTCTCTCTCTCTCTCACAGATATATATATCTATCTGTATTTTCTCTCTCTTTCTCTCTCACTTCCCACCATGTGCCCATGTGACAGGCAAGTGCCTCATGCTCCTGCTGAAGTTGAATGGGAGCACGTGTCTAGAGGGCAGGAAGCATAACTCAGCATTAGCTCCAGGAAGGATT
The DNA here is from genome assembly GCF_046562875.1 of Panthera onca. Lineage (NCBI taxonomy): Eukaryota > Metazoa > Chordata > Mammalia > Carnivora > Felidae > Panthera > Panthera onca. The sequence continues at coordinate 6,794,842 of NC_138358.1, read as the reverse complement.
GCGTTTTATAAAAATTCCACCTTCCCTGTCTTTCACCAGCTTCTTAGAACGTGCAGGAGAGAGAGGAATCTCCAAGAAGTTTCCAGGGCACAAAGCTATGAGGAGTACATTCACTATGAATTTGTTAATTGCATCAGAGATCAAGGCCAGCAAGACAAACTGCATCAGGGTTAGAATACTCCCGACAGCATCCCCTAGGCTCTGCTGTTTGCTCAACTAGACACAGATGTGGGCTGAATGGTCTGGCCTGACCTTGCTGACTCACCTAGCCCTCTGCTGACACCATCCATCTGTGCTGCTATGTTGGGAAAAAAGGCTCTCGAACCAGCAGTGGAAAGTTTCTGTGGGTGGTGATGCTTCCACCGGGCGTCCAGAGGTGCTGGTGGGAGTCATCCAAGAGCAAAGAGAAGACTTTGTGAGTTCAAGCTGTGGTGATTTGGCGTGACCCAGGATCATTGCACCCCAATCACTCAGTGTCATTTCCTTCCTTCTGGTTAACCTTACCTGGCTCTGATGTGTTTATAAGATGCTCTTTGTTGAGTGTCTGTGGTCTGGTAAGGGAAAGAGGGGACACGGTGTCCCCACAGACAGATGTATGCTTGAACTAGAAGCCTTTTTCTGGCAAAGGTAAACCTCTCCCTGAACAAGGAAATTCATGAAAGAAAAAAAGGGGGGAGCCAGGATCACTGAGGTTCTAGACCATGCCCCTCCCTGCAAAGGGTGAGCATTGTAAGTCCTTTCTAAGTCCTACCTTGGGGAGGCCTCACCTGCCAGTGGCTCTCCTGTTGTTACCTTTGACAACTGCATAAGAAGCAAAGGCCCTTGGCCAGGCACTCAGAAGAAGGCCTTTTTAAGACAGTGATCTGGACTTAGGGCTTTTGATCTTACAGCACAGACTTACCTACTCATTCTGGAAAGCTCATCAAATTTTTCAAGGCATACTGGGCCATACTAGAAATTCCTCTGTAGCCAGCACAAGCCATGAGAACACATTTTATAAATCTGTGAATGACCTTACAATGTCTTCCCTTGGAAAGAAGCCGAAAGGATCACTGAAATAAGCGTCCAGGCTTTGTACTGGCCTTGATTTGAAGTAAGACCACTGGGAATTCACACCAAATGAAGCTTCTCTGACTGTTCACAAGCAAGACTTGCTTCTAGATTTAATTTCCAAAGGAAGGAAATGCATCGTGAAGACACACTTGTTAGTGGAGAACATAAGATTATATAGGTGGTGGTCTTGAAACAGTATTCTTCATCCCCTGCCTCCAATGACATGCAAATCTAAAATCAGGTGGATAATAGAACGAAATGGAAGGGGGATGTCATATAAGCCTAGGAATAAAATACAAAGAAATATTAAAAACTAATACTAATTACTGGGGAGGGCAAGCCTTGCTAAATTAAGTCATAAAGTACACAAACAAGGAAGGAAAGAAAGACGTGTTTGGTTACATGAGATTCTTAAATTTCTCTATACTATGCACATAGTTTGACGGCAACAGATGTGGAAATAACCTGAAACATACACAGAAAAATAATTGGTGCCTGAGATAGAAAATTTTCTATAACTCAATAAGAAAAATCCTTTCAACATAATAGAAAAAAAATAGTCTAGGAATGATTCTTCATAAAACCAATCTAACTTGGACTGAAAACTTCAGCTTAAGACCAGGCAAGGTGGCCTCCTGTGCCCTCTACCAAACCCAACTAAGCCAATGGGGGGTGGGGGGTTATTGAGAAGCCACCCTATTGTGGAAAATGCCTTGGTGACAGTGAGAGTGCAGCACTCTAATTGGAAAGACTCCGTCCCATGAGGGATGCCCCAGGAAACACACACAACTGCTTCAATAATCCTCCAACATCCAGTGTATGTGTCACATTTGGTGTAGACCTCAAGGAACACAGTTATTTCTACCTTGATGTGACTCATTTGGGTTTAAAGACATCATCAGAGAATATTCTGAAGTCTCTGACACCGATGGGCAGTTGAAATGAAAGCGTCAATGGGGCGCCTGGGTGGCTCAGTCGGTTAAGGGGCCGACTTCGGCTCAGGTCATGATCTCGAGGTCCGTGAGTTCGATCCCCGTGTCGGGCTTTGTGCTGACAGCTCAGAGCCTGGAGCCTATTTCAGATTCTGTGTCTCCCTCTCTCTGACCCTCCCCCATTCACGCTCTGTCTCTCTCTGTCTCAAAAATAAATAAACATTTAAAAAAATTAAAGAAAAAAAGCGTCAAGAACGACTTCTCCTGCCTGGCCCCCGTGCCTCCAGAAACACAAAGGGAGGCTCAGCACAGCAAGACCGAATGACTGGATGTTCTCGTTCCGTGAACTGTGGGGAAGAGAAAGTGCTGCTTGACTACGAGAGACACATTCACTGCAACCCGTTCTCTACTTAGTCTCTTCTCTGTCAAGGCATTATCCATTTTGCATGATGGAACTGTCATCAACAGATTCAATAGAACCTATTTTGTGGTCTGCCATATCTATTTTTCAGGGACACAAAACCATTCAGGATTGAGTTTTGATGCCTTGGGCACTATTTCACACCTGGCTCGTTCCCCACTCCTACCACCCATCCACTATTTCCATCTTTTAGATTCCTGAATGGCAAATCCAAAGCCCCTGCAATACCCAAATCCAGCTGGAAAGTGAAAAATTAACTCTGTTTTCAAAATGTCAAATGGTTTTTGTGTGCCATGTGCTTAAGGCTTGCAGCTATAAAGCTTGGGAAAGAAATAACTTGGACACAACAATGTCTATAGTGTATTCCGACTCTAAAATGTTAGGATCTATCCAACAATAGAAATTGGCTAAATAAAGTATGTTATAACCATAAGATGGAATGCTATCTGGCCATTTAATGTGATGCGGGAGAACATGAAATGACAATAGGAAAATGCTCATGATATAGCAAGAGGGAAAGCAGATTATAACAGCCTATGTACTGCATAATAACAGTTTTGTTAAAAATGCAATAACAACCATGAGTGTGTGAACACACCCCTATGCCCGTGACAAAAAAGCCTGGAAGGATTGGCATTAAAAACGCACTGTGGCTACTTGTTAGTAGTGGGAACACGGGTATGTTTTATTTTTCCCATAGTGCTTCTGTGTGGCTGAAACCTTACTAGTAAACAAATACTGTTTTTCTAATCAGAAAAAAAAAAATAGGCATTTAAAGTATAAAATAGCCAAGATGCATAATAAAAAAATAATTTCATTGCTTTGGAGAAACTGGCCATAATAGCTCAGCTTTTTACTGTGGTAAAATACACAAAACATAAAGTTTATCATTTTAACCACTGGAGGGTGTACGACACAGTGGCAGTGAAGTACTTCCACACTCTTGTGCAGCCACCACCACCATGTAGCTCCAGAACATTTTCATCACTCCAAGAGGAAATCCCGTACACATTGAGTTCCCACCCCACTATACACCTGTCCCCTAAAATCTACAAATCTGCTTTCTGTATATGGATTTGCTTATTCTGTATGTTTAATGTAAGTGGAATAACACAACATGTGGCCTCTGTGTCTTTGCTCACTTAACACAAAGTTTTCAAGATTCATCTGTGTTATAGCATGTATCTGTACGCCATTCCCTTTTATACCAGAATGCTATTCCGTTGTATGGCTATACTACACTTTCTTTATCTGTTCATCCCTTGATGGGCATTTGAGTTGTTTCCACCTTTTTGCTACTGTATTTAGTACTGCAATACACATTCGCATAAAAGTTATTGGTTGAACACCTATTTTCGATTATTTTGGATATATACCTAGGAGTGGAAATGCTGGGTTGTGGCAATTCTAGGTTTAACCTACTGAGGATCATCCAAAGTGTCCTACAGAGTGGCTCCATCACTTGAAATTCTGATCAGCAATGCACAGTGTTCTAATTTCTCCACATTCTCACAAACACTTATTTCCTATGGATTATGATTATGATTCTAGATATCCTAGTGGGTGTGAAGTGGCATTATCTCATTGTGGTTTTATCTGCATTCCTCAAATGACTGTTCATGTTGATATCCCATGCATAAATTGGGCTTTTAGTCTTTTTGTTGTTGAATTGTAAGTGTTCTTTATATATACTGGATACTAGACCCTTTTTAGATATGTCATTTGTAAATACTTCCTCATTCTGTGCGTTCTTTTTTTCATTCTGAATAGTGTCCTTTGATGCAGGAAAGAGTTTTGAGATGAACAAGTATAAGTCCTCCAACTTTGTTCTTCTATTTCAAGATAGAGTTGACTATTCTATGTGCATTGAATTTTCTTACAAATGTATGTCCAGCTTTACTACTTTTACAAAAAGCCATTGAGATTTTGATAGCTATTAAAAGGAATCCATAGATTGTCTGGGGGAGTCCTACAATCTCAACATTATTGTCTTCTATCACATGAACACAGGGTGTCTTTATATTTAGCTGCCTTCATTTTTTCAGCAATATTTTGTAGTTTTCATTGTACAAGACTTGTACCTCCTCAAATTATTCCTAAGTACCTAATTCTTTTTGATACTGTTGTAAATGGAATTGATTTCTTAATTTCTGTTTCAGACCGTTCATTACAGAAATACAACCGATTATATCCTCTATAAATAGAGACAACTTTCCTTTTTCCTTTCCAATGTTGGTGTCTTTTTATTTCTTTTTCTTGCCTAATTGCTCTGTCTAGGACTTCGCGTACAATGCTGAAAAGATGGTGAAAGTGTGAATTCTTGTTTCATTCAGGTGTGATATTAGCTGTGGATTTTACATAAATGTTGTTCATTACATCGAGGAAGTTCCCTTTATTCCTTGTTTAGTTTAGTTTTTGTTTGTTTTTACCTTGAAAGGGCACTAGGTTTTACCAGATGCTTGTTTTTTTTTAATCTGCATTTATTGAAATGGTTATGTGATTTCTTTTCTTTCTTCATTCTATCAATATGAGGTATTACACTGATTGGTTTTGGTATGTTGAACTACTCTTGCATTCTTGGAGTGAATCCCACTTGCTCATGGTGCATATTGCTACTATTGCTACTTGCTTTGGTTTGCTAATGTATTGTTGAGGATTTTTGTGTTTTATTCATGGGCACATTGGTTGTTTTTTTTTATGTCTTTTGCTGACTTTGGTATCAGGGTAATGCTGGCCCTATAGAATAAGTTAGGAAGTATTCCTTTCTCTTCCATGTTTTGGAAGAGGTTGAGAAAGATTGGTACTGATTGCTTAGAGGTCTGTTAGAGTTCATTGGTAGTCACGTGGTCCTGGGTACTTTTTGTGTGCTTGTTTGTTTGTAGGTTTTTGGTTAATGATTCAAATAGTTCAGCTTTTAAAAGAACCGTATTAAAACATAAATTGAAGATTTTCCTTCAAATGACCAATTCAGTCACTTTTAACTTTGGCCCTGATATGAAGCCCATGTAATTTTGCAATTTGGATGAAGAACTTCTTTATTTAACCAAACAAATTGCTTCCAAGTTTATGCATATTCCCATTGGCAATTAGTTAATAAAATCTTGGAAATGTAGGTTTCCTCTGACTTTTCATTGCACATTCAAGCCCTCTTGTATCTGTGGACCCGTTTTAGGGTTAACGGCTTACTTACTACAAAAGAGACAAATAAAATATGAATAGCTTATAATGTCAAAGTATGGAAGGTAAGTGACTAAAAATGTAATTCCAACTTTTAGATGTTAGTAGCTATCAGAAGGCCAAAGTCACACTGTAAACATCACTCCATTCATTCATTACGGAATATAGTATTTATTCTATGGAATACCATGAGTGCTCCACTTAAATGCCTGTGCTGTTCATAACCCCATGTGAAGATTATATGTCCCTGGTCTCTGGGGTCCTTTCCACCCATCAGATTTCTTACCCATAAGAGCGCTCGCTCTTCATGGGGATGATCTATTAAAATGCCTTTCAGCTTTGCTCACGTTTATTGTTGCTGTTGTTTTGTCATTGCAATTGTTTGGTTGCAGTGATTTTTACCCGTCCATCCCATGTACTTCCTGACTTCAGAAAATTCTTTCTTAGTCGAATTGTTGGGTTCACACTTTTTTTAGTCCAAATATAACAATTCTGAAAATATATCTTATACCTGTGGCTACAATGGAATGTATGGGGAATTCAGTTTCATTACAGAAGCCGGACTTCCTACAAAACTAACCATTCACCTAGACACCTAGACAGTTGCTCAGACAGAAGATATGCTTTGCACAAAAACAAAATGCAACTGAAGACACAATTCCCAAATAAGCAAATGAGCTAGTTCATGTGGAGGCTCATGGGTGAAAGAAGTGAGCTCCCAAAAGTCTGCTTCCTAGACGTGGGGGTCACGGCCAAACCAAACTTTCCCAGACTCCGTGTATTTCTCTGTAAGATGGATATGATACTAGTTCCTACCATGCTGGATTGTTGCGGGGATTGAGTGAGAGAAACCAGCTAAATCCGTTAGCACTATCTGTGGCAGGTATTGAATAGTCAATACACGCTAACTGGTTAGAAGTAGCATCAGTACAAACAGAATGAGGAACATTAATGTTCTGCATTTTTCCGTGTATCAGATCCTCCGCAAATGTAAGCCAGTTACCGCTAGTGCCTTCGTGCTGAGCTTCTCAGCCAATGTACTCACATTCGTTCAATCATTCCTTCCTTCCTTCCTTCCTTCCTTCCTTCCTTCCTTCCTTCCTTCCTTCCTTCCTTCCTTCCTTCCTTCCTTCCTTCCTTCCTTCCTTCCTTCCTTCCTTCCTTCCTTCCTTCCTTCCTTCCTTCCTTCCTTCCTTCCTTCCTTCCTTCCTTCCTTCCTTCCTTCCTTCCTTCAACAAATGTCCAGAAAATAAATGCCTGTCGGTGCTAGCCCAAGTACTGATGACGGAATAGTACCAGGTCTCTGACCTAATTGTTTGCAGCAGGAGTCAGCAAACTTATTCTCCTACTGGCCAGAGAGCAAATATTTTAGGATTTTTGAGCCATACACCTCTGATGGAAGAGGCATTCATTTCAGCCATCGTACTGCAAGAGCAGCCATGTGTCGAAATGAATGGGCATGGCCGTGTGCCAATACAACTTTGTTTACAAAAACAGGCAGTGAGCAGCATTTGGCTTGAAGTAGACGATTTAGAGATTTTCAGTATAGAGTGTAACAAAGGGAATCGTTAAATAAATACAGTCAAGTATGAGAAATACTCCGATGGGCTCAAAGAAGGCCAAGGAAGTCTTCCCAGAAGAAGCAATACTTAATCGAGTACCAAATGGATGCACAGAACACAGTCAGTCAAGGAGGGAGAGAACAGCATTGTAGGCAGATGCATGGTGTGCGCAGGGCTGTGAGAAGAAAGAGAAGTCAAGAGACCAAGACGCAGAAACAGAGACGGTTGGACAGGGTTGATATCAGAGGGGCACCTCAAACTGAACAGGGCTTGAGTGCTGGGGCTGTTGGGATGAAGCTATAGAGGGGTGAGGACCAGGTTGTGAAGGGTTCTGGCACTGGGACTTGTCACACCTCACCACCTGGCGCACATCTCTGATGAGAGCCGTATAGGGCTGGCATCTCTCCATCTGCAGCCATTCCCGGGGCCAGGCACCTTCCTGACAGACCCCAGTAAACAACTGTCTATAATACCCCGACTTCTGAGTATCTCTAATATGCCAGTGAAATCTCAAAAGGGATCAATTAAAAGAAGGGCTAAACATTCAAGGAAGTTGACTTCGTTTTCAACAGAAGAAAGCTTTTTGACAGTGAGATAATTGTATGCCATAATCTTTCAGTTTTTCAGGATCATGGACTAAAAAAAAGTTACTTCATGCTCATTCAGGATAAGAAAATAGATTTGCAAGGTGAGCATCCTCTACGTTCAGATGCACAATTTCCATGTTCATTATTGGCCAACACAACAGCCCGTTCCCAAGGAAGAGTAATGGTTTGCTTTACTTGATGTTTTGAGCTGTCACATCTGAGGGCCAGGTCCCAGGGGACGCACATTGCCCCATCACTTGGAAACAAACCAGTCTGTCCCCTCAGTCAGTCAGTCACCCCATGAGGCAACTCAGCACTGAGGTGGGCTCACACTACAGTGCCCTTCATCCTTTCCAATGGCTCTGGAAAGTGAGGATGTGGGTGTAGGAACATGAAGAAGACAGAGAATTCAAGAGCAGATAGTCACACTTGGCTTGAAAATAGTCCAGTGGTGGCCGGTCCTGCCTCATAATAAGTAAACACTCAGAAAACCAGCATAGACCTCTGCATATAGACCCATATGAGGGGAAATGCGGAAAAATTCTAGCACAGAAAGCTGGCTTTTCTCCCAAACATCAAAATCTGAACATGTTCTCAAATATATACAGTAACCTATTCTCCTCTGTATTCTACTATTACCTTACATTTTAGCCTGAATTTAATTCTTAGTTCAGGATAGCTTATGAACTCAAACATGCTCGTAAACAAATGTTCGAAGGAGAAGGCACAGCAGAGATGGTTTCAGCTATTAAAATTCTACATATAAAGAGCGATTAGTGCATCGAACCTACCCTAACATTTCATTCTCTTAATAGAATTCATGCTGAATTTTGATAGCAAGAAGTAAGAGATTTTATTTTCATGAAAGCCCATTTCTATTGCATGACACTAATAAATGGCTAAATAAACACAGCATCACCAGGAAATAAATCCCAATTTGAAGTCTGAAAGGGGACTCCTATTTCTTGAATATCCTGAATGTCAACTTTTTGATGGGAAAAATAATACATAGCAGTGACTGTACACATAGGTCTATACTGGGTATCTTGGCCGTGTGTCCCGAGTTTCATTTGTTTAATCCCTATGTTTTCTGTTCCAGAGCGTCTCGTGGCATTTATTATGTTCTCCTAAAACTGCAGCTCATGAAGGCGTTGGAAAGGTCACTGTTTCCTGGTTATGTTTTTTTAAAAGAGTTTAAGTTAATATATCTGTCCTCCAATAAAAGATGATGTTTCATGTGCATTTGTTTCTGAAATTGAGGCGTACCTCTTTGTGTTCTCCAGGAGCCATTTTTCAGTTTCCGAATGTTTCCTGAAGTTTCCCTACAGCAGGGTGCTCCCCTGCACCTCTGTAATGAGGGCAACTTTGTTCCCACCTTTGTCTATGGACAGGGACACAAGCAGCGAGGCTCAGACAGTACAGGGCTCTCAGGAGACTCTCTTCTGAAGACAATGGTACAAAGACCTTGCCATGGAGAAAGACAGAAGGTCATAAAAATTAGTGGCCTTAACACCCTTAGTTAAAAATATAAAGGAAATCATTTATCTTCCCTTAAAGTTTTATACTAGTCCGCCTGTTCTAAAAAAAGAGAACTCTAACACTGAGCTTCGCAGCAACCAGGAAATGTTGCTATTTATTTTATATTTTGGACTTCTGGTAAGATGGCATTTTTACATACTGGTCATTTCAATTTTAATTGTTGGTGAGATTTTTTTTTTTCTCAGGGTGGAAGACAATGACCATCTGTCCTCTGGTTTCCCTGAAAATGGAGCAAGAAAAGGAGGGCTTCATTTCTACAGGCTGGCTTTCTTCCAAAAAGGGAAAGTTCCCCAAAGTTTTGCGCTGCCACTTGGGCAAGAGAAGGCAGGGAAGTGCTGGCAGACACAGGGCAGGGGCCTGGCAGTCTCTGCTATCAAGCAGGGGGACCAGCAGGCCCATACTAGGAAGCTGGTAAGAACAGAAATGCCCAGGGGAGCTGAGAGTCAGGGAAGTGTGCAGGAGGTGGGTAAGGGGATCGGGACTAGGAAATCAAGACCAGGGAACAAGGTGAGGAATCAGGCCAAAGGCTCGGTCACAGAAAGGACACAGAAGAGCTTACAGAGTCTGACCAGGGAGGGGCAGGAGCAGGTGGGAGGCCAGGTGGGGATGCTGAGAGGGCATGAGATTCAGAATCAGATGGCTCAGGGTCAAATGTGCTGCAGGGCATGTTTCAGGAGACTCATGGAGCCCCTGCCACACATCAGCACAACTCAGACTTCCATGAAGCCTTTCCAGCTTTCCTGATGTTCTTGGTCTCTTGCTCTGAGCTGTGACAGTCCTTCACTCTGCAAAACTCCCCCACAGGCTCACCCATCTCCACCTGGTTTCTTCTTCATTATCCCAAAGCTCTTTGATCCCCAGGTACTACTTTCTTCATGACTTTGTGAGCCCAGGGACTGGTCAGGTGCACGTGCAACTGGATCTTCGGTATGGAACTGAAAAGTAAGGAACAGTGTACCTGGAGGTGCAAAACACACAAAGTACAACAGGAAAGAAGACTTTCTGCAAGCCTACTGCGACAGGAGATGGGTCAGAACTCATCGGAGTGCTGAGGGCAAGAAGTGGAGGGGCTGTTAGCGCTAGGGGCTGATGGGAAGTCCTGGGGGATCGGTGAGGGCTTGTTGGTGGACGGGAGGTGTCCGGCATGCGGAGTCCTTCCTGAGTCCACGCATGTCTTCTTGTGTGACTGGGCATCTGTGTTTGACACCTGGAGCCCATCAGCGTCAGGTCCCCACTCTCTCCAGAAGATGCCATCGCAAAGGTCCTCCAGCAATTATTTTCCTGGGTTGGAAGGACATCCATCTCCGTGGGGTAGGGAAAGCATTTACAATGATGACCTGTCTGAAGTAAACTCTCTAAGAGAGGTCCAGTGGCTAGCTCCATGAAGAAGCCTGTCCACGGTTCAGTTGAGGTGACCATTACGGCCACGTTGGCCAAGGGCTTCTGAAACCCTGCTCCCGATGCCAGGGCCCTCTCAGAAAAGGGCCTTCTGAGACTTTTCGGCATGGGCAAAAGTGCTGCGGTCTGGAAAGCCCCAACAAAATTTCTGAATTTTGAATTAAATTTTTGAAAGCAAAACATCACTTTACCAAACTGTTTACCTCTCTGACGCCCCCCTGAAAGACTGAGTGGAGACCCAGTTTCTTCATTTCCTGAGATTTAAATAATGCTACAAGCCCAGGCAAAAGAAAGATGTCCAGATACTGACACCAGTGGACACACAGCATCTCTCAGATATTTCAAAATACTTCTAAAGGCTAGTGAACTATATTGGGCAGAATGAATACATAAGCATCGCCTTTGCGGCTGAGAGCCAGCTCCTGAAAGCCTTCTAGCATCATCAGTATTTAGCATTGATGGTCTTTGGTGGGGCTTTCTGGACAGCAATTAGCAATTCTGGAAAGCAAGACACACTGCTCCCTAGCCACAATGCGGACACCACAGCTCTGCGAACAGCCACACGACGGAAATCCCCCGAAGTCACCAGATGGCAGGAGAAGCAGCGAGTGCCGAGGAAAAAAGGTAAGTTTGGGCCAGGCCGCGTGTCTTCTGCTGTTTGGACTTCATGCTGAAGGAGCACCAATGGGGCTAATTCCCCGAGGAGCTGCACGTACCCATTGCCATTTGGCGTGGCCACCTCAGTGTTCTCAAAATCAGGAGATTTTGCATAGAAATCTGGGTTTCCAGGTTCTCATGGAACAGCACAGGGATCAGAGGGGGTGCACGCCTCGTGGCCTCACGGTCTCTGCACACCTCTGTTTCCCACACCTGGTCTCCTGTATGCACAGGCTGGATGTTTGCACAATAATCCAGCCCTAACTTGGTGGCATTAAATGACACCAACGATTTATTGCTGTTATTAATTCTCACAGTTCTGGGAATCAGCTGGAACAAGCTGGGTGGTTTTCACTTGGGGTTCGTTAGGCGGTGACGGTCCCACAGTGGCGGGCGGTGGAGAGAAGCTTCCTCTCTTACACGTCATGATGGGCAGCCATCCTCCGCTGGAATCTCAGCAAGGGCTCTTTTGGGAAGGTCCGCACTTGGGTTCTGCAAAGCCAGGCTTGCAGGAAAGCAACTTGGTTCTAAGAGTGAGTAACCCGATAGACGGCAGGGATACTCTATTCACTTTCCTAAACGGGCCTCAGTGTCAACCTTGGCTGTATTCCATTAATGACCAGCAAGGTCCTCGACCACCCACGTGAAAAGGAAAGGGGCGTCAGACCCCTCCACTGACTAATGGGAGAAATGAAGAATTTGGGGCCTTGTCTCGAAACCCCTGTGGTCATTCCTCAGGTCACAAATTACGTATATTCTTCACACACACCAAATCCACGCACTGTCCCCCATACCTGTCGAAAGCTGTTATCATTCATTAGGCTCAAGCTGGAGGCCAGGACCCTGACCTCAAATCAGGTCCAGCTTTGGATGAGGCTGCTCTTGGATCACTCCTCTGGTCCAGCTCTCTTTGCAAAGACCCCTGATCATGCCCACAGGAGGCACGGGGCCACCACCCCCTCTGCTACGTTCCTGTTAATAGGGTGATGTGGCAGGCCATAGAGGCAGGCTGCCCGGTCCTGCTGCCTTCAGTGGCTGTCCCCAGTCCCTGGCTCTGCCTGTGGGCTCCCAGTGCAGACCTCCCAACTGTCCCTCCCTGGCATGAATATATAGCTCACATCTACAGCAGCTGGTTTCTCTGTTTGCTTCCTGAGCCAACATGTTTGGGATTCAAAACCTTCTTTTCTCTTTTTTTCACTGTGTCTTTTCCTGTTAGTCCTCGTGGGCAGCATTTCTGTGCACAGAATGCTCTTCAATACCCTGCACATCTTTTGTGAACCTTATTGGAATTCATGCCATTTGACAGAAGCCATGCCTGGAAATCTGAGCTGAGGCGGCCTGGTTACGATGCCCTGGGGGTGGCTGGGGACACGACGGACCAACAGGGAGGGCCTGGGAGGCCGTGGTCTGTGCAAAGGGTCTTTAATCTTTCTGCATCCTCAAAGAAATTTTAAAGTCAGATCCATGGCTGTTTCTTTACACCATGATTTTGAACAACAGGCTCCCGGGTTTGGTTTCCCTGGAAGCTATAGCTTGAGTTGAGATTTGTGGGCTCTCTGAGAGGGCTGGGATGAGAAAGTACTGAATCTGGGACCCACCATGTCCTGATTCCTCTCCATCTGATAAATTATTTTAAAAGCTCATCTCTTCCTTCACTCCTCTGACTACAGTCAGCTGGAAAAAAAACATGAGGGTTCCTGTGAACACACGGCCTGAAAACTCACTTGGTAAAGAACTGCATTAACCATTTTCTGTTTTCTATGAGCAACGATGCTGGCCACGCTTTCTGGGACAACATAGTAAGGGCCTTCTGCCTGCTTCCAGTCTCCCTTTATGCCCCCCTGACAGTCTCCTCTAGGTTCTCTGCCTCCCTCGTGCCACACCAGGCTGTTTTATTGAAATACATACTGTACCTTATTTTTAAGGGGTGCACTCTGTTGGTTTAATGCAGGATATATTGTGAAATGATCACCACAGTCAAGGTGGTTAAAAACCCCAACATCTCACGGTTAGGATCACGTGTATGGGCGAGGACACTTAAGAACTACTCTCTTAGCAAATTTCAAGTGTACAGTACCATTAACTGTAATCACTACGTTGTTCATTAGATTCCTAGAATTTATGCATCTTTTTCTTTAATGTTTTTTTTTTTTTATTTTTGAGAGAGAGAGAGAGACAGAGACAGAGTGCAAGTGCGAGGAGGGGCAGAGAGAGAGAGAGGCACAGAATTTGAAGAAGGTTCATACAAGGAAGGTAACTGTGGTGAAGAGGAAGGTACTTCAGTGTAGAAACAATGACACGGTCCCTGGGTGGCTCACTTGGTTAAGTGTCAGACTTCAGCTCAGGTCATGATCTCAAAGTTTTTAGTTTGACTGGCTTTGTGCTGACAGCTCAGAGCCTGGAGCCTGCTTTGGTTTCTCTCTCTCTCTCTCTCTCTCTCTCTCTCTCTCTCTCTCTCTCTGGAAATACTAAATAAACATAAAAAATGAAGCAATGATACTTTTTGCCACATTCATTATTACGGTATTACAAAGAAACCTCTGTCTTAGAAGAACCAGTTGGCTGATTTAGTAAGGGGGAACATATGATTTCAAAGTTAAAGGTTCTGTATTCAGAAGATTACAGGGGAAGGAAGAAAGGAAACTCACATCAAAAATGGGCAAGAGAATTGGGTCTCCTTGACCAGACTATGGATTTCATGAAAACAGGGTCAACATGTGACACATGTGTGGGTGGCAGAGTAGATGTCACAGAAGAAAAAATCAGCGACCCAGAAGACACAGTGATACCAGCTCTGAAGAATGAAACACAGGGACTAAAAATGTTCAAAACATAAAATGGAGTATTTAGCTACCTAATAATTTTAAGAGCCCTAGAATAAGAAGCAATTCGAAGAGAAACATATTTGAAGAAATGATGGTGAAAAATTTCTAAATTGGATGAAAACTATAAACTCCCAGATGGAAGAATCTCAATGGCCCTGAAGCACAAGAAACATGAAAACCACACAAAGGTACAGCATAACTAATTTCTTCAAAACCAGTGATGGAGAGAAAAATCTTAAAAGCAATCAGACATTCTAGACTAAAAAGAGCTCACAGGTTCATCGTCTAATTTGTAGTTAACAAAGAGCACAAGTTCAGAGATGGGGATGTTATCTAGGAATGAAAAAGAGAAAAATTCAGATAAATGTACAGATTGTGGTAGAATCTTTAAAAACACACCCAGTTGATGGGACACCTGGGTGGCTCAGTTGGTTGAGCATCCGACTTCAGCTCAGGTCATGATCTCATCATTTGGGAATTCAAGCCCCGTATCAGACTCTGTGCCGACAGTTCGGAACCTGGAGCCTGCTTCCAATTCTGTGTCTCCATCTCTGTCTTCCCCTCCCCTGCTCACGCCCTGTCTCTGTCTCTCTCATAAATAAATAAACATTTAAAAACTTAAAAAATAAATAAATAAAAACATACTAAGTTGAGAAAAAGACACAAGATATTTTCAAAAGCAAAAACAAAACAAAAAAAAAGCATTCAGGGAACAAAGAAACATTCTATAAACAGGAACAAAGGTAAGTCTAAAGACCCCAGGGAAGAAGACGGCAGAGAGCATTTCCACTGAGGGAAAACAAACACAAGCCTGTCCACTTAGGATACTAATCAGAACAAAAGTATATTTCAAAAGTGAAGCTGGAATAAAGACACTTTATGTGTAAAAGGAAGGCTGAAATGATTCGTGATGAGCACACCAGGTACACGAAATAGTAAAGGAAGTTCTTCGGGAACGAGGGAAATGATAATAGATGGAAACAGGCATTTACGTGAAAACCAATGAACCACAAGTGGGGAATAAGTGAGAAAATATATATTTACTCATTATTCAAGTCCCTTTAAGAGACTTTTAGCTCCTTAGAGAAGAATAACAACACTGAGGCGTGGTGTTTGTAACACACACGGAGGAAAATACACAACAACAATAGCACAGAATCTGAAACTCGACCTGAGTCACATCACTTACACAGAAATGAATAAAAATGAATCGTGGGTAAAAAATATAAAGCACAAAACTAAACCTTGAAGAACTATAGTAGGCGACAAACACTTGGGGATTTAGGGTTAAGCAAAGATCTGGACACCAGCATAATTTGGTGGACTTCATCCAAATTAACCACTTTGCTCTTCAAAAGGCCCTGTCAAGATAACAAAATGACAAAGTAGAGACTGGGACACATATTTTCAAATTATATTTCCAACAAAAGCCTTATTTTAAACTATATACAGAATCTGTGAAAGTCAACATTTAAAAAATCCAATTAAAAACTGAGCAAAAGATAGGAACAGACATCTCACTAAATAGGATACAAAGATGTCATATCAGCCCATGAAACAATGTTCAACCTCTTTTCCACTAAGGAAATGGAAATTAAAAGCATACTGAAATCCACACCATCAACACAACAGAAACTTTAAAAATAGTGAGTACACCAAAAGCTAGTAAAGATTTGGAGAAACTGAATTGTTCCTACATTGCTGGTGGGAATTTAAAATGGTGGAGTTACTCTGGAAAATAATTAGAAAGTTTCTTTTAAAATTAGTGATGGAATTATCAAAGATCGAGCAACAATACTCCCGGGAAATAATTCTAAACTTATGTTCATGTAGATACTTATAGACACAATTCATAGCTTTGTTGGCAAGAGTGAAAAATGGGAATTTACCTAAATATCCTTCAGTGGGTTAATTGTTAAACTAACTGTGGTATATCCATACCATGGAATATTACTGGAAATAAAAAAAGGAATACTAGCAACTCCTTGGGATTAATCTCAAGGGATTTACTCTGAGTGCAATAAAGCTCATCTCAAAATAGTTACATACTGTATGATGCCATTTATATAACAGTCTCAAAATAACAAAATTATAGAAATAGAGAACACATTTCCGGAGTTAAGTTAAGCAGGCAGAGGTAGAAAAAGAAAAGTGCCTGTAGCTACATCAGGGCAACATGAGGGATCCCTGTGGATGTAAATGTTCTGTACCTTGGTTATACCAATGTCAATATCTTGGTGGTTATATTGAAGTATATTTCTGCAAAGTGTTGCCTTTGGTGGAAACTCAGTAAAGGGTACACGGGACTTCTCTGTATTATTTCTGACAACTGTTATTTCTTACAATCTCAAATGTACATGTATCTCAAATACAGTTTTTAATTTAAAAAGATATATTGGGCTTTATCAGAATTAAGAACAATGCTTTCATAAGACCACTATTAGGAAAATAAAATGTAAGCCAAGCCACAGAGTAGGAGGAAGGATTTCCAAAACTTTTACCTGACAAATTATTTGTTTCCAGAATATGTAAAGAATACTTACAATTCAATAATAACAAGATTAAACAAGCAATAAAGGACACAAACAGGTAATTCACCAAAGAACATGTATATGGTTAAAGACACAGGTAAAAGAACATTCAACAGTATTGATCACTAGAGATAGTGAAAATTAAAACCACAACGGGATACCAGTGCACAACTAACATAATAGCACCAAACAGAAAGACTGAGAATTTCGAATTTTGTAGAGTGTTGGAATACATGAAATTCTTAAATGTTGCCAGTGGAATGGAAAGCATGTCAGCTATGTTAGAAAATTCCTTGTCAATTTAGTATAAACATGCATTCAATCAATGACCCAACAATTCCATTTCTAGGTTTTTAAGAAAAATGAAACTGTGTGTCCACATAAAGAGTTCTACATAAATGCTTTATTCCTTAGAGTCAAAACTGTTAAGCAACACAAATAGATGAATAAATTGTGGTTTATGTACACAATGAAAAACTACTCAGCAATAGGAAACTATTGACACATGCAACACAGGAAGAATTCAAATGCATATCATTAAGTAAAATAATCTAATTTCAAAATGCTATATAGTGAATTATTCCATTTATATAATTTTTAAATGTATACATTTCAAAAGAATTAAATCATACAGTGTAGGTTCTCTAACCACACTGGAATTAGGTGAGAAATTAATGTCAATCATGGATAAAGATGTGGTTTACATACACAAAGGGATACGACTTGGCAATGAGAAAGAATGAAATCCTGCCATTTGCAGCCACGTGGATGGAACTGGAGGGTATGATGCTGAGTGAAATAAGTCAGTCACAGAAAGCAGCATATGTTTTCAGTCATGTGAGGAACTTGAGAAACTTAACAGAAAACCATGGGGGAGGGAAGGGGAAAAATAATTTCAAACAGAGGGAGGCAAACCATAAGAGACTCTTAAATAGAGAGAACAAACTGAGGGTTGCTGGGGAGTGGGGGAGAAAGGGAGAAATGGGTGATGGGCATTGAGGAGGGCACTTGTTGGGATGAGCACTGGGTGTTGTACGTAAGCAACGAATCATGGGAATCTACTCCCGAAGCCAAGAGCACACTGTATATACACTGTATGCTAGCCTAATTGACAATAAATTATATTTAAAACAGAAATTAATGTCAATCAATAACCTGATAAAAACTCTAAAATCTTATAAATTGGAGAACACACTTTGAAACAAGCCAGAGATCAAGGAATAAATCACAAGTGAAACACAGTATTTTGAATGATATAACACTCTACACCCACTAGGATGGCTAAAAGGAAGAAGACAACATCACAAGCTTGGGCAAGGATATGGCAAAATTGGAACGATCAGACTTTGCTATGTGATTGTAAAATGGAACCGCTGCCATTTTGGAAACCTTTTGACATTTTTCTCAAAATGTTACACATAGAGTTCCTAATGACACAAGCAATTAATTGCACTCCAAAGTATGTCTAAGAAAACGGAAAACATATTTCCACACAAAAACTTGTACACAAATTTTCCTAGAAGCATTACTCATGATCGCCAAAAAGTGGAAACAATCTGAGATGTCCATCAACATATCAGAAGATAAAGTGTGATTTCCATACAGTGGAACATAAAAAGAAATGAAGGGCTAATGAAGGAATGCAGGGCTACAACAACATGGATGGACCCTGAAAAAATTATGTAAAAGAAAAGGCCACATTTTCTATGACTATCATATGAAATGTCCAGAATAAGAAAATCCACAGAAACAGAAAGTAGATTGATTAGTGGTTGCCAAGTGTTGGTGGGAGGGGACGAATGGGGAGTAACTAAGGAAGTCAATTGACTTACCTGAGGAAATTATAAGTAGGACAGCAATAATTAGTAAAATAGGAAATAGACAAAAGCAGAAAGAATTTTAACAAA
Organism: Panthera onca; assembly: GCF_046562875.1. NCBI lineage: Eukaryota > Metazoa > Chordata > Mammalia > Carnivora > Felidae > Panthera > Panthera onca. The sequence goes on along the minus strand of NC_138358.1, from coordinate 6,776,253 downwards.
TTGAAAAGCTTTTCTTTGGAAAGAGTAATAAAATTGCTAGACCCCCCTAATAATACTGTATTAATTTATTTTAATTTAACTTTTATTTATTTAGTTTTTAATTTTAGAGAGAGAAACAGAGCATGAGTGCAGGAGGGGGGAGAGGAGAGAGGAGAGAGAAAGAAATCCTTAAGCAGGCTCCAGGCTCAGTGTGGATCTCACTACGGTCTTGATCCCACGACCCTGGGATCATGACCCAAGCCAAAATCAAGACTCGGATGCTCACCGACTTACCCACCAAAGTGCCCAATACTGTGTTAATTTTAAAAAGAGAGAGAGAAAGAGAACATAAGTTATTGACATAAGGAATAAAAATATGTACATCCTTACAGACCCTACAGACATTGAAAGGACAAGGGAAGAGTCCAAATATCCATCGATGGATGAATGGATAAAGAAGTGTTATTATACACACACACACACACACACACACACACACACACACACACACACACACAATGGAGCATTACTTGACAGTCAAAAAGAGTGAAATCTTGCCATCTGCAACTACGTGGATGGAACTGGGGGATATTATGCTAAGTGAAATTAGTCAGAGAAAGACAAAAATCATATGACTTCAATCATATGAGGACTTTAAGAGACAAAAGACATGAACATAAGGGAAGGGAAACAAAAATAATATAAACACAGGGAGGGGGACAAAACTGAAGAGATTCATAAATATAGAGAACAAACTGAGGGTTACGGGAGGGGCAGTGGGAGGGGGAATGGGCTAAATAGGTAAGGGGTGCTAAGGAATCTACTCCTGAAATCATTGTTGCACTATATGCTAACTAATTTGGATGTAAATTTAAAAAAAAATAAAAATAAAAAATAAAACACGTCAATAAAATAAATGAATGAATGAATGAATGAATGAATGAATGAATAAATAAATAAATAAATAAATAAATAAATAAATAAATAAATAAATGGACAAGGAAATGTTTAAATGGTTTTATGTCAATAAATTTGACAACTTAGATGAAAAAGAAAACACAACCTACCAAAGCTGTCACAAGTACAAACAGAACGTCT